>NC_054059.1:75975222-77267846 GCF_017639655.2 Falco naumanni
ACCTGTTTTGCTGGCAGCCATATGCCAATGTGAAAAGAGTTTTGTGTATTTCTGGTTTGTTTGTTTTTAAAGCAACCCAGCCGGGACCCTGAGGATTCTTCCTGTTCCTCAGCACAGCGGAAACTGAACAGGCAGTTTTACAGATTTGTTATATTCCCTGGCAAATGGATTAAAGTCTGGTATGATCGTCTTACCTTGTTGGCATTGTTAGACAGGTAAGCCTTTTTTTTAATGCAACTTTATATAATATTACGGTGGGTGGCTCCACGTGTCCGTAGAGCAATGCAGCCCGCTAGAGAAATAACAAGTGAGCGTTGTATTAGTGTCTTATATTCAGGTTGAGTAGATGGATGCTTGTTTGCTTTAAGCTGAAGCAAATGCTTTCCTTTGGAGTTGGTTTTGGTGTTTCTTGCTACCCTTCGTCTTCAAGCAGACACCTTGATTCATGTGAGCACCAGGCTTGTGGAATAGTCTTTAATTTCATTCTCAGCTGTTGGATCAAATGGTTCTGAGCTTTCTGGTGAGAAAATCCAGGTTTTGTGCAAAAATACAGAAGTGGGAGGGTCCCAGGGTGTTGTAAACCAAGTACTCCAATCTTTAAAAAGAAATTATAGAGTAGTACTGTGGAGGAGATCTTTCAGCTACTCCCTCTGTTCTGGTTCAGGTTTATTTGTTTAGAGAGAACTGCTTGTCTCGGCATCTCTCCTTTTTCTAGTCTGTCAGTTCATTTGGCATCAGCTCTTCAGGCAGTACCCTTTGCCCTTAGACCTCATGTAGTAGTCTGCTGGACTACTAAGACCTTCAGATGTGTTAGCCTACATACCCAATGGCTGCTGGCTCTCCTGTCTCTGTATGAGCTCCACAGCAGAAATTCCAGATGTCAGTTTTATGTGCTGCAGAAATCAGGTTGTTTAGTCAGGGAGCTTAGGTCCGGATCAGATACCTACTTAACTGTGGTGTCTTATCCCCGTGTTTGAATTGCATGGAAAGCATCTGCTGATACACTCTTTTGTTATAGCTGAATGTTAGCATTGGTTTTTATCTCAGCTTCCGTGTTTTAATAGAACAGATAAAAATGAATAAAACATGAGATGTCAAATTTGGTGTTTCATCTAATGAATTCTTTGTTGTCAGACATATATTTTCCATTAAATGAAAGCCTTATTTCCTCATTTAAAAGTATTTGGGTGTTGGGTTTTTGAGGGGATTGTTTTTGGGGTTTTTTTGGTTTTTTGGGTTTTTTTTTTTAATAAACATACACTTGCCTACATTCAAATCAGCTCCACTGTGGAATTGTATTTGGCCAGTGAAATTGGAGGGCGCTGGACTTCAGTACATATGCCTTATTTTCTGTAAATTTTAGCTATCATAGAGGATAAGGTCTTTGGCATGGGGGTGAAATACCATTGAACATGGAAATGTAGTTTTGGAAGCAAAACCTTGGATCCTGTGAATTCTGATAGCTTCAGCAATGACAGTTCATACTAGCTGTAAATGGACCTGCCTTGCTTTAAGGAATATATAAATATTTGTACATCTCTTAACACTTTTATTCACATAGGACAGAAGATATAAAGGAGAATGTATTTGCTGTCCTTCTAGTAGTTCTCGTTTCACTTCTTGGATTCCTGACTCTGAATCAAGGCTTCTGTAAAGACATTTGGGTTCTGTTGTTCTGTCTTGTGATGGCCAGCTGCCAGTATTCTCTCCTAAAGGTGGGACACATGTTCATATCCAGTTGCTGAATTCTAACTTCTACAAAGGCAAAATCCTGTAAGCAAACTCTTTTTTTCTGTTTTTTCTAGAGTGTTCAGCCCGATCCTGCTTCACCAATACATGTAAGTCTTGGCCAGCAGAACAAGTCTTTCTCCTTTATTATCACTACTGTACTGTGAAACAGTTGGCTGTTCAGTGAAACACAAGTAGTAGTTTATTGTTCTAGGTGATTTATGAAAATGAGCAAGATACTGTTGGTGATTTTGAGACTTTTTGCTGTTTTTTTAATTAATTTTAAGCTATTTGAATTTATCACAGCTATTAAAAAAGCACAATTTCTTTAAGCTAAAATATGCAGTAAAACCAAATGCATCTGGACTGATTTGCTGAAATTCCATCCTGTGGTATCAGTCAAGCCTTTTCTTTCCTTTAGAAACAGTGACTGAAAACAGCTGAAGTACCAGATTAGCAGCTTGGTCATTGGTCAGTTGGGTTTTTAAATCTTTTTTTGGTGGGTGTGTCTGTGTGATTGGGAATTGATTTATTTTATTTTATTTTTTTTAAAAAAATCTGGTGTAGCAGATTTATTTCCCAGCAGTATTATTAATAGCTCATCAGGTAGCACAAGTGTTTTCCCTTTGTTGTAATACAGTCACAGTTTCTGTGCTTGTGTCCTGAAGAAATGGTCAAATCTATGGGTGAACGCAGGGTGTAAGGATCTTTGCTGGTTGCTATTTGCCTGTTGAGTGTATCTGAGAAACTGAACTCTGATGGTGACAACCACCTTGCAAAGAACCAGTTCCTTACTGAAGTCTGTCCTTGTTATAGGACTGGTTTAGGAGCATCATCCTACAACTGCAACCTGACATCTCCACCTGTCACAGTGTCAAGGCATTTTTGATATGTGAATTTTGGAAGATGTTTCGGTGGTCACGAGGTCCCTTGCTTGCTTTTACACTGGCTGCTTAGTTGCTCACGTTTCTTACTTAGCTCTTTGAATGTTTCTGAGGATGCCCCCTCTTCCCTCAGGGTTCAAACCCAGTGTGTTGAAAACTGCAGGCCTGCTGGATCATTTCCCTTTGGCAGGGAGCAATTATTTTTGTCAGTTGAGAGGCTAGAAATACAGGCTGAACTTGAAACTGAGGTTATTTGCAAGTGTATGTTACACATTTCACGGAGATGAATTTCAGAAGATTCTTAGTTTATTTTCCCTGCCAGTTATTATGGGGTGAACTTACAGTATTGTTGGTTATAATGCATTTACAGGAAATATCTGTCTGCATAAAAAGTAGGGAAGGCTAATAAACAGCAGCTTACACATTGTCAGGTAATATTTCAATCCATTAAAGAAATATTCCTACCTCAGTAAGAAGCTGGGATTTTGGGGGACTAAAATATTAATTGCCAGTTCAACTAGCACGTGCTCATACACAGTAATGTGAACTGTAATCAAATAGTTTGCACTTACTCAGACATTACTAATATGTACATTTGTTTAAAGGGGTGGCAAGCAGTTTAATTAAAACTTCATTATAAGCCTATCTAGCCCATATTTTTTAATAGTATTAAAGACAAGGTAGCTAATGAAGTTTAAGCAGAACATTTTTTTTATGCAGAATCCATGTTTGCATTTCAGACTCCCTCAATACTGTTACAAGTATTATTTACCATACTGTATTTTGTTAAGTCATGCAGCAATGTAAGTAACTAACAATAGGTATATTCCCATCTTCTATATGCTTTTCTAAAACTTTATGGGGAATGTTTTCTTGCAGACCTTTTGGTGCACCATACAAACTCCAATGGAAGTACAATTTAGAGAGGTTTTAAAGGTGGGAGGCATTATAGATGAAGTGAAAATAGAAGATTAGCAATTTCTACATTATATCTTTTTAAAACAACAGATATTTGTAAAAGCTTGCTTGAGGTAGTAAGCATTACAAAAATAAGAAAAGGCAGTGAGAAAAGATGCCCCATGTACTGTTTCATAATTCATGTGACTGCATTAAAATTAAAAAGAATAACATGTCTTGATGTTAATGTAAGGATGCAGAATGGAGGGATCAAAGCATGAGCAGTACCATGTCTATGAATGAAAATGCAGCTGAGATTTTTTCAGTGTGAAACAAACCGTTGCGAGCCACAGATTTGCACAGTGAATTTATTTCTATTTTTGGATTCATGAGTAGCCGCTAATGCCTCATGTTATCCATACCTGCCAAGGAGGTTCCAAACTTTTTCCCTGTCTCTCACATGCAGACTTTGTTACTGTTTGATGTGACTTTGTCACCTCTAGCCTATACCATCTTGAAAGACTCTGCTTTAAAATACCATCCAGTCAATTCAGAAAACACAGTGTCGAGGGTTACGTAAGTTTTTGTTCTGAACTCCTTCTGAGCACCAGTGTATTCACTTCCTGGTGCTGAGGAAGAGCTGGCTGACTAAATCCCATAAGGTCTGGTAGTCTGGTACAATTCTATTGGACATACGATTATTTCTTGCTCCCCCTGCCATGCTGTGGCAGCTAGGGTCTCTGAGATGGACACTGCATGTTGTCTGTCGCTGTGGTAAGGTATGAGTTTCAGTACATAGAGAAGAACCTATCTAACTCGGCTAATTTTCTGAATTTTATATTCATTTATACTCATTGAATGGTAATAATGGTTCTGTTTTGATTAACTTTGGTGTGTAAATTGGAACTTTCCAGGTTCTACAGCTAATGCTGGCTACTGGCGTTTATTGTAGCTGCAGGTTTAGTACTGTTGCCTGCTGCAAGATGAGTACCTAATTTTCCTGTCAGCCTGTGCTTTAGCCTTTCCAGTTCTGGTCCACTGGGAGTTGGTGGCCTTTAGTTGCTGTTCACACAAGAGTATGTGGTTCTGGGATGGTGAAATTCAGGCACAGCCTTCTCACTGGAGTGGTGGGGAGAAGAAAATAAAGTCCACCCCAAGTGTGAGTTGCATCAATTTATTAACAGCAGAATATATTGGAGGTGCCAGCGACTGGAAGGTATTAAATACAGAGATCCAAGGGATCCTTGTCATGTGCATTTCAATGTTTTAGACAAGTGGCTTTTCAGAATTTCTCGGTATTGGTCAGGCAGCAGCAGATTGGGCAATAAAGGCTGTGTCTGTAGTAAATGACTGTAAAGAAGGATCATGAGAGCTTGCCTGTAAGCCCCTCATAAGACGACACCTGTGTAGCTCAGGATCCAGCTCAAGTTTACAAAGGCATTTGAGCTTGGAAAGATTGTAGTCACACTCTTAATAAGATTTATGGCATTGCTTGCATAACTTAATTGTCTCGGTCCCATTACCTGCCAGAGCAGATAGCTAACTCAGTTGGGTAGCTACCAGAGGCAGTTTCATAAATTCCATAAGCCACTTAGAAAGTATTTTTAATTTGTCCCTAAATGCTTTTCTGTAGAACTGAGCACGCATACTTTTCTTTTTATAAAAAGTCTTCTTTTTCCTCTTGCATGTGTGCACCCACAAACAAAAAAATCATTAGACCTTTCTGAAATTTCCCTATCAAAATGCTTTGTAGTTGAAAGTGCTATTTTACTAAATTGTGAAATTATTCTAGCTTTGTTGAAAATGTTAGTATTTTTATCAAAATACGAGATACAGCAGTGCTGTGTTTGTAGGATGTGAATATATTTCTGAAACATATTCATGAGAAACATGAACCTGAAAAAGTCAGTGACATTTTTTGGCAGACTTAGGAAAAGGAAGAGGTTTCACCAACATTTTTATCAGCAGAGAAAAAAAATGATTGTTCAGCAAATGAGATGTCAAATATAAAAGGAATCCTTCTTCATTATTTAAATTCTTCTGAAGGAGAATGCAGAGTGAAGTAGTTTTACCACATTGAAATCAGTTTTGTGTGTCAAAATTCAACGAATTTGTCTAGTAGAACAAAATGAGCCCTTAATATCTAAAATATCTTGTTGATGACTTGCACTGCCATATGCCTGTTTTGATGAAGGGCTGCCTAACTTGGCCTGTGAGTGGCAGGCACAAGAGGGCTTTGCCACTTTTATTTTTTTTTTTTTATCTCCCTAAAGCCTTGAAAAGAGGAAATGTAGTGTCCATCCCCCGGCTGTGGCTTTCATGCGCTGTCCCAGTGATCCTCTCTTTCCTAGAAGGTATCTGCTGTTGGCCTGAAACCAGTCCTGTCCTGAATAATCCCCCTCTCACAAAGGCTGTAAATGGCAGTGAAATACAGCACCAACGTTTGCAGCAGTTCCTCCTTCTTGTGTTGCCTGTTCCTCAGATGTGGGGGCTGCTCTGGGCAGCTCGTTCAGCTCGAGTGCATCCCGAGCAGTGTGACAGCTGTGCAGCTGGTGTCCTTCCGAGCACATAGCTGCTGCGTTGCTTTGCTCCTGGTGATCCAGTAGTTGGCAAGGTTTTGCTTTTAGGTTTCTGTCTCATTCCGCACCGCCACCTGAAAAATAGTGGAGGTAGTACTTGCTCGCATTTTGCAGGCTTCGGACAGACGTGGAAAGCTGCTTCCTCAGTTCTAACTAGCATCGTTGTTAGCATGGTGAGAATGATGTATTTAGACTAGACTAGACTATTTCAGTTGGAAGGGACCTACAACGATCACCTGGTCCAACTGCCTGACCCATTCAGAGCTGACCAAGTTACAGCAGGTTGTTAAGGGCATCGTGCAAAGGCCTCTTAAACGCTGACAGGCTTGGGGCATCGACCTCCTCGCTAGGAAGCCCGTTCCAGTGTTTGACCACCCTCGCGGCACACAAACATCCTGATGTCCACTCCAAACCTCCCCTGGTGCAGCTTTGAACTGTTCCCACACGTCCTGTCGCTGGGTACCAGGGAGGAGAGCTCCGCACCCCCCTCTCCAGCCCCCCCTCGGGGAGCCGTGGGAGCAGTGAGGTCACCCCTCAGCCTCCTTCGCCCCCAGCCAGACAAGCCCCAAGTGCCCGGCCGCTCCCCACAGGACGTGCCTTCCAGCCCCTGCGCCGGCTTTGCTCTCCTCCCCTGGGCACGCTCAAGGACTTTCACGTCCTTCTTCAGTTGCGCGGCCCAGAACCGCTCGCAGCGCCCCAGGCGAGGCTTCAGCGGGGCGGGAGGCGGTGGGGCAATGCCCCCTGCCCCCAGCCGTGCTGTGCCCCCCGGGGCGCGGGCTGCCCTCCTGGCACCAGCTCGCGCTGAGCCCGCTGCCGCCCAGCACCCCAGGGCCCTTCTGCTGGGCTGCTCCCAGCCGCTCCTCGCCCAGTTCATACCTGTGCCCGGCGTTACGCCGTCGGAGGGGCAGAATCCGGCACCAGGACTGGTTACCTTTCATCCCGTTAGTCACAGCCCAGTGCTCCAGTCTGTCCGGACCCTTCTGCAAGGCCTCCTGTCCCTCAAGAGAGTCAGCAGCACCTCCCAGTTTAGTATCACCAGCAAACTGGCTAACGGTGCGCACCGTTCAGCTCCCGCATCCAGGTCGCTGATAAATACACTGAGCAGGGCTGGCCCCAGGACTGAGCCCTGAGGAACACCACCGGTGGCCGGTCACCAGCCAGAGGTAGCCCCATTCACTACAACCCTTTGAGCTCTGCTCTTCAGCCAGTTCTTCACCCAGCGCACCGTGAACTACTTTAGAATTAAGAGTTGAATATACACTGCAAACTTAATTGAGTATGTCAGCGTTCTGCTTGGAACTGAAAGGTGTGTGGAGCTGAACCTCTGGACTTCCAGTCATCAACTCTGTCTTGCCCAACTGCCTTCAGACAATTACCACACAAAGATGCAACCTGGGTTCTGTAATTCAAGAGATAAGAGAAGAATATAACAGCATGATAAAATAGACCTTGGTCTGGAGTGCACATCAGGGTATAAATCATTAAGCAGTTGTTTAGATGCAGTATTTACTGATTTCTTTTCCTAAGGGACAGCTTGTATTTAAGATAAATGAACTGACATTTAAAAACAGGCAGAAAGTAATATTTTAAGTGATTTTTTTTTTTAAATCAGATTTTTATCTTTCTAATTCTCCTTTGATTGTTTCGTGGGTGGGTGTGTCCTACTTAAAAAAAAACAACCAAAAAACCCAAAACCAAACACAAATGGCAGTAGTAAAATTAAAAGTGATTAAACAGCTAGGGTTTGCCAGTCTGACTTGATTCATATTCCATGGATGTGAGGTACGATAGAAGCCTGCTAGTTCCCTGCAAGCTGCCACCTTGTTAACTGCTTGATCCCAAAAGAGAGTACAGATCAGTTAATAGCAATGCTAACATACGAGCCTGGCTGGCAGCCAAACAAATACGGCCGCTGTTTCAAATCAGTAAGTAGACTCAAAAAAGAAACAATCTTTTATTATACTCAAATTACATTTTGCAAATAAGAACAATTTCACAGCAACTTTATGCAAGGCAAACTCAAATCCTTGTCACTTTTTTTCCTGGCTTTTCACACTCAAGGAATCTTTTGACTCACCAGTGTTCAAAATGTCTTATTTACCCTTAAGCTTGCTACCAGGAGAACTATTAAGTTATTTCTTAAACATCTGTTATTCCCCCTGGCCCACAGCCCCACAGCAGTGTTTTGTAGGATTAGTGCGAATCAGTCAGGTGAGAGATGTGTATGAAAGACTTAAGAATCCTTCCACTTATTAATTCCTTTGGATCATCATTTCAAAGTGCAGCGTGAGAGGGAGACCACAAACAGCTGCTGAGTGTCACCCCCTCCAGGAGGGACACTGATTTGCTGTCAAGCGGTTCAAATCAACAAAAAAATTGTATTGTTGCAAAAAATCAATCTCCACGCTGCACAAGGTACCTGGGAGGTGCTCTACGATTTTTTTTACTTCCCAGGATGCAATTAAAAATCTTACATTTCATAAAGTAAAAAAGAAAAAAAAAAGTCTAACTACCAGAAGCTGACATTCATTAAAATAAAAAGTAATATAAAGAAAAAAAATTGTGTTGAAAAGAAAGTTTCAGACAGTTTGATATTTTTTTTCTCCACAGAAAATTACAACTTCTGCTATTAGTGTGTTTTGAAAGGTCCAAAAGGTTAGATTTTCAAAAGTGTGAGTGGTTGCTGGAGTTAGTTGTAACTGCTTTTTGTGCCTTTTGAAAGTCTCCTCTGGAGAAGATAAAATACCTTGTAACATTTTTATTATTAATTAGTATGTGTAAGTCATTAAAATACTTTGCCTGACTTGTGACCTTCTCTCCTGTTTAATGCAGTGCAACGCAGTAGGAGAATGAATGCAAAATTCAAATGTGGTTGTGTTGTTTTTTTTTTTTTTTCCCCAAGGGACACAATAAAATCATAACCTACAGCAGACCTGTGTATTTTTGTATACTGTGTGGCCTTATTTTGCTGCTAGATGCTGGATCTAAAGACACAAATCCTCCCGTTTATACAATGTATGGCTTGAAGCTCTTTTCGCCTAGATCCCTCCAGTCAGCCAGAGACCATGTGATAGGTGAGTCAATTTTTTTTCTTAGCGCTGTAAAAATGAATTAAGCGTTAGCCGGGGAAGCCTGTGTTTTCTCGTGTTGGCAATCAAACGCATGTTATGGAGGCACAACTCTAAGTCAAACTGATAGAAACATTTGGAATGACTTAAGACGGGCGTGGGGGAGGCGGGGGTCAGCTGGCAACCTTCCCTCACGTAAAAAGAGTTCTTAATGAAATGAGGCTCATAGAAAAGTCTCTATAGAAAACTAACAGTCACTGATGTTATTAGCAAAAGACATCATCTGTGAAATGCAGTTAATCTTAGTAAGGGCTTGTCCATGCGGAGCAGTTACTGTAGAATAAGCCAAGTTTTAAATGTAATGCCTGGAAGCCAATCCATGCCGAGTCCTCAGATGGACGTTCTTCCGTTTGTGAAGAACACTCTTTTTCTTGGTTTAGTTTAATCTTGCTGTCCACGTGATGAGTTAATCTGGAGTGGCCACTCCACAGTAGCTCTTCAACCTGTTTCCTTCTGGAACCATGTTCTGAGGTGGCTGAGGACATCCAGATATTGCCCCAAAACGGCAGTGATGGTCCTTTGGCACTAATTTGGAGTGACCATAGCTGGGAATACCCCGTTCTATCAGGAAATGTCTTCCAGTTACACACTTGCAGTCCGTAACTGTGGTGCCGCTCTGGCTGTGTCACAGGTACAAGTGCTGAGCTGGACTCAGGTCAAGTAGTGCAACACAGATAGATATGAAGCAGGAAAGTTGAAGTTTACTGTAAAGGTTGTGAAAACTTCCCAAGAACTGTGTTGTAGTGTACCAAAGGTGACCTGTTGGTTTGTGAGTTCAGAACCAGGAAAGCCTGCTGTAGTAGAGGAGGAAACTTTGTGATACAGTGTGTGACCTTCAAAGTCTTTGTTCACCTGTGACCATTATACTTGCTTTTTGCTCTACTGGAGTCAGGCTATTACTGCCCGAAAGGCACACTATTTTTAGGAAAGCCTTCTGGTCCTTTATATGGGTTCATTGACTCCCCATCCTTCTCATCAGAAACAGGGGAATAATGAAGACCTGCATCTCGCTTATTTTCATTAGCTTCTTTCATTACTTTCCTTTGGTCTCATTAAAGTTTCTTCTTACGTCTTATTTTCTCTGCCTGTCAAAGGTGAACAGTAAAAATGCTGATAAATAATTCAACAAGAAACTTAAATGATGCTTGGGGTAGAGATAAATGAAAAACTATAGCAACCAGTATAAGAAAACAAAGTGTTGTTACGAACGTGCTAATTTTGGCTGGCCTCAAAAGAGATGGTAGAGCAGGTTCTTGGAACAGCCTGGAGGGGGTGGGGGAGAGAGAAGATACAGGCTCATCCCCCAGCTGGCGTCTGTTGTAACGAGACAGGGAGAAGAAACCATTTCCCTTTGCTTGTCCCCTGGTCTTATTTTGCCAAGGTGTATTTGTTCAAGCGATGCTTGATGCTGCGCTTTGGCTGTTCCTTGCTTTGCCCCTATGACAGTCCCGCCTTCTGGCTGCTGTAAATCCCTGCAAGTGTTCACAGTGCAGCTACTTCTGTAAGCCATGGCAATCCGGCATCCTCCAGCATCTTGCTGCACTTTGAGTATAGATCCCCTTAGGCACTGAAGGTGTAGTGCCTGTTGTATTGTTCTGGGCAATAAAATCAGGAGGGAATTTGGTCCCACTGCATACCCATAAAGTGTTTTGCAGTTTTGCTAGGTATTTTTCCTGTCTATTGGTTTGTCATCGTACGATGACTTTTGGATTTCTGAATACTACAATTTGTGATTTGTATAAAAATAAAAATTGTGAGTAAATTAGTTGTAGTATTCAGAATTGGTATGTTGGGAAATCAAGGCATTTTTGGTATACGTTACAAATACCAAGGAAAGGAAAAGTCTTCTTTTTCAGGTGTTTGCTATGGAAAGAAGCTGAAGTGATGGAAATCATAGAAGGCCCTTACCAAGGAACTAATGTGATGCTGCATAGTATACTATGATAAAAGTCTTGAAACGAGGTTATAAAAGAAAATCAATGGAAATGTGTAGATGTATAACCTAATTACTTAAGAAATGTGTTTTTTAACAGGACCATTTCTTTGCAAGCAATCTGTTTAGGATCTGATTCTATTTTATTTTAAATTGATGGTGATTCTGCTATTGATTTATATTAGTTGGGGGATCGTGGCCTTAATTCATTCTAACTATGGTTTTCATCTTGAATTCCTTACTTCAATTGACCTTTTTTGCTAGATTCACATACGTAGTGTTAAGCGAGGGCACAGACAGAGCCAACCTCAGTCAGTATGTGCTATGGCTCTGGTTAGTGACAAAAGTCGTTACACACTTAATGTATGATAGTTTTTGTGATGACACCATTTAAGCATTAGGCAGGTGAGTGAAATTATTTGGCAGATGTCTCAGAAGAGTAAGTATCGAGTGGTGGTAAAATTTTGAGATAGCAAGTCCTCTGCCTCCTTTCAGCAGCGACTGAGCTTCCGCCAGGGGAAGAGAGCCTCTCTGAATGTTATCCTTTGCTACGTTCAGGAGGGGAAGAACAAAAATACTGTTTCTCACTGAAATAAAACTTCTTTTGTTTTGTTTTTAACCTGTGGAAAAGGTATCTATTATTACACAACAAATGGACTGGTATGCGGGGATACCTTTTTTTTAAAAAAAAAAAAAGTATAATTCTGTAGACTTCTAAAAGGTTTGCAGTGACATTGCCACTGAGCTACTATTCTGCATTTCTCAAAAGACCCAAAGTTTCCAAAGTCAAAATTTGTGTTTCCTTTCTACACTTATCTGGTGGCTACTCATTTAGAGGAAACCTTTGATCTGCAGCGTTAAAGCCAGCAGCTCACATAAACATATCATAGTGGTCCAGCTCTTAAAATTGTTGTTCTGTATGAAAAATTGTGATGCGTGTACAAATTGTCTCTGGAATTCATAATGTAATTCCAGCTGATTAATCAATTACTTTTATTGTCTGCTTCCCACAAGGGACACTACCGCTCCTAAACTCAATCCTTTTGTAAGTGACAACTGTTTATTTTCATCTCTGGCATGCTCCTTTGTGGAGGATGAGATAAACAAAGCTACCTTAGCTAAAGAAGTTGTTAGGATTATTCAAGTTATTAATGGAGAGAGGGTGAGGTGAGGACATTGCTTTTGTCAACCAACTTTTCTCTCCTTGTTTACATTCACCCCTATATATTTTGGTGTCCTGACAGGACATATCTGGTCTTGTCCTTCCCTCCCCTGCTCTTACTCAGCTTTTTCAGAGGTTGCTACAACAAAGGCAGTCATTTGGACTGTAAGTCAGTAGGCTAAGATGAGTCCTAGCAGATCTGTGGGTCCTTTGCAGGAGGAACAAGATCTCCTGTGAGTTTCAGCAGTGAGTTTTTGGGATGGTTGATCCCACGGTGAGTCCACATGGCCCGCTGGGCAGTTTGCTGCCATGCCATTGTCTGTCTTCAGGAGTGGTCCTTGCTTGGCTTGGTGTGGTTTGGTGGAATATCTAAAAGAAGAGCAGGGTAGTAAAGGAAGAGGAGCTTAATAAAGGCATTTGCATGTAAAAGATAGAGAAGACAGTGTTTCCTCATGTTCTTACGTGTGTATAATTTGTGCCAGCGGCAGGAAGTCGTGATGAAGGCTGCATTGTGAATGCCAGTGTACTTAAGTGAGCTCTGTCTGTGTTTAACACTTCGATATGTTATTTTTCCCCCCTGTTTGGCTTCCTCAGCAAGATTTACAGCATTAGATAGCAGTAGCGTGTAATACGATGAAGTTAAAGCTGTCAGATCAAACTTGGTGTATTGCTTTATTTTAGCACAAGATGCATTAGTAAGAGGAGTTGGGAGTAAAATGTGAAAATAGCATTCAACATTATTGTTGCCTTCTTACAATTTGATGAGGTGGGAAGGGGAATAAGTTGTACTCGTGTTTTGTTTAATTTACTTTTTATGAAAATGAATAGGAGGAAACAGCAGTCTTCCTAGAATGTAAACTAGCAAATACATACTTGTTTATGAGGAAGAGCGGCTGACACATCCCTCTCCTTCACCATGAGAACATTCTGGTACTAGTACAACAAAGCAGTAAGAATATGATTAAACATGTGAATGTATCCTTGAAAATGGGCAGTATTGGAGAGTTGGGTCAAGTGTGTGTTTAGATGCTTTGCTAGACAGCTGTGCTTAGCATTTTCTAGGGTGGAGCTAAGAGTAAATGAATGGGAAGGAGGAATGGCTGGAGGCAAACAGAACATAGGACTAGCAGCACCATTACCTGAATTATGATTCTTGCTTTTCCCTGACTGTAAAGCAGCCATTTAAATTAGCGTTTCTATTTAGAAAGATTTCTAAATGTAAAGATGTCAGACCCGAGTTTCTTTACTGTTTTTAATGTTCTTTCACTACTGCAAAGTCAAGGCCCTTCCTGCTGGAAGCTGGGGAAATATTCTGGGGAAGTTTCACTATAGGTTTGTCCCATTTTTGCGTGCTGCTTTAAGTGTCTGCTGTTGATTGCTGGTAGAAGCAGGATGCTGTGATAGCCAAGATACTTAGGATCCTAGCCATTGAAGTATTTTTTGTTTGTTTATATTGAATTGTTATACCTGTGCTTGAACCATCTCAGATTCAAGGAGGAAGTTCCAAAGTTAAACTTTCTGTACTTTAAATAGAACAAATATAAATTTGGAAGTATTTGAGAAGCAGTAAGGAGGCTACGTAATGCTATTTTTTTCTGCCACTGCTTTTATCCAAAATAAAGCTTAAAGTTAACCTCTGAGCTTTCGTTTCTTACACACAAAATAACGTAATTTATTTTGAATACATGAGAAGGGGAGTGTAATTGCTGATGCTAAGTTTAAGGTATGCTCGCTTGAGTAATTTCAGAATTTATTGCAGTGTCTTCTTATGCTGGTGTGATGCATGTTTCTCTGTTCTCCATACATTGTGATGTATGACTGTGTTCTAACATAATTTTTTTTTTTCTTTAGTGTTTTTATATTGCTTTCCTGCAATTTCTCTTCTTGGTCTTTTCCCTCAAATCAACACCTTCTGTATATATCTTTTGGAGCAAATAGACATGTTGCTTTTTGGCGGTTCTGGTAAGTAGCCAGTTGCAGCCTGAGCTATCCCTTTCTGGGTTTATAACCTTGGATTAGAGTATATTATTGCATGTTTTAAAGCACAGTGCATGTTAAAGCTGAAACAGCTAATGGTATTCATATAACAGTGGGGTGAATACTAATAAGACCCCCTTGAGTAGATTTCTTTTTTTCTTTTGAAAAGTTCTATACAAGTTGTGCTATAGGCTGCAGGATGTTGTTGACATCAAAGCGTTTTTTTCTTGGCA
Organism: Falco naumanni; assembly: GCF_017639655.2. NCBI lineage: Eukaryota > Metazoa > Chordata > Aves > Falconiformes > Falconidae > Falco > Falco naumanni. Next base: position 75,989,744 of record NC_054059.1, read on the forward strand.
TGTCTGATGTGAATCTTTACTGTATTTATAAAAAAGAAAAACTTAAAATATAATTAAGTTAAAACTCCATTTAAAAAGTAAAAATAAAAAACGTTTGCATTGTTCTATAGTAGAGCATGTTCACAAGATATTGAATGTGGGATATTTTTGGTGTTGTTTCAGTCAGAGGTAAAGCAAGGCCCACGAGAGATGATGCATCTTTGTTGTTGGTAGTGGTGGGTTGTGTTTTTCATTATAGCTTAAGTAACAGAGAAGACTGGGATGCACTGTCATCTTAGTTCCAATCAGAAACAAACCTCCTCCTTGCTCCCACTTACTACATGTTGTTTTGCATCATGGAATGATGTCAGAATAAGCAAACTGGATTCCATTTGGATGAAGCTTAGAAGAAAGGTGCACTGTAAGGGTGCACCTCTTGCACTCCAAACACTAATGAGCGTACAGTCTGTGGGACCAGACTAGAGACAGTCTGCAGTAAGGCATCTCAAACACGTATATCATGGATGTGACATCCTCAGCACTTTTAATTCCACAGACTCACGCTTAGTGCATCATTCTGCTTGCTACTGTAGACGTAGCCTTGGCAAGTGGTTAAAACTAGTAGAGATTATAGGTGTGTTCTTTGCTTTTTGTCTCGTAAATACCATAGCAAACCTGGAGGAAATAATGTGTCCTGTCAATAATAAAGATTCCAGTGTATGTTGAGCCCCAATAAGAGTATGGTTTTGCAGCTCCTGTGTCTCCTTTGTTGAGACTGCTGAACTCATTCTTGCTGACAGCTTTGCCTACCCTGCTTCTGGAAGGTCTCAAAGGAGGTTATAGCAAGAGATCAGCTGGCATCCTTCTGTCTCCGTTTAATTTCATTCATGTATCTTAATATGATGCAAATCATGGTTGACCAAGCAAGTTAGGATGCTTTTGGATGATACCAGAGCCTGTGTCTTAGGAGCAAAGGGAAGGAGGAAAACTCCACATGGAGTTTGACTAGAAGATTGCCAGTTTTGTAGATCACTTCATCCCTCCTTCGTAGCAATGTGAAGAGTCAAACTGATGTTTTGGCAAAACAGTGTTCAGTACAAAAAGTAATAGTGTGGGACCTGAGGTCAATGGAGAACACATGGAGTATAGTGGTATTGGGCTTTCAGCCGTAGCTGTAAACAGTTTTGTGAGCTTATTTGGGGCTTCAACCAGCTTTGCAATCCCTGATTTCACCTCTGTACCTCTCCTCGTGCAAGAGCTGTTTCATTTTTTTTCTTTTGGTTGCATGTTCTCATTTAGGAAGAAATCAACTGACATTTAGTGTCTCTATTTCAGCTGCTGCTGGGTTGGTATCTGCATTATACAGCATTTCCCGAAGCTTTGTTGTTCTGATTGTCCTGTATGCTTTCTGCTTCAGTGCAGTGAAGGTAAGCCAGAAAAACAACGCTGCAAAAATTCAAAATTTCAAGCTCAAAATTCATATAATCTAGGGGAGACCAGCATTGTTTGGTGCTATGTTGTCATTGTTGTTTATCAAGATAAGCTTTACAAGCCATACTTCAAGTTCTGTCTGTTAGCTACACTGAAATAAATTGAAACTGTGGTAGAAATTCTGGAGTAAACCTATGTCTAATATCGGTGACAGTTTGCCTCTTACATGTGTCAGTCTGAAATGATCTGTTGGATTTCCCCTTCAAAGACTAAGAGCAGCCCTGGCTTAAAAACGTGCAGCTCCTATTGATCTGTATAAGCCAGGCTGAATTTGGTCGAAATTCCTAATAAGGTCCATATTTCTGAAGGAAAAAAAATAATAAAGGATTTTGTTGTTGCTTCCTAACAGTGTGCCTAAGAACTTAAATGGGCAGACTGGTGGACCATCTAATCCAGTAATGTGTCTGCATCCACAGGGAAATGCAATTTAAGAATTTAATGCAAATCAGGTGACTGCCGCTCTTTTCCCTAATATTCCACTGGTGTCCACAGTTGTTGGATTAGGGATGTTGGAGACAATGTCCCTGCTTATTTCGTTTGGTATCGTGGACTTGTCTATGAATTTGTGAGTCCCTGAATGTGCTGGTCTGGTCTTTCTCCACATCTTTGTGCAACTAATGCCAGATGTTCGCTGTGCTCTGTGCAAAGCAGTGCTGTCCTTCATTGGTTTTAGACGCCTCTGCTGATTTCACCAAGTCTTTCCTATGCCTAGTATTGCAGGATTTGTGGAAGAACTGTTGTGCATTCACTGTATCTCCTGCCTTTGCAGTTTTGTAGGCATCAGGCATAAGCCCCCCCAGCCATCTTCTCTTTAAACTGAAGAGTCCCAGCCTGTCTAGTGTCTCCTTGTAAAACAGCTGCTCTTCTCAGGAGTAGCTACGTTAGTCATCCTACTCTGTGCCTTCTCTTACTCTTTCAGATGACCTTCAGATATGGAGAGTAAATTGTGTATGGTGCTCAGGATGTGGGTGTGCCACGGCTCCATAAGCTGGGAAAATGACTTGCTGACTTGTTCTCAGTACCCTTCCCAGTGATGCACACTTTAGGGGTTTTTTTGGCAGATGCTGCATTTTGAGCCATATTCAATCTAAAGCTTTATTAAATTTCTTAATTTTTTTTTTATTATTTTTTTTCCAGTTAATGTATGTATTCTCTGCATTTTTTGTTCCGTTTAAAAAACAGCAATGAAATGTTGGCTGCCTTCAAATCTGCTGCAAAATTCCTAGTGACCACAGCAAGAGCAGAATTTCATCTTAGACTTGTGATAAAACTGATCCTGTAAGGGACAGTCTTTTGACAGCGTTTCATTACAGGCTGGATGCTGTCAGTGCCCATGCAGGGGTGCACCAGGACGTGCAGTGATTTACAAGCTGCTTTTGACACCTTGTGGGCATACGTGAGAGGATGCTTTGTGGTGCTGCGCACGCATAGCACCCGCACAGATCCCAGTATGAGATTTTACAACAGCCAAGGATGGATCATGTGAACACCCAGTCTGGTGATTTACACGGATGAGAGGGGTGATCAGACATTTCTTCAGGGGAATTCTTTAAGGAACATAAGCATTTCTGTAATGGCTTTTAATTTTCCACTTAAAATTTTGAATAGGAGCCTTAAATCAAAAAAGGTCGATTATAATGCCTTAACGGTCTCACAGGTGATCAGAGCTGGCTGTGCATGTGTTCTTAACCACTCCCAACAGTAAAGTAGAATGTGTTAAGCCACCATTTCGTCTTGCCCCTGGAAGGCTTTGAGCCCATACACAATGAATTATGGCAACTCAGCCCCTGTGCGGTGCTACATTAAGACACTTTAAACACCTTTGAACATGTGGCGTAGTCCCTGTTGCCAGGCTCACCCAGTGTATCAGTTATAGGGGTTTGATTTGACCCAGCTATGTGATGCTAAAAAAAAGCTTAACTGCTTCTTATGCGGTTTCCTCAAGTAGCTAGTGTTCCTGCTACCATTTTCCGGCTGTATTAATGATTTGGGAACTGGCATCTGAAGTAGAGAAGGTGGTTCTCTGTAAGGATGAGCAGAGTGAGAAAAGCTGTAATGGGGGCACAAACAATGAGAAAAATGGAGGGAGCTGTATGGAAGGAAGGAATTGCATTCAATGGGCAAATATCTGGGGAAATTATCTTTTTTTTTCCCCCCCTAAGGTTAGTAGAGGGTGATTCTCTAGTTGAGGGTAGGGAAGTTGTGTGATGGATACTTTAAAAAATAGTTTTGTAAACAGTATTAAAGAAAAGCCTCTTACAATATTCTTGTCTCAGCATAATACTTCAAATTACACCTTGCAGGGGGCTTTGTAGATAAGCAGTCTCCTTGTGGATTAGACTTCAAACTGCTTAGAAATATGCTTTTAACACTACCCTGAAGTTGTAGAGTGCTGTGAAAGATTTACAAGATATCTGTTCTAAATTACCAATATTAAGTGCAGACTTTCTGTTCACACAGAAATTACAGTTAATTTGAATTTTTATGGCACTGTTCTTGTGAAGGCACTTCTGAGGAGGTTAATTTAAAGCATGTAAAGATGATTCCACTTGCTTCAGCTCATAATCTCAGTCTGCTGGGGTGCTTAAAATTTCATACATTTTTTTTCTTCCAGAAGTAATGAAGTAAGCACTTGTGTTAACCCTCCTTGTTCTTCAGTCAAGTCCAGAGATTTTTTTCCTTTTGGGCTGTTGTCTTCAACATTGCAAAAGAATGATTCTTTGATTGGTGGAGAAGGAGTAGGAATTGGCTTAAGTGTAAGAGAAGAATCTGATCCTTAATAGGGACCAGTGTGAAAGCCAGTCTAATACCCCTGTAAGAAACTAGGACTTTTTTGATATGTAGTGAGCAACAACTTCTGATCCTAATCAAGGGAAAGTTTCGATTTTTGGTGCACTAGAAATCACAGTTTAACTCAAAACTGAACAGATGCTGTGGTCTATGTCATTGAGGTGTTTGCACAATGGTGTTAAGTACATGGATTTCCTTAAGATAGAAGTGGCATCTCTTCCACACTTGTACTTTACTGCTATTCTTTATTCTTTTTAATTTTATTTTACTCTTTTCGCTTTTAGTCAGTTTGCCAAACTAACGGAGCAAAATTTTCAGCATTTATGGAGATGAAAAAATCGTCACAATCAAAAAGGTTCAAGGCAGGGAAACATGATAAACTCTAGTGCAGGATTTCTGGGTTGCAAAGCTTATTTCTTGGCTGAAATGTAGCATCCTCGAACGTGAACTCTGTTTATTGGCAGAACATCTTATAGCTCAGCAGGTGTAACTAGCAGAGTTCTATTTCCTGAAATAAATAGCAGAGGAGAATGGATCTCTTAAGTGGTTGGGTGCTTTTTGCTGGTGAACAATTGCTCACATCAAATGCCCAGGCTGAAGGCCCATTCCAGCGGTATCAGGCTTGAGCCTCTCCTTCCTTAAGTGGTTCTTGTGTTCTAATTACTGTCTTGCCAGATGAAATACTCTAGCCTGGTTTCTCTATGTATGGTAATTATTCCAAAAGGAAAGATATTATCCATGAAGAAGTTCATTAGAATAATAATTAATGTACCACATAGTTTTCTTTTTTTAAAAAAATAAATGGTGTTCATTTTATAATGTGTTCTTAAGTGAGTTTTTCTTATTCATATTTAGAACAGAAACAGTTGTATGTACAATAGTTTGATTTAGCTGCAGTCAGATTTGGAGATTATTTTAGAATAGCAAATTCACAGCAATTAATTCTTTGCTCTAGAGCTCCCAATTTAAAAAAAAAAAAAAAAAAGTAAGAATTGAGCAATTGTTTCGGGCATGTTTCAAAACAGTGTAAGTACTCAAGGTAACTTTCAGCATGCAAATACAAACTCTGGGCATTGAGACAGACAGATATGCCTGTGCTTTAATCCTGTGCCTTGCCCAGACTGATTTTGCTGTTGGATTACGTTGTACAAAACCAACTGAGAGTCTCTGTGAAAAAGCAGCAGCGGTACAGATGTAGCATTACTTTAACTTAATGATTGTCATTGATTTTTATTCAGATAAGTTGCCTGAAGAAAATTATGATACAGTATTTTGGATTGAGAGTTCATCCTGTGATCTGCAGACAAAATTTGGCGTGCCCAACAAGTTCACGTGGCCCTGCCACTCTTTTTCTGAATGACCCTGCAGCATCTTTGCCATCACATGACCAGAAATGCTTCTCTCTCATGGCTAAAATGCATGTATCGCCTAAAAGAGGATGGCAGATCTCTGCTCTTGTGCGAACAGTGAGTGCGCAGGTTGGATCATGTGGCAGAGCTGCTTACCTGTCCCATCACCGGAGTTGATCAGAAGCGTGGGATGTGTCCTGGGGAGGGGCTGCTCACCTGGCAGAGACGGGCTCTCAGGTGACCAAACATGCGCTTTCCACACAGCTAACTCTGTTTCAAGGCCAGGCACAAACTCATTGTGTGATGAGGAGACCTGTGTTCAAGGTGTGTGACTGGGATGCTTGGAGGAAGACGAGGGGCGTGTTGTTCGGAGGTGACTGAGAAGCAAAGGGGTCCCACCTGCTGTGGCCCAGTGGCTCCCGTCCTCAGAGCGCTTCTCTGCAGCTTTGCCCTTGCTTGATGTTTGTGTGGAGGAGCTGTGGACCTGCGGTTTGTCGGGACCTCCTCTGGTGGTGCTGGTGCTGGACTGATCAGTTTTCTTTTTGTTTAAAGCTGTCCAATCGAAAAAGAAAAAAGAAAACTCCAAATTGCTCACAGTAGGGAAGTACAGAGTATTATTGCATCTAAAATTGTAACAGATAATTTCTCCAGAAAACCCCCAAACATAAAATAGCTGGAATTCCAGGTCTCCTTCCGTGTGTTTGAGGCCTTGAGGACTGATGGACAGGACACTGTTTGTCCCTGTTGTCAGTCAAAGGAGCGTATTGTGAGCGGAGCAGGTGTTCGGGTTGTTGTCTGACACAGCTGGTGAACACAAGTCGTTCCCTCTGGTGACAATGTGGAGTCACCTGGATAAATTTTTGTTTTACACTCATGTTATCCCAGTGTTGCAAAGGTAATTTAGCTACAGCTTTCAGGTGCTGTAAAGCATCTCTTCATACATCTTATCCCATGACACATCCCTGTCATGAGTGATATGACGCCAGCTGCTTATCCAGCCTTACGTACAGTACTGTGAACCTGATTTCAGACAAGACAGAAGATAAATGTCTTAGCTTCTAAAGTGCAAAGAGCTGAGTTTCTTCTGCTTGCTTTGAGATTTTCTTTATCTCCCAGGCCTCTGTTTAATGATATCACCATTCCTTATTTCACTTCTTTCCAGGTCCTCTGTGAACATTAATTTAGTTCTGTTTAATAAAAAGTCTAAATCCTAAACATGGTTTTATCACCTCTTTTGCTCATTCCTTGGATTGTTACATCTAATAGCAGTGATTTTTCAGCTTGCTACTTTTTGGAAGCTATTGGGTAACTGAGTTTAGTTTAAAATTATCTGCGTTCACTTCAGCCTGGCTTTGTTTCTGATCTCAGCTTCAGTCCTGTACTCTTGAACAGAAATTGGCAGCTCTAATAGCTGCCTTAGCTTTGATATATGAAAGGGTTATCTCTTTTTGCTGGAGGAGGTGTTTTTATTTTCAGATACTACATTCATCAGATTGGAGACACAGGAACTTCTGTGCCATCTTTTTCACTTGACTGGAATTGCCTGATGTGCTGATTTTTGTCTCCAGCTCCATCTGTTTTGTGGTCTGTGCCCAAATATTTAACAGATACTTAAAAAAAGTCATGTATGCCCTCCTACTTTTTCCACAAATACTCGGTCTGGAATTTAGCCATCTTGATATCAGTCTTTAGCATTCCAACACATCAGTGTTTTGCTGTGGGGCAGAAGAGCACATCCCTGAAGGTTTCTGGAATCAGTCAGTCCTTCTCTTCTGCCTTCTGTTCCCGTCAGCTGGTTTGGATTTGAAACTTAACCAGAACCAGTTAGTTATTTGTCTTCCAGCTTTTTTGTTGTTGTTGGGGGGGATTTGTTGTGGTTTGTTTTGTTTTGTTGTTTTTTTTTTAAAAACTGCTTAAGGAAATTGTGGTTTATCTTAATCAGCTGGAAAAAATCTCAGATTTTGGACTTGGATCAGAAAAATTAAACTGATATGAATGTGTTCATATGCAGCGGAGCTACCTCCTCCAGCTCTGTACATTTTTTTTAAAACTAAAGTTGTGTAGTTTCCATTACCTTATACCTGAAGAAAGTATTTTCTGGTAACTTACTTATTGCTTCAATGGGCAGTTACTAAAAATCCTGTGTGTATTTTAAACCATTCTCAGCTCACATTGATGTCGTTTGCTTTGTTGTTTAATGAGTTTTAAACTCATTAGTCAGAATAACAATGCTTCTTGATTCCTGTTTTCAAGGACACAGGCTTCATCTGTGTACTAATAAGTTTGAAATATTTGTCTTAGGGTTTTATAATGGGAAGGAATTGCAAGCATACATCTCCCTCAGTCTGCTAGGACTGCTCAAATAAATTTCTAAACAGCACTGAATAGGCCCATGTGTATAGACAGAATTCCCGGATGTGTAAGTGACCAAAAATAGAGATACAGGGTTATTAGACAGCTTTGTTTCTACCGCATAAAATGCTTCCAGCCCTGTTGGAGGTCTTGAAGACAAGGCTCATTAATTTTATGTACTTTCCAATTTAGAGACCCCTGAGGTTCAAGCAAGGGCTGTTAGGAGCATTAATTTTGGAGAGAATTGTCAGATATGGTGCATTTCAGTGAGCGATGTTTGCAGCCATAGTCAGACTCACACTTTAGACATAACTTCAATAGTTAGGCTCTTCATTTTCTGTGTATCATGAGAACTTGTTGTCCAGATATAACAGAAAAAGTAAATTATGCCTGCAGAATCTGATACGGTCCAGGGTTACTCTTATAGAAATATGTCACTGTACAGGAATGTAGAAATCTGCGCTTCTTGTTTAGGATAAACTTCAGCATAATGTGAACCATGAGTGTCCATGCCCCTGCCTGAAGTTGTTGCTCACCTTGCTCTCCAGACGAGGAATCCTAGTCACAGACCAGGACTTTATTGTGTAAGGTGCTGTGCACACACACGTGCTCGCCCCTGCATCAGTCCCAGCCTTAGGGATTTTAAATTTCAGCGCTGAAAAATGTGGTCACAGCTGGAATAGCAGCTGGGAGTGCAGAGAAACAGACAAAACTTTGCTCAGAATGGGCAGTGATATCTGTATTCTGGTAGCTTATAATTTGTCAAGTTTTTGGAGCTCTCCTGGGAAAGTAACTTCCCCCCCCCGTGGATGATGGGAAGGTAAGGCTGGTGGCCTTCTCTCCCTGGAATTTGTGTCTAACCAGTGTAATGTAAGGCTCTGGAGTACTTCACATTTCCTGGTTGCTAGTGTTCACTGAAAACAAGTATCCATGGCAATATAGCTAAGCTTATTAGATAACTTTGTCGAGAACAAGTTATTGCCAACGTTTTCTCATGCCTTTGAGGGCACAGGGAGTATTCCCTTTTGCAATCTCAATCAGAAAGTATTTTATAAGTTCAGAAATAGGATGATAGTTTTTCTTTCAATTTACTATCACGCATTCAGAATGGCTGGCTGTCAACGGCTGTCCTGCGTATTGTTTGATAGGAGCAATAGCACAGAACCATGCTAAAGGTGGGTTGTAGAGCTAAGGAGAAAGACCAAAGAAAGACTGGTTGATTTGCAGGGGGGTGACCTAGATGACTTTTAAGGGTCCTTTCCAACCCCAACCATTCTATGAATAATGATGAAATCATAAGAGAGTGGAAAATCACGGGTGCGTGCATAGTGAAGAACAACTGGAGTTTGTCTCCATATTTAAAAAGCCAGCCACCATGGTAACGCCTTCACCTTCAACGATGCTAATGCTGCAGCAATCTGCAAAGTCTTTGTTGAGTTGCAAGGAATATTCTGGGGGGAGGGGGGGGGGAAGAAAGAAAGAAAAAAAAAAAAAAAGAAAAGAAAAAAGAAAAGGGAAAAAAAAAAGTAACAAGAATTTCTACTTACCACAAATGGTTCTCCGTTCAGAGCACTGTTTGTCTCTGGAGTAGGACATATGATTTATTTGAGCCTATCTTTGAAAGCTAAGTGTGCTACACGCGTATTTTTTTTTAAGGGAAGAAAGAAGCGAAAAATATAAATAATGTAAGACAGAAAACTAATATCACCACTTTTAAAAAATACATTTGCCTCCCTACCTCCACCAGTGGTAAAAGGCTTGTAAGTTCAAAGTCACCTTTATCTTCCTTTTTAGTGGATTGTTTTGGGATTAGGCGATTCTGTGGTTGGAATGGAACACGCACACCCCCCACTACTGGGTCTGTTGTAACTCATCACTTTCATCCTTAACCCTGTAAGTCCATTTCACTTGTTTTAAAAATGGCTACGTGAGTGTCTGCATCAAAGTCAAAACTGTATATGAAAGCACTACATGTCACCTCAATCAAATGAGGTAAAGTAGGAAGTCAAACTCCCTGTCTAGCATGACAGATAATACCAGCTTCCAAGACTAAAACCTGTCATTCCTGTTTTCCCACTGAGAAGAATCATTGCCCAATTATCAGCTATATTGTTTTTTTCATCTTTTTAATTTAAAGCTCTACCAGGAATCATTAGTAGGGGAGGAAAATGACAAAATGGAGCAGGTTATATCACACTGATGTCGGAGAAATGACACCTTTGTTCATTCTCCTGTTTTGGTACACCATTGTGCAGCATTATTCTGGATAATCCTGCTTTCTAGGCACATAGCAAATATCGATGCCTGTCCTGCCGGCCTTGCTGGCTCCTTGACAGCTGAGCTTTGAGGGGAAAGGGACACTTTGGAACTGGAGCACGGGCAAGCCAGACGCAGAAGCTGTGTACGATAGATAGAAAAGATGGAAGTAAAGAGTTCCTGAGACATTAATATGGGGAACCGGCCATGTGTAGTTTTACAGCAGAAAGAGGGCAGAATGGTTTCTCAAATTGGCTCCTGACACATTTCAATACCAGGGATATTGCTGGGCTCTTTGCAGGATTTTGCTTTTGAAAGAAGTTGCAGGGCAAAGGGACAGTCCTGCACTAGGAGCTGCCACATGGATCTGTACATGGTTGTATTTCCTTGGGAATGCCACGGATATTTGGGTAGGCTGTGATTCAGCCATTTTCAGAACATGTTGGCTTCGGTTAGTTTCCTTGAGTGTTTTGAAGAATATGCATTTCTGACCTGAAACTAAGCGTGGGAAAAGCTAACGCAAAAATTGTTTGGCCCCAAAACTGGGAACAATGAAATGAAGTGTGGAATTGGATGGCAGAGTTTAACTTGTCAAACAAATGGTGCTAGATTCTTCCAGTAATACTGTGTAAATCTCTCCTTTGTTTGTAATGACTGTTTTGAGGAGGATTGTTTGATAGAACTAGGTGCTTCCGTCTTTCATCTTTGCGGTGTTCAGTATGATGAGGGGAAGGTGATTCTGGGTATTAAAATTTCACTTCTGTGATACTGCTCTTAGGATAATGAGATTTTCAGGCTTAAGTTCCAAAGAAACCTCGTGTTGCAGTGGGTTGGATGTTTGTCCCTTAAAAGAAAATCAGTTTGTCTTACTCAGGTATTCATTGCGCCTGAAAGAAATTGAGTGTTTCTTAATGTGAGTCAGCTTTGCCAAGAAAACACACTTAGCACTGGGCAAAATAAGACTAATAAACCTACTTTATTCTGTGAAAATATTGGCCCTGTACAAATTGTGAAGGTTTTCAAGCAAAAGATGTGGTGCAGAAGATGCCTTGTTTGTGCTAGCTTAAAGATCCTACAAGCACTGTTTCTCAAAAACCTACCCAAAAAGTTCTCTGATGGCAGAATCTGGTGACCTCATGTTCAGTTCATCAGGTAGAAGTTGTGTGGAGGCATTGAACAAGTCTAGTAAGTGAAATGGCTATGGATCTGATCCACCAAGTTTCTGTATCATTCACAGCCAAAATCCGTGTCCTTTTACAGCCAGGACTTGCGAGTATGTCTTAGGATCCCCAATTTGTAGCTGAGGACTCCACAGATGAAGCTTGTCTTGATAAGCGTTCCTTAAGCTTCATGTTCTTTTTCTTATTATTTCTAGCCAATTATAGGTATTTAAGTCACCCAGAGACAGTTTTTCATCTTGGTTACACCTGGAGTGTGCTGATGAGTGTAAATTGCCATCCAGGAGGGCCTGGATGCAGAGTACAAAGGAGCAGAAAGATTCGAGAGTGAGGGGCCAGAATGGTAGCGTGGTGCCTTATGTAGGTGACATTGGCATTTGTTGCATGCAGTCTGGCCACAGATCAAGTAACTAAGTATCAGTTTAGAGTTTAGACAAATACAGTGCAGTTCATTTCACTCGCATCTCATTTTAATGAGAATTTGCCTCTAGTGTTTCATTAAAGAGGAAAGAAAACCTGCCTTTCATCTGGTTTCCTGGCTAATTGCTGATTATAGAGGAATTACATAATGTGATCACAAAACATGCCTCTAATTGCAGTCTTTTTTCACAATAGTAGACTTTGATATGAAAAAAGGATTTTCAATCCTTGGTAGATGGTGTACAGATTTAGATGCTCTGCATTTAACACTGCATGTATGGCTTAGCCTACTTAATTGATTTTTTTTTATTATTATTTAAGTTCTGCATTCCTAACTTACAAATATTTTGCTTTCTGCCCTTCTGTTCAGGAGCCCTGGGATGCACAACACATTCCAGCACTGTTCTCTGCTTTCTGTGGTCTGCTAGTTGCACTTTCTTATCACCTCAGCAGACAAAGCAGTGACCCATCTGTACTGATGTAAGTTGCCTGTAAATGTTATTTACTGATTACTCCATACAGCACTCAACCAGAGGGATGCCTGGGTTTCAGAACCACGGGGACTGTCTTCTGAAAAGTACTGTGGTGAGGTGGAAATTCCTTGCCACATTTGCCTGGTTGGTGTCAGTCCTGGAAATAAATGAAGTGCTGCGGTCAGATTGCTGGTAGGGCTGGTGCTCTTTGAACAACACTATCCAAATTCTCTGAAGCAGATTTCACCCTCTGGGAAATTGTGTGCTTGCCGTGTTGGAGAATAATGATTTATTTGAGGGGTTGCTCAGGGTACTGGAGTTGCAGAATGTGCGCTGTGGCAAGGAGAAAGGACATTTGATGTACTGGGGAGATGGCTCAATTCCAGCTCTTGCTGAGGGTCCCTGTCAGCAGGATATGCCTCTCTGTTTGAGATTAATTCCTTCCTTTTCTTCTCTGACACAGTCTGCTAGAAGTAGCTGAGGAAAGGTAGTGTATATCAAGAGCTGACATTGCAAACAAGGGAGATCCAGGGAGAAGACCCAACGCTGTGATCTGCATGTTGCAGTGACATGAGAGAGTCCGTAGATCCATAGCTCAGGGGTGGCAAATGTGAGTTTTCCCGTGTGGGAACTGTGCTATATGGCCATTATGGGAGCTGTGGTGGTCCACAAGCAGTTGGGTATCTAAGTATGTGGCTTTGGGATTAAGCGAGCCAGTGGGTTTTGCGCAGCTGGTATCACCGTGCCATGTGGGATCCTGCTTCACAGACACCTCAGTCGTACCCTAGACCAGCGCAGAGGGGCTGTGGGGAGACCCACAGGCTCTCTCCTTTGATTCATGAGGTGTGTTGTGTGTGCCTTGAGGTGAGGCTCTTTAGTGTGTGAAGGTTGTAGTAAGCATATGGTAAGTCAGGGTGACTGGATGCACAGTTCTAATGCAGGAGAGAGAAGGGGAAAGTGAAGGGCTTTTTAGGCCATTCAAGATTGTATTTGAGGAGGGAAACTTGGGAAAAGGAAAAGAATTCTGAGGAGAAAGGAAAGGATTAGCAGAAAATTGGCATCCTGGTAAATCTTATGAAGAGTTGAGAAATTCCTTCTTTACCATTCAGAAGATTCAGGAAATCTGGTATTTATACATCACTAGGTTCTGATGTGGCAAAGCAACAAGACCTGCTTATATCTACTGCCATTAACTTTACCCAAAGCCTACTGTGTCTAGCACTGATGTCAATTAGACCTGGATCGAGCTTTGTGTAGGTGGTGTGTAGTTCATCGACCATTACAGTATGGAAGGAAGTGAAGCTGCTTGCTGTATTAGGGAGATTTGTTTAGCCTTGGAGTAAAATATACACAGGTAAATTGCAAATCAGCATGGAAGTGTGAGCTCTTCCAATTTTGAAGTAATTTAAATGTATTCTTTTCTCCCACTCCCCAGGAAGGACACACCAGTTCATTAATTTCTTTAATAAAACAGAAACTTGGCTTTCCTTAAAATTTTTAAGGCAGTATTCTTACACCATTAAATCCATTTTAACTTCTAAAGCTAGCTACTGATTTCTTTATGTTCTTAATCAAAGCTTCAGCAGCTGAAGTGGTTGTGAAATATCTTAATGTTAAAACAGCATCAAATGTTTATTGTGCAATCATGATAAAAATGAATAATCCTTCACAAAAAAGTTTTAAGATCATTTTTAAACAGCTCTGAACTTAATTAAAGGAAGTTAAGGAGCTTGGAAGCAGTATTTAAAGGATGGCTTGTGGCATAAACTTCAAGATGGAGGAAGAGGTATCACATAAATCTTGAGCTAAGGATTAATATACAATTTATACAGAAATAACTTCTTTGGCCTTTTTAACATGGGTCTGAACAGCTCCCATATTGGTTTCAGCTTAGCTAAAACATTAATAAAAGGCATGAATGCAACAGTTCCCTCTCTGCTTATGCCTGAGTCATATTGATTGGACTGCTGGGACTCCTTAATGTTTTGATGAGGAAGCTCTGCCCTGATCACAGGTGGAGCTGGTTTGTGTCAATCTTCAGCTATACAGAGATAAGATAGCTGCTGCATATGTGAGGAAGGAAATCGGGCTGTTCCTCCTCCTCAGCCCCCCAGGAATATTTGTATCTGTTAGACATGTTCAAAATTATCCTAACTAGGATTTTTTTTTTACAGGTCCCTTATTCAGTGCAAATATGTCCCTCACTATCTACGTCAACGATTTGAAGATTCATCAGCAGATCCACTCCCAGAAAAGATGAGAGAATCAGTGGTAAGACCTTTTCTTTCATTACTTTCTGTTTAAAGCTCTCTCCCATCCATTTTCCCCACTGAGAGACCTTTTAAATAGTCTCATTTAGTAATGCAAATCTTTAAATTACTAAAAGCACAGAAAATGGGAGGGTATATACCCTGTTCCTTTAAATCCACAGATGGAAACCGAGAGAAGTTCTTCTAAATCTTCTTTCCAGTGAAGCTAGAAGGGAGAAAGGGGATATTGCAATTTTCCTTTCTGACGAGTTCCTTTGAAGGGCTTGGCAACATAGATTCCTTAATATAGCTGATGGGGAATGGACACTTAGAGCTTGGGGAATGGGGCATCTCATCCTGGTACTCGGAGCTAATGCAGGTTCTGTGCGTAGAGTTACAACCTGGCCACCTGGTGTGTGCAAGGTAGGCTGGACTGTTCAACAAGCATTCAAAAAGGTGAGCGGTCCCGCCAAATTCCCTGTCTACATTGGAGGGGGACAAGATTTGCTCCACAGAATTAAGTGTTTTTAAAACAGCCCCTGTTAATCCTTTTTCTAGATCTAGGGGTTGACCTAGTTTTCAGGAATGCCTTTTTCTGTGCTAGGAGTTACTCTTGACCTGTATGTCCTCCACCCCAGCCAAACCAGGTAGAGCACAGACCAGACTTGTCCCCTGGAGATGGAATAAGCATGTGAAGCTTGACTAGTATGAGGGAGGGAGGAACATGCCTGGTGTCAAGCATTGCCATCTCATTGTCTCTTCTTTGCTTGGCAGGCTGTTTATTTCCTGCTGTCTGCCACATAGCTCTATGTTTGTGTCAGCTTATTTCCCGTAACTTCAGCTTAAACATCCAAAGCGACCCATCTTCCTTTTCAGGTCTTTTTATATTGAATAACCTCACTATTACCCGGTGGAAGTTGATTTTATAAAGAGTTCATGTAAGATTTTCAAGCTTCCAGAAGTATGAAGGGGTGTTTGACATTTCTTAGAGCCATGAACTGTCCTGCTTCCTGGCTCTCAGACAGCCCTTCCTGACCGTGTCCCTAACGCCTGCATCTGAGCGTTTGCAATGTATTTGCAATTATTCCTAAACTCTTGAATGCTCGCAGAAGCAGGGAGCGTTTGGAGAGTGCCTGGAAGACAGACTGCCTTTTTTTGACCCTTAGACATGACCTGAAAGCCTGTGGTGCCTAGTGGCACAGGTGGCTCGTGGGGTAGCTGGTCTGGTCTCCAGATGTCCCTTCAAAGGGATGGATCTCTCCTGTACATCTTGAATCATTTGTTGGGCATTTTATAAGGTGTTACACAGCCTACATTCAGCACGTGAGTTGATCTCACGCTGCCAGTGTTTCCTACTTTTCCTTGCTATTGTTATTTATAGATATATTCTGCCATGTATAATGTTATTTTAAATTGCTTACTCTAGTAAGGCCCACGTAAGTTTGGGTGATATGTCCATTGCTTGTTGCTTGTATACAGTTTCTTGCAAACTAAACTGTTTACGACAGCGTCATACTGCGATATGATCATTCAGCATTCAGCTAGTAACAGAGTTAAAAAAACCCCAAGTATTTCTGTGAAAGTTTTGCAATACTCTGTGGTATTTCTGATGTGCAGGTTATTGCTGCAGTTCATTGTCAGTCCATTCTTGTACGTGGGCTGTACGGCAGGTTGGATTGAAAGCTTCTTGTTCCCACTTATTTGTAACCTACTTGTGTCTTTTGCTGATAGTGCCCTTCCTGGAGCAGGGGAGTCTGATCTCATCTGCTCTGCAGATGGAGTGCTGCCGAGGGACTGGCACGGTGGCTGTGGCTGCCCACTTAACTGGTTCTGTTTCACAGTGCAGAGGGAAGCTTTGAGCAAGGCTTCAATATATTGAAAACACAACCCCAAAAACAAATTTGCATCTAAGATCTTGGATGTATTTTCAAAATGAGGTCATACAGCAGATGACTGACATAAAAATACGTCGAGAATGTGGACAGGGTTCTGATGTCTTAGTATACTAACACAGTCACTCAGTGGTTCAGCTGCACTTGGGCCCTTGAGCCGCTGGGGCAGAAGATGCAGAAGCACAGGGAGGACTCTGGTGGGACTGGCCAGACACAGGACTTCACCATGCCTCACTTCACACCATTCCCTTCACCATGCCTCATTCCTGTCTTGTTTTGCCAGTGTTTTTTGCATTTAACTAAGTGGGATTCCTGGCACCTTTTGGTTTCCAGAGTATACCTGGTTTGGGAGACTGGCACATTTGATGCTCCATGCTGCTGCTGCTGCTTTTAGACAGAGGCTGTTTTCCTCCAGTGTTGCTGGAGCTTGCTGGTTCTTTGCCTTCTTGTTTTTTGGCTCTCTGTCCAGGCTACCCTCAATCTGTATAAAAACTGTAAGCAAATTGTTTGCTTACGATATCAATTAGCAGCGCTAATTCTTGCACACTGGGAGATGTCCTGAAGAAAGAGAGGGCAATTTCTGATTAGTGCAGGCTCTTTGTCTAACCCCTGTGTTATCTGGTACCTCTGTCTCAGTTAAACACCAGTTTGCCAGCAGACTCCCACTGCTATCTCAGCGCAGTGCTAATAGAGCAAGTGGGGAAGAACTACCTGGGGAGGTAGGAGAAAATGCACGTGCCCCAGGTTTGAGGAGCACAATCAAGCCTCAGTCTCTGCTGACGTATTTCAGCAACAGCAGTCATGGTTAGGGTGTAGGACTCTGCTGACTCTTAAAAGCAAATTTTAAATAGCTTCCAGAACTTCTGCAAGAGGATCTTCAAACAGTTCAGAAGCTGGGTGAAATGACAAGTCAGTATTTGAAGGAGGTTCCATGGTGGTAGATCATTTTTTCCTCTTGGAGTGCTCCTTTGTGAGGAGAGTATTCCTAACCCCTTGTCAGCAGCAAGAAGGGGCAGGATGCAACACAACAGCCTTGCCCTGGTCTATATACAGACATATGGTCTACATAACATGCCATTTAAATAGGACCTGTTTTAATCAGAAATCCTGAGGCATACAGAACCAAGTCACCTCCTCAAGGAGCTGAAAGCAAACAAGGTTAATACTGAAAATTAATGTGTTGTATTCTGTAGTGGCTTTGCATTGATGTTAGGAATAATAAATACAGCCTTTCTAATGTTTAGTTACATGACCTTTACTATTTTCCTTTGCTTGAATAGCTGTGTAAGAATTGCCAGCTTTGGAAGCCTGAATTATAAAGCAGCTGTGATGGATAATTGACCATTCAACTTCGAGAATGGAGCTTCCTACCATTATAATTAATTTCTGTAGGCATCCACATGGCTGATTACTAGATTAACCAGTGGCCTGAGGGTGCTAATGTGTTACATTCAAACTCAGCTTCCTTCCTGGCCTTTAATACAAACATTTAGATAGCTAGTAAAAGGATTTGTACAATGCTGCAAAAGCATAATTGAAAATAACGGTTGGACTTGATGATCTTAAAGGTCTTTTCCAACCTAAACGTTTCTATGATAATTAAGGAAAAAAAAAAAAGTGACACTATAGTATATTCTGCTTGTAAAATCTCTGAGGCTTCAAAGGTAGTGATGTTGTCCTATAAGTGGGTTTGTTACCTGGTGTGCAGCTCCAGTTCACACATCTAGTTGAGGTGTTCCTTAGTTCTTTATTCTAGTTTTTGAGCAATGCTGTTTTGGGGTTTCTTTTTTTCCTTGAGTGTAAAATGGAGGAAAAAGAGCACCTGCTTTCAGTCCGAGCTGTAACAGTGATTATCTCTCACTGCAGAGATTTTTCCATGTTGAAGCAACGGCAATGAAGGACTCGGGAATTACATTGTAGGGCTATTCAGCATTCAGTGAAGTGCCTGGCCTTGGGAACAGAGTCCAAAATCCTGCTTTTAGACAGCTGGGTCTAAGCGCAGGATGGGGAACAGAGTTGTGTCCAAGGTAGACACATGCTTTGCAGGAGCTAGCTGCCTTCAGCAGGAAGGGTGGCAGCCACAGTTCCACCCACAGCAGCCTGCAGGTGGATGCCCAAGATTTTTTCCTGGAAGGTGGCTCTGAATCCCCCTCAACCAGAGATAACAGCCCAGGGTCAGTCATTTCCTGGGGGGGGCGTGTGACCACTATGGGATGACATGAAACAAAAGCAGCTACTTCTCAGGTTTGGGAAGGAATAAACCTGAATCTTGTGCAAAGTTGGAAAGTGTCTGCCACATCAAGAAGAAGCTCCTGTGGGGACCGTTGTGCAAGTCAGCAGCTGAGCGGTGCATTTACATTTTGAAGCAGTTCTTTGCAAGGGTAAAAGGGCAGGCCTGGGTGTGTATGATACTTTAAATACTTTAGATGTTGCCAGAGTTGCAATGCAGTTGTCAAATTTGGGTTTAAATACCTGAATAATAACCACTGCTTTAAAAGCGTAGGCCTTTTCCTGTATGGGATTGTTAATGTGTCAAAAACAGTGAAAGCACCCTAAAAAGGATGCTTGCAAACTCAAAAATGGGAAAGGTGGGAAATACTAGTCCTGTGCAATATAATCTGTGCAATACATTCTCTTCTGAACGTAATCTTTAGCAAAGGTTCTCTTTGGTGACCTGGCACAGAATGGAAAGTTAGGACGCTGCCCTGCCCCAAAATGTCCATTATTTATCACCTCTGCTGACTTTACAGCTAACTACTTTGATGTAGTTCTTAAAGTGGCAGCTTCTTCAGTCAACCAGTTGTGAGAGAAATGAGTTATTTTAATAGTAATCCTTTCTGGTTGTACAGAAGAGCTTGAAAATATGATTGGAGTGTGTTTGTTGTTCCTATAAGCTTGTTTTAGATTATTGAGTAGTTAGATTCAGCTGTGCAGAAAATGATACTTGATCGAGACTTTTCATAATATGTACTCACAAAAGGGCTGAAATAGTGCCATATAAATCTGGCACTGCTTAACTGTCTCAGATGCTGAATTTTAAAAGCTAAATAACTGCTGCTTTACATAGATTTCGTATGCAACATCTTTTTAAAAAAATACTTACATTACATGCATTGGTAGTAATTCCCTTACCCATCTTTATCAGGGTTTTGACCGGGTTTTTTGCATACTGCTCTGCATACTAAACCAGCTTGAGTTAGAGATGGATACACAACTTGCTAGTGAGAGGAGGTCTGAACCGCACAGAGAGGACCTGTGAGGAGAGGCAGGGACCAGGGGAAGAGAAGACCTTTCCTGTGAGAGGTCCCTCGTGTTGTGATTCTCCTGTTGCATATGACGGCCAAGAAGCAAGGAGCAAGACCAGCAGGGCTGTGTTTTGAAAAGATGGTCAGGAAGGCTTAGGAAGACCTGACTCTGCTCCTACACCTTCCTACTCACAGTCCCTGCGGAGTACAGGGCTGCCTGGAGAGGGCATGGCTCTCGGAGGGGAGGGAGCCCTCTTCTTTTGAAGGTAGGTGCTCCGGAGCAGCCTGGGAAAGGGAAGAGCGGTGGCGATGGGTTGAGAATTCAGCTAAGCCAGACTGGAGTTTCCTGGGACAAAGCAAAAGTAATTCTTGAGCCTGAAGGCTTTTTAGTCCTGCTGAATTTCAAAGGGCTGCTGCAGTAAGTGGAAGTGCTGGTGCTCCTGACCTTTTGCTAAGAAGCTTCTTTCATAACAGGGAGCGATAGGCAGCCTAAATATAGTGATTGCTGCCAGCTTCCCCTGTAATTCACAACCCTTCTGTTGTTCGCTTGTTCTGCCTGCATTCTTTTCGTCTCTGTTACTCGTAGTTTTGCTATCCTATCTTTATTTTAGTTTTTTTAATTTTTCTCTGATGAGGTACATGAAGACTACCTAGATTGCAGCACCAGGACATCGGATGAGCTAATTCTAACAAAAGTGTTGCATTTCACCTATTTTTTTCTAGATGTCTTTGAATTAAAGTGTAAGTCGGTTTCTAAACCGAAAGCTACAAATAGTTACTCATTTGATAACTTAGCAGTAGTATTGAGTGCTGAACTCAAATGCCCCTCTCATAAATCTAAGACAAGTTTTTCATTTACTCACAAAGACACTTGGGTGACCTCCGAAGTACAATTCGGAAGATAGCGCAGATCGCAAGCTATCTTGTTTGTTTGTTTACTGAGAATGACATTTTAATCACAAGAAAAATGGGCTGGGAAGACAGTGATATTTTCCAATCTTTAGAAACAAAATTACTCCTACCCTAGTTATAGATCTTTATGTAAAGGCAGACGTGTCCTTTCATTATCATTCAGTGACACTAGAAAAAGGCCTTGCCTGAAATCCATAAAATCTTGCCAAAATTTGGCTTCCAATACAGAAAATCAGAGAATGGGACATGTCACTTTAGAACATAATAAATGTATTAACTTTGTGTCTCTGAAGACTTTACAGAGAAGCATGAGTCATTTCAGTAATGCAAGAGAAAGTGAATCTGAAGAAACTTTAAAGCTTGCAAATAGGAAATGGAACCAGAATTTTGATTCCCCAAAATAAAAAAGTCATAACATAAAAGTTATATTCCTTAAACAGAATCAGACTCAGTATGAAAATTTATAGCTTTCATTTCTTCAACCCTAAAACTAAATTATTTAAAATCTAAAAATATAATTTAAAATTAGGCATGATGAATGTAAATGTGATTACTTTGATGAACCTAGAGTGTGAAGAAATAATTTCCCAAAGCAGAGAGGAGAAAATACTTTTGTATCAGGGAGTGCTGATTAGCCTTATCACAATGCAGACTGTGAGTAATTGAGAACAGTCTCATTTACTTTGGTTAAAATAGTATTGGTTTGCTAATTTTGTATAAAATATTTATTTTCACAGAAAGAAATCTTGAAATCGGATCTCATTGTCTGCACAGCAGCTGCTGTTCTGTCATTTGCTGTCAGTGCCAGTACTGTGTTTCTATCATTAAGGGTGTGTATCTGTCTTTATTTTTGTTCCCCCCTAAGATACTATCTCTTACACAAAACCACAGGGTGCTTTAACTGGAAAGAATACAGATTGTGGGAAAAGCGAGTGAAAATGTACATACTAGTCATGATAACATTCTTTGTGCAAGGCAGTTAGTTTATAGATATTTGTATTAATTTCGTTGTTACTTATTTGCTGTCTCTTTCTTTAAACCTCTGCATGTCCACAGCTCTTTTATAATACAGAACCTGAGGGACAGAATGAGTAAGCCTGATCACTTGCCTTTTTTCTTTCATTTAGGGAGGAAAAATTTGGTTAATAGTGTGTGCAAAATACATATTTCAAAGTCCATATCCACCTATGGAGTCAGAGGGTTTGAACATAGGAATAAAAATTAATTGCACAAAAATTACAATTATAGGAAGTGTTAAAAAAATGTAAAAAAGAAGTTTTATATAAAAATGTTGTTTGCAAGTTATAACTGTGTTCCTTTTTTTTTTCTCTTTCGGCCCAGCCGTTTCTCAGCATTGTCCTGTTTGCTTTAGCATGGACTGTGGGGTTTGTAACACATTACCTACTGCCTCAGCTTCGCAAGCATCACCCCTGGCTGTGGATTTCCCACCCCATCCTTAAAAGCAAAGAGCACCAGCAACGGGAAGTGAGAGGTTTGTAATAAAATCTTTCCTAAAGAATGGATGCAATGACTTGCAGCTTGTCTTGGTTTAAAAAAAATAATATTCAGAAGGAACAGAGTAGGGAGAATAAATTATGCTTTACATTTCTCTCTTCTGAAGAGCATGCATAGCCCATCATTTCCATTTCCTCCCCCGCCCCCCCCCCCCCCCCCCCCCCCATCATCAGCACATCTGTGGACCTGTAGAAGTAGTCTCCTCAGACCACTGCAGAGAACGGCTGCGGCTGGGCAGGCACCTCTGGAGATTGTCTACTCCAGTGCCCCTGCTCAGAGCAGGGTCAGCTAGAGCAGGTTGCTCAGAGCTCTGTCCACTTTTGGATATCTTCAAGCGTGGAGACTTCCCAACTGTTCTGGACAACAAGTTCTAGCATGTGATCATCCTTACAGTAAGAAAGGTTGGTTTGGTTTGTTTTTTTTTTTTCTTAAGTATGTTGAAATGGAATTTCAGTTTGTACCCACTTTCTTTTGTGCCATCACTGGGCACTACTGAGAACAGTCTGGCTCCATCACTTCACCCTCCCCATTAAGTATTTATACTGCCAAAATGCCCTCAATCAGGCATTAATAATATACCCCTGAGTCTTGTCTTCTCAAGCCTAAGCAATCCCAGTTCTCTCAGCTTCTTCTCCTGTGTCAAATGCACCTATCCCTTAATCATCTTACTGGCCCTAAATGGCCTTTCACGAGCCATCATTTGATCTGCCTTTTGCTTTTACATTACAGTAGTTACTCGCTGTGTCGCTTGATACGTTATAGTTCATGCTTAATAGGTTGGCATTTTATATAATTTAAAAACTTAAATGATTGATGCAACTGAGGCAGAATTTTTCTACTTTCTGGCATATAACTATATATCCTTTGAACAGCAAGGGTAGTGCCACTGAGAGTTCCAGTTTCCATCAGAACACTCGTAGAGGAACATTAGAATTGAAAGGAACTGTGAAATTTTCTTGAAGATTTGTTCTTGCTAATGTTTGCTGGCTTCAGTGGGTAGTGCCCTGATACATGCTAGTATCGGTAAATATTTTAGTGTGTCAAGGTCTGATTTCCTGTTCTGATAAAGCTGTTTCTGCAAGCAGCCAGTGTACTTCAAGAAGCACAGGTGTTCGTTTTTTTCTTTTCCACACCAGCTCTAATCTTGCTTTTGCTACCAGCCAAAAGCTTGCTTGTCATTTCTTGATGGATCCTGTGCCTTAATCATTCTCAATGTATGTTCCTGAGGTGTTTGAAGACAGCATTGTCAGAACACAGTCTGCTGAGGGACTTTAGTGTTCTTTAGCTAGACAACAAAAGAGTTCAGATCACTCTCTGCAAAACCATGCATTAAGGATTTAAATCTTTTTTTAAAAAAAAAAAAAAAATCACATCTTTTGAAACGATTACTTTCCAAACAAGGTTTGGGTATGAAAAAAGTACCCAAGAGACTTCATTGAAGATTGCCTTTTAACTTTTACTGCAATGTGCCAAGGAAAGTGTAGTAGAAATATAAATCTTACTAAGGATCATGCCCAGCTGAAAACATTGTTCAGGGCTTCCTCTCCCTGATGATCAGTAATTCTGATGAATACCCGAGTTTTATTGTCTGTTACATCACTTAATCATAAAAGACTACTCTAAGATTTCTTTCCCTTGTCCTGATTAAGTCTGTCTTCATTTGTCAGAAAACATTGTTTTCCTAAATGTAATGACTCAGCTTTTGAAAAGGTTGAGGGTAGAGATCTGCCAGACTGATCTCCCCAGATGGGTTTCCTTCTGCTTTGAGATCCAGCTGCATTTCCCATGCTGCCTGCTGTGGGCAACAGGCGTTTTTCCTTCTTTTGCAGTCCTCGTTTTATATGTGGCCCATTTCTGCGCTGTGGGGCTTACGTATTATTGAAATGTAGCTGGTGTTGTGTGTTAGAAAACAAGAGAAAATTATATATATATATATATAATTTTTTTTTCACTCCCTTAGTCTGCTGCAGAGGCTTTTTATCATGTTCTGAGATGAGACAGGCTGAGGAAAAGGTTGTGTAATCCCTTTGATAGATATGTCTGACAGGCTGTCTTCTTTCTTTTACCCTGTAAGAAAAATGTGGGAGTTGAGCTTAAAGGTTCCCTGTTTGTGTAGAAAGAGAAGCTTGGAAAAGGACAGTATCCTGTAGTTGTCAGGTGTGGACGATGAAAGGGCAAGTACACAAAAGAAGATGTCTGTGAGGAGCGTTTACTGCATAGAATTTCATTTTCAGGTTCCTAATTTTTGACAAGTGTAGTGCTATGAGGAGACAAATGGCGGCTTGCAATTAGACGAGCAGCTGGTATTGACAATTCCACGAGTTTATTCCTGGCTTTGTTTCATAGACTCTGAATGAGCTGTTCAAACTCTCAGGCCTTCCACGGAATAGCAATTATCAGACCAGTTCTCATGATGCCCCTATGAGATAACTCATTTATTACTTGTCATTGTTTTGCCTGACTGCAGGAAGAAAGGCTGAGGCCAAGATCTGTGAACTTATGGTATAATAGATGTGTAGAAACCACTGCAGGACTGAGTGGGAAAGAAACCCTGAAACACTAGAGACTATTTTTTTTTCTCCTTCTCCCCACCGCTGTTTTATACCCCACAGATTCATGTAAAGCTTTTTCAAATCATCCACATCTTTCCCTGGGCCCCCTCTGAATGTAAGCTTTTTTTTTTTTTTTCCTGTCTGCATTGTCTGCACACATCTCTCCCTGCTCCTGCAGCTACCTTCTTTTTGGTCTACTTGATATGCATATCTCTTTATTCAAGCTTGAGCTCTTACACACAGCTCAGCTTTGGGCATTTGGATCAAGTTCTTGAGTGGAGCTCTGGGAGCAATTTGTAGTTCAGGAAGAGGGGAGAGGAATGGAGAAAAACAGCTAGATTCCAAAATGGGCATTTTGCTGCATGTAGGAGCTTTTAGGATGTGGCCTTTAGGTAATAAGAGGAGGAAATATTTTGACATTATTACAAGAAACAGAAGTTCATAATATTTTCTGAAGGCAGATTTTTGCAAGAGCATTGCCTTAGCTTAAGATGCTGGTAAAACATGTCTTAAAGCTAATTTGAAAGGATTGCTTTTAGATCTTTCTCTTTGAGCCTATACAATACACAGCTGTGCCTGCAGAACATACAAATCTGCTGGCTCAGCACGTCGTCTTTGCTTGTCATTGAAAAGGTGTATGTGGGAGTGTGGGATCCATATGCATCGTTTCTGCAAGGAAGAGTATTGGAGGTTCGGTAGCTAGCACTGTTATTTCGGAGTCAATACCACGGTCTGCCTTTTTGTGATCAGTTTTTTTCCAATAATCTTGTCTGGCTGAGGTCAGTTGAGAATAAAGACATTATTTTTGTCTGTACACAAGTGTTTCTGCACTCAGTTCACTGAAGTTCTCATAGCAGTTGGATTGCACAGAGCATTCAGTTTTTGTTTAATATTCATATTAAGCACTGTGATGTTAGAAGATTCTACTACACAAAAAGATACTCTTTACTGGTGAATGATGTGATCCTGGCAGATACTTTTACAGTGGCTGTTTTAAGTGTTTTGAGAAACATCTGTGACAGTTTCTAGTTCCTGTTAATTCTTCAGTCTTTAGATCTCAAAGGATATTTCATTTTTCAATGAGGTCAGTGATGCTTTGCAGTCTAATGAACAGTGTTTCACCACTATAAGATGGGGAAGGAGGAGGCGCAAAGTTCAAAGGAAGTTCCCTAGGTCATCCACCAGGTCGGTGCCAGAGCAGGAGAGGGTCCCTCTGCAGTCGTTGCATCACTAAAAGCACTATTTAATATAGTGACTAAGTAATTGGATTATGTAGAAACTGCCATCTATCACGTACCACCTTTTATTGTTTCTGAGTGCTTCTCATGAGTGCAGTTATAAGCAGCAAAACAGATACTCTCTAAAATCAGAAAAGAACAAAATTATTCTCTGTTGCAAAAGAATTATGAATTCCATTGTTTCATGAATTGGTTGGTTCTATTTATTAATGTGAGCTAACTGGCTTCTTCTCTAGTACTGCAGTGCAAAAAATGCTGATTCTTTGATGAAATGATCTGTTATCTGAACTTCTATTTCAGATGCTGCTCATTTGATGTGGTTTGAAAGGCTCTATGTCTGGCTTCAGTGCTTTGAGAAATACATTTTGTATCCAGCTATAATACTGAATGCCCTCACCATTGATGCTTTCTCAATTAGCAAATACAAGAAGCTTGGTACACAGTAAGTATGTGATTAGTAGAATATTTGGTTTTAGACTGAAGACTGAAAAATGAAATTGTTTCTTAAATGTCTGTTTGCTTGTCAGACTTTGCTTTCATGCATTATTAGTTCAGTGTACAATAATCATTGGCTTTGCTGAAAGAAAAAAGCAAAACTACCTTAGCACATGCTAAGACATGACTCCAGTGAGAGAGAAAGAAATTAAAGGATTAAGGAGCTATATATAGATATATATGGAATGTCTAACTGTCAATTAAAAGCAAGACACACTATACCAGGCTGCAGGTGTTTGATGGGCATAAACACAGTGGGGTAACTAGAATTAATCAGATGAAAATGAGAAATCTAGGCTGGATATCAGGAAATGTTTCGTAGCTGAGGATTTTTAAGACTACGACGTAGTCTCCCAAAGGAATTATCAGCAGCTTCACCGCACAAGTCTTCTAAGGCAAGACTGAATAAAATATTCAACAGTGTAGAATGGTGGGTAGTCCTGCATTAAGAGTGGTTTGAGAAAGGCAGGGATACAAGTTTTTCCAGAGTCTGATGCCTGATATTAAGCAGCACTGGTGATGCTGATCCGTGGTCTCAGTGTGATCCTTGCAGACAGCCTTTTATGGTAAATATTTTGGTCAGTGACTTGCCTACTGCAGATATTCAGCAGGCTTAGTGACTGCAGTATCCCCAGCGAGCAGAGTTTCTGCAGTCTTTTTATCAGAATGACAGTGATGCAGATGATAAAAACAAAGAAACAGCCTGTGTTCAGGAAGGAAGGTTCCAGCAGCAAGAAAAACTGCTGGAGGGCGGGGGAGTTCCTCAGTATTAATAATAATTTAGATTCTTAACTTTAAATATTAAATAAAAGAACTTTGATGTAAACATTGCATGTTGTTTTAATTATTCTTGTCTTTTGAAGAGCAATGCAGCTTTAGGGACTGCACAGCTATAAGGAAAACGTGGCCCCTGCTTTTAGGGGCTGAAACTAGGACTAGGACGTTCATCTGATTTTCTGCATATTCCTCCCAGACAGCTCCTTCTCCGCAGAGGCTCTCAGCCGTCACTCGGAGATAGCCTGTGTAGTTCCCCACCAATGTTTTTCCAACCAGGCACTTGGGGGAGATGCTAAGGCCAAGGTGGTTCAGGAGCTTAGGTGTGTTGTCCAGGGTGAAACTGAGTTCACACTCATCCCTCTACTTGGTTCTGTAAGGCTGGCAGAGCTAAAGGTAATCAAAATGTCGTTTGTCACTAGCAGACATGACTGAATACGTGCACAGAGCAAATACGAAGGGTTAGGAAGGTGCTATTTTTACATAGTCATTCCTCCAAGCTAGATTGCACTTTAAAGCGTCACCTCCCTCAAGTGTTCAGAAGTAGTGAGTCAGTCCCCCAGAAATCTTGAGATTAAAGAAAGTAATTACATTTGTCAGCCTTTGATTGTTTGGCCTGTAGGGGAATACCACAGTCCTTTCCTTCCCCATCCCCCTTGTGTCTGTGTGATCACCTTGGATTTAAAACCTGTGTTTTCCTCTCTTTCTTGTAACTGAGGTCTATCCACAGCACTCCCAGGCTCCCTTCTTCTCCGGCACTCCTCTTTAATACCCTTCCCCAGCAGCTCCCATGGCAATGCCACGCACAAAACGTTCATCTTCGGGTCCTACTTCTTTCTCCTCAACTCTGCAAGCCTGTGAGGAGTCCTGGGTTCTCCTTGCTCTTTCCGTGTACAGTATTACTGAGGGCTAACGTGTTGGTTTCCGTTGTTGGAACATTCCTTAGTTATTGCTCACCCAAGGATCAGACCGCATCACGCTGCGGAGGAGGGAACGCACTCTCCTGCTCCGTGTCTGAAAGTGGCTGAGGTGGTACATTTTGCCTGGTTTGAATTTGAAGTTTTTTCTCAATTTGCATGCGTTTTTTAGAGAAGCTTCATCTTGCTTTGTGATTTAAGGGACTGAGGCGGTTTGCTTCCTGAGGAGGCAGAACAGCTCCTTTGCAGCCAAGAGTTTGCTTGAGCTTCCCAGACCCCGATGTGCTGGTTATTAATGGGACCCACGCTGACAAGCTGCAGTGCCTGCCCATGCTACCTGCCACGGAGGCTTCACAAATAAGCCCCCCTTCTCTCTCTCAGGCCCCAGGAAAAGCATCTTGTGTGGCAGTATCTTTAAAGAAGAGGGATAATGAGCAAATTATCTTCTGTTACCCCTGAGAGCATTATTTTTTAAAATGTGTCTCTCTCTTTTTTTTCTTTTTTTTTTTTTTTTTTTTGTGAAATTTTCCACATGTTAACAGATCCAAGGAGGAAACTTTAAGTTTTCCGTGTGAAAATTCCCCCATGTTAAAAGATATTTTTTTCCTTTCTGAAGGATGTGAGATCCAAACGGTTTATACAGGGCACACTGGAATGGCTTCTAGTTGCTTCAGAATCTATTTAGCTTAGTCACTAGATTTTCCACTCAGAAATCTGGGGCAAATTGAAAAGAACAGCTTTGACAAGGTGAGAAATAAGGTAAGCTTGGCATTTCATTCCAACAGTGATGTCCTGGTGATCCTTTAGAATGACCTGCACTCAGATAAAGTTACGTCTGCGTTACAGAAGATACACAATAATGAATAAATGCCACATAAAATAAAATCAAGCTGGAAATGTGCAGATGCAGGAGCCTTGCTAGAATGATAAAAACCTGTTGAGAGCTTTCTGGCTTGTCAAGTGTCAGTCATGGCAGCAGGTATTCTGGTTCACAGCAGGATGGAGAAGAACCTTCCATGGATCTTGCAAATACCTGGCCTACTTTGTCACTCATTATGCATTAAAGTCCCTGTTTGTTTTCATCAGCATCAAAAAGACATCAAAAAGACAAAAAGTGCATCTTGCTTAAGAGAAGTCACCTGGCTCTCAGTTCACAGGGCTGTTTACTTGTACATCTCTATTCGGTTTGGGTTGTCTTTTCAGGAATAGATCCAGTACAGTTCTTGGTCATCAACATGCAAAACTGCCATCCAGATATACTTGTTCAACTTCCAGAAAACGCTGAGGGTACCTGATATCACTAAACACTCCGAAATTTGATGTGATGGTTCATTAGGAGGCTTGAGCCTGAGCATGCCCAGAGCTTTCTGAAAACATCACTTGTCTCCGCTCTTATCCTGACTAGGACCCAGAAACCAAAAGGTTTAGAGCTGAGAGCTGTTTTGCAGCATCTCCTGTATGTGATCAAGATTGAGTTCTCTGCTTTGATTTCCTTCCTTTTAAAAACCTTGATAGAGAAAGTGGTGTTGTCCATTTCCATTAACCAGTCCAACTGCTAAGCACTTACCAGGAAAGTAGAGGCCATAGGAGGTTTGCGTGTGATTCCTCCTGCTTTGGCAGTAAGGAAATTCTTACAGGAGTGGGGAATCATGTGTTTCAATTCCTGCTCCTGGCCCTGTTGCTGTGGGTTTTAGTGGTTGTTGAGTAAAATACAGAATCGTGCAAGTGTTCGTGGTCTGGAGCCCGGTACCGTGTCACATCTCAGGGCAGTGCCCATCAGTGCTTCTCCGCCTTGGACTGAAAAAGACCTTCCAACTCTTCCTGGCACAGATTCAGCCAAGGAAGGAGGAGTTGATGGTAACTTGCAGGATGAGATGTGTGTCCGAATCCCTCCAGAGCTGGAAAGTGATTGGATCTGGGTTCCTTCCTTCCCAGGGAAGCCGTGTAACCAGTAGGCTGCTGCAGAAAAGTCTGGCTGCACGGCTGCTCATTTGAAGGGAAAGAGCTGTGCGCAGTTCCCTGCAAGAATGATGAGAAGGGCTGAGGTGTGCTGGAGGGGATGGGGGGGACAAAAGGGGGACAAAGGATCCTCACCTGCAGACTGAGGTCAAGGTGAGTTAGGCGGGAGAGTATTTTCAGACACGTCACTGTCCTGAGGAATTTCCATAGGGTGGCTTTAGACAGCTGCTTGCTGCCTGATTCTGCACTCATGCTGGAGAAGGAGCCAAGGTTGGATTTTAATTTACCCAGGTGATCTAGAAATTAATAATCTGTGTCTGAGACCTTTCTAGGATCTAACCCCCAGAACTGGCTGTATTATCAAGAGATCAAAATTGTTGTCTAAGCAAGACCATCTTTCTAATTCTGTAATAATCTTACAACCAAAATTTTAAAAGGTGGACACCCTTGTCTCAAGAGTTTAGATACATATCCAGAAACTGGAGTGGTTATTTAAATCCAGGAGGTGCCAACACATTACCCCCATCTTTCCTTCTCAGATAATCGTATTTTCTTACACAGAAAACTGTGTTGTTTGCTGGAGAGTTCAAAGAGGAATGTTACCTTCTTGGAGATACAGCAGCAAGCACTTTAATTTTTAAAGATTAGACTTCTTGTTTTTTCTGTGTGGTCACTGGCTATTTAGAGTTCTCAGCTGAAGTTCACTCTCTGGAATGTAAGAAGGGAGAGTAAAATGCAGATTGCAGACATTTTACAGCAACACACAATTTCTTTTCATCTGATGAAGGAATTTCTATATAGAAATACTTGACCTTCCAATCAAGAACAATGGTAAGAATTTTAATCACTTCACATCTATGAGTGTTTCTATCCAGAATTTTGACATTGTGGCTAATGAAATTAGGAGAATAATTGTAAACTGTATCATCATGTGAAATTTATAGTAATAAAAACCCTGGAGTTCAAGATTTCTTTTCAAATTACAGTAATGTATTAATGGAAGTGCCAAGATACTTCACAAACTTAAATTTTATTTTAAGAGCAATGTAAAAATATCCTTTTTAGATTCTTAGCTTCTAGTAGTCAATGCTGTTCTTTTTAGTACAGAGTTCTTTCATTATTACAGATTACAAGTGTGTAATAAGGGAAAAATATGAAGTTGCACATGGGTAGAATAAATGTGATTATTAAAAAGAACATGGGAATAATACCAGAAATCGGTAAGATGTGTAGATTTAGATATATATAGTGATCTAAAATACATCTGGCACAGCTACTTGTATTTAAGACCTTCCTAATTTAATGCTTTATGACTTTGACTTGATTAGGTTTTTCTTTCTGCCTTTCTTACAGCTGTGATATTATCCTGATAACAGTTGCTGGGATGAAACTCCTCCGCTCCTCGTTCTGTAATCCTATTAATCAGTTTGTTACTTTGAGCTTTACTGTGATCTTCTTCCGATTTGACTACAGAGATATTTCAGAAAATTTCTTGCTGGATTTCTTCATGATGTCCATCGTGTTTCATAAGGCAAGTTTTATAGCTCCTGTCATTACTTTGGTAAATATATTTTCAGAGCTTTATGTATCTTCTCAGTGTCACCATGCTCATCAATATGTGGCAGGATTTCTTAGAAGTAATGAATGCATATATAGACAGTTTATTGGTACTATAGAGGAAAAAACCTTGAAACCAAGG
The DNA here is from genome assembly GCF_017639655.2 of Falco naumanni. NCBI lineage: Eukaryota > Metazoa > Chordata > Aves > Falconiformes > Falconidae > Falco > Falco naumanni. The sequence continues at coordinate 76,021,479 of NC_054059.1, forward strand.
TTCCAGTTAAATGTCTTCTCTGGTTTTGTGCAATGTTTTGCATTTGCTTTTTGTTCACATGTTGCTATAGAAAGTTCAGAATTGTTGTTTTCAAGAGGAGGAAGATCCTCAATGAGTTGGAAAGAGCCTCTTGAGTCATTAGTGCAGGGCTGCCCTCCAGATCAATTGCCTGGTGTTTTTATCTGGGTTTCCTTTGAATGCCTCTACTGTTTGACTCAACAACTTCCTTTGGGAAATTATTCCATTATCTAATCATCCTCATGATAATAAATGTTTTCCTAATGTCAGCCTTAACATTTTTCTTTTCCCTTTTTTTCAGTCTGTTACCCTTGTGATGCTGCCCTTAACCTTAACCTCAGAGCTCCTTCCTCTCTTTTACATTGTTAACTCTTGGAGGGTGCTGTAGTTGAATTTACTTTAAAAAAGACCTTTCTGCACCAGTCAGATCAGATCCTGTCTTGATTTGCTATCTGTGCTCGTTCACTGAAAGAAGTGCATTTAACTTGATAAAATATGAGAAAATATTGAAGGCTTGCCTAATGCTTTTACCAATTCTTTTGTATTTTGTTTTGGTTTAAAACTTGTTGGTCCCTGACAGCCATAACATACGATACAGTTTGTTCTGAAGTTCTGGTGAGGTGTTTGGTTTTGTTGTTGGGGATTTTTTGGTCAGGCTTGTTTGCTTGTTTTCATTTTCTAAAATATTCCTACTATATGTGTGAATATGACCCAGCTAACACCACTTAATTTCTGAGAGGAGAAAGACATGGTTCCGTATTGACGGCTGCGTGTGCTGTGGAGATGCCCAACGATGTGTGTGGAGATATTTAGCCCTTCTACACAAGGGGTGTCAGCTCAGACCACTGTCCATGCCCACCTAGAAGTTCCAGGCTTCCTAAGGAAAGACGCAGTTCGTTAGTGTTATGTTGGGAGCTCCCAGTCATTCAGGCAAAAAGCGAAGCAGAAACTCGGTGCTTTTCCTGGTTCATATCTGTGCTGCTCTCAGGGAGGAGGAGAAGGGAGGAATAAGTCAGTGAGGGAACTTGGGCTTTTTCTTTTTTCTGAACTCTTGGACCACACTCTTAATAGGAGCTTCACCTGCCTCAAGCCTTCAGCCCTCTGACCCCTTGTTCTGCTTTCTCTCTGCGGGGGTGAGGAGGCAGGACTTGGGGAGGGAAGGCAGTAGAAAAGGAAGAGAAGAGTTGATACAAACCCTGCTTTAAAAAGAACCCCCGCTCCATGCTCCGTGATCCTAAAATACAGTTAAAGTAAATTTTTAAGCTTCTTACCTTGGAGCAAGAGATGAGCAGTGGAAGTGATGCAGAGCATTGTGGCAGTTTTCAGTTGTCAGCATTACTGTATTCCCTAGAGTAAGGGGTGAATTTCTGTCTCCGGAGAAGATTGTCGGTGATGTGCATCAGTGGACATCCCATGTCTGGATAATGACCTGTTTAGTCCTAGAATTCATTCTCCAAAAATCTCTTTACAGGATCAAAAAAATGGCACCCTAGAATTGAAAGTCATACTATTCATTAATTATTTTGAAAATGTTGATCTTCTGAGCGTATCACACAATAGTGGTGTTTTTTATATATTCCTAAAAATAGGATTATTGCAGGTTTTTGGAAGAGAGGTAGGTAAAAGCTTTTCAATGGGCTTTTTTTTGGGGACTTGCTTGAGTAGTTTAAAGCTACTATTTACAGTAGAACGACTGGCGATAGCAATAAGAATGAGATACTGAAGGATGTGTATCAAATTAAGCAGAGATGTTTGCTAGAATAACTACTACTCTACCAGACCGAAAGTTTGTACTACAGACGTGTTCTGAAAATGTAGTTTTAGCATTGATCTGCCATCTTCTTCAGTGTGATAATATCTGAAATTTTACAGGTCATCAGTTCATCAAGTGGACTTGTCCTTGTTCCATTTTAAAAAACTAATGTTAAAGGGTTGAATTATTTATATTAGAAAATCACATGCACAGTTACACAATGATCATTACAGCCAATCTGAAAAATAGCAATTAAAGTCTTATTAATGCAAATCATAAAAGGCATAACTTTTCTTTAGCCCAATTGAAGCCTGAGCTTTAATCAGTTCAATATTGTGGAACTTTATGAACAGATATGGGCACTTGAGGATAAAGATGGTGTGTGTTTATTCCATATTCCATACTATAGGCCCTAACCAAGCTGCAATCCACCTCTGTTCCTAAAAGGTTTATGGGTCTTCACACATTCTGTCTGTCTGTAGTTCAGTCATTTTTATGTTTGCAACTATTTTTAAAAAGAAAACCAAAACCTGAGAGAGTCTCTATTACCATCACTTTTGGCTATGCAGAACTTACTACACAGTCATAGCTGGTTTCTGCTTATTCATTGAAAAAGTCAACTTACCACCTTCAGAATTAGAGAACACTAGGAGTGCTGTGCCTTTAGGCAGAGTGATGGTAATTTTTAAGCATGGTTACCCCACAAAAAAATATTTGCATGCTCTCAAAGCACTGTGGTAGTAAGCATTTATTTTCTTCTGCCAGGCACCAGGGAAGCAGGCATCTAAATTCAACAGACATCCACAACTGCACTAGTGACTCTTGAAGCAGATTATGTTGAATAAAACTTTGCTAATAATGTTCGGTAGAATATTTCTGAATATCTCACTGATTGTGCTTCCCTCATTTTCCCCATTGTGCTGTTGATTTAATGTAATTTAGTCAAATCAGAAGCTCCAAAAGAGCGTATTACTCCCTGAACAAGTTGAGGCATGGAAGTCTGAATTGCTGCTCACAGATTTCTATCTGTGTTTGCAAATAGCCAAGCCACCCACACTGAGTAACACAGAGAACAAAAGAGTCTATTCAGTTCAATTCCTGAGGATATTTTAACCGAGATGGATTTTTTTTGTCTTTTTAACATCATAGGACTTACTAATGCAACACAGTTAATTAACTTCTTTTTAAAATATCATTAGCTGTTTACATTTTGACAAGTTGCAGAATGTGAAAACTTAATGCTATAAAAGTTGATTAGGTGTATGCAGAGTGTGCTGGTTTGTCTTTCAAATTGTCTTGGGAAGGCAGCAAGAAAAACTTTTAGGAAAGACTTCCTTACTTATTTTTAAGAGTGATCACAGCTTTCAATTTAAGTGGAACAGGACTTCTCCATCTTTCTTCTGCTAAGGCTTTCCATGTAGCCAGCCTAGTTTGTGTCCTTGGCTACAGCCTGGGATTCTTTTGTCCAAAACTCCTTTTGTCAAAACAAATGTTTTATCCAAAACGCCTTCTTTAAATCAGAGCTGAACAGCCTTTTAAAAACACGCAGTTGCTCATTCAGAAATGATGGGTGTAGTGCTATGACGTATACTCTACATCTACAGGATGTCAGACTGGATAATCAAGACAGACATCTTGGTCTACATGACTCCATGTAAACTCTTTAAATGACCCAGTTGTTCTCCCTGGACTTTTTAAAAGATGACAGTGCCAAGGTTAATAAGAATGTTCATATTAGTTGAAACTGGAAAGCCACAAATAACTGAGAATGTATTCTTCATAGGCATAGCAAGGGTGGAATATATAATAGGACTTAGGAGATTTCTTCCCAGGCTTCTAACAGTAGGAAAAGCTCTGAGACGTCTTCTGTAATAGGGTAAAAAATATGGGAATATTAACCAGTTTAATAAATTGTTTGGGAATGATGAAAACATGGGCCTGCCTTCTACTTTTCTGATGTCTACTGGCATAATACTAAACGGCGGAAAAACTCTTAACGCATTAAAGACATGTATGAGAGGGAGAGTGTGAGCATGGTCACATGTTACAGATCATCTAGTCCACCTTTCCTCAGTATGATTAAAAAAAAAAGTCAGAAAGGAATGCGGTGCCCAGCACTGCCCTTCTTGGCAGATGTGTGAGCTGCTTTTAAAGGATGTCTGGAGTAACAACTGTTCAAGTCAAGAATGAAGAGGTATTGTGAAGTGGCAACCCATGCAAATCATTCGAACAGCAAGGATATCAGTTTGGAACTGGCTGAGTGTTAACAAAGATGCTCAGGGCAAGGCTTGTCCACAGCACTTTAGCTGTGCTCTCTTAAAGATACGGCTTTCTATTTTACCCAGTGCCAGGGGCATCCTCTAAATCTTGCTGTGGCGAGGAGTCACGGTGTCTCTCTGAACTGCTTTAGGAGCCTCAGGTGGTGCTGCTGATATTGAGCTGAAGGAGCAAAGACAGCAAAAAAAAAAACCCCACCTCAGTAGTGTGAACGTGGAGGCTTCTGGCTATAGTATGCCCTTGGCTACTACAAAAAACTGGTGGAACTTTTTTGCTAGTCTGCTCACTACGGTTAGCAACCAGCAGCGTGTTGGAGATTCCTGTGTGCCAAACTGTGGTGAACTGGCTCTTCTACGTGCAACTCTCGCATCTGTAGAGCACAACCGAGAAATTATACCCGTACTCTCGAATATGTATTTTTGACAAATCTGTGTAGCTTCCTTTGAGCCCTAAAGAAAGAGCCACCCCTAGTTTATGCAGTCGTCTGCTACACAGATCTGGATGTGTATGTTAAGACCCAGTGTCGCTGGCCATCTAATGTATAGGGCCACAACTCTGCATCTCTTTCAGTGTCTTGTGTGTTCCTGGCAGGCAGTTTAATGGCCTCTTAATTTGTGTGTGTGGATGAACTAATTAGCAATACTAAAATATGAAATCACCTTATATTTTCTTATAGTCAAGTCCTCTGAGAGTTCTGAATTTGTCTTCATGCATAAGGCAAAATAATCAAAGAACCAGAGCTTGTTAAATTTGCCTTCATTAACACTGAATTCATTTGCCTAAGTACTCTTACCCCTGCTGAGCTCACTTAAGAATACAATTTCCCTGTCTGATATTTTTTCTTCTTTCCCAGAATACATTTTCCAGCTAATAAGGAATCCGCATTTTTTTATAAGAATCTTTCTCTTCCTGTATACTTCTTTCTGCCATAGGATCCAATTTATGAAAGAGGATCTTTATGTCACAAGTAACTCCAGCTAAGACAGCCAGTATGTAACAGCCTGCCAGACCTGTGCTGATGAGGCTTAACTTTCAACATCCACAGCACAGTCCTTTGGACAGGAAAGAAATTAGGCGTGTCATCTTGTTTTCCTTCATTTTATGAGGAAGTGCTACCAAGTGCATTGACCTTCTTGGTCCTTGGTTGAGGTCAAGTAATTAACCTATTGGATCTTTTTATTGCCTTTGTGGCAATAAAACTCTTGGTTAGTTGGCATGTCCTGTTGATTGATTTAGGTGCTGCTTATAAGTCAAAAGCCTTTTTCCTTTCCCCTTGTGATTTTTCATCCTTCTCTAAATCTGGTGTTTCACTTCAAAGCTTCTGGCACTAAGTCGTTAATTCATATTTTAATCCATTTCTTGCTGTTCGTGCATACTGAAATCCAACATCTTAATCAGCTGCGCCCTCTTGGCTCACAGCTGTTTCCTCAACTTTTGATATCTGGCATATAAACCCTGTTAAGACACTTTCTGCTGAGTAAAATACTCAAGGCTACACCTGATATTTGACAGGATAATCCCAGTGGCATTTTCCATAGATGCCTTAACTCTCTTGAGCACTGTACAGTTCATGTTTCCTTGTAATATTGGAGAAATGGTTTAATTGATTTTTCATTCAGCCTTCTGTCACTGACCTTTTTGTCAGACTTCGTTCCTGACACTATTTCCAGATTGCATTTTCTCTCTCTTTTTTTGTGTGTTTTTTTCCTTTAGAACGCGACAAACGCACTCAGGAGCACAGGGAGGTGTACGCTTCCTGGGTCAGTCTGGCTGGCTGCACGCTGAGGACTGTGTTCATATACGTTCTTGCTGATAGAGGTGTGTTTTGCATCTGGTGATGCAGGCACTGAACGAGAAATCGAGAGCATCTGGCACTTCAGCGCAAAACTTCCTCTTGTGCCTTTTTTTACGTCTGCTTTTTGTAAAGGAGATTTCTGGGATGATGCGGTCTTGGCAGGAGCCGTGCCTGTGAAAGCTTCACTGAAGAGGCTGGATCAGTGCAGCTCCCAGCTGATTTATTTTGCTTGTCTGGCCCTTTGCAAATTAAGCTGATTAGCTCTGATTTTGTCCTTTTTGCCCACCTCAGGAGATATGGGAGACGGTTTCTTACAGTCCCGCAGGCTCCTTCTCTGGGCTTTTGCTGTCATCTGACAATGTAGGAAGAAGCAGCATCTGCCATGAGCAGATCCAGGGCTGTTAGGTTATATCATCATCTTATTGTCATAGTCCTCATCATGCTTGCTTCTGCCTGATGGTTAACATTGAACTTCAAATATAAGGCTTCTGAGGCTTGTTACCCAAAATAGTTTAAAACAAGCCTGTTTTGTACTCCGTCGATGTTAACTGCTGAGCGCTGTGTTTCAGGAGTATATTCCTCTGAGGTTTGATATCAGAGCCTAGGACTGATTATAATTTGATCCTCTTATATATGTTGCATTAGACAATGATCTTGAAATCCCACAATATAAAGGCTTCAAATGTCTGTAAGCAGATGCAAATAAAGACAGCCCAGAAAGCGTTTGTTGTAGATTCAAACATCGTGCTCTTCAAATATGCCAATAGAATGTCACAATGACTTAAGACATAAACATTACAAACCTTTAATATTTCCAGCAAGTCTTGTTTTGTAGGACTTCATAAGTGAAGTTTGTTTTAAATGACATTAAATAAAAACCAGAAAGTCAACGATTTGTAAAGCAAAGCCATAAACTAGAATAAAATTATTTCACCTAATTTTAATTTCATATCCATAAGCACATACATGCTCACAACTTTTCCCTCTTAATGTATTTTAATTTTTATTGACATAAAAAAAAAAAAGAAGAAAAAGATTACCAGTAGGTATTAGAATTTCCTTCCAAGACTCGGAGCTACCAATTGACTAGAATTAGCATAACATGAAAAACTAAATACCCTCCTAGCATCTTAGAGTTCAAATCCATCCCGGTTTCTCAGGATCCAAACAGGAATATAAAGAAGTACCTGTTCAAAGCAGGAAATAATTGCTTTCTGCATTTAACTTTTTTGATCTCTCAATTTTGTGTTGCACATAAAGCATATAGCCATATGTATATGACAGTTATTTTTGTTTAAAACCAATTTGTGCATATACTTTTTAAAAAAAAAAACACAGCAAAATTCAAGCTTAGCAAGAAAATGTTAATGTTTATGCATTATTTAGTCCCAGTATTGCCAAGGATTCTGCCCACACAGAGTCCCAACAGATGCTAAACAGATAGAAAGGCTGCCAAAAGCTGAAAGCATTGCGGTGTCTCCATCTCACATTCAGTGCCATTTAAATTCAGGTGTTAATCTATGCCCAGTTTACTGGAATCTACCCAGCTGACAAAAGGAGGTCACGTTTTCATGTTTCGGACTCCCAAAATCTTTTTTTTAATGTATATTAACTAATTTCTGTTAACTTCTAGTTTGTAATGTTACTTAAATTCTGTTAAGTAAGAATAAACAGATGTAAAAGAAACCCTGAAAAGATAATTCTTTGCCTTTTCTCTGTTTATAGTTGTATAGAACACTAGCTTATGCACCAGAGGTCTGTAGAGGCTCTTCAGAACTTGCAGAAGATTTAAGGATGATTAAGATGATAAAATGTTTGTGTCCACATAAAATAAATATGAAAGATGGATGAATGTTCTGCACTTTCACTTGAAAGTAGTGGGAATGTGCTGGTTTAAATGCACTGAATATACTGATAATTTAAACTCTTTATCAAAGATTTAAAAACTGTTTACTCTGCAAAACTGTCACATGAGTAAAGATATATAGGAATATTAGAACTTTATGTCCCCTAAGTAATATATCATTTTTCTGCTTAGTGAACTGTAGAAAACATAGATGATCTAAGAAGGCTTAATAAAAATATTCTTGTATAAATCATCCTAAACTGGGATGCAGAAGTCTTAATGAAAAATTACTCTTTTATACATGTTTGAGGAAATCATTATGAAGAGAGGGTTAAAACTCAGCAGAGATTATTATTTTTTTTCCTAATTTATATGGGAAGGTTCCCCCTTTGTATCTAGCACTGTTAAAAAGTATACCTCACACCCTCAGGAGCAAGTTATTACCCTCATTCAAAGAAACCTTTACAGAGGATAAATTGCATATTTTACAGATTCATGGAAGGGCTGAGGTGTCCCGTTAGGTCCCATGGAATTGATTTTGTCTAGGTTGTCTAAATGTACCCTTAATTTATCGTTCTCACTTAGGGTGTCTTGGTTTCTCCATGCTTTCCCACAGGTCTCAGGGCCCTGTGATTCCTGGAGGCTGGCCAGTAAAGACCAAGGCAAAGCCGGCGTTGAGTACCTTGGCCTTCTCCGTGCCCTTTGTCACCAGGTCCCCTGCCCCGTTCAACAGCCAGTCCATGTTTTCTCCCCCCAGTCTGTCTCTTACTGCCGATGTACCCGCTGAAGTCCTTCCTCTTGCCTTTTCATTTCCTCACTGGATGCAGCTCCAGAGGGGCTTTGGCTGTTCGAACCTTTTCAAATGCTATATTGTTTCTGACTACTTAAAAAAATGTGGACGGGTTTCCTCTTTAGCTGGTGTCTTATGATCACTGAAGACTGAAATGCAGTTAGTTATAGTTGAAATAAGGGAATGACTGTTTCTGAGGATCAGCTTCCTCCTGTTTATGAAGGTGTTTTTTAGGAGCTTCATCTTCTTCCCGTGACAAAAGCAATTGCGCTTTCCGAATGCTTGGAGCTCCTTTATCAGATAAAGGAGAAAGCATATTGTAAATTGGGTAAAAATGGCAGGGAGAAATACTTTTTCAGCTGGTTCTACCAAATGAAAAAGAGAAAATGTAAAGGCAAGTCCCCCCTTCCTAAATCTCTGTATTAAAGTTGCCAGGTGGCATCACCTTTAGCAATGACGGTTACATAGGTAGAATGCAAATGGTGTGTTACTCTTCAGCTGTATTACAGAACATGCCCTGGAAGCAGTGATTTAAGGGGTAATAGAGGCACTCGACAACTCTTAATGAAAGCAGTAGCTTGGTAATCGCACATTTCCAAGCCTCTCAAGAGGTTCAAAAATGAAGAGAAGTTCACTAGAGCGTTCTTCTTACCTTCTTGTTCTTGCGAATGGAAATGAGCTCCGTTGCCTGCCTGGTAGCAACGTTAGCCAAGAGGCAAGTGCTGAAAGAAACAACAGCAAGCTGAAGCAGTGGTTGGTGTAGAAGTGGGAGGACTTGTTAGAAGCAACAGGGAACTTGGCCTCCGTGGCCTGTTTCGCAAGAATGTGTAAATATTAAAAAATTATTAAAACAATGTAATGGAACAAGAAGCCAGAAGGGTCTCCTTATGGATTCGGTTTCTTAGCAAAGGCAAAAGCTGAATTTTATTTGAGTTTTGAAAACCTTTTGATGAACCCTGGGCTTTGAGCGCAGCTGGGGTGATTTATGGCTTTGTGATTTCAGTCTGTAACAGGCAGAACTTTGCTAGTTTGTGCTGCAGTTTTGAATTTTTGAGGTTTCAGATGTGAGTCATTAGCTTTCTCAGCCCTTTACTTAAATCTTTTAGCAGATACAGTTTTCTCCCAGCTGTTCATTCAGACATTTCAGATACATAAAAATTAAGCAAAACAAAGCAACCCTGCAGTGTGCTGAAGAGGGTTCAAATACATAGAAGTGAGTCCTAGTTTCAGTTCAGGTTTACTTGCCTACTTTATCGAATGTTGTCATTTTCAAGTACACATGTAGTATTTTTGAGAGGAACCAAAGCTGGTAGAATAGCAATTTCTCATACTTCATCTAAGCACAGGGTAAGCAGGCTGTGCCTTGAAGAGATCATAGCTGCTTGCTTTGGTGGTTTTAAATAGTACGCCTGTGCAAAGTTAACATAGTTAAAATAGTATTTTGCATATTGCTCCTAATTTGAGTCGTGCTAAAGCACAGAAAGCATGTGAAGCACTGCTTGGGTCTCAGCTGGAAGGTTTATCAGTTTAACTAGAGTTAGCATGACACTGGTTATCACCAGAGTTAGCAGCTACTTTGTGTTCCTTTGGTAGCACACGGACCAAAATGCATTAATGTTAGTCATTCTTACCTCCCTCCCAATTCATTTGCAGTTATTTACAACAACTCATAGAGAAATTCCGTGAAACATCTTGTAAACACATTGCTGATGTGGATACAGATGGCCAAGTGTTACTTTGGGGGTGGTAATGAAGGACGGTTGAAATGAGTTAGCCAGTGCGTCCTCTGTGACTGCCAACGTGCTAGTCCATGAAGTGTGCCTGGAAGCTCTGTCCCTGAGGCCAGCTCTCATGGGGAAGCTTGTGTCCGCGCTAATAAACTCTCCTAGTCTGTAGGCAGGGTGGAGGTATGGAACTGCCACCTGGAAATGGACCGTGGAGGGCTTTCATTCGAAAGGGGGGTGCCTGGGGATTGCTTGGAAGAGTGCTAGTTGGGCCCGACCAAAACCTTCCCAGGGACCTTTCTAACAATTTAACAACGTACGCAATATTAGTGCCTGGGAACATTTCCCCGGAAGCATTTAATATGTGAGTATTGGTATAGCCTCAGTGTCTTTCAGGATGTTGTCAATGTCTTGTTTTTCATTAACTCAAAAAAAAATATCTACTTGTAGGAAATTCAACATATATTTGCTATATAAGCATGAAATATCCCATATATTCCTGTTTCACTGTCAACTTGTATGTGTGTTGAGCACTAACGTCTATTGATGGCCAAAGCTTTCCTTGACGGTTTGTCAGGAACCTTCTCTGCAATATGAATCTCATGGCTCAATGCAGACAAGACATAAGATCTGTTTTGGCCTGATGCCAAGAGAGCTGACAGGGAAAAAAATATTCTAGAGAATAAGTAAACATCATTCTTGAATCAGAAACTGCTAGTTGCAGCACCAAGCGTATTTTACAGGAAGCAAAAGGAAATTCAGTGTGCTCTTCAATTTGTGCTGCACAACAATAAAAATTCACATTAACACAACATTTTTATGGTAGGATGCTTTGATCTTGAAAATGCAGCCACAGTTCATGGTTGATGCCAAGCATATGCTGACACAGCGATGGCCTCTCTCATTGATTCCACAAACGAAAGTGTTGTGTTCTTGAGAAATAAGTCTGATTTCCACGTGCAAAGCCACACGTGTCGCACATGGAGCTTCCTCTGTTTGCTGTATCTACTCTCTCCTGGAGTCTCTTCTCTTGAAACTGGCTGGCTGGCAGGGTGATACATGCAGTGAGTATCAGAACGTGTTTTCCCACTTTGGTGAAAGCAGACGTACTTCTGAAGAAGAGTAATCTGGGAGCTACCTCAGTGTGGTGGTTAAAAACATATCCCGTTGCAGGTTTGAATTTCAAAAGAAGAATATTCTTTTGTGCCTTACTAAACTAAGGCCTTAATGCCCGTGAAAGGTAATAATACAGCCTAATTTCTCTCACATTCATTCCGGGGCACAGTTCTAAAAATTGTTACTTTCAGATACTAGTATTGAAACTGTCTCAGTGCCTAAAAAGTCACCGTGTTTCTCTTTTTTTCTTTTTCTTTTCTTTTTTTTCCAGCTGTGGGACCTACTGCAGAAGTTGCAGTTCATCATGACGTACATTGCTCCCTGGCAGATTGCCTGGGGGTCATCGTTCCATGTTTTCGCTCAGCTCTTTGCAATACCTCATATCCTTTGTAAATTTTTCTTTATTCTTAAATTCCTCTTCGTGTATGTAACTTATTTACAGTGTTTGAACAAGGTGCGAAATTCCTAGGTAACTTACTTTAAAAAGTGAAAAAGCTTGGGGCATCCCCTGAGAAACACCGTTTTCTCTCTTTCTTGGCTGCATGGGATGGGAAACTGGGAAGCTGAACTCGGAGTCCCACTGGTCTGTTTATGCCCGCTCACCTCCCACCCGGCCACGTTCTGCAGATGGCTCCCACAGCCCTCAGCACTCACTTTCGATGCATCCAGAAAGAAACGTAACTGACACATTAGCTCCGACTTGGGTAAACTGTTACGTGTGCAGAAGCTAGTTCTGTAAATTGCTGGGCATGTGGCTGACAGAGCTCTAAACTATGAAGTTACTGTCTTCAGTTGCTTCTAGTTGGTGTCTCAGATACAAATTCATTTCAGGGGGCCAATTTCTGTTGCGACTGTCCAGATTTTCTTTTTTTTCCCCGTTTCTGAAGCGGCTGGATTTTAACATTGTAATGTACATTTTCGGTGTGGTGTGAGAAGTGTTCTCCTTTTTAACGTTTCCACTCTGTTTTATGGGTAACTATATGTTCATCGACACGAAAGCAGTCCTTGGGAAACACTTGGTGTCTGTTTCAGTGTTCAGTTTCAGTGCCTGTTCCAGGGCTGTGAATGTTGGTTTTGTGGATATGGAGAGTAAAACACAGAGTTCGATGAACCCCAGATGTCTGTAAAGCTAAATTTTTAATTTTTTTTTAACAAAAATTTTTCACCTTGAAGTCTAATTCAGTTGGAAACGTGATTTAATACAGGAAAAAGACAAAAAATGAAATGGAACACCTTGACTGAATAAATTTTAACTTTATTGGCATTTAAAGCATTTTCAGAAGCTAACCCTTCTTCTTTCTCTCCCAATAAAGTTGTAGAAGAAGAGTTGATAAAGTGGGTTTAGTTCAGACCTACTGAAGAGTTTACTCTGTACTGTTTATTAGATATATGAACTTAAATCTTTGTCCCTTTTATCCCATAGTGTTTCTTTCCTCCCTTGAGTGATTTCTTCCCTCTGCTCTTTGCTGTGATATATTGAATCATATGCAGCGTTGATTAACAGCGCTTATGTTTCTAGATGGGAATAATAAACGGGAGTCTTGGATAGAGGGAAGTACAGGCAGAGTAACTCCCAGAGGGAAAGCTTTAGATTGTCTATTTATGAAAGGAAACCATTATAAAAACAGTAATCTGTCTGAGCATCTTGACTGATTTGTAGCAAATTATTCCAGAGTTTCACATCAAAAAAATTAATTTCCTCTCTGTTGTAGGTGTGAATTGCAGGATAAGTGTATATAAAGTTATTTAGCAAAACACTTAAGAACTGAGATTATATTTCAATGAATTTCCCTTTGGTCGCAAGTGTTTTGTGTAGTGGTAACTTTGCTCTTGATAAAAGTACCAATTAAGCTTTGCAAAATGGAAAGTAGTTAAATAAGCAGGGTTTAGCGTATTTACACAGTTAAAGTGATCTAGACTAGCTTTCTATTATTTATATTTTAGCGTGCTTTGTAAATGCAAATCTGTTTTAAGGTAGTGTTGCAATTAAGGTACTGGTTAAATGTCCAAGTGACTATTCCCACAACAATAACTCTGCCTTTTTGCACAGGATTTTTATTTGTTGTTACTGTAACTCTGCAAACAGTAATGATGAATGCACGCTGCCATTCGCAGAGGCCCTAAGCCTGCCAATTCTTTGCAGAGTTAATTATTTGTGGCTCTTAATTGCCTCAATCATATCTGCAAATGGGACATAAATTTTTAAATTTTGAAGTGCTTCAGTGAACTTTTGCCATAGAGCTCAGTGATATGAGTACTTTGGCGTGCTTTAATGTATTCGATTCTGGTGCGCAGGGCAGCACGGCTGGAGCTTTGCCTGGAAGAGGTCATGGAGCCTCCACCGTTAGAAATCTTCAGGAATTTAGACAGATGTCTACCAGGAGTTGTACAGGTTTAGCTGATCCTGCCTTGTGGCTCCTAGATGGACTGGGTGACCCCTCAAGAACCCTCCTAAATCCTCAAAAGACCAGGAATGAGAATGGGCTTCTGGCTTGAGGACAGATCTTCCACTTCACTTCCCAGTGTTTAAATGGGTAAGACGAGGTTGTGTGTTTGCAATTATCAGTGCACTGAGAAAGTCAATGTAGTTTGTAGTTAGTGGAGGATTTTACCCAGTAATTGAGTAGTGAGATTTGAAAAGAAAGGATTTTCTAGTTCAGATTATCCTGTTTATGAGAGTTTCTGCTTTTGGTTGTTCCAGAGTTACAGCTCTAACATCAGAAAAGGAAGCTCTGTGACACCTGGTTTTCCCATCCTCTGGGTGATCGTGTGCCTGGAACTGACCAGACATTTTTGGTCTATAGTAACTGCAATTAAAAATGTGGGTTTTGAGAAACAGAAGATTTGGGCCGGCCTTACAGCATAGTTTTGTGTTAAAAGAAGGGGGTGGAAGATTTTGAAAATGTCAGTCTTTCAGTTACTTGCTTCGAGCTGATTTGAATTTAAACAGATGCTTAAATTATAAGAATTAATCCTCAAAGACTGTTCTTTTTCTTGTTGAAGAGTTTTTAGTTATTTTTTCTCAAAATTTATTTTGGCTATCCTAAAAAGAAAATCTGTTATTCACAAAGAAACAAGTTCCACTTCTGCAGAGTATCACTGAACAAAGGTGGTACGTGGGAAACCTGACTTGGAACATAGAGTAAGAAAGTACGCCTGTTAAGTTATATTTTTTACTTAGGCATAATTAAAGCATTGGTATATATATATATAAAAATTACCTAATAAAAGCAGGCTGGATACCATCAAATAAAATAACCCTGATGACAGATAACTGCCCACTGTACACATCAACCACGTGTAAGGGAGTCAGGTGCTGTTACTTGCTCTCATGACTCTCTTCCCTGTATGAAACAATTAGTTAAAATCACTCTTACACAAGTCGAGTGGGAAATGTCTTCCAGTGTACATTTAGTAGAGTATTATGACTTCTAGCAAAAATAAAACTGTTGCTACTGGTCATGTCTTAGACAGAAACAGTTCACAGTGGAGTCTTGAATGTCTTAACTCATGATGGTGGGAATTTGTAAATCAATGATGACATTAGAACTCACTTTAGAAAACTTGACTTGCTGTCCTTATCTGTCTTGCTTGTTCTCTTTTTGTCTTCTCAGCTCCCATGCCTCTTTCCCTTATCTGACACTTGTAAATACTTGTTCATCTTTCACAGCCATGCCAGTTGTCACTGCAGTGTAATGTGACAGTTTAACTTTTTTGATGCACCTGCTCCCTGATCTGTGCTCTCTGTTGCTTTTTGAACTTTAGACACTGAGGGCAGCTCATTTTCTAATCTCTCTAATGCACAAAGACACTATTCCAGACCACTCTCTGTTAATAAGTTGGAGGGATTTGAGAGAGATCTTCCAGCAAATATTTGTTTGTAGATCTCACAAATTGCTTTGATAGCATGGCTAGCTAGCCTTTTTATGGAAGTATTGTACCACAAGGGATGCTACGTGTGTTGACGTGTTTTTTGTAAAGTTTCAGAGACTCTGGGACACACATACAGGATATTATTGTAAAAGACTAAGCTAAAAGACTGTGGTTATTGGGTGATTTGACCTTAATTTTAGTTTGAGATGCACCTGGTCACTGCTTTGATAGTGGCTCCTTAGTTCATGGCTTCTTTACTTAGCAGCTTCCTCCCAAGAGGGTTGTAGGGAAGGGCAACTGGTCTCTATGCCAACTGGGAAACCTTTTTCCTGAGATTTCATGAATGTAGTATGAATTAATGAAGAATTAAAGCCTAACATTTAATTTGCTTGTTTTTTGTTTTTGTTTTTTTAAATCATGCTCCTTTTAACTTGCTTCTTTTTCTGTGTCTTTATCTATCTCCTAACTTGCTTTCCAGCAATCTGAAATACGACTTTACATTTAAAGCAAGCTATGGATTCGGGCATTTGTTGTGATGTTTATATGTGATAGTTACTATTCCCCTGTCCTCACCTTCTTGTTTTATATATATTTCAAAAAGTATGAAATGCTGAACATTCTTTACCTTTCAGTCAGCATGGAATACTAAATTGTCACTAAGAATTAACGTGAAAGCATGATTTTAAGCCTGCAGGCTGGATTATAGAGGCATACATGTTTCTCCACATACTAGGTCATACCAAAATAAGCAGAGACACACGGAATGGAATACCATTGGGAGCAAGAGTCCAATGCAAAGAATGAAGAATTTTCAAGGAAGTGGTGTTTGGGGTGTGTGGTGTTGTAAACGCCGTGTCAGGCTCTGGAAGGGCACGTTGTGTTCTAGAAGGTACGCTAGGGAGCTGGAAGAGGGTGCTTCCTCCTCTGCCTGTGCTCAGGGTCTGTCCTCAGGCAGCACTTAGGCAGGGTCACCCTGCTAATAACATACTCCATTCAGACACGTTCCCTCCCTTACAACTGATACTTGCTGGTAATTGGCAATTTCATTCCGTCTGCCTTCCTTTCCTTTCCATACCGCCTCTTTGGTAAAATAACACACAAAAAAGCAAAGATAAACTGTTCAAAGAGCTGCCTCAACAGTGGTTGAAAAGTATAATGAAATCATTTGTGTTACCTTAACTTGTAATTTTCAGACTCTGCTATGCTTTTTTTTCAAACTCTGGCCACTTCAGTCTTTTCTACACCACTGAGTCCGTTTCTTGGTAGCGTCATCTTTATCGCATCGTATGCAAGACCGATCAAGTTCTGGGAGAAAAACTACAAGTAAGGCTATTCAGAAATTTTCTACGTTTGTTTATTTGTAAAGGTTTTACTCTCATTAGTTTAATTTCTGGAGGCACTTTTCTCTGTGAAGGTAATCCTTAAACTGTTGTAGGGCATGAGAGATTAATCTTTGAATCTTGATTCTGGTGTTTCACTATTTCATGTTTATTTGGTTATCTCTGAAAATGTATTTAAACAAGTATTATTATGTTATAGATGAGGTATCGTTTTTCATTCGTTGTATAGACACAACAAAGCTGTGCAAAAAAAAAAGAAATCAGTAAAACTCCCTGTTTTCAGCCTTTTTTGTCTTGATAGCTACTGTTAGCAACTAAATGTGTGAAGCCTTTGGCACTAGTCAGGCTGCATTAATATAATTTATACTAGCCTGATTAAATGTTACCGTTTGGGATGTGGCAGGCAGCTCTCGTAGTGAAGTGATGATGAGTGTGCATTGTCATTGCTTCCTACATCTGATCTTGCAGTTTGACTTAAGAATCGGTTCCTTGTTTCAGGTTTTAGCTGCCATTCATTCAGTTTGACAAGGATGTAAATGTAGAATGTTGAAAAGATTAAATAAAGACCTTCTGCTCCTTCTACCTAGTAGGATTTGAAAGCTTTTGGTAACTGGGATCTAATGGACTCCCATCAAGAGTACTGGAGACAGGGTAACACTTCCCTTTCCAGATGGAGGTAGTCTTTGTAAGGAGTGAATGAATGGTCTGCAACGTTAGGGGCTGGATTCACTGACTAAGGGATGTCCTTTGAGTTCTGTACTCTGGGCAGTGCATGAGCTCTTCACCCCCTACTAACGTGTAACCAGGCTCGGAGTAACTTACTGCAGCTGCAGAATAGCGGTGTGAGGCACAAAGTAAAAATTATGTTGGACAGATCGAGGCTTGGCTGGAGCAGTGAGAAGTGCTGTGCACTTACCGCACGTCTTGTGCCGGTGCCACTGGTGCACCTGAGCACCTCAAGAGAATTCAAAACGAGAGATTACAGTGATCGTTTTTTCCATCTTTTAAAGGAAAGGGTCTGATCAATTTGAAGGGTTTTATTTTGATTTGTGACAGTGAGTGAATGTGTACTCATCTATAAAGACATTACTCGGGCAAAGCCAAATCATATAAAAAGGCTTTTATTTATTTCTGAATGTGATAATGTTTGTGAAAACCTTTTGAGGGGAGCAGAGTTTTGTACACTGGGGCCAGATCTTAACAAAATTCTCTCTCGTGCATCTTTTTTTTTTTTTTTTTTTTTTTCCCTGGAGGGGCGTGGGTGGTGTCAGAAAGTTCATTATTTCATAGGAGTGAAGTTGGGAGGAGTCATGGAAAGGCAGGAGGCTACCACTAACACCACAGAGTTTTACATTTTTGGATGAAAACTTTGAATGATATTAATAGAAGTGGAGATTAGAACATCTGTGACATATATACTTCAACCAGAGCATTTTGAAGGCATGTGGCTTCTTTTTTTGTAGGCATTTCACTTCCATACAGCTAGGTTAGTGTAGAATCTGTAGGTTATTGTCGATGGAAATAGAGGGGACTGTTTTCATTTGCTTTTGGTTTGTCTAAGGCTTTTGGGACAAGATGAACAGAAGATGTTCAAAGAAAATTTCAAAAGATGGTTACGCTTGATATTTAAATAAGAGGGGTGTCTTGTTTTGATTAGTACTGACCATCTGTGACTCCCACTAAGGGACATGAGGAAGTCGGTGCTAATAATTTTTAAAAGCAGAGCTAATTATTTTATCCATAAACTTTTAAACCCCAAGTGCAAAAAACCTAATCCTTTTAATACTTTAAACCACCACTATTTGTCCTTTCAAAATAAGCAGTAACTACAACTTTGTCTTTAACTTGAATGCTTGAGTTAGATGCTCTGTGAAAATATCAAGCTTTGTTGTTTGTTAGAAATTCTAGTGGATCCTCTATGATCTTGTCACTTAAAACATAAAAAACTCAACCTTGCCTCTCAAAAACCTTTCAGAAGTAGAAAACAGCCCTGTAGATGATTCAGATAGTCATCAAAGTGAAATAAAAGTTTGCCTGAACCTTTGGCATCCCACAGTATGCACATGTAATGACTCCTGTCTAGCACTTCTGATTCTCCTTTGCCTCACTTTTATTTCAGTATTTCACTGCTCACATGAAGAACTGGCCAGAGCGAGTGAGCATTGGACTGAAAAACTCCTGGTTCATTAAGGGACACAGTGAAAAGACAGAAAAACACAAGGGAAGGGAGTAATTTTGTATTAAGATTATGGACATTTTCTACAAAATACGTTAAATAGTTGAATGAAAGCGAGATGGGTCTTGCCTCACTGCTTTAAATCTTGATGACCCTTCAACATTTAAAAATTCAAAGGGATGGCATAACTGCTTTCTTTAATAGCTGCAGAGGTTAATAGGATTGGGAACTTGAGCAGGAGTGGAAAGTTGTTCTGGCTCCTGCACTGACCTGGCTTTGGGCTGCAGTGCCCCGTGGCCACTGTGAGTTTTCAGGTGCCGTAAGACAAAACAGAGCAAACAGATGGGGAAGCTGGTGTATAGATTTCCTTTCTGGAGTGCGTTGACAGCTTTGCCAAGTTCATCTCAGGGTATTCATGGGAAATTACAGGTTCACTACATTGCGGTCTGAGATACGCTTACATGAAGCAGAAGCTCTGGCAGATATTTTTTTGCCGTTTCCATACTCATTGCCTGTTGACAGGAACTTTTGCCCAGGGGAAAGCTACCTTCAATGTGCTTTATATAGCTTTTTTGTGTTTCCTGATTTGCATACTCATTTTCAAACTTCCTTGCTGTATTGATGACTACATTAAATTATCACATTTATATTAGCTACACACACAAAAACTCATTTACGTTTATATGAAATTAGAGGTAGTCAGTTCCATGATTATATTTTTTTATCATTTAATGTCTTAGTTGGACTAACCGAAAACAATTTTGACAAGCAATCTAGATATCAAAATATCATGGATTTGTTTTTCTTCCAAGTCATAAATTGAGATTGTGTTCTTAGAGTGTCATTTGTGTTCATCGGTATATGCACACTTCACTGTTGTCAAGCAAATTTCATCTTTTCTTTGTTTCACTTAAGGAAAGCTTATTTTTGCCTATCATTTGGGCCAGCAGTGTGAAATCAGATGAGGAGAAGCCATCCAGTTACTTTCTGTAAAGTTGATCCAAAGTTGAAGCTTTGGACATTAGCAAGTAGACAGTACCATGTTTATTGATAGAGCTGGGCTATTAGGCAGGTAGGCTGAGCAGTGAGCAGCCTGCTCCATCTGTCCCTTAAGGTGTCGGCTTGGTTGTCTCTACCTGGTGTTTTCTCAGTGCACATGTGCCTATCTTGCATTTCCAGTGTTTCTTTTAGTCCCACTTTTTCTGTGGGCTAAAGAGGGGTTTGATTCCTCATGTTTCTGAGTGGACATCTGCCACTCTGGATGATGCGAGCTGGAGCTGAAAGGCTTAAGAGAATTAAGATGATGGTTTGTTTGTTTTTTCAAGGAGATGGAGGAACTCAAGTGGGTTAAAAAAAAAAGAAGATTCATTTTCACAGTAAGCAAACTGTGAAATTCCTAGCAAGCTCTTCAAAATTCAGGAGCCATACTGTGCCTGTTTGTGCTCTCGCGGTGTGTGCGCAGAGCATGGGTGTGCTTCCTGCAATCAGCAGATGCTGTTTGTTTATGGGGTGCACTTTGGTACTCACTGCGTGCCGAGCCTAGCACAGCAATACATCACTGAGGTCAGGGATCCTTCGGGCGGGAAAGGGAAGGATGACTTTAAGAAAAAAAATAAAAGAGGCTATAAGGAAGATGAATAAGAACAACTCCTCATGCAGCCACGTTTTTACAGCTTTTGCTGCCATTGTTTTTAAAAAGAGAGGCATGTAAAATCAGAAGGATGGCCTGCTGCTTATGGGCTGGTTGCCTTATGGAAGTCCAATGATGAAAAATTTAATTTCTCTTTTTTTTTTTTTTTTTTTTTTTAAAGTTTGTTGGAACACTGGCTTTGTTCTGCCATTAACCTGGGTCCTGCTTCCCAGTTTGAAAAGTCCTGTTTTAGTCTTTATTTTCACAGCTGTTGGAAAGATTAGGCTGTGGATGTCAGAGAGAGAAAAGGAAATAGCAGTAAATCTTGTTTAATGTATAGGCACTTTAAAGCATAATGTGTTTGTTCAAATGCAGTTGTTCCATTCCTCTGCTTTGCTTTTTTTCTTAAAATACTTTGTCATGCTGCAGCCTGACTCTGTCCCCCTTCTCCCTTCCTCTTATCTTGCTTTGTATCTTGGATATGGCAATGGGCAGAGCAGAGTAGGAAGTTTACTTTCCTTCCCCAGTGGGTCTCACCACTGGATCACGTCGAGCAGCCTGTTCTCCACTGCAGCTGTGACTTGTCCCTGCAAACAGCAAATGCCACCAGGAATTTGGAGATGTCGCTGCCTACAAGCCGCTCATCTCTCCTGCTCCTTCCCGTTGCTTTTCTTTCTCGGTCATCTGGTTTGGTGCCTATTTTTGGGTAAGACACAGCTTGCATTTGCTTTGAAGGGTCTTGAGTGAATTACAGTGTGGTGTAACTGAATTAGCTAGGGGTCTTTAAAGAGGTTATGATTAAAATGACAGTTGTCTCAGAACGGCATTACAGAACGCCTCTCTTTGTTTGAGGATATGTGAGCAGGCTTCTCTTTTCTCCATCTTTTTAAGAAGCGTATCACTATGTTACTGTTCCAGTCATTGTGGTCTGGAAAATAGCCGCCTGTAAGGTTAATACAGCCAGGAACAGAAGGTGAGCACAACCTGCCCTGCCTCAGCTCTGGCATTTTCTTTTTTCCTACCAGCTCACTTAACCTGCCCACCATGGACAGCCTGCAGGTGGAGTGGGAAGACTTTTCCCAATGTGGGCAGAATTTGGGTTGACCCACATCATGCACGTGCGTGGGAAAAGGAGTTGTGAAAAGTACCTGTCTGCTCCCTGCTTTTTCCCCATGAAATAACAGGTCTTCCACTTCCAAATGCTTATTTCTAGCATACCCTTGCTGCATCTGTTTTCCCTGTGAGCCTGCTCATCTGTTACAGCTGCTAAACCCCTGCTCCAAACACAAAACATCACTCGCCCATAACTGTCCGTGGGCCTTCTTTGGGAGCTGCATATTCAGACCTTCCATGTTCTCCTTCTTGGGGCTGGGTTTCTGTTTTTTTAGTCTTTCCTTGCTATGTTGTTTGATTTTTCACATTTTCTTAGACCTCCATAGTGGCGATGTTTACAGAGGAACAACTGCAGCAGATGTTTATAGTTCAGTAATTCCTTGGAAACTGATTTTATAAAGGATACTTTAAAGAATGGTACATTAACCTCTGAAGTCAACAATTACAGCATAACCTAAGCACAGGAGACCCTTTTGCCCCCTAATAGACAGGAGTTAGTGTTTGCCTTATTTCCTCAAATATCTCTTCAGAAATGTGATGTTCTGACTACCATCGCTGTCTGTTCTCTCTTGGAATTGCTTAGGATTCAAACTTTTCTGAGTACTTCCAGCCACCTGGTGTGAAAGAAGCGTTGCAGCCATAAGTTTTACTGTTCGTTGTAATCGGTTTAGTTTCTTCTGAACAGTTTCTCTGCTACTTTTTGTGTTTCTCTCTGGCTGCTTCTATTTCTATACTGTTTTTATGAACGGACCAGAAAGAAGCACAGTATTCCAGTTGCATGACTTGACTTTAGAGTGTGCTGAGGTTCTAGTTCCTTTGTTATCGGCTTTTACTCAGTTTTACAAATGCTAGCCCCTCTGATGATGATGGCTCTTTAGGAGAGGTCTTCACTGAGCTGGCCTCAGGGGTCCTCCAGGCTTTTATTGAGTGTTAAGTTAATTTAGAACTCAGCAAAATACTGTAAATAACTATCAGTGCGTAGGTCAAACCAAAATGGGTGCTTGTTGGTGCCTGGGACTTAGAACAAATAGGACCAGTGAATGAGCGGGTTTTAGTCTGAATTTTTGGTGTGTTCAGATCAGAACGGCTGCCTGGTCTTGTTCACAAAGCACGTGGAATTTGGTGAGGGTCTTTCTGGAGACTTCAAAGGGCTTTAGATCCTTGAGCATCTAGCCTAGGCTGGTACTGAGAGATGCTTAGGCCTGGCTTGGGTGCCCTCGGGCATAGCATTCCTGCTGACTGTGGTGGCACTCCCTCGCTGGCAGTGTTGCAAATGCTGCAATGTTAGCAAGTTGCTGCTATTTTTCCATCATTACTCTTCTCTTATAACTGGTAGATTTCCCAATAAAGATGATTCTTTTCAGGAAAAAATGTTCCTCCATTGAAACGCTGAATATAAACTAGTCTTTGGGAAGTTGCGCCCCATTCTCCAGGCACATGTGTGGCCGTGTTTCTGGCATTGGGGCAGAAAATAGAGAAAACCAAAAACATTTGAAGAACAGAACATCTTTGTCCATACTTCAGCCTTAGTTCTTCATGAGCCCTCTGAAGTTACATGTTATTCATGAGACTTGACTCATCTGACTGTTTTCTCGAGACCCTTCCCCGTCTCTCCTTCCAGCTGTAGTGCCCACCTGCCATACATCTTCACATTGCAAACCACCGGGATTTCCCATGGGCTGGTACCTGCAGCACTTGCCTGGTTTGGGAGTCTTCGATCCCTTTCAGCAGCTGTGTAGGGCTTTGAGGAGTGACAAAGCCACAACATTCAGGTGTGGGAGGTGTTGCTTCAGGTGAAGCCCCAGGCTAAAAGAAACCCTACTAGAAATTATGTTCCCCTCAGTGTCTTGACCTGTTACCTCCCATGGAGTAAGTGACCCTGTGTGCACGTGTGTCCCTTTGGCCACTTGCTGTAGCACGGAGGTATGCACATCTCCTCTCCAACCCAGCCCTCACCTCATCACTTGACTCCGTGTGTGGAGTCACACTGACCTGGGAAAATGTGAGGGCTGTCTGGGGAAGGATGGGCCAGGAAAACCAGGCACCTTTCATCAAATAGATCTGGTATTAAAGTAAGTGTTTTCTGGGTTGCTAAGAGTTTCACACTCAAGGGACACTATACAAAATTCAGAGTTGTATTTTAACTGTTTGGTAGTATCTCTTTAACTGGTAACATCTCCTCTTCTTAAATTTTGCCCCTGGCAGTCAATAAAACAAATTGAGGCTAATTGAATAGGAGCCATATGTGTGATAATTAATTGGGAGTGCATTCTGATTCAGTGCTCTGCAGTTCCCTGCCGAGTTAAAGATGCGTTCACAACTCCAATTCACTGAATCATTCTAAGAGGACAGAATAAAGACAGAAGGGAGGCATCAGAGAGGGAACGCATGCTGAGGCCAGGCAGGAACACAAGCAGAGATCAAAACCACAAGCAGGATAAATGAAAAGGGAAAGGGATGGGCAAAAAAGGAAAAGGCATGCAGTGAAAAATCTAAGAGGATAATGCAACAGACATTGATAAGCAGGAACGCAGACCTATAGAGGGAAAGAAATGATAAGCATGATAGACGAGGACTTTTACAGATACTTGGAAAGGAAGGCAGCAACAGGACGTAAGAGAAAGATGAGAATGGACTCATAAATCAGAAATAGAAAGCATGTAATATTTTAAGGGCTTTCATGGATACACAGCGACACTAAAATTTTATAAGCTGTTCATCTAATGCTAATACAAATTATGTAAATCTAATGAGATCAAGTAAACTCACGCAATTTCTGTCATGTGAAGTATTGAAAACCTGTTGAAATGGATTGACTGAATTTTCATAAGAATAAGAGTTCTCAGCAAGCGTTCATCCCATTCACTTGGATAATGAAGATCACCTCCTGATTTAGATTTTACTGAATCAAATATTTAGGGACAAGCTGAGGTTCGGAGCACTAAACTTAAAACTTCCATTCAACAAGATGCCTCCCCAAGCAACTTGTGTGAAGATGGTAAAAGCTGAGATCACAGAGGAAATGTTCAGCAAGTCTAACTGTTCTAACTGGGGTGATACGTAAATTGTGTACAGCTAGCAGCAGGGAATAATTCATGCTACAGCATGCTCAAGTCCTCGTTGTCTCTTGATGTACCAGGGTATGTACTGGAGCCAAATTTACTCAGGACTTGTAAGAGCAAAATGTAAAATATCTCTCGCTTTTTCTGAGGTAATGCAAAATGCGGAATTATGTCAGCATCGCCACTGAGAATTGTCTCTGAAGCTTTGTGTAAGTTGAGACTAGGTAAATACTGGATGAATGCTAGAGGGATTGTATTTCTTCTTTTAAATCCTTTGACTAGCAGCATTCGCTCTTAAAATACTAGACATTTTTTCAGTCTGAAGAGTACTGTAGAGACTACCGTAGTGACTGCTGTAAATGATTAACACTCTCAGCAGTCCTTGCAAAGAAAAAACAGATATATTAGAAGTTATCCTTGGTTTAGATCCAATTTTGTGTAACTGCACAGTAGCAATAAGGGTTTTTTTCTTCTTCTTCAGTGTATTGCCACTCATGCTGCGCTCAGGTTTATGGTATTGGAATGGCTTGGTTAGCTTCTGGTTTGCCTCCCTGCATCTTTTGGTGAGAAACATGTATATGGAAAACCCTACAGTGAGCTAAACTAATACTTCTGATGTAGGCTTTCGTCGTAAGGTACCAGTCACCAGTCTTAGTCCTATTCTTGTACCTCCTCATACTTTGTTGCCATCTCTACCTCCTAATTCTATTGTTAAGCAGTCATCTTGAGTCTAAAAGTGACAATTAAATATCATAAGGATATGTTATTTTAATATCGCAACCCAAAAAAGCACAAGAGTACTTTGTTATTAGCAGTAAAAAATATTAAGAATTAATTATGAGATGCCTTGCTGTCCTTTCATCTTTTTATGATGTTTAAACAACTTGCATCTCTCTGTGTGGAGTAAAGGAGGTAAACATCTTGTCCTCATTTGCTGAAGCAGCTCCCGACATTTTGGTAATGTTTTGTTGCTGTTTGATCTCGTTCTCTTTTCCTGGTGAAAACTTCACCTGGCCATTTCTCATTACCCCCTTTCTGCTCTCCAGGTCCTTACAGTTTCTCCAGGCTTTTGCCACTTCATTCGTGGGCCCACCAGCCAGTGCAGAGCCCAAGCGAATGGGTCCTGCAGAGCTCTTCGCCCAGAGCTGGGCACAGCGCGGTACCTTTCCTGTAGTTTGCCTTGGCTCACCCGCAGTATTTCAGATGCATGGGTTTGTGTGTAATTAACACATGTGCTTTTAAATGAAGAGTACCTCTATGAATTGGTGACAGTGAGGTATAGCTGTGATGCAGGGTCCTGTGCTAAGCCCCGTCCTGACAGGGATGTCAGGGTCCCAGCCTTTCTTCACTGACACAGGAGGGAGCACAACTATCTCTGTGCAGTTGGCACAATCCTTCCACATAGCTTCTCGTATTGCTTAGTATAATATATCTGAAGCTAGTGATTGAATGCCTTACGAAAGAAAAAGCATACTCAGACAAGGGGAAAGAAGTTAAGTAGCAAGGCAGACAAAAGCAGAGATATCGATGACATTTTGGTAAAGTATTAGTGTATTTAAAAGTACACAGATGCTTAAATGACCTGGCTTACAAATTAGAGGTAAATTCCCCAGCTAAATCTTCGAATGTCAGAACACTTAGTTGGGTTGTTTAATGGATGTTGGGCACTCAGCTTTTGATCTTAGATTCACACTTCTCATTTACATCCCTATTGCTGGAGGAGCAGAGAAATATCATCTTCAGGAAAGGGTTCAGAATATGCCAAACAAACATCCTCACTGGTATCTCAGCAAATGACCACAATGCTGATTTTTACACCTACTTAAAAAAAAAACAAACCACCAAACACACACACACCTCTCCCAGAAAAACAACCCAGCAAACAAACCACAAAAAACCTCAAAAACAAACACAGGAAGCTCTCAGAATTAATTATAAAAACATTTTTAAGAAAGAAACCCTAGGAACTGGAAACGTGATTGATAGGAAAGATTTTCCTATGTTTTAAAAGGATTCTTTGACAGCCCCGTCTTTAACAACTGGAACTTCTTATGCCTTAGCCCTCCCCCAGTTTTCCACTGTGCAATCAAAGCCACTTTTTATTATTGTTAGATGAAACACTGGAGCAGTCAGAGAAGGAGGGGAGGAAGCAAACATGAAAAATAAAAACCAGAGTGAGTGGACAGGAAGGAGAAGTTGCTTTCATTTGTAAGAGATCTTTCTTTATTAACGTGAGTTAAACTGAAGGCATATCTTCCATGCAACTGCCCAGAAAACCCGAGCATGGTTATGCACGAAGAGACTGTCAGTCTTTGCTGTTATAATCACAGTGAAATCATTCTGCCTTTTAGGTGAAATTGATTTAAAACTGCTTGGGCATCCTCACACTTCCAATTAGTACCATCGTTTTTGCCTCTGGTGTCCTTCAAATATTCATGGATGCCTGCTTATTCTGCTATCTCCTCATTCTCCCTCCTGCCTCACAGTTGTAGCCTACCACTACTACTGTTTTTAATGCTAAGCCTCCCGTTTATAGTGCCAGCAGCGTAAGACATTTACACAGAAATGAGGAATTTTTTTTTTTCCCCAGACTCCCATGAATAATCATAGGGCTGCAGCATGGTAAAGTTTCTCTCTGTTAGATTTGCCTGTTAGATGTCATGGAACGGCAGATTAAAATTCATTGGACACAGACAAAGAAAAACTTTGGATCTACCCTAGAAAGGCAGCTCTTGCATCCCCCACGGGAAAACTGCTTTTCTTTGTTTTGTTCTCTTTGAGAGCAGAGATCCCCTCTGTCGCAGCAGGGATCCTGGAAATCTTGAATTTGTGTTACAGGCCAAAACCCAGCAACAGCAAGGCAGCTAGAACAGCTGCAATTTTATTTTCATCTTCTGGAAATAAACACAGCAATGATTCCCTCCCCCCCCCCCCCCCCCCCCCCCGCCCCCAATTTGCCTGATTCTCACCATCTGCTGTACGTTCCCCAGGCTGCCTGAATCCCCCTCAAGTCTTTTTTTCACCTTTCTAAGGAAATCAGGAGAGTAAAGTGGGAGAAGAACGTCCTTGCAGGTTGAAAAACGAG
The DNA here is from genome assembly GCF_017639655.2 of Falco naumanni. Lineage (NCBI taxonomy): Eukaryota > Metazoa > Chordata > Aves > Falconiformes > Falconidae > Falco > Falco naumanni. The sequence continues at coordinate 76,049,077 of NC_054059.1, forward strand.
GCAGTATTTTTGGACAAGGGAAGTATAGGAAGTGACTTCATCCTTTTCAAAGGGAAGCGATAGTCATAATGTCACGAACGGTGCTATGCAAACCAGTGGATTATCTCCGTGCCCGTGTAAATGCTGGATTAAAAGAGCATGAGAGAGATATTTCAGGAACTAAGCAGTATGTTGACTTTAAAATTGCTGAAGACTTAGCTGAAGATGTTCAAATACAATCACTTGCTCTCTAGGGCAAGCACCGAAGGACCTGCACTCAGTTCGCGTAGAATAATGCGATTCAGGAAGAAATCCAATTACTGAGCTAATTATCATCTTGGATGAGTGGTAACAACCACATTTTAAGCAAGAGGCCACTGGAGGAAAGCCCAAATGACCCACTGGTCCCAAAAGTTCACTTGAAGAGGTCCTAGTTGAGAGCAGAAAGCCCAGGAGTGGAGGTGCCACCGGTTTGGTCATTAGGCGCAGTCTATTACAGTCCAATGCGGTGCACATTCCTGTTGCCTTCAAGAAGGTACGAACATAATAGCTTTGGTTACTAGTAATTGTGGAAGGTTTTTAAAGTCCAAAATGGGTTATCTGACTGAAATGTATTCAACCAAACTGAATTTCAGGATAGAAGTTTGCTTTACAAACTGTCTATGTTACCCTCAGTCTTGGAAAAAATGAAAATTCTGCTTGCAAGTATCTGCGTAAAGATTTGTGTTTTTCTGGTAGTGTCTGAAAAGGCAAATCCTTTCTTGTCTCATGTCCTGAGGCCCACATTTTAGCTGCTTAAACTGTTGCTGTGCTTGGAATGGAGGGTAAAGCCCCAATGGTGCCTGGTTTTGTTTTGTTTGTGAGAGCTGTTCTATTTCCATCCTTTCTTCCCATCAGGCTGCATTATCTGTCTCTGAGTGTCCTGCAGCACTTGTGATTTTCACTGATTGTTGCATGCATTTTTCTCTCAAAGAAAAAAAAAAAAAAAAAAGGAGGGGGGGGGAGGGGAGAATTGGAGCCAGAGCTGCATTCTGGGCAAAAGGATTCCTGCTTGTTAGCGATCAGAATTTTCTGAAGTACTGCTTGATTTGTAAGGGTCTCAATGTGCCTCAGGAACAGAAATGCTTTACAGGTTCATAGAAGACTGGAGTAAAGAATAGTATTGACTTGTACTTTGTACTGCCACGCTGATTTCAGAGGGACTAGAAGTTAATAAGGAATCTCATAATCGTAAGACATACATTTGGAAATCAGCAGTGTTTCTCTGCTGAGAACAGAAAATCGATTGAATTCCATAATCTAATCTTTTTGCTTACTTTGGCATATGCTGCAATTGCAGGTGGGTGTATATCAGGGTAGAAGAATTCTGATGACCTTTTTGAAGCAAAATCATTCTTTATATTCTGAACTGCTCAGAAGGCCCTTTCCCCCCTTGACATTTTCTGTTGCATAGGAAATGAAAACTGCAGTTACAGTAAGCTGAGCCAACCAGAGGCAAGAAGATAAATAATACATCAAATAAAATGTTAATCTATGTAGATAATGTAGTAATATTAATTACAAATAATTCTAATTAAGACTCATATTCTCTCCAACTGTATTTCTTGTAAGTAAAGAACGTGCCTTTTTAAAGCAAAAATCAGTTGCTGGTAGGGAGAGACAGTGAAGCAATTTTGTTCCTCTTCTGTCTACTCCGTGGAAGCCTGTGCAATTTTTCTGTTGGTCAGTTTTCCACAGCTTTTTGCAGGAGGCTGCAGAGGGTGGATGAAAAGGCTTTCTAACATTAGGGGCATCAACGGCATCCTTCTCCCAGCTGGCTTCAGCATGAGCTGATAGCTTCAGCTCAGAAACTTCCAGCCTTTTAAAGAACTGGTGTACTGACACACAAAATCCTGGGAGTCACTGCTGAGATGAGGACAGACTCCCAGAGAGACTCTGCTGTGCTTCAAAGACAACGTTACCTTGGGTTTACAGGGTTTACACCATCCTTTTTCAGCGTCACTTAAGCTGTTTGAAAGCCTCCCATATAACTTACACCCTCTTTGGCACAGTCTTCCTCAGGGCATGGCTAAGTTCTCCTAGTGAGTAGCTAACTTCGGGCTTTGTAAGTTGGCTGGCCAGCCATCAGCCCTTTCAAGGTCCTCACTGTGCCCTGTGCCCCCCACCCCAGTGAGTCAGACCCTAGCCAGTCCCACCTGGCCACGCTGCCCTCATCACAGTGCAGCCAGGGACGCGATGAGGACCATGCCTGGGTGTCTCCCTTGGTTCCTGTGCCGGGAGAGGTGGCACCTAGGCACTTTGCATTTGCATTTGTTGGCTGTTGAACAGACGAGACTCTCACCGTTGTCGCAGGTAACCTTATGCTGAGTGTTGTTCAGGGAAAATGGCTTTGTCTTTTCCCATTTTCTGCTTTAACTCCGTTTTCCTAAATGATAACATTTACGTATCTGATTGATAGATCTTCTGCTAAAGCTAGCGATTGAGGGCAAAACTTTCAAGGCAATATTCTTAATGAAGTGTCCTGAAATCCTAAAGTACCACTGCCAGAGCAGTATTTCAGGGAAATCTAAATTTACTGTAGCATTTCTGTAAACCAGGCTTTTACTTGTAGCCTGAAGGCTTGGGAGGTGGATGCTTGGGAGAGGCTCTGGACTGCTGGTGTGGAATATTTCTGGCCACCACAACGATCACTCCCTTCTGTTGGACACAAGCTTGCCCGTAGTGATTTGCTCATCCCTTCTTTTCAGACCTTGTTAGTGTCTTTTAGTAGGGGGAGGAATAAAAGCTCAATCCAATCTACTTTTTAGTCACTTTCTGTTTTGTGACCATTTTTCCTGCAGTATTTATATTCCACTCCTACTGAAAATACTGAGTAGGGAAAGCGTCATCCATAACAGAGACAGGGATACTGTCTGTCTGGACTAAGACCCTGTGTTTTACTCTTTTTCAAGTTACAAGAATGAGCAGGGACTCTCTCATAGCTGCCTAGCTAAATATGAAACTTAAGTCATTTTTTTGTTGTTGTTTTTCTGTAGATGTTAATACACCCACAGAAATATCTTTACGCAAAGAAAACCCCTTGCGTCCAGCTGTTTCCCTTAAGGCTCTGAAGGGAAGAAAGACTGATTTAATATTCTTTCTATTCACCGTTTCAGTGGCACCTGGCTGATGTGCCTCTGGAGCCAGTTCAATTATTTAAGTACATAGTGTCGTGTATTATCACAGATGCCAAATTCTGAACAGACTGTGCCCCACAAGAAGGAAAATGGGCAAGAAAGAATTGGAGGGGAAAGAGGAGGGGACACAGACACTTTTGTGTGGTGATAAACTATGGTATCAATGGCAGTACTGAACTGAAATAACTTTATGTGCCTACTTGGAGTAAACTGGTGAGTGGATTAGAGTGTGAACAGCGTAATGGTAGAAACACAGAATAAGAAGATATATTAAAAAGAATATAAAACTGTGTTTGGGGGAGAATCTTATTTTTTTAAAAAAGGTTTGGCTGTACAACATGTCTTTATTTCCAGCACCAAAAGATCGGACCATTCCAACACCAGACTGGCAATTCAGATCGAAAAGGACGCAGGTATGGCCTGGGAGTTTGGGTGTTTTGCTTGATTTGCAAAATTTGATGTATTTGCACCGTTGAGGATTTGCTTGGGAAGCTGATGTAGCAGAGCACTGATTTGAGTCGTGTGAGTTAACTGTGTCCAGGGCTGGGCTCCCCAGGTCAAGGGAGACTGGGAACTGCTGGGCAGGGTCCGGCGGAGGGCTACGGAGGTGATGAGGGGGCTGGAGCATCTGCCCCATGAGGAGAGGCTGAGGGAGCTGGGCCTGTTCAGCCTGGAGAGGAGAAGGCTGAGGGGGATCTTACCAAGGTCTACAAAGATCTCGGGGCTGGGTGTCAGGAGGATGGGCCCAGGCTCCTTGCAGTGGAGCCCAGCGACAGGACAAGGGGCAATGGGCATGAGCTGAAACATAAGAAGTTCCTTCCAAATATGAGGAAGAACTTCTTTTCCTTGAGGGTGACAGAGTGCTGGCACAGGCTGCCCAGAGGCTGTGCAGTCTCCTTCTCTGGAGACATTCAGAATCCACCTGGACGTGATTCTGTGCAACCTGCTCTGGCTGAACCTGCTTTAGCAGGGGGTTGGACTAGGTGATCTCCAGAGGCCCCTTCCAACCCCGACCATTCTGTGATTCTGTGACTTGATAAGTAATTTCACTCTTCAGCTGCGTGTAGCTGCAGGCGGCTGCTGGGCTGAGTCGCTCGGTTAACGGTAAGATTGCCGTTCGTGCGGAGCACGCAGCAGGCACCCTGGCTAGACTCAAAGGTCAGCCGTGGGCAGGGGAAGGCTTTGGGAAAAAGCAGCAGGTTAACAGTGCCCTGCTGCTGGGCAGTTTGGGCTTACAGGTGTCTCCTCTTCGCTAAAGAGAAACCTTTTTGGAGAAGGGGGAGAAAGGGGTCATGGAAATTTTGCAGGAGGAAGTGAAAGAAAGCGGTAGGAAAGATGGTGGGCCTCTCCGCTGGGTATCGGTGCATTAAATGAGCTCCAGTCCATGGCAGTTACAGCACCTCTTGGTGCTGTGAGGCTGGAAAGTGAGAGCATTTTTGGGCAGGTGGGTGGATGCAGGGAGCGTGTGGTACCTCGGCTGATGCCCTTCAGCACCTGGCAGGACAGAGCCCTTCCCAGGGGAAACCGGTACCAGCGTTTCATGCCAATTCCCAGTCCCACTGACAGAGAGCAGGGTTTCATATATGGGTTCCTTCCACTTTAGCCTTCTGTGGCTGATTTTATTTTGCCACTGAGGTGTCAGGGGCTTGTATTGTGGAGGTCTAAGTTTACGTTTTAATCATTGCATTATATTTCTGTCATACACACAATTTTTAAATCCTTATCCATTACATCAGTAGTGCGATTAAATACACATCTTTAAGCAGAAATGGCTGTAATCCAGAGTGTCTAAGAAGGCGAGGGAGGTATTAGCAGTTTGGGGCATATATAGTGCTCGTTCATTATTTATCGTTTCAAGGCAGGAGGATAAGATGTTTCCCAAAGCCGTTCTGTCATCTGATAGCAATAACCTTTAGCATTATTATATATGCTAATAAGTTAATTATGATTTAAACCCCATAGCTCAAGCAAAACATTCCTTTTGTGTGTGTGCTTAAAAGATTCATTTTATGACTTGCTCAGATTTTGAACAAAAAAATTTCAGAAGGTGTATAGCTGAGTGTGTCTGGATATGAATACACACCTGCGTGTACATACACACCAGGGCTGGATGTATAATGGGCATGGGGATGACGGGCAGCATAGTAACGTGCCCACTCCTCCTCTTGTATGGAGGAACAATTTGTGGGGGAAGCTACAGCCTGTCATCTTCTGTTGTTTTTTTTTTTCTCCATGTTAGATCTTTAGATCTGCTTCTAAATATGCACAGATATAAATATGCATGTCTACCTGTACATATATATCCACATACACTCTCTTGTATACAAATACACCTACAAGATGCTGGTTTGTACATGTGTGTCTATTCATGTACCAGCATCATAGAAGTATTGAAGGTGAGATGCTGATGCATTATAGGCAAGAAAAGCGGTTCTCATGTCAGGCATATATTGTGTAAAAGTGTACAACACAAGACAACAGCACATTGGATTATGTGGCACTGTGTTAGCATTTGTGAAAGGTTCGTTCCCTTTCACAGATCACCATCATAAAGTGCTGCTTTTAATCCAGTCAAATGCCATAGACCTTTATGAGATGACACTTCTAGAATGTGATGGGGTGTTTTTCACCTGGACAATTGGTCCAAGCAATGTGTAATTGGACAGCTACTATTTTAAAAGAAGTGGTAACAGTTCTAGCGGCGAACAAAACTTATTTCATTGTTTCTCAATATACTAAAGGAACTCTAAAAATATGTATCCTCATCTTAAGTACCAAGAGATAAGTCATGGACAAAGCCTTGACAAATTCCTGGAAGACTGCAAGAAAACAATCCCAACAGAATTATTGGAAGCTGTGTGAACTAATTCCTTAAAAATCTCAGAAACAATATTCAGATTTAAGCTTATGTACTGAAATAATGATTTCTGGTTTCTTAAAATTAAGAACGATATGTAGATATTTGCATTGCAGAGACATTCAGTTAGCCAAAAAATTCTTGCTGTTGTAAAACACAGAGATGATTTGATTCAGTCTGAAATATGTGTAATTATTAATTTGATGTTCTGTTTACAATATTGGTTATATTAAGCAGAATTTTCAGGTGTGATTCTCTGAAGGGCTAAAAACCACCTAGGAAATGTAGATTGTATAAAGTATCAGGAAGATATCATCCAGTGAGAGGAAGAATCTTTATGCAGGAATGAAAAAGAATATGGGATTTTATGCAGAATGGCTTAGCGTGTTATAAATTCTATTCTTTACGAATGTGTGCTGCTCTGGTTGTAGGAAACGATGACAATAATCTCAACTCCATTTTTTATGAGCATTTGACAAGATCTCTGCAGGAGTCTCTTTGTGGAGATTTGATTTTGGGCCGCTGGGGAAACTACAACACAGGAGACTGTTTTATTCTGGCATCGGATTATTTAAATGCCTTTGTGCACTTGATCGAAATTGGAAATGGCCTTGTCACCTTTCAGCTCAGAGGGCTGGAATTTCGAGGTAAGGAACCCTGATGATTTAAATAACAACAAAAACAGCAACAAACCCTGTTTGGCTTCTTAATCTATCACAGCTCTATAGCAGGACATAGAGTTTAAGGACCTTTCTCTGTCTCTTTTTACAGCTATTTGTCTGTCTAAAATCTCTGTACTTCTTTGTGTGATTATTTGAATGACAATATTTTGAAACTTAGATGGTAAGAAATTGGGAGTCGTGTTTGCAGTATCACAAAACTTTCAGAAAGAAGGCATGTTGAGTTACTTGCTTGGTTCACAGTTCTTTTAGCTTATGCTTAGTTATGTTTTCAGCGTTTCTTTCCCTCCATAACCACGAAAAGTTCTTAGAACACCCAAAGTTGTTCTTAGAATTGTTCAACCCCCAAAACTTGTCTTTGAAAAAAAAAAACACAAATATGATCAGATTCCTCCCACAGGAAAACGCTCTGTGTCAGATCGTGGGCTGAGCTGGGTGGTCTCTGTCACAACAGAACAGCAGAGGGAGAAGCAAGTCGACCAGGGCTTCATATTTCTCTTCTTTAGGAAGGGCTGGTTCCAGCTGCAGAAAGGACCTCACTTTCTGCCTGTTCAGTATATTCCTTTGTCAGGACACTCCTCTTTAGGGAATGATAATTGCATCCCCTTCCTCAATGGTATCGCTTTTGTGAGGCCAGTTGCTTGTAGTGTCACACTCCTGTCCTTTTGTCTATCGTTGTCCCTAAAGTAGGAAGAAAAATGGAAATTAAACCCACTAAACTTTGAACAGCTTTTAAATTTTGTTCATGCTACACATGTTGGCTGTCTGGGTTACTTGCTTGGGTTTGTAACCTTTCAAAGGTACCACTTTGCAATTACAGGTGATGTGAGTTTTGAAGGTCCAATAAACAGCTTCTGGGGCTCAAGGGCTGAGCATCTAATGGGCAACAGGAGTGTATAATCGAGGTGACTTTTCAACAAGGTTGAGTATGAGAAAATAGGAGACAGACTGGCTCTGAGTGCACTGAGGTGTGGGAGGATTAGACTAGGAAATAACGTGTGGGCTCCAGCCTTGGCCCTGTGACAGACGCCCTGTAGGCTGGTGAACAGGTTGTGGTAAATGCTTGATGTTCACTTCCCCTCCTGTGTGGTGGGGATGAAGATAACCCTCCTGTATCTTAAGAAATGTTACGTAGAAAACAGTAAATACTTGAAACAGCTCAGTATGGTAGTACCTGAAGAGCTACCTGTTCAGTACAAAGGTGATTGTAAGAAAAAGAAACTGGGAAAGAAGATAAATAATTTGTTTATCAGCCTTGTGATTTCTTGTTGTTCATGGTGATGATGTATGTTTGGCTGTGTGGCTTTCTTCAACTACAAAGACATCTGTGCGAGTATTACATCCTCCTTGTGTGCCCCCAAGGTAAGCAGTGGTGCTGCTGTGTCAGGGATAGGTACTGACATTAAGCACCCTATAGAGTCCACAGGTGGAAAGTGTTTTTTGGGTGGATTTGGAATTTGCTATTACTTCTTTCAAACCCAGGCCAGACAAATGCAGATTTCTGTTGTTCTGCAAGAACAGTTAAATACTGTGGCAGTTCAGATCTTTTCGTTACAGTACCACTGGTTTCACAGGCTGGTAAATCTCTGAGATAATTGTTTTTTTGTCGTTTTTTAAGTCAGCCTATCATTTTGATTCCTCTTAGGTTGCTCACAGTTATAATTCTTTCTGGAAACTCTGTAAAGGAAAAAAATAGTTCATTAATTTCTGCAGATCTGAATAGTGACTTCCAGGAGGTATTTAGGTATGTTAAAGAGATACATCATGGACAATGGTGACATTTTCAGATTTGTTGGGGTTTTCAGTAAGCAGGACCATGTATGTTTCCATTAACTTGCATTCTAGTTTCAGAAAATTATCTTTGCTGATCGTCCTTTTGTGTTAAAATAGTTCACTGTAGGATTTGAAGCAAACAGAAGAAAGAAATCTCAGTTTCATGCTTAAATTACATGAGTTTTGTGAGTGGTTTGTTTTTTTTTTTTTTCCTTTATGCAGTTGCCACCTGTTGCTGGGTCCCTCTCCATCATCACCATCCCTGGGCAGTTCAGTTCAAAAAAAGTAAACCTTGGAAACAGAGATTAAAAAAATATGAAAGGATCCTCAAAACCATTTGCTAGCTGGATAAAAAGATCAGGGGTCTAGCAGATGGGCTTAATGAACTGGAAGTTGAATGGTGAACAACTGGGTAGTTTTGTTGCATTGCGATTTGGGAAGACTTTGACTTTGAGCCAGGATGGTTCATTACCAGGCATTTGGATCAGCGAGCAAAGCTCAAAAATTGCAGTGTGCTATCTGTCAAGGCACTGCAGTATTCCCTAAAATCATAGTTTAAGTAACTAAATGCGTCTGAAAAATGACCTTTTCATGCAGATTGCCTAACGCTGTTCAGTGTTAGTACTGCACCTGGTTTGCTTTGTGAGTAGATCCAGCACGTCTGCTGGCTCAACAGGTCTTCACATTCAGCTGGGGCTGAGCCCTGCAGCCTCCCCTGTGTTTCATGGGTTGCCAGTTAGAGCCAGCTGAGTTCCCATTGAGAATATCCCCTTTCCCAGTCTCTCTCACGCTCCTCAGGAGGAGGCTGGCAGCCTGCAAACAGCACCCTTAGCTGGGTGTTCCAAAGAGCTGGGCAGACAGAGCAGCAGCGAACTGTGAACTGGGAAAGCACAGGCAGGTTGCTGGAGGAGGAAGAGAGCAGTGGGAAAACGGGAATGGGAATCTCACCTAGGTTATCTCATCTGCAGTACAGATCCAGTCCCCTATTCCTCCTCACCCTCGGAGTGTCACTGGGGGAAGAGAGCACCCAATACTAGAAGGAGAGGGAAAGGATGGAAATGGGAGGGAGATGGATTCCCCCCGTACTCTTCTCTGAACCCACTGGATGATGCTATTCCAAGAATAAGAGAAAACTTGTGGTTAGTTTGTGTCCTCGCAGACATGGTGTGTAAGGAAGGTTTCTCCGGCTTTTGGAATATTTTCTCTGGGTAGAGAAGGTGTTATGGGAAGAGACACTAGAGTGTGCGAGTGTTGTTATGATGTTGTTTGGCTTGGAACAGAGAAGCCATGTAGGATTCAATAAAGGAACATACCTGAGGGGAGAACAGCTCAAACATGTAGCATTTGACATGCCCTGTGAGAGTCGAACCCCACTGGGCCGTGCAGAATGGGTGCCAGGGAAACCACATGAATTACCAGCCTCCTTAAGGACGGAGTAGGAGGAACAGAGGGGAACCAGGCACAAGCCAGATAGGATGGATCTGCCCAACAGAGACACTAACAAAAGCTTCACGGATTCCAAAGCGTGGGCAGGTAGTCTGCTGCGTGGCCAGCAGAGACTCGCTGAGGTGGCGTGCTGGCACCAGGGGGTGGATTGTGCCCCAGGTAAGCCAGGTGAGCTGTGCTGCGGTACCGTGCCCTCTCTGTAACAGTTTTTGTCCTCGTGTCAACAAGGTGCCAGGCTGTTCTGCTAGGGCCATAGGGGTTACACAAGGGTGCCCAGACCCTGGGACACTGAGTCTGAGTAAAAGGAGCCAGAAGGGCTGACCTGAAGGCAGGAGCTGTAAGGGGCTGGGCCAAGGGCTATCCCAAGGAAGCTCTGTGAAAGCTGGGACTGAGCTGCAACTCCTCCTTGGAAGGTTTTCTTTGCTGCTTCCTTTGAGCGGGATCACTGCCTGCAGGGGCAGGAGGTCAGAGCTGTCCCCAGGCAGCACCGAGAGCCATCTCTTCTGCAGACTAAGCATGTCCTTCACCATTTCATATCTTGCAAATGACTGGTGTGGGGTACAGCTGAATACAGTAGGAATTTTTTTCTGCGTAAGTGGGAAGAGTGTATGCAGCTGCCCTGGAAGAACATGGTGGTTTGCAAAGTCAAGAGGCAGTTGTTAAGCACTAGGCTCATTTCCTCTGCTCTGGGCATCTTACATTCCTATTTTTAGTTGTCTGGTCATGCACTGTTTTGCACATAGGACCCCGATTCCTTTCATTGTACAGAACGGTTTCCCGCAAGGAGGAAAAAAAGGGCCAGAGGAGGAACTCGTAATCTGTAATTTCTGAGTTTTGGCTGCTTGACTTCAATTTCAAACAAGTAATTTTAATTGAGGGCCCTAAAAATCTGCTGTTCCTTAAATAAGAAGTCGATGTTTGCTTTGGAAATGAATGAATGACAGCAGTGTTCTCTGTGTCTGTGACTGTTTTCTGTTTATGAGTAAACTAAAAGCAATGTTTGCGTTGCGGAGCTCTGGATTTTCCTATGGGTGTTTCTTGTTGTGGTAGCTGAAAAGCTGTGCTGGTGATACTGCCACAGCAGTGCCCAAAGAAGGGGTCACTGAGTCTTCTGAACTTAGGTGTACGGAGGGCAGGAGGTACTGCCCCCCCCCAGTCTGCAGTCCAACCTAATGGAGAGTTGCCATTATAAATGATGACTGATCCAGATGCCCTTCTAACTGTATATAATAGAAGCATTTGGCCCAGCTTTTAAATGAAAACAAAAACCCACAAAACCCCAACCACCGAACCCCTGCAGGCAGGGTAAGAAGATACAGACTGAGCAGACTGAAAGAAGAGAGTCATCAAAGCGGGGATTAGTCCTGTTCAGATTAAGCACCTTGTATGAATTAGTCCTTCACTCTTCCTTTCTACAGACAGAGGGGATGTGCCTCCCTGGCGTCGATCCTGTGTGTAAAGGGAGGGGGAGGCTCGATACCTCCAGGCATTCAGAGGAGATGCCCAACTCCTCCTTTACCAAAATCGAAGAGAGGGTAGTAATGAGCTCAGGCTAGGTGAAAACTTGGAGGGAGCTGCACTGGTGGACCCCACTGGTATTGGGGAATCAAGCCCTTCGTTAACTGAGCTCTGCTGTCGGTGTTAGACCAGAGCTGTATGCTAAAAGCAGCCTGCCAGAGGAAATACATAATGTATCATTTAATTTGAAAGGAAGAGGCAGGGGAAAACCACAATCAGGGAACAAGCAGGATGAATGTCAAAATACCTAGCTCCTGCAACTTCCCTGTAGAATAAGGAAGACTTAAAATATTTTCCTGTTTAGTCTGTGCCTCTACAAAGTGTCTTTTGGAGAACATCCAGTTAGGCGTTACGTGTGCAGAAATAACTTACGGAGGGTGATGCTGAAATCTTGAGGAGCTATTTTCTAACCCATGCCTGGGATTCTTCAATCATGTAATTGACTTCTAAACCTCTGCTATGATTTTTTGGTTACTGCATGTTGCATGTTCAATATTCATGCTTCGCTTGGATCTTCATTAGATGAATCAAGGGAGGAAGCGCAGAGCAGACACAGATGTGACTGTACGTAGTGGAAGGCAGCTGTGACAGCAGGATGGGATCGCCTGTGGGGCTTTCTCTGTGTTAGCTAGCTTATTTCCCACGCAAAATGGTGTATGAATGCAGCCAGTTTAGGGTGTACACCTTAAGCATAGTAACGATGTCTAAGAAATAAGAACAGATATTAATTTCTGCAGTGCATGTGTACACTGTGTAGTTTTATTACAGCAGCAAGTACATTACCAGTGTAAGGAATATTTATTTGTGTTTGATTTCTCTGTCTGAAGGCTCCGTAGCGCTAGCAAGAATCATTCTTTGTTTAAAGGGTGGTTGCAACTTTCACTTTTACAAATCGCCTCTTGCTGTTGGGAAATTAAAGTGCCCACCTTCATGTCTTTCCTGAGACCACACTTGAGGTATGTTCAGTGTATGCACCAGACCATCAAAAGGTATTGATAGATTACAAGTTCAGAGAAAAGCAGGTATTTTTAACACATCTTTTTGGGCAGAAGGTTAAAAACCAAAAGTATGTTGTTTGTGGGAAAGAACAGAGGCTGAGAGAGACAGTGCTCAGAAATACTAGAGGCATGGACAGAGAGGATGCAAAGGGCTTTCTTTAACCTTGGTGATTTAGTTGGGATTTTTAAAGATCCTGCCTTATGTTGAATGCAGGAAATCTATGATGTACAACCCTTCTAGGTGTACAGCAGTGCTCCAACAGTGGAAGCCATCTATGATTTTCAAATAGGCTTAGAATAGTTTCTGTGACACAGACCAGAATGAATAGTTGATGTCCTTTTTCCCTTTCCTCCCGTCCACAACTTTATATGTATATGTGGGTGCACTGGAGAAGACTTCTGGAAGGAAGGAAAATGTCATTGGATGCACTGCAACCTTTTTATTGAGAAAATAGCTTTGCCAGAAACAAAATGTGGCACCTTGCATTGCGCTCCAAAAGAGGTGACATGAGAGGTTTTTGTGGTATTTGGCAGCTGCAAGTTTTAACAACTGGCATCTTTAGTGAATGCTTTCTTCCACCTGGCCTTCTGTAATGTGTCTCTGTGGACCAAGAAGAGGAAAGGTTTCTGAGGAGATGGTATGCCTGCTATCAGAGCAACTGATCTGGCTTGAAAGCCAGGCTATTTTTCGGGCATGCAAGCACCTGAAGCAGCTGAAAACCAAACCACAGTTTCATAACTGACAGCTTTGATGCTTGAATAATTAATATTGTTTTTTAAGTCTTGAGATACTTCTTTGAAACAACCCGAGACCATCAGAGCCTATAAATTACTGTTCTTGATCCAAATTCCACAAGGAAAAGAGCCAAAACTGTTGCTGGTTTCCAGAATGTGTCCAGTTCTGGGGTTCATGAGTTTCCATTTGGGAGCTCAGTTCACTCCTTTTTGAAGTGTTTGTTTTTCTGTGTTTCTAGAGCTGTATCTGAGGTTTGTTTTGGGAGAGGACGGCGTAATTATGCTCTTTGTGCAGCTACTGGGTGATAAGTGCTGCTTCTTAAGCTGCTATCCTGAGCAGAAGAGAAGTGTTCCCTGGGAAAGAGCCTTATCCATCAGATTTGGTGAATACTCAGGTTTGCTGCAGAGCAGGGTGGAGCAGAGTCAGAGACTTCCACTGTAATGCATTTATCAGGTGCATGATTTTGCCAAACTGATGAGCAGCCAGGCATCTTTGTGGAGTCATCCATCGGTGAAGACACCTCTGCATGGCCTACGGAAGGAGTTACCCTAGGCTTCAGTCCACCCTCACAGCTGCCATCTCTATATCCAGCTCCATCTCTCAGACTTAACACCTAGTTAAATCCCCTAGTCCAAAACTGGTCGTTGGGGTCGCAGAGTTTAAAGCTTGAAGTGCCTAGTGTAAGAGAGTGACTTATGATCATCTTAACATTTGTGGGGTGGGATTATTGCATGAGCCCTATGAGCCCTTTCTACATACATTTGCACCCTAGTTGCTTATTGTATGTCAGCAATGCTCAGTGCTCGAGCTATCGCTTCCTTCAGCTGCAATAATTAGTCCTCATTCTAGATGTGTTGTTGAACTGCAGTGCTTTATAGAAACTCAAACTGCTTCTGGAAGCATGTGGTTGTGTTACAGGATTGTCTTTCTGGCCCTTCAGAACCGAAAAATACTGTTCTTTTCACTTGAGTTTTCAAAATTGAGTTCAAAAGCACACTTCGATTTCACCCTTAAATTCTAGAAGGCTGGGTGGTCATTAATGTAGGTGTATTTTATGTATCCTCTTGAAGCGAGATTACAGTCTTCGGTTTCAATTTTCTCATTTCCATTTAGGTCAGATCATTCTGGCAGAGCACAAGTCAGTCCTCAAATCCTGATGTGTCAGGAAAATAAGAAAGAGCTCCAAGTTCCCACCCTGATTTTCTCCTGAGCTCACATAGATTGACCTTGCTTTGTTCAGCTGGCGCATGTTTTTGCATTGATGGATTTTTGGCAACCATCCAGTGTTAGATATCTTACAAATGAATCAGTCTCATCTGTACTAGCAAGGGTCACAGTGAATGATGAAGCTTGAGTGAAGCATGAGAGCTTATTTTCTTCCTAGTGCAGAAAGAAATGTGAAAAAAATGTTTTCCCTCAGATTTTAAAATGACTAATTACCAGTGAAAACATTTTCCTGTATTTTAATATTTAATGGTACTACACTTAATTATATTGCAGAACTGAAGTGCACGTTCTGCTCCCTGCTCTTTGGTTTTATGAATAATTCTCTCAGAGTTGCTTGAACTCGGTAATTTTTTGAGAAGCAATATAAAAGCTGTCATTGAAATCATCAGCTTCTAACATACACACGAAAGTTTAGGGCCACCCTTCTGTAAAAGATGTACACAAATACTTAACTTCATTTTCCGTGACTTGTCCCTTTTGGCTCAATGCATAAAGCTGAGCACGTGCCCTTAGTCTCTGCAGTACCGGTGTCTAAAGTAATGAACCAAAAAGGATTGATATACGCACTGGTAAAATGAAATTTCTCAGTAATGTGCAAATCTGTGGCATTGAAGTCCAGCCAGTGCATCATGGATTAAAGTAAGGCTCAATTAAAGATGAGAGAAAATTACTGGCAGTCTTTCTAGAACTGACTGCAAGAATTGGGAGGGAACCATATACTTGGACATCAAGCCTGCATTTTGTCTTTGCAGGCTGGAGTCCTTTTGCTAGGCGTCTTTTGGAAATACTGATCAGCAGCATGATGGTAGGAATAGGTTTTGGTGTTGTCTCAGAGCGCTGGCCATGGCTCAGCTTACACCTTTAAACTTAACAGGGGTACCCCAGTGGCTCCGCAAGCAGTCCGGACACAAATCCCCAAGGTGGTAGTACCTACAGCCATCAAACAGCTTTCGTTAAGCAAGTGCACGTTTGCCAGATGTTGAAGAGCACAGCCCTGATTTCATTCTTTGGAATAAATCTGCCAAATGACCATGTAAGCTCCTCTGGTTGGTTCCCAGAGCGTCTGGAATAACATAGTCTCAGTTAGAATGTCTCTCACTCCCTAAGTTCAACGTTAATTGCACCCACTGTAGTGTAATTTTAACTTCTAACTGGTTAAAATTACCGAGCAATGATGACTCGGAGACATTTTTACCTGTTGAATTAGCTGAGAACGCAAATACTTGTTCTGGCATCTTCTGTTGGTTATGCACGTGATGACAGCTTCCCTCAGACACCGAGGGTCTCTGAAATTCGCCTGTTATTTGCATTGCCAGCCTCATTAGGCCCTGTATTTTACAAAATAAATGGCTTAAGAAAAGTAGTAATTACAAAATCTATGGTAATAATATTTGGTATTTATTAATAGTAATAATACAGGGATCACATAGAAACAGCCAGCATTCCATAGGAGTGAAATGTGATCTTTCCATACCAAAAGAAAAAATGAAAATATTTAAGAACAGACTTACACAGACTGAGCAAAGACATCTTTAGGTCCCTTAGTTGTAAGGGGATCCCTGGCAGCTGTTGATTAGGCTTGTGTAATTCATCAGTTATAAACATTTGGTAATACTTAATTTAGCACCCGGGATGAAGGTGTATCTTCTCTTTAATTCAGTTTAATACTGAGAGACCTTTAAACTTTCAAAAATAAACATCACAGCGTTAGTAACAGCACCGGCATGGAGTAGTTACTTCACTCTTTTGGAGCTATGTACAAAGGAATATGCCTCCCTGCTTGAGTTTGAGCATGATGCCTTGTGACTTGACTTGGGAAAAGCATCCACTGGCCCAGAGCGGTTGTTGGGTTTTTTTGCTGTTGAGCAGGAAGTGTTAATTCATGTAGAAATCTGTGAAATATGAAGCAGAAGCAGTCCAGTTCATGTCTAGTCCAACTGGAAATGTCAGCTAATAGGTCATGTTTTGTACTTTGTGGCAGTGTTGAGAGGAAAGGTGTTTCTATTTGGGAGGCTTGAAGACATTTAATAATTTGTTGTACTGCGTATCTCTGAAGTCCAGGGAGGAATACATATATCAGTGTGTGAACAACACTGGCTACACCGTGTAAATTTTTACTTACAGAAAACTGAACAGAGAACACTGGAATATACGTGATCTTTTTTGCCCCCCATCTCGTAGGGCTACAATCCTGTTTTATTTCTCACACGTTTCCTTCTGATCTTTCTGTTCTTCTTTTTCTTGGATGTTTTTGCATGCTCGATACGTTTTAGGAGGTGTCCAGGCAAAAAAAAAAGAGGTGATAACCAATACTTTCACATATTTTGTTATATTTTGAAAGGTTTTTCTTAGTGCGGAGAAAGGAATATTTTGGGTGCTACTTCTGTCGGTACGAACTGAAGTCCACAGGTTGTTGACCAGGCAGTTGGGATGGGGCTGGGATAGACGCTGTCCTGGTGCTGCGCAGAAAGGCCTTTGGGCGCTGCCTTGCTCCAGGCTCGCTTTCCAGGTGCTGGCAAACACTGGGGGACTGGAGCTGACGCTATTCTTTCCAGGTCCAACATTCAGATGATGAACATCGCCAAATTCTTCTCCCATTGCCAGTGACACAACGGAACAGGCCTGTCGGTCCTGGCAGGGGGGGTCACAGCTGCTGAACTGCAGCACGGTGTCTTGCACCTTCCGCTCCTGTTGAAGCCGTTGGGAAGCTGACGGAGCCGGCTCTCTCCTGGGGTGCTACTGAACCTTGGGCAGAAGGCCCATGCCTGACGTACGTGTAACTTGCATCGCAGGAGGTGGCCTTGAAAGATGGTTTATGTACAAATTCAGTGGAGAGTTAAGTTTTGCAACAGCCCACAGAGAGTACATTTTAAAAAGATCCATACATCAAGAACTGAGCTCGCGTATTTGGAGAACTTGTGTATTTTGAGGTGTCCACCTGGGTTTTCGTTTGTAGTGCCCTACGTGGTTTAGAAACCACATTCATACATTTCAAATCCTGGAAGGCTCAGCTTGGCCATCCAGTGTCCACAACAGCATAGGCTAGAAATGCAGTCTGCAGAGCAGATACATTATTGTTTCTGCATCTGCCTCATGCCTTCTTTTTGCCTTAACATCTCTTTTTCAGGAAGATTTACTCTGTTTTGATCTAAAGCCTGTGTAACAGGCTAATTAGCAAGCTGTTCTGTCCTGAAGATATACTGCCACTAGTAGTATTCATTAAGAGATACTTGATCCAGAGTAGCTTTTACTCCAGTGGGAGAAAGAACAACCCAGTGGATGTTATTTTTGGAACATGCGTTCTAGTACAGTTTGCTAAACCCCAGATTTTACAAGTGCTCTGGCACACTGTAAAACCTTTGTTTGCATCCTGTGCGTTATTTGAAGAAGCGGACTGAGACTTGGATCAATTTGCTTAATGTGCCTGATGGAGCAAGGCTCTTTAGTGTTGCTTCCTGGGGAGTTTTTATTAAGGCAGAAGCTGTGGACTGTAGTTTCACTCAGCTCAGAACCGAACGCCTAGAACATTAGATCAGGCCCCTTTGGCTTTTATAGGTGATAGTAAATAAATAACGTACTTTGCTTTATTTGCTGCTGCGCATGGATCAGTTGGCACATCTGATCTGTTGTCGTAGCTCTTTCTGTTAGATTTTTGCTAAGTGCATAAAGCCTTCAATCGTACTTCTTTTTGGCTTGGAAGAAGTCCTTTGTTTCCTCCTCCCCCAATAACTGGCAGCGTACTCTCTTTTTCTCACTGCCAAGGGACATATTGCCAGCAGAGAGAAGTGGAAGCTATAACAGAAGGAGATGAAGACAATGAAGGCTGCTGCTGCTGCAAGCCTGGGCACTTGCCTCACTTGTTATCATGTAATGCAGCCTTTAACCTCCGATGGCTGACATGGGAAATAACGCGAACCCAGTACATCCTGGAAGGATATAGCATCATTGATAACAACGCTGCAACGATGCTGCAAGTGTTCGACCTCCGGAGGATACTTATCAGATACTATATAAAGGTAAACTCTTTGGTCAAGTGTCCTTTATTCCTAGGCAGGTTTGTCAAACCAAAAGAACAGGGGCTGTCTATAGAAGAAAGACGGTTCAAAGTTTTTGGCTCTGTATTTATCCATTTGCACTGCCAGCAGTCAGACTGACTTGATGTTAGATGGGGATAATTAATTCATCGCTCCCTTTGCTACATTTGATTCCGATCACTTATATTTACAGTTAGTACAGAAAAGCACTGGCACACTTAGGCAGAACTCAAGAAGGTGAGTTAACATCCTCCAGTGATAAAGTCAGAGGGTGCGTTCTTACAAAGCAAAACTTCACCGACAGTTTGTTATTTCTTCTTGACTTGGCCTTTTTCTTGGGGGAGGGGAAAAAAAAATTAACAAGCATAAACTTCTTGGGAAAGCACTGAAGAGCTGTTTCTCAAATGTACTTTCTTAGTGGTGCAGTTCCCCTTCTTACCTGTCATTTTACATATATACAACAACGTATTCAAATTGTTTTATTCCGTTGATTAAACAGCAGTTCATTTACACTGCTTCTGTATTTGCACTAAGATCACAATGACCACACAGCTATTAATTTGTCAAAATAATTGAACGTTATGGTCTATCAAGGCAGCTTCATCTTCTGCCAAATGGTTTCCAGTCCAGCAAATGAAGAAATCTCTGAGCTTTATCCTCTTCTACTGAAACAACAAGAGCCAAATGCTGCCTCCTGTGTCACTGGTACTGCTGTGAAGCCAGTCACTAAAGCTCCCAACCATCCCTGACATCTCCTTCCTCCTTGCATCTCTGCAATTGAAAATATCCTGTCAGCCTTAGAGAGAAACCTGTTGTAAATAAATTAATCACCTTTTTTTGCAAGCGAACCAATGCAGTAAACACAAGATCATTGCCTCGCAAAGCTGCTTTGATCATGCACTCAATTGCTTTGTAAAATGCAGACTGAGATTTCATAAATAATTTTACAGGCTGTAGGGCCTGGTAACCAACCTGCTTTGTTTAATTAACTAATTACAAACAAAATTGTGTTTGAGCATGATTTTTTCATTTTAGAAGTGCATTTTGGGGTATAAGTGAAATGGCTTTTAAGCATTTTATCTAAATGGAAAAAAACCCCAACCAAACAAACAAAAAACCACCTGTAAACTGCAATGAATATGTCACTACAGCTGCTTTGCTGTACCTTTACAAGGTAACTTGAATAACCTGAACATAAACTGATGCAAGCTGATACATGAGTCAGCTTTTGACGGTGAATGAGACAGGAAAAAAATCCCAGTCTAAGCTGCTATCAAATCAGCAGCTTATTAGTTTAAAGCAGTGAAGAACTTGCTTGTAAACTGGAACTTTTCTAGTGCCTTTAATTGAACTAATGTGTAGAGGACTCGTGGAGGGCTCATCCTATGGGAAGTAAAGCTTCACTGAAAGGTAGGTTAGGGCTCCTGGTTCTGGAGATAGCTGAGAAGCAGGTGACATAGGTAAGATGGCTTAGACAAACTTTCATCCCTTACGATACAGGTGTGGTTAATTGATCTGAGTAAAAGGGAGGTGGCTTAAACAATCTCTGCCTTGCTGCTGCTCCATCTCCACTGTGTGCAGATCTTGTCCTGTCCACCACCTGTGTCTTTGAAGGCATGAAAAGAGCATCTCTTGGTTGGATGTAGTTGAGCCAGTACTGTAACACTGCACTGACAGATCTTTGTTCTGAGAAAGGTGTCAGTCCTTTCTTCTCCTTCCCTTCTCAGGGGAGGATGAACAGAAGATAATGATAACCCGTTGGCAGCTTCAGTATTAGCCTGGGCAGGGGCTCACGGGAGTGTGCTCAGAAGATCCCTTCTTTAGAATGACACATCCCAAAACAGCGCTATATGGAGTTTTTCTTCAAGTTATTAGTTTCGTCCAGAAAAGGCAGCCTTGCTAAGATTGGGTAAAATCCTTAGTACAGCCTCGGAAGGTGAGAAGATTATCGTATGTATCAGAGCAGCTTTCATCCTGTTCATATAGTACTTACCTCCAGATAAACAATACCAGAAACAGAGGTGAGAATTCATTTCTTCCCCAGCTCACTCTTACGGGGGAATCACGAGCTGTAAAGACCCTTTGCAACTTCACTGTGAACATTTTCAAGCCGTGATGCTTTCTTTTTAAAGGCATAGGAAACATTGTAAGAAGGACTCCAGTTAGTGCCGCATTCAGGTCACATAAATCACAAACTCCGAAAACATTGAAGCTGGAGTTTCTGCAGCAACTGCGCTTCCATTGCATCGAGCATTCGGGCTGCTTCTAGTTTATTCTTTGTAGCTTACAATGTTGTAAACATTTACCGTATTATTTCTGAATTGCCAGATAGCTGGGGATGTACTCGTTCACAAAACATATTTAGGAAGATCTACTAAGAGCGGAATTTAATTAGGTGGCAGAAGTTTTTGCTGTTTCTGTGTCTGGTTGTGAGTCTGATTTGTTTCCCACCTGAACCTGCTTCTTTGTAAACACAGGTGAGAATAATAAAAAAAGTAAATTCTACCTTGAAGATCAACAAAGAAAATGTATGCTTTGTTTCAGTTCTCCTATCCTTCAAGAATAATTACATATTGGTCTTTTACACAATGAGTTGCACCAGGTGTCCTATTCCTAATGTATTTATTTCATTTGCAGTTTCATCGACAGCCTAGAAAGGCCCATTTCTTCTTATCGAAAGGAATTCTATTCTCCACAAATAAAGTGGGTCAGCTCCTGTAGTCTTTCTGCATATATTTTGAAATCATTTCCTGCGCAGCTACTGTGATATTTTTCCCTTGTGCCTCCTCCATCTCTTCTCGGTATATTCTTATCTAAGCGTCTTTTAGTATTCAAGAAGTCTGCATTCAGCAAGTGCTGTTTTCAGCTCCTATTGCTTCTGCATTAATCTTTTTTAAAGAGTGTATTGTTCTCCACATGCCAAGAAATTAAGGGTCCATCCTCCGTCTGTATCTGTCCGACTTGTCTTTTCCTCTGGAGCTTAACTTTCCTCTTGTGTATTTTTGTACAATTTGAAAGATAAACTGTGGAGGGCATCTGGGATTTTTAAAAGTGCTACTAGTGCTTCTGCCCTTTCTAATCCATCGTATTTTCATTTTATACATATATTTGCTTAATAATATTTCCATCGCATGGGTAAAGTAGAACTACCTCATTTTCAGTCATGTTCACTTGCCCCTCATTTGCTTTGGTATCCAGTTCTAAATTGATTATTAATATTGTAATCACAAAAGATTATAATGGGCCTTTCCAGCTGATGCCGCTTTCCTTTGCAGCAATGGAACTTCTTAAGTTTCGTGTTCTTTTGAAAATATGCTTTAGATTTGGTTTAGATTTTTTTAATTATTCTTTTATTTTATTTATTATTATTGTAATGGCTTCAGACACAAACTTAGAAACAGGCACAGACAGGAGATGTGAGTGTTGCTGCTTTCTAGTATTTCTGCATTTGGTAAAAGAGCCCCTGCTGAATGCTGCTCCTCCTGCAGTGCTTTAAAAGCAAACTCATTTTTTAGTTACATGAGCTATCAGCTTCTTCACCCAACATGTAAGAAAAAATCCATTGTTCTTTACTGGCCTCTGACAAATAACAAAAATAGTGATGCTACTAAATGCTGAAAGAAAACAGCATTTAAATCAGGGATTTCCAGACTTACGTTGTACACATCTGTCAGATCTCACCTTTGTGGTTTTATCGTCGTGGAACTGTTTCTGTTAAAGGATTAGGAAAGCTTCATCCCCAGGAAACGGCAAGTCCATGGAGGAAAGAGGGTCCTGTTTTGAGCATGTCACCTTCTACTGCTGGTTTGGTTTATTTTTTTTCAAAATATGCCTAGATTTTTATCCATACCACCTTCTTGGTGATAGACTCTAGGATCCCACTAATACATAGTAATTAACATTTAAATGCTGAAATCTTTATTCTTATCAGAGTATATTTTTTTAATTAATTTTCCTGTAAGGCAGAAGTGTATTAAAAATATGACTTCTTTTTCTGTTGTCTGCTATTTAGATATCAATTACTATCATTCTGACTTGAACAGTTTTGTGAAGCAATGATGCCAAGCAGTAAAAAACAGGAAAACCACGTACCATTGTGGGTACTTAATGTGGTCCTATTTGATGTATTCTCTTCTGTGTAAAATACATCTGCTTTAATCAGAGATAGAGTGACTAACGTTTGCACATTTTGTCAACAGAGTATAATATACTTTACAGCAAGTTCTCCCAAAATCCTTGACTGGATAAAAGATGAATCCATACAAAAGATACTGCAGCCTTATGCAAAGTGGCATTATATTGAACGTGACCTTGCAATGTTTAACATTAACATAGATGAAGATTATGTTCCGTGTCTCCAAGGAATAACAAGAGCTAGTTTCTGCAGTGTTTATCTGGACTGGATTCAGTTCTGTGCTAGAAAAAGGGTGGAGGTAAGCTTGCTTTTGTTTGTTTGTTTGTTTGTTTGTTTGTTTGTTTGTTTGTTTGTTGGGGTTTTTTCAGTAGTAGTCGTTTTAATTCTTGGGATAGGAGTTAAATGATTCATGGTTACTCTTTTACTTGCTCAGGATTAATACAGTAAAATTTATTTCATTTAAGCTGTCAGATTTAACATAAGAGGAAAATACGTGTTTTGTGGAATGGAAAAAAAACATGTTTTGGACACTACTCTTGTGCAAAACTAGAGTTTTAAGGAACGCTAGTCTTTAAATACAGAACCAATTCCTTATTGTCCACACTTCCAACACCATTAATTTCATCAGCTCTAGAAAGCATGGATAAAAACATTCCTGTTCCTTCAGTGTTGCCAGTGTTTGGGTACATTTGCCAAACATTTGTGAGGTTTGTGTATCCTTCCTACAAATTTGCCTATATCTGGGTACAGTCTTCAAATGGTAGGGAAGTGCGTAACAAAGTCACTGCTAGTATAGGTCACCTCTGAGAGCTCATAATTTGAATGTGAACCATGCCACAAAATCGTGTGAAATTACCTTGCAGCTCTAGAAGGTCAAGGGCAGGTTTACAACTACGCGATTACGTGCTTTGAGGCAACAAGATTACTCATGGTCAGCAGTCATTTGTCAGAAATGCAGTACTTACTGTTACTGTATTTCCACGGAATACTCAAAATAGCCCAGAGGGAGAATACAGTTTCAAACCAGCATATTCCCTTGATTTCATTTTTTAATTATTGCTGATAATGGCAAAAAATGAGAAGTGTCTCTTTCCTGGCCACCATGCACTTGCATTTGTGCATTTTTCATTCAGGATCACTGAGTGTACATCCCATTTGCTACCACTGAACATGGCTGGCGTAACATCACTGCATCTTAGTGTTTCTTCTCCACTTCTGTTCTTTCTCATGTCTCTGACCCTGAATGCCACCCTACCAGTTATCATTACATTGATACAGTTTTCACTGAATTATCCTGCGAGCCTTCCCCGCCACCTCCTCCTACTGGGAATATTTCATCTCTTTTCTTTCCCATCTCAGCTCTTCCCATGTCTCAGCTCCCAAGTTCTGACCTAAAGAATTGCGTGGTGCGGGGAAAGCCGCTGTCAAATGATGCTTTTTCACTTCTTACATGGCTGAGGCTTTCAAACAGAGTAAGATTCAGGGATGCCCAACAGACTTGGAACTTAACAGTTAAGGCTTAAAAGGGCAAACGCACACCTGCACTAGTGTTCACAGACACATACATTTCTATTTTTTATGTCTTTTTCTTTTACCTCTTTTTTTGTAAATCACAGACTATATAGAGGTAAAGTTCATGTAGGAGATAAGATGTAAAAAAAACTTCACTGTATACATCATCCTGAAAATCGATGTATTTTATAGAAGTAGCTACATTCTCAGTTGTAATTGGCTCCACTTTCAAAGTCAAAGAAAGCTCTAAGAAATCGCTGCATGGACTGAAACATTAGTCTGTATCCTCCTGAAGATTCACATTAATGAGGGGTTGTTTCAGGTTTTTTCCTCCAGCTTGATAGCGAAGTTTTTATTGCAAAAATTTCAGTAAAGAAACTCTCCTGAGCTAGTAAAAGAAATGTTTTGGCTGCTTGTTAAAATGTGTGGTCAATGTCATCAATGGTATACAATTCAGATATTTATTGTTATTCACTAGAGGTGTGTGTTCTTCCAAACTTTTCCACATAGATTGTTCTTCTGGAATCCGTGGCTGAGGTTTCGTAGGCACTGTGTCCCATGAAAAGGGGTTTGTCTGCCTCCAGTTGCAGTGTCTCTCAGCAATAAGTAATCTGCTCTGTTTTAGAATGTCAGATCTGGGAAAAAAAACCAACCACCACAAAACACTCAACCGAAAAAAAAACAAACAAGCCACCACAAACAAAGCTCCCCTCCCTTGGGATCTTGCTGCCCGAGATTAAAATGTTCTGTTTCTAGTCAGTGGGCAAAATAAGCTTGCATTTTGAGAAAGCCTCTCATGTCTATGATCTTCCTTCTTGTTCTGTTTAATTGCAAAGAATGTTTTTGCTTGTAGGTCCAGCTACATGCAATTTTATGAATGTTAACCATTTATAGCATTACAGTGCTTTTACAGATGGTATTTGCATGTAGAATAACATGTGCTCTTAAAACTTTGTAGCACCTGGACAGCGATGAGGATTCTCCTCTAGTGACGCTTTCCTTTGCTTTGTGCATACTGGGTCGAAGAGCTTTGGGAACTGCAGCTCACAATATGGCCATCAGGTAATTTTTAGGAATCCTTTTTCCTCATCTTAAAAGCAAAGACCTGCCTGTCTTTTAATGTGGAATCTTAACGGAAGATTAGATCAAGGTGAAGTCTCTTTCCTCCATAAAGTAATTTGTTTTCTGCCATTCCTGGACATCTTTTACTTTGGTAGTTGGCTAAATAACTAATACCAGTCTGTATTTCGTGGGGCAAAGCAGAAGTTTGCGTTGAAAGAATGGGTACCTGTGGTTATTGCCCGTGTTCCCTCATACCCTGCCTGGCTACTGGAATGTTGAAGAAACTGCTAAGTCATCCAACATCTAGTTAGCTAAATAATAATAAATCGATAAGGATTCTGTATTTCTCAGGGCTGTATTGCTGTTCATTGTGCCGCTACATTCTGGAGCATGAGGAAGGGAGAACGTCACATCTCTTGAGACCAAGGCTCTGTCTGTTTTCGCTCTACCTTACTCATTCTTTCAGAATACTTCTTCCTAGAAAGCCTGGTTAATTAAAATGGGGTTGGTTAAGATTGTTCATGAATATGCTCTTCATCCTACATTTTCATTAGTGAATCTTCCATTTTCACTGGGAGTTCTGAGTTTTTTGGGTTTTAGAAGTTACCATTTACACCGTTCTATAAATAGGGCATTTTATTAATGTAATATTTTTTATTGTAATAAAGTATAACTACTCGCCTACATTTTAGATTTTTATTAGAAGTATCTTAACTCCCTGTGTTCCACAGGAGTTTAGTAAAAGTAGGGAAGTTGAGTCAATACAGTTTCTAAGTGACCTTGCTGCAGTGGCACAGAACTGGGAGGAAAGCTAGCGAGCCCTCCATCAGCGCGCTCCTTAGAGAGGATTTGTCTTGCTAACAAGCAAACAAAGACAGCGCATGTGATTTTGAATGCATTTTGTGTTACAAAATAGAACAGTATCTTTTAAATATTCATTCTAGCTTTGTTCTCGGTTGAGGCTCTTGTAACATTTGAGTTATGTCTTTTTCTTTCAGCCGTGCAAAATGTTTGTGGCCCACATGGCTTATTTCTTGGTGTGTTGCTTCTTTCTGCTTTTTAAAGTGGCTTTTGTCATCTCATTTCTACCAGTCTTTGCACATTCCCTTCCTGTAGTACTTTTCTGTTGGGTTGAGTTCCCTCTCCATTTCTATGCACTCAAACAGGTGTGATGTTTAGTAAGTAATTGATATTTCTAAAATTACCCCATTTTTTGGATGATCCAAATTTTAGAGTTTGGGGACGTGATAGAAAAGTTGATATGCATTTATGATTTTTTTTTTTTTTTGGAGAAAAGATTAAAGTGATTTTTGATCTAGGCCTGCAACAGATATGTCACAGCAGTACTAGAAATGCATCTAAAAATACCACAAAAGCTTCCTAAACATGCCATCACGTTGCATGTACTTTCCACCGGATCTTAAAATCCTCATTACAGTGTTTTGGCACTAGTACAGATACAATAACAATGTCACTTATTTGTATTGGCTTACATGGTTAGTAGCTAATGTAAAGAGATAGTATTACCAGAGACTTTCTAAAGCTTAACATGGAAAGTATGAAGGTCAAGGATAATTATTTGCAAAGTCTTCACCAAAGATTTTAAGAATAATTGCAAGAGTCAGCTATACCATGTCTTTTTAAAATCTGGAATATTACCAGTGACGCAGATTAGTTCCTTTCTTCTGGTGACTGGACATTCCATACTTAAAAATATGTTTTTGGGGGAGAAAAGATCTGCAGAAAGGCAAAAAATGCAGTAGTCCTATGCAGTGCACAGCTCCATCCCTGTTTTCCTGAATCTGTTCTATATAATCCTGTATCTTTAAGTCAGTCCTGGTTTTCTTTTTATTAAGCAAGTACTCCAGGGCAGTATTGAATCATTGTATTTTTAAAATATATTTTGTGGCATAAAAGGGATTAAGTGGAAGCTTCTGTCACTATCTTTTTCAGTGTTACTTCACAAAAGCTTTCCCTATAAAAGTTTCACCATGGAAAAACTGTGTCACTTACCTACCTGGTTAAATTATCTTTAATACATTTGAAGTGTCAGAAAGATTTTGGGGAAAAAAAGGAATCTGAGCAGCACAATTCAAGTTATAAATTGCTGCAGCTACAAAACATGGCTTTGGCTTGGTGAATACATTTATTCTTGCCTTAGAGAATTTATATATTTATTTTAATTGACAAAAACAATTCAGTAGAAATTAACTAAAGAGCAAGGTGGGTACGCTACCCTGTGACATCGAGACCTTTATCAAAAATCCCCCAAATACATTCACTTCAGCACAGAGGGCAGTTCTTACCGTACTTAGGGTGTTTACTGCATCACACAGATCTTCACAACTTATTTAAACATAAAGAAGGAGTCAGGCAGCAAGACGCCGACAGGAATACAATCCCACGGCATGCCAGGGGGAAGGAGACTTTGTCCAACACATGCAACGCCGCTGAGGCCAGAAGGAGACGTTCCCAAGGATTAACGATGGGCACTAAAGGCAGGTCTCCCTCCCCTCTCCCTGTGTTTGATGGAGATACAGCAGCTTTTACGGAGGGTGGTTTAGAGCATTATTGCTGGTCCTCGCTTTCAGGCTGGTGCAGGTCGGTCAGGTGGGGGAGAAGGAGCTAAGGTCCTTAGAAGCTGGAGGAATCATCCCTTACGTGATGCTTCACAGTCCTTTTCCTTGAAAAGATGTCATGGTATTTTGGGGACCTTTTGGAACCACCTGCTGCTGCTGGAGAGTGTTTTAGTTTTCTGCAGAGGCAGCGTCAGAACAGGCAACCCCACAGCCAGCTGTGTGCATAAGGGCGATGCACGGCACATACGGCTGTTGGGAGCTGGCTCACTCTAAGAGGTCAGGGCTCCTAACGTGCTCACACACTTGAATGCTGGACTACGAAAGTTTAGGTTATTTAGGTTACTCTGGTAGGCACTGAGAAATTACCTTGAACTTCATCTCAGGACTTTCTGTTAGTTCTAGCTGTGGAGCATCTTGTGTACAACATCGCTAGAGGTTTTGTGGTAAGTTTGAGATGTAATGGCCAGATAGGCATTGTAGTCTCCTCCTCCTCCTCTTCCCCCTCACACTTATTTCTTATGAAGTGTTTCAGAGACATCCAACGTGAGCAAACTAGCCAGGAGTCTGTGCTCTGCAGTCCGTGTTTTGTTCTCAGGGGTAACTGCACAGGCAATAGGGAACTTTCCTGGATTAAGTTTAGTCCTTGCTGTGTCTTGAGAGGAGGCAGCCATCCGACTGCTGCACAGAAATAGTAACGCAAAGTTAATGTTACACTGAGCCGTGCACTACAGAATTGAGATTCAAGTTTACATTGTGTATGTAAACTACCAATTTGCACTCATTTACACATGATTTTGTCTAATCTATTAATCAGTAAATGTCACTGTAAACCAAGATTTTAAATGCTCTTATATAATGTATGTAAATAATTATTCAGTGTACCTGTTCATGTAAATGTCAGTAGAAACCCAGCATTAACACTAGATTACACAATAAATGCATTCATTAAGAAGGCAGAACATTGCTATGCAAATCACTTGCTCTTTTAAACTGTCATTAGGAGGCATCCTGCACAAAATGCAATTTGAAGAATGACATGACATTACCATTCATTTATTCAAATAGGAGTGATATGTTTAGGTGTGTATTTGTAAAAAAAATACTTAATAATCCTATTCAGCCACTAGACTTACTAGTAAATAAGTGTTTAGTATAAGTTTTGCGTTTGGAAAAATATAAAAATCTCTTAATAAAGCATCTCTTATCAGGTACTTCCAATGCTACCAAGCCTGGATGTTCAGGTCCCCTGCGCTCCCTCTGGGCGTTATTACTGGGTGTGGACAGAGGGTCACTCCCAAGGAATGCCTCTGCCTGGAGGAACTGCTGCTCATGCTGAAGCCCAGGGAAGCAGCTGGTCCCACCTGCCCCTTCCCTCCAGGGCACCACATTGCATTGCCCAGCGTCGGAGGGGAAAGAGCTGGAGGGCACAGGACACGGCGCTGCTGGTGATGCTGCACTGCTAGTGGGAGCTCAGGCAGACCGGGCAGCTTTATGTTTGCCAGAGCCAAGCAGGGCAGAAGCAGGGGAGAAATGTTTGACTCTTAGCTCATAACCACTGCGGTCTAAAATATCAAATTCACAAGGGCAACCACTGAAAAGATTTCATGCAGGTGAGCTATGACATTCAGGTCATTACCAGCTCACAGGCACGTATGTTTCTTTATTCCTTAAATAAATCTGGAGTTAATATTGGGAAAGGTCTGTGAACTGCGGACAGGGGATGGGTTTTGGTGTGCAAAATTCGCCAGCTCATTAGTCTCCATCCGTGCTGTTTTCAGGCTTGCATCAAATGCTTTTCGTTTCAGCTGTTGGAGCAACGTTAAGGAGTGCAGGATGAGGGAGTATTTGCTTTGGCTGTGTTACCCTCCCTCTGGTATTTGTGGTGCTACTTAATCCTCTCCTTTCTGCACATTCAAGGGGCCGACGGTTCCCACACACCTACTAGTCTTGTTCTAAAATAGCTCGCAGTTGTGACAGCAGCTTTTCGGGATCTTAGCCCAGAGGGTTAGAAACATTGCCAGAAATAGTAGTTACATCTCTTCCTGGTTAATGTCATTTCTTTGGCATGTGAATTTACCTTAACTACTTTTTTAAATATATTGAATGAGCCTGTAACTACAGCAGATTACTAACTGAGGTATGTTAAAACTGGGCCAAGAAAGCAGCAACAACCTTGAGTGAGGCCCGAGATCAAAGCCGTTGGCTTTACAGCTTCCTTATAATCTCATTAGAGTCTTCAGGAGAGAGCATTAACAATGGGAAGAATAACAACAGCTGTATCTTCGGTGGATTAAGGGCTGCATGTTACAGTACTGGCTTGAGATAGTGTCACATTATAGGCAGAATGTCTGTCCCCAAAAGCCTCATAACAATTGGCAGGAGAATAAAAGATGTCCACGGTGTTGTGAATACAGCGATCTCCTCCAGACCTCTCTGTTGGAAAACGCGATCTATAAAATAATTGACTCTCAGCCTCTCCCAACTACTGCCACCGTTGCTTTACTCCTTGTAGCAGTCATACCTGTTCTTAAAAATGCTGGTTAGAGAACTTATTACGCAGGGGGATGAGAAGTGGAGGACTCTTCCCTAAGTAAGCGCAGCGAGAGCTGTAGGTGCTTCCCCCTGTTCCCTCTGCGGATGCTCAGCTGTGGCGTGCAGAGCTGTCCTCGTCCTGGCCTTGCTTCCAGCAGACATTGCTGTTTGCAGCAGCCTGTTTTGCATGTGCTGATGTCTATAAGACACTTGGATGTGAACGCAAACTCTTTGTCTGCTCTGGTATTCAGATTTGGCTCCGAGAGCCTCTAATGATGTAGAAAACAGCTTGCTCTCCTGCCTACTTCTCCTTTCATCCCAGCCAACTTTGCAGAGCAAACACAGGGGGTGTTACGTGGGGAAAAACTATACTACACATCATCATTAGGTGCAGAATTCAGGGCAGATTTTTCAGTTTCATCCTGGGAAGAATATTTAGATACCAAAGTGGGAATTTTTCAGGCAACGATTCAGCTGGATTTTTTCTATTGGGTGGGCGAGTTGAAAGGACCCTTCCTGATTTCTAGCCTTTTCAAAGGAATTGATAGTCACATATTTCACCACACTGGCTTGCACCCACCTTTCTTTTTCCCCTAGCTGGTTTATTCTAGGGCTTTCCTAGCTATTAAGCAGGATTGGGATATATTATCATTTTCCAAATTGTGGAGACGATTGATTGAATGTCAGTGGGGATCAGGACCCGCTTCTTGAAGACACATAATAACTCCCATTGAAATCAGTGCCTGCGTGTTTTGAAGATTGGAGTGTAAGTGCCTGTCTCACACAGGCATGTATTAATAGGTAGCTTAGTACTAATAGGTGCAAATCGGTTATGAATTCACAAATGCGTCCCTGTACTCTTCATTCCCAGCAGCGACAGTGGCCCCGTCTTCCTGACTGGCCTTGGTCCCACTGATTAGTTGATTTGTATTAACACGGTGCTTTCGCAGAGAAAATCTGTATCCAGCTGTTTTTCTGGTAACAACATATATATCTTTCCCTTTTAATTTCTAAAACATGCTACCCACTAAGGGCAAAACTAAGAATGCGTTTGAAATGAAGATAGACTGGGCAGTCTCCCGATTTCTCTTCTCCCTCTTTTGGAGAAGAGAAAAAAAAATTAAAACTTTTCCCGCCCCCCCCCCCCCCCCAAATAATTAAGAAAGCTCAATTACGTGCAAAGATTGTGTGTTCTCTAGAGAAAGCCTGGGCGGTAATGAAGACCGCTGACATCTTAATGCAGCTTCTCCTCAGAGCCTTTACCATCTGAAAAATCAACTGTTCTGAGTAGGATCTTGGCAGGTAGATGAAACCATGTCCTGTAGGTTTGCAGGAGCTGCCCGTTTTCCTTAATTTTGAGGTGGCTTTTTCAGAGCAGCGTTAGGATGGCAGTCCTGTAATGGATAGGATATATAACAGATATACATCCTTGATGGCAGTCCTGTAATGGATAGGATATATAACAGATATACATCCTTGATGGCAGTCCTGTAATGGATAGGATATATAACAGATATACATCCTTAATGTATAAGGCTACAAGCATTATAGAGGTGGCTGTGGTGCTGTGGGAAGCTCGTGGTTCAGGGTGCAGGATGGAGCTGAGGGCTGGGTGTTTCCCTTCACAAACCCTCCGTTTTTTCTAATTTCTAACTACTACTTGATTTTGTACCTGTTACCTCTTGCTTAAGTCTCGGGTCCAGGCAAACTGCCATCCAAGGTCAGGCAGAAGTGGTTGTATGGAGTTTCTTGTATTAGACAGAAGACACCCAGATCACGTTTGGTTTAGGGCTCATGGTTTCAGTGTGCGACGCCTGTCTTGTGATTCATGTTCTCACCTGCCTTGCTGAACAGTTCCTGAAACATAACTTGGTTTTTTTTCCAGTCCATCTGTTTTAATGTTCATGTCTGGGTTTGAGTTCCATGGCAAAAGTCTCAGATTTGCTGAAAATATTTGTTACAGCTGTTTTTTGTTTCGGTTTGGGTGGGGGTTTTTTGGTGTCAGTTTTTGTTGGGGTTTTTTTGTGGGTTTTTTGTTTGGTTGGTTGTTGGTTTTTTTTTTAATTTTTACCTTACAAGGAGAACTGCTAACAGGCCCAACAATAAACTTTCAAACGAGGGGGCAGTTGCTGCCACCTGCGCAGGGATTGCAGAGCAGCTGGCACTCTTTGACCTGGTCTCTGTGGCACAGCTGCAGAGAAGCAGCGCCCTGAGGCGTGCCCTGACCCAGCCACCCATCCTTAGGACATCCTCCATTCCAGCTGCCACACTCATTTTGCAGCCAGTCATTTCCAGCGCAAGCAGAAGGAAAGCAACCTACCCCGAGGAATGTTTTTCCGTTAGAAATAGGCGACGTGCCCCCTGTTTTCTACCCACGGGAGGAGCTCACCCTGTGCCGGCGGGCCACCAGTCACTGCGGCTCAGCACGTGGTCGGCGGCTGGCAGGGGTCTGGCTTGGTGAGATGGGGATGATTTCTGCGAGTGACTGCTGCCTTCCTCTTACAGCTTGGACTCTTTCCTTTATGGGCTCCATGCATTGTTTAAAGGAGACTTTCGGATAGCAGCAAAAGATGAGTGGGTCTTCGCAGACATGGATCTATTGCATAAGGTCGTTGCCCCGGCAATCCGAATGTCTCTGAAACTACACCAGGTAGGGTCATTTTTTAATTTTTAACTTTTTTATTATATCTGTTTTCTTAGGGAAACACAGGAAACCTTAGAGACTGTCCAAAGGGAAAAAGAAAGGGGAATGGGAGTATTTGTTGCCTTATTGTGAGAAATTTCCTTAACCAAAATGGAAAAACTTGGCATTTATTTATTATGCATTCACTTGATCTTCTTTTCTGTGCCCCCTTCCTGCCCATTTGAAAGCATTCATATTGCAGAACGTGACCCCGCATTTTTCATCAAAACAAAACTGACAGTCATGGCATGCTTTACTTGTGTGGACACTATAAAGATGTTTTTTAGATCGAAAAGAAATACATTGATTAGACTGATCTCATTGCTAATTTATTAATCCTTTCGTGAATGGCAATTACATATGTAATGGTTCCATATGTTAAAAGACACAGCTGAGAGGAGAGGGGTTTGAAGGGTTAGTGTCACAGCTGTTTGTTTGATGATGTCAGGCTGTTTCTGACCCCATTGTTTCCAGTTGTAAAAATCTGGCACACCTCCACTGAAGTTGCTCCAGTTTCTTCAGGTCAACCCTTGTATAGCTTGGAGTTGATTTTGTTCTTGCTCTGGCACGTTATGATTTAGTATAATACGCTTTTGTTATGCGTGCTATTTATAATAGCTCTGAATGTAACTGAAGTGGAACTGCTGTGTATTAATATCTGAGAATCTGACACAATAACTTAATGAATGTTATCACTGGCCATGTTGCTCTGTGACAGCTAAAGCAGTAACACAATATTGTGATATCTGCTGATGGATTCCCAGTCTGTGCTTTTGTTGGTGTTTTTTTGTGAATAAAAATAAAGTTTTCCACAAGAACTGTGGAACGCCTCACGTGATTCCGATCTCCCGTGGCTAACCCGAAAGCTCTGCCTCCTGTGGCTTCCCACTTTACAAAAAGAAAGTGGGTAAGCTGGCATTCTCTAGGTGCCTTTGTCCAGTGGAAACATGAGATCAGAACAGGTTACAGTAAGACAAAAACGTTACCTTTCTGTGTGACTGTTAAATTAAATCTTCTACTTCCACAAAGACACACTGTATCAAACAGCAAGTCACCTGGGGGGCGGGCAAGCTGGCAACTGTTTGAAAACCAGGATTTTGTTTACTGTTAATAGTTTTTGTGTTTTCATAAATAGACCTGACATTTTCAATAATTTTTCCTGTACTACCAGGACCAGTTCACCTGCCCAGATGAGTACGAGGACCCAGCAGTTTTGTATGAAGCCATACAGTCTTTTGAAGAAAAGGTGGTGATTTGTCACGAAGGGGACCCGGCCTGGCGCAGCGCTGTACTCTCCAACAGAGAGGAGCTGCTAACCCTGAGACACGTGGTAGATGAAGGAGCAGATGAATATAAAGTTATCATGCTCCACAAAAGCTACCTGAGCTTCAAGGTTATCAAGGTACATACACCATCTTTCTAATATTGCAGGAATTTAGGGCTGCAGTAACTAATATTATTTCTGGGTAATCTGGCCAAAAGGAGTTTAACAGAGTAGGGACTGGAGGCTAAACGAGCTGTCTTCAGTTGACTTCCATTTTGCACCTATATGTTTGTGTATCTGAACTGCCATTCCAGACTTTACTAGGGAGTAGCTGCAAAAGTTCCTAAAACCTGCTGGTGCGAGGACATGAGGCGTTTGCCCGCACAGCTATGGCCATTCTACCTAAATTGTGTAGTTCTGCAGCTCAAGTAGCGAACGTTTTCACATCATCCGCATTTTTAACCTACCTGTAGGTCAACAAGGAGTGCGTCAGAGGGCTTTGGGCTGGGCAGCAGCAGGAGCTTATTTTCTTACGCAATCGTAACCCGGAGAGAGGAAGCATCCAGAACAATAAACAGGTCTTGCGGAACTTAATTAATTCTTCGTGTGATCAGCCACTGGGATATCCAATGTACGTTTCCCCTTTAACCACCTCGTACCTTGGGACACACAGCCAACTGAGGAACATTTGGGGGGGACCTGTCAGTTTGGACAACATTAAAAAGTGGTTCAGATCCAAATGGTTAAGGTAGGTGGTTAAATTTTGTCTATGCAGATAGAGTCCTTGCTGTCTCACTTCCACTGTGTTTTCTGTTAGAGTAATTCCGTACTGTTATCTATGAGTAAAAAATCAATTGCAAAGAACTCAGAATATAACATAAAATGGCCCTACAGATACAGCAGAAAGCAAATTCATTAACTTGTTCATGCCTTTTAAGCAAAGCTTCCTCCATGTTCAACAAGATTCATTATCAAATCATTTAGCACACAGACATTTCCCTTATTTGAGGGAATTTTACTGCTTATGCCTTGTAAATAAGGGTATCTTTTCTGTAACTCGGTGACATGTCAGAACATGAAGAAGTGTGTCGGTGGGTTATGCTCCAAAGCTTTGGCAGTATAAATGACCATTCCCAAGTCATTGTTCTTGACCAAAACATATCTAAAAATGTACTTAACTATCCATCAAAGCTTCCTGACTTCCCCTAGGTATGCACGATCAGTATGTGACACATTCCATCTCTCATTCCTACATGCACTTTTTCATATAGCAATAACTCACTCCTGTCTCATTCCACCTGCCCTATCACCACTTGGCTGAAGAGAGGCAGGCGACCATGGAGAGACTATGGGAGCCAGCTTGCGTGCTTAGACCCATGATAAAATGCCACTGAGCTCCCCCCAGCCTACTCCTCCTGTTTGCTACTTGGTTGCCTCATGCAGAAGTTGATATTTAGAGATCGCTGTGATACTAAAGAATCCTAAGGTCCTGCAGGGCTCCAGAGCCACTTAGACAAGGAAAGATTTGGGCTGTGTCACATACAGTTGTATTCCAAATAAGCTTACCACATCATCATCTTTGTTGTCTCATAAAACATTAGAAGACCTGCAGCAGTATGAGAGTACAATTACACATTTTGAGGGTTCCTAACGTTGGTGGCACGGATTTTCATGCACAATAAATGGCTGACCGTGCGTGTGTTCCTGCCAACAGAATGCGGAAGGACTGCCACGCAGCTCACCATGAGAGGGGTAATGTTGAAGAGGTGGATAGTGGAGGGGGATCCTCCTCTAGCAGCAATTCTGCAGGCAATTCAAGCCAGAGCAGCAGCTCGCAGCCTACCAGAGATGGAACCCCTCAGTTGCAAGCTTCATCTCAAGAGGTCCACCAGCGTGCAGGTATTTGCACAATTTACTTGGCTTTTTCTGTAGTCTTCTCTGAAGGGGCTGCGTACGCAGATGCTTTTCAGGCGCGCTCATATCCAGTGATAACTTTCTAAAATAAGAGAGCGCTTTGTCTTTCCTAATGACCAAGCACATGTAAGAGATGGCTTGCTGATACCGTGCCAGGTGTTTACCAGGAGGGCTATTAGACAAATGTGATTCACCAGCGGTTCCACTGTCAAACTCCTTTATGTGTAATTTGTGGACTAGGAGGTGCCACTAACAATGCCAGAATGAGAAATGCAGATGGGAGGGAGTCTACATGTGTGATGCAGGGAGCCCTTACCACAGTGAACCCCTGCTTATTGTTGGCTGGGAACAGCAGAAGTGAAAGTATGCAGAAATCTTAATTATCTTGGAAGGACTATGATGATTTATTTGAGGAATTGGTTTGGCTGTTCATCAGTGCATGTGGAGAACAAAGAAATAGGAAATAACTTCTCATGTCTATACGGCGGTTACCAAGAGAAAATTAAATGTTGCCAATCATTCTGTCAACTAACAGCTGAGCCCTTCTCATATTAAACTGTGGATTCAAAAGTACTTCAGACGTATTCACGAGGTAGAACTACTGGCCTTCATATTTGAAATGTATGTTAAGTTTGGCAGTGGGCCACTGTGAGACCTGTCACTGTGGGATCAGGACTTGTAATATAAAGCCAATCACCTCAACCTTTGAACAAGTTGTGGCATTACTGTATAAATTAAAGCAGAGAACTAGAGGGGTATGACACTGGTTTGTTTCCTGTTACATCATTTTGACCTATCATTAAAGGTAGTGGACAGGACTGGAGAGAATCTTGCCCTGAATATAAATCATGTGGCAAGAATAAAATAACGTCTGTTTTTAATTGAGCCTAGCGTTAGAAGAATCCCCATGTGCATACTCCTAACTTGACATGGCAGTAATCAGAATGGCAAGCTTAATTGTAAAATAATGATTCTGAGCATGCCACAGCATAATGAAAGTTAATTGTGAGTTGTTTAAAAGAGCATATTGGGTGCCCAGAAAACCACAGTCAAGACAAAAGGTCACAGGTCACACTTGGTTAAGAAAAGCAACCTGGCTTTGAGGTAAAATGAAGAAATGCAAAACACATGCAAGGAAGTGGAAAACAGCAAATGCAAATCAGTATTGAGACCTAAGAGACCACTGATAAGAGAAAGAGAATGAAAGAAGAAGTTTCTGGCTAGTGCCACTAGGGACAAAAAGATGAAAGCAGGTTTGTGGCTGTTTATTTTTAAAGAGTATTAGAAGCAGAAGAAACCCTAACAGTGGTCTTGATCCATCACTATACAGAAGGGCGGAGTTGCCAATATGTAGAAAAGCAAAAAGAAATGTCTGGTTTGTATTGGGGAAAAATGCAGATGATCTCTTTCTGTGATCTGACCATGAAGCGGTTCCTTCCATCCTGACAGCTACAAAGAACATACAAGAGTGGCTATCAAAGCTATATGCTTAATTGAGCAAATCCAAATGACTCTCATTCAAGAAGGTTTTTAAGAAAGCTGGTTAAAAAGCAAACTCTGATCTTCAGTATCAGGACACTAAGGCAATACCAGAGGACTGAGGAAGAACCTATGCTACGTCGGTGGTTAAAAAACCAGAATGAATAGGGTGACCTAGGTAATGCATGTCTGTCAATCTGACTTTGGTTTAGGATGCTGCTGGCCTACCACACAGAGACCTAGGGCCCTAATTTAAGGAAGGACATTTTTAATTTAGAAGGAGTTCAAAGAAGAGCCAAAAAATGATCAAAGATCTGGGAAATACATCCTGTAGTGAAAGATTAAGAGCTTTCAAACAATTTATATTGTAAGAGGTGCTTTGATCATAGTCTGTAAGTACTTACCTAGGCAACAAATAGTGACCAAAGACCATTGATTCAAGCAGACTTGGATATAACAAAGCTAAACAAATTCAGATTTGGAATCAAGAACACATTTTTCACACTAGGAGTAAATAAACAGTGAAACAAGTGACTAAGTGTTGATGGATTCTCTGTGAATGGAGATAGTGGAGACATTTTTTAAAAATCACAGTAGTAATTAATAACACTATACAGGAATTAATTCCAGGAAGTTCCATGGCCCATGCTACATAGCACGGCTGACTAAGATGATGACAGCAATCCCTTCTAGACTCAGAATCTGTGAATCAAGTGCATTTCATGTTTTCGTATTTCATTTTGCAGCCTGGTGTCACTGAGTCTGCAAAATGCAATTAAAGCCCTATATAAAAGTGCGACCAAAATCAGAACCATTGGAAATGCCTGGGGTTCTCCCCCAAAGTGTCCTTATTTCATGATGCAGTTTATAGACCACCTTTTGTTTCCTAAGTGTTTTCAGAGACAGTTATTTATGTGTAAATGCGGGTGGTCTCCTGTCCAATGCTCTAACCACTGCATTTGGGATGAATATACAATACTTTTGGACAGAGGTCAGCTTGGCAATTTAA
Organism: Falco naumanni; assembly: GCF_017639655.2. Classification (NCBI taxonomy): domain Eukaryota; kingdom Metazoa; phylum Chordata; class Aves; order Falconiformes; family Falconidae; genus Falco; species Falco naumanni. Next base: position 76,087,670 of record NC_054059.1, read on the forward strand.
ATCACAAACAGATGTTTGGCCACATTAGCCCCTGCACAAACTAACACACCACAGCCCCTCTGTTCTTAATTCCAGTCCGTTCGTTTTATTTAAAAAGGGTAACATATTAAAATAACCATCAGATGCAGAAACCAAAGCACTTCAGTAAAACTCCAGAGTTTGAAGAACCTGAATCCCCAGGAGGCCAGACGTGTGCCGAGGTGACAGCCAGGCTTGAACCCCCATCACAGTGTGTGCCCTCCCCACTGATCACGTCTGAAGTGCAGAAGACACTCGCAACGTGGCACACAGAAGCCATATGCATCTGTCCCATTGCTCTCAAGCAGAGATCTTGGGCTCTTATTACAAAGAACGCTGCTTTGCATTCCATCTTAGGAAATTATTTTTTTTTATTGTTTGGAGTGTAAAAGTAGAACTAAAGAAACATTGTAAGTGGCGTGTGAAAGTGTCTAGTGCTTGCCAAACCAACTCTGTTTTAGTCCAACTAAAGAGCTCCAGTCAGGTTGTGGCCCAGCTCTGCCATCTGACTCCGTGCCAAGTTACCTAAAGGCTTTCTGCTTCAGCATCTCAAAAATGGAGCTAATGATACCAGCCTCTGGAAAGCAGGTCTGTGGATATAAACCAGCATGTTTCAGCTATATAATGTAAAAAATTTGGATATGAAATTCTGCATTACTGGAACCCTCATGAATTCAGCAGTCAGCATTTCTAGAAGATAGTGTGAGATTTATATTCCTCTATGCCTGCAAAATTTCATTATCTGGAGGAGTTTCAGTACTTCCCTCCCCTGCATAGTTTGGGTATTGGGAAAAAACAAAGCAAAAAAAAAAATTACCAACAACCTGGACATGCCTGCCAGAAAAACTTGTTTCTGTGTTGATAGCTCTCAACAGATTTTCTGGCATCAATGCCCTACCCCACAGCTACAGCGAGAAAACCAAAATGCCAGCTTGTGTTAGTGTTTGGAGTTTCCTGGAAAGCAAAAAAGCCAAGGAGGCACTCGCATGAGTGGGTATTTGTTGCATAAGCCTGGGTTAGAGCCTATCTGCAGAAACAGCCAATTCTTTTGGGACCTGTGGCGCATGCCAGCCCGCTGCATGCTACCTGCAGAGTGCCTGGGTGCAAGCAGGTATCTGGTAGGTTCACTGGGCAATAAGGTGACAGATTTTTCATTCTATGCCTATTTAAATATGCAAGCAAAACAAATACAGAAATTATTAGTTTGAACAACATGAGGTGTTGATATAAATTTTATAAATGGGGGTGTATAGGTACAGGAAAACAGAAGTTGTCTAGGCACGCCAGAATTACTTATCTAATCTGTTCTCTGTATCCAACAATGGCTGCATTGAGGTGCTTCACAGAACGGGGCAAGGGCACTATGTGGGTCTCCTTCAGACCTGCAACAGACTACCCGAACTAGAAGTGTTCACGTCTTTTCAGTCTGTGACATACTGTAAATATCACTCCTGGAACTCAGATATAGTTTAAAATCAGTCTTAAAAACTATCTTGTGCCCTGAATGCTGTAGTCTTCCACTGGACTGGATTCTCATTCTCTTTCCCCACACGCAGGAATAATTCTTTTTAATGTGCCATTTTAACTATCAGTTTTTTGGTTTTCCTTTTACATTTAATTATACCAAGCAGTTTCAGGTGGGTATTCAACATCCCCTACTTTAGTGTGGTTGTCAAAGGGCAGTAAAGTTACAGCAACACTATGCTCAGGCATTCACTGGGCTGGTTAAAATGTCTGTGGCAGAATAGGTGTGAGCCTCTGATTATTGTACTTTCCTTGAGGTATCTTCTCATTTTCCTCTCTTTTGACTCAGTGCAGAACCGCTGGAACTATTGTGACCAAAAGCTATAACCCCTGCAGTGGAAAACACAGAAAAGGTTCATAGGTTTAGCAATCTGTAATTTCTGTTATTCTTGGGATTCCTATGCTGCTAAAACCAGTAGTAATATGCCAATAGTAATATGTACTCATGGGACACTGTCAACAGCATGTATTTCATCAGGATGCCACTTACTTAAATATATTTATCTTTCTTTTAAAGGTAGGAGAAAAGCCAGGAGTCAGTCTGTCCACGCGCACACTGCTTCAAACCAAAGGCCCCCTGCTTCAAGTCACTCTGGACCAATTGCAGAAAGCCGCCAGCCTTTCATCCAAACATCTACATCTGCCCATGAAATTGCCCAAAGGCTTTCTAGTAGTCAGCTGTCATTCCACAACTCAGCAACGTCTGTGTTTTCCCAGTCCCCTGCTGTTCCTGTTGCTGGCCAGCTGACTGTGCAGGACCGAGCTGCAGCAATGCTCAGGTCCAGTCTGGCCTCTTCCACCAGCTCAACTCTCAGCCTGCTGTTCGGCAAGAGAAGTTTTTCAAGTGCTTTGGTGATTTCTGGGCTCTCTGCTGCAGATGGAGGTAACACCAGTGACACCCAGTCGTCCAGCAGTATGAATATTGCCATGGGTCCATCTGCTAGAGCAGCAAGTCAAGCAGCTCGGGTAAGGATGAAGCCAAAACAGCAGTACTAAGCGTGAGCTGCTGTCCTGCTTTCCTATCAGTTCCTGAACCGTCCTCACCACTGTTTGGTTTCTTCCTTCTCGCTGGTCAGGCAATAGTCTTTTCCAAAACAATGGCAAGAGTTTGGTATCTGTTTTGAATTTTGCTGTATCGCAATGAAATAAGACACACAATGAAATATAGTGTGTAGATGAGTGATGTATTTGTAAGTAATACACAAGTTGGCTGTTAAGCACACGCCTGAAACTGCAAGCTGGGGCAAAGTCCCTCTTCCCTTCACTTAGACAAGGGACTTAAGTCTCCACCTTTTGCAGCCCAGGTGATGAGTACCATCATAAGCAGACTAAATAGCTCCTTCCTTGCTTGCTTACACAGGACTTAATTATTTGTACAAAGAGGAATGGTTCCCACTGAACAGCGCACTTGTTCTGTCCCTCTCTCTGTCCAGAAATTCAATCCAGGACCTGAAATCTTGTTGCTGAAAGGGCTAGTCAAAGGAGGTCTGTAGGAAATACTTCCCAAAGGAAACGTGCATGCCCTGTGATTCAGCATTTTCTAACAGCAAAACAGTACACACAAAGAACTTCCAGCCCTCTTCCCAGTAGGCTTCCAGTTCTATTCCCATCTTCCCTAAACAATTCAATGCACATAATAGCGTTATTGTTTTACTGTCTACTTAAGTATATTTATTTAACTTGGGTTGCCATCAGTTGCTGTCCTGAATTTTGAAACTTGCACCTCAACACTACAGTAATGTGAGAAGATGGATGGGAGATAAAGGGCAACTGCAATTAGAGGTTGACTGACAACATAATTAAGACAGACTTTCACGTTTGGCCTATCAAAGTGGAAACTAAATTGGCAACAGGGGAAGGCTGTGGATATGGAAAGTCCAGAACACTTTTCTGCTGCTAGCATTCTGAACTGTGTATAACTTCCCTAGTTTTGAAAGAATTCTCCAAAGTTTGAGCTCCTCAGCCTGTGTATTTTGCTCTCAACCCAAAAATACCATGTATGGTACAGTTCCCTGGAGTTCTGCCATGAACTTCAACAGAAAGTGACTGAACGTTACTCATCGGGGTCCAATCCTGCTTTATTACTCTAATGAGCATTAATAATGTTTCTACATGTACAGCTGAACCTATCAAACGACAAGGCATAATTCCAGTTCTCAACAGTTTATAGCCTAATTTGCAAGAACTCAGCCAGCCTGCAACACTGAGCACTAATGGTAGGATTCACCTTGCCTAACTTTAAGCCATCTAAAATCTGGGCATGAAGCCTCAGTCGATTGTTGGTGTGGCCTCTGTATTCAGGGGAGAGGACAATCCACTTCATCCTTACAGCTGTCAGGAAGAAATCTTCCCCTGGGACGCTCATAGCTCTCTGTCAGCCACTGACAGCTTAGAGGATACACTAAGACTACATGGTTAAATTTAGATGAGGCCAATCCCTGGCCAAAGTAACTGCTCAGAGTCCAGGTGCCTATTCGATTGAAAGTGGTAAGGAGGAAATGTTTTCTTTAAATGTTAACACAGCACAGTTCTGGAAAGCTTTTATACTAATGGACTCCTTACAATGGGGTGACACTGTGCATGACATTTTCAGGCTGATAACTGCTTTCCAGTTTGGATGAAAAGGTTTCTTTGTAAGCTGGATTTAAAATCTGGTGTATAAAGCAAGCCCCAGAGCAACCCAATTTACTTCTTAAAGTCCGCCCTACTTGGAGCAGTGCTTTGGACTGGATGACCTCCAGAAGTCCTTCTCAGTCCAAATTATTTTACAGCTCTCCATACATGTACATCTTTGGTATTGAACCTCTTGCTCCTGGTCTGTTTTTCTCTCCAAATTTGTGTGTTACACAGTGTGACGGGTACCTCTCTTCCAAAGTCCCTTGTGAATAATGTATGTTACAAATCTCATGCAGTTTCACCAAACAACACTCTTAAATCATTTCTTAACTTTTTTCACCTATCACTTCAAAAAAATAGCTGAAGTGTTACTTAGAAATTTCCTAAACTAGTTGACTTTTTTTTTCTTTCTTTCATTCCAGCAACTCACCGAGACCTGTGAAGCAACTGATAATGCTACAGAACGCAGACCACGGCGAGAGGCAGGTCCAGCCCATGCCATATTCATGAGTCAGAACCTGGAGTGCAGAAGGGCCAGCCAAGAAGATATGGCCCTGGAAGACACTGCTTCTCAGCAAAGCCTGTCTGAGGAGCAGTAAGGAGTATTCCTAGCGCAAGGGCCACACGCTTCTTAGAATTTAATAAAGACAGCGTTAGGTGAGGGAGCTGCACGAGGATTTCAGTTTTTTCAAATGTAACAAGCAACCTCCTGATGTTTATTTTTCTAACTTCTACACAAGGATACTATGGGGCAGATGTTCTTCAGCTAAAGGCCTTGCCATGAGTAGGGTTGAAAGATGTCCTGAAAGACACACAGTGCCACTTCAACTCAGGTCCATGTAAATCCAAGAACAATGAATACAACCTGTTTTAACGTTCCTTCCCCTGGAATGGTTGGAATCACAAATGAATACAGTGGGAAATACTAATACAACTCAGTGAAAAGCACACAAGATATCTCTTTCCTGCCATAACTAAACAGCTGATTGCATGCAAACTAATTGGCATTTGATATATAACATATAGCAAAGGCAACTTTGAACAGAAGCAATGAATACTTAAAAAGATAGTACAACATGTACTGTAACATTACAGCTAAATCTGACTTCTTTTTTTTTTCCCAACAGCAAATATTTTTCTTTTAACATGTTTATGCAGGTGGTAATTCTGAATAGCAACATAGCATCACAGATTGATATACTGCATGCAGGCATATTGAAATATTGTGTGAACAAGCCATGCTACACAGACTAACAAAAGTCAAGTGTGAGGAAAGTATTCAGTGCATGGAAAGCCTTCAAAGCATATGGTGCACCTTACTTGCAAAGAAAGCAGCTTTGCATAAACAGCTGCTCTTAGGTATTATCTCATGCTCCTGTTTGGTCTACAGTAGTGTTTCTCAAATTCCAGGCAACAGCCCCTTAGGAGCTGCAAAAGGGCCCAGAGGAATGCTCCTCAAGGACAGGAAAGTGCAAAGCAGGCTGTAATTATTGTGTGAAAGTGTTTGCATTAGGAAGGGAACAGGTAGATGCCTTTAATTGCTGGACACAGCTCAGTGTCCATAAACACTTGTGGCCAGTAATTACAGATCATTCTGATCTCCCTCCCCCAGAGAAACTGAGCTGCTGCCAATTTAATAGTTGCATAAAGACAGATGATGCAAAAAGGGAGGCCATGCTTTCACAAAGTTTGAAAAACACCGATTTACAGGAATGCATGACTACTTTGGAAGTCAAAAAGCTACAAATCCTTTCTCTACTCTACTGTCTAACACACATTCATTTTTTTTTTAAATTAAAAAAATTGCAGCTATCAGTGTCTTGCTGTTCCTCTTTACTGTAACTACCATAGATTGTTTCTAATTCTCAACACGATTATGTGCAGCCAGGCTGTCTTGTCCCAATTAACAAGAAAGATTTAACAAGAGATACTGTAGCTAAGTCTCATTACTGCTAGGCAATACACAGTTGCATTCTGAGCTTCCTACTGTGCCACACTTAAGATCTGAGTAGTAGAACTAAATAACACCTAGTGGAAATAAAATGATCCAAGTATGTTTTGTGTGGCAGCAGTTTTTGGGTTTTCTTTTTTATTTTGAATTGTTTTCACTTACTTTCTGCCTCATGAAATTGAGAAATCTATTGGTTTTCTTCCACTTCAGATCTTGATGAATTGGTTATTTGTAAAGCTCGGCACAATCTAAACAAAATTCTGCTCACGTTTGCACAGGCAAAAGCAGAATATTCATGTACAGCCCCCTGGGACACATGGTCATCAGTGCAGTTTAGGTCCTACTAATGTCTCCTCCAGCACCCAGGTGTGATGTGGAAGAGGAAATTGAATCCAGCTCCCTTCTGATCATTTCTAGTTTCGTACCTCTCCTCTCGCCACCCTCCTCATGAAGTGCTTCATTACAAATAAAGGATGGAGATTATACAGGTAGGTGGAAGGTTCTTCCTAACAGCCACCAGCCCCATTTCTTTCTTGGGCACTTGTGCATGGCAGTCTAAGACAAACCATCACTACTTTGTTCTCCTAAGCCCTGCCTTGCTTGAAGGCAGGGCAAACAGGTGACTGGAAAACACTGAAAACTTTACCATATTCAGTTATCCTCACTTAGGCCTCTAATTTTCACATCTTTAACTTTAGCTTGAATTGATTTCCATGAAAAATAAGTAACTCCAGTAGTCCCAATTAACATAAATTATTCTATATACCCAACGCAAGCATACTAAACCAGACTGGGAAACAGCTGCACAAATCCTTCCAGTGGCAAAGCTGCTGTATCTGCTTAGCGCAGCCCGAGGCCCAGCACCACATCTTCTGTAAGAGACTCTACAAGTCTTACGCTGTAAAGCTGTCTCCACAGCCTCTGGTCCTCGCCCTAAGTTAACGCAGCTGCCTCACAGTTCCTGCCTTAGTTCAAGCCACTGGCCCCTGGAGCGTAAACTCCCTGGGGACAGCAGTGTGCCCTGCAGCTCAGCCTCTGCACAGGGTGGCTGCCAGAAAAGGCACGTGCTAACTCTTTTGTTGAGGCACAGTGCACAAGCAGGGCACAGCAGGAGTCCAAGTAAGATTCAAAAATCAGTTCCTTTTCGTAGCCATGTCTTACAGTTTTCATTTTGCTTGAAGCTGTTACTTTAGCACAGTGGGTTGAAAAACTCCCAAGAACGACCACTAACAGTAACAAAGACAAAAAAATAGAAGATGACAGAACAAAGTCTCCCAGGTTATATATCTCCACAGTTTTGGAAATAGTCTGCTGTTATTAAGACTACTACTATATGCAGTGTTTTTAAATATGTGCCAATCCTACAGAATAATCAGACAGGACGGTTAGAAATAAAAACCTGGAACTACCTACGAGGTTGTACTGATTAAGTGTATCTTAGACCTCCCCCCATGTCTGCATGAGGCAGAGAGACCCGATTACTCTGTACGTGACAGAATATGCATTTAAGGCTGTGAGACACACAAAGCTAACAAATGGGTACCTAACCTTTGCACAAGGCCTGATTTCAACAGCAGCCTGCTCGGAACAGCTCCACATAGCACCAAAAGGCACCTGAGCCCATAGGAATGGTATTCTCAGCACCAGTACCTACAGATACACAAAGGCTCTAAGCCATACTTTCAGTCCTGCAAGACCTAAGCAGCTTGATACCTAACCTCACACACGAGGTGCTTCAGAACTGCAAGATGGAGGTACCCATGACACCTCAGGAAACCCACTTTTGGGGCAGTTTTGGGCTCTGAATTAAAGGCAACTTTCACTGCTTTTACATCAGCCACAGCACTAATGATTGATAGGTTTCAAAGTGCCTAACACTGTTGCTAAAACTTGGCGCTGAAGTTGCTCAGGCTGAACAGTTTGCCCACATTACATGCCTGATCTCTTACCACAGCTGTGATGCAGGAAGGGTGGCTGCCACCACCACCACCTAAGTATCTTTTATAGGCAGTTCCATTTTGGGTCAGTTTTCAAGATTCAAGTACTATGCTTGAATTTTTCCAGAGCTGCAGAGGCCACTTACTCAGCAGGGGCTGAAGGCAGAAGCCTGCCTGATGCTCATTCAGCCAGCCCAGAACCTTCTTGTTTCTACAACCTGAAAGCAGCGATACTCCAGCCTCACTTAGCAAGCTGAATGCATCGTTTGAGGAAATCAAGTGCTGAATCCACAAAAGCATTTGGTACATGCAATTCTTTCACAGAAACATCAAAAGGGCTGAACAGATGGAGGCCCTATCTGCCCCTGGCCCCAGCTCAACCCCAGATAACATCACCGCTGCTGAAAAGAAACATCAGGAGTGATTTTCCCTCAGCAGTCCCTCGCAACCAGAGAGCAGAGAGGAACAGAAAGTACAGCAGGCTAAAGGAGGGAGGATAACCAGTATATGGTAAAACAAGGACAAACACAGTACTTCAGCATTACATGTGGTATACTCGCCCCCTCCCATTGTTTTCCTAAACTTTCCTTTTTACTAATAGGCTCTTCTTTACATCATACAGTAAAAGCCAGGTGCTATGTTCCCTAAAGGTAAAACACGGCCAAAAATCTGGTAAAAAGACTTCTAGTAACGTTTCACCGAAGCCAACCACAAGCTGCTGAACTGCTCACATCCACCAGGTAAGCCGACAAGCCCCCAGCCTGGCCTTCAGCTCAGCTGTTTCCCACCACAGCAAGCAAGCAGGAAACAGTGATGGGTGCAACGTATAAAGTTTGCTTCCATTCATCCAAAAATACAAATGCTGGAGGTCCTACTGTTCCCTCCATTGTGAAATGTCATACAAACTTCTTCCCCGTGAGGCACTGGAGTTCTCATTGCAAAGTCTCACCTCATTTCCATAGACAAAAAGTCTTGGCATTCATTGCATTTAAGACAACTGTTAACAAAAAGGACTTAACAGTGTGAGTTGTTTTCCCTCAGCAAGATGGCCAGATACTCTCAATATCTATGAATCACATTCTGAAACCATTATGTTCTTAGGACTCTCTGTGATGTCATTTGCAGCTTTTTTTAAAAGCTATTTATTAGAATAAAGCAAAAAATGTCACCTGCATTTGGCTCCAACTCACCAGCTGACTGCTCTTTTGCCGGGGAATTTTAACTTAAAGATTAGATGAATTTTGTGCAGCTCATTTTAGAAGATTAGAATTACCAGTGAAACTCTCTAGCATGTAATAATCATCTTCTCATCAATGCATATTTTTTAACTACCCAATTATTGCCATATTTAGATTTACTCCCTGGATTGCGAGCTGGTATTTAATCACAATGTTTCAGTAGTGCTTGTACATCCTTAAATCTGCAACACAGACATATTACTTGTAATTAACTTTGCAGTAGGTCCAGTGTTAAAGATTCACCTCTCACTTTCATCCTTCTCAGTTTTACAAGTCAAAAATTGCCTAATGCATGATAAATAATGCAGGCCCCATTTATTCCATGCTGTGTGCAATTTTATGTTGGAATTACAAGCCTCCTTGCCAAAAATCTCCTTGATTCTCAGGCTTCGAGAGAATAATTGGTACCTCATATTCTCCCCTTTTTTGCACCAATTAAAACCTGCAGGTGCACTAACATTGTCATCTGGAATCTTGCTGGTACATCAGAGGTTATTTTCACCAAATGTGTGCTATTAGTGAAATCAGCCCATCAGGGGAGTTGTGAGTGCTCTGTTGTTAAAATGCTCTCAAGGCCTTCCAAATGCTTTACTAGTGCAAGACCAGACAATAAATTTTTACCTCTAAAGTAAACACAGGGTGTCATAGAAACTAAGTTTAGTTGGAAATACTACTTTTCTCACCCACTCCATGTATATTTGAAACAGGCAAATCGCTTTTTCAGGACTGTCTCAGATTCAAAGGCCAGACATGACTGTTAAGGTCATCTAGGATCTGCTGAACACAAGACCACAACATTTCTCATTCTTTCTCTTGAAAAACTCTATCTCGGAGAGCTGGGCTTAAAAAATGACAACAAATTAAAGAGTCTCACCAATCTTGACATAGGTAACAGAAGACAATATTAGTAGCAAAAATACCCTTTGATTTAAAAGATCTGACACTTCACAGTTCCAGTGAAGGAAAAATCCACTTCCATTTTGGAAGTTTTTCCTGTTGACTACCTACCCTCACTACAAAAGGTCTTCCCTGCATTGTTTTAAAATGCTTTAAAAGTACTATAAGCACACTGGCCACGTTCCCCAAACTTGTTGTTCTGATTCTTTTTTTCCAGTCTGCTAGATGATGGGACTACAGTAGGCATCTGGAATTTGAAAAATTGAACTCTGCCATCATTCCTGAAGGAACTCCCCTGTCCAGCCTCTATGGAGAAGTGTCAAATATCTCCCATTTTATTTAGCTTTAAAGGTCAGTCTTCATTTAAGACTCAACTGCAGTCCCATTAAAACCTTGCTAGACTTTGGGTAATTATTTCATAATTGCAAGAACTATTCTTTTGCAGCATATTTCACAGCTTCAGAGACTATGCTGAAAGAGCAGGACATCCAACGCTTAAGTGCAGAGAGGCTTCTGTTTGAATGTCTATGGCACATAGCCCTGAAAAAGTTTACTTTGATCCCAAGTCCCTCTAACAAGTTGTCTTGTCTAAGTAAGATGCCTGAAATAATTAAGGGATTAGTGATTCAGGAAACAATCTTACTGCACAAAATGCAGCCAGGAGCTGTACACTGTCAAAGGAGCAGGACCCTAGAAGGAATTCTCTTTTTTCTAAATATGATGAAGATGATACTACCATCCAAACGGATTTGGGCAGAAGAGTAGCGTAACAGGCCAATCTGGGAACAAGGCCATGGCATCCTTTAATATAGCATGTACCTCCTACCATCTAGGGTGATGCTTGTCCCAGGCCTTCGTTCTCAATACAGGAAAGAAAAATGACATTCCCTCCATGGTCCCAGCAATTCCCAGGGCACCTGTAAAAATGCCTGTCCCCACCCAGTCTCCTACAACTTTGGGTGTCAGTTTTACAGAAATAAATACAAGTCATATTTGAAAATGCTTTTATATAGCTTGCTCATTTTAACAGTTGTTGAACTGCACAGAAAAAAATCTTAAGAAATGACCAAATTCTTAATAACTTTTTACAGCCAGAGATGACTATAAATCGTACAATGAACAAGTGTGCACCTGGGAGGGAATTCTGTTTTCACAACATGCAAAACTGATTAAGTGGTAGCACTTTTCCTGAACATGTTTGCACACGTCATAGGGAAACACATTGTCTAACACTCTCAAACACTTATTTCACCATTAACCATGTACAGAACTGAATAAGACAAAAAACCAACCAACCAAAGTATCAATAAACATAACAGACTGTAAAACCCATATAGACGAATGCAGCATGAAGCTGATCCCGAATTAATACACAACTCAAGATTTGACTGAACTTCGTGGATTTAAAGATTTATATATAATTTTTTTTAAGGGGGTGCGAGGCGGGATTGCCATAAGAAACTTAAAAATAATCCCAGAATGCAGCCCTCTTACCAACTACTGTCAGGGCCACTTAGGAGAGTTGGTTATTTTTTTCTCCTGAAGCAGAGCTCTGTAAATGTCACTTGGCACTACAAGAAATTTCCTTTAAATTCTAGATAACCCTTCTTGTACTGCAACTGGAGAAAGGGTATCTGGGGGTAGGGGGAGAGCATCTGCTTATTCCTTCTACCTTGTGAATTGTCAACACCCATGGCGAAACACACCTGGACACACCTAAGCTGGGTCACCGACAGCAAAGATACTTCTACATGAAGCAGGCTGAGCACATTTTGGGCAGGGTTCTGTTCTGTTACACCAGGGCTACGTTCCAGATACTGAATTGCTCTTTAGGCAGAACAGTCCTCAGCACAGTGAAAGGACTAAGATCTCAAACAGTTCTGACAGTTAATTGCTTTTACATGGTGCAACTAGGATCAGAGTCAGACCACCTAACTTCCAAATACCCAGATTAGAACTGGATGTTAAATATGCATCTGTTCAATCTTTTGAATGGATTGCCTTGTGAACTGAATAAACAAGAATACTGCTATCTCATTTTCACATGTTCGGGTATTACCAGCTTTACCTTGCTTACCCTGAAGGCTCCAGTAAAGCCTCCAGGGGCTAAAGGAGGAAGGACAGACTCTAAAACGTCCGCAAAATGTTGTAATGTTTTGTTGAAATAAAGGCTTTAGCGTTTACAGGCAAGAAAAGGTCTTCATTTTCTGCAGGATTCCACAGCTGCCAAGATGTCTTGCAAAATGCTGTTTCTGTTTTCCTTACTAACCTAGAGAAAGAGAAATTAAAACTGATGTAATTTGATGAATAACCTCTGTATCAGTGTTTACTTCAAAAACAAACAAAGCAGAAATTCAAATGCATCTTTCTCAGTGGAGGAATGTTGAGTGTCAAACACCTGCCGCCTTCTGCTACTGAGAACACAATAAGCTAAACTCACAAACCTGCATATGTAATTGAATATTCAGTGATCTATTTGATTTAATTACCCATGGTATTTCGCAGTATTATTCAGGGCTTGAATAACTAACAGGAATCACTCGAGGAACCAGCATGTACTTTCGTCATTACTAGAAATCCTTTCCAATTACCAAATATAATTTTATGACTATAAAGTAGAGTTCTTATGTCTTCAGCACTTTAAAGGGTTGTATTTATTAGGATGACAGATCTAGTCAAAAACATCTGCAATGAAAAAAAATTACAACAGGCTTAGCAGCACAACTCTCTATTCTGAGAAACCTTAGCACTGCAGGATAGAAATACCTTGAAACAAGACTACTTGAGAAAGCCAGGGGTCTTTTGTAGCACACTGAGGTACACCTTTGGTTGGCCAGCCCATGAAAATGTTGGGCTTTATGACCAGTACATGTGAAAAATCCATACAGCCCAGCGTCCTGTCTCTTGCTGGGCCCATCTGCATCGCAGCACATGCAAATTACTGTGAACTGCCAAGCATATGCTAGCACTTGCTTGTCAGCTCAGCTCCCAGGTGCAGCAACAACAGAACACAGAGGTGGGGGGTGGGGGGTCAGAAGGAGAGGGAGTGTAAATTACCCCTTCTTCATAGACTGGGTCCTGATACAGAGCCCAGTGACCCACAGTGCCATGCACTACTAACTCAAGCAAAATCTGGGGAGATAGCTGGGGTGGTAAAAGGGTTAACAAGCAATTGTGAAGTGTCAGTAAAAGCCTCATTTTAAAATGCCTAAGAAATTTTCCCCACTGTTTAGAACCCTGCAGAGAGGGCAGGAAGAAATCAAAGACAGATGAACCAAAAAAAAGTAAGGGCGTTCATATTTTTAACAAAGTTTGAGAAACGCTCTTTGATGAGGAAGGTGAGACACCACACTGTGCATGGCATAAAACTCTCTACCAGCAAGGTTTCACTGCATTCCCTGCAGCTGCATTTAAGATATAAGCACAAGGGGTTGTACTCCTTCCAGTACTACAGTCAATACTGAACAGGAGAAAGCATTATTATTATCGTTGTTATTTTTAAATAGGTGACAGCCTTACCTGAAGAATTTGGCTCTGGGAGCCTACTGCTATTTAGAGTCCCAGACATCCTATCCAAATGCTGAAAACCAACACTGTGAAACCTAGAGATGGTGGCCTCACCTGCACCACTTGAATTTAAGAAAGCAGATCAACATGGGACAGATGAAAAAGTGACATTAAAAAAATAAAAGAAATAAAAAAGGGAATGAAAGAGATGATCTGCCTGAAAACGTTGTTGTTTTTATTGAGTATAATTCCAAGCCCGTTATAATATAAACAGAAAAATCCCACAATAACAAAGAGAGCAAGACAACAAAGAATGGAATTGCTCTTCAGTAAGACTATTGAGAGACCCCAAGGTAAACAAGGCACAGAGCATAGATCAGCCAAACTCTAAATCTCACAGCAAGTGTCCCGATATTCTGACTTTCAAAGGACCTTCTGAACATTTAATAGCTCTTCCCACTGTCTCACAGCCAACAAAAACAATAGTACATTTTATCTATCCCTCTTCCATACCTACACGCCAGAAGTCCAGTGAGAGCAGGAGAGAGAATGTGCCAAGTGTTGGGAAATTTTCACAACTGTTTTACAAAGGCTGCTAGATAGATACAAGTCTCCTCTTAAGATCTGGAGACATTCTATGCAGGCAGCTTTCCCAGAAAGAACAAATCTCCCACTATCTGTACTGAATGTTCAAACAGATGGATACATTTTTAGACAGGGACTTGAAAATTAGATGCTGTTTATACGAAGTAATTTAGGTAATTTGCAGGAAACCACCACCTAGACTCCAAGCAGGCAATAGTAAAGGACAAAAGTTTTCTCCTCCTAACCCTTAAAAGTACCGTCAAGGAAACCCCTCTTGTACAGTCAAATGGAGCCTTTTCTTCTTCTGATCCATTTAACTCTTTCTTTTCCTTCTTAAAAGGCATATGCAACCAAACTCCACCAATGGGCTTCATGGAAGCAAAATTAATAGATGGGAAAATGAGAAAAAAAAATTATGTGCCAGCTGCTAAGGATAATCTGATCCATTTATGACACTGTCTGCAAAACTACACAGACCTGGGCAGTGCAGAAAGAGCCTCTGTAGTTTCTCTGGAAAGTTTAGTTCTCAGCAAAATGGAATTGGGCAACAATGGAAAGAAATGTGTTAAATATCAGAGCTCCTATCGTTAAGTGCTCTAAACATAATAAATTAAACATTTGGGACCAAACTCTCAATTGCTTTTAGGGCATCTGGGCCCACTTACACCAAACAAATACGCTTTCAAGACAGAAGGGGTTGTACAATCCCAAACAGCTGTCTCTAATGCATTTAGCGTCAAACATCAGACATGTCCTTGTGACACTAACAGAAGAATGAGAAATCTCTGCGAGGTACTTGAATGCAGCCAAACCCTATATTAAGTGACAAAGCAGGCAGAACTTTTTTGGAGGGTTGCCACCTACTTCTGCACTTCCCAGGCACCATAAAAGTTAGTAAGAAATTACTGACCACGAGCTATTTGGGCACTCCAGGTTCTCCCCATGCCAAAGCCCCTGAAGAACACAGCTGGTGATCCAGTATTTACTTCAGCTAGTAACACCTCTGACTCCCCAGGGGCAGGTTCTGTTCCTGCTCATGCACACGTTTTAACTAGGTGGGAAAGAGCATGTAGCATGTCACTGGAGCAAGTGAGACAGATGCTCTCCTGCACAAAACTTTAGCATAGCAGGTCTCTGCCACCTGGGAGCTATTGCAGTCTGTCACACCATTTCATACCCACGCTTTTGGCTAATGGATTCACCAGATAACTATTTAAACAAAGAAACTTGCACATCCTAACCTCTGCAGGATAAACAGGATGGCTCATTTCTTGTTTGTTGTTGTTTTTTTTTTTTTTAGCTAGAAAAAAACACTGCTCCACTGAAATTTACAGGAAGACTTTGCTGGCTGTTGTCACTGCTTAAGAAAAAGAGCTATCAGCAGACCGATACAGCTAACAACACAGGGCCAAGTGGCACATGCCCGTAGAACATCACCTGATAAAAACAAGTCAGCAGAAGCTTGTCTTGAAATGACTGCAGCCTAAGCACCAAACGACTGTTACTTTCGGGGAGGCAATTCTCCATTTCCTCTGCCCCAGTCCTACCACTGTAAAGCAAGTCATAGAAAATACACATTCATGTGCGGCCCCGTTCAGTACCCTGACAACCAACACACATCAGCTTGTCAGTGTGAAACCTGAGGTTTCACCTCTGAAAGGAACAGAAGTTGAATGCTTATGTAAGGAAAGGAATCTTCTCTCATCTTTGCTCCTAGGACTGCTTCAGCACTTCATTAAACAGACACTTAATTTAAAAAACAGAAATTGAAGATGATGATGGGGACCATCAGCTAAAAGAAAGCTGCAGAACTTTTCTGAGCACTGCAGTTTTATTAATCTCACTTTGAGAGGAAAAAAGAAGATGGAGGCTTTGCTTTCCCTGCAGTAATTAAGGTCGTTCAGTATAAAGTTGTTGAAATAATGTTTTTTCCTTCCTCATTCACTTGCATGAAAACAAAGTAAGTATTCTCACTGTGATGTGCATCTGATAAAGAACAGGCTGCAACAGTAAACTGCTTTACATACAGTACATCACCTTTGTTAGTAAGCCAGGATGTGTAAGTCCCACTTAACTGAATTTAAAATTTATAGAGATGTAGAGATGAATATAAAACTTCATTCTCTACTACAAGTAGTACACACCAAGCAGAGAAGTAAATCAAAGGAGTGGGGGCTGTGTTTAGCTTGGTTTTGTGAAGCATCCAGGACACCTAGATGTTAAGGAAAACTTACACGTATTCCTGTGAACAGGCTGTTTTGTTGTGCTAAGTTTTTGAGAATCTCCCCACATCTGATCAGAAATGCACTCTGAGGCCCTAGTATTCTGAAAATTATGGCTGTAAAGATAATATAATGAATCCCAAAATTGGTTCACTGACTGCAGAGAAAGTACGCTCCATTTACAAGTGTCTTTCTCCTAGAAATCGTTTCTGCAAGCTCCACTACTGCTGGGTTTTTTTGTTTGTTTCCTTTTTTTTTCTTGAATATGATTACTGGTAATACTTCCGCAAGCCAGTCTGGGGAAAAAAAAAAGGTTTGAAAATCTGTACTTTAAAAGATTTAACTCTTAGGAATAATGAATACTTATATGGCAATAATACTACAGCAAGAAAACCTTTTAGAACAACTATATCTTTACTTCTACAGCCTCTCACAAGCAAAGCCAGCTGTGTGAGACTGCTATGGTACATGCCAAATGTGATTTTTTTTTTTAATAGGGTGAACACCTGCCCATTAAGAATAAAATGGAAAATAAAAAACTTATTTCATATGTGCTACCCACAGCTATCAATTGGTAGTAACAATTAGATTTTAAACAGAGCCAAATACAAACCAGCAACCTAGAACAGAAGGCTTTTAAGGATATTAAATATTACTCACATTGAACACACTCACATCTTTCCTACTTCTTATTTCTTCAACAAGATCCAATGGCTTTCCCTTAGGTATTGGAATAGTTCCAAGCACCATGGTCCCTGAGCCAGCCAGCATTTGACGAACAGCTTGAATAAAAGCCTGGCTGAAGAGTTCCATTTTACCAATCTCATCTATGACACAAATTTTTTTCTCTGCATCACTGCCATGGCTTACCTGTGGAAAAGCGCATCAAGAGACTGTAAAGAACACAGAACTTAGAACAAGCAGCAGAAATAATTTCTAATGCTAATAAATATCTCTGAAAGAAATAAATTCCATTGTAATACTGGGGAAAAAGAAAGAGTCAAAACTGCTTATATAACAGACTTGTAAATCTATCATTTCTATTTCAGCACAGCTTTTTGGAAAGATGAAAATATATATATAGTATAAATACCAACTACAATAGGAAATAGCCATAATATCAGTCTTCCTTCAAAGCAGAATTCTCACAATGGTCCCATATGAGTTACTTGACAATTAAGAACTGCACTTTGCTTTCTAGCAGCTCTCAATCAATCTGAGGGACATCAATTTTTCAAAACTTCACTCTTCCCAACAGATTATGCATTTAGAATATATGAACACAAGCATTAAAAAAAAGATTTGCATTAAATCTAGATTTTGAATTTTCTCCTCTTGTAGCTGGGTCAAAGGAGGGTCAAAACTGGCATTTCTTTCAGAACAACTAGCTTTCTTCAAAGCTACCTGGGCAACAAACAAGCCGTTTCCAAGCCTGTCTCAAATCAGAACAATCACCTTCCATTTCTTTGTCAAGATGCAGTTTATTCTATAGCCCTAGCCATCCTCCTGGATTGTAGGATAGGCACCACACTAACAATTAACCACATTTGTGGTTTGTTTGCTTTTTTTCACGAAGTTACTACTTTGCCAAACAGCACCGTGCTGCAGAGTGGTGTGAGCAGCAGGGAAGTCCAGGAGAGAACACGGGCAATTGTTATTGAGGGAAAGGCAACTCGCAAAATTATCTGGTTTGGAAGAATGGATGAACTATTCAACAGAAAGTGCACTGCCTACCCTTTCGGTAAAAGTAACTGAGAACTGTACTCCATTATTTATAGAAGTAAGGAGGAAATCAACCCAAGTCAAAATGTCACTGTAGATCCATGAATATATAACAATAGCAGCCATGTTATACTGAACCTTAAGAAAAGAAAATATTGAAACGTTTTGCCTTGTGAAGGCAAAGCATTTGCTTCTGGAAAAGTGGAAGAACCATACACATGCATCCTAAAATCTTTTCAGGCTAAGTCCCTAATGAGTAGCTGTTTTTATCTAAAACCCTTTCATAGATCAGTGAGCTAAAAAGCCAATACCAGTCACTAGGTCACACACTGAGAAACAGAGCATTGTGCTTTGAAAAAATCCTCAGTCCTGCCTGGTAAAGTTTCCAGAGCCAAAGAGATCATCCATTGTAGGATCTACCCCTGTTCTCACTGGACTGAAAAAGATCCAAGCCTTAAGAGCTGAAACAGTCCTCAAAACCAAATGGGCACAGGCCCTTTCTGCTCTCTGATCAAACCAGACCATATCTGTGACTCTTCTGCCCTCATTCATTTGTCTCTTCTTGTTTCAGTTCTATGATCTTCCTCATTCTCCCTCCTCTTCTGTTTTGTGTCACCTACATGCATGACCACATTCCCACAAAACTGATTAAGAATGCTTTCAAGGAGAACAGGGTCATGCACTGTCTGACCCTGCTGGCCCCTTTTCTCCTTCTCTTCACTCTCTTGTACTTGTAGAAAGCTATATAACCGCCTGAAAAATTCAACACTGCTAACATCCTTCCAGCAAGATGTCTTCTGGACTTCGCATTAATGCAGCAGTAAAGGATCCAGAGTACACTGTTGGCTTAATGAAGACTTTTTTTATTAAACTATCCTTCTATTTACTAACATAGTAAATCAAGTTACAGTGAAATCAAACACATTAAAATTGTCCCGTTTTACTCATTTCCTTTCTCCCTTGCCCCCAACATCCTTGCTTCTGTACTCTCAGACTTTAATGTTCCTTAACAAAAAGAAGAATCAGATCCTCAATCTCATTTTAGCTCCTTGCACCGCTTTGGTTTTTTGTTCTTTGAAAGTTTGTTAAGTCCCTTCTTCCTTGGCCCCTTGAGCTCTGCCAGTGTAGAAAAATCACAACAGGATTTTTTCAGCAGTACAGCTCAGCAGCTGCTGCACACTGTTTGTGATACGTTACTGCCAAAATCAGAGCTGCTCTTGTTTAATTTTGGAAAGGGGAAAGGTTGGAGTGAGAGGAAGGAGAAGGAAAAAGGCAGTAACAGAAGGATAGGAAAAACTGTGGAAAGTTGTCACAGTCAGATAACTTGTGCAGCAAGCTAAATCTGAAATTATGAGGCTGCCTTTATCAGTTAAAACCTACCAGTCTGCAGGTACTCGTACAGTGGTAATCAAAAATAACCACTGGATTCAAGAAACTGGAAGAAGATGGGAATCAGAACAAGAGGGGAAAAAAAGGCTGTAAAGAACAGCAGCAGCAAAAGCCTTTTTCTTGGACCCACTGACTCTACACAGTTCTGGGTAGTAAGCCACTCGTACATTTTGTTTACTTTCCAATATGCAAGACAGCAACACAGGAAGAAATTTCCTATTAGCTGTCTCTCAGGCCAGGGAGATCCTGCCCACAGGACAATGTCAGATCAAGAATGAGAGGGAACTGCAATCACTCCACCACCACAATAAGCACAAAAGAACAAGCCAGATTTGCCCCTCCAGCTTCCAGATCCTGAAGTCAATCAGGATCAGTGATACCCAAGAAACAGGCTATTTATTAATATCAAAAACCAGTGCTCTAGAAGGGCCTTTCAATAACACCAATTATCCTAAAGCATCCATATTTCAGCAGCTTTCACAGAATACTCACATTTCTCAGCACAGGTAGAACCAAATGCTCAAATGAAACAAGGTCTACAACATACTGTCCAACCCGATATTCACGTCTCGAAGTAGAAGAATCAGAACTGAATTTGGAAAAAAAAAAGAAACAATTCCAAGTAGTGAGCTTAATGAGAATTTGCTGCAGTCATTTCAAATGGATTTATGAGAAGTTATCGTAGCAAGTCAAATCCCCTTAATTCTTCCATGAAAATTAAAGAAACACCGTAAACCATCCATTAAGTCGTACTGCAGACAACATACTCTCAGGTAATAAATATACCATAAGCTACCTTCCCAAGTATGTAAACTCAAATTTGAGCAGTGTACAGAAGCCAATGGATCTAAAAGTCAGCAGGTATATTTACACTGAAATCAACATACATGCCTCCAGTTCAGATCTTTGAATTTGGTAATACGACACTACAGACAGCATCACAGCAGTAGCCCAGATCTCAGTATGGGCTGCAAAACCCTTAAACAATCTTGGAAAAATACTCAGTTCGCATTTGCTGCATTGCACTATCCTAGGTGAATCTCCTTTATCAGCAGTATTCAAATTATTTAGTCAGATCATCTATGTCTGAATGTACCTGGACCTACACTAAGTTTTCCACAGTGTGAAAAGCTACGTCTAGTGAATCAGGAGAGACTGTGAACCTCTCTGCACTTCAGAAGCCCCTGTCTTAGTGGGGCTCTGAAACCCTCTTTTTCTTAAAATTCAGATGTGGGTTTTGAGGGCCGGTCAGTGGCTCTTTAAAACAATGTTATATGCAATTTCCCTTTTATTTTCCACTTCCACCTCCATAAATTCTTTGGTGGAAACAAAAAGTCTTCCTGCCTGCCTACAATAAGCTACTTGCTGTATCCCAAAGAAACTTGGCCTCACCATAAAAGGCTCAGCAGTGCTTCCTCTCTATCTAGTGTAAAATAGGCAGTAAGAGACGACACCCCTTCCTAAGCACATTTTCCACAGCTCACTACGCAAGAGACACTGTCTCCACACACAATACAGGTATCAGCCAGGACACAAGAACTAAACAAAGAGCCTGACCATGAAAGCCATACGTGTGCTGGAAATCACATTCTGGACGAGCATTTAACATGTCTACAGACTGGAGCAGAAGCATAAAACAGTAAGCCACTTACAGTCATTAAAACCTCAGTACCTGACTCTAGATAAAGGTCCTCGTTTTCCAGATAAAGTGACAACATCAAATCCTGTTCTCCTGCCACCTTCTCTAACTTCCTCTGTGTAAAATCCATCAATGGGAATGCCCGAGGATTTTAGAGCTTGAGTGACTTTCTGTATCAAAGTAGTTTTTCCAACACCTAAAAATAAAAAAGAAACAAAAAGCACACAGGATTAGTCTTCTATGCTAAAAGCCCGTTTCTAAACACCACAGTAATGATTCAGTTCAGCAGGAACACTGATTACTTTTTAAGTTGGCAAATTGTTTTTTTTAAATGCTAGGAAAGGAAAGAACAGAAGCACCTTTTAAAATTCATCCTGTACTGACACTGTAATATTTTATGAGCCTTGAAGAAGTATGTCTACAGTGAAGTTACAGCAGAACGGTACAAACATCCCAGGCTAACACTGAACTTGTTAGCTTAGATAGTGCACAGGCAGGCCACAAAGCTCACCCCAAGGCAGGTAACTAAATATGTGACAGCCATACTGCTACACAACTGATAGCCAAGCCAGCTGCAAGACTGACTGATGAATCTCTTTCTACCACTGCTATTTACTACTTCTTAAAAACAGAGCTGAGTTGATGCCCCTTTTAGATCATAACGTCGAAGCTGACTATTATTACCAGAAGCCTAACTGGTATAAAGGACACACTGCTGTTGATGTCCTAGAAACTGGAAGAACTCAGTGCCCCGAGATGTTGGAAATTTCATTTGCCATGTGGGACCTGACAACAGAAACACACTCCTTACGGTAATTGAAGCAAGAGGGGTTTTGACTAGATACAGGGAAAAGCTTTTTTATCATGGGGACAATCAAGCCCTGGAACAAGTTGCCCAGAGAGGCCACGCAGTCTTAACACACCCTTTGAGGTTCTCAAGGCCTGACTGGATAAAGCCTTGAGCAACCTGGTCTGGTCTCACAGCTGACCCTCCTTTACACCTCCTAAAGTCCCTTCTCACTCGATTTATCCTGTGGTCCTATAATCCATTTTCTTACCCTAAGACAGATCCTTAAAACCCTTGCCACCTGATCTCTCCTAGCACAGTTCGATGTACCTTCTATGCCATGAACACTGGCCACATTCCAGGCACCCCCCCAGTTCCCACAAAGGAGTTATTTCTTCTTCTTCGCCGTTGTACAAGTACATCCCTTGACAGTCTCCTTTTAAACTCAACTTTATTGCATCTCACAAATTTTAGTGTTACCACTTCATTTTTAATCACTGCCGTAAAAAAATAAATAAAATCAAAAGATAAAAAATATCCTTCAGAATAAACCTCCAAATTCCTAGAGACAAGGAACATAGACCAAACTGTGAGGTGCGCCTAAAGACACCAACAGAAATTATTTCAACAGGCACATACCAAATTCCTCTCTCAGATTTTAAGCAGATTTAGGAACTACTTTCTTAACAGTCAGTATCATTGGCAAAATATTCTGTGGCTGCAAGGACACCTAGTCAGACTATTAGGCAAATTTTTCAAAATTGAAGACAAAGTGATTGTTGGCATTTAAACAACAATAAAATGACAAATGTGGCACTGTTGGTATCTACCATCTTTCCAAGGCCTTGTCTCTATCAGGGAATTTATACTCATTTGACTAAGATTCGCGATCTCCAATTTGTTTACCTTCATTCAGTAAATTGCCAAGGAAAGCAAACCCGAAAGTTTAAGAAAACTTACAGTTATACATTTAGCTAATCAAAACAATACAATTTCAGTCACATGAACAGAGACAAGGCCTAAGCAAGGCCTAACCCCCACATCTCCCAGAGGGCCGCCTTTATTCAAGCAGACAGACAGAATGAAGCGGGTGGGATGTATCGCTTCCTCAGCCTAGCAGTAGCATTTTAAATTAATTCCAGAGAAGACAGTCATCTGCAAAAGGTTCAAAAGAAGGAGAATGAGGCCTGCTGCTTTACTTCCAGACCACAAAAGAAAGCTCTGCATTGTAACTGGTTTATTTATCAACCTTATAGTTTAACACTCAATAATCAGATTCCCCCACCATGATGAACTACCCCATCGCTTCAGTCAAGGCCTGCCCACCTGGGGAACCAATTATTTACCTATAACTGACTATTACTTAAGTTGTAAGAGCTAAACCACTACAACTAAGTTACAGAAAAAACGAGTGCTCAGAAATTATTAAAGGCAGCAGTTTAATTAAAGCAGGAATAGTTGTCCAGCGGTGGTTTTTTTCCCCGACATTGAACTGCAGGGCAGGAACCAAGGACAAAGCAGAAGCTAGAGTGGACTTTCATTAGGAACAAGTTAATGAATGCGGCAGCTCTGACCTCAACAGGCGGCAGCCGGGGAGGAGGGCAGGTAGAGGCCTGCAGCCGGGGCTCCCCGGCCAGGTTACCCCGCAGGCAGCCGCCGGGCCCGGCTGCAGCAGGAGGCGCTCCCGGGGCTCGTCACCACCCGGGGCGGGGGCCCGGCCGCAGGCGCTTTCCCCTGGCTCTGAGCGCTCCACAGCCCCGCGCAGGGCGGCTGGCCGGGCCGGGCCGGGCCCCAGGGCAGCCCCCAGCAGCCCGCGCCGCCTCCCCGGGCCCCGCTCCCCAGGCTCCTCCTGCCCCCGTTACCTGGGGGTCCGGTGAGAAAAACGTGCTTGGCCATGGCGAGGGCCGCAGGCCGCGCTCCACCCTCTCCCCAACACGGCGCGGCCCAGCGGGCGGGAGCACCGCCCTGCACCGCCCCCGCTCCGCTCCGCTCCGCCCCGCCCCGGGCCCAGCCCCGCCGCCGCCTGCTCCCCGCGGGGAAGCGCTGCTCGGCGTTGTGCTGGCGGCCGCGGTGGAGTTACGCGGAGCCCCGCGTCCCCCCCTTCCATAGCGGCGCCCCGGGCGGTGCCCGCCCCCGGCCCCGTGCCGGCGGTGCCTGACGTGGCGGCTGTGGCCGCCTTGCCTCGCAGCGCCCGACGCGCGGTTTTAATCTGCCGGTTCCAGCGGCCTGGCGGGGGGTTGCGCGCCAACCCCGGCAGCTGCTGAGGGAGCCTGGGCGCTGCCCTGGAGCCCCCGGGCGGCGGTGGCGGCGAAGCCGGCCCGGGCGGGTGGTGCGGGCCGGGGGGCTCGGGCGCCGCGGGGCGGCGGGCCCTGCCCTTCCCGGGCTGAGGCGGCCCCGGAGGCGCGGCCCGGGGGTAGGTCGCTGCCGTGGCATTTCCCAGAAGATGGACGATATTTAAAGGTTAGGGCAGAGGGGAAAAGACGATTGACTTCCAAAGTGTGGATCAGCATTTTCTTTATCCAGTCAGCTTGATCTGTTTAATATCTGAATATGTAAAGAAGGCTCTCCCAAGAGCTTTTTACCCGTCTCAGTAAACAACGTCCTCCAACCATGCAGCAAACCAGTCAGTTAAATGACAAATGGGTTGTCTAATATGTCGATGCAAACAACTGATGTTACCAGGGGGTTAATAAACAGCTAGGGGGTTGTTACAGAGCTGGGCAAATTGGGTCACAAGTGAAAAGGTTTGGCAGGTTTAACAGAGATGCTGACAGACATCTGTCTGCATCCCTAAAAGCCGTATGCATGTGGCTTCCTTCTTTGTGGCTTATTTGTTTAGATGGTGGTGATGGGGAGCTGTAAAACGGCAGATTTTTGTGTGGAGGGCTGCGGTGAGCAGGCAGAAGTCTGACTGAGGCGATGCCCTGCTACCAAGGCATACTGATCCCTGCCCGGCCACAAGCACCGATGTGTTTACCCAGAAATACCGAGCTATGAAAGGGATACATCTTTGTTGTTGATTGCTTCATCTAGAATGGATCTCTTCAGGTTCAGCACGTCTTTCTCTGGCTTTCAGTTCAGTAATTTACCAAGCATTTAGAGCTTATTCATCATTTTCACAAAGATAATGGGTATCCTTGTCAGCCAGATGATCCATAGGTCAGCAGGTAGAGTGTACATCACAACAGACATCACATACGGCCACTCTTGTATGGTTTTATATTCTTAGCAGGGTGAAGAGCAACCCTCTGTTTAGTGATACTGCACCCTTAAAGTATGCACGGTACTTTCAGGTCAGCTAGGATCAGGATTTGTGTAGAATGGTGGGTCAGCTAAAAGTGTGAAGGATGCAATCAGCTATTGCACTGCATAATGAGTACCTTGTACCGCTACACTTCTGGCTTCTGAGGAAAGGAAAAGTCTCTCACAGGCTCCAGGTACACTCCTCATCAGCACTCTTGTGAGGTAGAAATTGCCATCACCACTTTTAGAAGGAGAAACTGCAACAAAGAGATAGGGATGATAAATTACACATTTGTTCCCTTGGGTGGTATGCAGTACCAGAGCTGATCCCTAGGGCCCCGAGACAGTACAGAGGGAAAGGAACCTTGCCAGTAGGAAAAGTGGGGAGGATGCTTAGAAACACTCCCTACCCCTAAATCTGGTGCAGCGGTTCAGGATGGTAGAAGAATATTTCTCTTTAGCTGGGATTTATAAACCAGAACCTTTTACAGCTGCTCTATAATTGCAGATGAAGCACTTCTCTTTTACGTAATAGGCTAGCGTTTACTCTGGTAGTAGGAAACTTATCCTTTTCAACTGCAGCCTCAAGGGAGTTGAAATCTGTATTGTCCATTTGCCAGGAGAGTACCCCTATAACCAAATTCACAGGCTTTTCATATTAAGGCTGAGACATGGTACAGCCACAAATTCAAGCTGATTGGGCCAGACAGAGCACAGTTGAGATGTTAATGTAGAGGAGGAAAGACCTAGTTTCTGCTCTCAACAGCGCTGTACAGTCACTGGATATATTACATATGGTCAACTCACTGGATATACTACTATTCACTGGATATACAACTTCAGTTTTATGTAAAATTTGGGGAGTCATCAGAAGCAAAATTTAAGTGTTAACTTCCAAGTAGACCAAGGATTGTATGTATCATAGTTTGGAATATCTGAACCTTTCTTTGGCCTAACTACTTTGCTGGATCTGGCCAGAGGTCATTTCAGAGGGGAGATCGTAACTCCAACTTCTTGTTTGCCTGTTCTCTGCTTTCACCAGTGACCAGATTTAGTTGATTTATCTTTCTTGTAAACATAATGACTTTTATTCCTCATTTCACAGGAGTAGTGTGGAACATGTTTCATGCTTACATACTTAATTAAAAAAACTTAACAACTCTGGCATGTGTCTTGGGGGGTAGGAGGGTAGAGAGGTAACAAAGCTTCCCATGTCATCTAAAATGAAAATTTCATTTTCATAGTTTACATTCCAGACTTTGTTTTGTGTTTTTTTTCCAGGAGCAATGAAATTGTGATGTTAACTTACAGCTTCCTGCGGGCGCTTGCCAGGCATCTTTAATCTAAAGCAAGAACCACAGAGAAGAACTGCATATTTACTAGACTATTAACACAAGAACAGCACTTAATAACTGGCTACTTCACCCTTGCCCTGAACTTCCTGTGCAGAGCTTACTGTGATTGATTTTACAGGTAGGTTTTCTATATAATATTAAACTATTCCAGTCTATTGGCTGGTCGCCCAGGCAGGCCACATAAAGAGACCCAGACAAGGTTGTTTTGTTCGATACAGAGTTTTACTAGGTTTTATAAATCAACCTTTCATTTTCAGAAGTGTGTTTGGAGAATTTTAGGGCTAGCACTACAGTTTGACAGAACTCTGATTTCTAGTACGATATTCTAAGAACTATTTCACCCTGTTCTCAGATACAGGACTCTGACAGTTATTTTGCTGTGTGGCTAAGACCTTGATCTTGCAAACAAATGTGTGAGTAAAGTAGTTGCAGCCTCAGGGCTTAAATTAGTTAGCATTCCACTTTGATTTTCATTGTAATTTGTACCATAAAATGTTCTCTCCTTCTGGATGCTCTGCCTAGGTTGAAGTCATTCAAATGCACCAAAACCAGGCAGTAGTTATGCCAGTTGTGCTTTTGTAGTTTTGCTGTTAAGAAGACCTTATGTTTGCTAAATGAATTGGAAGTTTTATGTATGTTTTGTTAAAGATTTACTATTTAAGGTTGTTCTCTTTGATATATTTATTCTATAATCTGGTGACTGCATAGAACATGCAGGTTGTTCAAGAAGCGTGAGGTGCAGTGTGCAAGTTGCTTTCGCTGTAGCTGTACGCTGTAACCAGTAGTCTGGAGTCTGCCTGTGTGCTCTCTTGGTCATGGGATTTTTGCATTCATGGCTGGATATGTTTAGCTGAAGTAAGTAGAAACAGGACATATCCTAGCAGTGTAGCTAACTAAAAGAAAATACACAACATGGGTTTTACTCCTTTTAGGATGAGAGGAGAAAAACACAGCTTTTCCCCTTCAAGTGTGGGTAGCTTAATAGGTAGTCATTTATTCCTAGAAGGTTGCCAGCTCAAAATATTTTCCTGTCCAACTACCTAGACTGTGTTTTTGTTAGGTGAGGGTCAGTTAAATTCAAGTCAAGCTGAATTGAACTGT
Organism: Falco naumanni; assembly: GCF_017639655.2. Classification (NCBI taxonomy): domain Eukaryota; kingdom Metazoa; phylum Chordata; class Aves; order Falconiformes; family Falconidae; genus Falco; species Falco naumanni. Next base: position 76,115,401 of record NC_054059.1, read on the forward strand.
ATGGTCAGGCAAGGCCATGAAATAAGTGTTTACAAAAGTCTGGTGCCTGGAAAAGACCCACTCTCAAGTACCAAGGACAGGTTGTGATTCTGGGTGACCTTTAGACACCTTGGGAGGAGCTGCCAATCATTGTTACAAACTGTTAGCTAAGCCTGGGGGAGCCTACATGTATTGCTGGATGTTCACTAAAAAAAACTTGGATAGAGTCCTAGACTTATGTTGAATGGGGTAAAATTAATTAACTGCAAGTTTCCAGACCAGTGGCTAAGAAAAGAGGTCATTTGTGATATTTATGGTATTCCCTAGAGTAGAAGCTGGAAGGAATGAGCGTCGTCTACCACCTCTGACATGCACCCTCAATTGGGCAGTAGTTTACATTCCAGCACTCTGCCTCAAGGAAGGCTTAGTACATTGTTACAGTTTTAGCCCTTGGTTTGTTTGGTGTTAGGTTTTGAGGGGGTTCCCCCCTCATGGGAGAGAGTTGCTCTCCAACAGAACATGGCTTTTTGGTTCCTGGTACTTCAAGTTTGTACAGCGTTTTGCTTACATCAGGGTAGGGAAGTACACTTTGCTTTTAAGAGACTTCATTTTAAAGAGTTCTTTATTTTGTCCATCTTCTCACTTGCAGAGAATGCTCCTGCTCACAGATAGTGGGCCTAGCTGTATTCCTAGCTGTATACCACTGGCCTTCTAATGATACCAGTGATGGTATTTCTGACCTGACTTTGTTTTGCCCGTGGAGTAATCATGGTGACAGCAGGTGTCTGAGAATAAACATTGAGCATCTACAGCCTGCCAGTCTTTAAACTTCCCAGAGAGATAAGCCATTAGCGACATGCAGGGCCTCCTCTAGATGAAAACTGTGGTACACCCTCTGTCATTGATTTATCTATGGAACTTTTCTGTGTGGCGCGTGCAGTAGAAATCCTGTATGTTCCATCAATGGTTGTGTTCTCCAGAACGAAGGAAATTCCTGAAAGCATTTCCTGAAAACAGACACTTAAGAAATAAATTATATCAGCCTCTATATGGAAGTTGGAGAATATTTGTGAAATTGGATTTTCTATTGTAAACAGAGACCAACAACCCTTCAAAGAATGTAGTCCTCTCTCTCTACCAGCATAGCATGGTTGAACCTCCTGGGCAATTGCAGCCAGTTTGGCAGAAAGAAATAAGTAAAAAAATCTAATAAATTGCTATACATTTTTTTAAACACACACCTGGATATGAGGGATATAAGAGGATAAACAGTCTGAGGGGAATTATAAAGCATAAACAGAATCCTTATTAGGCAGGAGAGAAGCCACATAGAGCTCAACCCATAGCATAAATCCGTAGGAAACCAGGTTTCATTGTTTCTATTCTCAATGAAACAGCTTGCTTGCTTGCTCTTTTCAGTAATCTCCCACCTCCTACTTTTTCAAAAAGAAAATAGTCTCCTTGAAATTGCATGCCATTTTATATGGTGTTCTTATATATTTGGTAGAAATAACAAGAAGCATTCACTCTGAAAAAAAAAAAAAAATCCAGCTTGGTTTGTTATGGCATGATAAAAATAAATTTGCTGTTATTTTGTTAATCTGTTATTTTGATATAGATACTTTCCTGCATATTTCAGATTTCAACGGAATTCTGCTCTATATTAGAGTCAATGGGATAAACTGTAATTGAGGAAGAACTTAACTGCAACAGAGAATAAATTTGATTGTATTGCTAAGTTTTTCAGTTGCTGTTTAAGGTGTAACAATTTTGTCCAGAAAATGTCATTCTTTTGATGGTCGGTTTCCATAGGCAGGAACATAAATGAATTTCTATACTATTTTGAGTGCTTGGTACAAGCTGCTATACTGGAACAAGTGCATCAAGCAGTAATTCTTGTAAGACAGTTCAGTCAGAGAAACTATAGGATGAATACAAAAATCCCAGGGAAGTGAAGCAAATTGTCTCCCACTGGGGCCTAATCTCCTTAAATGCAGTAAAAAAAAATCTGAAGTTAACAGGCATGAATAGTTAAGAGAATACAAAGAAAAGCTAAGCCAGTCTGACAAGCTGTAGATATATATGTATTTAGAAGAATATAGTTTTCAAATTTATTTTCCTCAGAGATGCTTCTTTTTTGATTAACAGCTTTTATGCATAAGGGATGCAGTAATAAGCCCTCCATTATACTGGTGGACAAGTGTAAAGGTGTTCCAGGAAGGCCTTAATGTCTCTTTGGCACTCACACAGAAGAGGGCAAATGCGGAGAGATCATGCAAATTGTTAGGAGTTGCTGAATCTGGTAGCTGGTGGGAGGAAAGGCTGCTCCTGCTCCTTGTTCCCCCATTCAACCAGTAGTGAGGCTGAGCACGTATTGTATTTCCAATAGACACACCCCCACACACAGTGTACCTATATACATACATAAATGATTGGCCGTGCGGATCAACATCAACAGAAAACACAGCATAAACAGTAGCAATGGATTCATCCTGTTCCTCTATCTGGCTGATCAGGGTGAAAGCCCTTTAATAGAAAATCTACATGTATATATACACACACACATACATACAGTAAGGTTCTGTCCAGAAGCTGACCGTAGATACTCAGTCTATCCAGTAGCTGGCTCCTGGATTTCTTACTCTCCCCAGTTGCTGGCAGCTGGATGTACAAGGCCCTGGGGCTTGTGGCTCCACTCCACTTGCTGTTACTCAGACCCTCTTGTGTATACACACACAGATGCAGGCACACATGTGCTCACTCATAAACAGGCACACTATGGATCCTCCAGGAACTGGCTGTAGGCATTCAGCCTATCCAGCAGCTGGCCCTGGACTCTCTTGTCTCCATTTGCCTTGTGCACAGACACATAAATGCAAACAGTATCCAGGAGCTGGTTTGGACTACCAGATTGCTCCAGTAGCTGATTTTCAGACCCTCTGGTCTTTCCAGTATCTGACCCAGACTTGTGGCTGCTTTGATACTCAGTTCCCAAGCCTCTTTATCCTACTTGCTTGGTAATCCAGCTTCAGCTAATGATCGTACACTGACATGTGCACCCACAAAATATGCATATACTCTGGTCTCTGTGGTTGCTGGCACCCTAGACACAGGTGTCACTATGACCTGTGGTTCTTACTCCAGTTGCTGGCAATTACACCTTAATATGCTCCAATTTATCCTACTGCTGGCATCCCAGACACAATGGCCCTTATGATTCATGGTATGACTCCAGATGCTAGCATTTAGACCCCTCACTGCTTCCAGTCTCTACAGTTGCTTCTATGATCTGTGGTCTGACTGCAGTTGCTGGCACTTAGACATTAGACACACAGTGGCATACAGAATAAAGGGTTCCTGCACCCGAGAAAGTAGCTTAAAATGGAGTGAGCAAGAAGATGGGAAGACTGTGCTGATCAAGTGCAGGGCACAGACAGATAAAGAGTGATGACCAGCAACCTGTTCATATAAAATCAGCTCCTTTTACCCCTCTTATTTTTCCATGCTTGTTCCGCCCCAAACCACCTTGACCACTCCTTTTCCACACCTTTGCTTCATCCCCTGAACATGCCCTAAGTCTGGTGCAGTCCCAATGGTGGGTCCCATACCTCTGTAGGCAGTAAACTCCCTTCAGTCTGTAAGGTGTTCTGGAGTGGTTTTCCATTGACTTATCTTGAGGGGCTCCGCACCCTGGCTGCGGGCTTAACCCCCTCCTGTGCTGGCTCTGGAGAAGCTGAAGCAAGTGCCTCTGATGAGGTTATTCGGATTCCCCGTTTGGCACTGTGCCTCTGTGCTCCTTGGTGTGCGTGGAGACAAGCCTTTAATCACAACCAAACCGATGAGGTGAGCAGACAAGCTTGTTTTCTGCCCTCACAAAGCATTTCAGGAGGCAATACAGTCTGTCCCACCTTTTGCTGGGTGAAATTACTTTTATCTTTCATAAATGGGAAAAAGGATTCAATGTCCTGCCCCACTGCCTAGATCTGTAGGTAGTACGATTCTTCACTGCCTGTCATTCAGGTTTGGTTGCAAATCTATACCAAGCCTGGTTTGCTATGAATTGCATTGTTTTTCCCCCCACATCTATTATTTTATTGCTAGCCATTCTGTATCATGAAGTACTTCTGTAAATCTTGACATTCAGCTTTTGTTTTCTTCTACCCTGAACAATTTAGCATCAGCAGCAAGCCTTGTCACTTTACTGTACACTCTCCTCTATGTAATTTGTGATGAAGTTGAATAAAATAGCCCCTAGTGTAGATCCAGTGAACTTCTTCATTGTGAAAAACATCCACTTACCCCTACATTTTCTTTCTTGTATTTTATACCATTATTTATTCACAATAAGATTACTCCAAGGCAGTTTGGCTCTTAAAAAAACTTGGGTGAATGGCCTTTTCAAAGACCCATTTTGGAAACTCAAATGGACTTTGTTATTTGGATTGTCTATTTCCATGTGCTCCAACAAAATCCAGGATTTCTGTGAAACATGACTGGATTCTTGCCAGGACCAGACACCACATTCTTGCAGCGAGTTTGCAGACATGGGTATGTCAATAGGTTGATTCTTGCCAGCAAAGAAGAAAAGCAAATTATGCAACTGGCCCCTCAGCTTCAAGATTTAATTTCTCAGACACTTAGTGTCCCATTTATTTTTTAAATTAGTTATTAGTTTCAAAAGTTATTAAGTCTGAAGAAACGGAGAGACAGCATAACTACAAATTTCCATAAAACAGAAAGTTTCTGATTTTTCCAGCCTTACTCACAACAGTGAAACCTTGAAATTATTTCAGTTAGATTTTATTATCCAGTAAGATACTAATCAGCATAAGTGAAGTTGGCAGAAGGATCTATAAATTGTTTTCTTGTTCTTTTGTTTATTCTGTTTGGGTTAAAGCTTCTGATCATTCAGGGTCAGCAGAGACCATTATGCACATCTACTCATATCTGTGTTATAACATGCCATGAAATATTACTCACTTAGTCTGTGTGAAGCCTAATACATTATGGTTGTTTGAGAGTTCATCTTTTGGAAAGATATCCAAGTGGGATGCTGAGGAATCTACCAACAGATTTCAATAAAATATTCCAGTAGTTAATTACCTACATTTAAAATTTGCGGGTTTTTTCCTGTACAGATTATTTTAGCTTTGGTTTTCATCCAGTGAATCTTGTTCTGTCTGTGTCTGTTTAATTACAGAAACTGGAGGCTGTTCTACTAATCCGATGCGATGTGTGTTTACATTGGTGTCAATATCAAAGAAATGTCTATGCATTTCTCTTGTAACATCTTCCCCCTCACCCTAGTTTTTACTTTAAGGGAGATTCTGTACCCATGCTCTTGTTATGAGAACAAACACATTTTCCCAAGAAAATTCAGTCACTGGTAGTTACTTTTCTATTCCTTCTTTTTCTACCAAGAAAAGGACAAAGGAAAGAAATTCTGCCTGCTAAATAAATTCCTCTTAGTGCCACCTGTGGTTTTGCCCAGCCACCATGAGGAAAGTCACAGAGAGTAAACAGTCTCTCCTGTGCTAAAATCTATACAAACTCTGGCATGGCTGTCAATCATTTTTTGCCTGATGTGAAAAACAAAACCTATTTCAGCATTAGCAGTTAATGGTAATGAAATTGCTGAATAGCCAATTCAGCTCAATATTACTGGGGAAAAAAAAGCAAATTGAGCTATCAGATGGATGAAATTCATTTTTTAAATGATAAAACCATCTTCATGGTTACCATTTGCTTTAGTTACTGGGTTTTGTCATGTGTTTTCTAGCTTAGCTACATTTGTCATGTTACTGGTAATGTAGTTATGTTTAATTTCTCCTATAAACCCTTGTAGAGGGCTGTGTATAATTCTGTTTCTATCATTACAAATTCTGATTCATCAGTTTAGATTGTTGTTCTGAAGTCTTGGTTGCTAGGAACAGTGGTTTGCCTCCTTGCCAGGAATTGAGGATTTGTTTTCTTCCCAGAAGAAAAGCTTGTTATTTACTTGTTCATAATACGTGCTTTGTCTGCATGACTGATATTTGGATCCATTTGTAGTTTAGGTGTTTTTCAAGTAAAAATCCTTCATGAGTGAAGCAAGTGGATCAACACCAAGTGGGTAGAAATATCATGGCAAGGCAATACATTTAACATTTAAAATTTAATAAAAGATGGATCCTTGCCTTATGACCTTGTGTCGGAGATTGGCCATCACCCTGAAAACACTTAGGATTGTATTAAGTCTTACCATTGTTATTGTCATAATAGGTCCACAGGCCAGCAATGTCATGGCCTGTTCCTAGGGGTGGTGGAAGGCTTCTTCCTTCCAGTTTCTTTCGAAATACCTGCTTTTGCACTAGGAAACTCTTCCCCATTTAGTATTATTCCTGTTCCACAGAGGGAAAAGTCTAAATCTGTGTTAACCTGGAATTAAGTTTAACTGTTGGAAAGAACCTTTTGGAAAATAGCATCTAAAAATCACCTGAGCAATCTGGTTTCATAAAGAGAGCTGACTGCTCTGACTTGTTAAGCTAGTGGGAGGTGATGTGACAGAAGTCCTTTCTTAATTAGGGAAACCGTGAAAGGAAAAAAAACATGGGAGTGGAGGGGAACAGCTAAGACTCAGGAGATGCTCTCTTTTCCCTCAGTCATAAGTCTCCTGACCCACACCGTTAAATGAAAACATCAATGGTTGTTATTTACCTGGATTGTGCTCTAGACTAGTGTTGTGGTGAAAGAATAGCAAGAATGGTTCTTTCTGTGCTTGTTCTGACTTCCTAACCTAAGGGCAGAGCTTTTATAGGTAGATAGGTTGGTTGGAAGGATATAACCCCGAGTTGCTTAGACCCAAGGCCAGAAAAGCCTTGTTGTGGCTTTGCTCCCCCATTTTTGAGTGGAAGTGGAACACTTTCCCCCCTGGAAACTGAATTAAAGGAGCTCAGACCAGGTTTGGGCTTTTTGCCTCCTTCTTATTGTAGCATGAAGTTAGTTGTCCCGTGACAAATTGAGTTCAGTCTCTGCTTTATGTACTCTCAAGGCCCTGGCCTCATCCCATATCCATTCCCACACAGCCTCACTGCACCCTGACAAGAGCAAATTTACTCCAGCCTTAATTACAATGTTGCAGTCAATACCAATTTCATGGTATCTTTCCTCTGTTCCAGGAGTCCTAAGTTTGCTCCCCTTATCTCCATGGGCGGTTCCAACCCTTATGGGAAAAAACAGCTTATGTAAGTAAGGATGATGGAACTAAGTCAGAAACAAATTGAATCAAAGAGGGTAGTTGGACCTACTGAGAATTATCCTAATGCATTTAAAATATAAATGTTATTCTATAAGTGCTTTTTGTTCATGTAATTTGATTTAAAATCCTTCTTATTTTACATTGGGTACAATTAAAATGCCAGTAATTACCATATATTATATGTAACATAACTATTTAAAGTTTTGGGAACAGCTCTGTCAGGCTCAGCTGGCTGGTTGCTAACATTTCAGAGAGCAGCCTGTATGAATGTACACTGAGAGTACCTAACTGAGAGCCAAAAGGTCCAATGATTTAAAAGCAAAAAGTATGATGACTAATACCATGATAAATTTTTGAAGTTTCTCTGTTAATCTCAGTGTCCTGACCAGAATGTGGGTTTGATTATTTATGTTCTGTTTCGTTCAAATTCCCTACTATGTTTTGTATTTGACTGTTGTAGCACTTGGCACTGCCTGTCCTAATCCATTTGGGTTGTGATGTAGCAATTCACAGAGCACATTTTCCTCCAGAGGTGTAAACAGCATTTCACTGTGTAAGCTGGCAGAAGGGACGACAGTTATTCCCATGGTATGCATACAGCCCATAAATGAGTCCTTCTGGATGAAAGATGCTCTGTAAGTGTAAGATCATTATCAAGACTGTTACAAAAACCTGAATGCTGCTTGGAGAGTCTTAAATATGCTTCTGACACTCTTTCCTTGCTGGTAGTGCTAGTTCTTCTGTGCTTTTCCTGCTCAAGGAGGTCCCAGAGCCTTTCCAGTAGGTGCTATTAGCTGTTATAAAACCTGTATCAATCAAAGCCACATCCAAAGAATATGCCACTATTTAAAGTACTTAAGTTTGGCATGTAATTCCTCAAGGGGTAGAATGATATTTAGGCATCATGCCTAGCAAGCAATGATACTAAATGTCCTCTTCTGAGAATACCAGTCACTGGTGTCTCAGATTAACATGATCAACAGCAAGCCAAGTTCTGGCATATAGGGGAAGCACTAGTACAGCACGGGCACAGATATACACATACATATATATCCTGCATTTTGTCCTTCTAGTAACTTGTTATGTTGTCTCTTCACTCCTATTGCACTTTTCTGATTTTTTGTTTAATTTTTGTTGTTTTGGTTTGTTGCTTCCTGCCTCGTAACTAAAACTGCTGGAAACTCATTCGTTTCTGGCAACTGGAATCAAAACAAAAGATGGGCTTCATCTCAGGCTCAAGCTGCCTGCCTCAAGGGCTGGAAACTCAGGGTGATTGCAGTTACATCCCATCAGTGTGAGAGACAGCAGCCCCTGCGTCCTCCAAATAGCCTGATATGCTTGCTGACCTTGGGAGGGAAGGGGCTCTTAGACCACTGTGCTCTCTCCCCTTCTCACCTGCACTGACTCAGATCTTATACTTTCAGCAAGACCCACTGATCTCAATAAATGAAATGGTCTTCAGGTCCATTCCTGTTATGTCATCCCTGATTTCTGCTTCCACTGTTTCCTTGCAAGGTTTTGTTCAGAACTTTAGCTGGAGGCAAAACCTGAAGGTCGGGTAATTGTGGGTATTTTGGGCTTAACACTGCATGTTCTTTGTGCATTTCTTTCAAGTATTATTCATTACATGATTCTTTGTACTTTACATTTCTTTCCTTTGAAGTCCCATATGCAATTTACACAGATTAATGTAATTGGTGTGAGCCTGCTCTGGTGGAACAGGTAGGAAGCTGATACTACAGTTTTACAGCTAGTAACAGAATAGCATAGTCACACAGCCTGGGACATGAACAGGCTTTTAGTCATGTGCTTTTAACTGTAGGGCTAATCGCAGGGTCTCTGATCTCTCAGGAAAGAGATGTCATGTTTAACTTGGCTGCTGCCTTTATCTTGTGTAGTCTCAATCTCAAATAGCAAAATTTAGTGTCTTCAGTGGTCTTGTGTTTTGTTGTAATTGTTATGGTTCTCAGTCTTCTCTGTTACATAGTTCTTAAGTAGGCTGCTTCTATTACATGTTTCATACCCCAGGAAGGGATCGCATGTCCAAAAGCTTATTCAAGTTTTTCTGAAAGCTATAACTGTCCATCTAAAAAAAGAAGTTACATTGACCTACAAGCTTTGTCTTGTCCTTAGCTGTAGAATTCTTTACATATTCTGTGTTCCTTGAATGCTGAACAGGGAGTTTCAAACTGAGCCATAAAGCTTCTATTAAATGCACAATGATGAAAGACACATTAGTAGTCAGAATCTGGCAGCTGGTTTTAAGTTTCAGACTTAAGTTGTGTTGAGAGGACAAGGTAGGGCAGTTTTTCTGGTGATGAAGAGAACATCTTTTTATCCAGTCTAGTCTCCAGTTACAGTAATTTTGGTCCTTTCACAAGTAGTAAAGTCAGAAAAAGAGAAAGATAAGAAAAACAAAATATAAATAGCATTCTTGTTCCTGCAGACTGCAGGCTGGTGATGAATGAACCTTCAGGGATTTAAAATTCAGTCCAAATGAGCATCCAGCACTTCCGATTGTTACCAGATACATATATGAACCACTCAAATACAGGGTGATCTTGCATAGGTTTACCATCATTTGGTGTTAAACTGTAATAGTGTGAAGACAACCTTCATCATTACATCTCACTGTTCTTTGTATCAGAAGAGAAATGGGATGTAAAGTACCTGAACTTTGGGAGGTTTCTTTAACACACTGGGCTGCATTTCAGTTTCGAGAGACTGAGAAAAGAGAGAGATTTCCTGTTTATTAAAGTTATTTTGTCATTTCCCACTAAATACATTGGCTTGGACAAAAATTCAGAATTTAAATACCTGACTGTGTTATATGTGCACGTATACATGTGCTTCTGTCAAATATATGTTATTTATGCACACATCTGTGTTATAAAAGAAGGCTCAGAGACACAGTAACAAGCATTTCCAGTATACTTTTATTTCCACTTGTGCATACAAATCAGCCCAATGTTAACATTACAACAAATTTTCAGCTATTTACAGAACATGAATTATTTCTTCTCACTTCAATGTGTCATTGTAATTAATTCACACTGGAGAACAACATTCCATTTTTAATTTAAGTGGTTCCATTTAATTTTGAGTCCTTGTTAGAATGTAGTTTAAACAATGACCGCATCTTATGAAAATACACAACAAGAAAATAACATCTGCTGCACTATGTTGGCAAACACCAGGGCTAATGAATGGTTGTCAGTATCACAACAGATGTCTGTTTACAGTTAAAATAATATTCTTTACCAGTTTAAGTAAGTTCCTAAATTAATTTAACTCTTGTTTACAGTGTGTGGCTCAAATTGCTTTGCTATGATAATGCATGATGGAAGTGTTGGTAGATTGAAAAGTTTCTGTTCCCTTAAGAAGCCTGACTTAAATGTGACATCTGAGTTGGCTTGTGGAATCCATAAGGACAGCTTGATTTGATGAGGATTATCTTGTCAGTAGGAGAAAATTTTCATAATTTGCTGAATATAATCATCTGCTTAGGAGTATTACAGTTCAGAATGCTGGAGGGTTTTGCTGAACTGGAAAAAGAATGTTTAAGGGGAAGAACACAAACAGTCATATCATACAGTCAGGTGAAATAAAATGGAAATTACTTCAATGCTCTCCACTCCATATATCATATTGCTAGCAATCCTCGGCCTGTAGATCTTGCATCATCTTACATCTACCCCACTTCCTAGTGTTAACAATGTAGGTACCCATCCTCAAAGCAATGAACAAACTGCATGCAAAGCCCATAGACCACTCTTCCATTTGTCTCACCTCTCTGAAGTGGCATTAAATTCAGTTCCTTTTTCCTGTTGGGATAAGAAATTCCTTTAAACCTTTCTTGGTTGTCCAGGTCAGTATTAAGAAAGTTCATTTTCTAATGAAGAGTTTTGTTTTCAGCCAAGACACTCAGTGTACAGTCTGTGGTCTGCATGTCAGGACTGAGCCAGCAATGCAGATTCTAGATGATTTCCCTGAACTTACAGAAATTTTTAACCCTGTGATGGTGTCTCTAGCCTGTCAACTTTCATAGCTGCATGTCTACCTTCATGCAGATGTGTGCATTAGACAATATATTTTGACTACATTTTTTCATAAAGGTGGCATTAATAAACTCATTATGATGTACATTCTCTTCCCTCCACCACCTTTTCTCCAAAGCAGATGGTAGTTAAGAAGATTACTCAATTTTTGAGAATGAGTCAGAAAATTACATGCTGTGTTTTATCTTTCTCATACACAGAAAATTAGTGTTACAATGTGTCAGTAATTCACGATGACATATAAATTGGTCTGAATCCAGTACAGATCACAGAGTGGTCAACAATGCTCACTATTCAATTTAGATTTATGGACATCAAGAAGAATTAAAAAAAAAAACTGTAGGTGTTACTGAGGCTTTTGTTGTTTTGTCAGGATAGATCCCTAAGTATTCCACATAAACAGTTAAAGCGATTAAAAACTGCACCAGCTCAATGTCACTCAATGTAAACAGTCTTTCACCCCTTGCACTGTAAAAAATTACTGGAATGCTGTATTTTCCTTACTGGAAAGTGCAGTCTTTAATTTTGTAGCTGAAGTTTTAGATGTATCTTACTGTTTGTTGTAGGTATTGACTTCTTATTAAGGATTCTGAGTAAGATGCTGAACCCAAACACATGCAGTAAGACTCATAGGAGGATGATTTTCCAAATGGCTTTCAGTCTCCACAGAGTAGCTTTTGCTGGACTACTTATTACTTCAAAGCTATGGGTTTGGGTTTTTTTTATTCTCTGATCTTAGTCTCTAGCAAGTGTGATACACTGATTATCTTGTAGGAGACACTGAACTCTGATTCCTTATTCCTTTGATGCTTCATGTGCTCGATTGCTTCTCCACTACATGTTCCAGCCAACAGCAGGAGCAAGGCAAGGGAGAGGGTACAAGTGGAGAGAATTTCCTGTGCTTAGAAATGAACAAACCAATGAATTATCATTTATTCAGTAATTACAGTTTACAGTGCACTGGATGTATATGGAATCCCCAAAGAAATGGGATGTGTGAAAAGTTGGTTTCTTTGACTTCTGTCTTTGTAGTGATGCACTCTGAAATGAAAACAACCACACAAACTATTTTTGTGCCAGATTTCCTTTTCAGCCTTGTTTCTGCTCCTTAATCTTCTGCTGGAGTAGGTCTTCAGGGGTTCTGGTCTATAAAAACACCTAAGCGCTTGTGTTTGTGTAATTTTTCTTCCTTTCACACAGAGTCAGATTAAAAATTGTTTCCTTCTCTTGTGCCTGGTTGTAGCCTATGCACTTTACAGCCTCACTAAAGACAAATAAGAGGCAGAACGTGGCCTCTGGAGTGCAACTGAGCAGAAAGTTTGGGTCATGTTCTGACAGGATGGCAGAACATCCTCTTCTCTTCCCTGCCTTTTATTCATGAGGATTGGAAGAACCTCTCTTCTGTATACTTTGTCCTGTGAGAAGGAGGGACAGGTTTTGGCAGGCAGAGGACCTACAAGTTGTACCCCAACTTCTGTCTCTCCTTGCCATTACCAGTATGACACAATGGGCACTTAGGGTCATGCCGTAGGGGGCATCTGAACTGTTGTGCTGCCTCCTGCTCTTCATTGAAGCTGCACCAGTGTATGAATATGTTGAACAAGAATAAATACTAGAGTGCACAGGAGAACTAAAAAGCAATGAGTCACCATAAACTACAGTATTGGTCTGATTCTGGAAGAACCATAAAACAGTGGCTGAGTTGCTAACAAAATGTCTAGAACTGTCTAGAAAAGAGAGTCTTGTCCTTAACGCTGGAGAAGAGTTATTTAAGAGTAAAGTAAGGGAAATAATTATCTGGAGAAAACCTTACCTTAGAAAAATAATTTGCTTGAAACATACAAATTGAGGGGAATGCAAATCAGTGAAACTTTTTGTAAGGATAATCAGTCTATTTCAATCTACTCCTCCAGTCTTCTTCATGTGTCATGGAACATAGATTGAAGAAGACAACTGGTGGCAAGATATACTTAAAATAATGCCAGACAGACAATAAATTCTATTTTGTTTGTATTTTCTGTTTGTATTTTCCTATCATAAAAATACAGATTGTAGAGGACCAACTTTGACTTTTCTGTGGAACTTTCTGCCAAAAGGATTTGCTAAGTGTATGTTAAAACAAACAAACAAAAGCCAGTAACAACAAAACCACAACAGAAATAGTAACAATCCTTTTTTTATAAGGTCATGTGATTTTGAAAAGTCTGTACTTACAGAAAAGCTTTTTCAGGACAAAGTCCATAAAAAAAGATGATAGTAATTTTTCTCCCCTCACCTGTTTCCTAGATATCTTATGGTCGTAGTAAATACCAGAGAATGCATAGCTCCAAAACTTAAACTCTTTTTGCTTAAAATCAGCTGTGAATTTTGTATGCTTATTGCAGGCTGCAGCCATCAGACATCACTTGTGTCCTTGGTCAAAGGAAGAACTGTGAGGCTAGAGTTGTTTCTTTAAAAAAAATATTTTCAAACAACCTATGAAGGGTGAATGGAGGAACAGCCTTTTGTACTGTGTTTGATACCTTAGTGGAACTGTGACACATCTGTGTCAATAGAAACACTGCTTTCCTTTACACTGCTGGCCATCTTTTGTACAGGAAAGGTACATGTCTTGCTTGCAGTTTTTTGAGGCTAAAAAAGTATTAATGCCTCATCTAGAGAATTAGTTTTCATCTGTGGCATGAAGAAAATACAAGGCCATTGCATGGAAGTTTGCAGATGGTAAACATTGGTGGAATGAAAAAAATGAGCAAGGTAGGGCATTTAAGAAGAGCAGCTGGTTATGAACTAGGTGCATTTACGCATGACAAGTGAAAGGCTGCATGTTTTGGAAGCAAAAAGATGTAGATCCCACTTGCCCAGCGGGGGCTGTGTCTTGAGAAAGAAAGCTTCAGAACGGATGGGGAAGGGCCAGTGGTCGAGGGGTGATTGGTTGAACATTGCTCCTGGTTGTATGCTGAGGCTGAGTAGCTAGCGCAGTCCTTGGCAGTGTAGCAGAGGGAATCCAGAGCACGGATGGAGAAGCATGTTCTGCCATTATGCAGCATTAGTGCGCCTGTTACTGAGCTTTGTCCTGTGCTGGTGTTAATACTCTTAGGAAGGGAGAGATGTGAGAACAGTGGTGTAGAAAACTCATTAAGTCTCCCAGAATAAAAATTAGGCTCTCAAAATCACCCATTCAGGTGACTTGAGGTGACTTAATCGTTCTTAATATAAACAGGAAGATTTGTAGTAGGGCAGTTTTAATGAGGTCTAAAAGGGGAATTGGACCAACTCATATTGGAAATGGAGTGCCAAATTTTCTAATGGGATGGTAATTAGCTCCTGGGACATAGCAATCATGATGGATTTTCCATCACTTCCAAGACCTTAAATCTGATTGGGCACTTCTCCATACAATTAGTTTTGACTGCAGCTCATTAAAGTGACTCAGGAACTGCTGGGTGAGGGTGTCTGCTCTGGCTAGATGAGTGTCTTCTGTTTTAAACTTACTTGTAGTTGATGTACAGTCTTGGTCTGCAGAAGGTTGCAAGGTTCAATTTCACTGAAAGTACAAACTGCCTTTAAAATCACAGGTCACTGGAACTTTTCTTAGCAGGAATGGAAATGCTCTCCCTCACTGTGTTTTTTCTCTTAGGCAGCACTAGTTTTTTTCAGTGTGATCTCTGCTCATCCTGATCACCTATGTCCTCACTGGATCTCCAGTGAGACCTGGTGGATCCCTATGTTCTTGTTACTATTTTTTAGCAGCACTTAACGAAGTGGGTGGTTCCCTGCACTGTTAGACGGCTTAGCCCTAGTGGAGAGTCCTGTAAATTCCACTGAATGCTGCCGTGGTACTTTTGGTGGGACAGAATGGGAAATCAAATCCAAACCTCTTAAATTGTATGTACAACTGTGGAGGGATAGGGTGCTGCTAATTCAGGAGAGGTTGTTCAACTCCATCTTCTGTGACTGTAGCTTTCAATCCACTCCTGTTCTATACTGTAAAAATATGTTTCTTTTGAAGCTGGCTCTAACAAACTGAAGACAAGTGGTACAGTTACTTCAGCACACATAATTTGCAGTGGTGAGGGGAAGTAATGATATTACCTGTCATCCCAAAAGAGACAGATGTCTGTGGGACACGTTCAGCTTTATGATACCTTTGTTACTTGCATGGGATTGTACTGGTGCAAGACTATAATGTATCCTGTGGTGTCCTTCCCATAGCTTGTATTTTATAGGAGTGACCTGCCTCATACCTCAACAGTGCAAGAGGGAGCTCCAGGAAAATAAAAACTCTAATTTTGCAAGAGGGAATGTGTCTCATAGTGCCTACAGTTTTGTCCACCCCCCGCCTGTGTCAGTTCTGCCTGCTGTGCTGAAGAGATGCCACCCACAAGAAAACCCCGTCAATTCACTGGGCACAGAAGAAAACCTGGTAGGATGCAGAAGCAGTCTGAACCTGATCTTGGCTGAACTGGTCATCTAAAGATACCAAAGCATCCATTATTGTATCAGGTTTAGCTGCACATGTTCCATCTCACATGAAACTATCTGTGAAGGGAAAGATTTTTATTAGCTGCAATTTCAGCTAACCGCTTTATTTCCTGTCAGAGTAATCTCTCTTACTTTTATGACTGACTATAGTATCATAAATTTTTTAACATTGTGGTTTCTGGACTAACTTCTGGTGGTTCATCACAGCAAGGTTTTTGTTTGTTTGGGTGTTATAAAACCAGTGCTTTTTCAGTCAGTTTGGCTTGGAGGAAATTGTTTGTGGTAAAGTCCCCAACACAGGGAAATGCCTTAGTTCTCAAAATTGTGTAAGATAGCTTCCCCAGGCTGCTCACAATCCCACAAGAGACCGGTACAGTTAAAAAAAACACAACAAAACCCAAACAAACAAAAAAACCCCACCCACAAACCAAAAGAGGCCACCTTTTCTCTTTGAACATTTGAATGAGTGGGTTCAGAGAAAGGGTCTCAAAGAGACTCTTCCTTTTTTTTTTTTTTTAATTCAGTCCTCTTCAGTGTTCAGTTCATATTTTAATCATGTTTCAGGACTGAAGCAATCACACAGGAGAGGACTAAATCATCCATTCGCTTTCATGGGTGTAGTCATATATGTTGTAGTTTCTAGGTTACTTGCATCTCTGGCTTCTCAGTGGTCCCAGCTGCAACCTAAGGAGGATGTCTCCCTTGCTGGATAGTCCTGCTGTTCTCTCCCTGCTGTGCAATGCCAGGCTAAGCCTGTCTGCAGTTCTCAGAGGACACATCTCTACAACTGCAATGGTGTATGGCATGGAGATGCCAAAGCTATAAATGACCTGCGTTAGCATTATCTGCTCTGTGCTTGTCCGTGTACAGGTTATAGCTCTGGAAGGGAGAAGCAGCACAATCTTGTATTGCAACAAGGCTTTAAGTGGCAGAAAGGTATCTTGCAGTGCTGAGGTGCTTGCACTGCGTCTGGATACAGAGCATGTGAGGTCTCTGCTCTCTCTCCAGCATCTCTGCCCTCTGCTCCCAGTGTGCATTGTGGGCACGTGCCCTGACTATCTTGAAAGGTCTGATTTTGTCATAGAAGCCACAAGTTAAAGCAATAGTATTGCTCATGACCTGTCAGGACTCATAAACCAAATCATTAGCTCTTCAGAACATAAATGTTTAGCAGTAACCCCCTGTTCTTTTAAGCACACGTAGTTTAACAGCCTTTCACCAAAGGTCTTCAAAGGCCAACACCACAGAACACTGCCCACGGCCAGCTCTGCTTGGTTGGGAGATCATTTACGTTAAGAGATTGATTGTCCTCAAACCAGTAGGCGTTATCAACTGGGGCTTATGAATGTAGTCAAAATATTCCACACTATTTCTTACGAGGTGAGGATGTAGAACTTCAAAAAGAATTGTTATCTTCCCTATTTTGGTATACAGGTTTTGCATTAGCTGGTTCTCACTGTCTGAAGTCTGTGAAAGAAGTGGATTTTAGCTTGCTTTTCTACCTTAGTAGACAAAAAGTCCTTGGCTATACATACAGCTGTCAGAAAATTCATACAATACTTTTTTGAGTTTTCCACAATTCTGGGGCATCTGTCACACAGTAAATATTGATTTACTATATTGTACTATAGAGACCTTCTTCCAATCCATTCAATACTGGCTGTTTAGAGTTCAATTTTTATTACACTAGCAAGCTTTTAAAAAAGAGGGTGATGTAGATTACAAAGAAATGTTTGCTGTCTCTTCAGCCAGGGAAGGAACTGTTTAAGTAAAAGCACAGATGGGTGCCTGTAGATAGCAAGGAAAAAGTCAGACAAATCACAGAAATTGCAAGTCCTGTTCAGTTAATCGAGAAATAACAATTCAATCCTGCTGTAAAAGTCTAGTGGTTTCGGTGGGGATGGTGGAGGGTGTGAGGTTTTTTGAGTTGATGGAGCTGGTTTGCCAGTTCTGGCTCCTTCCTATTTCAGCAGCCACAAAACACAACTACAATCCCACTGATGGTGTGGCTGTAGAAAAATCCATAGTGAGTTTTCTCATCTGGGAACATGAATGCTGTGCCACGCTGTTTTCTCAGAATGAGTTTTTAAAATGTTTCTGCTGCTGTGTACCTTTTTCATATACTTCCTCCCTTCTCTTCATTTAGGAGAAAGTTCAGTGAAGGGAGCTGAAGGATTTTTGTACATCTCTTTCAGTGCACTGCGACGAGGTACAAAACCATCTTCTACCTCTCAATGAAGCTGCAAAAATAAACACAGTTATCTTGTCTTCTTACAGCATTTTTGTAAGTCAAGAAGGTTTTGGGGATCATGCCCACCCGCCCCATGAACAACTTTTGAGGTGTACCAACAGGTTCAGGCAGATTGGCAGGCGAGCATTGATCTCAGAGGTGTTATTAATCCTATGAGCTTCAGGAGGAAGCCAAGGAGGAGGGGAGAGAGAACCCTTATTAGTGTCTCCACAAGAAAAAAAAAAAAAAAAAAAGCAAGCATACAGATTTGTGTCATTTTAGACACCAGAGAGTACACATAGAAGAAAAACAACATAATGCCCTAATGGCAAAAGATTATATAAGCAGCTCTGCCATCTGATTAAATATTAGTAAAAACTACAAAACACAGCTCATAGTAAAATAGGTTTGATTAGCTTTGCTGCCCATGGTACTGCTTCTTTATATTGAGACAATTGCAGTAATATCCTTTAATGGAGGTTCTGAGAATGAAGAAAAGCATTTCTATTCATTTTGGGACTACAGGACCCATCTGATGTTTTCATTTTTCATCTCACATACTCAGAGGATGTGGAATTGCTCCTCTGTTCCTCTTCTCTGATGGGACCATCCAGTTTTCCATTCTGGGTCCCCTCATTAACAGGCATTTGCCACCTTGACAGACTCGTGAGCTCAGTAGGACAGCAGAGAACTGTGAAGCAACACCCAATACTATGTACTAAAATCTTTGCCTGCAAGGGGTCTGACTGACCAGATATTTAGTATTTAATATTAATATGAAAAATTACTTTTAAAATATTGTATATTCATTTACGTATAACAGTAGTGCAACTGTGGAACAGCACACCTGGGAGAAGAAGGGACTTTGGATGTTTTAAAACTTGGGCAGCACAGACCCTCCCAAGGACTCCCAGGGAATGTCATAAGGAGGAGGGAGGGGGAAAGCACAGAAGCAGGGAGGATGGGATAACAGCATAACCTTGTGCTCTCACTTTCTGCTGGTCCTACTGGCAGATTGTCTCCAGGCTTCAAGCAGAGATCAGGAGACCCAGCAAGAGCGTTTCTATGGCTTTGAAGTCTCTACACGTGGCACAGTGACGATCCGGTGATCATAAACTGAGGTCTGGTTCCAAAAGGAGCCCCTTAGATTTGTTTCTTGTGATTGAACTGTGATTGCAGCAGTGAAGACTTTCCCATGGTTGAAGCACTAGGAATGTCTCACTTTCCCATATGCCTTCCTTGGTGTCCATTAACGTGAGATCCCCCCTCCTCCTTTCCCTCAGTTGTTGCACTCTTGGTGGTCGTCTTCTCTTACCCAGTGGCCTGTTTTCTTTTGTTTATCAGCATCTCTGTCAAATTTTGTTTAAATTGTCCAAGGCACTGAAAGGATATGTGGAGGACAAACAGAAACACATAGAAAGCCTGACTCAAAATATAAACTAGATGGCTCTTGAAACTGGCAGTGGATAGTGCAAACTTCCTGTGTGTCAACAGTTAAAAAATAAAGAACAACAAAGATAGGGAAATAACCATAAAACATTTCTTCAGAAAAATGCTGTTTAGTGGGAGGCAGCACTCTCAGCAAACAGCATTTGAGACCAATATATTTTTTGTGCCCAATTTTTCTTCTTGCTGTTTGATGTGTTATCTCTCTGGGACAGCACCGTACACTTTACTTCAGCTCGTAGCATCGACATAATGGAGTTCCTCCCAGAGGTGCTGCTCTCTAGAGCAGGTTGTGTGGTATTGTGCAGTGTTTGCCTGCCTTGTTTTTAACCACCTTCGTTATATCTCTGCTCTGGACTTTTTCTGCAGCCGTTTCAAATTGCCACAAGGGAAAATCAAGGGTAATTGAATAACGGGTATTTGGTGTGGCTTCTCACAGGAAGCAATGGCTGCTTTCAGTTATCTGAAGCAAGACATTTAAAAAAGCTCAAACCACTGGAAGGACAATAGGTATGGGTTGGATTCCAATCTCTTACCCAAATAATGCTGTTTAGTGCTAGATGGGAAACAATTTAGAAGTGTAAGCTCAAATGTCCAAACTACCAGAAGTTCCTCCCCAGCCTGGCACCTTCATAGACAATTTCTTCATTCAGTCTCTCTGCTTAGGAACAGAAGCACTTCCCAGGGTCATCGCCACTAACCGGCGGTGTGGAGGCTGTTCATGTTGTACCTGTTGGGTAAGAACAGACTGTCAGCTTCCTTAAACTATCATGAAAGTCACTTCTGTTTTCATGGAAAGAAAATAAATCTGTGAACTTTTTAGTTTGATTATTCATCAAAACCAGTGGCACGTTTGGTATCTATAGACAATTTCTGGTGACAATCCAGAAAATCCAAGTCCTGTTAGAAGAACATTATCAATAATAACATCCTCTTATTAGCATAACTTTGAGGAAGAAAAATGTGAATACTTTTTCTCTAAAAGTTGGGTCAGGTAATAGTATTTTTCTGATTGTACATCTGAGGAAAGCAAGCTTAGATATTACCTAAACAATTCTTTTTACAGATTATAGTTGTGCTGGAAAGATGATTACTTTATTATCTGTAGTTCTGGTCTACCAGCCTAAACTGTAAACTGTTGCTCCGATGACTGTCAGCAGTTCTGTTCCAAACATAATACTGGATTTGTGGGAGTTCTTAAAAGTTTGTTTGCAGTTTAATACCAAAGGGTCAACTTGAACTATTTAGTATTAAAATCCCCTTTGTTTCTTCATGTGATACAGGAATAAAAGCCAGTATTTATTTTCCTTCAGCTTAACTTAGATACAGGAATACAATTTAAGAATGCCTCCCGTTCATGGTATTTTTTTATGCTAGTTGTCTTTGGGATTTCTAGATGAGAGTGCTGTGCTTTGGATTGGGTGTGCCAAACGGTTCCTTAAGGCTATTAAGTTCCATTACTTCACACACACATTCCTAATCACCTTGAAATGACAATAAATATCAGCTCATAAATTAATTATTTGCATCTGCCTGCTAATATTACAGTCAGTTTGGAAGAAGCCACCTGTGGGATATTTTTTATTCTTTTCTTGTACATGCCAAATATGGATAGATAATCCAAGTTGCTTCAAAGAACTGGTCAGGGAATTGCTTACTTTCATCATGAAAAGATTTTGATAAATGAAAATGCTTGATTTTTATGAAAATCAAACAACCCTAAAAGGTCACAAGTCCCAAAACTGTGTAGGGATTTTCTTTAAGGGGAAAAACAGATCTTTTAATTAAAAGTTCTGTATTTTACCTTTTACTAATGTAGTTTCTTTAATTTTTTTGTTGTTGTTTTTATATGGTAGGTTCAAGCAACTTCAGTTTCTGATTTCCTTTATATGAAAAAAATGTATCCATGTATCTTGAAGTTTGTTTATTGAGGTATGTTGTGTAAGGTTATAGCACTGAAGCTTTTTTTTAACATTTTACCTTTAACTGAAGCTTTTTTTCGTAACATTTTTTAAAAAACTGAAGGAAATTTGACCAAGTTGTGAAAGTAAAATACTCAATCCCTTGTTGGAGACTAAATGTGGACATTTTTAGATCAGGAGGAAACTGTTTTGGAAATTTATAAACTTCAGTATTTCTAGGACAGCTATAGCAGATACTGTCTGGTTTGCTGACTGAAAATTTCCAAAACAGTACAATAAATTGGAAGATTTAATTATGCTGCGTGGCATCTCTGTGAGAGTATTTTATTCCTACATGGTAAAAAAAACCCCAAGGTTAAAAAAAAAAAAGCAATATGTGTTTTATGGGAACTCCCCCAAAAAGTTATATGCCAAAGAATATGCAAATATATCTAAAAGGCCTGGGGACATATGATGGAAAATATAAGATATTAAGATGTTTCTTTACCTGTGACAATAAAAGTTGAGTTGCTTGGTCAAAGTGAAGTAATAGAGAGAGTTCAGCAAGCTGCAAAACTGGATTAATACACTCAGTACGTTAACAAAGTATGGAGGCCCTTGGAAGGATGGCTGTCAAGCACACAGCAATAAGTGAAAACTGCTGGAATAATAAAAGGCTTATGCTTTCCTCCTGCTAGAGGGAGATACCCTTCTAATAGGGGTGAAGCATGTTCACTGTGGTGGGGAATCCATTAGGTCAGGTACACAGTAAACTTGTATTCCTCAAACTGTGGACGTTCATGGAAAGGCAATCTTGAACAGTTGATTCTACTTTTTAAAAACAGTTTTTCACTACTAGTAAATAGTTCTGGAAAGCACACATTTATTTGCTGCCAGCAGCTGCATATGCTCCAGAGCAGGGGAGTCAGTGTTTAGACTTGTAGCCAGTATTTGCAGATGCTTTTCACTCCCTCAGTCTGGTAGGGCTTAACAGCTGCTCCCACTGGAGAAGTGCTCATCAACGTGGCAGTAGCATCAAAGCAGGGGATTTACCGCTGATAGCCGTGAAGGCATGGTGTGCATGGTCTCAGATGAAGTTTGTTTGAAAGAAGGAAAGGATAATCACAGGAAGATGGATAGGCCCAAATAGAGAGGCATGTCTGCAAAAAAACTGAGATAGGCTGGCTCTACTGTAACTGAATCTAGGCGTACTGCTTCAGAGAGTCCTATCACGAGACATGGTTTCCTCCATCTTCGACCTACTCTGCAGGGTTACTCTGAAGGAAAAACTTAAAAAATAAACAGGGTATAATACATACACTCAATAAATGTAACCAGTTTGTTTAGCCCTTTCAGAATGGGGCTCAGTACAGGGTGTGATACACTGGAAAGAACGGGACAGTGTTTTTTTGGTGTCCTTTATCTTAGCCTAAGTGAGGTGGACACATCAGAACAGTTTGACCTCTGAAGTCTTTCATTCCTCAAGTGTGTTGATACTAATGAGGCTCCCAGGCAGAATGATCTCCCCTTTTCTGTTATATCTCCACTTTCTTTATCCATTCCTGGCTCCCTGCCTCTTTGTTCTCCACACCAAAAGCTCATTTACTTGTTTTCTTGCTGGCTGTAGCTGCGGGGGTTCACTTCCTTTTTGTGCATTTTCTTCAAAAGCCTTGAAATGTCACATAGCTATAGGTCCTGCTGAGATGCTCTTGTCTTATTAATGTACCAATGGGTGTTTTTTAATGAGAAAACATGAAAGTACCATGAGCCTTCCTCTGCGCCTCCCCAGACTGATCATGAGAAATTGATGAATTGTGTGAAGTCTGCAAAGACTTGGGAATTCATTTTAAGTCTGTTTGGGCAAATATGCACAAATAAGAGTTTGGTTTTTAGGAAATGGTTTGAAATTGGCTTTTACAAATAGCATAATTCAACTAGGGCTGAGGGCTCCAAGACTGAACATAGCCTGGCACAGTATCCCCAGAATAATACGACTAATAAATTCCCCTAACATGATAAAGGCAACTTATGTCTCAGACTTCGGAACAGAGGATTGCATTAAGTGTTCTCACTGATTTTCGTCTCTGGAGTTAACAATTTGGGGCTCATATATATTCTCTAGGAAGAGCCATCAGATGCTTAAGAGGTGGGTGCCTACTGCTGGTCTCCTGAGGAAGTGATGTAGTGTATCCCAATGATGGGGACGAGGTTCCTCATCTCAAGGCTGGGCTTGTAACTCTGACGGTGTGTGATTGTTCCGTTTTTATAGGCTGAGGCAGCACGCATCCGAACTTTTGAAAATCTGGTAGGTGTTTGCTTGTGAACTTGGGAGTCTCAACTTTCCTGTGTGAAACTCTTGGTCTAAGTTGTTTGCTTTGGCTCCACTTTTTGTTCCACAGTGTTCATTGTGTAAGAGAGAGGAGAAGGCAGGAGAGCAAAAAACAAGCACCAGCAGGGTAGGCAGCTGTCTAATTAAGAGGACTAGATTTTTCTCTGCACTGTTTTAAACAGGCCTGGAGAGAACTGTCTGTCTGTCTGCAGTTAACACTATGTGAGGCAGGCTCATTGCAGCTTGCTGAGGGAACGGTTTGTTGGTTTCCTTAACAGAGAACTGTTGGTTCTTTCTGCCCGCCATGCTTGGTCTGTGCATGACTTTGAATGAAGGGATGTTGTTGGTATCAATATGAATCACAGCATTTCTAGAACTAGGGCAAAATACCCAGGGTCACAGATTTCAGCAGCCTTAGCTTTGGGTTAGCTTTGGGTAGTTGCTATGACAAGGGGGTTTTGTTTGTTTTCTTGAGTTTCTTTGAAAGTATATCAAGCTGGAGAGGTGATATCACTGATTATTTGTGTCTACATTACTTTCAGGAGGAACTGAGGCACAGATTCTGGACCTCAGGATACTAGAATGATCACACTGGATTATACGATAAGGTGGGGACATGTGCTAGGCTGCACCTGGGAGCATGCCTTTGACTGCTGTGTGCCTTTCCTGAGCGGTGTCCCCTGCCAAGATACCTCCCATCCTACAATGCAGCATCCTGGTGTCCCTGCTGCTCCAGGACCCCCATGCCAGATGGAGCCACTCGGCGCTACCACTGCCCTTGAGGCTAGCTGGCTGCACTGTGGGGGCCTTCAAGCAAGATGCAGCTCTGTTCTGCAAGCACATGAGAGGCTGTGCTCTGAGCAAAGAGTAGGTCTTGTGCTCGGTACCTGAGATTTGTTGGGATCTGCATGATATTGTCAACTTTGTAGCTAAGAGTCATCTGCCAGTGTGAAAGTAGAAAGTATGGGACTCTTCACCTAATCACTATCCTGTTGCCAGTGGTAGCCCAAAGGGGAATCCTGGAGAGGAGTGTAAGACCAGAGTAAGCCTGTAGCTACCCCTCCCTAGAATACACTCCCAAGATCCAGGGATTGTTGGCTCAGGGAGTCCCTAAGACAGTGGTGGTATCTTTGTATTCAACAGATCTTAACAGATTTTTCATTGTGAATTCGTCCTTTTTTGGACATACATGCATTTTTACATGTGCTAAGATGTTTTGCAGCTTAACCATGTATTGTATCATCAGGAATCTCTCATTTGCTTTGAACTTCTTGCCATCTACTAATTTCATTTAATGCCCACAGCTATAAGTGGGAATTATACTTTAAGACTTCAGAGGTTCCCTTGCTCAGCATTCAACGTGTACTGAAATGTGTGCTGCACAAGCAAATGGGGATCATAAAACAGATTCCCCTGGTCCATGCTTTGTGAAGGCACATCGCACTACCACTAAAAATCCTATACCGCTGCAGGAAGAGTTTCCAATGACTGACTCACTTTGTGTTGCCATATACAAAAAATTAAATCCTGAAATCTAATGTGAAGTGTAGAGGAAGAGGTGTGGGAAAGCAGTGATGAAGAAGGCTCAGATGAGAGTTCGTCTTGATAGTTGCATTAAATATGGTAACCTAAAAGCTGTTTGTAGTTAGGTCAAAAGTTCAGGAGAAAATAAAACACTACAGGAAAAGTACAGCAGGGGCTTCCCTTAAAAAAATATGATTCAAGATGTTAAATTGTCCTTGAAAATAGGAATAGTAAAATGTAACAATGGTGAGCAAGCAAGACTGGATACATAAGTTATTCATGGCAACAGATCTTTAAATTACATACAGCAGCGGGGAACACCCAGTGTTAAAAGATAACACATGCATATCCGCATATTGACACATGTTTTTTTTAAAAAAAATCTGGCCTCCTGTGTTGGTGTTTTCATTGGCAGCAAGAAAATAAATTTTGCCTAATCTCTGATTTTCATTCCAGACAACATCATCTTTTTTCCAGCTGTCAGTAGTTACAAGGATGTCATGCAAGAGTAGTAGCTTACTGGTATGAAATGGTGCCTTGGCCTTGAAAATCTTGTAGTCCTAGCTCCTGTTCTGATGAGCTGTGCTATTTCCGTTATGGGTTCTGTACCTTCAGTTTTAAGGGGATTACCTGCATGAGCGAGACTTATGGAACTGAGATATTTGTGAGGAAAACCATGCTCAAATGAACTTTTTGTGCTATAAAAGTATATCATTAATTCTTTCTGTATCATTCTTGTGTGTATGCGTGTCTATCTAAACCTTATTGTGATCACAGAATCAAAGGGAAATTACTCAGAAGCTTCTAGGATTAAGATTTCATTATGTCTAACATCCATCCGTTCTTCCACTACAGACTCACAGGTTTTGAAATTAAAAAAAGCACTATTTTGATGGATTAACACATTAAAGTTTGGGAAGTTTCAGTGATCACAGTAGTGTGCAAAGCAAATGGTAGAAACATCCACTTTGCGGTGTTTTACCCACCAGTTTTCTCAAATGTCATCCTTGCCAGCAGGAATCTGAAAAGACAGTTGCAGCTAAACCAAATGAAAAAAATCTTATCTAGGACTGTATAAATAGGATCGGAAGAGACTATGAGAGCTCCTTGAATCCACTCTCCCTAACTGTTCTGACCAGATGATTGTTTAATCTCCTAAAAACCTCCACTGATAGAGATTCCACATCCTCCCCAGGCATCTTTGAGTGCTAAACTAACCTTCCCAGTAGAAAGCCTTCATAATGTCAAATTTGCATCTCCCTTGTGCAATCAAAGCCATTAATTCTGTCCTATTGCAACAGGCATTGGGAAGAATCAGTTCCCTGCACTGCAGTAGCGTTCTCTGGACATGAAGCTCACAGTAGTTTCCCCTCCGCCTTGTCTTCTCCAGATTAAATCTCTCCCATCCCTTTGATCATACCCTGCTGCACACTTTCTCTAGATCTCTTCCTTGAAGCGGGCTACCAAAATTGGATGCAGTAATCCAGACCATGCCTACCAGCACTTCACGGAGCAGAAGTTTTACAGCTTTCTTTTAATCTATTTATACAGCTTAGTATGACATTTAGCTTCATCCAAGTATGACCTTTGGCTTTTTTTGTGACAGAGTAGTACTGTAACAGGAATAGCAAACCTGTGGTTGCTGAGCCCATGCAGTTTGCAAGTGGATCATGTAGAGCTTCCCTGTATCTGGCTGTATAGGGTGCCTGGAAGCATTCCCTGTGACTACAGCCAGACAAATGGCTCAGACACTAGAACTTCTTTCTTCAGACTGAAGTGTGGAAGACTCGTTTTCGGTTTGGATCGAATCCTGCAGTACTCCTTAAGAAACTGTGCTCGAAGAAACTGGGATGAATCCTGCCAATTGAAAGCTGCCAAGGAATCAGCCAAGCTTCCATTGTAAGACAGGACAGCATTGTCCTTGACCATCCCTGCTACAGAGAGTAAAATCTAGCAAAACGTTCTTCATTTGTGGTACTTATCTTTAACCACAAAGGCAGCACTGTCAAGCCAGAAGTTGTCTAAGCTGAAGGTATCCAAAGGGACAATTTAAGCCCATTGGCTATCAGTGGGATGGAGAAACAGGACCACTGAACAAGGAAAGTCTGAGATCCACTTCTGTGACGCATAGCACTGCAAACATAAGACACTGTCTAGAAGCAGGCTTAGATAAAAAGTACTGAGCTGGTGTGCTAACAATCAGCATTAAAGTGTTGCACAGCTCTGCCAGAAGCCTGCAAGGGCTGCTTGTCCAAAGTACGGACATGCATGTGCAGCTGTACACAAGCTCTTCTCTATTAGTACAACTGCTGAATGAACAAACACTGATAAGAAATGCTTAAATATTGTGCCTGAACTATGTTTTGACAGCTGTCACTTGTACTGTTTCCCCCCAGGTCTATCTTTTAATTACATCAGGTTAACACAATGTTGCATCTGTCACCCTTGGCTGATAGCAGAAAGGGACAAATTCAGCCATGGGATGAACAGATTTAGCTTTTCTCGCTGTCATGACAGTGTTTGCTACTCTCCACTTGAATCACTCACTACCCACAGTCAGTTGTCACGGTTAGAAAAAGAAATGGCCTGTCTGAGGGTTGCGCAGTGGTTCAGGCAATTGGCATGTGCTTTGTATGACACTGTAGTCCAGCAGCTAAGGCGTTTTTAGCTGAATCTGCAGCATGTGGTATAATTCTAAATCTCAAAGGACAACTTTATTTTCGTCAGCTAAAGGGGTCTGAGAATTGGCTGCAGAAAGAGAAAAAATAGTCTCAGCACTTGAGTGGTTACTTAAGCTATGTTCACATCTTTCCATAGTCACTTAAATGTTGCTGCAAATGAATTGCTGAAATATTCCTGGAGATTAAAATGGAGAGCCTTCAAGATTAATGTTCCCTCTATGTGCAGATTGCTAGGTGGGGGATGGAAGTAGTTACCTTTAATGACACATTTATAGAAGTTAGGTCAGTCTGCTGGGGAACTGATTCAGTATCACACATCTTTAGTGGTGGGTTCTGCAGTGTTGCTGGGATCTTGCATGTGAGTAACGAGTCTTGGAAATACTCTTTGCAAGTGGGCTGTGTGCTGGAGAACAAAAAGTGAAATCAGTTCAAAGAAAAAAAGTCCTCTAACAGCTTGGAATATAATATGTTTTTAAAATGACGCTGGAAAATGGATTTCCTTTGGAAAATTTGTAACTGGGAAGATCTCTGAATAGGCTCTTTGCTGACCTTTGCAGAACTGTGTTACGATGGAGCAAAATACAGTATGGTACAATAAATGTTATAGCTTGCACGTTTAAGCTCTGAGTATTGCAAGGCTTTCTAAATACAAAACTTCAAAATTTAAGGAAGACTGGTTAGATTATTTTCTACTTTCTAACATGCACTACTGTGCAATAACAAAGTAATGTGCACACTTAGTAGTTTTTTTGAGATGCATCATTAAGTAAAAATAATGATATTCATAATAGTGATAATTCACTGGAGCTGAACATTTGTTATCCTTTTGAACCAGATTTTGTTTTAATTTTCCTTCTCCCAGATCTAGGGAAGGCAGAGGAAGGGAAACACCTCCGGGTTTTTTGGTTGGTTTTTTTGTATGAAGTAAAAGGAGAATCAGTTCCACTTCCATCCATTTCCTTCCAGCTGCAGCCACCTCCTCAAAGGCCACTACAGCAGAGGTACGTCTGTCTGGCTGTCAGCCTGACACCTTTCATGGCCAGCTAGCTAGTCGGAATGTACACAGGACAAACCACACCTAGGGACTGATGTCAAACAGGGCAATCGCAAAGGACTGTCACTACTCTGTGTTGGTACGAAAGTCTCTCTGAGTTTCCACTTTCTGTTGCACAAAGCTTCACCATTTTGTTCTTACTCTTTTTCTTGTTTGTATGCTAACATTCCTTTCCCTTTGAGACAGTTCAGGCATTACTGAGATAGCAGACAGAACACAAATAACTTTTCTCAGAGAAGTAATGACTCTTGTGTTCATGCCTGATCTGGGAGATTCTCCTTTTGTGTGTGTATGTGTGTGTTTCTTTTTCTTCTTCACTTTGAGACACTGTTGGTTTCAGTACCAGATACTTGGCCTATTCACCATCCCTGCCACGACAGGCCTCCTGTTCCCATTCTGGACTGCAATATCTCACACAGTGAGGGAGGAAAACGTAGGTGACTGAGCATTCTCTATTCAGAGAAAAATGTCCCTTAAAGGGATATTTTTCCCCTTCCTGGAAGGGTTTGTCTGCAGGTCAGGTGGGTGAGTTGGAACAAATCACAGAGGAAAGAGTGAACAGTCAGTTTGGAGTCATCTTTTTTCTACCTCCCTTGTCTGTTTTCTTCAATGTCCCAGTCTCATTGAAGTTAGATCTTTCAAGATCTTTCCTGAAAGGAAAAGGAGGCAAAGAAAGCACATCTCTGGTGTTTTGGGTTTTTTGGGTTTTTTTTGGTTTTTTTCCCTAGTTGTCAGCCAAAAGCTGGTCAGACTTTAGCACCTGTGAAACTGTGAGGAGTCATTTCTCCGTTTCTGTGCTAGTTCCTGCTCATCCTGGTGAAATGCCTCCCACCTTTCTGCTTTGGTAGAAAGAAGAAACTATCTGAAACGCTCTGCAAACTGACATAAACCCAAAGCACCTTCCAGGAGAGGGAAGAGGTTTGTGATAGTGTGAGAGATACAGAGAGCCTTCCACAAATAGCCTGTGCACGCTGCAAATCTGAGACTTCCCTGCAGCAGGAAATGAAAGGCTGGGGTATGCAGTGTGCACTGCAACTGCCCAGGAGACTTCACCTTCACCTCCCCACAGCCATGTCACCTGGCACGGGCTGTCCTTGGCTCGAGGGCCCTGTTCCAGCTAGACTCAGTAGGGCAGTATTTCCATGGTGGCAGTGGCACTGGTTTGCTGTTGCTCACCAGCCCAAGATGCGGTAACCCTGCCCTTAGAGATCCCTCCTGCCAGAGCTGCTTTGCTGCTGCTCTCTGCTGTAGTGGGCAGTTGCAGCTGCGCTGAGGTGCTGCTAACGTTGCTGCAAGCAGCATTTATTTTGATGAAAAACATGCTGGTCATTAAGGGTTATGCCCTTTCCAGGGACTGCTCCCTGGCTCCTCTGAACTTTGCAGGTACCAAACTTTGCAATGTTAATATGGAAGAGATTCTGCAAACTCACCAGGAATATGGGGCAAAGCTCTCTCCCGTCTCATCTGTGCTTTTGTCTTGTCCTTTCTTCCAGTTTGCAGAGCCCTTTGCTCCTTTCCTCGCTGTGTAGTAGATAGGAACATTTGGCTTTTTGCAATCAAAGCAGCTATGGGGGTCTCAGTGGGATTATTTTTACATGTAAGCATTGCACAAGTCCAGCTCCAGGAAAATAGGCCAATGTTTTCTTTAACACATGCTGGCATAAAATAGGAACAACTCTTCTAAAAGCTTAGAGACTGAGATGGCCTTGAATTAGATCCAAGGACCTCAGATTAATTACAAAACTAAATCAGAATGAAAGTTCTTTTATAGTTCTGCAGCACAATGGTCCCTGAACTTAGTGAACCTGGATGTCAAATACATAGATAAGGATGATCTGTACTGAAGCAGAATAAAGGGCACATTTACCTAGCTGTGAATTAAGGGTCTATCCTTTGCTAAATTCTGCTGTTTCTTTAGTGATTTGAACAAATCTATGAGAAAAATCAGATTTCTGCTGCTGAGGAGAGAATGTTGCAAGGCAAATTCAGTTTGTTTTACTCAGTCTTGCTCCTTTGCCAGAAATTTGTCTCTTCTGTCCTAAAAATGATGCTATAATGTTTCTTTTGCTACAGAAACTTAACAGCGCATGCCACAAAGGTCATCTGTCCTTCTTTTTTAAAGGCTGTCAGGGTAGAGCTCTACTAACATTGTAAGTTTTAACCTGCAGAGTGAGAACCTGAATAAATTGTAAAGAACTCCCATTTCCTTTCATAAGATAACAGCCCTTTGATGCTTTACATAACTGCTGCATGCTTTGGAAACAAGGTTACATCTATTTGAGTCATTATAACCGAGACAGCTCAGGCAGCACTAACTGCAGGCAGATTTCCAAGCAGAGAAAAGAGTTGGGTCCTCCAGCATTTTGGGAAAGAGCATTTGGGAATGAGAGGAGCCCTGGGACCTATTGCTAGGAGCTGGTCGTTCACACAGGGGGCCAGTACTACTCCTAGGCTGATTGGCACTGTCTTACTCGCTGAAGAGGAAGCATCTCCTGTTGGCTTCCTACCAGCACGCGGAGTCTCTAATTTAGGAACGCAAAGTACAGTCTTGCATGCCAGTCCTGAAAAGCTACCAGCCCTGACGTGAAAACAAGGGCAGGCAAATCTGTGTATCTCTAGCCAAGAATAAAAGCACACTCGCTTCTGAATGGAAACAATTTCAGTGCATGGTGAGATGGAGGGACTTAAGTCTGTTCAGCCTGGAGGAAACTCAGGGAGATGTGATTGCTGCCTCCGGCTAGGGGGGCTGAGGAGATGGAGCCAGGCTCTTCCCAGAGGTACACAGTGACAGGCACACAGTGGCATCAGTCACGCACTGCGATGGGACAAACACCAGCTCTGTACAGGGACAAAAATATTACAACCAGAGGGATGCAGCACGGGGGCACACTGCCCAGGGAAGGAGGAGGGTCTCCACCCCTGAAGGTATTACATATCACCCCTGGAGATATATATATCAAACAGAGTTTGACTGGACAAGTCCCTAAGCAACCTGCTATCACTTTGAAGGTGTCACTGCAGGGAGTGGGGTGTTAGATGAGACAAGATCCAGACATACCTCAATTTTTCTTAGATTCCAGGTTGTTACGTACATTGTTTCTTAACTAAAGTGACTGTGGAAAGTCACTGCACTACCTTCATATTGTAAATAGTATTTTACTTCCATGAAACTTATGTTCTTCATTTTTATTGTCCATTTTTATTGTCCATTTTTAGTTCCAAGGGTGCCCTTGGAAGTATACAAGTCATAAAGAAAATGCCAGTCTTTAGGAAGGTAAAGACTGAAAAAATTGCAGGCCAGTAGTTCAAATATTCTGACACTGCTGTAACACTTTAAAAAAAGTGTTTCTTGATGATAGGGATTAAAATGATAAAATATATTTGTTAATTCCCCCCCCCCCCCCCCCCCCCCTTCTTCTAGGTCTCCAGAAACAACCTCATTTTTTCATCTAGGTAAGGATCATTAAGTGGAGCAAGAATAGTGCCATGTGGCCATTCCCAGCCATGTCCATGTGAGAATTTGCTTGAACTGATGTAGAAACGGCCCAGTGTTGACTTACACAGAACTTGTGGGCATTTGCAACATGAGGCTGAGTTTAAACAATTACAATAGCCATGCAGGTGGAAGGCAGTATAGGACAGCACGTTCTGGTTGCAGACATTGAGAGATAGTCCCATTTCCTAAAATGCCAGTGATGTCAAAAAGAATTCTCTTATATAGCTACAACCACCTTCTTCCCCTTAGACCTTTTGGCCTTAGAAAAGGCAAAGCTTTTTCCACTGGAAACATTTCATTACCCTTCCTGCAGGCAAAGTTTTCTCTGTGTATGGATACACAAGAATGGTCAGATAATGAATAAGCTGATTGGCTGAACATCTGCAGGTGCTCTATAATGACAACAATTAAGCTATTCTGAAGCTATTACCATATTAAATTAACTTACTGCAATGCTATTAATTAGAATTCATGTTCTAGAAATGAAACAGTGCAGCAATTACATTGGTATTTAATGACCTATAAAAGTAAAATATAAAAATGGTAGATTTCCTCATGCAATTAATTTAAGGCTGGAAGATGATGGGTCAGACGGCTCCCCAGTGTAACTCCAGCCACTTCTGTACTTTTGCAACATGAATGATTATGATCCATGTTACCTCTTATCTTGAAGGAATAATTATTTGGCATCTGATAACTAAAGCTGTCCAACAGTTGTGCCAAAAACTAGAAATCAGGCAGAGTTTAGCTGGTCTGACTGTGAATTCTGAAATTTGATACGGCTTTGGGAAAAGGCTCAGTAAGGTTTGTGACTGAGGTTGTCAGTTGACCTCAGCAATGTATATTTTACAGACAAGATCTAGCAGTGATTACCTTTTTGCATAACATTTTAAGGCTCTCCTTTTACTTATTTTCCACCCCCACCTCCCTTGGCAGAAGTAAATATAAGTACTTCTGACTTATTATTTGCTATTGAATTTCTCAAATTCCGTGACATGATGACTTCTTCAAAGTCTGTCCTTGAAAACTGAAACAGACGTGTCCTGCCTAGCTGTCTGAGGAGTTACAAGATCAGGACCTGTCTGTCCTTGGGCACAGAAGCGTTTTGCAGCTGTATGAGTTTCATGAAGCAGTGGGGTTATTTCCCCTTGCATGCTCAGCATGGACCATGCTTGGAGTTTTGTTGTTGCTCTTAAACGGAGTTGTTAGTGTGGGCTCAATGTGCCTGGCAGCCAGTCCAGTCAGGATTTGCTTGTTGTTTTGTACTGCCTTACAAGTAGGAGCTGTGGATACCATCCAGTCATGAATGACAGCATTGTGAAGTGAAGAGAGTAAGCTGGAGCAACTGAAACACTTGTGGGCTGCCATTTGCAACAGCAATAGAAGGTGGGCTAGACAGCTCCTATCCATGAGCTATCATCCGGCATAAGCTGTTTGTAGAGCAACCCACAGGTGTTGCTTTTGGCCTGAGGGGGCTCTGAGCCACAGCTTCTTCCAGCCCTCCTTGCTGACGACTAAGCTGTAGTGTTCCAAAAGTGATAGCTGTGATGCACATTACCCTTCTGTAATACATGGCCCTAGATCCTGGTTGCTTGTCCATGCATTTTCTATTGCATGCTCTTTGTGGAAGATGCAGAGCCATGGCCTGGGGGACATACAAAAAACGCTCTGGATGAGAAGCTCCTATCCTACCCTGGGATCTTCAATAACAATGACTATTTTCAGACTGCTTTTCTTCCCCTGGTGAGAGAGGAAAAACTGTGGGATTTTAACAATCGATTTTATTGATAGATCTGAATGTTTATTGCTGTTTAACTATCAAAAAGCATAGAAACTGAAATCTATCCAGAGAAAAGAAGGCAGTTTCTTTTAGTTCCTTAGACTGTGTGGGGCATTAGCAAGGGAATATTTCCATCTTTATTAAAATAAGCATTTGCCTGAGGAACAGTGGGGCACAGAAGTCTGCAAGTGTGAAGATAAACAGAAGGACAGTCAAAACTGGCAGCTGAACCTTGAGGTGTCTTTCCTTATTTGATGCAGGTTCTTGGCTTTCTGATCTCTCTACTTATGCATTAATAGTAAACTGTTAAAAATAGTATCTTACCAGCCCAGAACTTCTTGGTTGCAGTATCCTTTACATCCTTTTTCAAGGATTGATGGAAGGACTCGGCGTATTTATTTTTAGTTGCAGTAAGTTATTGAGTGTGTGTTTATGTGCTTATGTGAAACTATAGATGTAACTGACATGCCCCATATGAAATCCCAGGAAGGTATTTCTGTGTAAATATCAAACATTGTTTAGCCTCAAGTGTTTTAAATCAGGCTTAATCCCTTTTGACTCTTAACCAGACTGTAGTACCCCATAATTTCAAAAATAGTTTCAGATATGTGAGTAGGGAAACATAGTCTTGACAGACCGCCCTGGTTGTCCTCATAAACTTTTGAGGCAAGCCTTCAAGCCTTCAGAGCTGATATAATGTAAAAAAGAAGTCAGAATGCCCATGATTTATATCTCTTTTCTTTAATATCTATAAAAAGAGATGATGGGGTGTTGCAAAAATGGATTAATGGACTGTACCTGGAGCTTTGTGGTCCTTCAAACTAAGCCATTATAAATGTTCTAGTATGACCTTTTGCTTAGTCTCTCTGTTAGAGCTTTTCCTGTACACACTGTTGCAGTGGTCTGTGAGATAGAAATTCCTTGGTGAGGCTCTCATATGTGGCTCCATTTCCAAAACAAATTGTGTTCTGTATTAGTATTAATTTAAGTGCTATTTCATGGAAGTGGCAATGTGCTTGGACAACTTTTCCTTTTGGTATGGATGGTACAGGCTCAGAATACAAAATTTCTTATCTCACTCTGGAAGCTATTTGTCCAAAGCCCACTATATTTTGGAAAATGTGTATCAATAATTGAATCTGACCTGGATTTGTTCCTTGCAAATTTGGCACTAACTGCTGCATCCCTAATTACAGGAAGCTTCTCATGCAGGGTACTAAAATTTACTGGGGAAAGGTGTCTCAGGTTCCACCATTTGTTGTGGGGATTTTCACAGAGTGCAAACAGAGATCCCAAAGTTCTGCATAACATGTTGGTCTCACTGTAAAACCTGCAGTGGACTCTCCGTGGATGCACTTCGCCTTGGCAGGTTTGTAATTTCAGGAATCCAGAGGGTGATATATACTCCAGAAGCTTAACATTATGGCCCAGGGGTCTGTCCACCTCAACAGAGCCATATTTTTTCCTCTTACATGCTGCTTTTGATGATTAAACAGAGCCATCAATCCATGAGAGACAAGTATGGGAAACAAAAAGCTTGAAATAATTGCTCCCTACTGAACAAGTGACGATGCAGTTTAAGGATCTGAGCCCACACAGCATTATGGGTATTAATTTTAGATAGTCACCTTTTTAAAGCTTATCCTAACCTAATTAAGTGTCTGTTTTCCCCTTAGGGCTGGCACTTTTACGAGATGAGATAACAGCTGCATCCCTGTGAGAAGCCTTGTGAAGGGCAAAATATTTGTTAGCAGTTGCTATTTTCAGCCTTGCCAGAATAAACAAAGAGCTAGGCACCTGCAGTCATTTCTTCTAAAAAGTCAGCACAATTTGTACACACTGTGGGGTCAGCGGAGGAAGATGCAGGGAGAACAGGCAGGCTCATCCGTGAGGCTTTGAGAAGATGCTTCTGGAGGGAGTGATAGGCTTTTTAGTTTGGAGACATATGGGATTGTTATGTGATTAATAACGCTCTGGTAGCAAGGGTGAGGAATACACAGAAGAACAGAGTACTTTGAGATTATTAATGCATCTTGGGACAACCCTGTGTGAGACCCACTTTGGCCATAAACAAGAGAGCTAGCACAAACAAACTGGGGGAGTTTGGACAGAAGCGAAGGCAGGAGAAAAGAATTTTTTAGTCCTTTTTCTTTTTTGGTAATTAACCACAACGAGATTTCAGGATACATAATTTTAGACCCCGATTGTCTAAACAATATGTCTTCTTCTTGAAAACAATTAGGCTTTGGGCTTAACGTGCCTCAGAGGGTTACATAAACTAGATTCACGATAACTCCTTACACAAGAAAAACATTCCTGACTGCGTGGGAGAGCAGATGGCATTTAGGTAAACTGTATTTGCAGGAAACCCCCCTGTGCCATTAGATGGCAAATGGCTTCTGTCACTGCTGTTCCTCTGCTTGGGGTTTGTAGGAAGCTAAGGAAAAAGTAAGTGCTGAATAAAGTATGCCAAATGCAGTGGTGACGAACCAGAGAGGGTTAATCTGCAGACAGGTATTACAAGGGTCAGCACTGTTGTACGTTTACAAGTGCCTGTGGTTGGTGTGCCACATCAAACCCCAGCCTGGGCTCCAGGGGAGAAGTAAAGGGGGATTTGTGTGCTGGTTCTGTTCTCCCGAGCAGGCACAGAAAGGCCGGGAGTGAACGCAGCCACAGGTGGGTTTGGATGGGGAAGAAGGACCCGCAGCTGCTCCTCATCACATGCCTGAGAGCATCTCATGCTGGGAGGAGCTGTGTGGATGGGGATACAGCCCTGAGACCCCCTTGGCAATCTTATCTTGAAAGGCAGCGGGTCTTTGGAAGACCCACACCAAAGTTTGGCTCTGAATTTGATACCAGCTGTGTCTGCAGTGGTTGTATTATGTTGCACTGGATAAAGGTATTTGGAAGTCATGGCCCTGGAGGCACCCACAGGCCTTAACGGCTGTAATAAGCCTTACTTGGGACCACCCTGCCCATGGCCCCAGTTTCAGCCCTTGGGGCTGTCGGTCCCTGCTCTAGTGACACTGCAGCAGCGCTGGTCTCTAGCTCTCTGTTGTGTTATTGAGCTAAGCCCACGTCCTGGCTTGTCCCTGTTGTGACATTCAAAGCCCAGGGAAGAAGTCACTGCTTTGAGTGAAGGCAGAGTGATGGGCCACTGGACTGGAGGGTTAGTGAATGTTTCTGTAGATCTTAGGCTATTTATTTCCATGTCCTGAGGGAACTGGAGGATGCTTAAGGGAGTTAGGCTGAAGCTGATCTCTGACTGCTACTCGGCTGGGTTGGATTTGAATAGAAGTTATTAAAGTGTCTGGTTTCTGTCTATTCTGCTTATCTACATTCTCTATGAAGCTTTGTGGGTTTCCATATATAATTTATGATTAAGTATGAAACCCTTGTGACTTATTAACTAGGTGGGGCATTTGCCCAAAGGCATTTTTTCCCATCACCCTGTTTTTGGTCCCTCGTGGTCTAATTCCTTTCCCACAATAACCCTTCTGCCTTGATTTATTGGATGTTACACAAGGGTTTGGATTATTTTAGGGACTACTTTTGTATTATCGATATTGCTACCTGTAGTGTTTTTAAAGGAGGATGGGTATTTGAGGGTGGAGAATATCCAAATGAAAATGTGGTATTTAATTTTGTTGCCATGAGTGAGAAAGGCTGCAAAAAAGTCAGATTTTTTCTAGGTCAATAAATGAATATTTATTATTTGAAAATCTATTGTGAAGAGTAAGAAGCTCACAACTTGACACTGATGAATAACCTGTATTGTTTCTGCAATCTGAGGTATCTAAGGGAAAAATAAATGTCTTTCTTTTTATGCCTAAGGGACTCTCAGGGGGCTAGAAGGGCCTGGTAAGACTATATATTCTGCCTATTTGTAGAACCGGTGCTAAATGACAGAGAAAAATGAAACCATTTCAAAGGCCTAGTGATCTGTTTTCCCCTTCAGTTAGTCTTGCAACATTTCACAGCCTTTCACAGGTAGGTTGGGGCGTTGTGGGTACCTAGAGATGGAGACTGCTGATCACTGAGCCTTCCTGTTACCTGCAGCCGTTCTAAAACCAGAGCTCTTCCAGCATGCTGTCACTGACTCCAGCTCTTCATTTGCTTGGCTCATACATATAAAATGAGCTCCTCTTGCTTTCAAGAGAGCGCGTTCAGTGGAGCTTGTGGAGAAGCAACTGTCCTTTTTGCCTTGTACATCATTGCCAGTGCCAGTGCAGGGACCTAAGAAAAGAATCAGTCTTTTAGAAAAATAACACTAACTCTGTACCAAATGCTTTTGGCACGCCAGAGACAGACAGAGTGGCGTTCTTGATCAGCCAAGAGTGCAGAAAGAGATGCTACTTACAGGCTTCCAATCTATCACTGTGTTCATCCAGCATTCATCCATATGCTAGTATCAAGCTCCAAAGTTCACTGCAGTGCCACTGGAAATAAAAGACTAGCAGTATATGTAGATTGCTGATAACAATAACTATCATTTAAAAGAACCTGATTTTAATTGATAATCTTTATTAGCTGATCTCAGATATCTTGATCATCACATCAGCCTAAAAGTATCTCCAGTGTTACAAATCTAGTTAGCCTGATCTGATTTATTTTCTGAAAATGTAACTAGGTTGTGAATCATCCTTTGGTTTTCCATCTCTCCTCTGGAGGAATGGCTATGTTTCTGCCATAGGCCCTTAGAAAATAAAGGAAGGCAGATCAGCATCTGAGAGTCCCATGTGTGCTTTCCCACAGGATAAAAGGATGGAGCAAGGGTGTCTGGGATGCAGCTGTTTGAAATGATTACTTCAGCACTGCAGGGATCACCAGCATGTTGTCAAAGATGCATTGCTGGGACAGTGCATCCAGCAAAGGCTGGAAATACAGTGAGGAAGGGCTACTGGACATGTGCCCTTTTCTTATACTTTCTGCTGGACTTTTTGTTATACCCAGTACAGCCACTCTGTAAAGTCCTAGACAGTAGATAGAACAGCTTCTAAAACTTGGCAACTTGGCATATCATTATTTAACTAAGCGGTTAGTTCCCAACAGAAATTTTTTTTCAGCATATCTTTGAAAGACAGGGCTTTATTGTCCCCTGGCTCTGTGATAATTTCTCCAGCCTGCCTTCTGTTGAAGGGAGATCTGTTCCATAATTTACAGCTTCATACTCCTGATTTTTTATGTTCTGAGGGCTAGCACCTTTAAATGTGGTGCATCCAAAGAAAATTAATCTAAGAATAGATGACTCAAAATATGCTTATTAAATGTATTTAGTAAGATGACAGATTTTCCATGTTGTTGCCAATCTGTAATGCTGAGATCTGTACCTCCATCCCTCCTTGCTTGCACTAAGTAAGGCTTTACTTGTGGAATTCAAAGTTGTCTCCATTGTTAAATCTGATAGGTTCCAGCTAAAATCAACATCAAATGAATATACCTCCACACTGTAAAAGCATGCAACTCATCTCTTTTGCCTAAGGAAGAGTAACACAGAAGGCAAAGTGCTTGCTGTTGCCAAGAAGCCTCCAGTCTAATCTCTTGGGAAATATGACTTAGTAAAGAATTTTTTTCTTTTTTACTTACAAGTTACAAATTCACTTTTTCGCTAATAGATTCAAGCTTGAATAATGTAACAGGAACTGTATTAAAAGTCCCTTATCCATGCTTAAAGCAATTTTTACTGAAATCCCAAACCACCTGAGCAAATCCACTTCAGATTATTTCACTGTATTTCATCCTTTTGAGAACAGAAACTAAGTTGAGAGTCAAAAGTTAATTTCCTATTGTGGACCATGCAAAAAACAGCATAACACACAAATGTATTCTGTGCTACCCCAGTAGCTGGGGAATAGCTTTCTATAGGGAAAGTGTTAAGATATTAAGCTCTTGTATCACATCTAATGGTTCTCCATGAACAGTGAAATCAGACTGAATCAGAAAATGCAAAGTACGTTTATGGGTGGTACTGTCTTTTTCCCTTGTGAAATATGTGAATGGACTAATATGGTTGTGGGGAAAATTAAATATTAAAAATAGCAGTTCCTAATCTGATAATTACATGTTTAAGTGTGATTTAAGTATTTGAAATACATTTGGTTGTGGAACAAAATTAACTCTAAATACAGAAGAACTATCTGTTTGGTAAATCTTTTTAAAAATCCAGTATGAACACAAGGTTCAGAATGATTTATTAAGTACACTAAAACTGGAGTCATGCATAAGCAATGAAGGAAGGCATGCTGGAGCTCTGTTCTGGCTTTGCAAATTCTGCTCCTGGTTTTAATGTTCATAACTTTTAAAGCTGTTCTCCAGTTATGTTTCTCTCTTCCTTTACTGAAATGCAAGTGTTGGTTTATCTGTGATATGCCATATGCTTTTCCTAATGATATTATTGTTTAAATTTGGGATTATGTAAAAAAAATAATTCTTGAAATACTCTCTCTTTGCAGTCCAGAGAATCTTCCTTTAGATTTTATAGATTCCAGCAGTGTTTGCTGGGACATGAAGCTTAACTTTTGCCTTTGATCAAGCTGTCTGTCACTCAGCTTTATTCTTACTGGTGCTCAATACACAGTAGTTTGTCAGATAACAATATACTGAAAATATGTTTTCTTAAAAAAAAAACTTATTAGGAAAGTGCTGACTGAATGGTCAAAATAAATGAATGGAAAACTCACAAGCTGTGCAAAGCTTCTGTCTTTCACATGAAGTGTGTGACTCAGTGCAGCCTTGAATCTAAACAGTATTAAAAATTAAAGGAGGAAAGGATGCTGCAGCTTTTTATTTGGGGGAAATACAATC
The DNA here is from genome assembly GCF_017639655.2 of Falco naumanni. Taxonomy (NCBI): domain Eukaryota; kingdom Metazoa; phylum Chordata; class Aves; order Falconiformes; family Falconidae; genus Falco; species Falco naumanni. The sequence continues at coordinate 76,156,402 of NC_054059.1, forward strand.
TGAGTCCAGCTGTGAAAATTCAGAAGAAACTTATGCCAATTTGAAAAGAGGATGCTTAAATGTTGGTAGGAATGTAAAATGTACTCAAGCGATAGATACATGAATGGAAGGGAATAGTGGAGGGAGGATTAAAGCAATGATTAAGTAAATGGGTTCTACTGCGTAGAGTGAAGAGAAGTTCTGGAGGTCTCAGGTCCAAACAGGAGGTAAAGATTGGAGATAGTGGGATGTGGAGGCATAAAAGCACATTTTGGCTTCACCTTCTGCTTTATTTTAGAAGTTTATGTGAAGACCTGCAATATCTCTGCCCTTCCTACATTAAAGACTCTACCACAAAAGCTGGGATTTGGAGGAGCCCTGTCATTTGGGGGAAAAGATCACTTTGACATTATGCCCTTCCTTAGGGAAAAGGGGCTTATACCTCTCTTTGCTGGATTGCAGACTGGGATCTGCCATAAGCTGAAGAGAGAGATGCAGTTCTTGGATGGGGAAAAAAGGGAGCTGTGCTCCTCTGCCTAGACATGCACTAGGGTCCATGGGCAAGGCTTGTAGGGATTTGGGTCCTTTTCCCTGCCCTCTCCATATGAACCATTGGATGCCTAGCCTGACCTTTTGGTATGGTGAGCAGGGAGCAAGATGCTTCCAGGTTAAGCCAAAAATACAACAAGATGGCGCTGAGGGACCAGGTAGAGACATGCTCTGAGTTTGTCACAGATTCTCAGCAAGGTTCTTTACACAGCTTTTTCTGTTTCCAGGCTGGTCTCCAAGGCTACATGTATAATAGTAAATACAGCAGGCCAATGCCAAGTGGCAGAGCAGTAATCATTTCAGTATCATCACATTCTTTTTTCTTCTAGATAAGGATGGTCTTATCTGATCTTCCTGGGAGCTGCCCTCCAGCCCATGTGATCCCCAAAACCAAGCCTGTACATGTGGGACAGGGCTGCTGGGTGCAACTAAAGCCCAGCTGGTGAGGTGCAGGCTGTTAAACAGCATGATTGTTCATTTACCGGGGCATAGGTCTGTGCTCTGGCCCTGCTTAGTTTGTTATTTTTGACATAGCCCAATTACTATGTCCCCATAAGCATTTAAATTTCTTTCTCATTTGGGTTTTCCTGTTGCCAGCAAGAGCCAGTGCCTGATGCTTCACAGATGATGATAGTCATCTTCCTCATTATACCTGGAAGGAAAGTTCTTCCTAAGAACTGATGGTGAGAAATCTGTACCGTAACATTTCCAGCCTACATAGAAATGCAATTTCTCCTTAGTGGAAATGCAGCTTCTATTCTGACTCATGTAATACTTCTCTTTAGAGCATCTCGAACCACTTGCCTTGTTAGTGTAGTTTTGTAAAAGTTAGGTTATCCCGTTAAGGCAAACTTGTTCAGGGATTTGAATAACTGATCATGCTGCTCTGGCTTAATGCTATCATCATTAAGTTTCAGTGTGTTCTGGTGGGTCTACCTTAACAGTGAGTAAAGATGAGTAAGAAACATAAAGGATTTCTTTGATTTCTTGTCTCACTTTAAAGCCTTTTTTTTCTTTTTTTTTTTTTCTTATTTTCTTTTCTTTTTTCTTTTCTTTTCTTTTTTTTTTTTATTCAACTGCACTTTGATCTATTAAGAGTTTTGGTTGCTTATAGACATAAGCCACTGAGGTATGTTGTGTTCCCTTACTCATCATTTGTCTTCTGGACAGACTGTCCTTACTACTGATTACCTGCATGTTGCCTGACTGTTTTCCTTTTGAAATCCAAGAGGAAAAATGCTGTAACAAATAATCACATAAACATCCTGTAAGTACTTAGAAGTTAACAAGGAAATGAGTAATAGCCAGCATGGATTTCTCAGGAACAAATTATATCAGACTAAGCTATTTTTTTCTATAACCATGTAACAGGCTGGGTAGGGCAGAATCAATAGATGTCACGAGTCCTGACATTAGGATGCTTTAACATTCCTGCAGACAAGCTGGGGAACATGCTCTGGATATGAAATTTCTCATGTGGCTGGTTTTGTGTTCTCACTGCATAGTTCTCCATAGGTCACCATCCAAATGGAAATAAGTAGTAGTGAGGCATTGTAAGAGTCTGTTATGACTCTGGGCATACTCAATATTTTCATTAGCAGCTGATTGATAGAAGAGGGGGGATATGTATTACACTCGCAGATAATAGTAAATGGGGAGAGAATGAAAGGTGTGTGAGGTAGTTCTTCCTATCCACTAGGCACTGCCTGTGTATAGCTCGGGGTACTGTATTTCAAGGAAGATGTGTATGGCTGTAATTGGAAAGCAGCAAGAATGACCAGTAGCCTATAAAGGAAGGATGAAAGAGCTGTGGTTGCTTAGTCCAGAAAAAAAAACACCAGGAAAGGCAAGTCTGAGGTACACAGAAAGCTCCCTTAAAGAGGAAGGGAATAATTTGTTCTCTTTGTAGTGTATAAGATGGGAAATAATGGACTTAAATTGTATCAGGGGACACTGAGGTTTGACACTGGGAAAAACTTCTAACATTCAGGATCATTAAGCACTGGAACATGTTCCCTGTGGAAGACGCATAATCTGTCTTACTTGGATTTTTAAAAAATGAGCCAGACAAAAATCTGTCAGGACTGATACAGTTACAAGTTGGTTTTTGCCTAAGGGCAAAGGAATGGGTTAGATGAAGTCCTGAGTCCTTCAAGCGCTATCATCTGTAGTACTTTCTGTATGTCACTGCTGAATTAAACACTTCCATATTCATGTCTAAAAACTGGCTGAATACACAGGGAGCCTGAGTTTTCACTCAGACCTCTCCCCTGTGCTTTTCTCTAATCCATACAATGAAGCCCAGAAGGGGTAGATCTAATTATGTTCTAGTTTAGAGGCACAAGTATTAGGGAGGTAAGAGATAAAGAACAGAAGCTTGGGTGAGAAATGTCTTGCCTTCCCAGTAACATTCTGCCAAGTGTACCGAGTTCAGCCTTGTTATGCTCCCAAATGACCCATCTATGATTGCATTAGCACAAAGTATCACCATCTGAGAAGAGTTCACATGCAGAATTCATTGAATTAAAATTTAAGGCAATGAGTGCTTATAATGTATTGGCAACATTATCAGTAGCAGTATTGCCAGCATATTAGTGACTAAGATGGATTGACTACTGGGGAATTCATTAAATTTACAAGAGTCTCCCCAAATGATTCCACTGGCTAAAATACTAATTGCTGCCTTTGGGAGCTCTTTGGCCATTTAGTTTCCAAGCACTGCTTACTCTGAGAACAGGATTATGCTACTGACATTTGCTTGAATTTAGAGGCAATTTATGTAAGGGGTTTTCAACATTGAGAATAGTTTCTGTTTGTGCAAAGCTTGCTGCCTTACTAAACCTAGGGCCTGTGAGAAATAACTTTATGAGTGAAAAATACATTGCTTGATATGAAGTGCCCCAAAAGCATAGATACAAACAATAATCAATATTATACTTGTGCAATGAAGCTTAATCTAAAGGCTGTGACAGTTTGGTTGTGTGGAGGATGGCAGTGATTTCTGTTTGCACAGTCACCTTTGCTAGAAAAGGAAAACTGCTGAAACTTTAAAATGAATGTATAGTGTCCTGGTTTCAGCTGGGATAGAGTTAATTTTCCTCTTAGTAGTTGGTGCAGTGCCATGTTCTGGATTTGATGTGAGAACAATATTGATAGCACACTGATGTTTTTTGGTCGTTGCTGGGTAGTGTTTGCACGAAGTCAAGGACTTTTCAGTTCCTCAGGCCCTGCCAGGGAGAGGGCTGGAGAGGCACAAGAAATTGGGAAGGGACACAGCCAGGACAGCTGACCTGAACTAGCCAAAGAGGTATTCCATACCATGGGATGTCATGCTGAGTAAATATATCCTGGATGAAGAAGGAAGAAGGGGAACATCTGGCATTGTGGCATTTGTCCTCCCAGGTAACCATTATGCATGATGGAGTTCTGCTGTCCTGGAGATGGTTGAACACCTGCCTGCCGATAGACAGTAGTGAATGAATTCCTTGTTTTGCTTTGCTTGTGTGCATGGCTTTTGCTTTACCTATTAAATTGTTCTTTTCTCAAACCTCGAGTTTTACACTCCTTTCCAGTTCTCTTCCCCATCCCTCTGGGTGAGGGGGGAGTGAGCGAGTGGCTGCGTGGTACTTAGTTACCAGCTGGGCTTAAACCACAACATATAGAAATCCTCAACTTTCCTACTTAAGCTGATGGATACTTTAAGTTTAATGGTTAATGTTGCAAAGTCAAGTGTATCCACATATTTGCGAAATTCTCCAGGGATTGAGACTGGAACTCTCTTTAGCAGTGTGGGTCTGTGGAATTGTGGAATTGTTCTTGAATGAACTCGAAGTGCAGTGGGTCACAATCTGGATTTAGTTTTCTTATTTGGAAATTCTGATTCTGGTTTAGACAACTGGAGATCAGCCGAAGCAGAACAGACCTTCTCCAGGTGCTGTGACTGCATCACAAATTGGTTTCTTTACTACAGATTTGAGATCTGTAATAACTTTCATGGGCCAGTAGCTGCAGAGTTGATTTCTTTAATGGAGCTAGAACTAGAACTCAACTGTAATGTAGAAAAGATGAAGCATTTTTGAATGAGGTGACTGATGTATTTTGACAGACTCTTAGTGTTATATACTAAATATTAAAGAAAACAATCATAGCAATAATAGTTATCAGTGGCCGAGAAAGGACAGGCAATCTAGGGCTTGTTCATCTAGTGCTGATGGGCTGGTTTTCTTCTGAGACCCTGAAGACCACTACCTGAATCACTGTCTGATACTAAGGTGAGAGTTGGGGTAGGAGAGAAGTTTTTTCACATTTCTGAGCTTTGTTTCATGGCTCCAGTTCGGTAAACCCGAACACAGCTGCAGTGCTAGCTGGCATAGCCTTGTTGTTAGAATACAGTTTTCCAGTTGGGCTTTTCTTTTTATCCTGCACAAGATGCAATCCTGGCTTGTCAGACCTGGAAGATGATTGACTCATCTATTGTATTACCCTGTTCTCAGTAAATTGCAGTGTGATTCCCAATTTACCTGCCATATGGCCAGCTCTTCTTAAAAATCCAACTGCACAAGCAATGTGTGCCCAAGAACATGGGAAGGAAGCGCATTACTTACAAAGTATGTAATCAAGCAGCGTGATCCAACCCATTAACTGGGTGACATCCTTCTCTTTATTTGGACAGTTTACTGGCTCTGGGGTTTGAAGTGGGAGCTGTCACTTACACTTTCTGATAATAAAACTTAATTGAAATTTCATTCTTGTACCAGCAAGTGCCAGGTCACCAGATGGCTCCTAATTGTTACGTCCACATATTCTGTGCTGGATTGCAGCAGACGTTTGTGCTAATGTTACTGGGACAATCGCTAAATGTACTTTGCAAATTTTAAATATACATATCTTACTGTTTAAATAATGTATAAAGAATCGCTTCAGTATTTATTAAACAGTATAGAGTAATAAACTTCCACAGGGAACCCTTAAAGTTGGTATTTTTTGTTTTGTTTCATTTTCTAAATCATCAATAAGACCCTAACAGCTTTTTAACCACAATAAACTAGTGGGTCCTTATTAAAAAATCAGAATTTCTGAGATTGCAAAAGCTGTGATCCAATCAGGGAGGTAATTCAAGCCACACTGTTTCATCATGTCAGTATATGCAATGTAAGTAACACTTACCCTGAGGCAAATGCCTTCCAGGATGTGGGATGGGATACACAAATTGGGAAGTTAGAGTATGAGAAGTTAACAGGACAAAAAAATGCAGAAAATCTGCTGACCATCACAGGTTAATGAAAGGCAAAAAAGGATATGTACCGGGAGGCTGTGCATCAGCACACTTCATGCTTCTCAAACTCTTGCTCAGGACCTTTTGGGCTGGGAAATACACTCAGTGTGCTGGGCTTAGAAAAATTATGTCTCTTGAGCTCGCTCACTGCAGTGCGGCAGGCCTATCCATGGCAGAAAGGGAGGATGATCACCGAAGCCCATTAAAGTTGCGGGCATGGGTTGGACCCTGCTTCCCTGCCTGCCTGTGTCCTTGGAGGTCTTTTCCCTTTCGGTCATGCACATGAAGAAGTGGTAAAAGTGGTAGCTTGGCCTTTTCCTCATAGCTGGTTTTGTGACTGCATCGGGGATAATGAAGCGGTAGGAGGTAAAGTGGTTGCAGAGGAATCTTTTAAGAGCAGGAATCTGGCCTGCTCTGAGTAAATGGTGAGAGGGAGCTTTCATGCAGAAATACACATAACTGTTTAGGTCTCTTCAGGAGTAACAAGCATGATACTGAATGAGAGAACCAGCTGCCTACTTAGACATAGGAACCAAGGACAATCACAAAGACAGCTTTTGGAAAACAGAGTGTAATAATAGATGATATGATGCCTGAAGGATTTCCTCACCACTTGCAGGACTGGGGATAGGAGGTTTCCTAGCTGATGCATTTGAGCAACTAATTTCCATCAAGAGATATTTTTGCATTTACCCTCCAGATGTGCCTAAAAGTCTTGTTGATAGTCCCCAACAGCTGTCAGGAAGATGGTGAAAAAAAGAAAGAACAAGTAATCCCTGTCCCCACTGGTAGCTTTATAGCAATTTCCAAACTTCAAGTGCCAGGGCTTTCCTCTTTGCTTCTTCCATTGTTTTTGCTTTACTCTGTGGTCTTTACTTGGGGTGGCAAAGGTTGTTTGCTGGTGTGTGTCTTTTCTATGTATACTGCTTGTTTTTAACTCTTTCAGATCAGATCAGTTCAGATCAGATCCCAAACGGAAAGAGAAAAGATCAGCAACTTGTGGTGCTTTGTGCAGGAATGGTCTATCACTCATTTTAAGACTCCAACCCAAGATATAGTTTCTGATATAGAAGTAAATTTTATCCAGATTGGCTTAAAAGACAAATTCTTCCTTGTGTAATCAGGAAGGCAACTGAAAGACCAGCTGGGTTAGCCAGGGGAGAAGCAAATTAACTAGGGTCCCCCCATCCCTTAAATTTACTCCCTGCTTCCTGTTCCTGGCTGTCTACATTTTAATGTCCTGCAGGTCAACATGCAAGGCCTGTGGGGCTGTTCTAGAAAGACATACTTTCATTGACCTGGAGCGCAAGGAGCAAACTCCTGTTGTTAGTATTGCATCAGTACAGCTTTACTCTGCGTTTTGTTGTACATCTGATCCATAACTTTTGTATTTACTCCAGTTGTGGAACTGTTGGCAGGCCTGTGTGAGATGGCTCCAGTAAAAGCAGGACTGCTGGGATCTACACTATTGCTAAACTCAAACCAAAACAAAATGCTTATCTTCACAGTTCTTCCTATTGAGATCAGAATTAGAATTAATAAATACAGTGAAGGAAGCTCAAACTATTTGGGATGTTAAGTGGAATGGGAAAGTGCTTAGAAATATTCCTCAAATGGTTTCTGTAAACATTCCTTGAATAGCTTTCCTGTGCCTAGGTTTGCTGTGTGTTTAAGTAGACAGGGGCACTTTCTAGGAAATTAGGTTTTGTCTTCCCTTTAGTTTGTTAGAAATCTCATAGAAGCTGGGGAAACAAAATTTCAGTTCCATTTTAAGACTTCAAAAGAAGCAAATAAAGTTCCAGAGGAACATCTGGAACTTAGTCCCCAGCTCAACACCAAACTTCTCTAAGTTTGCCCATGACTCATTGTTTCGGACATATAAATGTGATGCCAGCAGCAGACAAGGGATGTTTCTTTGGCTTCCTCCTGTACTGCTATAAGGTTTCAGAAAAACAGAAAGCAAATTTTGGATAGAACTCTATTGTAATTAGTGCTTTCCTTGATGCAGCCCTTTACTGTATCAACCCAAACTAAATTCACACAGCATATGTGTAATTTGACAGAATTTTATCAACAGCTAAAAATTTGGGAAAAGGATGCAATTAAAAAGTGGTGGTGTAACCCATGGAAGCAGTGGGTTTGCAAATCTGCTGCTTTCATTGAAAATGAACTAAATTTCCTGTTGATTAAAGGTTTTGATAATGGTGAATCTGCACCAGTATTTTGTTATTAAAAATAGATACACAGGAAATGTACTGAAGCACCTTGCTTTCAGGTTCTTGCCTTTCAGTTGAAGGACCCTGAACAACTGGTTAGATGCTTGTTTTGAGGAAACCCGATGCATCTATTCCACTTCACAAATAAAACTGTTCAGAGAGCTGTAAAGTAGCATTGCAGGAGCAGTAGGAGATGAGACCTGCAACAATCAAAAGACTGTTAATTGTGTTTCAGAAGAGTACAGCAATGGCTATGAAGCATGGCTATGAATCAGAAACCAGATTTTCTTACTTTCAGTAATTCTATTGCTGAGTCTTGCTAGAGTTATGGATAAGAAAATCAAACCCACATCCCATGGTATCAGAGCTTCCCTTGTATTGTGTTCTAGATTAGCAAGGTTTGACCAAGGTTTGACCATGTCCTGAGGAGTTTCCTTCACTCCATGTGCCACTAAATTTCAATCAGCATTATCATTAGTATAGTTGTATCCCAGTGTTGACAGCAGCAGTCAGGAGTAAGCAGATGAAATGTTAAGGACTGCAATATAGAGAAGATCAGACCATGACCTGGTAGTTTCTGTCTCAAATTCTATGTCTGGCATGTTCCTGTGGACAAGAGCTCTAAGGAAGACGGCTACCCACAGGTAGAAAAAGCAGGACTGAGATGAACAAAGAAAACACAGTTTTACAGCAATTTCCAGATATTTTTTTTTTTTTTTTGAGAATGGAACAAAGAGTTACATAGAAATGGGCAAAGAGTAGGAAACTGAGCTGCATGGAAGCAGGAAGAGGATAAACCATGCAGAGCCCAGCAGACAATGGGCAGAGCTTCAGTTTGATACCAAAGATAAGAACAAGCCAGTGAAGGTGTCTGAGAAGCATTTGGAGATTTTTTTGAATGCTAAGTAGGGCAAGCTGAGTTCTAGAGATGGCATGAACTGTATGATGAGGAGAAACTGGAACAGGCAAGGCATCAAGGTGAAAGGCACAACATGGATTTGGGGTGGGGGTAGATGTGCCTGAAATAAGGCTCTGGAGACAGTGGGAGTAATAACAGGTACAACTGCATGGAGGCATTGAAATTTAGGGGGAGAGTCAAATGTTAGTACATAAGCATAAGGGACAGGAAAAATACTGAATCTGCCAACAGTTAAAGACAAGAGAAAAAGCTGGAATTTCCTTGACACCAAGGGAGTTTCTTTCAATCATGATACCATTAAACTTTCCAAATGGCTCTGAAAATATTTGTTGAAGCATGGCTTATCTTCTTTCAAAAACATTTTTGCATTCCAAGAGATAATACTGTTAGAGCCCTCTGCACAGGTTTCCATTCTGCGACCTTTTTTGAGGTGACTAATTCCCCTGGAATTTCAGGAGATCTGACCATGTAAATACCTTTACTTCCTTTTGAAAACCTACTACCTTCTGTTAATGGATACATAGAGAATCAAATTCTTAGCTGACTTAGCTGAGATAATGCATTGTATGAAAGAAATTTATTATGCTATCACCCAAAATGTTTCCAAAATGTCTATGATTAGAACAAATACATATAATAGACATCTGAAGTTTTTTTACTTAACATTTTAGAGTTTGGTTTTGTTTGTTTGTTTATTAACTGTACCTGAATCAATCTTTAAATGTTAATTTATTTAGGAGTAATGTGTGCCTCAGATGTTATTTAAACATTTCCTCTACCAAGCCATCCTATTTTAAACAACCGGTAAGTAAATCGCAGTTCTCTGCTGAACTGAAGATTAACACTGTTTTCTTCAGCATAAGACATTCAAATTCATCCCCTAGAAACCAATACAGAACACTGACTACACTTCTGGGAAAATGCAAGCAATTCTGTAAAGTCAGGGGAGGTTTACATTACAACTATCATATAAAATTCAGACAAGTGAAATCATAAAACCAAAACAAAACAAAACCGGTTTAATACAGGTGAACATCAATGCCAAACAAGAAAAAGCCAGTGAAGCTGCAGCTCAGCTGGGTGATTTCAGTATAATAGAACTACATACATACAAGGAGTTTCACATGAGGGAAGAATCTGAATGTGAAAAAATCTGAACTTAAAATCAAACAGTATACTGACTAAAAAGGAGGATGGAAAATGCAAGCGAGGGCTAGCTGGTAGCACACATCAGCTATAGCAGATGTGATTGCCAGTAGCTCTAAATGCATGTTAAATTACAGCAGCATCTGTTCTCACAGAGATGGCCTCAGTCATCTTAAAAAGAAAGGTTAGTTTGGAAATCAAAATTTGAGAAAAGGATTAAAGGCAGGGTTTGGGAGAGGTAGAGAAACCTGATGTCTGATAACCACAGGCAAAGGTTCACAGTCCTGGCTGGTCACTCTGCAGCTCTGAATGAGAGGTGTTACATTTCACAGGAGCTGGTGAAGATCCTACACGTATAAGTCAACAAAACCTTTAAAGGATGTGAATCTTAGATTCAGTGATTTGACTTCTTCCTAGACAAAGCTGAGCAAGCAGTAAAGTAGATGCTAGTGACAAATGCTGAGAAAAAGAAAGCAAAGTCCCAAAGATGTCCAAATAATGACTAGTATTTAACTTTGAGCAGCACCTACACAAAGAGAAACAAAATAATTACAAAAGCAGGAATCATAAAATCCTGAGACCTAGAAAAATGAAGGTAGTAAGAATGAGTAACTCAGTCAAAAAATTCAATTGCACAGTTACCAAGGCTGGATGTAATCTCAGAAAACTGAGGAAAAGGACTTCCAAAATGATAAAGGGATTACAAATTGTAAAAAAAGGGGGTAAGGACTATCATTAGAGAAATCACAAACAGAAAAGAAACTGTCATCTAATCAGAGTGCTGAGAGCTGAGGAATAAAAAAATGAAGTGAAGGAAACATGCCTGGCTGGGACTTTAAAAAATGTTCCTAGCCACTGACTGAGTAATAAGACCGATCAGAACTACTTAGCAGCAGGAAAACGTTACAGTAGAAGAGGTAAAGTGACCCAGCCTGTCAGTATTTGGTATCCTGCCCTTCCCACCACACCATCAGTTATATAGTACTGGCTAACTTTATTTAATAAATGGTATGCTGAAATAACAGTTTAAAAGACAGTCATAGCGAACTTGTTTTAGGGTCATAAATTCTGAAACAATGTGTATATCTTAAGGGTTTATTTCTTTGTTTGGGACTTGTGATGAACCATTAAGTTCAATTTTACTTGAGCTGTTCTAAGAAACTTTATCTTAAGCAACAGAACAATGTTCTGAGCACCCATCTACCTGATTTCTGGAATATTGTACAGGTTTAAGGCAAAGATCAGTTGTTAAAGTGACAAATCAAAAGTAAGAAGCTAGATGGCTTTATTTAGTGAGGATCTATAATAAACCTATGTAATTACTTCTCACATTTTAATTTCACTGTAGTAAAGTTTACAGTGTAACTAACAACTGTAAAACTCGAAGTAACTGTAGTTTACTGCTTAATAGTGTGGAACAAGGATGAGACCAAACCAAAAACTTCACACATTCAGTTAAAATACGATTATATATGATGCTCCAATGGCTATGGGAAATGAAGAAATAGGGAGCTTTTAGTGAATATTTTGGGTTTGTGAAGTTTCAATTGTGCCTAGCTAGCCATTGGCTCTGTCAAGCAAGTAACAAATCCGTAACAGAGCCTGCATATTTACGGAGATTGCTCAACCTTAAGTAACAACTGAAAGGTCTTACAAGCAGATAGCTGGGGGACTGAAAGAAACCATTTTGGTTTTACATCATTCTCCCAGTATATAAGGGCCCACACTGTAATGAACAGTAATTAATAATCTTTCTAGGAACTCTGACAAAGAACCGTGGATCGAATGTATGTGGAAACATGAGCTGTTCTTGCTCAAAAAGCTGAATTTTCAAAACAGGGGTTTTGTAGTGTAGCGTAGTGGGCCAAGATTTTGTATTCTTCATCTATCTTCCCTTTTTGTAGTCTGTGAAGCAGTCCTTAGGGAACAGTGTTAGTTGAGATATTGTTGGGAAAGTAGTTTTCCAATGCATTGGCTTTCTTAGGACTGAATCAGAAAAGTAGTGCAGAGCTACCAGAAAGAGTAGTGACACTTCAGCTACTTCACTTGCACATGCCAGCTCTGCCACTATGGTTCTCCCTCTTGGGATGTTTATGGGGTATCTGAAAAGCAGGCATGTATCTTTCAGTATCTATGCTACTCTTGGGAAGGCTGTACAAGAACTGCGGGGCATACGCTACTATTATTTGCTCCTCCCAGCATATTGCCATGTGCCCTGGACCAACACAATCCATTCAGTTAACCCTTACAATTTAAAACGGTGTCTTTATGAAAAACTGGTGTAATACTTCCATTAGAGAAATGTCTTATCAAACCTCTGATGTTAACAGCTTGATCAGAGGGGTACAGGATGCAAGTTATAATGACAAAATTGGCTAGCTGGTATAATGTAGTTGCGTGTAGATTATTACAGGATTTGTACAAAAGGAAATTTCTTGCTTCCATCCCCTCCCCCCCAGTTTTATACTGATAGTAAATAGCGCTGTTTTGCTCTGTGGTTTGGTTGTGGTGTGTTTTTGCTATATGTTTGGTTGACGTATAGAATCTTCTTGATTCTTGCCAATATATTGGTTTATGAGTTTTCAGTGATAAATCAGTGATACAAAGTTCTTTCCCATTTTTCTTGACTTAGAGTTGCTGTTTGAATATTAAGTAAAATTTTGTTTACTCTCACAACAGCATAGATAATATCTGAAAAGATTATTATCCCAGAGGGTAGAAATTACCTGTTAACCTCTCCAAGCAATAACTACCATGAGTCTATATCTGAAAAGACAAAACCAAACTAAAATGTGTAAGCATGATGCTGACATTCTCTTCTTGTGTAATGTCTCCTATTGTATTCCTAGTATGCATTTTCTTTCATTTTCATCATTCTCCTGAAAAAAAATTATAAATGCTATTATACAATAAACATTAGAAATGTTATCCCAAATAAAATTAGCTGAAAAGACATTAGTTTCATTATTTAAACAGAAGTATTTGCTTCTGGAAATTGAAAAGTGAAGATGGGATAGGGGATAGAAAAAGAACTGGGAATTTGCCCTTGAGTTTCAACTTTTTAAAGCAAAATTTTCTTAAGTAATGAGTTTCAAATCGTGAACTCTTAATGTTAACAACTCATTTAAATAGCCACACAGTAAAAATGAATGGGCAGCATTGTATTTTAACGAGAGTTTTGCGCTTGAGAACTGCAAGGTCTTACTCCATCAATAAAATCAGAATTACTGCCATGTATAAAGTATCAATGAAGTTCATGGCACGAAAAATAAAAAGAAACAAATATATTTTGGTCTGGAATTGGGACTGATGAAACAAAGGCACCCTAAATAACATTTAAGAATTGCTCTGGCCAGAGATTGCTTTGATATATGGGTAATTTCAGCTGCTTACCTTTAAGTTAAAAATATTAGTAGTGGTGGTCTCAGAAGTCAACACCAGATACTTGATTAATCCTCACAGATGTTAGTATTTTAAACAGGAGGGGTATTGTCATCCCTACAAAATAAACACATAGTAAGATGGAAATAAAAAATCCCTCCAAGATGTTAAAGTATAAACACAAGCTCTTGCAGTAAGAATGCAGAGAACTACAAGGAGGAAAAGGGGAGTTAGTAAGTCTGTCATTTAACCCTCTGGATAAATGTCCTAAATTATGAGACAGTTAGGAATGTAAAGCAGGCAAAGGAGATAACTACTTAAAGAGAGTGGAAAGGGGGGGACAAGACAGACCTAAAAACTAAGGCAGGAATTTTAAGCTCTCTTCACGTTCCAAGTCAAAAAATGTCTCTGAAATTTTTGACAGGGATATGAACTCTAAAAAACCTCAGTAAATAAAAGACGTTAAGTTCAGTGGTTGAACCAGGTATCAAAAGTAAACATCAGGTGATAGTTCAACCAACAGAAAAGGGGACATGGCAAATTCTTGTCTTTATCTGGAATCCTTAAATCATGATGTAATATCTTTATTTGTTCTGAGTTTCTGAACAGTGGGTGCTGACCACCTCTTTTCCCCATTGTCAGAGAATGCAATCAGGGAGTTGTGAAGCACTGAAAATTTACTGCATTCTCCTCTACTCTTTGCACACTCTTAGTCTTCAAGGTCAAGTAACTTCCATCAACCTCCAAAGCTCTCCCAGATTATACAGAGTTACTGTCACCAGTAATTCTTAAAATGTTTTATAATAATGTGTGAAAATCTGACTTAAATGAGGAACTTCAACCTAAGAAATGGTTCATCTAGTTCTGGTCACTGCATTTAGTGATAGAAGAGTAAAACAAATATATTAGTATACAGATCAGCCAGTAAGTCTCTGCTCTTACTGGCTATGACTGTATGTTTTAAGTAACTATTTGTAATGAAAATAAAGCATAGAACTATTTGCATGAGGAAAAAAAACCTCAAGTGTTCAGTTAGGAACGCATTTTGTACTTGGCCATTTCTGTAGTGTGTTATTACTTCTACCCTGGACAAGTCTGTGGGTACTATCTGCATTTGCTGCTTCTGTCTTTATATCTGCTTTGGACAAGAAGTTATGTTTCTTGTGCTGTTTGGATTACTTTTACATTAAAATACTCATATTGAAGTAACTCATGAGAGATTCAAATAGTAGTTTATTTTAAAAACTTAAGTAAATTCACCAATGTATTAAATGAGCATTATAAAGTCTTAAATTAACATGCATATATTGCAACTAAATGGAACAGGCCTTATGAAGTTCAAATATTGTATCTTAATCCACACAGTGAAAACATAATTACATTGTGTATCCTGGAAGTTTGTTTATTACAAGTTCACTGATGTCTTTGTATTGGTTAGGAATGAGTAGTTTTCCCAGAAAATCATCCTCTTTGTCTGACATACTGTTTTCCAGGACACCAAGTTCAAGATCAGACATGTTAGATGGCAAGTAGGAGCTAGCTTGAGTTACTGCCTGGCTTTTTCCTGCAGAGGTCTGCCCCTTTCCTGTATTCAGATCAGTATCAGACCTAACTTTGCTTCTCTGTGTAGATACTTGTTTAATGTGCTGATCACTCCTGTTCTCTTTCTTACTGATCTCTTGGACTTCTTGCTCTTCATCTAATAATGATGCCTCCATTTGAGTAAGGTTAAGTGAATCAACAGACTCAACACTAGTTCTCTTGCTGGTGTTTAGGTCACGGTTTCTCTTCAAAGACTGAACTGGAGATGAAGCTGAAGGAACTGGCAGAAGATCTGAAGTACTTCCAGCTCTTTGACTTGCCTTTGAAATTCTGGACTTGCTGGATTCTGGCTCTGTATCCGACCAACCCTGCTTTGGACTTTCAAGCCACAGAGGTTCAGGACTGCTGTCAAGAGCTTCCGAGTCTCTGCCTGTACACTCAGCACTGGTGAAATCTTCTGAATAAACTGTGTTCTCAGGACTAGCAACAAAGTCATCTGAGTATATGAATTCAGAGTTGTTTTCAACACTCCTGCTAGAGCTTGGTTTATGATCACTTACAACGGATGCATCATCATGCTCTGTGGTTTTACGATGGATTAAGTGTATTGCTTCCTCATTACTTCCCTTTGCATTAGCATCTGATGGGAAAGCAGCTGGGAGTTGGACTTTCGCATACTTTTCCTTGTGAGAAGATCTGAATGCAGTTTCCCCCAGGAAGGGGGCTGTAGTTACTTTGCACGGATGTTCCTTGCTTGCAACTACATTGCTCTTCAGCAGATTTACAATAGCCTGTTTCTGCAGGTCAGGGGACCCATCTCCTGCCACAGAAATGTGCTCTCTGAGAGCACTGTTTGGTAATGAAGCCTCAACAGTTTTATCAAACCGATTATTCTGCTTTGAACTGTCTCCCTTGCTACAATGCCTGTCAAACACCACATGCTGTTCTCCAGCATTTCTAAGCAGCTTTCTTTTGGATGAAGGGCTTTTCTTCAGCATTTCCATTTGCTTTTTTCTGTACTGCTCCCTCCTTTCATGAATTATCAGCTTATCAGGGTTGGTCTGCCGCAGCCGTAGCCTCAATGTATTTGTCAGCCCATACAACAATTTCTTTCTGGGAGGTTTGTTTTCCTTAGTTTTGCAGTTCCCTTCAGAGCCTATCTCTCCTTGGGGTACAGCTTTCTTAAGTCCTCTCCCAGCCCAAGATGATGCTGGTGAGGTGGCCTCCTGCCCACCTTGCTTGAATTGAGGGCTGGCACCTCCACTGCTCCCACCAGGCCCCACAAGTGCCTCTGCAGGCCTGGGGGCAGAGGAGCAGCTGGGGGGCTGGGGGACCATGCCACCGCTCCCAGGGGCCTGGTGGAGCCAAGCAAGATGGGGGTGGACAGCAGCAGGCACAGCATCACGGGCGAGCACAGACAGCTCTGCCAGCAAGGCACTAAGCAGCGGCAGCTGCCCCAGAGCGTTGTGGAGCTGTCGAGGGCTGACAGGGTGCAGCAAGGAGGGCCCAGCACTGGGACATGGGGGGTTCTGGCCTGTGTCTTTCTCCTGCGGTCTCCAGGCCTCAACGTGCTGCCACTGCCCTGCAGCCGCTGCTGCTGATGGCAGATGAGACTCAGCAGGCTTGCAGCTGTAATAGAGCACGGGAGGGCAAAAAATGTTGCCCTCCAGCTCTTCAACCTCCTCCTCCTCCTCCTCTCCCTCCTCATCCCCCGGCTCAGGGTAGCTGGCAGGTGGCGTGGCAGCGCGGGGGCTAGCGGGACACGGCGGGGGCGGCTCCTCCCCGGCCTCCAGGCTGGTGAGGCGGTAGCCCAGGACCAGCTCCCCGACGGGTCGCCCCGCGGCGTCCCGCAGCGGGAAGCGGCCGCGGCGGCCGCAAGAGGCGGGCACCCCGGGCTGCCGCAGCAGCTCGGCAGCGGCGGGGGCCAGGGAGACGCCGCAGCTGCCGAGGAGGCGGGGGGAGCCCGGGGCGAGCTCGGCGGGCAGCGCCAGCAGCAGAGCGCGGAGCGGCCGGCGGCGCAGCGCGGCGCAGAGCGAGGCCCGGCGCCAGCGGAAGAGGCAGCGCTTGCCGCGGCCGAAGGGCAAGGCCCGCCCCGGCCGCAGAGGCGGCGCGGCGGCGGCGGGGCCCAGCAGGAGGGTGGGGAAGTCCAAGAGGCGCAGCGCCACGACCGGGCGCAGCGCGGGGCCCGGCGCCGCCGCTACCCGCACCGCCTCCACCAACAGCTCCAGCGAGAACAGTCCCTCCGCCGCCGCCATGACAGCCCCCACGCCCGGCTCTCGCGAGAGGTGGTGTGTGAGGGGACTCGGGCGAGGCCGCCGGACCTCTCGCGAGAACAGCGACCCCGCCGTCCCTCAGCGAGGCGCCTGCGCGCAGTGGGCTTGTAGCCGGTGCAGGGTGGGGGGCGGGAGGCTGGACCCGCCGCCCCCGGCAGCGCAGGGTAGCGTGGGCCCAGGGGCTCGGAAGGGCTCTCTCCGCCCCCATCCCGCCGGAGGGGAGCGGAGCTGTGCTGTGCTGTGCTCCCCGCGGGGGACTCGCTGCTGCCGTGGTGCGGCGTGCCCCTGCCGGAGGCTGCGGCCGCCGGGCGGGTGAGGGGCAGCGGGCGCCGCCGCTGGGGCCGGGTGCTGCCTGGTGCCTCCTCACAAGCGCCCTGTGGAGCTGCCCGCGGCTCTGAAGGCGGCGGCCGCGGCCTTGGTCGTGCTTTCCCCATTGTGGATCACCAGTAACGGCCACAGGAGCGGGGCGGGATGGCTCCCTCGGCCAGCAGGAGTGCTTGTGGGGGCAGGGGGGGGGACGTTAGACCGTTCTCCGCTTCTTTGTGGCCTCTTCCCACCCCACGGGAAACACCGAGATCTGCGCCAAGGGCTGTGTGCTGGCGTCTCGCCACAGTTGAGGGCCCATATATATCTGAGTTTTTAAAAACTGTGGTTCTACATTAATTAGTTCTTTCTAATCAGCTGTAAATGCCACTTCTTCATCTGTAATGTCTCCATCTCTGTACTGCTTGACTGCCTTGGACATGTGTTGATAAATTCCTCCTCTCCCATCTGCATGTAAAGTGGGAGTTGAGGACACACTTGTGAAGAATTCCACTCCTCACGCCTTGCCTGGCGAAGGGAGTGCCCTTCCATCTCTGATTGCCCTTCCCTGACACCAGAGTCTCCTTGCCACAGGCACAGCAAATACTTGCTGAGCTGGGAAGAAAATTGTTTTATTCAATTAGTAAGTTGACTAAACCAATGTATCCTAAGTCAATGGTATTCGGTTAAAGTTACAGTACACCCCTACCATTTACCACCAGGGAAATACCTAAAAGAAAGACCAGTCTCCTCTTCCTTTATTTTTATTGCCTCCTTTTTTTCCCCTTTCCTTCCTTCCTTTGCCAAATCACAATCACTTTAGAGAAGCAGAAACCAGTGGGAAATGGTTAAAGAATCCAATCCTTTGCTCTTGGTCAGGTCCCTTGATCATTATTATTTGAAGGACACCTTGCCTTAACTATTATGTCTGAAAGGAGAGTTAAGGAGTTTGACCTCTGAATTGTGACCAGGGCTTAAGAAGTAAATAATTAAGTTCTTCTCAGTTCCTCCACTGCCTCTATTCTAAACACATGATTTAAGAGCTACAAGTCCTCTGCCATCGAGGCTGCGAGTGTTCCAGTGTTGCAACTGTACTGGCACTGTGGCAGCTGAAAAAAAGTGGCCAGTCCATTTTGCTGCCACATTCATCTGCCATCAGTCGTCTGCTTTCCTTCTGTTTCCTCTTCCTCCAGCCCATTTCCCATCTCAGAAAGGCTTGACAGTTTAGTTGTCGTTCTCCATGGAGGAAGAATGACAAAATACTCCCTGATACACTGAAGGCAACAGATGTATTTAACAGTGGTCAAATAATCACTCTCGAGGTCCCCTGGGAAGACAACGAATAGGTGTTTTGCTAGTTTTACAGATGGGCATAGTGTGACTATGAAGTTTGGTTGAAGATTCCAGACCTCTTAATTATGAAACTTCCAACCCACGTAGGCAAAGATGCATCTTTGTGTGTGGCGGCTGCAACCAACTGCAGTTAGGAAGTAAATTATGGAGGAACCAAAGCCTTGTTTTAAGGTGCTGGGTAACTAAAAGAAAGTTTAAAAAGCACTCCCAACAGTTCCATGTGAAACTGGAATTTTCAGTTTCATGTCCCTGAAAATAAGCCCTATTCCTATATTGTATTCTGCACAGACAGTATAAATAAAAATTACTGAATATTTGTGAAAACTATAGGTGTTAATAAACTGTGTAAGATCAGCCAGTAAGTTAGTGACAAAACAATTATTTAAATAGAAAAGGGTGTCAATTTTTAAGTTTGTTCTTGTTGGTGTGTTCTATTAAGTCTGTCCTCTGGTCACGAGAGCATATTTATCTTCAAAAAAACCAGAAAACACCATTTTGTTGTTCAGTTGCAAGTTAGAAAAAAAGACCTTTTTCTTTCCAATAATCCTAGTTTCTACTAACTACCATTTTAAGGAGACTTGTGCTAATACTTCTTTAGATTGCATGTCACAAAAGAGTGGTTTAGAAAATAGACATACCTCAGAGAGGCAGGGTTACAAAGGCAAGTGTCATTACCTGCTACTGCCCCAGAAGCAGCAGGTACATATTAGGATCTACATTAGTTACAATCAGTCACCTTTTTAAAATAGCTCTGGTTCTTCTGAGTGCAATCTTTTCGGTCCTCCTTTCTTAGAACTAGACTTCAGTTCTTCTCTGTTTTTTCTAAAAGACTGAAAGACTAAGGAATTTTGCTGATTCAGTGGAGTCTTTCACTGACCTTATTTGTATGTTTGAAGTACTAACATTTTGTCTCAGAAAATTCCAACCCAGACAATTGGTATCATTAGCAGCAACTCAGCAACTTTGGTTCAAATCTAACTTTGAAGGCTCTGAAATGCCTTCTTTTGCCCTTACTTTCTGTGCAATTTCAGATTTATTGATCCCTCTACACAAAGTAGAGATGTAAACTATATTTTATGGATAGAGAAGTATGACTTTAAAAAGAGATCTTGAGAAAACATGAAGTTTGTTAGATTTACAATTAAATGTACTTATTCTGGTGGTGTTATAAAGATTGCATATTTTTTTTTACAGATCAGATACTGGAGTAAAGAGCCATTGTTTACCTGGATATAAAATTGCTCTTCTGTGTGCAGAATCTGCAGGGCAATGCTTGGAATTTGTGCAAATATTTAGCCTGGTGGCACTTTGGTTCAGAAAGGGGTCAGACAGTCTGCTGGAATATTCAGCTGGAACATAATAGTGGTTCTTAAGATACTGTGCCTTAAAATGCCACCCAGAGAAGACTTACTTAGTCTTTTCTCAGTTGTCTGTTGAGTCAGCCACTTGTGAAAGGGCAATGAACAGAAGAAATTCAGGAAAAAGGATGGCAGCCTTTGACAACTCTCAGTTTTCATGAACTCTCTTCTTCAGAAAAAAAGAAATAAAATACATGAGCAAAACGTTTGAGATTTTTTTGCAATATATTTAGGTTTCTCTCTTGAAGAATCTCGAAAATGTTTTGAAAAGGAATAGAGTCAAATGAGAATGCTAAATTATTCAGAAATTACTGTTTGCATATGTTTCTGTATATTGTGCAGAGTTTTTCAGGGAGCTTTGCTGTTTCCTGTGTCCAAATTCTGCTTCGCAATCCTTAATTTCGTGCTGACACAGATCTAGTGATGTACGGAGCAGTCTAGGAACAGTTGCAATGGTGTTCTTGGCATAGGTATTTTGATATCCATCAAAATGAAGGATACCGTGGTTTCTCCCCACTTCTCAGGGTGTACCCTCCTGTCCACAAAGTGCCCCATCAGTTGGGTGGTCAGAACAGCTGGTACAGAACCTATTCAGACATACAGCTCCAAATACCACCCTTGTGTTGCTACCCTGAAGATGCTGGTTAACTTCTCTTTTTTCAGTATGATAGCTCTCACGTTTATTTTCATTCTCTACTATCTTTAGCAGACTTTGGGAGTGTTAAAATAAACATTATTTGCCGAGTCCTGTGGCCCTTCTCCATTTGGCAAACACCACTCTGTTTCCTGTCTTTAATGATTTCATTGCTGTCCTTAGTATTTTACTTTCTCAGGGCGGCGAGAGTTAAGGCTTATGGCAGAGTTACTTCTGCAAAGTCAGCAGGAGTGGCACACAGGGTTGTTTTCTCATTACCTTGGGGGGTGGGGGGGGGGAGGGGGGAAATGGTTGTCCTTTAAGATATGTGTGAATCCGTGGCTTTCACAGCCAGCTTGCAAATACAGCCCATGCCAGCTTGCTTTCTGATTCCAAATCTCCTCAAGGATTAATGGGACTGCAGCAAAACACAGCTTCTCCTTCTGTTCTGAGCAGTCCTCATCATCTTTCTTGGATCTGGGGAAACTCAGTCCAAGCAGACACTTAAAGGAAACATGGGAAAGTCTAGCAAATACTTGAGGGAGAATGATGCTGTGAGAACCAACAGGAAGCAGGATGTCACAAATAAAGGAGCTTGGACAACTATATTGAACACAACAAGGAGACATATCCATAAGGGTCACATCTGAGGCGATTTCCTTTATTTAAAAAAAGTTCTTAATAAAGCCAATAGATGTTTTTGCTTAAAACAATAGTGAAGGGTCAGCCTCAGGATTCAGCCCATTGAATATTCTTTACATAATGCCCACCAACATGCAAAGCCAATTTCCTTAAATAACAGGGTGCTATTAGCACATGGAAGCTTTACCGTCAGTCTTTCCTTTTATTTGGTATAAGCCATCACGAATTCATGTGGTATAAATGGAAACCCCATGGATTCGTGTGCTGACGTTTAGCGTTAATTAATGTAGCATTGTGTAAATTGTGTTACTCCCCATCCAATAGCTGGGAAGCTCTCAGAAAGTTCTCAAAGAGATCGATTTATTTTCTTTGGCTTCATGGTTACAGCTGATGCTTGTCATGCACAGATGTACTCAATGACGAAAGGATTCCAGGTGCTTAGCCACCCAAAGAGGACAGATTAATCACACAGCGGCACAGTTGAATGTATGTTTGAGAAGCAAAGAAAAGCTGTACCAAAAGTCTTCTTCAGAGTGTGGGTGTCCTTACATTGCTGTTGTACTGTAGAGTGGGACAGGTCCTCAGCCCCTCTCAGGGTTTAGCATTCTCTCTGTAGGCAGTGATTTTTCAGACTCACTACCTCCTAAAAAGCTACTTCTACAGCATTCCTCTAGCTCAAGCTGGGAACCATTGGGGGCAAATTGCAGTTCAAATATCTGACAGAGCTTCCGACAGTGAAAGCTCTTGTGAGCCTCAGGGTGGTTCTTAAAGTCAATTCAATAGTTAGATGAGATTTCATTAAAATAAAAAATTGGAGATGTCTGCAAATATTTGAGTAGGAAACAGTTAGCGTTGTGTGCATTGTACCATCACACTGATGACACTCATTGTTTAATCTGTCATAATTACGATTGTAAAGTATGTTTTTTCAGAGGTTTACAGTACAGCTGTTTTGTTCACTGCACATTTTCAACCTCTAAGCTGTTTCTCTTTTTTCCCTTTAAAAACAAACTAAAATCAGTTTGACTGCTTTGAGACTTCTCCTTTAGAGAGAGCAAAAGAAAAAGAGCCAAGGATATTGTTATGCAAAGCTGCAGAGCTGGACCAGATCCTCTTCACTGGCTGGAAGGGAGCAGAAATATTCCATCCCACTTAGCAAACAGGAGGTGTGAAGCTGCTTGTAGAGGTCAAAAAAGAGGAACCAATTAGCTCTGTAGTTTTCATGTACCTTCTTGTTTTCCAAGGAGACAGAGTGACAATCCCATGGTTCAATAAAGTGGACTGTGAGGGAGATGGCTCCTTAATGCATGTTTGTCCATGGCTTGCCTAGCAGTGAGATTTCTGCTCTAAAGAAGTCCTTTCCATGGCTTACAGCTTTGTTCCAGGGATCTCAGCAGCAATGTCCCTCCTGCACACTTCATTCCTTCAGGCTTCTGTCCTTCCTCTGACTCTGCCAGATGGCAAGTATGGAGTACTTCCCACTGGTGTCCTGCTAATGTCCATAAATTGCTGACTCTTACTTACCATGGTGGTGGCAGTGATGTGTAACTTAAATGTATGGACAGGGCAGCATCATGGCCTGTTACATGGCTTTTTTGATTAGAAGGAAAGAATAAACTGTGGTTTAGGATTATAAATGTGGGAATCTGGTGATCTAGCTTTAACTCTCTTTTACCACAGGTTTCTTCAGGAAGATCTAGTTTCTCTGTGCCCGAGTTCTTCTCATAAGACATGACCAGCGTTTCATTGAGATGCTCATAAGTAACCCCTGGAAGTGAACAAATCTCTGGGATGGACCCTGCAGGCCCCTGTCCTGGGGAGTGATGGCAAGTGGCTCTCATCAGGGTTGTTTTGCTTGCCTCTGAAATGCAGTACCACAGCCCAGTGGTGAGGCCACCAGCCCTTCACAAGCAGTTTTGGGAGTGGGCACTGCAGCACAAGGGGAGATGCTCTGAGAGGCCGGTGCATCTGCATAGTCCACCGTGTTGCCGTGCAGGGCTCTTAGGTGCTGAAAATGTAGCAGCCTGCCTGAGCTAATTATCTCCCCAGCTCTTGAAAGGGCTAGTCCAGGCACGGCTCTGTGCTGACACAGCTGTCCTGCTGCCAGTTCTTTGGCTGGCGCCGTCCGGGGGATCGCAGGGCTGCGCTCTGTTGCAGAGTGTAGCTATGCCTGTAGGAACTTTTCACAGGTAGTGGCAATGCTGGAAAAGTAATTCACTGCTATGCAAATAGCCCTGTGGGCTACAGCTAGGGAGGAAAACAGGCTTGTTTCTCTTGTGCTACACCATGTAGTCTGTGTGGGCAGAAAGACGGAGCACTGTGTGTTGTAAGCCCCTGACATAAGGCTGGATGAGAGCTGTGCCAGTGCAGAGGCCTGGCTGGCCAACATCCACACACCACACACCCCCCCCGCCCCTTGCCTAACTCCACTGACCTTCTCTGAGCTAATTCAGGGATGTCTTTGGCTCAGTAAGTTCAGCTAAAGCAGCTATGATTGCCCTAACACGAAGTTTCCTGGTTTTGCTGGTATGTATTTTAAGCATATAGCTATTTTGGTGCAGTTTCATGCATTTCCTATTTGAACAGTTCCTGTCGGAAGCATGTATTGTTTGCGAAGACGTGGCATTAATGACTGTGTGAATTATTTGTTGTATGGGTACGGTGGAAGAAATAGATGGGAACTATTCCAAGTGGTCTTTAATGAGTTCAGTCATCCAAGATCCTGATTTCCATCTCATAAATAATAAACTGTCCTCAATATGCTAATTCAAATTTGCCTTTAAATTGCTTATTTTAATTTTGCAGAAGAAATAATCAAGAATAAAAATTTCTGAAGAATGCAAGCCTGCCCTGTTGCTGTGGCAGGGCATTCAGAGGTTGCAGTGTCTTGTCCTCTTCCCCACGCTAAGTCCTGAGACAGTGAGCATGTGACTAGGCTGGTAATGGTTTCGTGTCGTGAAGAGTGAAATTTGAAATGAAATGAATGAAAATATATGTGAAATCTTTGCTCCATAAAGGAAGGGTTGTTAATATAACCTTACACAGTGAGGTCTTTGCCATCTCCTTTTGATGGGATCTCCAGTCTCAATTTCCGCTGCTGATCGTTTGCGGTTGGGGCCAATGGAGGCCAGAAGCGTTGCTCTGACAATAGACCTAGCCTCTGGCAAGGTGATAGAGTGTGCTCAGCAGTGACCCATCTGCTTCATCAAATGCAGCAGCAACAGTTTTTTAGACAAGTCGCATCTAGTCTTGCAGTAGCAGATGAAGATTTTTCAAAAAAAGCCTTCTTTTATTTGTGGACACTTGTACGAGGCATGAACGTACCGGTAACTGGACTAATGATTTCCCACTCTGCTAACTATAAATAGAAATATTTCTGCTCCAGGCAGGCAAATGATTACACTCCGAGATTTTGTACTGATAGAACTGTTAACCATGAGATTTTTCTGTTCTGAAAATATCCTTTTCATTCTTTTTTTCCCCCCTCCTCTCAGCATTTTATCTTCAGTGAACATGTATGATTTTACATAAACCTGTGGTCTCTGGGCTGTCTGGAAGTTCAGACTAAACTACAGCGCATAGCATAGCATAGCAAAAATACTGCAAGAAAAGAAAAAGAAGCATATTTTGAGCATGTATTAGCTGGTCGCACATCATTCAGGCTTGTCAAGGTTCAATATCAGATAAATAGACAGGAATAGAAGGTTTGGATAGTTCTGCAGGCATGTTTAGTGGAAACACAGTTGCAGAAATTTCATTTCAAGAGACAAACCTGTGAAAAAAACCAAACAGGTTACTCTATTTCCTGCCCTGGAAGAAATGGCAGCTTTTTGAAAACATTAATATCCGCAGTCAGGCATTGCAAATATTAGTTCTCAATTCCTTCAAGGGATAAAAAGAGATAAAAATAGAAGCCACTCTGAAGCCTCCCAGAGGCTGACATATGCATTCATTCATTTCTTTGTAATGACATCTTTCATGAAGGCCTTAATACTGGCAATTCTCAGAGGAGGACTCCTTCCCCCCAATACTTGCTCACTTCTGTTGAAAGTTATCTGTATCATTGCAAGCAGGCAGGGGGTAAAATACTTTCTGAAAACTCAGCTGTGCTTTTGTAGGCTGATCTTCAAGAGGAAAAAAGGCTCATTCTCCCGAGTGCACAGAGAATGTGACGCCGCGACTTGGAACGGTGTGGGAGAGTCTGGCTGTGGTGGGACAGCCCACAAGAGAGGGGCTGGCTGTATGGGGTTCTCAGCAAGGGGTGAGCAAAGTACACCTCAGTTCTGTGTGTGAGAAATACAGGCTGCACAAAACAGATGTCAACTTTGCAGCAGCTTTAATTTCACTCTCTACTCCTCTCATTTGTGTGTCTTCCCAGTTTGTTCATCTCCACTCTAAGGCATTCAACCTGCTTAGCAAAGCCAACCTAGTCACATTTGCCCTCTGCTGCAGGGAAGGAGAGAGGGTCTTCCAGAGTTGACAGATCTTCAGATTAACTGAATCCTTCTCTGATGAGCCTCTTTTTGTCTGTTGATTGCACAGAGACCAAGCCTTGTTTAGCTGGTTTGCTTAAATGTCTACATTTGAGTGGAGTGATCATGATCTCTACACTTCAGTCTTTGGTAAGGTTGGTAAGGTTGGCAAGCAGACAGAGCAGTCAGTTGCTTTATTTTTCTTACACTAAATTTTAAGTCTTTTTCACAACCAGAGTGTAAAGCAAAGCCCAGCACACTGATTACATTGACACTGGGAGTTAAAGCTGGAGCTTGAAATGGTATCGTTATTGCAGGTGGAACTCATCTGACCAAATGCAGACTGAACATAGAGATGGATAGAGATGGATCCCCAAAGACTTTCTTTCATTCCTCATGCTATAAATGAACCTAGAGCCGCTAGCTCAGGGGTAGTCATGTACATCTAGAGATATACAGGTAAATTGCATCCACAGTACCTCCAGAGCTCCCTCCATGGCAGTCATTCCAGAGCAAGGGATCAGCCACACAGGTGAACTAAAGATATAGGATTGAAGGGCACCACCTGAGTCATCCGTCTAGTCGGTGCCTCTCAAACTGTAGAAGGGCATGCACATTCCGGTGAGCTCTAGCTCGTGTCATCCCGTGATGCTGTACATTTCCAGGCTTCTTCACAACAGTCTCCAAGTCTGTGCTAGAAGACCAAACGCCACAATAATTGTTCCACAGAAGAACAGGGGGAGATCAAGGGCACTTCTAAGTCCTCCCAGCTAACCAGAGATTTGCTGGGTGACCTTTGTGGATACTTCTGGTCTATGCAGTGTGTTGCAGAGGAAGACAAAAAAATCCCAGCAGTCTCTGATTAGCTGATTTGGAAGAGGACTTCTTCCCCATTCCAAATCTGGTGATTAGCTCAATCCTGAGCATGTGAACAAGTGCAGACAGCTGATGGATGCTGATATCTTGAGGACCACTGATGAACCTTACATCTCTCAGTGATCATGTTTATACCCTTAACTGACCTGACGCGAAGTAAAATATTTTTTTAAATCCCTGTGAAAAAAGATTAAAGGGGTCAGGAAAAAGTATATTGTTCAAGAAAAATGTCAGCCCTGGGAGTATAACCTTAATTATTAAACTATACTGCTCTAATTTTGCTCTTATAATTTCCAACCAGAAGATCTCCAGTGGGTGTTTTTTTTTTTTTATTTTATAAACAAAGGCTTTGCTTTGTAATATACTGCTGTTTGGCACAGTCTCTGATGGTATAAAAGGCAGCCCTTTAAACAATGTGCTGTGATCTTATCTGATCTGCAAGCTGGAGGTTATATCATCAATATAATTTGTGGCAGGATATTTGCATAGATGTGGTGAAGTGTGTTGGAAACTCCTCTGAAATCAGACAAAAAGGAGACAATATTAGCTTAAGTAAGTGAGGCTATCAGTTTAACAGCTCCATGAATATATCTTCTTTCTAGAATAGGAAATCACAATTTTCAGTTACTTAAGGCCAGCTAACAGAACACATGCTTGCTGATTGTGATTTTGTCACTAACATACTGGATCACACAGGGAACCAGTAAGTACTTACAGAGAGTTTCAGCTGTTGTTCACAGGTTCCCATGTGGCTCTAACTCCATCACTGGTATCCAAAGGCTGTTCTTGGCCCCAGAGAAAGGAAGGCTGAAGGTCTTGCCGCCAGAGAAGGGGGGCTGCCATTCTGAAGTCATTACTAGAAAAGAAATGACATTCTGCAAATGACCACTGCCATCACAAACAAAATTAATTGGTCCTTAGGCTGGTATTCTTGAAAGGACGATTCGACAGCCAGCGCTGTTCAGGAGACCAGACTAAATTATTGTAACAGACCCTTCTGGCCGGAAGTTCTGTGTCACTGAGAGGTACTCGCTTTGCATCAGGACTGAGATATGTATGAGTATAATTTAGGGACCAAGTGCAGCTCTTGGTGTCAATGAGTCTACTCATACTGTGGATGAAAATGTACTTTAGCTTCTACAGCAGTAATTCCAGCCGCTTTCACATATTCTGTGTTTGCTTGAAGAAAATAAACTGTGCTGTTTTGTATGTAATAAAAGGTTTCTCCTCCTGAACAGTAGTTCCAGTTGTAACCTAGCAAGAATACTAGGGAAGCTGGAAACATCGGCTTTGCCTAGACAACCAAAAACTTTCCTGTATGTTGTACCAGTGGTTGCACCTCCTGGAGCCCTGATGCCATAATGGGATGTGTGAAGGCTAGAGATAGTGTCAAGCTCCAGATCTGGAACTGAAGTGTCCCCAGTGTGAGAAGTGTTGGTTATGCTCCATGTCTAGCTGCTTTTTAAGTTGCAAAAGATTTCCATTTCTAGTATAACACCCAGTAAAAAAAAGAGCATGCTCTGACTTCTCTTGTTAAAATTCCTTTCAGTTTCTTAGGTTTTTTTTTCCCCCCCTTTATTACTTAGGAATGGTAGAGGTCGGTGGAGCTTTGTAAAGGACCTTTTCAGCAAGGGTGAAACATATTAATCGTGCTGCAGATCCTGCCTGCTGGCTGATGGGGTGCCTCTCTGTGCTGGTGTACAGGCCTGCCAGAGCCCTGGGGGAGCTGTACGCACACGTGGGCACCTGATGTATGGGTTATCTTGCAGGGATAGCGTGGCAAACAGCTGAGAGATCAAAGAGTGAAAAGCAACAAAGTTCTGCCAGATGCAAAACGTAAAGGAACAGAAGGAAACCCAAAGCTATTCATTTTCACTGACACTTTCTTTGTTACCTCTTTGGACAAGTGTGATATCCAGGTTAACCACATTGTCCTTTTTTATTTTGGCTGTATTTGTATCTTTGCATTTATTGTTAGGTTTTGTCATGTTATCATCTTCTAAGAGTGGTATTGGCTAAATTGGACATTTTTTTGCTGAAAGCTGTAAGTCTCCAAATAGAATGAGTGAATTGGGTTTCTTCCCTAGAAGTTCAAATGTCCTCGCTTGCTCCTAGGGTCCTGCATGGGCTGCTATTCTGGTTAAATTCAAGAGCTTGGTTCCGGAGTCTTTGCTCCATGAGGGAGATCAGGCTTCTTCCTTTGAGAGCTTGCTCCTGACCTGAATGACAAAGAAACTGAAACAAGGGCAGGGTGAGGCTACGGAAGGTTTGCTCACTGATGTTGCTCATTAGAGGACTTTGCTGCCTTGCTACTAACCCTTTTGGTTCTGCCAAGTTTCTTGATGAGAGCTGCAGGAGTAACAATAGAAAACTAGGTCAGGAGTAGATCTTGTAAATCTACTCGAAGCGCCAAGAGCACAGTTTTTGTAGAAGAAGAAGAAAAGAGAGAAAGGAAAAAAAGAAATGGGGAGGGTTTAGGGTGAAGAGAAGGACAGGAAGGGCAGAAGTTTAGGCAGGACTTCCGTGTGTGAACCATGATGGGTAATTATACACCTGATTACAGATTGCATTCTTATGGTGCCTGAAAAATTCTTCAGTTTCTTCAGCAGGGCTTTCATTGGCACTTCTGAATCTTTTATTCTGCAATTGCTGTTAGCGGTGAGGCCAGCCTGCCTGCCTGCAGGGGTTTTGAGTATACAGTGGGTGACCAATGTGCTGGCCTGCTGTATACACATTTCCAGTGTGTAACTGCACCCCTACTGAGACCCGGGGAAAAGCAACAGCAGGAAAACAAGAGCTTTTGCAGGATGGACGGTTTCCTTTGAAATGTGGTAGGCATGTGATTTCTTTAAAGGGAAGAAAATCAATAGAAGGTTTTTTTTAGGTTGGAAAAAACCACCCTCCCCAGTATTGTCTTTGGGAATGAACTTTCAAAACACATCTCGGTTTGGGCAATACGCACTGCTTATCCAGCGTGCACACAGCATACACCTCAACGTTTTATTCAGCTGAACTTTTTGCCAAGCTGGCAAAATTTCTTACATATAGCTGGTGTCATGAGTTTTTTCTATTTAGGCCTAAAATCCTAGGAGGTTTCTGTAACACACAGTTTAACCCACGACACAGAACTGTAATCTGATTTTAAGCAAAATCTGACCGTGGCTCTTCCAGCACATCCGTAATTCCAGCTAGCTTCCAGCAAATATTGTATACATCTACATTATATATGTATTTCTTCTGCTTTGTGTTGGAAACCTTGTTGGCTGTTAGGTTTTTTGCTGAGTGCTTTTAACTTGTTTTTCACTTCTGTTTTCCTAGCAGTTGGAATACAAGTTTAAAAAAGCATGTTGATGTGATAGACCATTTTAGCTGAAGTTAAAAAGCACTTTAGCGTATGTGTTTACTCAGAAAAGGTGGGACTGAGAGAAGAACAGGATTTATTCTTACCAGTGTCATCCTTTCAAGTAGAAATTTCCCCTTAAAAGTGATTTTGCATTTGGGACAGCTTCCTGTGGATTGGGCACTTTCTGTATTTGGTGGTACAAGCAGGATGTTTTCCCATCCTCAATCAAACCAAGCACAGTGCTGCCTGCTGGTTTTCCCCTATTGATAATTAATATATCCTTTGATAGGCAATGAACATTTTATAAAGGCCATTTAAACAAAACAGGACAATATCTTCCTTGCATCTATCAACAAGAGGCTTTTTCATCTCTCTTTTGCTAATTCTCTCCTTTTCCTCCTGAAAGTTGGAAGCCTCTGCCAAGAAAACACAAACAGGGGACTCTTCGTTATCATCATAGCACAGAGTTTTGAAGAAATGCTCTCAACTTAGACGACTACATTTCTGCCTGAAATGTTTTACCTCCTGGTGTTATGAGGACAGCTTGAAAATTACAGAGAGTGCAGCAAGATATAATCCTCCTTGTTTTTCCTCCTTCTGACAGTTTTTCTCCCTACCGAGCCTCAAGGTTTCCCTACTGCCCATCACTGAGCTCCCTGTCCTTGTACCGTGAGGGCACAGGCCAGTTTTAAATGCACAGGTGCAGAACTCCAGTCCATGTGCAGGAGTCACAGGTGTACAGCAGTAAAGGCGTTTTGAAATGAGGGTTGGGGTTTTGTTTTGGTTTTTAGTTTATCTGAAAAATCTTGCTGGTTACTCTTTAGACTGTTTTTATCTGGGATATAGATCTGATGTGGATGGAGGTAGTTCTCACCCACAGATTCCCTCCTGCAGCTGCATGCTGCAGCGTGACCTGGAGGCCTCTGTAAAGGCACAGCTATACCAGGGAAGGAGCAAGGAAATCATATGCTGAGACCTTAGTAGCCCACAGGGAGTGGTAGTGATGGATAGGAGCTATTTATATTTTGGGCAGTGACCACAAAAGCTTGCTGTGGAGAGGCCTGGGACCGCTGGCCGTACTTGTTTCTGCATTGGAAGAGTCCCCAGGGAGCAGCACACTGTGAGTGACCTCACACAGCTGGCAGAACCGACCAGCCTTGTGAAAATCTTCCTGCGTATTGTCACTACTACGAGTGATGAAATGTGTATTTACTATCCTGACAAAATGTTCTCAGGTGGAAGTTTGAAACATTTTTTTTTTATTATTTTATTTTATTTTTTTTTTTGCTTGGCCTTCGTCTGGACTTGTAGCCTGGCTGCAAAGGTGCTGTGTGCTGTTTCCAGATCGCTGGAGGTATCTGAGCCACCTGCCAGGTGCCTTCATGTCTGTTTGCATGCCCTTGGTGTTGAGCTGTTTGTGTGTTGTTGTTTGGTCCTCTCAGCATTGCCGTGGGCAGTGCCGGTACCCGAGCTGAGTCACTGGTTGG
Source organism: Falco naumanni (assembly GCF_017639655.2). Lineage (NCBI taxonomy): Eukaryota > Metazoa > Chordata > Aves > Falconiformes > Falconidae > Falco > Falco naumanni. The sequence continues at coordinate 76,188,150 of NC_054059.1, forward strand.
GAACAACTGTCGCTGGCTGAGGATCTGGCCCACCATGTACTGCGGTGTCCTGGCAGAAAAAAGTCCAATAAATGAAATGGAGGATATAATCTGCACTTTGCAATGAAGGATTTAATTATTTTACCTCTTGGCATTTCATGCTTGATTTTTGCATATTTTTGAAATCAAATGTAACACTTTCTGAGCTACATCAGACTCTTCCATTTTTGTTGTTTCATGTCTTTTCCTCACACCACTTTCAAGGGCTAGCATTTCCCAAGTGTTTTCTAAGGGAGCTGTATGATCTTTTGATTATAATAAGTATATAATAATTGATGCAGTTTTACAAAATTTGCTATTTGTAATGCACATTAACTTAATGTTCCTTATGATTTAGAAGATTGTCTTTAATAATGAATTATGTGCCTTATTGAATAGATTTCCTTTCTCAGGGAGCTCAGTACTGGGTTTTAGTTAAAGAAAACTGAGCGTCCCTTATCTTTCTTGCTGTCTTTTTGTAAGTATTACGATGCTTAATTTCTAGGTCATTTTCAACTGAAATTATGTGGCAAACTAGTGAGGAGTTAAAATTTAGATAAAGAAGCACTGATAAACCAGTTGCTATTTTGGGGATAGGCACAGAAATATTTGGAATGCTGTCAAGCACTTGTTGTGGTCTTTTAACCCCTCTAAGCTGGGAGTTACTTGGGTAGGAGGAGAAAACGAGTCTATTTTTTGCCCCTGTATGTCAGATAATGCATGTATATGGATTGCTTACTGATATGATTCAACTGTAAGAGCAGAATAACAATGATCTTACTGTGTTTTCACAGGAGTATTTCCCAAAGATTATCTATATACCTGAATTTTGTCCCCCATCCCATTGCTGTCTTTTAATTAAATTTTAACCTGAATTGATTACATTTAGATTTTCCCATGGGGCTCTAGAAGTGAATTTACTTTTATTCTCCTATCTGTAAAGCTTGTTGTTTAAATCTTTTCTCTCTCTGTCTCTTTTTTTTAAAAAAAGATTTGCTGATTGCAATTTGATTACCTGTTCAGCTTTTTACAAATTACGTTACCTAATTGAAGCCTAGAAATAGAAATCCAATAAATGGCTCTAAGTTAACCTCAGAAATATTTGATTTCTTATTATTCTATTCCGTTCATCTCAAGATTCCATGTTATAGTAGATGATACTTTTTAAGCCTCTGCAGAAAATCTAAAATTAAAAAAAACAACAAAGCAGAATAGAATTTATTCAGTGGCTCTCCTTAGAAACTGTGAATGTGGACAGATGCTGAGTCTATTGTCATTTTCTAAACAAGACAACTGTTATCTTGGTGGAAACCAGGACTTTTAAAGTCAGATTTTCAAAAAAGCTCCTACGGAGTTTAGAGGTGTGAGTTTCATTCAAAGGCTGATTTACACCAGCCAACAGTTCCTCTTGTATGGGGGGCAGGGGGCGGGACAGGCATGTTATCAGAGAGAAAAGCAAATTCAATTTGTATGTATGGCACTGAGTGAATTTTTCTTGTGTGCAAATCTGGCTATCTGCAGCGGAAAAGTGATATTTTTCAGCGCTTCAAGCTGTCCCAAATTCTCACTTCAGCATTAAGTTGTGCATGAACACTTGTCTGGCTGGAAAGGCTTTTCTTTGCAGCACGCTTTCTCAACACAGCAGTCCCAGCAGCACTGTCCCCAGCAGAGTGTGTCCCACATGTTTTGCACAGTGGCATTTCCATATTAACTGTGTGCTGTGGGACACCATGGAGCTGGCTGCTCTCTGGCTGTTCGCCTTCCAGTCCCACGCTCCTCTGTCTTCTGATGTATAGTACAGAATCTGTGTACTTCTCTGCAGCTTAACCGAATTACTCTTGTGTCACCCAGGCCCCATAATGCTATAAAGGCTGGTTAACATATATATGAAAGCCATGGCTCACCACTGCACTTTCTGTGACACATGCTCTTGTCAAAGGCTTTCATCATAAAAAACCATTAAAAAGTCGTGACCGGTACCGAAAAAATCCAGAAACAGGACTAACAAGTAAAGATACCAAGAAGCAGCCTGCCTTGGGTTTTGGATGGGGAGGGGAGTCTCTTGTTTTAGACACTTTTAATTTTCTACACCCTCTCAGCGCCCAGCACTAGAGCAGTCAGTGCCTCATCGGGGTCACACTGAAGGCCCCTTGCTGCCGAACACCTGCAATCGCTAGCTCATCGTTTGGCTGGGAAGTCAAAGGCAAGACGCATGTGAGGCTGAAACCACATCACCCCCTTCTCTGAACGCCGCAGAGCTGCAGGAGGGGCACCCAACAGTGCCTTAGGGTATACAGTAAGCTATAGGGTGCATGTTTGTATTCTGTGTGGTCAACAGTTATGTACAGAGAGTCTCTGTGGAAAGTGTCACGTCCCCCAGGCTCGGAGCTGGTGTACTACCCGTTGTGATAATAGGATGATGATGACAGCACTACTAAAGCACACGGAAGGCCAATTTGCAGTATGTTGCTCCTATTTTTTGCTGGAGCAATTATAATCCGTTTGCCTGTAAATGTGCTATAATATATAACATAAAGTTACATCATTAACCTTAACAATGTCAACATGCTCCCCGTATGCAGTTCCATTTTACAGCTTCACCGGGTAAGAGTGCGGGACGCGTCGCACGTGAGGAAGAGCGTTCACAGCCCAGGTGTTACTGATGCCTGAGAACAGCAAGTCCCGTGGATGGAGCCTGGCTGTGGAGAGGTGCTTGCTCGGCTGCAAAGGAAAATGGCAGGGGGTGGGGGTAGTGCATTTAATCTCCTGCTGCCTGATTGCTGCGTGGCGAGGAGCACTTTCTGCCAGAGGTGTGAGTCCTGGTAAAAGGTCCCATCCGCGGGGAGCGGGTGTCTGCAGGGCGGTGTGGGCAGAACAGCCGCAGGAGCACGCAGGAGCTGCTTCTGTCCTCTTCTATTCAGCAGCGTTTTTCCCAGTTAGTGCCTGTGGAAGTGAGAGAGGAGATGAGCCGCGTTTTCAAGGTTTTGTGCTTTTCAGAGTTCTGTGAACATGAAGAGGTTGTTTTGAGGCCATTAACCACTTAGATATATAATAGAAATCAAAAAATGCAGACCGGCGACCTCAGACTGTTCTCTTCTGCACAGAGGTCTGCTTACAGGGCTCGGACTGTATATAGAGAGTCTTTACAATCAGCTAAAATGTAACACAGAACATGGTTTGTAAACATAAGCTTTTTTCCTCTCACAGCTCTCAATATAGCAATGAAGTGGGTATTTATTTATTTTTTCCGCTGAAGTAGGAAAAAGCTTAATACTGGTTCTCTTACCTCCAGATAAAACAGGTTGGTCATTTCCAGTGAGATTATCATCAAGAAGGTTTCTGTGTAAAGATGGCTATTATTTACTGTATGCAAGTGTCTAAGTAGATTTAATAATACCAACTATCTAAAGGTCTAGAGAACACTGGCTCTTTAAATGAAAGTTGTGTGATGCTGAGGGATTTAAGACATTACTGAGCAGATGTCTTTGGCTAATAGTGTAAGAAAAGGGACTGCATTGCTATCTGAAGTGCAGCAAGGCTGCTTTGCTCCCAGTGCCTAGCTCATGCTGCAGAATATAGCATCCTTTCATCAGCCGTACTCCAACCTTGGTCAAACTGCACGGAGTCTCGTGTTGCATCTCCAGCTTGGGGCTTGTCTGCAAGTACCAGCTGGGAGACGGCTGGGGTAGTTGTGTCTTACACCATTTGCAGTAGGAGTAGCCACTGGAGATTTTGGGGCTTACTTTATGCCTCTGTGGCCCTTCTTTCTTAAAGCACTCATCTAGAGCTGGGACAAGGGATCTCAGCCTGGCTTTCTGCTTCCTGCATTTTGGAGGGTGGCTGATCTCACAGCAGGTATCTGGACAACGCAGCTCAGAGGAGGATGCCCAGATTCATTCACACAGTGTGCTATGTTGAGCCGTAATGGTTACTGATAACTGATGTAGTAGCCACTAATGTTAATTGGGGACAGAAACATTCAGGTATTGTGTGGGTGGACTGCAGGCAGACCTCTGAGCACGATGCTGCCCAGTCTCCTACTTTCACCTCTGCCTCTAAGAAGTCAATGATTTTTCTTGGAGCATCTGCATAGTATTTCCAATATATGGGAGATACATTTGACTTCCTAAAAAGGGTCACAATAGGTCACCCATTCTATGTGGAATTTGTTGAGAATCGCCAGCCAAAAGCTGACTGTAGTCACAGCTTTTGGAAGATTTACTCTGGCTTTGGACAAATGTCAGAAACCCAAAGAGCAACAAACCCAGGCTGTGGTGGGGCTTTGTCCTAAGGCATGTCTGACACATGCACCCTGGTGCCTTTCTTGCATTTGCTGCATCTGAGCTGTTACTGTCCCAGTCATCTACCCCATTCCTTTGTTGTAGTTTGTGACTGGCAAATAAGTGGTGGTGGAGTAAAGAAAGAGACCTGTAACCACGTCAGATACTAGTGTTGGTCTTTCGGTGCAAGCTGCCCTTCGCTGCTGGTTTACTGTGTAGGGTGGCAGGCCAGGTGCTCATCTGCCCCTTGCCACCGGCTGGGGAGAGGGAGGGGACGTATGGCAGAGGACAGGGCTGGGGCAGTTTGCCTTGGTTTGGGGAAGACCTTGTTCTCTAGCCCAGACTTTGGCATTAGTCTCAGCACAGTTTCTATCTATGAGCACACTTTTCTATCCAAACACACGTGCAGAAATAAATTAAGACGTTTTAATTGGCCTTTCAGCAGGCACTTAGCATTATAATCAGGCAGTTGACCATGGGCATTTTTGCCAGTGACCCAAGGGAGTGCAGACTCCTCTTTCTGTCTCTCTCTCACTTAGCCTTCTAATTATCCATCAGATGGATGCTGCTGCTTTTGTGCCTGGGTGCTGCCAGGCTGCAGGTGATGCAGCTGGATGCAGTGTTACCTGTGAGCAGGAGGACCAATGACCTGGGCGAGGTGGCACATCCCCCTCTGCTTAAACCCTGCCTGATGAGCACTACTCTTAAACCCATGCTGTTTCTCTTATCAGCGGCAAAGGGATTATTGATGAGATTCTCAAGGCTGACTAGAAGACTGAGCTATATAGCTGCCATTGAAATTAATGACAGTTAACACGGCTGAACCCGCCAGCTGGCTTTGGGAAGCCAGCTTCTGCCTGCCTGTGCTTGTTTACTGGAGAGCACTGCTGTAAGAAGTTACAAAGTAGCAGAGGATGCAGTAGTATTCAGTTGCTGCGGAAGCTGAAGAGAATTAGATGCTCTTTTTTTTTGCCAGATCCCCAGCTGCCGTAAACCGGCTGCTCTCTGCCAAAGTCAACAGAGCTTCACCAATTTGCTCCAGCTCAGGACTTGGATCTTTCAAGCTGTGTCAGAGTAACTGCCATTTCTTTTTGCAGGCAGGTGAAGCCCTAATGAATATGGAACAAAATCTTGCAGTCAGGGTTTTTTAATAAATAAAAGTATATTAACAAAAATCAATGCAGGGCCTTGCTCCTGTCAGCACTTGTTCTGTTAGCCCCCACCCACCCCATTTCTTCTTTGTTCACTGTGATTGCATCCGCATTGCTATGGTAACTAATGAATGATTATTTAATTTACCAATCTCTGGATGCGGCAGTTTAGTGTTTAAAATATTCCAGCACACTCTGTCATACACATATGCACAAACACATAAAGTCTGTCACGCAGGAAATACTTTAGGTGCTAGATATTCTTATTTTAAGCTAAATCTGTTTACCTGTCTCTTCAAATGGGACGCGAGAGCTTTATCTACTGTGATGATGGCCACAAGCTAAACAGTGTGTGCAGATAAATACAGTTGTATTATTTCATGTTTACTGTCAGTATGTGTCAGCTGTCAGCCAGCACACCTGAAATGAAGGCAGCACCATTTACATCCCAGAGGATTTCTGCCCAACTCCCAGGTCTTAAGAGTTATTGTTGTTCACAGGAAGTTTTCAGAAGAAAAATGGTGTTTCATGTTTTTAAGAACCAGCTTAAAACTGTTATTTTAGAGGAGTGGAAGGGAAAGAACAGCTGTCACTGGCTTTTCAAAGGGATGGTGGGCCTTCAGCTACCTGAAGTCTTCAAGGAAAGGGTAAGAAATTGCTGGAGCGATGCTAGGGCAGCCACATGCTTTTCCTTGGGGCTGATGTAAGTGGGGACCGACTGGAAAAAGATCAGCATCCACTTTCATCATGTTTTCTCCCAGCTCTCTACCTATTTCTGTGCTTTGATTAGCTGGAGATTTTCAGGAGATCCCTAGACATCCAGGTACTTCTTTTGCTTGGAGTGCACCCTGTTTTATTCTGTCCTTTAGATTGTGCAGCTAACTTTTAATCTGCAAAGGGAATACTTTCTGAGTAGAATATACTTCTGCTACAGGTGAAGCAGGTGGTTTTAGTAAAGTTCCTGGTTTCTATTTTTTTTTCTCTTTTTTCTATGACTGCTTGAGGAAATGGTGGCAAAGGAGTGAAGGGACATGAATGACAGTAGACATCCAGACATGATATGCTCATATTCCTGCCAAGTGGCTGCAAAAGAATTGACATGTTTCCCTCCTGCAGCTTCTGGGACCTGAGACCTGACCATTTCAGAGGCACCTTGCTCAGGTCCTGAGGAGGCTGTCTGGGCTTGGAGAGAGGGGAGAGATTTCAGATACTCTGGGAAGAGCTGTGAGAAGTTTAATGCTGCGCAGTCCTCCAGCTCTGCTCACATGGGAGACCACAGCAAATCGGACTGTGCAGATACCTTGTTGCCCATGGGTGCAGGAGGTAGCCTGCTTCTTTTGCCCATCCTTTGAGCCACCTCAGGATGCTCAAAGGCAAAAATTCCAGGCTGCAGGCAGCTATTTCCACCTCACTTAGCTGGGATGTGCACATAGGTGTATGTGCAGACTGTATTTGTAATGGCACAACTCAGAAACAGCTGCTTTGCATAGGTGAAGCTGAAGTCTCCTGGCTACAGCCCACTTTGCCCAAACCCTGGCCCCAAGAGCAGCTTTTGACACGGTGGCTATGCTTCATTGCGGTTTCATATCTGAAACAGCAGGACCCAGGACTCCTAAATCATGTCTTGTTGTTGATATATAAGTGTGCAGTGATCCAGACAGCTAGTTTTATTGCTGGTTACACGAAACAATAACTGGTTGTATGATGGCCCCCGGTTAACCCGTGGTAAGGTGAAAGCAGGGGCACTGAGTAGAATGAACTGTTACATTCCAAGGTTGATTTAAGGCTAAAATGGTACCTAGATCCACCCAAACTGCGAGACTGCGTGGCCCCTCTGCAACAAATGTTTCATTTCATTTCCCGTATCGGAAGCAGGCTACTTTAATAACCCAAAAATTTAATTCCTGAATCCTGATTCTGTCCGAGCATGAAGCAGTAGAGCCCTGGTAAACAGACAGGTAAAGTATAAACCCTGCAGCTTCTCAGCTCCTGCAGCTCTCTCCCTCTCAGTCCATGTTAAACCTGGATCTCTGCTCCCAAACTCCAAGGAGCCTCATTTAATCCGGGCTTGCCTTAAAAGCCCCTGCAGTTCAGGATGTGCCCATTATGTGCTGCACTGCTGCTCACCTGGAAGCTATTGAGTGTCCCAGAAGAAAATCACAGCCATCTTACCGGGATGAGTCATCTCTGACAGCTGAGTGAGAAAGATGTACACAACTCTGCGGTTTCAAAAAAAACCCAAGCAAATCCTTTTCTGTTCATATAGGGCTGAAACCAAGTTCTTTCTATTTTTAAGGGGGGGGGGGGGGGGGGAGGATGGGAATGCAGAAAGAAGGAAACATCCTCACTTAATGAACATCCAACAGTTCATTAATCAACGCATCAGGTGAAAAAGATTCAACGTGACTGCCCTCCAACATTCCAGAAAAGTGCTCTGACCACAAAAATATTAGGGATCTACTTCGCAGTCTTCAGTTCTTTTATGCAAAATGGATCAGTGCCAACCTGTGAAAGTGAGAGGCTGACTTTGGTAGGTAGTTAATAGCTTGGTGATTTATAGTACTTGCCTAGTACACATGGGTCCCAAGTTCAGGTCTGTGAGAGGCCAGAACTTTAGGCTGTTGTCAATTCTAAGTCTCTCTTGGGTTTTGACCATAAATCACAACCCAGAGATGAAAAATCTTTCCTGACAAAAGTTCTGGCAATGCACTATGTTTCCCTGCAAAACACTTGTTTCAGTTACTTGCTACTTTCTGATAAAAAAAAACCCATTTCATTGAAGAACTTCCTGATCTCTATGGGTTTGGCAGCATTGGATCTTTCAGAATGCTTAGAAAAAATAATTTAATTTTGCTGTATTTTGGATTGCGAAGTTTTTTGGTAGGTTTCCAAAGCTCTGTTTTTTTCAGGGTGGTCCATTCTGTATATCTTCCTAGTATCTGATAGGCAGCTTGGATATCTTAGCTCTTCAGAGGACTTTGGGACATAAGACCCTGGGGCATTGTGTTAGTAAAAAGAAAGAGAATTTCCAAAGCATGAAAAATTTACACTTCCATGTGGAGTAAAAATGACAGGCAATAGCTATTTTCTCCCATTTTTAGTAGAGCAGTTTAAGAGAAATATAACAGAGTACTTGATGCCACAGAAGGGTTTGGGGCTGGCTGATGACAAAGGATAATTTTGGTGGCTTTACTGGGATCCACGGGGGCAGATTAAAAATTGCATCCACTGTAGAAGCAGAGAGGTCGTTGTAGTGTCTGTGGTGACCTCTGGCATAGCACAGACCTGAGCTTCCCTGGCTGACCTGGGTGGGAAAGCAGAAGGTGGCATGCTTTGCTTCTTCCTAATGGATAGCCTCTGAAAAGTGTAGCCCCTCTTGCTCCCGAACAAGCTGCCCTGCTTGTTCTCTCACCTGAGGACCCTCCTCTGCCTTCAAAAGAGGTCTGCTCAGAGAGCTCCTGCGTGGGATTTCTCAGGTCTTAAACAAATGAGAAAGGTTGATGAATCTTTCACAAATCCTTCCCTTCAACTCTTTGTCAGACTGAGGGGATAACACTGCCAGTCCCATCCCAAATGCTTTTGCCCAAGGCAAGTCCTATCTCAGCTACTAACAGAAAAATGGCATTTTTCATTTTGCCCAAGAGACTCAACCCGTTCTTGGCTGCAGCCCGTCATCTGGTGTTTGTGTTCCTGATTTCAGGAGACGGACACAGAGCTGACTGAGGGCGATGAGTCAACACCTGAGCCTTACTTTTAGGAACAAGCCTGGCAAGAAGAAGAGAAAAGTGTAAGGAGAATTTAATGTTTGTCTGCTGGTGGGTGCTGTACCAATGAGGAAAAAATCAATTTAGATAGAATGGTGAGGATGCTGTCGGCAGACTGAATCAAGGAGCCAGAAAGCGTGGTCTTGGCGGTAATGCTGTAAGTGCTGAGCAGAGGGGGATTTCAAAAGGACTGTCTGCTCCTTGTGTGCGGTGGATCCAAGGGGAGAGCATTTCCTTCTCTCCACACCGAGCCCACCTCTGTGCGGAGCGGTAGCACCGTGGTGCAGAGACGGCATGGTGCCTCAGCCCTGCGTATGGGAAACATCCACCTGGCTTGTGTCGGGCAGGCACTGTAGTGCAATGCTCTGGTGCCCTGTACTGGCCGTGCTTTTGCTGGCTCTTGAGCTAGCTGAGGCATCTGCGCTCCACACCTCCATGCACAATGGAGGTTTCCTTAGAGTTGAAGGAAAATCCCTGAGGGAATGCAGCTGGCATTGCTCAGGGGGGTTGCCTGCATGTGTGCAAGGGTATATGACTGTTCTGTGTGTTACTAATCAGTTCTGTGCCTTGAGTTCAGGCCTGAAGCGTCATTCCTGTGCCTTTGGTTTCTCCCTGGGTTTGAGAAAGAGTGAGCTCACCAGCTTACATATTTTTATCTTTACTTAAATATCCTTAAAATAAATCTTTTACTTAACTATCTTTACTTAAAACTCCAGTGTTCATGGCTAGAGTCAGCATTTTTGGTTAGTTTTCTCCTTAGGAAGCACTGATAAAACATGAACAAGGGCATAAGGGTCCTTTTACTCTCTGAGTACCAGCTAGCAGAGCTAGGCTTTGTTTGCGAGCTTCTGAAGTAGCCAGGGACACAAGAGAGATGAGTACACTTTAATGTTGTTCCTCTCAAGTGTCACCTTGGGGTGACTTCTTACTTATAAAACTGCTTGGGGTTCTCTCAAGCTAAGATCGCTCCAAGGCAACACTTTTGATCAGGCATGACAGTGAAGTGCATCCACCAAGGCATAACACTGTATGTGTCCTGCACAATAAGTAGCAGTCGGATACAGGGACGATCCGCAGCACATCGCTGTGGGCTATCACACCGCTCTGCTGGCTGTCCCACGGGCATCCCGTGGCAGCCGGGACATGCTTGTGGCCTCCCCCAGTGCCAGCTGCCAAACTGGGGTGCAAGTTTTAAAGGCAAAAAGAGCAGTGTTCTGAAATGCTGGTTAACAGGGTTTTTTTCTGTCTGTTGGACTTTCATTTATTTCTTAACAATTCAGCAAGAAACAGCTTTGCTTTGCTTTCCCCGCCCGTGGCTGGCTGTCTATTATTGCCTGGTGTGGACATTTTCAGTACTCTTTCCTTCTTCTTGCCAAGTACAGTGACAGGGAAGGGGGAACAGGCTTGCACTGGTGGCAATCTCTCTATGCCTCCGCTTCTTTGCAGAATGGGGGAATGCTGCTGCTTTTTTGGTTTTTTTTTTTTTTTGGTTTTGTTTTGTTGGTTTATTTGTTGTTGCTACATCGTGTTGGTTTGCCACTCTATGCTGAGAAAAAACAGACTCAACGTAATTTTCCTTTTTTGCCACCGGTGGGTTGTCATACTGCTGGGTAAAAGCCCAGGTCTGTTTCCAAGCTGACGGGAAAAAAGAATGTACTGTCAGGCTAGGATGGTGTGTACTGAGCACACATAAGGTCAATATACAGTTTAAACAGCCTACTTAAACACACGTCTGAACATCAGAAAACACTTTACTGTGCGGGTGACTGAGCATTTGCACGGGTTGCCCAGGGAGGTTGTGGAGTCTCCATCCTTGAAGCTATTAAAGAGCCTGGGCAACCAGGTCTGGGTGGCCCTGCTTGAGCAAGGGGGTTGGACAAGGTGACCTCCAGAGGTCCCTTCCAACCTTAACCCTTCCATGAACCTGTGATTATGGTCTTTAGGCTGTTCTAGCCATAATTCTGTTAGGTCGTAAGGGGGATAATGTTTGCAGGTAAAGTAGTACTATTTTTTAATAGACCAATAATGTTGTTAGAAAAAAAAATGGGCAGTCTTTGGACACATGCTTTCATCACCTTCTGTGTGCCTAAAATCTTGAGTATTTTTGTAAATACAGTAGCTGTTTTAATACAAGATACAGACTTTATCCACAAAAATGTTTTTGCTTAATATAAACACATGCATACAATACAGATCCTGATAGCCCTCCGAATTAAGGAGAAAGATGACTAATCCCTTTATAACTTAGGAATGTGAGCCATGACCAGAACATGCGCACCCAGACCAGAGTGAACTCTCCTGATACCAACAGCTGCTTTTTCCAAAGGAATGCCCTCAACATTCAGATGTTGAAATGGAAAGTCCTCAGGAAATAGAGAAAAAAAAGAGATGTTCGTTGCCAGGTTGGAGTCAGTTTATCAGGTAGTTGCTTCTAGTTAATACAGTCCATTATGAATGGTCTGAAGGAGTATGGAAATTTTTAGCAGAATGTTGGATTAGGCTTTTTGAATCAGCTAAGTAGATTCTCATGACACAGATGTGAACAGAAAGATACTCCAGTGAACAATATGAGTTACCGGCTTGAAGAACTAGCAAGACCTAAGCAGGTGAGATGATCAGTCATCAGCTCTGCAAAATAGGTAGCACAAAGCAGGGGCTATGCAGATCAGTGCTGCTGTAAATTGCCTGACCTGCAGCCAGTCGGGGGAATCTTCGCTTCCTCAGCCTTGGCATTCAGTACCATACCGACCTCATGTATTTCTGACACATTTCCACCCATTTCCATTTAAATAGCAGCACCTCTCAAATATGACCAGTTTGTGAGAAACTGATGCTTCCCTACAGGTAAAGCTGTGACTTTGTGCCAAAAAAGATTGACTTGAGGGAAAAGTACCCGGAGATGCAGAAATAAGCCAAGAGAGAGAAAAAAAAAAAAAAAAAAAAAAAAAAAAAAAATGAGGAGGCCATTCCATAGCTTGCAGATTGACTTCTTTAATGACATTTTCATTAACAGTTCTTGCTGCTAAATGTCATGGGTTTCTCCCTTTAGAGCTGCCTGCATTAATAATGAGTGATGCCACCGGGAAGTGATTTACATAAAACATGCTTCTCTTGTTACAGGCGGGAGCACTGTGCTGGGCCAGAGGGAGGAGGAGAAGGAAAGTGCACTCAGTAAATGAAGGGCAGTTTCCCACGTTGGGCCATGAGCACCCGTGAAAAATCACCCTCCCCTCCCCCACCCCCCGGCCTGAAATGTTTCCCAGCTCAGAGTCCATCTGGTGGATGGACTTCCCAGCTCAGCATCCAGGTGAATGTTTGTACGAGGGTCTGGCACAGACTACTGTGGTGGAAAGGCCGGGATCAGCTGATGCAGATCAACACTGCAGAGATGCTATAGACAGGAGTAAACCCAGCTTCCCCTGAATGGCCTTTTCTGTGTGTTTTTTATCACCTCTACAGTGAAAAGCAGCTGGGGCCTCTGATCAAGTCTTCTGCATTTCTCCAGCCTTAAGTGTCAGAGAAATAGGTTCATATGTTGTGGTCTGTCAAGTTCCAGCAGACACCAATGTCAAAACTGACAACTAGAAAACAGAAAATGAAATAGGATTTTTTTTTTCCAACTTTGTTTGTTTGTTTGTTTGGTTTTTTTTACTTTAATTTCTTCCTAACTATGACTGAGACTTTACATTATGGCTTTTTCTCTAAGTTGGATACAAGGCAGCCTGGACCATTTGTTGCTAAGTCATCCCCTGCGGGTTTTTTTGTTATAGATCAAATGGTTTATGTTGACTCATAAATAAAGGCATGTACAGCTTCTTAGCTTCTTCCCACAATGTTGCAATAAATTAATAGGAAACATACTGCTGAGACTGTGCTCTCAAACTGGATCCCAGTTAAAGTGAGATCTCAGTTAAGTCAAGCTTTCTAAGAGTTAGTGATCTAAGCTGCCCAGTGCATGCTTTCCTAGGGAGAAACGGTGGTTTCCAAAATGGCTCAGCTCTCTTGTCTAAACCAGCTATTTTAAGATGAGGTTTGTTTTCTGAGGGTTCTTATCTGTCTCCGTTGACTATGGAGAAAGATATGGGCGACTTAGCTTAAATCTAAAGAATTGCAAAGGCTATCTTGGTAGTTTGAGGGATTTTTTTGAGATGAGGGAATAGTTCGGAAATAGGAAATGGAAAAAAAAATGGAAAAGCTGGCATGAGTTTAGTTTCCTTATATATTTTCATTTATATTTCATTTAACTATATAAATAAAATAGATACACTTAGCACGTTTTAAAATGAAACATGAAGGAGATTGTCCACAAAGAGTACTTGAAAAGGCAAAAATAATCAGCTTTTGCCTGTGGTGGACACTTAGGCCATTGGAATTCTGTTGTAGGTACAGCTGAAAACTTTGATTTCTGAAAAATAACATCTCAGACCACTAGAAAGTTACTTACAGGAACATAAGGCATAATTTGTACATAATTACATAAAGCCTTTCTACTTCTCGCATCTCCATGGAAATAGATTTGTTCAGCTCATTAAAAATAAACATTTTGCTGGTACTTCCAACAGGAGGACTAGCCTGATAATGCCATTAAGAATCATAGAAGAAATCAAAGACTTTGGAACGTAAGCACTTTTGCTTCATGAACCCTTGTTAATTTGATAGTTGGAAATTAAGGACTGTGGATAAAAACTTACACTGGCACATGGATTCCTCTCATAGAAAGTGCCCATAAAAGTTCAATTTGTGCTTTTTAATTGAAAAATTTGTTTTCAGAGTAGTTAGGAGGACAGCTGTGTGTTCTTAGTCATGATGTCTTCTGTGAAAATACATACAGACCAAAGTGATCTGTTCACATTGGTTTATTTGTTGGGTTTGGGCTTGTACCGTAGTACTGCACCCGAACTATCCTTTCAGCAGAATAAATTGTAAAAGTTGCAGTTTGAATTATTTCGCTTTCCTTTTCTTTACCTAATTTCTGTGTCAGCTATAAACATCAAAATCTAAAAAGTAAAGTATCCCTGATTTTCCTGAGGGATTGTGTAAATCACAGTTTCTGGGAAGCTGACTGAAATGCAACTGTAAGCTTTTGATTCTTTAAATAGCCTTGATGAAATGTTAACAGTTCTGTATCGTATCTGTAACAAAGCGGGAAGATCAGAAGTGAGGTTTGGCTTCAGCAAATCATATTGTTGTCTTTTAAATTAGTTCTGCTGCAGGCATGGTGCCTGTAGTTTGCTTAATCTGTTAAACCTTTTTTGGTAAATTAATATTTTGGACAATGATGAATATAAATAATTTACATCTACAGCTTTCATGTTGTATGTTCGCTGAGCTGGATTTGCAAAGGCATCGAGCCAGGATGTAATTCCTGGCTTTATTAGGTTATGAAATAGAATCTAGCCAGAAGATATAATGTCCTTAAGCTGTAACATCAGCAGCAACAGATAGACCTTAATGCTGCTGGACCTAATGGAATTAGATTTCATGTATGCTTAATGAATGCAAATGCCACTTAATTTTTACAGCTTGAGTTGTAATACTTTGCATGTGACACATCTGCTACTGAAAAAAATATTAAAATGTGTGATTCTTACACCCAGTGTCCAATTTCAGCACTGTAAAATGTATCCTCTTAGGGAAGAGGGACCGGAGAAACATGCCAGCAATATTACTGCATAATTTAAAGCAGCCGCCAAAGAGAAATGTTAAAATATGCACCAGGCAATTACAAGTGTTGTATATGTTTTTATTCTCCTTTGCTGCTGTTCAGCAAGGAGTAGTAAAGAGATTTAGAACAAGTGGCAACCATAGCAACAAGGAATTTTCGGTTCAGTTCGGTGCTGTATAACTTCTGGCAGAGAAACACATTTCTGGATACTCTTTCAAGTGTTGATTCTTCCAAAAGATAGGTGCAGCGCTTTCAGTTCTGCCCGTCAGGCACTGGTCCCGTAGAGATACGTGAGAGCCAATTCCAGTGCAAGCCCAAGCAGAAGCGATAGCGATCAGGTTGTGCCAGAGCTGGTCACGGTACTTGTTCAGCGATGGTCCCTTGGGATTGTTAATTATCAGAGATAATAAGTCCCATTCTGCTTTCTGTGAGAGAGAGGGGAAATAGATGTGATAGGGAAGAAGGTTTCTGCCCCTTACCAGTCCCCTGCTCCACCCGGCTGTGGCAGCAAGTAGTCCCAAGGAGAGCTTTGCTCCTCTGACCTGGTGACACCAACTACGCTGCGCTGGAGGGTGCAAAGGGCCCCCTCAAGCACAGCTTCTCAGGAGGGGTAATTACCAGGAGTGACTGTGTCCTTCGACTTCTGTTTGTGCTTCCTGGCACGTCCATTTTGCTTGCAGGCAGCTGGGTGGGCACTGACCCTGAAAACAAGGCAATGGGAACTCAAGGGGAGGGTGGGTGGTACGCAGAACTCAATCATGTATGCAAAGAGCCCAGAAATGTGTTCAGTTGATAAGAGTCTGGGTTTTTTTCAAAGGCAGTCCAGTGTTTAGTCACTGTGCATTTTACAAAATAGAGTGGGTATGCATAATATTCAAGATTACGACAGCCATAGTAGTCACAAAGAGATCTGCCTACCGGTCACACACTGGAGCTGTGCAAAGCCAGAAGGATCTGGGACTCTCACTTAGGAGAAAAAGTTGACCTTCACAGCTAGACACCAAAATGGAACATTCATTCTTGTGGCAAAGAGTTAATTTGCACAGTTAATTCTGAAATGAAAACAGCAGCAAGATGACAGGACAGCAAATGGTATGCAATCTAAAAGATGAGATCGATGTTATTCCAGAGAACACATTAGAAACAGCCGTCATTAAATGTCATTTTTTTCTAACTGTTAGTAGCAACGCTTCTTAAGATGGAGCTGTTCTACACACTGACTTAGAGCAGGCTGAGGGCTTTTTATTTTTACTTGGTGGGTCAGACACATCCTCCAGCAGAGGTACTGAGGTGCAGAAGCCTCTTACGTTGATAGTCTTGTTTTTCTTAACCTTTTCTCGTGGTCACCTTAAGGGAGATTTTGCATGCCCCAGGCCTGCAGATCCCAGGCTGAAAGCTGCTACATGATGAGGTGCACCTTGAAAGTCCCTTAGCCAGGCATTAATTCCTGCCATTAAATAAGCAGCTTCATGCTCCCAGGGGTAGCTGGAGTCTCTAACCAGGGGGCTCCCTCATTTTTACAAGTAATTTTCCAATTGCTTTTTTCCAGACATGCAGAGTTGGGGATAGGTCCCAGCAACGGAACATGTAAAATATGCATCTGACCATTTTATCTAACACTCCTTCTTTGAAGGTTACTTATCACGAGATGCTGTGATAGCACATAGATCTCCTCCACCTCATTACACCTTAATTTGGGATCCTGAGACTATAAAATTGTTTCGTAAATTATCTGGAAATAGCTATGGCTGACTCTGCATCCCAGAGGGGAAAACCTATTGCCTTTTGGCAAGACGTATGAAGTTACCTATGATCAAGGCAGCGCATTCTTAAGTACTTTATCTCCATATGTGCAATCGCTGTATCAGATTACAACAGTAGGAAGTAGAAGAAAAGTATTGCCACTTAAGAATGTAGATGTTTAGAAACGAGTGAATTAAGTGAGGCAGAAAACTAGGATCTGCTACTTTCAAATTTTTCAGTAACAGCATTTTTTGGACAGCCTGGGATAAAAAAAAAGCAGAAGCTGGGTAGTATTATTTGAACAAAGTTCCCAACAACTATTGCATGTGGATAGCCTTTATATTGTGCAGATTGTTTTCCTCCACACACATTTTTTTTTTCTTGCATTGGAGCACTTTAAAGCATATCCAGCAGAGTTATACATCTGCATAAATATTTGATAACTCTAATTGTACAGCCTACACCATGTTTTGACCCTTGGGCATGTAGTGCAAGTAAATGTGCAAACCACCCATACATAAAATGTTAAGGTGATTAAGGAATGTGTGAGATGATTGCCTGAAGCATCAATTTAAAGCAACGGCTCTGCTTGTGCTGTTTCAAAACCAGAGGAAAAATATGTTCTTGTTTTGTAATTAAAGAGAATCACTGTTAAATGATTTCACATTATTTGTTAAATTAACATGAAAATCATCAACTTCTCATTGTCACTTCCGTTATAAACACCTGTCCTTCGAGGAATCTTTCACGTCTGAAAGAATCTCATTGTTAGAAATGTAACAAGATAAGAAAGAAATTTTGGGCATAGGATGGTCTAAATGCCATTTTGGTTCTTAGGAAAAGCATTCTTAAGCATGGATTTAAATTTATCTGGAAAAGAGGTGAACTATAATTATAGCTCCTAGAAATACATACTGCAGGACTTCTATCTTTTGTTTTCTGCTAAATATAATTTTTCATTTAAAAAAAAACCTGGCTATTTTTATTTATATTTTTTAAAAGTTGCCTCTGATTGTATATCAGTAGATTTTGTTCTTCCTGAATTGCTGATAAATTGAAATACTGGAATGTTGGGAAAGAAAAATCTTGTTTTTTCACTTACTGTCCACATCCATATTAAATATAGAAAACCTGAGGTCATTCTTTTAGGAGGTCATTCTTTTAGGTGGGCATAAGACCAGGATTTCCATCCCATGGAAAATTCTGATACTTCTCATTTTTCTTCCTCATGACTTGTAATAAAAAGTTGAGATGGTCCGGGGAAGCCCCAAACTTTCAAATCTCACATTTACTCATAGTCCTTGTTTAACTGCAATGAAATGCTTCTTTTAATCCTTTTTTTTTTCTTTTCTTTTTTTTTTTTTACCTTTAATGTGTCTAGAAGACTGAGAATCTCAGTCTTGTGGGACTTTTGCTTCCAGCACCTCTGCTTTCGACTTTTATCTCCAGGTTGAGTGTCATGACTGGGCTGAACCTGCTGGGCCACATGGCAGTCACGCACTGCCCATCGGGCTGTAACGTCTCAGCCGAGGGGCAGCCTGAGGAGCAGTTCGAGGGGCTGCAGCTTAGTGCTGAACTGACACACAACAAATCCATCTGAGACATTTCTGTTCAGGCTGACATGATTCAAAGGCATTTCATTTCTGTGTTCTAATGAAAAAGTGAAAAATTACTTTGACCCACAGAAATTTTGACTTTACGAAGAGCTGCGTTTCCAGTTATGAAGACAAAAACATTTTTCCTCAACAGCATAAATTGAAGCTGTTTTTCCTGTTTACAAATATCCCAGCATTGCCTACTGGATAGAGAAAGTGGAGCAAGTCCTCCTGTGTTTCAGTGTAACTGCTCAGCCTTAGCTCTTCCTCTCAGCCTGGCTGATGGTAATGGGAAAGGACTCACGTTAAAAAATAATACTCCTCGCTTTTTGCTTTTCAAAAAGAAAACATAGGCAAAGAGTAGAATGTGCTTCTTTAACGTGTCTCAGATCATCTGGGCCAAGCTCTTGACCTTCTGCTTGCATATCTTCTCCTTCAGTCTGTCGTAGTCCCTGGGGCCATTACCAACATGAAGGTGGCAGGCGCTCCCAGTGGGACCCTTCGTGCTGAACGTGGAAGTCTCCAGTTCCGTGAGCTGAGCCGGTCACCCTACACGCCTGTTATCATTAAGGGAAGAAACAGGCCCTTTTATGGCTCAGCTCGCTTGCCCTTTCCAGGCACCCATGTTGGGACAGGAGCATCGTGCCCTGCAAGTGTCGGTTCACTCCCCTGTCTGTGCAGAGACTCAAGGCAGCTATTACGGGGGTAAAGGTCTGTGTTTTGTTAAATCAGTCAAGGAGCCTGTGAAGATATCTCCTGACTCCAGACATAAGGAAGTATGACAAGTATTTTAAAATTGGTAACAATCCATCATTATAAATACTTCACTGAAATTGGTTTGTTACTTGTTATATGTTGTTACATTGACATTGTTACACTCTTAATGACATACCCATAGCATGAGAAATGTTAATAGCTGTGAATAAGTGAGATTCAGATCCAGGAACCACCACCTTATGAAAGTAAAACATTTGCCTTCAGCTTCAACAGAGCTTTGCTTTTTATAGCAAAACTAGCTGGATATATGAGGCTACCAGTCAATATACTGGGGCACCCATAAGTAGTTTTGGCAAATGCCTGATTTCTAAATGGCCTGGCCTGTTTTACCCAGAGGCATCCAAGACCCGTCAGAGCTCTTGCACATGCATCCATAAATCTGAGAAAGTGCATTTATAATGAGTTATCTGTCTGAGGTTGTTATGATTTTTAATTTGCTTCTGAAGGTGAAGCCCTCAGTGGCAGCTCAGAGCTAAATTATACGGACTGAAGGGTTTCCAGGTTTTTGAACACAGAAATGAACTTAGCAGCTAAAGAATTGTTCTTCTGTCCCTAGTGGAAAATTGACTTTAAAGTGAAGCAGAGGGAGAGGATGGATATGGAGTCTCCAGGGACAGTTGGCAGAGATTTTTTTAAGCCAGGAAACTGCCTGCCTTTCTTCACTGGAAGAAACAAGATTTGGGAAATAACTTGGCAATTTGCAAGAACCTAGCATCATTTGAGATGCTCTAAAATTTCTACTTAGCCTCCGACCTCCCCCTCCAGTGAGCAATGACTCCTAGAAGTCCTGTGTCAGATGTGGCTTGGATGTCCTAGGAGGTCTCAAATGGTGCTAGATATGTCCAATATACTTTATGTCTTACCCCAACAGAAAAAATCCAAAGCTCGCTGCTCGAGCCCAAGAAACAGCGATGTAGCACCTGTGGAATGCTGCTTTTAAGCATTTGACATCCTGCATAACGCCAATAATTTTTCCCTCTATTAAAAACCAGTAAATGCAAATAGGATTTCAGTGATATTTTTTTTTTTGTACGTATGAATTCTAAATCAAATATTATGAGTGCACCAAATGTGCACTTTTTGCTGGAAGATGACAAATATGTGGGGAAACATTAGGTTTTCTGGGGCAGAGAAAGAGGGCAGACAAACCTCTGAAGTAAGCCAAAACCTTTCAAGACTTTTGTTCTGTAAATACCATGTTTGGCTTCCTGTAAAAATTAACTGCGAGGAGCAGAGATGGTAAGTAGGATGTGTCTAAAAGGATTGACCGATGTATTGATGCAGGGAGGGACTTCCAACCCCGCACCGTGCACCCTGAGGTGCCCTTGGGTGGTGCCTGCAGACCAGGCAGCTCTATTGCTCGCCGGATGAGGAGGGTGAAGCAGAGGAAGGTGAGAAGCATTCCCAGCTGCCTTCCACCTCAGTCTGAGGTTGGAGTCGTCCAGGGTGCGCTTAATGTCAGCTGCACAGGAAACTTTCATAAGAAATGAGAAATTTGGGTAACCTAAGTATTTTTAACGCATTTAAATTATTACTTCCTTGGTTGCTGGCACGCACACGTGTGGTTTCATCTTAGCAAAGCATTCACGGGAACTGTCACTGTGAAGGGAGGCATTGTAGGACATATATTGGAGCAGGTGTGGTGGTACCTTCCTGGAATAAAAATGATCGTTCTGATGGCTGTGAGTGAAGGCCAGCAGACTCAGATGGCAGCACCTGATGTTAGCCCCACTAAAGTAATATTTAGGCCACTTTGGATACCGGACATTAAACCTAGTTGTCTGTAGAGGCAGCAACAGTCCAGCCGTCCTGCCTTCCTCAGTGCTTGTTACAGACAGGGAGTGCCGCAACACCAGTTTCATCTCCGGCGTACAGGCATCTTCCCTGTATCAGCAGAAGCAAAGGCTAAAGATGTGCCGGCCCACCCCACCGTGGCACGGAGGGCAGTGCCGGCTGCCCCGGCCAGAGACCTGCGGGGAGCGGGTGGGCAGCAGCGGCCGCTCGCCCTGCCAGAGGTGCCTGGTGCTGCCGGCGGGTGGGCTGCGCCTTGCTGCAGGTGTGCTGAGCCCGCTGCGACAGATCGCGTCGGGAAGCGGCAAAAACGGACACCGTGCTGTCATAGAGTCATCCAGGCTGGATGGGCCCTGGGGAAGTAATTTTCTCCTTGGATATAGGGGTCAGGAAAGGGTCTTAGTGTTCCAGCTGGTATGCATGTGCGTGGCTTTAGCACCTGCGTGATTTGGGGGAGTTGTGGTAGCGTGTGTTTAAAAGGAGGGGGGGCTGGCACTGGGGCTTGGGACCTTCCCTACCTGGAGCTGTCACCGTCTTCATCTGGACCAGCAACATTCCTGCTGTTCCGGTCCCAGGTTTTCCCTCAGGTGCGTTCCAGGTTGATGAATTTATGGTGGCTTAAATGCTGATGAATGACTGACTGCCAACATGAAACAGATGCTTCTTGTGATAGTATGCTAGAATTGGACACTGCTTTTGAGGACAGAACGAATGGATTAAGCTCTTTCGTTGCTTTTGCCCTCTTGGGAGATAAAATATCTGCTTGTCTTCTAGAAGACTGGCCAGGACCTGTAATTGCTTGTGACATGTTGCTCTGATTTTGCTCATGACTGCAATCTCACATCACTTTGCAGAGTTTCAGGTACGTGTTGTTCTATGCTGAACATGTATTTGATTTGGGAGGACTGCAATAGAGGCTTACCGCTGTTGTGCAGTTTATTAGATGATCATGCTGGCAGGTGGCCATAGCTCCATAGCTGCTGGTGCCGAATATTCAGAGCTCTTCCTTTTCTATGAGGATTTCAACTTCTCTGTTGAAAGAAAGGAAGTATTGTTTCTTCTGTCGTTTACAGCAGTAGTTTATATCACCGTCACTGAAGAGTGTGTAGCAAGAACACAGGTTGTGATTCACCAATGAGAAACAAGAATAAAGACGATTTAGAAAACTCTGATTTACATGGACTAATGCAAAGCTCTGATTTCATACTGTCTTACACCTGCATTATTTGCAAAAAAAGAAGTGTATAAAGATGCAAGGCATTTTATTCTGTTAATTTCTTCATACAGTGTTAGAAGCTTATTTTGTTCTACGGACAGTAAGCGACACAGCCATAACGATAACAGCCTTCTTGAAGTCATCACTCTGTCACAGTTGCCCTGAGGGATACATTTCAGATCAGTGACTAGTGAGCTTTATCGTCACATTAACCAAAAAGTCACAGCCCGTTTGAATTTGCACTAATGTAAATCAGACGTGAATCAGCTTTAGTGCCAAGCACGCTGTTAATCCATGTTTCTCACATTGACTGCTCTAATATGCTCACCGATTTTCCTCCTGTAGTAAAATAATTCCACATTTCTGTAGGAAATCCTTTTGTGTATACAGTTGCATGCATGTTGTGTTAACTCATTGCATGGATAAAATCAACAGCTAGTCTTTTGTGGTTTGTTTTCCCTGACCCAGGGATGTATTTCTACCAGCATGTTCAAGATGTGTTACCGTAAACATTCCTGAGCAGATACAAGTCAAGTCTCTGCTCCAGTTCACCAGGTGAGGTCTTAATCCTTCATACAGTGTAGTTAAAAAGCAGGGATAATGCTAGGCTTTGGGAGGGTGGCTAGGAACTTTTTGCTAAAGCAGAAATGATGGAGAAAATAGCTGTTCGGTCTCTCGAGGGTTTATAGAACAAGCAATGGTGGAAATACAGAAGTTTAATTTCCCTCTGCTCTGTTTCACTAGTTTTAGACAGCTGACTCAGATGAAGCCATCTTTTGTTAATACTAATGGAGGAAAGATCAGGATCAAGCTAGATTTCCCTTGTAAACTTTACTACTAGTAGACCAACAGAGTCAACAGGACCTTAGTGCGGAAGGTGGTATCAAAATCTAGCCCTGCAGAGATTATAAAGTTAAAAAAAAAACCACCAAAACCACACCAAAATTCAAGTTCTTGTCACACTGAAATAAGGAATAAAAAACCCCATGAGCTGAAGGGGAAAATAATTCGCAATTAAGAAAGCAATTTCAGTTTAAAAGAGTTTGTTTGTTTTGAATGAGTGGTCTCATTTCTTTCTAATTATGGAGATTGTATTGGTGAGTTTTCCTAAGCATTGTGAGTCCCTACAATGTGTTTCAGCTAGGAAGCTGATTAATATTATATTGCTTATGTCTGAGGTGCAAACTTTCCTCCTTTTCTTTTTATTTTTTTGTTAGTGTTTAGCATTTGCTGACTTTAACACTAACTTACTAAGAGTGAGTTTCAACCTGCAGAACCCAGAACCACCAGTCCCATGCTAATCGGGCATCGCTCCAGCTCGCTTGTGTCTCACAGGGCCCCAGAGCTGCTCCCCTGGACTGGGTGCAGCAGCCAGGCTGGGCACGGACCATTCACATCCCATAGGAAACCACTCAGAGACCCACCCGTGGAGAGGCTGCGCCCTTGTTTCAGCTTGAAATTCACCACATTTCCCTACTTTTGTAAATCTGGCCACAGTGGAGCTTGCTGGTTTTCAGCCTCGGCTTCACTGACTCTTTCCTCTGGGTACCGAGGCGTCTCGTGTTTTGGCTCGGTGACGCCAACCCTTCTTCCAGCTGCACTGGTCCTCCCCTGCAACATTCCCTACAGCTGCGCTTCTTCTCTGGCTATGTGATTGCTGAGACACCCCTCTCCCACTGCCTGAACTCTGGGCTTCTCACTGCTGTGGCTACAAGTGTCCTGGCCCTCGTTCAGCTGCCATCTCCCACTGATTTCTGCCCATGACAAGTGTCTAATGCTCCCATTTTCAGATGACTGAAGTGATACATTTTCTCCACAACAATCTCATTGGTGCCAAATGCCCCCATCTACGCGCCCTAATTGCAAGTGCTACCGGCCTGTCAAGTCTTGCACATCTGAAGCTTTGCACCTTGAGACCTCTCAAGTGGAAAGAAATAAGTCAGTTATTAACAGATTCTGCTTCCCCCTCCAGAGCTGATTCTTCTGTGTGACCTACTGCGGCATTTCTCTAATCTTCCAGCTTGCCTTCATCACTGGTTTTCAGACATAGGAGTCCCTCAGCTTGAGTGGTACATGTCTGAGAAACTATGGATATTTCTCAGCCAGCCTGGAAAGGAGGGCGTGCAGGCAATGGGCTGCAAGGGCATAGGAGGAGCTGGCAAGATGTCTTAACCACTTATGTTCATTACGATGAGGGTAAGGGGGCATTTTATCTACATACCTGGTCTGTTAAGCAATATTGTTCACAGTCTGTGTTACACGGCACAGAAATTTGCATGACATCATGTCTGCCCAGATGTCATCAGGTGACAGCCTCATCCTGGTTATCCCCTGTTTCTGTGTGCATTTGCTATTAAGTCCTGCTGGTGAAGGTAAAAAGGTAAAGACCTTCTAAATGCAGAGGGGACTGACTACATGGCAACATGAGCAGAGCATCATAAATCAATCTCTCCTCAGGAATCTCTCCTCCCTGCAGACTCCAGCCTGCTACAGAAGGAGCATAAATATCTTTTACATACAGGAAGCAGATCATGTTTCTGAAAGAAACTTTACTTTCCAGAGTTTATATGCTACGGATCTTCTTTCACATAAGTTAATGTAAAGCTGGGCTAAAACTGGTATAAGTGAGATTGGGCCCTTTGTTGTAGGCTGAGATATTTATAAGCAGCTTTGTCTTCAAATAACGTGGGCCATCCATCATGTGACTCGGCCTTAGACAGTAGTGCACGGTTCTGAGGAGCGGGACTGGAGTTTAGTTTGCTTTGAAGGAGGGAACGTTCAAAGAAAAATGTCTTCGTTGCTCAGCAAAATTGTTCTGATTTCCATGGTACCACACCAAGCATGTTCTAAGGGGATTGTTTCTCCCCATTAACCTTAGCCAGTGCTGCTGCTTCATCAACTGCGCGAGGACTCTTAGTGCCTCAAATATATTAAGCTACATATTTCTCCCTGGCAAGCCCAGGTCAGCTAAGGAAACCAAAGGAATTCAGTAAGTTACATTTTGGAAGGAAATGTGTCACGGCCATAAAATAAGAACTCCCTACAGAAATATACTTCCAGCAATGCACTCTGAATAAGCTGTAAGAAGAGACAGTATTTGTTAAATGGACAAAGAAACAGTGAAAAGTAAGTCAAACTATAAAATCATAGGGCGCTTTGGCTGGCAAGAATTGGTTAGAAAATGGAAATTCAAGGGTTTTAAAATTGATATTCTGAATAGGAATCGAAGTTTGAAAAGTATTGCAAAGGAAATTTCTGCATAAAACTAATCTGAAAATATCTAATCGTCTCATTCCGGTCACATTGCAATAGTTTAATATCAATTATTAAACATAATGCCTTAGTATTTTAAATAGAAAGTCAAAACAATCAGGTTAAATGTAAACAGCTTTGCCTCACAAAACCGATCTGACATTAACAGGATGGAACAGCTGATGTAAATACAAAGCTATGGAAATTATTTATTTAAACTTTCACTTCTTCATAACTTGGCCCAGATCAATGCATTCCCTTTAAAAGTTTCACTTCTGGAGAAGCTTTAAAGAAACATTTGGCCACCAAATATTTTTTAACCAACACGAGGGTAATAACTGCATCCTGCCAGAGTGCAGTAGCCTCAGGGTGTTCCTATCAACAACCCGGCTGCTCCCAATGACTCCGTGAAACAGCGTTTCTTGCAAATGGGCAAGTGTTAGGCACCCTCTCACCAGTTTGAGATTCAGCCTCGTGGCTGCCACTCCAGAGCAGTAAATCACAGACCAAATTGTCTTATTTTCTGCAAAGTTACGGTGTCTTTTCAGGCCTTCAAGGTTGTGCACGCTTGCGATAACTAGAACTCTGGCTGGGCTTCATTCTCTCTGTTAGAGCAAAACACAAGCAAACCAGCTTCCTTGCTGTTCATTAAAAGTTTACAGTTTCCTATGGCTATGGCAATTAACGGGCTCATAAAAATAAATCCTGCAGGTTGCTGGGACATTAAATAGTGAATGTGATAATCCTCTTATGTTTATACTTCTCTTTCTAAGAGGAAATCCTTGGATCTGTGGTAGTCCTCTCATTTTCCACAAAGAAAGAGCATTCAACTAACCTTAGAAGCCAAGCTCACAGAACTGAACAAAATAGACTTTTGCTGAAAGAATGGGGTAAAAAATAGTTTGCAAACCCCTCCTTCTCAAATTTGCAAGTAAGAAAACCGAAGCCTTGGGGTATGTCTCCTCTGTTCTTTTCTGGGGAGGAAGATCTTTATGGGAACAAAGGGTATGAGATGTAAAATAAGTGGAGATAATGCCAGTGTATGTTCTGTCAAATATTAGTATGGATCTTTTCATATGGATAATTTACTCCAAGATTCTGTGAAATTAAATATGCTGTATCTGCCTTTCCCCCTTTTTTTTTATTTTTTAGCATGCCATAAAAAGCAATTTTAAGAACTTACTGCTTTAATAGATGTTATAGAAACTTCTATAATGGAAATATTATTTCTTCTGTTGTGTTGTGCAGTAATGCTTTAGCATATTTTTATTTTCTTTTGAGCTTCAGCTTTACTCCCTAAAAAATTGAAGTAACTTGTTACCTCCTATGAAAAGCAGTATACAAGGAGCAGTATAAAAGACCACGATATTAGTGCTCTTCCTGTTTTTATCCTCTTTGACGCAAGCGTTCAGCTAAATATGAAGTGTCATGATAGATTGTTTCCATAGCTGGAGACAATGGTAATGGAATCAAGGGTTTCTTTTAATTTCTTCTTCTATGTTGAGCCAAAGTCTTGTTTTTGTGAAGGCACAGGGATTCCAGCTGGTTGGTGTCCTTGCCTGCAGCGCTGAGCCCCATTCTGCTCAGCACGTGGGTGCAGAAGTCGCTTTGTTTTACTTTTTCTCAGGACTGTGGGCTTAGTGTTGTCCTGACTGTGATGTGGTGTTTCTTGGCAGCCTGCTCCCTAAGCTTCTCTGTTTCTTTTTGTGTTTGTAATTGATACTCAAGCCTTTGCAAACAGAGAAACCTTCCTGCACACATGTGCCTTTGTTTTGGATGATCTGGGCTTGCTTGTGGGACAGGGGATGCCTTGGGCCCGCTCCCTGGTTCCATAAGGGCTCTCCTGGAACTGTCTGTACTCCATGGGAAATGACGGGCAGCAATTACACCCAACCTTTAGCACTGTTTTAAGAGGATAATAATACCTATTGTGAAAAAAATTATCAGTGATACCGCTGTTGTTTCTGATCACCTAATTACATATTCCATCTTCTGCTCATATAAATAGCAGCCATGAAGTATCATTAATATTGCAGCTAAGAAAATGTTCTAGCAGCTGTAATTAGGGCTCGATAAATTGTTAACTGTGAATAAATAATCCAAAGTGTTCTTGATCCTTTTGGTTTGCGAATCAATTAGGGAGTTCTAATTTCTCTCTTTTCTTCTCTTTCTCTTTCTTTTTTCCCCCTAAATGCAAGTGTTGCTAACGTGGCAGAAAATGTCAAATTTCCATGGCGTTCGAGTTATTTTGATATATTACTGCTTAACCAAACTGCATGGTGCTGATGGCTGAAACTTTCTGGAGAGCATAACAAATAAAGAACCACCAGTAATAGGAGGGGACGGGTGCAAATCCTCAGAAGATGTGAATTTTCAAGGCAGCTGAAGACCTACCTTCAGCTGTCACTGGTGTCTTTGCCAGCACGAGAGAGTGAGCACTGGTCCATATTCCCAGGGCTTCCCTAGCTTTATGGTGAATGGACTTTCATGTGGGTAAATAGCAGTTAACAGCAGAGATGTGTATGGTCAAGGTGAGCTATGTTTGGAGTTCAGGTGAACGTCCATCACTGCTATCAGCCTGGATCGCTACCGCTCTGCATTTTATGTTAGTATTCCTACCAGCACGGAAGGGATCCTGTGTGATGTTACAAAGCGGGAGAGAAATTTTTACAGTTTTTTCTTCCGCATGAGTACCTCTGTAAGGTCCACGGCAGTGCAGAATTTGGCTGTGCCACCGCAGCATTTGCTTTAGGCCTGGTGCACCCAGCTCACGCACAGACGCTGCGTTGTATCAGGATTTTAAACTCGGCTTATTCTTTTTCTCTGCTTTTCTTTTCTAAAACTGCCTAGATCACCAGTTCCTCAAAGGAAAGGCACACAGAAGGGTATTGTGAATTTACTGAAACGTTCCGAAAATGTTTCCTAAACTGTTATTGTTTTGCCACAGTGAACCCACTCCTCCAGTGACTGCTCTGAGCGGATGATTTGAAACCACTTAAACCAGCCATTGCTTCAGCCAAAATTTGTTCTGCAGGTGCTCGGTCACTATGAGTCCCTCATCTTCTCCAATTTCCCACAAAGGTGAGATTCCAAGCAACCTGCACACAGCATTGGCAGAAAAAATCATAGCAGGCAGTTCACAGGCTCCCGCTGTTGCTCAGGAGGGCTGGCTTGTCGGCAGCGTACCTTGAATTTCACTGTCGGTAAGAGCCCATCGGTCCAGCAAGATGCAGAAGGCATATTGCAGCATTCTGTTTGTTGTTGCCATTGCTGATATAAATTGACTAGCCCTCTAATTACCCAGATTTTGGGACTAATAATTTACATACTTTATTTTGCACTCAGTAAAATTTTTCTGAGACCCAGAGGAGCATAAACTCTATCTACTTAAATGCCAATTTTGAAAGCCAGAGGCTAACTACAAGTACTTCAACATATGTGCGGGGGTGTCAGAAGCATTCGGGCTCAGCCTTGAGCTGACTAAGCTGAGTTTGCGATTTAGCCTAGAGCTTATCTCCTTTTTTTGGCAGAAGCAGCAAAATTTACGATCTGTCCTGATGACATTGGAAACACCCTCATGAACATGTCTGAATTATTTTGTTAGCTTTGCAGATTCATGGCTGAAAAGATCAGGTCTCACCTTGAAGAAAGACCAGACCAGATCACGTTTCAAGGTTCTGTAAAAATACCGAGAGTAATCGTATTTTTTATAAGAGACTTTGGGCAGGCTATTCTCCAGACATAGGTAGGATATGCTCAGATGGTGGGACAGGTGGTGAGAGATGCTAGTTGTATTGATCAAAGATACGGTGACAGAGAAAAACAATAGACCGGTCTCTTTGCCTGACCCGTGTTCCTTCCTCCTTAATCTAAAGCACCAGCACTGCTACATTTGGTATTCAGATATAAATGTTTATTGACTCTGACATGATTACGAGCAAGGGAATGGCTTAAGACGTGACCTTCGCTACAAAGGCTGCTGGGAAGTTCAGCCTGAGAGATCCATCATGTGCGCTTTAAACCTCAGCCACCCTGCAACTTACAGTGAGGCCGACTCGATGAATCAAATGAAAACAAAATCAAAGCAAAGTGCAGAGAGGATCATTAATATCATCTTGGTTTCCTTTGCATTGGCATAATTAACATTTATACATATATATACATATATTTAAACACGCATTTGTTGACATTATTCTAAATAGCTAACATGAAAAATATCTGCTGGGTGGCTGGTGAGCTGTACTGTGCAAATGGAGGGGTGGGAAAGTACAATACCCACATGTTCATTTGCTCATCTTCTCCTTCTAAGGTGTCTTGTCCTTGCCCTAATTTGAGGTGGGGGGATTGTTTCACGTGCCATCTAGTGTGGCATTCCTGAGGGCAGGGAACAAGTGCTGCTGCCAACAGTGTTTAGCCATTACTGCATTATAAATATCTAATATCCTTTAACGGGAGGTTTGGGGGTGTGATGCTGCATATACATAAATGCAAGTGTGTGTATGTCTGAGCGCTTAAGTAAATTACACCAGTAGCCTGATCAGATTTTGATCTCAATGGTTCCCAAATGACAATAGCATCACAGTCTAGGCTCTTACCTACTCTTTCTGCCCAATGAGTCAGACACTCTTTGAATCTACCTCACATCTTCCCCGATTAAAATTTCTTGCAACACTCTGAAAAAAACACCTATCAGGCAGTAGATGTGGTTTGCTGCAGAGGGCCTCCACAACTTTTGCCGAGTTTTTTTCTGAATCTATGATACTGCTTTTCCTGCCTTGCTTCCAGCTTTCAGACTGCACCAAGAGAAAATTCAATAGGGTTGAATATTTATGACTTTTCTATATAAAAAGGCTCTGGAGCTGACATGAAAAAAAGACTCTGCGGTTATGAACAGGAAGAGGCAGTCTGTAAAACTAAAGGTGGAGGAAAGGTCTTTTCACTGCTGTTAAATTCCAGCCTATGCAAACGGTAGCTATATTGGAAATCAATAGCAAAACCCCCATAGACTTTGATGGGAGAACAATTAGGTCACTGTTGGTTGTCTTTGAATTCCCACACTGGGTATGTCTATTGTTTGCTTAGCTGGCATTGTCTTGAAAAACCTACTGGCTGTTTTTTTCCTTTGTTCTGGGTTGCTTACATACATTAACTGCAGCAGTTCTTATACTAAAGCCTTCTTGTAAGGGATGTGAATAGGCCAACTTTCTTTTAAGTTGTATGCACCTTGTTTCCTGGTCCTACTGTGGTTCAAAAGACTGCTAGCACAGCAAAGTGTTCACCTAACACCTCGCACAGAGTTAATAAGCACAGGTATTTGAACCTCACTGTGCTTTCCTGTAAAATTATTACGAGAAGAAGAAATATAATAGCATTTTGCCATGAAGATGTGAAATAACCCTCTTTTGAGACACTGTAACACTATTTAGTGGGAACTTGCACCCACTTGTGGTATCCTCACAGGTGCTTCAGGTGTGAGTAAGAATTGGACCAAGGGTTGTGGATTTGCTCATCTGCTGCAAAGCCAAGGGTGTGGACTAGGGCAGGTGCCAGAGGCTGTGCTGTGTCAGCAAAAGTACTCCTGTGCTTTCTCACTCTCTGTGGGTCAGGGAACTGAAAGACTTGATATAATTTTTAATTAGTTTAGTTTAGTTTAGTTATGCTGAGCTGGATCTGTCTGTTCCCTGGATCAGCCTGCAGGCAGATGATCACTGATGGCAGAGCAGAGGAGGGAGTGAGGTGCCTGGAAAATTGGGAAGGAAAGTGGGCTCACCCCATTTCACAGCAGCCCTAAAGCTGAAGTACGGTTTAGCAAAGTTGTAGGACCCTGGGCACCTTACGGAGAGGCGCAGGAGGACCCTGGTCGCCAGCTGCGGAGCACTGCTGGATGCGATGGGCAGGGCAGAGGCTGCGGCAGCTGCTCGGGTGAGCAGGCTCTCACTGCCTGGGCTCCTCCCTGGGTGGTGGGTGAGAGCTGAGAGACGGTACCTTCAGCCAGCCTAACTCGGGGCAAAATCACTGAGTCGAGAGGAGCTGCCCCATCCCAGTGAGCTGAAGGTGCTCCGCTGGGGCTGTGCGAAACCCAGCACTGCTGGGCAGCGTGAGAGAGGCGGTGGCTGCTCTTGCAGGGGTGGAGGGCACATTTTGACACGTGGAGTCCCCCTTTGTTTTCTGATCTGATCTAACTGGGTCGATGCCTTCATGCTTTGTTAAGGCAAGGCTTTGTGGTGAGCTTCGTGTGTGCAGAGGATGGGGATCCGTAGGGATGAGACTGAGTGTAGCAGTGCGGGTGGGCTGAGGAGCTTCCACCTTTCTAATGTGCATGTATTTATTTTTTTCCTTTGTGCCTTGGATTTTTCTCTTGGACTGAGGGTGGTTTTTTTTAGAGCTCATACAAAGCCTTGCCCAGACACTGCCCTGGCTTTAGGAAAGCTAAAGATAAGAGAAGCTCCTCTTGGAAGAGACAAATACTTGTAAACACATCTTGTGTGTTTTTCCCTGCACATCATCTTTCTGTGTGCTCATTTGGGGAAGCTGTTCTTCAGTTCTCCTCTAAAATGCTTTTTGTGCAGCATTGCTGATGCAGGATGGTTGCCACGTCCCCTGCAGAGGGGACTGATTGATCCGTACATATACACATATGTAATCTGTTGAGCGATTCTTCACAATAAGAGGCACTTTGCAGAAGTAAATTATTATTGCTATCACACCATTACTTCACTCCTTTGGAACAAGGCCATTTTCCCCCCCACTAACTATCAGCATTCCCTGCTAGACAAATAGTAGTGCAGATACTCTCGGGATGAGTCACCAGGCTGCTGCAATAGGATGGCAGCTTGTCCTCAGATAAGAAGCCCATTACCAGTGCGGATGTGTCCATTCACCACTGACTCAGGAACTGGAATCTCCAGGTTGCTCTTAAGTCAGCACTGGTATGACTGTCACTAGGCTGCCGTAGCTTGCCTGACATTCTCACTTATGATGAAAATACCAGGCTGCTGATGTCAAAGCACGACCTGTGTGACTCCAGCAGACTCTGAATAATTACTCTAACACATTATCCTAGTGGAAATAATTCCAGGGTCGGGCCTTCCAAAGCTGTGTTCGTGCAGAGCCACCTCACGGGTGAAATGGCAACAAGAGAGCCATGCTACAAAATTAACCTTGAAAGCTGTACTTTTACAGCTGGTCACATCAACAAGTGTTGTCCTGAAGGTGACAGTCCTGGCAATGGGACAGTCCCTGGCGGCAGCTCGGTGTTCTCACCCCCAGATATCCCTCACCATCCCCTGGGGCCTCTACTGAGCCCTGGTACACCTGCGGACCCATCTCCAGCCACCCGGTTCTCTCAATGAGGCGCAGTGCAAAGACCTATTCCTGGACCTCATTCAAAAGCTTCAGCAGCTGCTAATAGCTTGCTAGCTGCTTTTGGGGGAAGAATTTGAGGTGGGGATTTGTTCATTAAGTAATCCTGTTACAGTAATGTCTGCTTTATTGTATACTGAGGAATAACTTTGGATCTTCCTCCTGACTTTCAATGACCAGGGTTTTAGCTGTTGCTAATTTTCAGGTACCTTTTGTATTCAGGCAGGCTGTGGATTCAGCTAAACTGAGAGAGCAAAGATACTTGTCTGAGGAGTGCCTACCTTCTTCACCGTGTTCTGTTGAGTCCCGGTGGTATATGGGAGGGGGCACTTTGTCCTGTAATGGCAGGATCCAGCGTGGTTTCACGTGCTGTGGTGTCTGAGCCCTGGGTGACGGTAGGTGAGCTGTGTCCAAAGGCTTTGGCGGACAGTGGTTTGGAGACTGAGTGCTGGTACCTGTGCATGTTTGCCTCCTCTGGGATATGATAAAGGGCCACGTCTCTACATCCAGAGCTTTGTGCTAATATGTAATGGAAATTACCGCAATGCCGAGAGCAAGCTTGTTCTGAGGAGGATGGCACGCTGATTCTTCCCAACCAGGCTGCTAGGAGCTTTGGAAAAGCTATTGAAAACTGTATCCAGAAACCAGTGAGGAATGTGGAACCTGCTTGCGCTTAGTAATTTGGCTGATTTCACTACCTTGATTTAAGAATCAGCAATACAAAGAGCAGAGGCTAGACCTGCAAGGCGGTGCGAGTCAGTGCAGTTTCACTGAACTGAATGGGGCTGCGGCAACGTACACCAGTGAGCCTTTCAGTTCAGGGCCTTAAAAGCTTTAAGTTGATGAATATTCCCTGCTGATGGCTGATTATTATCGGTAAGCTTTGGTACAATGCCTCTGAAGTGCAGTACTCCATCAATTCAGCACACTACACGAGCCTCAGGCTTGCTTCACTTTCGTTCAACTTTTTTTGGGCACCAGAATTCACTCTCATTTTACGGTGATGTAAGTCTGGAATAAAGCCGCAATATACTGGCAGCACTCCTTCAGGTATGAATTTGTGCAAACAAGGACAAGTGTGTTTGTCCCTGTCTGAAAGTCCTTGCTGGCTTGATAAGTTGGATGTTTTTCAGGTTATTTTTATTTACTTATTTCCTTTTTCTTATTGCTCACTCGCTACAGCAAAAGGGCTAGCCACACTTACAGTATATACAGATGTACTTGCCTTGCTCTCAGATTCCCCACAGGCAAACGATGATAAATGTGGAGGAAATGAAAGATGGCTTTTAAAGGATGACCTTAGGAAACAAAAACTACAAAAATAGTTGCTGTGCCTGGTGTTTCATCTATGAATACCCAGGGAAATTAATTCAAATGCAAGTGGGAAATGCATCCGTATCTTTGGGTAGTGGAAACTAAATTTTTTTTTTGCACAGCAGCTGGCTCTTTGGGGCCAGTCATCTACTGATGTATCCATGGGTTTCTTCATTGAAAGGGGAAAGAGGTCATTGCTGGAAGATATTTTAAATGAAATATCAAATGTGCCGTAATGCTTTTATTGCCTAATAGTCCTCGTTTTTCTCATTACCTGTCAGATCTCCCCTTGCCTTGAGAAGCAAGTATCTTCTGAGGTCAGTCTCCATGACACAGCAGCTGGGCTGCTTGTCTGGCTAACTACTTTCAAGACTTATCTCTTCTTTTTCTTTTTCTTTCTGTGAAGTACATTTACAGTGTCTTTGGCCTGATTGCCTTTGGCATTGATTCTGAATGGTACTTGACCTAGTGGGATGGTTGCATCATTGGATATTTATATCAAAAGTCAGTGTTTGTTTCATTAGTTCCACAACTAATGCTGGGATCCTGGAGTAAACATTTTATTGCCTTTGGGTGTTTCTTCCAGAATGTTCTTATGTGTAAAATTTCTGAGATTCTCCTTGTTAAAAAGAAGGAATTAAGGAGTGAAAAAAAAAAACAAACCACTGACAAAAACCTAGAACACTCAGTTTGGAAAGTCACTTTCATTTAGGAGCACAGTTGTTAAATGGGGGTTAGCTATGCACACAGGGAGATAATTTTGCCTTGCTCTTAGCAGTGGAGGCAGAGACAACATCAGTTTCCTGTGCTCCGTTTGATCTCTGCTGTCACCTCCACATTTCTATGCTCTGCAGGCTCAGTGCCGTTATCCGATTGCCATTTCTTGCTGCAGCTGAGGATTATTTGGCAAATGCATGTTTGAACCTTATGCAACCTTCAGCTTTCTGAGAGGGTCAAGAAGCAGGGCCTGAAAGTCCATTTGAGGGATCGTGAAGGTAAGGGAGGAAGATATAGCAGGCAGTGAAATTATAGACGTCTCTGACCTCCTTTTTTAGCCTATTTTTGGTTACCTTGGCTGAATACAGCCTTGCTTACTATTGGTCATATAGATTGGATGCTTGTCATCTACATGTGTCTATGGGAATGTAAACTCCATCTTACAGAGAAACTCAGCTTGTGCCGGGACGTGAGAATGTCAGAGATGTAGTTCATAAATGATGCTAGGAAAGAGCTACTCCGAACAGATATCTCTGAGTTAGTAACCTTAACTTCTCTTTAAAGTCAAAGAAATGTTTTCTTTTCTTCTATCCAAAACTGATTAGATGACTCATTCCCCAAAACTATTGATTTTTCTCCAAAGCCTATGAAGAGGACCTAGCTTAGCTTAGCTCAGTTGTAACTGCATGTTGACAGATGCCTTAAGGTCTGGTGAATCCCACTCTTGATAGCTCTAAGGATGCAAAGGGGAGCTGAGGATACATACAGTTTGCAGGAGGTGCTAACCCCAGATTTAGAACGAGAGGATAGCTTTTCAAATTAGACACAACTGACAAACCAGCCTTATTTCAGCAAATTGCTAGTAACATCGCACTCAGCACAAAAAGAACATGATGTTTCCTGTTCTCCGTGGGCTTTTTTAGACATGGGAAAAAATCTGATATAGCATAAAATTGTCACAGAAGACTGCATATGGCTGATGCCTTATATAGTTTTAAAGGAAATTCCCACGACCGCATTTGACCTTCCTGGTTTTTAAAACACAATCAGCATCCATATAGTTGTGCACCTGTGTATTACCATGTACTTTGCACATGATGAAAATGCTGAGTTATGTTACAATTGGCAGGATGTGAGTCGATATACTCACCAAAGCAGCAGAATAAATTAAGTTGTCGGTAAAATGTATGCGTTCACTTTAACAAACTTGGTTTAGGCATGGCACAAAACGCTCATCAGAGTACTGAATAAAATAGTCACTTCAGTAAATACAGAAAGAATACCAGAGTGTGTTTTTTGGAATACACATTCTTGATGCAATTCCTTTGCTGAGTACTTTCTTCTGGGAAATAAGCATTGTTGTATTTTGCTAGCAACTCATCTCATTTATTCACTTGAGTTTCATACAGTTCAGTTTTAATTCTGCACAAGGAAAATCTTGCCATATAAAGGATGGGCTCTAAGCTACTGTTTGACTACACAGAAAATCATACTGTACCTCGTATCACAGACTTTTTGGTACTTACTGGATCTTTATTACTTCAGTGGAAAGACTAGATGACATTAATAATTCTTCTGATTGATAGATTGGGTCCCAAATGCTCAGAACCTTGTGGTATCGTGTGTCTAAGACCCAATCTGATAAGATGCATACCCACAATTAACATCAGGCACTGTGCCCAACCCTACTGACATTTCTGGAGATGAATTCCCAACATACAGTTAAGAACCTGTAGTCTTTGAACAGATGGAGTTTTAGTTTCCAGGTTGAGAAATGCGTGTTTTAAATATAGCACTAAACCCCCAAAGACTGGGTTCTAGTTTCCATTCAGCTCCAGACTAAGTGTTACTTCACCTGGGAAATTAATCATAACTCAGCAGAAAGGTGTGTTGTTTGAATTGAGTAATTTGAATTCCCAGGATAAAATGTACTGAAGATAAAATAGACACTTCTATAAATGCTTTGAATTTAAGTAGGAATAAGTCATGCATAGGAATCAATTGGCCATTTATTTGTTCATTTGTTTATTGACAGAGTTGTATTTTTGCTGCTGAAGAGTATAGATCCATACAAGTGATGCTGCACTTCATTGGCTTTGACAGTCATTTTGTTTCTAAATATTTTACTGTGTTTTCTCACAGCCACAGAATTCCTGGCTGAACACTGAGGACACATCTGGTCTTGGCTGCTGCAGTCAGTAGTCCCACTGTCAGAAAAGGAGTGGGGAGTGGACCAGTACACATTGCCAATGTCAGACTCACATGCGGGGATCCTTAACAGCATAGGATGAGGAGGATGGGTCCTATGTAGGGTGGATAACTAGAGGCAAAAGTAGGATCTAAAACTATTCCAAGAAAAATACAAATGTGATTCCAGGCCTTTGTGTATGACTTTCCCTCTGGAGAGAAGAAGGGGATCTAATCTCACCTGATGTTGGACAACTGCAGTGTAGGTGCCTGCCTTTAGGATAACCTTCTTCACAAGAAGTGGAGAGGAAGAGGTGCCCAAAGGTCATGACTGATTTTCCCTGTCCTACCATCTGTCTTGGGATGAGGATGGTAACATCTGCCCTTACAAAAGCCTCCTTCTCCGTTGGCTACAAAGGGACCCTAAAGGATAGTTGAGGTGTACGTGTCTACCCTGCAACCATCTGCAGTCAAGGGAGGTGAATCTTGGCCCAGGACCCCTCTCTGTCCCTGTAACTCGGTCAGGTAGCAATGTTCATCTGTATTTACTTTCCTACAATTTTCCTGATCCTTCTGCTGAATTTCTCAAGCCTTCAGGTGACATGGAAAAATGCTTCCAAGAGGCCCAGGTTTGAATCAGATGCTTAACTTGAAGCTAGGCATATACCTAAATTACCTGATGAACTGATACCTCATTGATTTAGACATGACTTACCCACCTTTAAGAGGCCATGTGACAAAGCTCGCAGACCCCTAACCTATCAAACACTCACACGTATAAAATATTGCATCATAGGTAGAGTGATTTAAAACTGTTACAAGCATTAAGTAGATGGTCATTTTATCTAATGTTACGGAGAAACTGTTGGAACTGATTGTCCAAAGCCTTTATTGTAACCACATTACAACACTATTATTTTCTCAGAGGGCGGTAACGCAGATGAATTAGGCAATACTGTAGATCTCTGTGAAAATGAAAAATAACACGTAGAATCATTGTTTCTGTGCCTTTTGGGTGCAAAGGCTAAAATAAAGATCTAAGTCTTTTTCCTCTTCTTTCCAATAGCCTGTCTCTTTGCACCCTTAGTTTTATGATTTCCTCAAGCTCATAAATCTCCGACAAGAGGTAAGGATTGTAAGGAGAAAACATCACTCTTATTAGGTGAGTTTACATCATTCCTCCTCATTGCCCTTGTGTTCAATTACTTTCATCCTTAATGGTCTTGTTGTTTTCCCTGTACATAAATCAAGCTGCGCTGACATGCAAAATTAAGCATAGTAAAATCAGCTGCTTGCTTTATTGTCTGATGAGGATGGGCTATGGGGGTATTTGATGCTACTAAATTCCAGGGAAAAGTACCTGAAAAAGAGTTGCCTTTTTGTGGAAAATTTTCTTGATACTTTCTGCACCTTCTAGATCTTTAAAAAGAGGGAGAGTGTGATCTTGTTGCTGTTGTATTGGCCTGCAGATCAGCGGGTACCCTGGCCATGCCAAGGGCAGCTGACAGTTCTTAGGCAAAGTTCCTTCCCCTCTGTGCCTCTTTCCCATCTAAATACATGCCTTCTGAAAGGTCCTTGTATTTTGCACCAATAAGACTTTGTATTTTCAGTTACAATTATTTTGCCATGGCATTCTTCATAAGAAACTGAATGGACTGTCCTGGAGAGAGAGAAGATTTTGATTTATCTTTTTTACACAGGAGTTTTCTACTCAATAAGTTGACTCGGAGTGTAAGGTTCTGCTTTTTGGGCAAGTGCATATGATTGCTTAAAATAGCTGGCAGATTTTCCTACTCCTTTCCATTTTACCAACTGGAGTGGTATTTCAAACTTAACATGAACTTTTGGTACACTTCCCAGTTCCCTTATTAGAACAAGCCTGGTGGTGTTGCCTACTCATTTAATTGTAAGCTTTTCTTGACCCATTTCCTTTTCTTGCACATTTTAAACCACTAAAGGAAACAGGTTTCTGACTCTGGTAGAGGGTTTGGGGCATTGCTACATTAAAATCACAATAAATATTGAACTTCTGCAACCCTTCAAGCCACAACAGAGTAGGCCAAATGTTTGAACCAAGGTAGGAAATGTTAAATGCCGTATTGATTTGGAAATTGTATTTGATACTGTCTCCAAACATAGGACTGTGTTACAACTGGAGTAAGAGTCATAATCTTTGAGGTCAATGGATCTCATACTGATTTAATGATTACTGTCTGTTTGGATAGTAATGGTTTGGAATGAATGAGACAGCTAAAGATATAGATGCTGCTCTAAATGATGCCTCTTCTACATGATTTGAAAAAGACCAAAGCTTGAGTCCTCCAGATTCGGTATCTTTTCCCTCCAAGATGCATGCTTTGGTTTCTCATGCCCATGTTATTTTAAGGTCCCTTCTTTCTTTCTAAGACTTGATCTTTTCCAAATCATGTGGAAGAAGCATCATCTATAGTAGAAAAATCTGTATCTGTTTGCAGTGACTAGATCCTGCTAAAATTGTGCATTGGCTGACCTGCAGAAGGCAACAAGTGAGAGGGAAGGCAGAAGTTACTATAAGGGATAGACTGAATACACAGCCCAAGGCAACCAGGCTGTGTCACTTGATTTTGTAAAGATAAATTTATTAATCCTTATGAGGTGCTGAGATATGTGAAAGCCATAGAAAATCCCAAATATAAATACACCACCGAACAGAATATTCACTTGCACTTCTGTGAAAATCCCTGCCAGTTTGCCGTTTTTTTTAAACTGAACCTAGTGCTTACAGTGTTGGTTTTTCGGTTGTTTTTTTGGTTTTGTTTTTTGTTTGGTTTTTTTTTTTTTTTTTTAATCTGCAGAATTACACGGTGCAATATTCAGAGGTGGGGAAAAAAAGGTTGAATTCAAATAAACCTCAGGATTGTATTTTTGGCTTTAAGGCAGACTGAGCTAAACTTAATTGCATCCTTGGAAGCTAATGTAATGGCCATTCACAGCGTAGGGGCACATTAGGGAGTTTTTTTCCATTTACAGCTTTCTTTTCTAATATCTATTCAAGTGGCAAGAGCAACTTCTCATTTTAGAAATACATCCAAAAGTAAATCTTGTTTCACCAGTGCAGTAACAGAGCTGGGCCTGGGGAGCAAGGAGTTACACTTGCAGTTCTCCATTTGCTGCGTTTGAAGGTGTCACCTTCACACAAAGCAGGACTCTGTTCCAAGCTGCAGAGGCCAGGTTGGCCTTTGCTACCTGCAAAACACACCACACTTCTGCTGCTCCCTCATTTCCGCACTAATCAAAGATCTTGGCACTGATTTCTGTAATTGCACAGGTGAAATTTAAATGAAAATTGACACCTCATAGGTTCCAATCTGACTGAATTAGCCTAACACAGGATTCCCTCAATTTTGAAAGAGCTTAATGTCCTTTGGACTCTTTAAATGAAAGCCATTTTTTCCATGAGCACTCCTCAAGTAGAAAGTGCAGTGATGGGAGGAGGGGTGTCTGCATGTTTCTGAGCATCTAGCCAGAGACATACATGCAAAAAAGTCATCTGCTTGACTGACCCAGAAAGCAACCCCCATCACACAGTTTATCCTTTTGCCGGTGTTTCTGGGAGGTGGTGTACACAGAGTGCACACTAATGACTCGCATCAGTGACTTAACTCAGGGGCTCGGCATATGCTGGAGTTTTTGTAGTGTAAACAGATTCTGTAGGTGGATGCCTGGCTGCGAAGAGCTTTGGAACAGTGCTCTGAAAGCAAGATCAGCTTCATGCCGGCGTAGCTCAAGTCAGTGCTCTTACACTGAGTAAGGACTGAGGTCTGTAACTGTTACATGTCTTTAGCCTTCATAACTCAAGGCACCAAGAGTGAAATAAAAGGCGATGAAGAAAGGGACCCTTACCCACCCGGCAGCCTGCAGAGGGGAAGCAAAGAAGACAGGCCTGAGGCATGCCCACGTGGATGTTGGAAGTGATGCCCGGGGCTCCCTGATTTCATTGTGCTCTACTGCGCTGAGGAGCAAAAGGGTCCCCATTCAATGTTCCTCTCCCACCTTGCCCCCCTATTTCCCTCTTCCCCTCCCTCTTTTTACTTATTCTCACAAGTCGCTCACCTCCCCTTCTTCCTCCTTCAGCCGGTATCATCAACCGCTGAAAAACCTGCTTGCCTCAGGATGGCATATCCTGGTGACTCTGTGGGAGGGAATAATAAGGTTGCCAGAGCACAGACACAAACCGTGGGCTTACAAAGTGCCCCCCGAGTCTGCGATGGCCACCAACTATTGTTCCAATGCCATTGCAGC
The DNA here is from genome assembly GCF_017639655.2 of Falco naumanni. NCBI lineage: Eukaryota > Metazoa > Chordata > Aves > Falconiformes > Falconidae > Falco > Falco naumanni. Next base: position 76,229,263 of record NC_054059.1, read on the forward strand.
TCGCCGCCCCAGTGCGCAGCGTTAGGCAGGGGGTGTGAAGATGCTCCCTTCTCTACTTGCAGCAGCTGTGTTTGCAGAGAGTTAAAACATGTCCGGGTTTGTTCTGCTGTTATCTCTTCATCATGTCTGATAATCCCATCTGCCCCATGATTTATTTCCCCACCTTGGAGGAAATCACTATTTTTTATGAATTAGAATTTGCAGAGACCAGCGAGCTGAATGCAAAGGACTTCCATACAGAGGTCAAGGTTTGCATCAAAGGTCAAGGGAAATGATCAGACAAATAATCTGTCTCAGTCTATCATGTCTGTTTTGCCTTAAGAAGATCAGTAAATCACACATACTCTAGTCATATTCTAACAATAGTCCTTTAACTTCAAATTGGGATTAGATCCTAATTTCTAGCCATTTATTCTATCTTGAGAGTAATTAATTTCTTTGTTGTCATACGAAATAAACTATAAATTCTTAGTGAAAGACTTACTGAAGGCAGACAGCAGCATATGTGTCCTAAATCTGTTGACTTTTGCTGCCTCATCAACATCAAAATGTTTCAAAGACATTTTCATTTATTTTTTTCTTTGATTTATGTTCACTTATTTTCAGAATTTCAGGTGAGCATTCCTGAAGTCCAAAGCCTTCTGGTCAATTCTGATCAGAGGAAATAAGAACAGCACAGATTGAAAAAAAAAAAAAAAAGAAAAGAAAAAAAGACAAATCAAAATACCCGTCTAGTGTTACAAATTCCATTTTGATAAGATTGCATTTTACATAGATTTGTGAATGTTTCTGCTTTTGCAACCACTGATATACATATCTTTTTCTACAAAAAATGTTAGTTTCCATGTAACTCCACCTGAAACCTCGGAAATGTCTTTTTTCCATAGTAAGAAAGAGCCTTACCTCTGTGACAACAGGTGGCTCACAGGCCACGTACACTTCTCACTTGATGTAGATAAACCTACTGTGCTTACTCCCTTTATTTCCATCCTGATGATGCTGACATGACAATTCCCTGCATTTTTTTCAGTGAAAAGAGGCCAGTTCTGTCATCTTAAATATAGTTGTAAATCTCAGTTGAACATTTGAATACCCATTCAAGATCTCTTTTCGTAAGTGAAGAAAATCTCATAGCCTTGCTTTCTTCTGTTTTGACACTTTCTTTTATGAAGGTGTCAGCCTCTGACTTGTGGTGCAATTATTGCAGTGACACTGACACCTATATATTGGTGCTATTAACAGTTCCATTTCATGTCCTCTAGATAAGAGCTGGCTCTTTGAAATCCTTTGGTTGAATTATTTGCCTCAGGATGTGCCTGCAATGCAAAAAATAAACAAACAATAGGATTTCTGGCTTTTTACAGCTGAAATTAAAATCTTAGTTGTCTTTATATGGGACACATTCACTGCGTGCTGATTTTCAGTTGAAGCTGCTTTTGTTATAGGTGTTACTTAATGTCGTGGTGGTGGTGGTAGAGAGACACAGAGGACTACAATAGTTCATATTAAATTCCTGGAGGAAATTCCTCTCTAAAATACAAGAATCAGTTCAGATTGCTGCAGTAGGTACAGAATGTGGCAATGGCACTTTCTGCCTGACTAGCTGTTTGAATTTATGGTCCATCAACCAGAACAGAGGGAGAAATTGAAAGACAGTCCTGACATTCATTGGTATTTTCACCACTAAAATGGCATGGCTATACGTTAAGAGTAGATAGGATTGCTGCTCAATACAAGTAGCTGTCCTGGAGGGAGGCAGAAGAGATGCCCTTGCGGTGGAACTTCCAAACAGGGCAGAACTTGTCCATGTCTCTAGTGCACTAGTGAAAATATAATGACAAAAGTGCTTTCAAAAGCTGGCGCAAGAAAAAAACAAAACAAAACAAAACAAAACAGAACCACTTTGCATTTCACTAAGCATGTTGCTTTACATGGTTTCTGTAATCTGACATAGACTTGTGCTGCCATTTGTGCTGCCATTTGTGCTACCATGGGGTCATGTTCCCCCTCGTAACCCCTACTAACCACCTGTGCCTGCTGCTGCCTCTTTTGTGGTGACATACACGTTGATATGATTCATGATGAGTCAGATGGGAGAACAGATGGAGCTGAAAAGTACCTCACCTGAAACTATGATCTGCTGGGCCACTTGCTTGTGCTTGCCCAACTCTGGTGCTGGTACAAGGGAGGCACCAAGAGCAAGGAGCCAGATGAAGGAACTCACAGGCCATGGCCTTGGTTCTGTGTTGCAGAGAGTAAAGAAAGTGTACTTCAATCACGAGTATTCTCAGAAAGAACTTAACCAGCCTCCCTGCAGAGAGCAACCTGAGTACAGGCTTGGTTTGTCTAGTCAGAAGAGCGGGTGAGGAAGAGTCGAGGATTCTCAAGTCCTGACTCTCATGCCAGATCATGACTCAGATACACAGAGGTGTACCAGGATCAACAGCAAGCTCAGACCTTCTCATGATGCTCATCACGATTCTCACGAAGTGCTTAGTTCAGTCTGAATCAGAAGCAACTCTTTCGCAGTCAGCAGAGTTATGCTATCATGAAACCAGCACGACAGGACAATCAGGTCTTACATCGATAATTCTCCGGTTTCTTCACTTTGAGCATTCCCAACCATTTTAGCAATGCTTTCCACATCTTCCCCATGTGTTGTTATCTTGTCTGGCACACTGGGGTGGTTTGATTTTCTCCTGCTGCCAACCATTGCTCTCAACGTGGCTTTTGTGGCTTTGCTTGAGGAGCAGAGGGCTGCGCGCTGCGGGGCGGGCTGGCAGCCTCCCCCGTGTGCCGTTCAGGAGGGTGGATGGGTGATGCCCCCACAGCGATGTGGACGAGGAGGCCTTGTGCTCACTCCGCTGCTCTGACAGGCGCTCCAGTGGAAGTCTCTTAACGTCCTCTCATCTCAGTTGTCCTTTTGAACTCTGGTTTCACTAGTTTGACAATGGTTTCTGTATTAATTACTTGATGTCTCTTCTTGAAATTTTCAAATCCAGTGGTTGACAATGCACACACACACATACAAACACAAGCAAATCTATGCTTATTCATTGTTCTTAATGATTTTTTTTACAAAAATATCCTGGGTAGACTGCAGTTTATGAACCTACATAAGGTAACATAAAAAGAGGATAAATTAATAGTCCCGATATAAATCTCTTTTGCAGAAAAATGCATTCCTTTATGCTGAGAGCTGCTGAAATAACAAGTTTTTATAAGCTTGTATCCAAAATTACTATTTTTTTAAATGTCTTTTCATCTTTCCACAGTGGCAGCTGTGTTGTTTATTTAACAAAATGTAACATATACACCTTCCTTGCCACTCCTTGCAGCCTCCTGGCACAAGAGTCAGTGTTCATCTCAGAAAATTCAAAAGTGCATAATCGGAGTTGCTAAAGGGCTTGAGTCAACGTTTTTGAGAGTTCATTGAACAATATTTTTTTTTTTTACCTGGAGGAACCATCAGATGCAACATAGCAGATGTCCAGAGATCAGTGTCATCTGCTGCCTTGCCTCAGAATATTTTAGAGATAAAATACAGTGCCTAGCTTTTTTCTCAACTTTCCTTTTTCTTTTTTGGACAGCTTAAGCTACATGAGAAGATTGTACCCAGCATATCTTCCCATTGCTGCCAGATGACTGAAAAAGAAAAGCTGAAGCTAAATTTGGGGGCGTTCTGTCTTTTAGAGTACATTTAGTGTGCAGTCCCTTTTCTTTATCATTTCAAACATTGCTTCTAAAGCATATCTGTGAATCACTCTTAAAAGCATCAGCCTTGGCCATTTCAAGGTATCAACAAATCCAAAGCAGATTGACCTGTTTCACTATGATAAAAGAGTTTAACTGACTTGTTAATTTTAGAAGATGTTTCCAGACAGTAGCTTTCCTGTTTCTAGACCCTGGTGGATCTGATTTTGATGCCCTCAAGTCAGTAATAATTTACGCACCTGTGCTAACGTGCCATTAAGTATGAATAAGAGTATCACCATCAGGCTTTACATAAACTTGTTTTAGGCTTACCCAGTACACTTTGTTCTTTCCTCGTCCTCATTTCTCTCTTCCCCTTGGATTTTCTTGTAGTCTCATCGGTTGATCCTGTCCTCTAGAACAACTTTCTTTTACTGCTTTTGGCTTTCTAAATCATTCCAGGTGGGATCTTGTAGTAATGAAACCCGTTTTTCAGTCAGGTGTAACGCTTAGGTGCAACAAATGTTGGTTTTGCATCACCTTGAGGTTGTTCAGTGCTGGCTGGTCTTCCAGTGCCCAGAGCCTCCAGATGTGATGCTGGCAGAGAGTTGCAGGAGGTTGGCTTATGCAGCTGCACTATGATAGAAATACCCAGGAAACTATTTGATAGTTTGATATTTGATAGGTACTAAAACCAACATAATTTAAAAAAAAAAAAAAAAAAAAAAAAGCAGCATGCTGGTCTGCTGCTGAGACCCATAGGAAGCTTCACTGGGTAGAGCACCGTGGCTCACTGTGCTGCTGCAGCTTTCTCAGGGCCCAGCACTGTCCTCTGCACAGCCCCTGCTGGGTCCTGGCGCTGCAGCCCATCAGAGGGGGGACGCAGGGTGAGACACTGGCGACCTGCGTTCAGGTCTTGGCTCTGTCAAGAATTTCCCATCACCTTGAATGTGTCCCTGACTTATCTTCTGTTACTGTTTCCATCTGTAGCATTGGGAGAGCATGTTTCAACTCCTCATAGAATAAATGTGAATGTAAATCCAAGAAAACATGCAAATACTATTATAATAAGTAATAATGCTGGTAATACAATTCATGAATGGGGTGGAACAGAAGTTCCTGTTTCTACAAAGGGCAAAGCTTATTCCAGTTTCTTTTTATAGTCTTTTTATAGTCGTTACTTTTCTAGAGTTGCTCCTGGTTTCCTAATTAAATAGTTCCATAAAGAGAGCTCTCTTCCCCTGTCAGTGCATTGGGCCCAACAGCGGAGCCCAGGCAGCTCATGGGTGATGTCTGCTGGTCACAGATCTCTTGGGGTTTGACTTCAGGCAAAACGTGCATTTAGCCATTTAAAAGAAGACCATGCTACGTAAACAAAACATTGGTGTTATTGGAGATTCAAAAAGTTATCTCTGCCCTGGGCTTGATCCTGTTCCGATTGGAGGTGACGGGGGCTTTGCTGCTAATTTCACAGGGAGCTGGTCTGGGGTGAGTAAGCTAGCAGTGATACTTAAAGAGAAGCAATACCAGCTAGGCAATCACTTCCAGAAGTGAGGAAGAGGAAGGCAAGCATGTTTTGTACCTTTCTCCCTGAAAACACAAGACTGACTAGTCCACACAGCCAGGGGCAGGCTGCAGAAATCAATCAGTCTCCCATATTGGGGTTCACTAAGCCATTCTGCAAGAAGGCTTCATTCCCCTAAGGGTGCTTTTGTCTTCCTCTGCACTCCTTCCCAAAGGATCACTGCTGGTCCCCTGGAAAGCTGCTTCAGGGCCCCTGTCTGTGCTGGAGTCCTTGATTTACCCCACCATGATCAGCACTTTTCTTCAGCACCCACCCTGCTTGCAGCAGCACTGCTTCGCGCACGTAGTGCCTTGCAACCCTGCTGCAATGCTGCTGCTGCATCCTTGCACCGCAGGTCTGCCCAGAGGCAGTGGTAGGTCTGAGGCAGCTTGCTGAGGAATAGGCAGGGAAGGTGCTCCATGCCTTAAACGTGACACTTGCCTGGTGGCTCATGAACCCAGTATTAGGCTGTTTCCAAGAAGCTTCCTAGCACACATAGGACAAGAGCCCTATAGGCCAGTCTCAGGGAGATGCTCTCTGCTCACAAGGTCCTTGCACTGCCCTATCCTGAGGGGGATGGCTTGTGCCACACTTGTGAGCAAGGCTGGCACCTGTGTTTGACTTCCTCAAGAGCAGCCCAGGCAGAAAAGAGTGCTGGCTTCCACCTTTGTTTCACCGCTGGCCAAAGCAGGTCAGCACCCAAGTTGCCACAATGCATGCAGTGGAAGCAACCGTGCTCAAGGAGCTAGACAGAGATGGCAGAGCCAAAAGCTGGGTTGCTATATTTAGCACTTAACCAGAGCGAGCCCCAGTTTGCGTGGGGAAAGATGGATCTTCCTCACTGCTCAGGACAGATCTAGGAGTATGCACAGCAGCATTATCTCATATTAATATGTCTTCATTGTTTCAGCAGTGGCCTGTTTCAACTGGCTGTAAGACAGTATTTCATGAGGCATGAGGCATAATTAAAATTACCTTTCAACTGCCAAAACAAATAACCAGCCTAAATGCACTTTTCTTTCTTTTATTTTGACTTGTCTTTGTTCCTTTACTGAGTGGAGTTACATGGTCCTTCAGAACTGTTTTCCCAACCCTTCTCAAGTTTGGACTAAAGAGCTGGTGATCACTTCTGCAGTGAGTGTCCGGGCTTGGCTCCATCCACAATAACAGCACATGCAAAATGAGCTGGGAGTCCCCAGCTGGGGAAAGGTGAAAGGCACAGTGCAAAAACAAAAGCCAGTTTACAACTTTCCTGTAACTCGCCGTGGAGTGACACTGTTTTGACAGGTGAGAGGCAGTATAATAGCTCACGGTACTGAAGGAGAAACTTCTGAGTGGCCAGAATGTCTCTTTGTAATGTGTGTGGAAAAGCAAGTAGGCCAGAGAAAGAAACAGTCCTCTCCTAATACAGTCATGCTTGCTCAACAAAACTTAGAAGATAGTATCTACAGAAATACCAGCCTTTCAAAAGCAACATAAATTAGGAGATCACCTGAGTGTCACTACCTCATTTACTGGATCTGCGGAAAACTCGGGAAACTTGATCCACATGCCTGCTCATTTTCGGCTATTATGCAAAAAATAATTACATTATCAACCAGCCAGTAAAACAGGCAAAACCCCGTGGTGAATGCTACTGTTCCACTGATCTATTTAACGGATGAATGATCTTTTCATCTGCATCTGACTTGTAAAGGAAAGAAGGCAAAACAGAGTAACAGCATTAAAACCGTGAAAAAAGGGGATGGAGATGTTTGCATTGTTCTGTGGGGGACCACGGAAAGACCCACTTTTGACCAAGCCTGCACTGATAACTGCATGTAACTAAATTTAGCACTGCGTGGACCTGTGTGTCCTGAAAGCAGTAAACCGTATGACCGTTATGCTGCCAGACTCCACAGACCTACCCCCTCAGCAGGGCTTGCTATTCTGGGTACCGTGCTGCACCACCTGGCTGGCACACCTCCTGCTTGGGCCCTGGGGCAGCCTCTCCAAGTTTAGACCAACTCCATGGTGATTTGTGAATGTAGCCAAGCTTTGAACCAGCGTGATGTTTTTCATGCAGGGAGGAGAAGAGAGGGGAAAGACCATCGTTATCTGGCATTTGAAAGCTGTGTACCTTTCCTCTCTCTCCTTTTATGTGTACCAGATTCTTGCTGTAAGACTCCGATAGAAAACTCACTGAAGAAAACTAAAAGATCCCTACAACATCAATAAGCTTTCAATCAGTCCCAAAGAGCAAGGCTGTGTGGTTGCCTCGCTGCTCCAGTTCTCCTATGTCCATAGTGGCAGGTGGACAAATTCAGCAATTCACATAAAGTAACCTTCTAGCATAAAATGGAAAAAGCAGCCGCAACAAATGGAAATGATAAAACTGAGGGGAAAAAAGGAAAAAAAAAAAAAAAAAAAGTTGATGTGTTCTTAAGTTTCTCAAATACACAAGTAGTTAAAGATCAAATAGCTGCAACTCAAAATACCAGGACCTCGCTAACGTCGTGTGTGTGTGTCATAAACCTCCTGTGGTGCCCCACCAGTGTGATCAACCAGCCCAGAGAACCTGGAATGGCCATCTTTTCCAGGCCTGGCAGCGTGGATGTGTCTCCTAACAACCAGATCATTTTGCAGACTCTGGCCACTTAAGTAGCTGTGGGTAGCAGAGCTGCTCAAATTGACACCAGCTGGCTGAGCAATAAAGCCACCGCTATATTGTTCCCTCTTGGGTTGACTACCCCAAACTTTTCCTGCTCAAATCTGTTGTTGCCCCTGTGCAGAAAATCTGCCCAGAACGGGCATGCAACTGGGCAAAGCTGCCATTGCCCAGGCTCCCCTGCAGTCCCAAGCCTTGCTGCCAAAGTCAGGCAAGTAACTCATTGGTGAAGAACAAAATTAGATCAAAGAACTCCAGAATTTGCTCTGAATCATTTACACCTTAAGGGCAAAGAAGCCTGAGGGTATTTGCGATGTTTCTTCTGTGGCCTGCTCATTTCTGAAGCAGAGTGCTTAGTAAATTCCCAGGTTTTAATGCAGTGTCAGAACAAACATAAAGGTAATGTTGTTATACTACTACAAGTGCTGGGTGAAGAGTCATAGCAAAAAACCAAACCTCACCGAACTGTTAGATGCCTCATGATAGATGAGTCAGAAATTCCTTGTTTCCTGCTACACTGTTACCAATTTAGCAGGCTGCAGAACGAGAAAATGGAGCTGTGGATGACAAAGAAGAGGTAATTCGTGAAAAATGCCCAACAGCTTGTGGAGTAGATGAAGGACAAGATGGAGCAATTACAAAATACCAGGAGACACACTATGTGGGCAAAGGGTGTGTCCAAGTTCTTCAAGCATTTGGGCAATTAAAATCCAGGTTATTGTTCTTTCCAATAGTTTTCAGTGAGCAGAAGCAGGTGTCTTCTCCAAAGACCACTAGTAGATACATCAGATACATGTTGTGCCTGGCACCAAATGAAAGGGAAACATTTAGGCTCCAGTGATCCGCAGTTTGCATCCTTTGTGAATTCGGGGGGTGGGCTGGGGGAAGTGTTTTCCTCTAGGAAAGTCTAGAAAACAGTGCTATCAGTGGGATGTCACAGCACGGAACAAGAGTGAAGTTCAGAGGTTATTACGAGGCTCAACTTTAAGATTACTCACCTTTGCTTCTCTCATGTGAGCCAGGCTTGCCAGTGAAATTCATTTCATGTGTACGTGATCCAAGTAAGGATTCATCATCTGCCACATAACCCCAAAGATAAAGAGTTAAATACAGCTTTGGGCTGTGTGTAAACCATCAAAAGTAAGTGAATTTGCATTTTGATTACACTAGATCCAGTTTGATGAACTAAAACAAATGACTTCTGTAAGATTTGTGAATTCTCCTGTGAATTAAAATGTTGTGTATTTCAACTCCAAACACTGGTCAGCAGAGCAATGCTATGTCATAGGCCTACAGAATAAGCTGTGATGTGATTGTTTCCTCTCATTCTGTTCTTTCAAACAGAATGCCTTAAAAACAAGAACTGGGAGATGCAGGGTAGAATGGGAACTCAGATTCAATTGAAACAATTTGAAAAGTAACTAAACGGTTCAATAGCAACTTAACAAAGATCCATGCTTGAGGAAGACATCTCCCTGGAGTTCTTGACAGTATGGCATCTACATTCTCCTGCATTTTGGAAGGAATTTAGAATGAGCTCAGAGGGAAAACAATTCAGAGAAAAGCCATGAGAATGATTATGGGAAATGAAAAACAGATCATAGCAAAAAAAATCCGAGTGTGCTCTATTTCCTTTATAAAAGAACTGATTGAGGAGTAACAGATACTCCGTGTGTACCAACACTAAGCACACAGCATGAATGAACTTGTCAGTAGAGTGGACAAAAGTATAACAAGATACATTAACTGAAAGGCAGACAGTTCAAACTAGGAATAAGGCACACATTTTTGAACAGTGAAAGTAATTGAAACAATTTACCAAGGATTTCAGTGAATTTTCCATCAATGAGAATAAATATAGAATGACTGGAAATTTTTCATGAAGACACCTAGTTGAAACAAAAATTAATTCATGGAAGTTCAATGGCATGTCATATACAGGAGGTCAGACTAGATTATCACAAATGGGCCTTTAGAGCTTTAAAGTCTAAGAATTTATGGGAGATTGAAAAGCTATTAACAAGTTTTCTTCCAGTAGAATGTCCTTAGCAAAGATCAATCTCTCTGTCTATCAATGGATTTTCCATACTTCCCATCACTGTCCTAAGTCTTTCCCCAAAAAATTTGATTAGTGTAGTGAGATCAATAGTGATTTCATACTGTCTTCTCTTTTTCAGCCTGCCTCAGTTATTGAAAAAACTGTCTAGTCTAAATATATACAATCTTTTATTCCATTTAAGAAACAGTCCGCACAATTACATCTCATTGAAGCATTTTAAGATAAAAGTTTTAATAAACATAGTAAAACTGCCAACAAAGAAAAGCCAAAATTTTAAAAGTTCTTAAAAAAATAAGCTCAGAAACTTTTTCTGTCAAGAGCTAAGTATTGTTACAAAATAAGTTTGTTTACAGTTTCTAATTTCAAGTGCAAAAGTTCTGGTTGAACCATGTGGAAAATAATCTTGACATTCTTTAATAGCTCTGCTGATTTCCTTTCATCTTTCAAATACCCCAGACTTGTCATGTGCTAAAAACAAGCCTGGAAAACATCAGTCACAGAAATGCTTGTCAAATTAATAGCAACAAAAAAAAAAAAAAAAAAAAAAGGAAAGAGGAGTGGTCATATTAAAAACTGAACTCGGTGATAATTATAATGGAATTTTGGTGCATATTATCAGTTTGCCTGACTTAAGATGCAGACGTTAAGAGAGCTGTCAGCAGAAGTTGCCTGGAAGATGTGCTGAAGCAGCCTGTCTTTTGATGCCTAGGCTGTCTTTTCGCCCTGGCTGACTTCATCCACATGCCTCATCATGCCAATTTACTCCAGTCCAGTCCTTTCCCCTCCCTCCTCAGCAGAGCTGGATGTTGCAACCTATTTACAGTGAGGAGATTCCCTTACTGGGTGAACTTTCTGTTACCTGGCAGGAGAAATTCCTTGGGAATTAATGCAGTCTCAGTATCTGTGAAACAGCTAAGGGATTAGAGATGTCTTTTCAGGTCACTGAACGTTTCTGATAAAGAGCACAGCAGCACTGTGCCGGAAGTGCAGAAGAGTACTGATCCTGTAAAAGACTATGGGAAATTTTTTGCAAGTAGAAACTGAACATCCGTGTTAGATATTGGCTGTTATTGCCCCAGTCCCGGTGAAAACTGGTATGCGTGATGGCTGCAAATTTCACAGGCTTTATGCAAGTCAACTCACACTGCTGCAAAGTGGTTGTGTGTTATCCAGCGTGACAATGCGTAGAGAATTCATACTGGGAGTATCCGCGGTATGGTGAGATCAGCAGGGTGCAAAAGAAATTCACCTTTTTCCTTCTTCTCTCTGCCTATTTTATGTCCATTGAAAGACCCTCAGGTGGAACCAGTGCTAGAGATATATGGAGCCAGACACACTCTTGTCTCACCACCACTAGAAGGAAGCCACTTGGTGGCTTTCCAAGAGCTCCTTAGCAGAGGAGAAGCTACAGATGTCTTGCTCTACCATAGTCTTACTCTTGGAGAGATGCCCACTGCCAGGACACTCAGGTTCTGCTTCCTGTTGCATTCAACTAGGGTGAACCTAGCTTACTGTTTGAAGTGCTTTTTTTTTTTTTTTTTTTTTGGGGGGGGGAGGCGGGGAGGGGGGCAGCGGGAAGGCCTGTTGCAAGTGAAATAGTTGGGGAATTAGTGAAATAGTGTGGACTTAAAAGAATGGCTTCTTTCCACAGTGAATGGAAGCCAGAATGGCTGTGAATCTCATTTCAGCATCTAGCAGAAAAACTGTCAGCCTGGTTATAGTAAAGATGATAATATTATGTTGTTTAATCTTATCTGGATATGTCCCCTTCAGTGGTTTCCTGCTGGTAAACCGCAGAGAAGAGAGGCAGTAGTAAGTAAACGAGAGGAAGTGAGATGAAATATAGTATGCTCCTTTGGTTAATAGGGGATTCATGGGAAGGATATTGCTAATTAAAACCAATACTATTTTCCTCCATCTGGACTTTCAAAACCAGTGTCAGAGAATACAGAGGATGTTTTGTTTCTCTGAATTGCTTGTAGTTTAGGGAAGCCACTTGGATGAAATATTAGTATTGTGGTAAACTGTGCTTGTGCTTTATGAGCAACATGCGAAATAGGCACTTTACAGATTGTGAGTACATGGTTTCACCCGTATAACGTCCAAATGAAAGGGCAGCTTGGGGTTAGAAGAGCAAAATCCACCCTCAGCCTACTCTGAGGTACAACAAACACTCGGGGTTGCTGGAATAACAGCTCTTGTGTCCCCAGGCTACGCGTGTGTGGCTCCAGGGCTGCTGGATCTACAGAAGCATGAAGTCTGGGATTTGCCTGCAGTGCTGACCTTTGCACCAGCCCGTGGATGGCACCGTGATTCACAGGGAGTGTGTGAAGCCAGAGGCTGCCTCCCTGCTACTGCTCATAGCTTTCCTCTGGTTTGACCAGAGGGAGCTGAGGTTGCTCCAAAGACCTGGCCAGAATTCCCTTATAGAGCATCTCACCTCATTAAGTGCATCAGGAAAAAGTGAGCAACGTCAGCAAAAGGTTTGTGAGTGAGATGAATTCTTTACGCATTGGTGAGATCTTATGCTCAGTGCTTGCTTGCTTCACCTGGATTCCAGGCTTGTGCCCAAGGCTGAAAGGAAACAAACCTAAACTTTCTTCAGCTTGCCTATTCATGAGTGCCTTGTGTCAGCGAAACATGCCTCATCATGTGGGTACCGGATGTTTTCTCCACCTCCTGCGCCATTTCCAAGGATCCCACTCTGACCCACTTCCCCAACAATGAATGGAAAAGTTCACTTTTGTTGTTAGCGTTGTCTTTACATCACTGGAAACAAATAAGTCTGTAGGCGATGTTGGAACGGTTCCCTGCCTATTAATAATGTCTGAAGACTGGCCTCAAATGTGGCTGAGCTGGGTACTTTGAAATTAAATATGAACAGGAGAAGTGAAGATACTGCAGGAAGAAGCTGGCATCCCTTTTAGTGAGAGCTGTCCGAGCCGGTGGCCTGTGGGATTTCTACCGTCTGCTTTTTGCTGGACTGTTATAATGCCTTCTGGGTCCATGTTGTCAAAGGCTGGACTGTCCTGCTCTAAGTGACTTATCCCAAAACCTGTGGCAAGCCAGCCTCCTTCGCTAGACAACTCAAGTGAAATACATGCATCTTGGAAGAATTAGAAGCTGAAGGGAAAATCTGTCTCCTCCTTTCTCCCCACCCTTTTCAATTACATGTTTATGTTTATCAGTTTTTAGTTTGGGCAAGGGATTCCTCTTACCCTGTTTGCTCCTGTGCTCTTGAGGCCTGAACAGCACTTTATTATTGCAAGAAGCTCCTGTTTACCTCTTTTCACCTGTGTTCTGGTTTCTGGCCCTTGTTCTTTTCTTGTTGACTCCCTGAGGGTACACAGATGGTAGCCTGGAAGCCGAAAGGAATGATACTGGAGGAGTGAGAGAGTGAGAGGGGAAAAAAAAGTAAGAAGGAAAGAAAAACAGTGATCACAGCAAGCCTCCAGACCCTCCTACCAGCAAAACCCTAATACATATCAGTGTGCTGGATCTTGTCAAGATGCAGGTAATGTGTAATTTTGGGAATGCAACCTAAACAACATTTAGCTTGCTGGCTGTAAACGCTTAGACCTGTTAAGTAGGGTATCACAGTTCCATCACAAAGTACATTTTGTCAGCTGAGAAATGCTTTTTTATTCACAGGCGGTGCCGTGGTTGGGCTACTCTTTAATGGCGAAGGTCAGCCTCAAGAGGCACCACGCAGCAGAATGCCCAAGCATTTCTCGTGTCCAGATGAAGCCCTTTTACTCACGGTGTGGGCGCAGGGTGAGGGGGTGAGTTTACCCGCTGTGCCCGAAGGAGTTCAGCTCACCTCTGCAGTCTGGTAGGGACTGACCAGCAGTTTTTCAGAGGGTAAGGAAATGCTGTGATTTTTGGACAACTTCAGTCAGGTGTTTTTAAGCACAGTGTTCTTTGGGATAGCAGGTGAAACCCCGAAATATTCTTGGAGAAAGCTGGTTGGCATCCAAAGAGCTTTACAAAACGAGTCTTCCGAAGAAAACCCAGTCGGTAAATGCAAATACTGTTCTTGGCGTATAGCGTATCACAGCTCTGTTACCTATTGGCGTAGCACAACAACAGCTCCCTCCCACGAAGGGCAGCCGAGCTCATGAAAGAACGTGGCCTCAGCGGCGGAGCGGGCGGCAGAACGACGCCCCGGTGCGGGGGCAGGTTACCCCCGGCAGCGGCGCGTCCCGCAGAGCGCGGCCCCGGTGCGGAGCCGAGCGGCAGCAGCGGCGCAACTGCCAGAGGCCACCTAGCGGCGGCGGCGGCACTCACCGGCCTGGCCGGCCCGCAGCGGAGCCCAGCCATGCCGTGCCGTGCCGTGCCCTGCCATGCCGTGCCCATGCCGTGCCCTGCCCTGCCGTGCCCTGCCGTGCCATGCCGTGCTATGCCGTGCCGTGCCCTGCCATGCCATGCCGTGTCGTGCTATGCTATGCCGTGCCGTGCCCTGCCCTGCCCTAGGGTACCCCGCAAAGCCGCCGTGCGCAGGGGAAAGCTCTGCAGCGAGCTGTGTGGCAGGGCTTGGCAGAAAGCAGGCGGCTGGTGTGGCTGCGCCCGGGCAGCTGGCCTGGAAGGGGCACTGCCGAAAACACACCCGTCAGGGGTGTCTATGGCACAGCGTGGTATTAACGCACATTTCTCCTGGGAGGGACATTGACCGGGCCCAGAGAGACATTGTCAGACCTGAGCAGAAGGATGAAAATATATAACACGATGTAGAGAGGGTGAGGATTAGCTGAGAAGGTCGAGAAAGAGAAATCAGGAAGGACTGGGGAGGACTCTTGCTGAAGAAGGTCCCAAGAGAGTCTGGAGAACAACTGTTGTCATCCAGTTTTCCTTCGGGGCAAGAGATGCAGTGTACAATGTGAATGACAGCAGGGAGAGAAAATTCGGCTATTGCTGCAAGGACCCCGAACCCCAGAAAGGCAACTTGTCCTTGGAGTGAAAGGGATGCATTGAAACAAGCAGCCAGAGCACCCCAGTAACGAGACCTTGACCAGCACAGTAGACCAGAGGCAAGTACTGCCTCTCGGGTACTCTGTGCGCACTTCCACCTCTCCTGATTCCTTCTCTCTTCATTGACATTTCCTGTGCTGGTTTTTAAAGGAATGAACCTTCCAGGAAGGACACTGTCTATAATGTGATTGAAGTGGAAAATACACTGTTCCTTTCACTTGCAGTGTTTTGTTTTGTTGAGCTTTTTTCTTTTTCTTTTTTTTTTTTTCTTTTTTTCTGAGGCTCTTTGTCAGGACAATGATAATATTATTCCTGTGGTGGCGCTTCAGTACAGAGGCAGCCTGCTGCCTAACTGGACTAGTGATTCTGGGGAGAAATGACAACTTCCACTAAAGCCTTCTGCTCTGTTACCAGCAAAGGGTAGGCAGTGAGGAGAAGTTTACAAGGTAGCAGAATACTTGTAAATGTCAACACGCAGCCTGCTCGCCAGAGCTGAGCAAACTGGTACGACCAGAAAGTTACATACCCAGGAGAGGTGGGCGCGGGCGGAGGGGAAAGCAAGCAGGAGAGGACTGGAAAAACATTAAAGAATCCTGCATTGTTTCTGTAGGGTTCTGTAGGAGTAGACTTTATTCCAACAATGTTGCAGGCCTCATAATTTGGGGCAGCAGATGGGAGCAGCCACATCAGTCCTGATAACATCTTCTATTTTGCAACCTGTATGTAGAAGCGGGCCCTACGATTGCAGATACGGCCCCTTGCAGAACTGGCCCGCAGAGTAGAAATAGGGAAATTCAAATTCCCAAACCAGACTTTGGTTTGCTTACCAGAACGTGTGGAGGAAATGCGAATAGCTAGCCACGGCTTATTTGGCAGGCAAACTAAACATGTTCAGGGTTGTACAACACAGAGGGAAAGCGCTGCTGCTCCTGAGCATGTGCGGTGTAAGAGTGGTGTACAGGAGGCAGAGCACACGGGGCGGTTCCGAGGACTCCACTGCCATGTGTTTCTTCGCGATAGGCATCTCGGGGTGAAGGCTATAGGTGAGAACAGGCGCTGCGGGATGCGAACGAAGCTAAAGGCTGGGCCACGGGCGGCTCCCGCTGCAAGCCCGGAGCGTCTGGGACGGGCTGTGGCTGAGGCAATGCCGAGCCTGGCAGGGGGCACGGAGGCCCAGCCGCCCCGCTGCTCGCACGGCAGCCGCTCCCGCCGGGCGCAGGAGCCCAGGGCGGCCGGCGCCGGGCCCGCGGGCCACAGCGGCGGTTTGCGGTGCCGGCAGCGGGGCGGGGGGGCCGGGCGGCGGGCCGGGGCTCGGAGGGCCGGGCGGCGTTGTCCAGGGTCTTGAAAACGAAGACGAGGGCCCGTGCGGGGCAGGGCCCGGGACGCCGCGCCGCTCACCCCGGCGCTCCGCTGCGGTCCGGCCGGGCACGGCAGCGGCTGGGGGGCCCAGTCCGGTTGCGGGACCGGGGCGGCAGCCCGCGCTCACCGGCTCGCTGCCGGGTAGGGCCCTGCCCGGGTGACCCGAGCTCTGCCGCCCCTTCACCCCACCTGTTGCTCGCTTCCCGTCGCACACCGGCAGCCTGGCCCCGGTGATCCCCTCCCGCCACCCCCGCCGCGGCGGGTGAATGTGTGTGTGTATGCGGGGGGGGGGCTGCGGGCACGCCGCGGGGCGGGACACGGTGTTTTGGTTGCGCGACAGCGCCAGTGGCCAATGCGGAGTTCGCATTCCCCCGGGGCCGAGCCGGTGAGGCCAATGGGAGGCGGGGCCGGCGGGAGGGGCGGGGTTGCGGGCGGGCGAGGGAAGGCGAGAGCGTGTGTGTGTGTCGGTGCTGCGCCCGCCCCTCCCTCCGCCTCCTCTCCCCGTCCGGCGGCTGAGGCGCACTCCGGACCCAGCGCCGGGCAGAGCGCGAGGCACCGGGCGAGCGGGCGGAAGGGGGTGGCGGGGGGACGAGAGGAGGAGGAGGAGGAGGAGCGGCGTGCGCGGCAGCCCGCCCGCGAGACCCCAGCGGACGCCCCCCGGTTCCATTAACGGCTCCGGCGCCCCGCGGGCGGCGTGTCCCCAGAGAGGGGGGAGAGGAGCGCGGGGAGGGGGTCTCCGCTGGAGCCTGTGCGTGCGCGGGGGGGACATGGGGGTCCCGCGGCGGGAGCAGCCGGAGCGCGGGCAGCGGCAGCACCAGGTAAGGACCGGCGCCTGCCACCGCGTCCGTGCCCCGCGGCGGGGGGACACGGCGGGCGGGCGGGGTGCGCGGGGGCAGCGCGGGCGGGCGAGCGCTCCCCCCTCTCGGGAGGGGTTCGGGAGCAGTTTGGGGAGGGGGGTGCCGTGGGGAGAGACCTCTCCCCTCAGGTGCCGTGGAGAGTGGGCCTCGGCTTCCCCGGGCGCGGCGGGAGGGCGGAGGGGCGGGCTGGGGGAGCGCTGGGAGCCCCCGTGCCCAGCAGCACCCCGTCCTCCCCCCGGCCGCCACAGCGGCCCCGCCGCGGCGGAGCCTTGTGGCTCGCTCCCGCACGTCGTCTTTATAAATAGCGCTGTGATCTGCGACATCGCTAACAGGCGCGGGGGCGGCGGGCGTCTCTGTGCCCGCCGGTCCCCTGCGCGGGGGGGGGGGGGGGGGCTGTGTGCCCGCCGGTCCCCTGCGCCGGGGGGGGGGGCTGTGTGTCCGCCGGTCCCCTGCGCGGGGGGGAGGGGGGGGGAGCTCTGTGCCCGCCGGTCCCCTGCGCGGGGGGAGCTCTGTGCCCGCCGCCTGGCCTCCGGCCCCGCGCCCGCCTGCGGGGCAGCGGCGACTGCGGGGGAAGTTTGCTGGGGTCGGAGACCGCCGCGGTGCAGCCGCTTGTCAGAGCGGGGCCGGTGCAGCGGGCATCGCCGAGCGTTTGGGCTAGCGGAGGGAAAGGCTCCTTAGCCCGTGCTTTCCTTCAGCGATTTTAACGCTTTTCACTAATTTATTGCATGCGAGGCGCAACCTGTATCCTATTGCACTCTTTGTTATCTTGTAACGCCCCGATACGCCTTCTGTGGACCGTTCTCCAAACTTAATTATTTCATTCGTTAAATGATAGCCGGTTGAGAGGAACTTGGCTTTGGATTTTCCGTTCCTGGCCGGGTGCCCGTCGCGGGGCTCGGCAGCGCGATGCGGGGAGCGCACGGGCCGCGCAGGCTTCACAAAGGCAACTCTGAAGTTGACAAATCTCCGATACGGCTGTTGACCTTCGCCGAGCAGGTCGGCGGGCTGGCTTGGCACGTGGGGGTGGGTTATTTTAGCGCGTTAGTAGTTTTGAGTGTTTGCTTTCAGCCTGGCTTTTCTAGAGGAATCGAGTTTTATTTTCTTTATGATGCAGAAGACATGCAAAGTTACAGAGAATTGCACATGTAAATTCTCCCGAGCTCTTTTGTGCGCAGTTTTCACTTCTAAAAGTTAACACTAGATGGCTTTCTCATATCAGATATCCAGCAGAGGAGGAAAGCGTCTAATCTGTCTCTGCAGCCTACGATTTCTGTATTTGTGTCTTTTTTTTTTTTCTTCGCATGAATAGTAAACTACCTTCTTGATCAGTTCTGCACTGATTAGACAAGAGCAGAATTTGAGGTTTGCTTACTAGCTGACATAATTCATTGTTTTGATCAGCTCATCTTGCTGCTTATAGACATTATTTTATGTATCTACTAGCAATATCTAAAGGAAGCTTGTTTAATTGGAGGGTAGCTCCGCAAAATATTTAGGTTGCTTTAAACGAAGGCAGCTGGATAAGGAGGGATGTTTGAAAATGTGGAAAAAAAAAATAATTAAGTCTCGGTTGTTACTTAGTTTGATGGACTTACTTTAAAAAGGACCGTAGTGCATGAATATTGTTTGTTCAGCCATTTCCCCCTCAGGCTCTATACCTAACCATCTCAGACTGAAGCATTTTGGAGTTGGGTTCAGAAACATAGTGCATCTCAGCCTGCTAGATTAATAAGGCCTTGGCGTTCCTATATCCATTTCTTGTGCTTTTCCAAAACTGTGCCTGTTGTCAGTGGAACGCGTTACTTGCCCCCTGTTTTTGCTTCTTTGGTAGAAGCTCTCAAATACCTAAATCTTAAATTTAATCTTCGAAACATCATTTATTATTAATGCAAACATGTTTAAATCATCAAGAGCTCTAATGCGTTATGGATATTTAAACATCACTTAGGCTCCACAACAGTTGATTTATAATTTATGTATCATTCATACAAAGCTAGATTTCAGAGAGGTCTCTGAATGTATTGTCTTGGTTATGCATGCCCAGTGGGTTACCTTACCAGGTCATGCAGCGCTTAGATGTATCAGGAAGGAATACTTACTTGTAGGGATGCCAGACTGTTTCACTAATCGTATTGGGTAAATTAAAGATCGTGTCATTCATAGATGCCGAGGCTATAATGTGAAACCTAGAACTAAACAAAACCTCGGTTCTTTGTAGTTGGTATTTACTTACTGTGTGAATCAGTGATTTTAAAGGTTCCATTTTCCTGAAAGGAAGATAGTATGGTCTTTTTTCATAGACATTTACTGACATACCATTACTCAAGTGCATTGTGAAAGACTCTTGCAAATGAAGAGTCAAATGAAGAACTAAGCAAAGCAGTGGTCAAACAGGCAAAACCATCCCTTTCTTCTGCTGTTTGACCTTTACAAGTGAACTGAGACAGTTCGTTTTTTCACTTTCAGCTTCATATTGAACATAGTAGTCAGGCATTGCACCCAAGCCTTTTATGTGCAGATCAGCAGTTCAAACTGCAGGAGAAAGTAAATATTTTATCCTTGCTTTGGCTGGAATTAAGGTTATATTTAGGTGGTTGGACATTAAAATATTTTTGGTAGGTTTGTACCTTTTACTGATGAGTGATCTACTTTGCTAATATTGAGTGAGAAATTCTATGTTATTATAAAAATGTAAGTTTACAGATTGTGGAAAGAGGGTGGGGCACCGGGTTATCTAGTTTCTCATATTAGTCATCCAAGATTACCAACAGTAGCTGTATTGACAGCTTGAAATGAAATAATGGTTTAATGAATGCTTTTTTCCTCTTTCCCTGCAAATTTTGCTTTGCAATTTAAAATGCATTGCAATTTTAGAATTTTTGAGCAAGCTGGGTTGTGAATCAGTGGAGTTGGCTGTTTATGTATTGCAATGTTGCAATTTTTTGGTAGGCTAAGTAGAATAATTTATATGCAGTTCTTTAAAAGATTATCTCTTGCAAAGTTAAGATAGACTGCAGTTTGTCTGTTTTTAAGGGACTTTTCATTCTATTATAAATCTGAACAGTTCAGGAAATTTAGGGTGAGGGTGCCCCTCTCAGTCTTTTTCTACACTGTTTTTTCTACCTGAATTATTTTAAGGAAATCCTTTGAGGACTGTTTCCCAAATCCAAGAATCCAATAAGAAGAATTCGTGAGGACTCTTATGATGTATAGCTCTGACTATAGAATTTGTATTTAGCAAGTTGAAGCGTGTGTTTCACATTTATTTTTTTTAAAATACTAGTTTTTCACATAGATTGCATTAAGAATAACATTAATTCCTCATGACATTCAGTGCTGATGCCATATGACTGGTTAGATTTTTAAGAATTGCAGGGCTTCACATGAATGTCTTACTGTTTTTAGTTTATTGTGAAAGGGCGAACATAATGTTAAACATCTGATTTATCCTGACAGAAGTAAATGAGAGAGACCCTGCCTTCCTTTGTAGTAAAGCACTGACCCCAGATTTAAAGCTATTTTCAGGCATAATTGAATGAACTGAAGATTGAGAAGGATTATTATAATTGGTGATACTCTTCTGGTTTTTACCTAAAGACAGTACAGCAGTAGGCAGAAATGTCATTGTGATTATTATGCACCATAGTTCTTCCTGGAAGATATGTAGACTCTTGTTTGGATCATGAAAGTGTAATTACATGAGCAGTTAGCTACTCGTGATTTATAAGTGGATTCTTCTGGTTTTCTGGAATTTCTTAAATAGTGATTAGTTCACACATAATTAAAGGTTTTGTTTAAAAAAGGTCTCAAATCCTTATGGATATAATCTTCTGAACACATATTAAGTGTAAGCAGCTGCTGTCCCATCTTTTTGGATCTGCAAGCAAACAGCTTTATTGGATCTCATGCTTGTAAAACATTCTAAGAATAGTAGATGTTTGAAACGAAGTAGGCTTTTGTTTTAGTTGCTGTTAGCTGGTGAGTCTGTGTTCCTTAGGAAAATGACCTGTACTAACTTTTTTTTTAAAAAAAAAAAAAAAGAAAAGCTGAGAGATATCATGTTGAAAGATACCTTAGCTGTTTTGGAAGTGAGGGAATCTAGGAGGAGGATGGAGGAAAGATAGTAAATTTTCCTGTAGTAGCTAAGAGGCTGGAAGGTGGCAGTAGTTGAAGTTGGCGTGACTTCCCCTCCCCCTCAGCAGCTGAAATAAAATTCTGAGCACAGGACTTGGAGTCTTGCCATTGACTTTAAATCTTTTCTTATATAATGTCTTCATTTGTTGTCCTGAATCCTGCAAAGTGACATACCCAGCTCTGCAGATATTTGTATAATCCTCCTGTATTATTTGCCATTTCTTCCTTCCTCCCCCTCTCCCTTCACTGTCCAAATTTTCACTGGCACAGTGGCTGTGGATTGTGATAATTCCAGCCGGCTACCTCATCTTTTAGGCTTTTCAATCGTAGGTATTTCACAGTATGACTTTTCAGATTTAAGTTATATGAAGATAATTTGATGGGATTTACGTTAGAGGGCACATAACAGAGATACAAAGCTCTCATACAGCTCAGCAATTTGCCCTTCCATTTCCCTTTTGGTTCACCAACCTTTATTTTAAACATGATTCAATGTGTGATGAAATTATAGAACTCTTGTACAGATTAAATAAACAACAGATTATGGTACTTTATAATATGTATTTATAAGGCAAGGTACTCTGAGAACACTAGTTCTTCTAGGGAAGGTTTATTCAAGTGGAATAAAATGTTTTGTTGTTTGGTGTTTTTTTTTTATAAACCTAGTATATGCTCTTGAACACCTTAATAAAATTTTTCTGCCTTTTTTTTGTTGTTGTTGTGTGTTTTTGGTTTTGGCACTTGTTTGTTCCATATATATGTGATGGAAAGGAGATTCTGGGCCACCTGGTATTTCATGTGGGATTTTTACATCCACTTCAGTCAAACCAGATAAATTGTGAAATGATTTGAGAACAAAATGGCAATTAAGGTGAGTAAGGACTGAGCAAAGCTTTTTATAGGTGTTATAAATGCACATACTGTTAAAATACTTTTGCTGTTTTTTTCCTTTCACGTGGGGGAGTAAAAAGAAATCCTGCAGTTAATGCATAGTTAGCAAAATTGTCACTGCAAAAGCAGTTTGGTCTCCTTTATTTTATGGAGAAGGCATTTGTGAAAGAGAGGAAATTTCACTCTGGTTTTTTTTGGTTGGTTTGCCCCCCCCCCCCCCCCCCCCCCCCCCCCCCGTTTGCTTAGGTTGTGGGGTTTTGGATATATATTTTTTTTCAACTGTGAGTTAAAGTTATTTAATCACACTCTTCTTCTCTGGTTGTTTTCATTTGTGTCTTTCTGTTCAAAACTAATTATTTCCTATTTTTGGAGACCCAAGTACATTCCCGGAAAAGAGCACTTGTAAGTATGAAGAGCACTCCTAAGTATTTTTCTAGTCTCTCAGCACTGGAAAAGAATACCTGACATGTCTTAGCATGAAATCTCATTGCAATATTAGTGTGACACAAAGTGGGAAAAGGGGGAGGGGAGAGGGGTGGGGAAGAAAAGTGTAGCTGTGTATATGCATACGTTCTCATGCATAATGTGCATACCAGCTATAGTGCGTAGGCAAGCAAATGTATTTTGCTGTGCTGTTCTTGCTTATTGCAGTGGCCATCTGCTCTTGAAGAATCAGGAGCAGTTTATGGTGATCAGGTTATCCTTGCTGTTGTGCTGTAGTAAAGTAAGGCTTGGTTTTGCTTTGTGAGGTTGTCAGGACAACAGCTTATTATTATTGTTCCTAGTGGTTTTTCTCTATAGCAATGGAGGGAGCTGTTTCAAAGAGAGTGGCTGCCTTGCCACATTGGGCTGCAGGATTGCCAGCTGTGATTTGGGTTCAGCAGGATGCGCTGGGTTTGTCATGTAAAAATTCTAATTGATGATGAATACAAACCCAGTGTGAGAACAGTTTTGTTCATTGGACTAATGCAAAACAACCCATGGTATTTACAAACCCATGGCCTATTTTCGCAGCAGTGTTGTCATTACTCCTCTGTTCTCTTACATATGAGGCTCAGAAAAAATGTTTTATGTTTGACAGTATGGAACTTATGATGTGAGTTGAGACAAGGTAGGAATTAGTGTAAGGCTATGCTATGTCAGTGTCCTCCAGTCTGACACTGGAACTAACAAGTGAAACCGCTGGGGATTTCTGTTAGGTTCAGTTTGTCATGTCTTCGACAGAAAACATGGTATGAAGTTGGTCTTCAATGATAAGCCATACAGTAACTGTTTTAGTGTTGTCACTTTGAAGAGCGGTTGTTCTTGTTACATGGTAAATGAGAAAAATAATGCCAGTTATTAGATACAGCAAGCTAAATGACTACAAAGGTGCTTCTCTGCATCTGGTCATTATATGCAAGAGGTGCAATAATTAAAACTGAAATCAGTTTTTGGTTGTTGGCAATTTCAGGAGTAGGAAACTTGTTGGGATGTTCAGCAGGGAGAATTACATGAAGAAAGTTTTCACATAACTTTGAGGAATTTTCTTTTTTTTTTTTTTTTTTTTTGTAAAATATGCTGTGACGTGAGACTTAATTTGGCACTTCCATAGCTTCCTTTATGTTGTTGATATAAAGACATCCCTTAGTTTGATCTTCAAATTCTTTACTCTGGGTTGAGCTGTAGTAGTCAATTAGGCGATGTCCAGGTAGTTAAAATCCTTTATCAAAACGGTAACCTTGTGTTTCAAATTCCCTTTTCAGATAACTGAAACAACAGCCCAGTCACAGAGTAATTTGGCAGAGATACATAAGCATCTGCATTCAGTTGTGGAAGCTGGCTGACAGAATTAGAAACTATGGGGATAAACCTGTCAGTGCTCAAAATCTTTTCTTCTTTATCTGGCTGCCAGTTTTCTGAGATCAGCAGGTACTGCAGAGGTGGGTGGCTTCCCCCTCTCAGATTCTCTGCTACGTGCCACCTCCTCTCCCAACAACTGTCTTAGTATATTTGTACATCTCTTGGAATCACGTAGCCTTGTTTGCGTAGGAAACCATTTCAAATCATTATTTTTAAAGGTGGTGAGGCGAGGTGGGGTAAATATAGTGATTGGTGTAATCTGTTAACAATGTGAGGACTGGTTTGCTCATTTCCACTTCTCTTCAAATCCAGAATTTGACCCGTTTGCTACAAAAAGGGAACAGGATAGATTAGATGATCTGAATTGGTCAAGAGCTGTACAGGTGGTTGCTCAGTGCTACACTGAAAACCCCAAGCTATCAAATATAAATCGAGCTCCAACAATGTTTTCTATATGAGACGAGGTTTCTACTGTGAGAACAGAGGGGTTTTATGAGATTCTGAGCTTTTGTTGGCTTCTTACCCTGGACCCCTATAAATCATTACTTTCGGTGGAGATTTCTGAGTGAAGGGCAAGTAGTACTTCATTAGGCTGTGAAATTCTCAGATGAGAATTTTACTAATGTCAGTGTTTCTCTCACACTTGGGATGCTTTGTGCTTTTTCTCTGTGGTTGCGTAACTTTAAAAATAAAATTTCTATGAGCATAATTACCCCTGAAACTTTATCTTTTTTTATCAAATCTTGCTGAGTCAAACAATAGACTCAAAAAATCATGAGGTGGAGGGAGGTGTTGCACTGTGTGATTGCATAAGGCTTGTTTCCTTAGAAAATAGCTCTTAAAAATAGCTGATGATTCTTTCCATCATACTGATCTGCCACAAATGAACACTTCACTTTGTAAAGTGTTTTGGTTTTAGTTTGAATTTTACTGCTGCATTTTTCAAAGTATTGTTAAATATGTAAGATTATGGTAGTACTATTAATGTATAGAGTGTACTTTGTGCCTGGTAATGGGCATACAAACTGTGTCTTTGTATCCACAAATAGTTAATTGAATATCTGTGATGCTTTATGCCTATGAAAATATTGTGGCTGAGTGTTAAAATAGAATATTTACATATATGCATAGTAATAATAATGTCTCCTGGGAAAGTAGATGTTTAATGGTAATGTTTTTCTCTTTCCTATGCAGAGTGTACCCAACAGTGTCAGTGTTCCTGTTCACTCGTTTTACAACATTCAGTATGCCTATAGGTCAGAGGTGTTTAAAGTTGCAAGTTAACAGATTCTCATGAACCACTTTTTTTTTTTTTTCATACCAGCTGTCTCAGCCACATCCCTCCATACAATTGTATGAATTCTTTGTGGCAGCTACAGGAATCACTGTGGGGAAAAGTAATAATAAGAGACATCTAAAATATGTTAGATAGATAGTCCTCTCTATGACTTAACAAGAAGTTCTAAGGTTGAAAAAGCAAATCCACCAGACAAACCATTCTTCACGGACTCAGCAAGTGCTGTCCAGACGCCTACTCACCTACGGGTCACTGTGTGAAAATTTGCTAAACTAGAAACCCCCTAAGTAGAGGTCAACATATCTGTTGCAGCTGTATATGAAATGCTAATAAAGTGAAATGATAAATAAACTTTCATTTAAGTAATATTTTTTTTATTGCTTTATTTGTTACAGCATTACATCTTTCCCATTTCGTCATTCATGTATAAGGGGGATAATGATTTTGGGTTTTCCTGGTTGGGTGGTGAAATTAGTTTTTATTTTCGTGGGCTATATTTACAGATTCTGAAACTTAAAACCTTTCTGTTTTATGCATAAACATATTTTTCTTTAATCCTGTGTTTTCTACCCTAACAGAAAGGAATCTAGTGCAGTTGTTTTGTTTTGAGGTATTTTATTTGTTTGTTTGCCTAAACAGTAATTAAAATGGCCTTGCGTGAAGTTCCTTTGTATCTTTAATATGCTTATCAATAGTCCTGGGACATTTCTGTATACTGCTGAAACTGTAAATGCCATCAGATTAGGTTTAATATTGCTTATGGCAGTTTGCCCGCTGCCTACCTTGAGTTTATCGAGGCTTTTAGCATGGTTTTCACAGCACCTGTATAACCAAGTTGCAATATTATGGTTTGGATGGAAGGACTGGCTGGTTTGTCAGGCTCAAAACATAGCAGCTGATGGTTTGTATTCCAGTTGGAGGCCAGTTACAAGCGGAGTGCTATATTAGGACCTATCCTGTTTAGTACCTTGATCAATGACCTGGAGGAGGAGATGAAGTGTATCCTCATCAAATTTGCATGTGATATCGTGTTGGGGGAGTAGTTGACATGTTTGAGGATGGCACTCTGTGGTTTCAAGTGGATGGTGGGATGGACCATAATGAACCTTGTGACATTCAGCAAGGATAAATGCATGTTCTTAAGCCTTGTAGTACAGGGTAGGGACTGCCTGCCTGCGAAGCAGCTCTGCTAAAAGGGACCTGCACATTCTGACAGACACGAGTCAGGATGTCATTTATCACTCTGACAGTGAAAAGTGCTAGCAGCATACCAGGCTTTATGAACAGGAGAAGAGCCAGTGGATGGCTAGTATTCAGCATTCCTCAGGCCACCACATTGGATGTACCCCATCCAGTTTTGGTTCCCCAAATGCATGAGAAATACAGAGTAAACTGAAACTTGTCCAGTGGAGAGCCAGCAAAATGAGGGGCTTGGAGCACATCAGGAGAGGCTGAGAGAATTAGCTTTGCACAGCCTGGACAACAGAAAGCTCTGGTCAGGGGATACTTCATAGTTGCCTCATTAGTTCATACCCAACAGGTTATTAAGAAGACAGTCAGGCCCTTTACGGAGGTATATTGCAGGAGGAAAAGAGATGGTGGTCATAACCTAAAACAAGCGAGGTTCTGATTTGGCACTGGGAAACAAAAATCAACCTAAGGATGCCGAGGAACTGGATCAGGTAGCGCGGGCAAGGCTGTGAAATCTACATCCTTCCCAGTTTTTAAGACTACACTGGCCAAAGCCCTAAGCATGTTGGTCTGAATTCAGTGCTTTGAGCAGGAGGCTGGATTAGGTGGTGTTCTGTGGTGCCTTCCAGTGTGAATTATTCTGTGAAATATTACAACCTTTTTTATGCTAGATGGTCTGACAATGTCTGATAATTGAGAATTTCAATTGATATTCCAGTGTACTGCGCTTTACTTCTGGTACAGAATATTTCTCTATTATGATGTTGGGAAGAATTTTTTTACAAGACTAAGGAATAGAGTATTATGTACTCATATTATATATTCTCCATTTAAACCAGTTGACAAGAATTCCCAAATACATTATTGGCAGTTAAATATTTTATAACTATAGTACTTAACAAAAGAATAAGCATTTAAAGAAAATAGCATCCTTTCAGGTTTGGCTTCAGATATACTTTGCTCACCTTGTCACTGAATTCCAAAACAAGATTAGCAATACCAGAATTTCAATGTGTGAACTTCTATTGAATGATTCCATTGGATCTCTTCCAAAAGATTGTTTTACTGTTAAAGAGCAGGACATGTGAGTTTGGAATTGGCTCTCAGCCAGTCTAACTTATTGTATTTAGTTCTTTTGCTATGACTACTAATTTTAGTACTGTGAAAGTTTTGATAATCTATGCTAGAGTTTATCCATGTGGCTGGGGAAAAAAAAAAAAGTTGTGATTTGTCACATTATTTAAAAATCAAAATTAAAGTAGTTCAGTTCTGAAAACAGCTGTTGTTTGCACCTTTTTACGTTCAGTCTTCGGTTCTCTCATTAACTATAAACAAGAGCCAACAGAACCTCAGAAGATTGAGCTGATTCCTGTTCTTGCTCATCCAACTTCACAGCAACTTTTCTTCATAGTAGTTTTAAGTATTTTTATATTTACCAAAGCATCAACCAGACCTTCAGATCCCTGTTTTGGTTTTTATAATCCATTTTATTAAGTGTTTAAAAATTCAGGGTTTTGTATAACATTCATCTTCAGTATGAAAGAGGTTGTAAGTGCGTGCTGAGTCTAAGCATAACAAACAGGAAAGGGAATGGAAAGAATTTCCTTTGGGGTAAAATTCCTTGAAGTTGAAATAACGCTGATAGATAGTGTTTGTCAGTTGGCAGAGAGGGTTACAACTTTGCTTCTGAAGACTTTTTTTCTAAAGGTGAGAGAACATGGAGGAGCTCAGTATAACATCCTTTTTGAGTCATATTTTCAACAAAAGGAGTTAAAACATTAATTTTTTTAAACTAATGGATCTCCAAAATTGTTGAAGTAAGACAGATGATAGGTACAGATCAGTAGCCCTAGCCTGAACTCCTTTGCCCTGAACTGAATCACTCATTTATTTTCCAATCCATTTGCTGTGGAAAACGACTACATAATTGATCTCTGTCATAAATCAGTTGTGCTCATTTTTGATCAGCTGATGGGTTGCTGTTGTTTTGGTTTTGTTTTGTTTTCTCCCATCTCATACTTGTGGTGGAAGGCTGTTCAGTGACTTTACTGAGGACTAGAATTTTCTGCTCACCTGTATGTGGAGCACATGCTGACATTGCAGCCCATTTGTTTGATCTTACCAATATCCTTGTTTAACGTCATTTCTTTTTCTTTCTTCCTGATATTTACAGACAACTTGCTCTGTCAGACCTCGTTTTTCTGATGTTACTCTGGCCAAACTTTTAGTCAGTCTTTAAACAAGACAAACACTTAGTTTCCTCTTGTGCAGTGCTGTCGCTGGGGAACAGAAGGCCCTTCTCCACACTTGTGCTGTTTGTGGGGGTTTGGTACGACTAGTAAGAATTTAAGCAGCATTCTACACAGTCTTGCCCATGGCAAATAAAATGGCGTTAAAGCATTGTCTCTACTGGAAACATTGTGCAGTTGTTGTCTACGTGTTGAGTACAATGCTGTGGTTATTCTCCTTCTGGTGTTTTCTGCTGATGAGCTACCAGGCTGATCAAAATTTTATCATGTAGTTCTTGAGGGAGTGACTGCAAATGTAAAATAAAATTGGAATGAAATTTTTTTTCTCAAAACTTACTTTGTTCTTTCTTTGTTATGTTTTTTACCTTCCTTTGCAGTGGATGTGCTTATCAACTTGGTGTTGTGTTCAGTTTTCATTAGTAACTTTCACTTTGTGTTAAGGTCATTATTGAAAATACAAGGCAAGACTGACTCTGAGATTGATCTTAGGCTTCATTAATAAACTCTTCTTACAGGAGAGTACTGTCTCTTTACAGGTTCCGTTTTCAGTATGGTACTGTATCAGATACTTTCTTAATACCAGGTTGTACAAAAAGCAATTTTTTTTGGTATATTATAGATGAGCTGACCTAGGGAATATTTCTGCTGTGTAGAGGTGCATCTCCTGAGCCAGCCTCTCCGTGATGCTTGTGGGGACTCAGCTGAAGCAGTAGCTCTTGCAGAGTTCCTGAATAGGTCAAGTCTGACTTACATACCAAGCAACGACAGTACAGTAATTTCAAATACAGTGGTAGCAGTATAGAAGGCTGCCTCACCTCAACAATTGTTGAAAGTAATTCATGAAAAGCAGGCTTCCAAAATCAATGTGGAACTGTTACATCTTTGGAAAGATTTGATTTGGCCAGCTATTTATTTAAAACATTCCTCTAGCTTTGATATGAATGTAGATACATTTTCAAATTAATGCCCTGTTATTATGATTTTGATGTGGAATAGTACCTTAAGTGCAAAATGGTGTCCTAATGTATGGCCTTGGTTAGTGTAAGAATGGAGGTTTCGTATGCAGAGTAGCTTCCAGTATTTTATAGGTCTCAGTATATTTACATCAGCTGACATTGGAACTTCAGAAAATGGCAGTATTGAATCCCGATTTCTTACAATGTGTTTTGCAAATGAGTCATTTTGCTTCACCTTCACTGAATCTAATCCTAGCTGCTGACACCAGCATCAGTAACTGCCTGTCTCCATCTGATGCGTACTCTCAAACCTTCACCTAAAACCTAAAAATAAACCCCCTCAAAAAACCCTTGAAAGCTCTGTAAGTACTTGCTCACTCTGCAGTGATCTGCTTTCCCACATGTGGATCTACATTGCAGTATGGAACACAGTAACTGATACTTGGTACAGCGTATAAAGTGATGTTGTCACACTGGAAAGCCAGAAGGTGAACTCTGGGTTTCCACTTAATCTGCCTGGTGTTTGAAGGGTGCTAGGTTTAGTCCCAAAGCGTGTTTCACCTGAAAAGTTAAACAGTCTGCCTAGAATTTTCATAGCTGTGAAATGTGAGCTTCCTTCCTCTAAACTGTGCTCTGTCATGCAGCACAATAAATCTTTTGATTTAATCAAGGCTGGCACAATTGCTAATGGAATATACAGGACAAAGCAGACCTTCTTGCAGCCTAGTGTCAAACCAGGTTCTGCAGCTGGCCAGCTCACAAATAAGACCAAGCAGAGTTGCTGCTTTTTGTAAGTGTGTCTTATAAACCTTCAGAGCTAAATAATTCCAAACAAGTCAATAAAACTCTGTTATCTGGAAAACTGTAAATTATGCTGAAAATTATATTACAGGGAGCAATGGGGTTTATTATTCTTTTAAGGCTTTTGACTCTGATACTTAAGTCAGTTACTTATGATTTCCATTCATTAGTGGGTTTAAAAAGTCTCTTCATTGGCTTTTATTTTCAGAGCAGGACAAAGCTTTTGAAATTAATCTCCCGATCTTCCCACTTACCAATATTTTGTTTGCATGATGGAGTAGTTTCAGAAAATTTCAATTGTATTTTTGTAATGAAACTAACCCAAATAAAATGTTGACCTCAGCATAAAATGCATTTCTAATTCCGAATGCTATACAGTGTGGCTAAGTAATTGAGAAACGGAAGTTAAAACCAACATGGCTGAAGGTGACGTGCTGTACAGATATTTAAGAGGAAGGTGTGAGAAGAAAGCAAAGAGCAAAAGGAAGCAAAGCTTGCAGAGTAGACACTTATTTCTAAGTATTCAGGAAGTCAATTTTTTTCTTTAACTTGTTAGGAATTGAACAGAATTGTGAAAAGTATTGTGTCCTCATTTTGGCCAGCTCGCTAAAATTGAGTTGAGTAATCTGAGATATGGTTACTCCATGGGAAGGGTACTTAAAACCCATCACCCCCCCCCCCCCCCCTCCCCAGTAAGGAAATGTGATTGAAAACTGTTGTACTGGATGTTTAAAAGCATTACATCAGCAGCACCTACTTTGCTCTTTAGTTTTTTTGTGGTTTTTTTAAGGTTCAGTTTGAGGTGGAAAAACATAGGCATCCCTTTGGCTGTCCCCCCGTCTATCCTCCCATTTCTCCTTATGAAGGCAGTATGGACATCATTTAAATTCTGAACGGATAGATCACAGGTTACTATCTTGAAATGGTTACTTTTTTTCAGTGCTTCATTTTTATAGCTTTTGCTTGCTGTAATAGTTTGACTCAGATCTGATCACATACCAGTGTTTTGGTTACATATGCCAAAATAAACACACAGCTTCCTATATTTGCTTTGTATTTTTCTATCTATTTACTGTTTGGGTTTTTTTGGTTGTTGTTCATTTAAACTGGATTTCAACAAAATTGCAACTAATTGCCAGTAGCCCAGCTGATTTATAGCAATAATATAAAAATTCTCGTAGTTGAGCTGACCACAGTAAAACCTTGCACTTACGAGATGTTATTAAACCTAAAACCTGAGCTTCTAATAAAATCTTTATGGCCTTCAACCTTTTTGGCAATAAAAAAAAATAATAATCTGTTTAGAATGCATTTTTTTCTTAAACTGTAATACCATAACTTCTACTCTAATACTTTTCTCCTCCCACATACAGTCTTTCGTTCTACAGTAAAATTTTTCACGCCCTTCACTCATGCTCTGTTTTACCTCCCACACCTCTCTACTGACTTGCCATTACCCACTTGTGGAACAAAAACCCCCCACTTCTCTCTTTAAAAACTGTGGGCCTGGGGTACAACAGCATAACTCAGTGAAGCCCTGGGTGTTTCACCGTGCCCAGAGGGGCACAGCGGGTGTTTGTCCCTCCGGAGGCAGTGGGTGACCCAGCCGGCAGCCAGCTCCTTCTGCTAGGGGAGTGTGTCCTCAGATTTGCCTCCTGCCTGTACCGTTTCATATTTATGTCGCTGAGAGGGTCCGCTCTCAGCCCCTGAGCGAGCCCACAGCACAGGTTACCCCTTGACCACTGGCAAATTAGGAAAAATTGCTTTTCCAGCTACGTGTTTTATGGGACTTGGACAATCAAGTATGGGAAAATATGGGACTGAGATTGCTAACGTCAGCAATCTCAGAGTAGAGTGAGGATTTTTTCGCTGTTTTGTTCTAAAATTCTTTTTCCTGTGATAGCATGTCCTTTCAATGAAGGAGTACATGGTAGTATTTTTCTAAATTTACAGAGAATGTTCTGTCCATTCAAGCTAGTTAGACTTTACATGATTTTCTGTCTCATCAGTTAGAGAAAATAAAAAAATTGCAAGAGCTTCCAAGGATCAGAAACTCCCTGTGTGGTTCACAAAGATGATGGGGTTTTTTGTTTGTTTATTCAGTGAATTT
Source organism: Falco naumanni (assembly GCF_017639655.2). Lineage (NCBI taxonomy): Eukaryota > Metazoa > Chordata > Aves > Falconiformes > Falconidae > Falco > Falco naumanni. The sequence goes on from NC_054059.1 coordinate 76,261,881, forward strand.
TTGAACGCCTAAACACTTTTCAGGATACAAGTCTTGGCCTTTTTTTTTTTTTTCCTGTTTGATGCCCATAGGATTAGCACCTTTTATCACATGGTTGAAATATTAAAATAGTCTGATTTTCAGACTTTTTTTCAGATATTTTTATAATCAAAGACGATCAATTTGTAAAACTTGCAAACTACTAACACATGGAGAAGGTAAGTTAATAAAGATGCCATTATATTATTAGAAGAGTTGGTAATATTCATGTTTAAGAGGTAACAAGCGGTAAGGTTGTGTTTTCTAGGAAGTTAATATATTAACAGCAGTTTCTCTCCACAAACTGATGGGCTGTAGAATAGGTGCTCATTTGTTTAGCTGTCTATATTTATATACATTCTATAAAAAGTAGGTATTTGTTGCCTTTAAGATGCTCTTAAACGGAGGGAGAGTGAGAAGACCAAGTAAGTAGAAACGCATGTGGAATATGAAAATATTTATTAAGAATACACCCCATATGTACAAAATGCTCTCATTTTTTCTGTTAGATTTAGGAGAATTGTTCATGTGAAGAAAAGAAATAACTTCAAGTTTCTTTGTTAGATGCTAAGCACTATGTCAAATGAATTGAGATAGTGTTTTTTTTTCTTACATCAGAAGAATCCCCTTCAGTTCTTTCCTGGCTGTTCTTTGACTAGAACAGATGGGAGTGGAGATCTATATTTTGTGATCATGGATATGTCAAGTAGAATATTTGAGAATTTGGACTCAATATTAAGTGAATGTCACGCTTGCTTTGTATGTCCTTCCATAATTTTTCTCTTTAAGGCTACATTGCCATTATTATATCAGGAGCAGTTTATGACAAAATGATGACCTATCTGTGTAGGAGTTCACAAGTGAGTTACTGATCTGAATGGCCTAACCTTATGGCCTTAACAGGAAAAAAGTAGATGTGCCTGAAACTTAATGCTATCTTTTGTGATTGAATGATACATGAGAAAAATGAAAAACTTGCAAATTGAGCCTCTTTTTGTACAGAACTGTCACTGCTCTGCTTAGCTGATACAGTCTTTTCAGCTGTCACTTTCACTATAAAAGATACAATGCCTGTGCCTGGATTTACTCCTGCTATACTAGTCAGATTTTTATCTAAAGCCAAGTCTGATGCCTGCAAGGTTATCGACCATTTGTCCCCTCAGAGTGTCAACGTCTAGAGTCCTGATTTTTCTGTGTTTCGTAAGTTCATTTTCAGTTTCTAAAGTATTGTTTCAATAATCAACACTAGACACTATTTTGCTCTTGCGGTGGGGAATAAGACAACTGTCAAACACAAATATTGTGCACTCTTTATACTCTGAGATATATTAGATGGTCCTTTATATTCTTTTTTCTTTTTGCTTATACATCTTAAGAGTACGTTAATTTGAAGATACTTCTGTTTTCAGCCAAAACCAGCTGTGTACCTATTTTGCTCTTAAAAGTATGAGTGGCTTTAAAATCCTATAGCTGATAGTCATGACTGAACAAGGAATACTAATCCGTTTACGGGAAGGGGAAAGAAGGGCTGGGTGATATTTAGGGTATTCCTGATAGCTGCAAAGTGTGTATATTGCAATTGTACAGTTGTCTCAAGCATTTTTGTCAGTACTACTTAGTCTTGATGTGCTGTTTTCTTGTCAAGCCAGTCTCAACATTCTAGCTAGGTGGTAGGAATGCCTTGGGTAGAGCCTTGCATTAAAAAGAAATGAAATAACGCAATGGTAATGCTCTTCGGTTGGGGAGGGGGAAATCTTGGCCAGATGGGAGAAGGGTGGGTGAATGCAGTGTGTATGTACGTATGCCTGTGTACACGTCTGAAATGTAGAAAGAGAAGTAAAACATAACTGAGTGGCTGCTTCATTGTCTGTTCTACGCGTACAGAAGAAGCAGAACACTCTCAGGTCTGAAACGGAGCGCGCGTTCTTTGTTGTCCTTTTGGTGATCTTGGCTTTCTAAGTCAGCAGAATGAGACAGTTTATCCATGGTCTGTGATGTTAATGATTTAGAATATTTTGGGGGTTTTGATTGCTGGGTGTCAGTTCCTGGTGGAAATGCTATACTACTTGACTGCTGGTTTTCATGACTCTCATACTATTGCAGTTTTTAGAATGGAATATGCTGTAGGGTATCCTTGATGGGTATAAATTGTTACACAAGTGCCTTATTGAGATAAAACTGTATGGTGGCACACACATTGCCAAAATGCCTTGTAAATCGGTTAGTATTTTACTCTAGATTGCTTCCTGGTGGTAATTGAAGCTTTATAATAGAAGGGTTTGGTGTGGTTTAGTTTTGATTCAATGGTTGAGATGAAGGATATGTTTCTAGAACTTCGGCAACCTTGCAGGTTTGTTTCAGGTCAGGTTAAATTCCTCTTAGTTACTGAATGATTTTAAGAAGAGCAAAGGGCTGTGTTCCCAACAGTGCTGAAGATAAGGTAGTGAATGGGTGAGGGAGACCAGCTTTTGAGGCAGAAGACGTGACATGGCATGGTGGCAATGCTATTGAGCTCTGCTCAACCTGTGCTACCTAGCAGAACGCGTGAAGGTGCAGAGCCTTGCTGTCTTTCTAAAATATGATTTTCTGTAAAATGTTTGGGTCTAAAAGATAGCAAGAATCTTGATGTCCTTTTAAGTCCCAATAAAGGTACACAACACTCATCACTCTTAATTTGCATTCTGTCCTGTGCATGGACTAGGGGCATGAACCTTAAATTAGAGCTATTATAGCTAATGTTTGGGGGGAAAAAAGTACAACTCATGAGTTAGAAAACACACACTGAGAGAATGAGTTGTTCTCTTTCTATAACAGTAGTCACTTGCACTGTGTTTCACAGAAAGCTTATTTGAATATATTGGGCTATATTATCCTAATGTAGTCTCCTAATATTCTATTTACATCTATTTTGAAGTTCTTAAATAAATATGTCCGAAACCTGCTTGTTGTTGTTTTATTTAGAAGTAGGTTAGGTTATATCTGAATAATGTTGAAATCTGTTAAATCTTAACTGGTGGAGTTTTCAGTTGAGATTGTAAATGCCTTTTTTAACACTGCTTTTATTTGTGATGTGTGCTGATTTCCAAAATGTGTGCAAAAATATGGGGGGAGCAGCTTTGTCTCTTGGCCAGGTTATTTCCCCCCCCCCATCCCCAGTAGGTGGCTATTACTCCTGTTGCACAAATACTGAATAGCTGTAACTGCTCCACAGTTAAAGACATTTATGTAAGTTCAGCAGCAGATGGCTTCTTTAAATGCACAAACCCAGAGACTGTCTTACTGAAGATGGAAAGAAAATTACTGTATATGGCACATGGCAAAGTGAAATATTATCCATGCTAATTATTCAGTAATTTAGATGAGTTGTATTTTTTTTTTTCTTTTCCCCAGACAGTAAAGTCTGTAAATGTCTGTGACAAATACTGCTTTCGCATATTTCTGTAAAGCAAACAAACCTTGTTCTTAGTAGTTTTTTGTTTTGCAGGAGGCAGGCTATTATTTGTGCTTTTCTTCATCTCTCTTCTGGTGCAGTAGTGCTTTTTGGGATGCTTCTAGTCTGATTGGCAGGCTGGCATATTTAGGCATGTCTGAAATACAGACTGTGTTTTTCGTTCAGACTGACACTAACTATGCCATGTTTGAAGTAGGTTATTGACGCTTCCTCTGCAAGAATAATGGATTTAAGAATTTAAACTGGAAATTTTGTACAATCCAAGTTCTGTGTGGTTTTTTTTCTTAATAGAAAAGAAAAAAATACATCTGTCAAACATAAATGGAAAAGGAATCAAAATGAGGCAATTCTAACCAGAAAACAAGTTTTACTTTTAAGTTTCTTCACTGACTATTCTGTTTTGCCTTTCAGTAAAGAACAAAGGGCTGGAAAACAGCCGTAGAGGTGGTAATCGTAATTGCCTGTATAAAAATGCTTGTGAATGAGCCTTCTCTGCAGCTATATCAGGGAGAGGAAGGTGGGGTGGGGTGGTGGGCATTGGAGAGGAACAATAAACAAACAAACAAACAGAAACCCAAAGCATCAAACCCAACGACTTCCCTTGCCCCCATCAGGTAATATCAATTATATATTTAGTAACAGTTCATGGAAACACTGGATGAGTGAAAGCGTGGTGAGCAAATTTATTTATTTATTTATTTTTGGTCAGGCAAACAGACTGGAGTGTAAGTATATAGATATTGGACTCTAGTAGCAATGGAAATCCAAAGTATAATAAAAATGTTTCCTTAGACAAAAGAATTGAATAATTCATTTATAATTTTATAAAGTATGTAATGATCTATTATTTCATTCCAAAAAATACTTATTCAAATCAAAACTGTTCTATAAAATTTACACTTTCATGGGATTCAGATTTGTTTAATATAAGACAGGTACTAAATGTCCAGTATTACAGCCTTCATAAAAGGTATTATTTCCCAGAGTTCACTTAATGGGTGATCCCATACTGATCTTTGTCTGTGACAAACTTTCTTTGACTTCAGTGAGACTAGAATCAACATGTACCCAAAATCTGTCACCAAATCCTATTGAACTATGGATATGGATTAATGGTACTTGGGATGCTGAAAGTTTTGGGCTGCTTCCAGATTAGTCCCTCTGGACTTGAAAGAGGGATTCTGTTATTGTTACAGTATGTTATAGTGTACTTATCAGCTCAGATGACAGCTCATATCTCTGTACTCTTCAGAAAGGATCAGCATTAATTCTTTGTTTTTTATGGGATACTTATATATTCCATATATATATATATATACATGCATTGTGTGAGTGTTTAATTTGGCTTATTGCACTCTACTATTACACTATGTAAATGAGTGTTGACTATAAAAAGCAGTGGTAGTGAATTATGAGACTCATATTCTTGGAATTAATTTGATGACCAATTATGCTATTTTTGTCTCTGATATTCGAAGGGAAATGGGAGACATTCAAATGCAATTCTGGGCATTGTCAGTCTTTTCAGTGTTGTTTCAGAGTTGAGGTTGAAAGAGGACTGTACAGAATTTTGAACAGAATTTTCAATCAAATGCCTAAGTTCAGTGTGTATGAGAAGCACTATGAGGTTATGATTGTGTTGAATGAAGAAATGATCAAATTAATTTCTAACTTTGGCAAAAAACAGTTTCTTTAAATTACGGAATGTTTCAGTAGGAGAGCTGGATGGTATGTTAAAGATCTTGATTTATGTTCAATACCCAGTTTTGTTCCCTGCAGTTCGAGAGGGATGTTGAGGACCTGGGGAGCGCCGCTGCTTGGAGCAAATGATCTGGCGGGAGAGGCTGACAGGGTTAGGCTTGTTTACTGTGACAGAGAAGCAGCTATGGGGTGACCTAAGAGTATCCCATAGATGCTTGAAGGCTAGTTACAAAAATGAAGGAGCTGAATTTTCCTTCAGTGGTACCAGACCGGCCACAAACTGATGCAGTACGTCCAGTTATGCATGGGGAAGAACACTGCTGAGAGGCCAGCCTGGGAAGAGGCTGCCTGGAGAAGCTGTTGAATTTTCTGTCTTTGGAGGTCTGGAAGACTCAGCAAGATAAAGCCTTGCCTGACCTTTTCTAGTGTTGGTGACAGTCCCGCTCTGAGCAGAAGATTGGACTGCATGACTTCCAGAAGTCTCTCTCGGCGACTCAAAAACTTAAACTGGTTAGAATTTTGATCATCCTCTATGCTCTTTCTTTTATGACCGTATTCTAAAGTGACTGGCTCAGATGTGTCTTTGAAAAAGCAAACACTGTCAAAAACTGTCCTACATACAGTAAGGCAATGATTTCACAAAACTCTACTCTTGCTTTGGAGCGAAAATAAGAATATTATAAAAAATCCCCTCCACTCTAGCATTTGAAAACCATCCTGCTTTTCAGAAAACAGAGCTGATAAACGTTTTAGGTTTTTCCATAGTACTTCAAATCTTGCTTTCCAGAAAAAAACCCCAAAAGTATTTTTGCACCCCAGACAAAAGTTAATGACAAATAAAATATTAAGCAGGCGTATGGGAACAATATAGAGATAATTAATCTTATTATTTCTGTGAATAGTGTTCATAATACTGTAATTTAGTTCTTTATTTGACACCTGGTTTATGACCTGTGAATAACTTTTGTGTCTGCCGCTTTTAAGCGGTTGCCCTAAGTCAGTGCCACGTGCCTCTTCTCTTTATCTGGAAATTGTCAGGTCCTACCTCATCTTCTAACAGGTGGTTGTTCTTTGGTTTGCTGGGTTTGTTTTTGTTTTTGTTTTTTTTCCAAATCTGCTTTTCTGTGGATACCATCAATAGTTTCTGTCTTGTTTAGTAACTTCAGTTCTGAGCTGGTAACTCATCTTTATTATTGTCATCTTCTACACTTTCAGGAGGTTTCCTTTTTTTGTGTTTAGGCAGTATCAAAAGCAGTGCAAACATCTTATTGCTGTACTCTGAAAATACAGGGAAGAGCTTCTGGCTTTCATTGTGGGGTATTTTATTTACCTTTGCTGTGGTCATACCAAGCCACTCACATTTAAGCTGTGTATGTCTTCATTTCTATGATGAGTTTGGCATTACTATGTAATACTAAGTGTGTGTGTGTGTGTATATATATATATATATATATATATATATAAAAGGTGAGGACTAAATGCTGAGCTACTCCAGGCATATAGGACAGAAAAGCAGCAACGACAGAATAGACCTGAAAGTAACTATACTATCTTTTTTGTATTGTCTGTTGTGTTTTCTATAATTTGTGGTCCAAGCATGCTATTTTGTAGTGCCAGAATTGGTACTGTTTCATGCTTTCTTTGTGGTCTTGATTATTACATGTTTTCACTGTGTGGTCAGAATGAGGTGTTGCAAAGGGAGCAAAAAATACCTGGAGCTGAACATTGTTTCATAGAGGAAAAATAAAAAAAAGGTGGGAATGAAGATTGTGTTCGCATTATGTACATGAATGGCAGTGTGTGAAGTGGCATATTGAAATTACAAATTATAAAGATTTCTTTGTTTATTACCTTGTATTAAAATAATTACTTTCCATATTAATTGCCAATTTATTGTAGGTTAAAAGACATGTAGTGAAATATGGGAGATGGGGGGTGTTCTGTTGATTTCTGACAAAATCATCTTGGTGTAATGCACAATTGAGAAGGAGGTTCAAAAGTTAGAGCTCTCTCTAGCTTACACTTTCTGTTTTCAAAGTGGAGAATATTATTTACTTGAGATGATATTAAAAATGTGATGGAACTCTTTCAGGTCAGAGCAGGGTTAGTTGTTTTCTATCATGTTCAGGATAAAAGTATAGTTACATTTGAGTGCATGTAAGAAAGTTATGATGGCTTAATGATACACCTATTTACACTGCTACTTAAAGAGTAAACCTATAGTGTATATTGCACTGCCCACCTTATGTGTTTCTTAGCAAGTGCTCTGCATTATTCATCTCAGAGAAAGGATCATCCAATCGGCAGGTTGCTTAGCGTGTTCTGTAAACAGTTCTTCTCGGCAGTCGATCTGAGAGTTAAGCAGACAAAAGCTGAATGGATATTGCTTTTCAAATTAGTACTGCTGTGTAATTAATTGCCCTTAATTAGCAAATCTTTTTTTAAGTATTCAGACTGCAGTGATGTAATTTGTTTTCCCAGGTAACTGATCACATAACAGGGCAGTTTGGCTTGGTATGGAAAGCTGCTTTCAACAAATGCCAGCTTACTTGCATGTTTCATTGGAAGTTTTTTGACTGAACCAGTGGTGATCTATCTGGTGACCTTCAAATTAACTTGGGCCTGCTCAGTCCGCCCAGCTGGCGTGCTGTTGCTTTAAGATGCGAGATGGGTGTATGGGCAGGGTGCTCTCCAGGAACTGATGCTGTTGCCTATGCTACTCTCAGCCAGATGCTCAGAGTTTGGAAACGCATCTACTGGGGAGGCATCCCTCCTTTGCTGGCATGCACGGGGACCGGTAAGGAGGACTAGGAACAATGTTTATTGTGATGGTGAAATACCTTCAGACTGAGCTGGTGAGGTTCAGCCAGCCTGGATCAAAAAGGTATCCCTTCCACAGAGAGGCAAATTTAACTTTGTGGTAGTATTTTTATATTTTATATGATTTTATATTGTGACAGTACTTGTGGTAGATGTGCTGTGATAGTAGGTGACAGTGATAAAACTTTCAATTTCCTTTTAAAGCTGAGTGGTATGTGTTGCCTGCTACATGGTTAGTGGTCTCATCTGCTTGACTTCTTTTAGAATTTGAATTTTCCACACATCGCTGGGCAACAGAGGGTTACAAATCTTAGAGAGATAATTCTTACTATGACGGATGTTGGTATTTTTGAAACTCACAAACAAGTGTACAAACTGAAGTGCCAGGCATCCTGAACCAACCCAAGTTATTTTTTCATTGTGCTTGTGGCTTTGCTACGCAGCTCAGAATACAGAGTCCAAGAAAGACCTGTAAATGGGGAATTCCATTTTGAATTTTTAATAGACGTCGTCACACTGCAACCAGCATTTGTATTAAAAAAACCTTGTTAAATAAGGGAGGATTTTTTAATTTTGTATTATTTTTTTTATTAGTCAGAGCTGGCTGGATTTGTACATGCTTATCTGGGCAGCATAAAATTAAGAAAGAATTTATCGATTTAGAAGGAAAACTCTGTTCACAAGTCAATGAATTAAAGAATTGTGGTGTCTAAAGGATTTTACAAGCTTTAAAGCAAAGATACTGCCTTGTATAGATTACATCTAGGGCCTTCGAAAAAACACTTGGGAGTGTGTAACAGCAGGAACTACATGGAAGAAGGAAAGACAGAGGGTGGGGTTTGGGGAGAACTGGAATGCAATGCAAACGAAGTGAACACCTGATCAGGGATATCTGTTGTTTTCTGCAGTCCATGCTTTTGATACATTTCACTTTCTGAATGTTGGTGCCTGTTATTTTTCTGTGTCTCCTTTTACAGAGCTAAGGGGGGAAAAATAGGTTTGTCAGTCTTGTATATAGCTTGTTTATTGTGTATCTTTGTTTTGTCTCACAGGAAAGCACGCTGCTACTTCCTTAACCTTATTGTTTTCCATTTCTCAGTCAGTGTTTCAAAAAGAAGCAGCATTTCTCTGAAATCAAGAATTACAATAGATTTCACGTATGAAACACCTGGGCAGTAGGAAGTGAAACAGAACTTTTTAGCTCTCACTGTTTTATGGCAAGATTTCTGTTGCCTTTCCTTCCTGTAAACACAAGTAGTCACTTGGAGTGGGAAATAGGCTGTTTACAGGATATTTTTCTGCATGAAAGGAAGGAAAAGTGCCTTTACAGAGATCAGCCTATTGTGTTGGGAATATTGGAAGTTGTATGGAGCTAAATTGAGTTTAGTGTTTGGAGGGGAAATACGCAGCAAAATACATGTAATCAGTCTTTACCCTGCGAAGTGCTAGGTGCCCTCATCAGCTGCTGAAATCAAAGCGGCAGTTAGGACATGGCGTGCGCTTTAGTTTAGTCCCAAATCCGAAGTGTAACCTGTGATCATCGGGAGAACTTGATCAGATATAGGCTAAACTTGAAAATAAAAACTAAGAGCTTACGGCATGGGGCTTTTTTGTAAAAACAAGCACTTTTGATACTTGTACTTTTCATTGCTGCTTCAAGTTACTTTTGCATATCTGTATTCCAGCTGGCTGTCTTTGAAATACAGTGTCTTTGATAAGGAAATGTCATAATTTGGTTTTTCTTGAAAGTAATGGCTTCAAATGTACATGTAGAGTGTATATATTTTCAAAGTTCTGCTTCACCTGTGAAATATGTTAACTATAATTCTGTTATGAATTGGGATACTTGCCTGTGTTATAAAATTATTTTCTGTGAATAGCTATTTGATTTTCATTTATTTTCTGTAGCACCAACAAGAACCTTTATCATCAGTAAGAACTGTGGATTAGGTATTTAAATTCTTCTTAAGCATTATAGAATAATCTGGCTTTCCTGACATCTCAGATGTGTGTATAAGCTGATAGGACAGACAATGGCTTTGTAGATAAAACTGAGCAGGGTAGGGGAAAATATGCATACAGTATTACTTGTCTGTTAGCTGTACCTATTTTGTCTCTTTTGTCAGTTGTTCACACAGAAATTCTACTGTCTGGGCATTTCAGTCTAATTTGCAAATAAGACTGGAGCATGTGTACGTGTGTATGGAAATGGCAACTGAGAGGGGTCTGTCTTCGGGTCTGTCTTGGTCAATGTGGCATGTGCCCTGTGTTTGTCCTTATGGAAGAAATAGAATCCTTCCTTTGCTGCATGTGTTTGTTTTTGTGTTCTTCTAAGCCAGAAATGTCTGGTTGTTTGCTTTCTCCATTTTTTAATTATTTCTTCATTCTAAGTAGAGAGTTACTAAAAGAGCTACTGCAGTCATGAATGAGACTTTATCTAGGTGTAGAGGAAAGCATGAGGTTTCTTCTTAAAAGTTTGGAGTCTTGAAGAAACAAATGCCAATAGCATCCTACAATCTAGACCAAATGGCTCACAAAGCATTAGCTAGTCTTTGTGGCGCTATGTCTTAATTTATTTTGCTGAACGACATACCATTTTGAACACAATATTTTTTCAAAATGAATGGGATCTCGGATGTAATTACATTTTTGTCCTGTATATTCTTTAATGAGGAAACCATTAGGTTTATATTTCACATATAAGAAATGTTTTTGTTTGTATGTTGCAAATGCAATATACCCAGCTTCATTTTGTATGTGTAGGAGTTTGAATCACACTTTTCTAGTACATTTGCAAGGCTTATCTTTCAGAGATTCACTATGGCTTCTTCCTTCCCATGAAAGTTCTCCTATATTCCCTCGGATACCCTAGCAGAAATACAGCTCCTTTACTACGAGTCGAGCATGTCCAGGGTACATTGGACCTATTGTGTAGATTGACCGCAGCAAGCTGGTATTCTGGTCATACTGAACTTGCTGTGGAGTTTCTCTCTGCAGTGACCATCTGTACAGTGTTTCAGAGCATGAGGAAGCCTCCTTGTAAGTAGGCTGTCCTGGCTAGGGTGCTGCCCATTTGCCCATTCTTTCTGGAATCAGTTTCTATTGCTTAGCTGAAACTTTTTGAGTATAGAAAGAAAATGTGCCGGGAGAAAATCAGATGTCTGGTACCGATATTATTCTCTCTCACTTTTGCTATGATAACAAAATAGGAATAGAAAATACTAAAAGATTGGACATAAGTAATGCCAAAGATCTGTGCAGAAAATTCATGGTTTTGTGGTTGAAAATAAGGTGCAGTGCATGGCAGGCAACGGTTTTATGAATGACTGACCTTTTGCCAAACAGGAATATTAATAACGATGGGCCTTCCTAATCTACTTAGGAATTACTTCTACCTGTGTTGCAGGTATCTTTTTATGTGAACTCTCCTGTGCCTTGTCATTGGTGAAGTAGGCTTCCTCGGTGACATTCGCTGTAGAAGCAAGGCTCTAGTTTTCAAATCCAAAGGACATTTCAAAAAAGAAAAGACTAACAAACCAGAAAATGAAATGCATGTATTAATTCCTGGAGAGAAAAAACGATGCCGGTGGGACTCAGATATCCAGGAAAACAGATGTATGATAATTACCTTGCGCTCAGGAGTTTTGTGATATCTAATGCTACAAATACGTTTTAAAGTACGTTCGAGAAAATAAGCATAGTTACTCCTGTTTTCTGGTTTAGAATTTGTTGCTTTATGTGAGTTTGAAGGAATATACTTTAAGTGTTGAGTATTTCTTTTTTTCCCCATTTATAGATCTTTGTGAATGTAGGGGCAAGATGTGGGGGAAAAAATTCTTAGAATGGTAGTGAAATCATGAGTTATTTGAAAAATGTATTTAAATTATTTGTCTTCTCAATTCTTAAATAATCTTTTCTTGATGCAGTGTTCTGTATGAGAACTTTGGATTAAAAAAGATATATATGTGGACAAAGCCTTGTGTTTTCCCATTTGGCTGCCTTACAAAAGAACTACATAATTCTCTAAATCCTACTTTACTTTGTGGATCAATTGATTCCACTTTCAACTGCCATAAATAGGCAATCTGGAAATTGTCTTTGAGACAGATATTTTGAAGCTTGCTCTTCTAGTGATTTGCAATGTGTGAAGATACCATTTTTTTAGTAAGACATTAATAATGGAATTTTCATAAAATTATTTATAGAAAATTGAAACCAGTTTCTTCTTGAAGACTGACCAAATTCCATAGCCATTCTAAAAAATCTATTTTCCATTTTTGCAGTTGCTTTCTTGTCATGTATTTACTTTTCTGGTTCTCCCTCTGGCTGATATTTCCTCTCATGCAGATAATATAATTTATGAATCCAGAGGCTCCTATTGGAAAATAAACATGTATTTTGGTTATTCTTATCCGTCTGGAGATGGTTATAGGGTTTTTTGTTTGTGTGTATATATATTTGATTTAGTTTATGATTAAATTTCAGTTTTACTTTGGAACAAATGTGTCTCACAGTGACACTGTGAAACTGCAGTATGGACTTGTACCTATATAGAACTACGTGTATCTCTTACAAATTGTGATAATCCTTGTTTTAAATCGTTGTCCGTTTGTCAGATTGGACTGAAATACGTGCCAGTTGCTGCCCCTGGACCCCTGTGTTCAGCTTTGGGCCCCTCACTGCAGGGGGACGTGGAGGGGCTGGAGCGTGTCCAGAGCCGGGCAGGGGGCTGGGGCAGGGGCTGGGGCACCAGCCTTGTGAGGGGCGGCTGAGGGACCTGGGGGGGTTGGCCTGGAGAGGAGGGGGCTCAGGGGGGACCTGATCGCTCTCCGCAGCCACCTGACAGGGGCCGTAGGCAGCGGGGGTCGGTCTCTTCTCCCGGATAACGAGCGACAGGACGAGAGGAAACGGCCTCACGTTGCGCCAGGGGAGGTTTAGGTTGGGTATCGGGAAAATTTCTTCCCGGGAAGGGTGGTGAAGCGTTGGGACAGGCTGCCCAGGGAGGTGGTGCCGTCGCCATCCCTGGAGGTGTTTAGAGCCCGCGTGGACGCGGTGCTGAGGGCCGTGGGTTAGTGGTGGGCTTGGCAGGGCTGGGGTAGCGGCAGGACCTGATGAGCCTAAAGGGCTTTTCCAACCTAAGCAATTCTGTGATTGTACAAAGATAGAATTTTTGCTCCCAACAATAACATAGATGAGAAAAGAAATCTGTCCTATTGGACTATCTTTCATTCTTCAGCTGTTTGTTTTACCGTATGCAAAGATTGTTTAGAATTTGGATACTCTTACTTCTTATGGGTTTTAGGTCGTGTTACTGTGTTCTCAAGTTCGTTCTTCCAGGATTTGTGAATAAAATGTTAAAAAAGTTTATCTCTGGCTTTAGTTTCAGCTTTTGCTTGAGTGAGGTTTATGTTTGAAATCTGTCTTCATCAGATGTTATCTTGGGGTTAGGAATGAGATTTTTCTTCTTAATTTTTTTTTTTATTTTTTAATTTTTTTTTACAAATTGTGTCTTCTGTTGGCAATCAGATTAGTTATCTAATGATACTGGTCAACAGTACTACTGGTATAGTTTAGTTTTGGTTTAGTTTTTTCCATAAAGCTGCACTGGTGAAAGTTTTTGCTCAAGCTCTCAAGCTCTAGGTTATAACTACACCAGGAGTTTTTTGCTAGTGTGAGCATACTTAGTTTTGTCTAGGCCTAAAATGAGGTTAATAGTATACTGTCCTGCATTCCATCGGTACGGGCTTTTTGTTTGTTGCTGGTGTCTATAATACATACATTTGCAGTTGAGTTAGGATTTTGAGGCTTTGTGTTCTTTTTCCATTGTATGCACTATTCTGTAAAGTACTTACTCGAATTATTTTTATCCCTATGGTGGTGATTTAGTACAGGAAATAACATCTGTTCCTGCTGTGTGTGTTTTTCTTTTTTTCCTTTCTTTCAATATGAATGTAACATTGTGTATTTTCAAGCTAGATGTTACTATCTGAGGTCATGCTAAAATGAACTCCCTTTGAAACTGTTAGCGCAGATGTAAAATAGGTAGCCAGATCACCTTATTGGTACGTGATGGTTTTATGTTCTCTATCTCTGTATGTTGATCAGACAGACCTCTCTAAAATATTTGTACTTTACATATACTTTTATTTTACTTAATTTAGAAGTAATAGTAAAAATGTCAAATGGAAAGTTTGCAGTGTTGGATACTTTATTGGCTGGAAGTCATCCCACAGATTCTCATAGAATGCTTCTAAACTTTTTTGATGAACTGACTACTGTCTTCCCTCAAAACATTTTGTGTAATTTCATGAACTTTTCTCATCTTTGTAATTGAAAATATTATTAGGCTACTTGCTTTTTATGTTATGGTTTTAGGAATAGCTGTGGACCCTTTATCATGACCTTTGAAGCAGAGCCATAATGAAACAGTCTAATGGTTCGGCAGCTACTGGTTCATGACCTCTTCCCCTAGCAAAGTTTTTTTTTCCATTTATTGCTGGGAAAGCACACAGATAAAAGCTTTAAATTCTCTGTTGCAACACATAACATATGGTATGTGTTACACTATGATGAATTTTAAAGCCACTGATGTGTTCTGGATACTTTGTTTTCATGTATATTTTACATAAGTGTTCATTTATGATTATTGTTTTTACTTACTCCTTAGTATCGTAAGTGCACATGTTCAACTGAAAATAACCCCCAAACCTCTCTCATTTGAATTGCAGGTATCTCCATTGTACTGATACCGGAAAAAAAGTGACTCAAGTTGGCATCCTTTGGGAATCCTTCTAGCCAAAGGTATGCCTAATTTCTAACTAGTGACAAATATCTTTTTAGTATGTTTGTAGTATTACCTGACCTCTTAAATAACATGGCAGCTGTGCTACTGTCTGTCTTGATGTTTGACATCTCACAAACTGAATTTCCTGGGGATATCTGAAGCATCTTAACAAACCCATAAGAGAATCGTTTATATGGCTCGGTGTACAAGTGAAGTTCAGTCTTTTTTGAAATGTGTAACTTGGCAGGTTGCCTCTCATTAATATTGAAGCGTATGGTACGATCACTTTGAGCCAATGCTTATTATACAGCTGTTATTCTACAGAAGGATTCCTTAATATATTGAATAAGTTAAAAATAAAATCATAATTTTGGTGATTTGGAAATTCTTAGCTTGGTCTTCCTCTGGAAAAGAGCTAATATGACCAGAAATAGACACTAGCATAATATGCTGAAAGAGTGTCCTTTGTAAGGGCTAATTAAGCTACTTGTAGAAAATCCTGAGCCCGCAGCTGCCAAAAATCATGACATCTTGATGTTTCCTGTAGCAAGAATTAAGAAGTACAGTCATACTCCTATAGCTCTTAACTCTGCAAAACTCCTTGATCTATTCTAACTGGATTGCTTTATAGTTCTAGTGTATGGCTCAGGTTTAGAAATACTTCATGTTGGCTGAACACAATCTGTCATTTAATGAAGATACGCTCCCTGCAGCACAGTGAAGAAATAATTAATGTATTGGGGGATGAACACATTCCCGTCCCTGTGTGCAGGCATGTTTAGTTTGGAATAAAACCTGCTTGTGGGGATTTATAGATAAATTGTTTACTTTCTGCAACATGAAAACATTTGGGGACTATTTCAATACAAACTTGAAAAACGTGATCAAATTCATTTGTTCTATTTTCACTCCAGGGGTTCACCAAGAATACCGTAATCTAGAGCGAAATCTACCACATATGTAATTCTTCAGTTAATATTATTACCTAGTAATCTGGTCACTGTCAGACATTATAAATACGTACTGTAACTGCTTTTGTTTGGAGTATCATACTGATAGTTATAAAAAGTGGGAAATAAATTGTGTATAATTGTGTGAGACTTCAGTAAGAGTTTTAGAAGTATGCGTAGTTGCTTGTGGTCCAGATGAAAAACTTTCAGTCTTTTACAAACCAAAGAAAACTAACTGAAAAGTAAAACGATGATTGCAAAATTAGCAATACGGATTTCTCATATTAAAAGGTGACAGATATAGTAGCAAGAGGGAGAAGTAGTTGTGGAAGATCTCTTTTTTAGAGAAGAAATAGAATAATAGTACAGGGCTACAGTATGTTTTGTGGCTCATTCAACATTCCTGGGGCAGTCTAATGTCAAATGTGTATCAGAGGTGTGTACCAAAAATTAAAGGTAAGAGGTATTAAATGTTTGTTGATGTGAGGCTACACTTTGATATAATTCAGGATTTCACAATTTTACAGCTGCTGTAGGAGAAAGTAGGAAAGGAAAATGCTGAAAAGTTTTCTTTAAGAGAAGCTCTTAATATTTTCCTACTTTCATGTTAGCACTGAAATTACCTTTCAATGAGTATTATGGGAAGAAGTGCTGTACTCATGTTCCTTCTTTTCTATGTAATGGACAGATTTTTAAGGGGTGGGGAGGTGGCAAGATGAGTCCCTTCTGCCTCCCTTCTTTCTATATGAATAATATTATGAGGCTATGATCAATGTGAAATCATATCAAACTTAAAGGAGACACAGAAGTTTTAGGTAATCTTCTAACCTAGGCTGCTAATTTTTGTAGTAGTCGCTTTTTCTCTTCTTTACAAAGCACCAAAATAAGGAATTACATACCTTTATACCAAGAAAAGTAAGTGAATGTTCTGAGAAACTAGTCTAATTTAGCTTTTTTCCTGATTATTGTTACAATTGAAATGTTGTGTTTTGTAAGAGTAGATTTTTATAGAAACAAACTATAAATTATATGTGATAAATTATATTAAATAAGTTACACTTATTCTTCTTACATTCATTCTAGTCTCTTCATTTGCAATTTTTTCAAGCACCTTCTGCAGTAAATACAATGCTGTGTGCTCTTTGTTCTTTTTACACAGGAAGAGTGTAAAAGATCATTACTGAAGCTGGTTAGAAACTTCTCTTTTCTGGCAAAAACTTACTTTGCCTGATCCATTTTTTTCTTAAAATACCCCTTTTTTGAGACAGGAAAATAAAACTAGAGTTTTGTGTTTGGTTTTGGTTGTGGTTTTTTTTTTTTTTTTTAATGGAACAGTCCCAAAATCTTTTTAGTTTTTGTAAGTTCAACACCAAGCTATGTTTGCCTAGGAAGCAAACAAAGCTTGTAAAAGCTGGTGTGCAAGCATCTAATGTCCATGCTGGCCGCCAGCTTTTCTGACTAGGCTGTAACTGGTGTGAGGCAATGTTTTTCTTTCTGACTGAGCCTGGTGTAGTGATGCAGTTCCCATGACAGACATCTACAACATAAACAAGATACCTGACTATAGGGAGGTCAGCCAGACATGGGAGACAGAGCAGAAAGAGAGCAGAATTACTAACAACAGCTGCTTGTGAAGTACCCATGGCTGTTGAAGATACAGGACAGGGCTATCCATCCAGAATATTCCAGTATTCCAAATGCAGGCTTGAAGATAATTGCTGCCTTATACTTTATAGTACTCTACATGCAATTGCAGTTTGTACTACTTTTCCTCCAGTCTAGTAGTTTTCTCTCTGCATCATGTTGATGACATCAGTAAAACTTTTAACTTTCATTTTCAGCTATATATTGTTTCCAGGAGAAAAAAAAATCTGAAAGAAGAATTGATTTTTTTAAATTTTTTATTTTAAATTTGTTATGCATTCAGAAATTTGTAGTAAAGATAACTGCTTTTGGATTCTGTACAGGTTTGTCAATCTATTCAAAGAATCATAGATTTAAGAGAGTCTGAATAATTGACCTTCCTTGCCAGTGGTTTGGCATGGTTCGCTTATGCTTTGATGCAAGAAACAAAATTGAACTTTCTGACCAGCCACCTGAGTCCCTCTGCTCTCTGTGCACTACAATATTTAAACTGGGGGGATGCTCAATAGCTACATGTTACTGTATATCAGGTTTGAAGTGGCTTCCTTTGCTCACATGAACTTAATAGTTTCTTTGCACTTCTCATCTAAGACTCCATTTTTCAATAAATGGTCTGTTCCGTAATACGGAATAAGATCACCAGACTCCTGTGTTGCTGAGCCTGATGGAGCTCTGCTATATTAATAGCAGTGTAGAACATACCTCTGAAAATTTTACCTACTACTTTTCACATAAGCAGTGTGTTTTGTTTCAGAATTAGTCAGACTGAGGGGACAGTATTTTAACACATTTGGTATTATGTGTTGTCAAGAATATCTGCATTTGAATAATGCTAATTATGTAGTAAATGAGAACTTAACTCTGCTAAATCTATTTTAGTATTGTATGATAACTGCTAGTACTGTATGTGCTGTATCTTTTGGCTGTACAGTTAGCTAAGGCATAGTAGCTGTTCAAAGAATTCTGGAAGAAGCTGGAAAACAATTTATAATTCTTACTTGCTCTCTCTGTGGTTCAGAGTAATAGTAGTTGTAATATAATAATGCTGCAAAAAGAATGAAGATTACAGATGTCTAGTCTTGCATGTATTAATATACTAATGAGATGCATTGTTTTTCCTTCATAATTTGCAAGGTATGTGACACAAGAAATACTGTTTTTTAGAGCTGGGGGCAGAAAACTGTGGTTTTCTCATCCATGAACCAAATACACATTGATTTTTATTTTTTGGGATTTTGTTTGTTTGTTTGTTTTTCCATATATCCTACTAAAATGCTTATGTCAAAATAATTCTCTTGGTATATCTTAAAATTATGGTGGTACTGGTACTGATACTGATTAGCAGTTTTGGTAATCCTGATTTTGAAATGTGTAAACCTAGAGTATTTTGTAGACCATAAGAAATTTTTTTCTATCATAAGTACAGGCATAAGGAGATGAAAAGAAAATCAATCTCATTGTAGAAAGCTGTAGTGGTTTTGTACCTGAAGGAAGTTAAGTAGTAATAGTAGCACTAAAATAAAAAAAAAATATTTGAAGTTTGTTTCCGTTTAAGGGGTATTTTAGAAATAGTCACACAACTCTAAATGCTTGAGAAATGTTTACAGTTGCAGGTATTTAAAAAGGAATCTGAATTACTTGTATTAGGATGTTTAGCTCTTGCAGCTGCACAGGCCTGCGTTATGTCTGTAGGTATACTGTTAAGGCAGAGGAACAGATACTAAAATTAGAGGCTGTACATCCACATGGAATATATAAATGACAGATTTAAGTGATACACTTACCCATGTTTACCTAAGTCATCATCTACTTCCTGGGTGACCTTTTGATTGGTAGCATGTGTCCAAATATATTAAGCGAATATAGAATCAATAAACATAAATGCAGCATTTGGTCTTAGTTTTGCATCCAGTGGCATATTTTGTTTTAGTAATAGTAATAAATAAATAAGTCCACCACTCCTCCACCTTTAGTTACTGATAAACTGAACCACCACTTATTTCATATTTCTGATAATTATTGTATAGGGACACATGTACATAGGACAACATATCTGATTTTAAGTTTGGCATTTTGGTAGTGTATCTGTGACCTGGGAAAGAACCTGCTTCTGAAGGCTTATGCATTTATGTGAATTAATGAAAATCTGAAGTATTGACAGTTTGTATGTGGTGCTGATAGTTACGATATGGTGGTAGATAGAACAATACAGCTCACATATAAACATACCATATTTTCAGAAACTAATGCAAAGAAAGAATGTATAGCAGTAAATCCGATCCAAAAAATTACATAGATTATAATGTGATACAACTTTTTCATGGAGAACATGGCATACATTTTGTGCAAAGAAGATTGTTACCAGAAGCTGAACTGTACTGGACAAACCACAGAATTGCTGAGGTGGGCAGGCATCTCTTCAGATCACAAAATCACAGAAAGGTCGGGGTTGGAAGGGATCTCTGGAGATCGTCTAGTCCAACCCCCTGCTAAAGCAGGTTCACCCAGAGCAGGTTGCACATTATTGTGTCCAGGTAGGGACTCCACAGCCTCGCTGGGCAGCCTGCTCCAGTGCTCTGGCACCCTCAAGGTAAAGAAGTTCTTCCTCATATTCCGGTGGAACTTGTGTTTCAGCTCATGCCCATTGCCCCTTGTCCTGTCGTTGGGCTCCACTGCAAGGAGCCTGGGCCCATCCTCCTGACACCCGGCCCTGAGATCTTTGTAGACCTTGGTAAGATCCCCCTCAGCCTTCTCCTCTCCAGGCTGAACAGGCCCAGCTCCCTCAGCCTCTCCTCGTAAGGGAGATGCTGCAGTCCCCTGATCACCTTCACTAGCCCTCCCCAGTAGTTCCCTGTCCGTCATGAACTGGCGAGTCTGGAGATGGCCACAGCACTCCAGATGCGACCTCACCAGTGCTGAGTAGAGGGGGAGGATCACCATGTTCCTCCTGATGCACCTCAGGGTCCCATGGGCCTTCTTGACCACACAGACATGCTGCTGGCTCATGGGCAACTTGCTTTCCACCAGAACTCCCAGGTCCTGCTCCACAGAGCTGCTTTCCAGCAGGTCGACTAATAAGTGAAAAATAACTAGCTGGAAATGCAGATAAACACATACCATTTTTGTCAATAGCAATGTGATATGTTTAGTAATTCCGTATGATGTCTGATGTCTCAAATATCCCTTTTCAATCTCCAAATTGTTCTTTTTTTCCTCTGTGAGAAGAATTTAAAATATACTTACTCAGGTATAAATAAAATACCAAGCTGCTTTATTTTTCAAGGCATGGTGTGCTATATACTTCAGTTTGGGAGCGGTACATAGTCATAATCTTTCTTCTGTCACCCAGGAGAAATTATTAGATCACATAATCCAAAATACTATTAATACTGTCTGGTTTTTTTTGCAAAATCATATCAATCTGCAGAGTTGGTCTTCCTAGTCTGGTTCTCCTCTGTTGTAAATCTGGCAGGACTTACCAGTTCAGGCCGAGGGCTATTTTGGTTCCTAAGGGCAGCAAGCCAAAAAAATACCTGTGCTGTTAGGTTTCTCTGCACTGTGCCTCACAAAGTCTGGGGTTCTGGGAAGATTTATTAGTTTGGTTGGATCTGTCCATTCAACTTGCCGAAACTTGGAAAGCAGTAGGACTCTCTTACCTGTTCAAATGCTACACCACTCTAAATAATAGAGATAACGGTAAGAAGCCCTAGTTGACCACTTGTGAAGGCGTGCATTAGCAAGGTTCACCAAAAATAGAAGTCAGAGTGGATTAACATGCAGGTTAATAAAATGGAAGAGCTTACTAATTTGTGTTTTGTGCTAGCTGTTTTGGAGGGGCCGTGGGCAAAAAAGAGGGAGTGTTGGCAGGTTGGGTATACGGAAAGGAAGGCTAGGATCGAGAGCTGGAGAGTGGTGAGTCTTAGAAGGGGGGTGGCTGTTTTCAAAGACATGTGGAGAACCTAGTGTAAAACCTTTTTTCCCTAGCCCTCAGCAAATGCAGTATGTATTTTTTTTTTGAGGAAGAAGCTGATGCACCACTGGTGCTAACTAAAAAGATAATAGAAGTAGAAACAACAAATGCCCTAATAACCAAATAAAAAGAAATGAAAGAAAGTTGTTGGGAGGGAGAGGGAAAAGGACGCACACCATCTTGATCTCTTAATTCATATAATCCAATTTATTTCAGTAAATTGAATTGTGTGTTGTTCTTTTATACAAAGTGAAGGATTACAATAAATTAATTGGAGTCCTTTGTTTCTGGCTTATGCAGAAAAAGATCTCTTATGAAATATTCAAAATAATTAAGAATCAATGCAAATACTTTTGGCGATAGGCTGAAGAATGGGTCAAAAACATATCCTATGAGCTTGGTTTTGGTTGGTACCAAAACCATGCAGGATGAGTGGGAAGGTTGGAAAAGAGAGCTAATCATTTGTGAAGGAGAGAATTCTCAGAAAAAAACTGGAGAAACAGGACATAGAATGGGAAAGATAAGAAATCAAAAAAATAGAAGAACTTGAAAATGGTTCAGGGGAAGCCAAAGCTCTCTGGAATTATAGCCGGTGAAGGATGTGAAGGGCAATGAAAAACCTGCTGTAAGTACATATGTAGTAGAAGGAATGCTAGGGAAAAATGTGAGCCCACTGATGAATGGGGTAGGGGATCTGGTGACAAAGGACACAGAAAAGGGCTGAAGTACTCAACACATTTTTCACCTTAGTCTTCACTGTTAATACCAGCCTTCAAGAATCCCAGAAAGTGTGGAGCAAGGAGGATTTACCCTCAGCGGACAAGGATTAAATTAAAGAATATTTAAAATGAGCATAAAGTTCATGGGACTTGATAGGATGCACCCACGAATGCTGAGGGAGCTGACTGATGTCAGTGTGAGGGAAGTTTCGATTTTCTTCAAAAGGTCATGGCAATTTGGAGAGGTTCCTGAGGACTGGAGGAAAGCAAATGTGCAGGAAGGATCTGGGGAAGTGCAGGCAGATCAGCCATGCCTGTCCCTGTGAAGGTGACAGAGCAAGTAATCCTGGAAGGTATTTCAATATACATGGATTTTAAAAAGGGAAAAAAACCTGCTTAACCCACCTGATAAACTTCTATCTGGCTAGCTTGGTGGATAAAGGAAGATGGCCTTGAAAAACGGACAGTGAGGTAGACTGAAAACTGACTGAAAGGCCAGGCTCAGGCTCAGAGGGTTGTGATCAGCAGCGCAGAGTCCATCAGGTGGACAGTTACTGGTGTACCCTAGGGCCTGATACTGGGTTCAATACTGTTTAACATCTTCATTAGTGATCCAGATGATGGAACTGTGTGTGCCCTCAGCACGTTTGCTGATGATACTGGGAGGAGTACATGAAATCTCCGATGGTTGGGCTGCTATCCAGAGGGAACTCGACAGGCTGGAGAAATGGGCAGAGAAGAACCTCCCTAGTTCAACAAAGGAGAACACCAAGTCCTGCATCTGGGGAGGAGTAACCCCATGAACCAGTACGTGCTGGAGGTCAACTACCTGGAAAGCAGCACGGCAGAAAAGGACCTGGAGATTTGGATGGACAGCGAGTTGGACAAGAGCTGGCAATTTGTCCTTGTGGCAAAGAAGGATAATGGTGTTCTAGGCTGTATGAGGAAGAGCGTTTGAAGCAGTTTGGTGGAGGTCATCCTACCCCTCAGTACTGCTGAGGCTACACCTGAAGTATTGTGTCCAGATCTGGGTTTCTCAGTACAGGAGAGATACAGACATAATGGAGAGCATAGAGTGCAGGCCACAAAGAAGGTTAAGGGTCTGGAGCATGTCTCCTGTGGGAAAGGTTGAGTGAGCTGAGACTGGCCCAGAGAAGGCTCAGGGCAATCTCATCAATGTATAAATATGCAAAGGGAGAGTGTAAAGAGGATGGAACCAGGCTCTTTTCAGTGGTACCCTGTGACAGGACATGAAACAATGGGCATAAATTAAAATACATGAAATTCCATCAACATAAGAAAAGACTTCTGCTGTGAGGGTGGTCAGGCACTGGAACTGGCTTCCAGGAGATGTGGATTCTCCATCCTTGAGGGTATTTGAAACCTGACTGAACGTGGCTGTGAGCAGCCAATCTGTCTGACCCAGCTCCAGTGCGGGTGTGGGGCTAGATAATCTCCAGCAGTCCCTTCTGACCTCAACTATTCAATGGTTCTGTGTGATTCTGGGGAAATTTATAGGAAAAGTGTTGAAACTGTTGTGTATTTTCCAAGGAAGAAAAAGCTAGAGCATACTGATAAATTCCATGAATTAAAAAGATTAAGTCAAGGTAGCTTGCAGCTCTTTCTTAATCAAGTTGTATGGAAAACGCTCAGGTCATTTATTTCTTGGTTAGTGAGCTTAGGTGGCAGGGTGATAGACATCAGGATTTTTTTCAGGCTCAGTTAATTATGGGGTGGGGGGAAGATTTAATGAGCTTTTGGAAGCATTTTCCAGGGTCAGAATGGATTGTCTGAAAGGGCTATCTGTGCTTTGAATTTTGTGAAACTGCCTACGCTGTAGTATTTTTACCTTGTCTATGGAATGTCTGCGTTTTTGTTTTCAGTAAATTTTAGTCTTAAAATATCAATAATATGATACAGATGACCTCTTGTTATATTTGGTCTTGTCTTGGGTAGCCTGTCACATCCATTCCTATCTAAAAAATGCAGACAGCTTAAAATAAGCTCTTGCAGGCTGATCTGGTCTGGTTATTAACCCAGCACACTCTGAGCCCTGTCTATTTGCAAAGATGAGTGGGGAGAGGAGGGGGCAGGAGGCAAGGAAGCATCTAGTTTCAAAACCAGAAATCTCACAAGTATTCTGTTTGTCTTTGTTCATCCTCTAAAAAGTTATTAATTTGCTACGAACAATACTTTGTAGTTCTTACCTGTTAGACTTTTTTGCATTTTTCTCTTTGTCTTGCCCTCTCACTTTTGTCATTTAGCCTAGTAACCTGATTTGTTGCCTTGTCAAATTCTTCCTTATGAATGGAGTGCGTACTCTGTCATGCGTGGCGCCCTGGGGGGGAGGGGCAGGGTGGGTGGAGGAAAGAGGAATACAGAATTTTTCCAGATCCTCCACTTCATCTAGTGTCCACTTGTATACAGTTTTTCTGTTCCATCTCATTGCAGATTAGAGAAAGTGATATGAATGCAAAGGAATCATACTTTAAAAAAAATAAACAGGAAGATTTTCTTCTTGAAATTTCTTGAGGTTTCTCTGTCGTCTTTTAGACCAGTGACATTAACTGTTCTGGACAGCTTCAGGAAGGGCAGGGCTACATGCCAGCAAATGCTGAGGATCAAGGTCCACTGCAGCAACAAAGTTTTCTCAAAAATATAAACTAAATTGGTAAACATTTTTTGAAGTGGTTATTTCTAAGAGGGGCGGGGACACATGCTTCCATTTCACGTGCTTTTTGTTCAACATATACACTGACTGGCTGCTTAGAAGAAAGGAAGGGTTCAGCTGTTCCTGTATGTGACATCCTTCCTTCTGTCATTTGTCTTTTGGAGACTGTAGGAACGTGACCTTCATTATTGTTAACGATGATAACAGCTAATTATGTTTGGGTGACTGGCACATTAGATAGACTATCTGTTTCTACTTTGCCTTTTTTTATTTGTCAGTTGGCTCCAAAGCACCATTCACAGATATTTACTTAATTTCTCTTACTTAGTGATGTATCATGTTTAGAAGCCAGCTACAAAGAATGTGACTGATTTTTTTTTTTTTTTGACTCTGATTGTTTTCATCTTTCCCTCAAGTAGGCTTTATTTATTTTTTAAAGACAACATTTAGAAATGTCTTCCTGCTCACTTCTAAACTTTAGAATACACCTGTAGAAAGATTTCTGTGTCTTTTCCTGTTTTGTTCTCTTTGGCAAGCGCTTTTTAGCATTTTGAAGATCAGAGAGGGCTGCAGGTCCAGTTCAAAACTATTTTCTAAGGAGCAGATAAACAGATGTCTAGTCTAGCCTTTTTGCATTACATATGCTGATTATTCAATTACACTTAGCAGTTGGTAGCTTCGTCTGCGGAGGAGGAAGAGTGTGGATTGTAGGACAGCTGTATGCATTTCAGCTAACTTGGGTCTCCAGGGCAGCCAGCTTTCGTGGTACTTTCGGATTTAGCAAGGTAATCTTGGATCTCTCTTACCTTGTGTTTAATTAAGTTCGACTTTGAAACAGCATTCTTAAACTGCACAATAGAAATAAATGTTTGAAATAGTTTGTTTTTCTCTTAACAGGTTAATGTATGCAGCTAGGATAGATTTGAAGTTACTGAAGTGTGGTGTTACTGGAGGAGGTAGAATAGAAACTTGTTCTGTCCTAGGATTGCTACCTGTATAATGACTTGTTGGGATTGACATTTTGTATCAAGGTAGTGATGTAGCTAAAAAGCTAAAATGAAGGCTATTCTTTAAGTTTTCTTTTTTCTTTTCTTTTTTTTTTTTAAGAGTGTTAGCAGAGTGTCTTTTTTAAAAAGTAACTGTGAAAATACAAAAATTGTCAGACTGCATACTGAGGTTATGTTGCAGTTGACAATTGTGTCTTATGAAATAAGATTATTTTGTTTAGAACCTCCATGTTTGTATTCCTGTTGCCCTTGTATTGTTTTGTTACTATGCTCACACAGGAAACTATATAGAATTCTGCATTGTGTTAGGTGTGTGTAGCTTACTATGAGGTGTTGAGTGCATAGCTTCCAGAACTGTATGCTGAAGTAATTACTGTTGGAAGCTTCAGGTTTCCTGGTTTGAAAAAGGTGAACTAAAGCACAATTTGAAACCAGATACATTCGTGACAGAGGAACAACATGACAGTTGTCAGTGAAACAGCTGCAAGTCTATGGAAAGTGTAGGGCCTAGTAAAGTTATACCTGTGACACTTTCTGAAGCAAAATTTGAAAACAGAATTTTGTTGCTGCTGTGGTGTAGGGTATATCTAATAAAATTTTTGCAGAGCTGTAGTTTGTTAGTTTTTAAACATTTAAAGTCATCATCCAGAAAAATTAAAATCTTCCTTTTAGTTCAATGAGATTAAAACTTGTGTTAGTTTTAAAATGTGAATGAGTAAAGGTAACCATCTTAGAATGATCTTGTATAAAAATAACCAGCAACTATTCTGGATGGACATAAGGCATTTTGCTCAGGGTTCAAGAGGTATAGACTTTTTTGTAGAGCACTGTCAGAAATAATGGTATCTTGGAGTATTGGGACAAAATGAGAGTTCTGTCTTGGTAAAATATGCATACTATCTTGTCTCTCTGTGAATATCCAGCTGAAGTGGATGATGCAGTATTAATGCTTCGCTCATCTAGTTGATTTAAAATTAGTTTGTTTGTATTTTAATCTGTTAATACGAATAAATCTTAACTGACCTGAATTTTTTTTTATTGCCAGAAAAGTGTCAGTCCCTCATACTAAGCCCCCCAGTGTTGGCCATAAGCTCAATGGATGGGTGACGAGGGACCAGGTGATAGAGTGCGTTCTATCCCTCCTTACCCACACGCTCCCTTGTCGGAAGTTTTCTCATATTCTTGCCTTCTCTTTGTTTCACCCACTAACGCAGTACTCTCCCCTGGCTTTTATCCCTATCCAATAATTGTCCGGCACCTTCCTCCCTTTTGCTTCAGTTAAGCTGCAAGGTTGTGTGCACATGATCCGCATAGTTGCTAAGAGAAGGGAACAGAGCTCAGCTGGCACACGCAGGCCTCCTGGCCCTGCTGTGCATGCATTCGTATCTGGGATGTATTTTAGGCATATGTGTTTATATGCTTCCTAACCTGAGGGATCAAGCAATCCAGTCTTGGAAGGCCTGCAAAACTGATTCGTTGTGGATGTTGTATAGACTTAGAGGTCGAGAGAAACACTGGTAAGGAAATCGTAATTTTAGTCAGAATTAATAGGTAGTGTTTAATTTAATTGTCTAGTCCTGTTAAATTTTTTTTTTCTCTAGCAGTTCTCTTTTAGTTTACTTTCTTCCTTTTTCTCTCCTCCTAAATCTATGCCTGGACTGTTAACATATAGCTTAAGTATTTTAACTGTCAGATTATTTTTTTTTAGTTGCTTTTGCTGACTTCTTAAGTGCCAGCTTTGACTGGAATATACTTACTGTCTCCTTTCAACCCCTGATAACTACGCTGATTTGCATGCAGACAGCAGCCCTCATTATTTTGATTCAAGTGTTAACCACCTTGATGCTCTGTCCTTTTTACATGGTACATTTCCCTTAAGTATTCAGTCCGGCAACTGCCCAGCTATGTTGGGCACACTGCTCAGCGATTTTACTAAAATAGGTTTTTATTTGTGTTCTCTTCTCTAGTTAACGGTAGAGCTAAGCACAGTGTAAACAGATGTTTATTTATGTTAAAATTACAGAATTTGTAAAACGACCTTGTTTCCTAGCATGGAAGGAGGCCTTACTGGTATCCCATACCTCCTGTGAAGGCTGGCTGTATTGGGGCTAGGTGGCTGGTTTTGTTTAAGCACTTTGAGTTCTTGTGTTCCCTTACAAAGGCAGAATAGAAGTGTCTGTATGCGTTCTATAGAAGAATCTTTGCAGTGTATCATTCGCACTTAATTTATTCTGAAGTGTACATGCTACCTTCTTTATGCAATTGTTATGAAATCTGCTTATTAGTTGAATCAGAAGACATCTGTTTTTGATACTGATTCATGTTTTAAAAAGTCTTTCAGCTGACCACATATGTGGTCTGTCAAGTAGTAGTCATTCCTTCTCTGGAAGCAGACATTTCCAGAAAAGTGCTGCCTACATGCCCGTTGCTCAGAGTCAGGATCTAATTCTGTTGTCTTGTCTATAGTTATTAGATGTTGATGATAGCTGGAATTGGGAAGAATTTATTTATTTTTTAATGTGACTGTTTTGGTTTCTTAGTGTTTCTGTATTTGGTGAGGCTGAAGTGGAGATCAGCAAACTTTCCTCTGTATTCCTCACCACTTCAGAGTAGCTGGCTGCTGGGCAGCTCTGGTATTTCAGTGGGGTGTTGATTGCTGACGTTCTGTTTTGTAGACTTGTTGCACTAAGATTTAATTTACTTCCCTGCATTAAACAGAGAATTTCTTACTGGAATCTGAGTGCTATTGCAACACAGCAGGAATACATAGTCATAAATGTGGCTTAGAAAACCAAGCTTTATATTGGACTGACTGTACTCATGTTTTTAATTAATAAAATAACTATTTTCTAAAAACAAAAACCAAACACCCCCCAAAAAACCCCAAACTCAAACAACAAGAACCCCCCAACCAAAAAAAAAACCAACACAAACTGAACTCAAATTCAGTTGCTACTCAGAGTATTTCAGGGTAGGACGATGTTTAGTGCATTGCGCTCTGTAGCTGCTCTGGATGATTTTTTTTCTGTATTTGTACTTCAGTTCTACGGTTTTCCACAAAGCTGCTTTTTTCCAGTAGACTCGAATTTTTATGTTAATGTGCACTCTTCCCCAGTCACTTCACACTGTCACTGGGGTTCTGTAGAGTTCAATGGAAATAGTGCTTGTTTTGTTTAGCTTAAGCACAATATGCTACTATAGTAGTTTCACTCAACTTTTTTATTTTATGCGCAAAGTAGTTTGCATGGTGTATGGAATTCTGTCTCATTCTAATGTGGAGTCGTTGTGTGTGTAGGAACAATTAATTCTATATCAGTAAATCACATTCAATTTTTGTGTTTGTTTAATAATGTGCATTTTTCTGACTTAGTTACAGATGTTGTTGGTGATGCCTGCTTTGAAAATTAGGTTTATTAAAATTTATTAAAAGTTAAGACATTCAACAAATACTCATTGAAGTTATAGCTTGTTTGAGCACCAAATATGACAAGAACTGTTGTATTAAGGTGATCCGTTAATTTTTTTGCAGCTTTATAGTTTTGTCTAACTAGAACATCACTTCTGATAATGGTTTAAGACTATTAAACTGCTGATGTATTTTTTTAAATTCAACCAACATATTCCAGTTTCTTAAGTAGTTGGGAGGGAATTAGACGGACTCATTGCTTTACTCCAGGTGAGTTGATAGGTATATTTGACAAAGTACATAGTCTTACGGCAGCCATAATGTTGGCTGTTTGTATAGACTTGTGAGGAAATTATGTTCCTGGAGAAAACATGGAGTAAAGAACTGTTCCTTTCTAAAAATCTCCCTTGAGTGGTTCCTGCATTCAACGAAGTCACCTATTGTGTGCAGTTGGTACTAGATGAGTCTGTTCAATAGGAGAGACTTACAGCTGAAATTGTGGGAGGAGAGGGGGGAAAGTCAAACTAGGCAAATGGGGAAGGGTCAGTGTTTTACTTAAGAAACGTGCCTATAGAATTGCTTTTAATTTTCTACAAAGAATACCAAATTGGCCTGCTACCTCTTGTTATAACTAGTTCTGTTAGCTCTATCTGTCATTTGTTGACAAGGGATAATATTTGGCTTAGTTTCAAATATTTTAAGTCTTCCACTTGATTATTAGAACAGAACAACTGATCGACTCGAGTTGATAGGCCTTTATTTCTTTTTTGAAGCTTTTTCTTATAAGCAAGAGTGGCCCACTTTCATTTAGCGGAAGGATTGTTTTGACTGGAACACAAAGTCTAGTCTTTATTATTAAAAGGTATTTTTGAAGTGTCTTAGAAAAAAATAATTCCAGTTTACTCCTTATATGAAATGCAGTTTTCCAGGAAGATGTGGCAAAATAATATAGCATTCCCATTTCATCTTCAAGATGAGTTCTTGCATTCATGAAATACTTTGATCAATAACAGTTATTTCAGTTATTTCCTTGATATGAGTGTTATAATATTTTTTCTTCATACATATTCCATTTGTTCAGATTATTTTGTGGCTTCAGTATGCATCTTTGAGGTTTTTACTTAGTAATCCCAGTGTTTAAACTCAAAGATTAATTTAACACTCTGAAGTAGCTTTAATCAGTTTCTGAAGTATTTTTATTATCGTTGTTGTTACTATTATAATTGTTATTGTTATTTGAAGCATAGGCTAAATATTTCTAGCATAGTTCCTCTAAAAATTAGAGCAGAAAAGTAAAATACATATTTTTTTGAAAAAATAATTCTAGCTTTAAAAAAGTATGATACAGGGCTACTATGTATGCTGTTTTCTATATTAATGGCTTGTTTTGGTTTACACTAAAAGTTTTTAATTTGTGATCTTCAAGTTTTTATTTGAGTTTACTCATTTTCTCACTGGGCTTGTCAGTTTTTGTAATTGAAGGAGCCTTGCTGACAGTGTTCGCAGAGGGGCTTTGTTCCTTGGAATCCTCTCTAGGCTATTGTTTGAAGTTGATAATTTGCTGACTTTAAGGACATGTTGAAGTAGGTGTTTGTTTTTGCCTTGGTTTTGACAGGGGTTGCATGGATGGATTAGCACCTAAGTGTAATGCACGGTATTAACTGGTGACTAGGTACAGACCCGTATTCAAAGGAAAAGAAAACTAAACTACAGCATAGTGGACATCTTAAGAAGTCCTGTATCTTCCTTACTCTCCTGGAAAGAAGGAGAAAGGAAGGTAAGGTAACTGATGCTACTAACGTTGTACAATGTCTCATCTGACTGCCTTGGGTACTACAAAGATGTATCTTGGTAGAATAGAAAGGACTGATGAATGATACTTTAGAAAGATACTAAGAATGAAAAAATATTGAGATAATGGAAGCGGTGGCAGAGGAATAGTAGTGACATCAAAGAGGACAAAGCATTCAGTGAGGAAATTAGTAGTAGAACTGCAGAATGAAGTATAATCTGAGGTGCGTATTTTTAGATAATAAGGCTAAAACAAAGAGACAAGCTTTTAAAATCAGCTGGACTTCAGTGGTATGTTGGAAGGCTGGACTTCTGTCAGGATAGTAGACCTTGGAAAGGACAAGGAAAAAAGGATATTTATAAAAGAGGAAGAAATGGGCTTGAGGGAAGACAATGATGTAGGATGGGGTTTTTTATTTCAATATGTCATAGGAGGCTGAACTTGCCAGGACCAGATAGATCACTTCTTGATAACAGATGATTTTGAACAAGGGTTCGAATGAATTCTGAGTTTTCCAGGGTGGTTTTAGGCATCAGTGATCAGAAACCAATCGATTTGGTTGGAAAACAGAAAGAAGATAGTGTGGATGTGTGGGAGCTTTTGGCTGGTGATTAGCAAAGCTGCTAGCTTTTGCTGTCTCTGTATTTGACTGCAAATTAAATAAATAGTATGGTAATGGTTGATGACAACCAACTTTGCCTGACATCTTAATTTACCTTATTGGCCTGTTTACTTTCTGAATATGTATGCCTGGATAACTGTTACTTGTGAACACTCTCATTCCAGACTGAAGTGTGTCATGGTCCTAACACACGTAAACTATCTGGCTTGTGCTCCTTACTTGATATAAATATGGATTGAGAAGGAAAATATTGCATTAATTGGATATGATTTGGTGAATATGGTGTTTGGAAATAGAGAAAAGAGGAAGTGAAGTGAAGAAGCACACGGCATCATCACCGTGTGAGATAAAAATGGGAGACTGAAAGACTCCTGCATTAGAAGGAAAACACTGGAATAAATACAGATGGGAGTTACATCATGAGAAGCAAATTCCTGGTGTGTGCAACAAACATGGCATGCAAACACACACCATCACTTGTAGAGAAAGTTAAAAAAGCCTTACAATGGAAGGAAAACCATATATATACTACTTGTTTTGTAAATATAAATTTGCGTAATGAAATCTTCCAAGTGAAATGTGGACAACCTAGTTAATGATGTGATGAAAGACTGCTGTATGCTGAAACAGCAGTTCATGAGACTTTGGTGCTCTTTTTCTTCCCTCAAGCCTTGGCGTTTTGGATAGAATATATGAGTGGATTGCTGAATCAGACTAATAAGGTTGCACAGTTTCAGTTTTCTTTTTCTTTTTTTAAGCAGAATGGCATGGTTCCTTAAAACCTAGTTTTAGCGGGTGTCCCCCACACCCCCATTCTCAGAGCAGTCTGCTACAGTTTACTAACTTAAATTTGTGTCAGTGCCAATGCAGGCCTCGTAATCAAGCCTTTTGAAGTGCAAGTAGCCTTTTAATTTTTCTCAATATGGCTTTAGATGATTACTTAGCAAGTCTGCACCCTTTTGTTTTGGCCCAGTTTCTGCCTAAGCTTTTAATGTGAATATAGTTCTCTAGCTAAGGGAGGAGAAAAAGTCTTGCTTCATGTAAAATCAAAACTGTTGACCAGAAAGTTAGTCTGCATTTTTAGAAAGCTATTTATACTCTAGGAAGAAGAGGCGTTTTTAAGGAGAAAAATAATATTATGGAGTCTATAAAATCTCTTCTTAGTTCAATTTAAGCCTGTAAAAGTGTTTAGAGTAGTTAAAAGAACAAGATGTGAGGGAATTTGTGATTATATTTAATTTTAAAGATGGTACTAAAATTTACATAGACTTTTTTGCAAATCATTGTAAACATGGACATACAGATTAATGAGAGTATGGATTCATTTGTATGCAAAGATATTTTTGCTTACTTTACACACACACTGTACTGTGAGTGTCCATATTGGGGAATGCAGCCTTGGACATACACAAAAATTTGCTCCCATACAATTCAGCTGGAAGAAATTTAAACAACTGAATTGTAGACTTGCATAGAAACACAAGTTTTTATTAAAATTCTGGATATCTTTGTGGTTGGTTTGTTGGTTTTTGTTGTGTTTTTTTTTTAATTGAAAATAATGTCTTACAATTGATCGATTGTAAGTCCCTGACTATTTTGATTTTATTGCTTTTTGCATGACTTTAGTCAAGCCAGTAGAAATTCACATTAACTTATTATATGGATATTTTAGTGCATCTTTAATTGCCTTGGTTGGTTGGTTGGGTTTTATTCCTCATGTACATCTATTTGTTTAAAAAGGCAGAAGTTCGCTGAGCAGTTTCTGTAGAAAATCCTTTAAAATCACTCATATTATGAAGTGCCCTAGATAGGGATACTTTTCTTAAAGGGTCATACATAACGTTGACACGAATAGCTGAGGGCTTTTGTAAGCAATTTACAATTTGTTGACAAATACACAGAGTTCAGATAAGGGGGAAAAAAATTCTCTAGATTATAAAGAAAGTAAGATCTATTTGATAATGTCCTGAATTTGGGGGAAAAATAACCTGTGGATTTTACTGATAAAGTAGGTGAGTATGCATTGGGAAGGAGAAGGAATTCCATTTACTGAAGTTATATGTCAAATGTGTACTTTCTCTTGTAATCTAATATGAGCTTTCTGAGTCAGAGACTTAGCAAATGCGATTGTTCATTTCCAAATTTGGATATTGAAATAAATCTGTAGTTTCTGTAATGCAAATATATGAAAAAAAAAAAAAAAAGAAAAAAGAAGGAGATATGCTCTGACACCAAGTGAACACACAGTTCCAGAAATGTGCAGTCTGCATGAATGACATATAGTTTGTTGGCTGACCAGAAACTTTGTGCTAAATCAAGGCCAACGATGAAATTCAGAGGCAGATTTTTTGCAGTGCCTACACTGTATTACTATGCCCGTGTGTTAACACTTTGGATCGGTTAATTATACCCTCCTATTTGAACGTTTTCATTTACATAAGGAGCAGAACTTGATAAATCAAATCTAAAATTCAGTGTTTGAATTATTGGATGGGGTGTTAGGTAATCAGAATTTTAAAAGCAACAGTTAAAGCAAAACTGGCCCCATAAAAGCAAACCACTCCAGATTGTGAATTTCCAATGAACCTTCCCCATGCTTACCAACAGTGGGCCACGGTTATATTTTCAAACTTCCTTATAGAGTTATTTCTTATTATTGGGTTCAGAGAGCTAAATAGAAAGGTAAATTACTGAGTGTTTCATAAACGCATCTTAAAGCAAGACTTCTTTTTCCAAAATTTTGCCTTTGGGCCTTTTATCATGAAGCAGTAAAGTTAGGAAGTTGATAGCATGCTTGTGATAGCTTGTAGCTATCATGTCACTCCATACAAGATTTTTTTTCAGAATCCAAAGAAAGAAATGAGTAGCATGGGGTGGGGGTGGGTGGCGCAAAGTAGTGAGATTCCTGAATTATTAAAACTTACTTTTAGGGTTGTAGCTTTTTAAAGGCAGACTAGTTTACTCCACTGTTGTCATGCTAAGAATCAGGAAAGGCTTATAGACATTTGATTTAACGTCTCTCTAACACGAAGGAATACAGCATTGAATCTGCATTCCTTAACCCCAGCCATGATGATGACTGTCTGGAAAATGCATACGTACGGCAAGAAATGTTCTTTTCAATTTAGTAAAATGAAGTTTTGCTGATCTGGCTCGGAATTTTTGAAAGAAGTGTTTCCACACTATAATTTTGAAGACAGTTTTTTTCTTCCTGTTTAAAATGAAAATATATAGCATATTTTCTCAGCGGGAAAATTCCAGAAAGTTTTCAGAAAACTTTGCTTTAACTTAACAAACTAAAGCCAAAACTTTAGAGCAATGATGAAGCTATCTTATTGTTGGTTTTTTTGTTTTGTTTTGGGTTTTTTTGAGGAGGAAGTGGAAGGAAGTATGCCATAAAGTTTACATAAAACTTTAACCAGTTACCTTTTTTTATGACCCTTTTAAGTCTTACTGATAACAAGTCTTTTAGCTTGACAGCTATTTGATTCTAGATAAGATATCAGATGATCACTGAACAGATGACAGTGACTTTTTATTGCTATCAAGTTGTGCTGAATTTGAGTGGACTGCTGAAAAATGAAGACTATTCTGCTAGCAGCTCTCTCATTCCAGCTGCTGTTCTTCTGTTTATGTCTAGAGTTATATGAAAAGGTTTTATTTGCCAAAAAAGAACTGTGACTCTACAAAGTTGTAGAACAACCAGCCTATAGGTTGGTTATCTCAG
This sequence comes from Falco naumanni, assembly GCF_017639655.2. Classification (NCBI taxonomy): domain Eukaryota; kingdom Metazoa; phylum Chordata; class Aves; order Falconiformes; family Falconidae; genus Falco; species Falco naumanni. The sequence continues at coordinate 76,297,163 of NC_054059.1, forward strand.
AGAGGTGCTTGTTTGCCCGAGCTGTGTTGTTTGGTGCAAGGTAGCCCAGGCTTAACTGCATGTGCTTGGAAATGTCGTGTGGACACATTTTACCAAGTTATTTGGTAACTACCAAGACCTTGAATGTATTTAGTTAATACTATGAAATCTGCTTTCCAAATTTAAGTTGTAAAATTAAGAACAAAATCATTTTTTTATGTAGTAAGACTGTATGAATTAAGTGTGTTATGATCAGCACAGATTTAAACATATTTTCTTTCTCCATGGAATTTGTGCTCTTTTGATTCAGAGGGAAAGGACAGAAAAAAGGGAAATATCTCTGTTCTCAGAAAATAACTTCTTTAAAAGATCTTGATGTACAGTGACATGAAATAATATTTCAGAGCTCTAAAGGGATGCAGAAGTACATGAGCATTTACTTGCTGACATGTGAAACTGGAGAACCCCAGTCAGTCTGAAAGACTGAGAAAACTGGCCAGTAATATTACCATCGTATGCTACCTTGCAGTTCATGCCACTTAATAAAGAGTCAAGGTCAAATTAAAACAGTCTCCATGAAGATTAAGACTAAATGTTTCCTTATTCTTTAAAACTTACTTTACTTTAATCAACCACTTCCTTCATTACTGCTAAGAATAGTTGAGCCTGGTGACACCAGAGCCGTTCTACTGCCAAGTGACATGGCATGACACTTCCTGTTTTACTTTCTTGAAAACTTAAGAAACAGAAGCAAAGTTAGTATTTCTGGTTTTCCATAACACGTGCCGCTGTACTCTCTTCCTTAGTGAGTAGTTCAGATCTCTTCCACATCAGAATGTTTTGAGTTTTTGAACACTTTTGTCTATTGCCATGTGCAATGTTCAGTGTTTCCTTATTAATTGGTGTGAGGACATGTTCTTTTAGGGTTTTTTTTGTTGTTGAAAACTGTCATGATGGGTAAGATGATTCAAATTCTCCTTTGCTTTAACAATGAAGCAGATGTAAGCTCTTTCCTCACCCCCCTAGAAACGAACTCACCTGTAAAACTGAATTTATCCACTTTGTGATTCCCTCTTTGCCCAGAGGTTGCAAAGTGTTAGAAAAAGTGGTGTTAGCTGCAGCAGCTCGGTTTCTAGAGTGTGTAAGTGCATTTCTACCATTTCACTTAGTAATTACAGACTATTTTCATCCATCCTGGAGGGATGTGGCTGGTCAGGACGGCACAAAGACAGCACTTTTAACAGGAGCCAAGTTCTGGAAGATTTTTGGGAAGCGCTGTGTTCATTATTGCAAATACTCACTTTGTAAGAACTAGGTAATAGCTGAATGAAGCTGTAGAACAACGGGCCTCTAGGCTGGCTCTCTCAGAGACGCTTTTTGCCCAAACTGTATTTTTCAGCGCCAAGTGATGTTTGGAAATGTCGGGTGAGTGCAGTAGGTCTTGCAGAAGAAGGGAAGGGAATCAGCACATTCCCTTGTGCGCTGCATTGGGAAACTGTAGAATGACGGAGGTGTCACTAGATGATGGTGCTTATATGCAGAGGAGCTGTGTACTGCATTTGTGATTTGCCTCGTCACATGACAGGGTAGGAGCTGGAGGATGACCCTCTGCCATCACAGGCCTACAGTTTTAAGTCCCGTTGATAGGAATTCTCTAGAGCGTCACCAAAATAGCATTTTTCTGGAATAATATTTTTTTCCTAAAAGAAGCTGCAACAATTAACTTTGTATGAGCATTTCTAATAGATACAGAGATCTGAGTCCTGTGGCAGACCAACTTGAGTATCATCAGGCAGCATTATTACAGGAAAACTCACAAAGAACATGAACGAGTCTTTGATATTTGGGGGGAAATGTGAGGAGAGATCTAAACAAAACCATGTTTAGCGAAATTTCTCAAATCTTATTTAATCGTGGCAGTTTTCTCTCAAATATCTTACGTGCAACAGGAAAAGGGATAAAATAGTGTGTGTAAGAAAACAGTGTAATTTTGTAGGCACTGAGTATTAATGTCATATCCCAATGTTCTGTGGTACCCAAAGTTTTATACAGTTGGTGGATCTTTGAGAGGTTATCTGTAAAATATATTCTTGTATGTATACCTTAAATGTAAAAATCTGATTATTTTGAGCCAGCAAGGACTGCTGCAAGTATGTGCAGACCTATAGTATGACATACCCATTTCACATGAATGTAAGCAGAACAAAAGTTCAGCCTTTTCGCAGTTGTCACGGTCCTTACATTTTATACCATTTAATCCACTTTGGAACGTCAGTTTCCATTTACACTAACAGTCTTATTGATGGTAATTTGTCAAAACGGAAGGGAATGGACTAGGGAGTTTGTTTCTCAAACTCAAGGTGTGCCCCCGTGATTAAAATCTGTGACCCTCTTTGGCTGCCTCTTTCACCGGTGGATGTACTGGGTATCTCTTGTTTTAAGGAGGCTCTTTCTACTGCAAAAAATGAGATGCAGTTAAAAGTTGTATGCAGTGTGTCTCATGTCGCATGGGAGAGAGTATGTCTGGTGGAAGTACCAGTAATATTTTTCTAGTGCTGTTTGGAGGAATTTGGAGTTGATGTCCAGTGTATGGATTTGTGAGCTCATACCATGGAATCCAAGTGCGTGCTTAGGGCAATGCAGATAGTCTGACCTCTCCAATGTGAACATGGCAGGCTCGATCTCTGCTCCGGCCTGAAGCAGCATCTTACTATGAAACAGTTCTAATAGAAACGTATAAAAACTTTCTTGTTCTGGCTAAAAATGGCTTTGTATATTTCAAAAGCTCTCTTGAGTACTGTGTCAGAATCTGAAGCCTGCTTTGTGGAACAGACAGCCTCAGCTGTTTAATAGATTTATTCTTTTATCTTCACACTGAGTGAATGAAAAAGCTTTAATTTGGGCCTCACTGTAGTAGGCATACAAAAAGTGGAATTGCTTCTTATGCATTTTTGTGGCATATTGACTTTGAAAAGTCAAAGCTTGCAATCTTGTTCTCTCTTACTGAACAATTTCTCCTCTTCCAGTACTTGACTCCTTATTCAATTTCAGTGCAGCCTCTGAACCTGCTTCCAAATTTCTACCTCTGAATGTGAAATAACCCTCAAAATGTTAGCACATCTCTCCTTTCCTATCAGCCTTTAATTAAAAAAACATTTATTTGGATACTTTAGGAGGCACCAACCCCAATAGCTGGATATTTTTTTTCAGAATAATTTAAAGCAAATGTATGCAGTATGTGAAAACAGGTTTACACACATATCAAAAAGGCTTGAGATAATTTCTTCAGAGAACACAATGCTACCACGTGTTCAAGAAGTTTACCAGAAATTTATCTAAACATATTTTTGTGTTAGAAATCACTCTCTGTTACTGAATTTTTAATTTTTTTTTAGATTGGTAAGTATAGATAATGATGTTATTTAACTACTTCTAATTTTCTATCACATCATTCTATCTGTAGCAATTTGTTATATATTATGAAGGCACAAATTCTTACAGTATTGCTTTTTTGTTGTTGGGTTTTTTTAATGACACAGACAAGATATTTCTTAATATTTGATGGGTTGGTTGCTATGCCTGCTCTTGGGCAGAGTGCTTTTCCATTGGAATATCAATAACCATTTTGTGCACTGAGGAAGAATTATAATAAAAAAGATAATTTCTGATATGACTAATTCTAGGACAAGGTAGAATGTGTTGTCTTCATTGTTTTAACATAATGTAATACATTTCCATTATTTCTTCAAAATCACTGAGTTCCTTATTGTTGCTGCCAGTATTTTATAAGAACTGTATAAAACCCCCCAGCATTCTTAGCATTTGTTAATGTATATTAACAACTTGAAGGTAAAAAGTTTGTTTCGAAATTAAACACACTTAGTATGCTCCCTTTTCAAAATACAATATGAATATTCTCTTCTTATAATCTTCTGCTAGTTGGTTTACATATGCTGAATTTTACTTTAGAACGTTATTCCAATGCATACAATTGGTTGTCAAAAGCTCATTTTCATGTGACAAGCAACTACTGACTTTCCTTTTGGATTATGCAAATTATTGCTTAGAGTCAGTACATCATGGTCCTTTTCTGTGTGTTTGAATGGTGTGAATGTGGCGCACAAGTCCTGTCCCTATCTTTCTAAGCTTTGCCTCTGAAAGTGACTTGATACACTCGCTGTTTACCAACTGGATTATCATAGTATTTAGCATCCCATACAGTGGGGTCATCCTATGAGGATCCTGTTGCAACAGGACAAAGAAATAGTCCCTGCCTTGGGGATTATTCAATTTAAATATGAATGCATCCATTCAAGCAGGGAGGGCAATTGAAGAATCAGTGGACATGACAATTTCTGAGCCTGTAGACAGTACTGTTTCTACTGAGGATTCAGAGGTTGTCCAACTTGCTTTACAAGATCACTGAAAATTACTTTTTTGTTGGTTTTGGGTGGAACTTTCTTCAGTGCAGTGTTTCAGCATTGTAACTGAAAGGGAGTAATCTTTACTCTTCCACAATAATTCATGCTCTGTCTAATCTGAAGTGGTTTACTTTACTGTAATAGGTTCTACTACCTGAGGAAAAGTCCGTGTCTTGCAAACAGGCTTCTACTCCCAACTTTCTAAGCTTTTGAACTGCATTGGATATAGAAAGTATTATACAAAATCTACTTGTGTTTATCTGCTGATTTTATCATACTTCTTTGCATGAATCTTGTTGATGACATACCTGTACCATTATGTGTTGAAGATTTCTCATTCTCAAAGATGAAACTGGGATTAAAGTTCTGTATTAAGGGTATTTTAAGGATAAATACATTTACAAGGAAATCGCAATTACTATGAAATGTTGAAGGCACAGAGATAAGTACATCTAAATACTTTGAAGTAGGGAGATGTCTTGGAGTCATCTAGTCTGCCATACATCATTCTGTCCTGAAGAGATAATGTGCATGCATGTAAATTATGTTCTGGATGTCATTTTAGGCTCCCTGTAGAAAACAGATCACTTAATGCTCAGTCAGTAGGGTTTGTTTATGTTATCCTGCCCTTTGACACCTAGATTCATGAATGGAAGAATGAAAGGAGACAAAGACAGTTTTGATTCTGTTTGTTTAAAATTTTCACTGATACAAGAGCTTGACTGACATATACATAGCTTCTATTTGCAACTGGTAAAGACTGCTAAAAATTAGTATTGGTTAATAATAAACTATGGGGAGTTTGGTCCCTTTCCCCTCCCCTGCCCCTTCTCTGTCATATAAGTGACATAAGCAGTCAGTGCTTGCAGATGTTTTTTCAACCTTTCCCTGGAAAAACTGGTCTAAGAATTTCATGTTAAGGGGCTTCTTTTTTATCTCATTAATTACATTATGTGGTAGGCTTTACTGTATTTTGTTGGGTTCCATGATTTCCGGTTTTAAATGACTGAACTGAATTGGAAGAGTACAGATGAAAGATTCTCAGTCTGCGTGTCAGTGGGGGTGGTTTTGCCATTGATTTCAAAATAATTGTGATTTCACTCTGCTACTTTACATGGCTCAACCCGAACAAGATATAACTTCAATTCCATTTTTGTAGTTAAACTCTGCATAGGCTGCATAATTGAACTGTTTATAATAGAACTGTAAGAATAGGAAGATATCCAGTTTATTCTGGAAATTGAATTAGCCTTAATGTATCTCAGCGTCAAAACTTGTGTTAATGGAACGATAGAATATGGGTATTAATAGTCTAAGAAAATACAGTGCTAAAACAGTCACAAACTTATCTAAACATATTTTTCAGTAACAGAAGGTGATTTCTAACAAAGTTTAAAATCAGTGACAGTAATGCTATAGTCAGTAATAGCTCTTTATAAAACACTGATATTCACTGAGAGATAACCTAAGTTGCTTTATGAAAAACTTAAACAGCGTTTTTAAATGAAACAAAACATGAATTGAGATACCATTTGTAGGGGCGACTCTTCAGGGGAAGTAATAGAAGGTATGCTAAAGAGAAGCTGCTAGGACTTTGTGATAGGTATTCTTTGGTATAATGAGTATATATGCCAGTATATATATGGTATATATATGAGCATATAATGGTATAATATATGCCAAAGAATGTATATTTTTTGTAACTGCTTTTTAAGTTCTTTTTAATAAATGGCGGCTGTATTATATTAAAAAAAACAACCCAACCACAAACAACTAATAGTAGTGAGTTTTGTATTTGTAGTAGTTGGAAGGTATGACTTATTAAATTATTTTCCCTGAAAAAGCCAAGATGACAGGTGGCGTGATTCTGACAGACACAAGTCTGTTTTTGAGGGGTCTGTTTTTAACTGTTAGATATTATACAATTATTCCTGTAGATGATGAGGAGTTTTTTCTCAGCCTGTGAATGAAGAAGAGCAGTTATGATTGTATGATTGGAGTCTCTCTTTGTTAAAAATAAAATGCCTTTAGCTGAGTAACACTTAACACCTGCGGAATTCAAAGTTCTAGTCTAAAGATCCATTGCTCCAAAATTTCACATTGCATCTCTGTCTCAATATTTACATGTATGTGCCATTTTCCTTGTTGGAGAAGGGAACTGTATTTGAACAAACAGTATTTTTTTTATATTTTTTTTTTTACCCCAAGTCTTGCACGAGAGCCAGACTAGCGCAGTTCCACTGTTTTGGTAAGGACTGTGATGGTCTTGCACCAGCACTGAGAACATGTAGGCTGTTGTCACTCATAACCCCTTCCCCACAACCCCCAAATCAGCAAAGCTATGATTGTTGGTGGATTATTCTGTAGATACAGTTCTATGACTACGTCATTTCAACAGAGGGTTCTTTTCAGTTTCTACTTTTGCATTTCTCTCACAAGCAAAGACTAAATGTGAAGAAATACAGCACAACTAAGGAAGCGTGCAACAAATACTGACTACACAGCAGCTCATATGTATTTCCATTAGTCAAATAATGGGCTTCCCATCCTTCTACCTCTTGTCTATGTCTGCATATTAATCAAGTATCTGAAATATGCATACTAGAGGTAACCATTTATACTGTAGTAGTTATAGCTTTAATTGTAAATTTGATGTACAATAATCTGAACCATTTTTTTTATGAGCTGTGCTCATAATTTGTTCATTGTATTATTTCCAATCCATTTTCCACAGCTGCAATCCGAATAACTGGCTCAATTATAGTTAGTGTTATCCTTTAATATTCACTGTGCCTCATGGAAAACTTTGAAAGAGATACTCCATTTAAAGACAATTATGCTTAAATATCATGGTTTCCTAAAGACATTTGCATGAAAACAACTGCACATAGAACTCATTTTCGTCTTCCATACTCCTATCTGCAGTAATAATTCTCCCGTGTTGACATCATAATCAACTGTCATTTAATATGATTATCAGAGTTCAGTGTGACCAGAATGTTCTGGCTTGGACACATGGATAAGTAAAGTAGCATGGCTTAAAAACCAGGCATAACCTTCATTTTGCTTCTGAAAACTGGATTGTTCTGATTTAGGATCTTTAAGAAATAAATGCTGTTAATAAATACACTGAAAATATATAAATGTAAAAACATTGGTTTATGTAGTCTGTTTTTAAAAATAAGCAAACTGAAACAAGTTTGAACTTGCATTAAGAAACTTTTGTGCATATTTTTTTTTAATTGCTTCCTTTTTTCTAGTGGCAGCTTTAGTTTTAGGAAATGATACCTCGTGACAGATTTAAGTGGGTTATCTGGTCCAGAACATGTGAAAACACAGGCAGCTTATCAACCGTGCTCATTTCTCTTTTGTACTGTTCTTTTTCATTACACTTAAAAGTACGGGCCTGAAGGCAGATTTTTCTTGCAAGGCTTGGATTTCCATAAAGTAGCCATTGTGTAACTGCTACTCTGCTATACTGGCAAAATACATAATGCTACTACTACCTACCCTACTACGTGGTTCTTTGAAGAGTGGAAGCTAACCTGACTCTGAGCACACAGAAAACGCTGTGTAGAATCAATTGAATGTAAATTAAATGTCTGATCTTCAGCTTTTGGCATATTATTCCTGCCTATACTCCTATTTTATCAAATTGCACTTCCCATTTTTTCAAGATTAGTAGAGCTTGAGAGTCACGGTTTATAGAATTGTCATCTTGATAAATAGTAGAGATTAATGCTTTCATCCAAATTATGCATTCTTTTTAGGATGATAACATTACATAATAATAGGGGCAGATTTCCAAAGTCTTGATCAACAAAATGATCACAGAAAGACTTCTTAAATAATTCATTTCCATCTATCAAGGCTGACATGAGGCAGCGTTACCAAACAGCCTCCTTTTGACAGGGTAGTCCAATAGTACAGTTCTTATTCATTGCTCTGCTGCTGGCACAGGAACATTGGTCGGCATGTATCCAGGTCGCCAGGAATCTTGGAATCATTCCACGTTAAAGAACTGTAACTGTAACTAACAAACCAGCTGCTGTATTGAGCTCAGAAGGAAGTCTTTGTAGCTGTGTGGAAGGAACTTAAGTTATTTGCATAACATCCAGCAGTCTTAGCGGGAAGGGTTGGTAGGAGCACAACGGCGGGGGAGGAATCCAGCTTTTCTTTTCTGGCCATATCTGTCAGTGATTCCATTCTTAAATGCTAGGATGACATGAAAAGAGAGAGGTGAAGAACTCGAGCAAAAGGACTGTACGGGTGTGAAGAGAAGGGTGCTCGGTCATATTGACACAGTCTTTGTGGAAGTAACAGTTTATTAAATTCAGCAAACAAAATCGGTTTATAATAAATAGCGTTACCATCTATAGGGGAAAGTTTGTGACTTGCTAAATTCTTCCTATGGAGAGAGAAAAACCTTAAAGAACAACAAATACAGGAGAATATAGTGCTATCCATCAGCATAGGTCAGTTTTAAACCAAAACGTGCTGTTGTACTGAGTTACAGGAATTTACAGGACTAGGCCAACTTCAGATTTTTTAAAAATATCTACTAGTATACCTTAAATATACTGTGCCACATCTTCCAATATTTTCCAATAAAAAGTCAATCTACGGTTCCAAAACAGGCATTTCTTTGGTCTTCTGTCATAGCAGCTTTATAGCGTAAAGAAAAATAATTCTCTTTTTAAATAGTACCTTTTCAAGGTACCTTTTGTTTTATGATACGATACTCCGGCCATACTTCATCAAGTATTTAAGCTGCCACCACCACCACCACCACAACAAGTCTTACTTTCCTGTGGCTTTCAGGATCTCTCCTGCCTGCCTTCCACAAATACAGCTGTTTGTGAGACCGAACAGTAAATCATGTTTTGGGTTTGGACTGAAAATAAATTGGGTGGTAGTGTCCCTTTGTTTCTCTTTCCTTCTGCCTCTCACCACCTCATCCCCGATTTAATTTTGACCTGGTTTATGTTCCTGATCCAATTCACTGCTTTTGCGCAAATGCTTATAACAGAAAAAGGGTTAATGCAAGGGAAGAATGGAATTTTTGCAGGGTAGCCTTTTCTGACCTTACATGTATTTTCCCATTCTGTAAGAGATTACTTTTTATTTATTTTTTTTTAAAATACGTATACTAATGACTTCTATGAATGGCTTTTATGTAGGAAAAGGCAAGAAGGCTAGAAGATGTAATTCACCGTAATTTCAATAAAAATTGAATTAATCTTCAATAAGAAGTCAAATATCTTTCCCCATATGTGAAACTGACCTTTCTGTGTTCTCACTATTTTATATTAATGCAGAAACAGAAAAGGTGATTCTGGAATAGTTTAGTTTTCCTTTAGTGTTTTTATTTGGCAAAGATTTCTCACACTCCTACAATTGTATAAAGAACACTCTGAAGAGATGATAAAAAAGGTGTCAGCTGTTCTTGTTATGTGTATCCCACGGAAGTTTTCTTGTATCTCACCTTTGTAATATTACTTGTGCCCCCAAAATATTAAGCATATTGACATATCTTAAGAGATATGTCAATATTCCTGGAGAAGGACTTGAGGGTGTTGGTGGTTAAAAAACTGAATACGACCTGGCAGCGTGCACTCACAGCTCAGCAAGCCGCTGGCATTCTGGGCTGCATCAGAAGCACGGCTGGCAGGGCAAGGGTGGTGGTTCTGTCCATCTACTCCACGCTCATAAGACCCCACCTGGAGCACTGTGTTCCTGCTCTGGGGCCACCAACATAAGGAGGACATGGGCCTGTGAGATTGAGTCCAGAGGAGGGCCACAGAGATGGATCAGAGCACCTCCCGTATGAGGACAGGCTGAGAGAGTTGGGATTGTTTGCCCAGGAGATGAGACTGCTCTGGGGACACCTTATAGCTGCCTGCCAGTACCTAAAGGGGGCTGATAAGAAAGACGGGGACAGAATTCTTTGTGGGGCCTGTATAGATAGGGCAAGAGCCAATGGTTTTAAAGTAAAAGAAGGTAGATTTAGATTAGCTATTGGGAGGAAGTTCTTTACTCTGAATGTGGAGAGGCACTGGAACAGATTACCCAAAGAAGCCTGAAGTGCTCAAGGCCAGGCTGGACGGGGCTGTGAGCAACCTGCTCGAGTGGAAGGTGTCCCTGCCTGTGGCAGGGGAGTCAGAACTAGATGATCTTTAAGGTCCCTTCCAACCCAAACCGTTCTACGATTCTATGACTGATATTTTCCTTTTTGTGCTTTATTTTCATAAGTCAATGTTTAAAAATCCTACATGCCACTCTTGAAATACTGTTTCCCTGAACACATCAGTTGTTTAAACAATCTTTTGGACTCCTGTAAGAAACCAGAAACTTTGTTTTAATTGACATCATTGCCATTAAACAGTAGTTCTGAGAAATTTGTATGTAGTGAAAGTAAGCTGCAATGATGTATTGTTATTGTTATCCATTGGTAGTAACACGTATAAACCATGTCAATCATGATGCTACTCTTATCTTCTGTTTATTAACCCATTACGATACAATAGAAGAGTCCTAAAGTTCACTGTATCAAACACAAATTTGGTTTTGATTTCTGACAAGCAGAAAAAATCTGTTAAGTTTTAATTTATATTATTTCTTTCCCCCCCTGCCTCACAGTTTTGTGATTTGTTTGGGTTTTTTTTTTTGTGAAAATTTTTATGGCGTTAAATGTAGGGGGAAAAACCCCCACATATCTTTTGAGTTCTTGCCACCTCATATCTTCACTGAAATAAGAGGAGAATTCATATTCCGGGCTAATTTGACCTGACCTTTTTTTAAAAAAACTCTGGTAAATACATATTATGCTTATTTACAGCATCTTAAAAGATCATTATGTTGGCATTTTTGTTCAAGGAACAAAAGATGAAAAAAGGTACCTAACATGCTGTCTTGTCTCTCTCATTGTGGCCTGCTTTTATGCAGTAGGTTAAAGGATGGGCTCTGCCTGCAAATGAATCTTCACAGCATGAGTCATAGTCATTCTTAAGACCATTAAAGTCATTGAAGAATATTTTTATATCTTAATAATCCCAATTTTGTAATAAAATTAACACTTATCAATAGGGCTACTATCTTTTCTTATTTGTGGAAGACAACAGATGTGTTAAGCCCTGTAACTGAGTTAACCGTCTAGGTTTCCAACCAGAGGAATATAATGTAACAGAAACAACTATAACTGTTTTATACAGCTAAATAATAGTTTGCACTCCAGATAAAGGAATGTAAGTAAATCTCCCTTTGGGGAGAGAGGCAGTGGGGGGGGAAAGTGAAATACATTTATTCATTGAATTAGTAGTGAAGATAATACTTATTTTTATTCTTTTAAATGGGGCAAAACACTTTTCTTTGTCTAAGCTCCTATCTATTTCATGTATTTTACTTATATTTTCTACCAGTCTTGCCCCAATAACTCCTGTGTGTATTAGCCAGTTTTAAGCAAACTTGAAAATGGTGTCTTAGAGGTAGCTATGTTCTTTCACATTATGTAAAAGACACCGGTGATTAGACAGAGGCTGGGCACCTAAGTTGCTGTCAGCACTGAAGGACATGCGGAGGGCATTGTATATGGCTATGCTGCTTGCAGAATCTCTTCTGCTATTCACTGTGTGTGTACTGGTTAGCCCATGAGAGATAGGCAGGTTCAAATTGCTCGTATCCTGTGGGCATCGTACGGGAAACTGGGATTATTGCAGTTGCTGGGTTTTAAGGAGGCAGAGGATAGAAAACCATACAAAGCAAGTCTCATTAGTTCCAGTTTCTAGAGTGTTGTGTATATACAAGCAACATTGGAAGGTTACTGTTATTGACTATAAACGTTTTAATACACTTTTTTTTTTTTTTTTTATGAACAGATAAAAGAAATTTGTCTGGATTAATACTGAACTGGATGCATCTGAACTGAAGGAAATCTTTTAAGATTGCTTTCCCGACAGAAGTTGTACAATAATGGTATACTGAGGTTTTTGCTTGCGCGTCTGGGAAGACTGTAACTGTATTTTTATATTGCGGTTCATTGGCCCATAAAAGACAATGTAATAACAAAAGTAACAGTACATTTATGCAATAATAGTGGTTCCCATCCCACTGACTGGACATGAGTGATCAAAGGTCTTTGCAAGAAGATAAGCACAAAATTAGCAGAACTTCCTCAAAGTTCAGGGAGTCTTCAAGAAGCATGCAATCTGATGATTATTTTGCTAGAAAACTTAAAGCTTTGAACGGTAGCATGGGTCCTCCTGTTTCTTCAAGTGCATCTAGCAAAACTGAAAATAATCAAACAAACGGTACACCAGCTATGCCTAAAATGGGTGTTCGAGCAAGGGTATCTGAATGGCCTCCTAAAAAAGATTGCTCTAAAGAGCTGAGTAAAGCTGCTTGGGAAAACAGACCTCCAACCAGTTATGAAGGTGTTGGCTCAGTACTTCCAAATGGACAAAACGACCAAAGTGACGGACAGCAAGAAGAGCTAGAATTGGAATTTACAGAGGGAAAATATTCCATTGGTGATCTTTTTGTTCATTCCCCTCAAAGGGGACTTCATCCCATAAGGCAAAGAAGCAACAGTGATGTAACAATAAGTGATATTGATGCTGAAGATGTCTTAGACCAGAATGCTGTTAATCCCAATACTGGAGCAGCTCTTCATAGAGAATATGGCAGTACCTCTTCGATTGATAGACAAGGCTTGTCTGGAGAAAATTTTTTTGCAATGTTAAGAGGATACCGAGTGGAAAATTTTGAACATAAAACCCTTGCTCCGTTTGGATTTTCTGAGTTTTTCCACTGTGATCCTACAGTTTCTCCAAGTCTACATGCTGCTGCACAGATTTCCAGGGGAGAATTTGTCAGGATTTCTGGCTTGGATTATATGGATAGTGCCCTACTTATTGGTCGAGACAGGGAGAAATCTTTTAAGAGGAGACTAAAATCAGAAGCAGTAGAAACATCTCTATTTAGAAAATTGCGAACAGTTAAAAGTGAACATGAAACTTTTAAGTTTTCATCTGATCTGGATGATAGACTTGACAGAAACGTTCGTTCTTGGAACTGTCAGAAATGTTTTGCACATTATGATGTTCAGAGCGTTTTGTTTAACATAAATGAAGCAATGGCTACCAGAGTAAATGTAGGAAAAAGAAAAAATATAACCACTGGGGCGTCAGCTGCATCACAAACTCAGATGCCAGCAGGCCAAACAGGAAACTGTGAATCTCCTTTGGGAAGCAAAGAGGACCTCAATTCAAAAGAGAATTTAGATGCTGATGAGGGTGATGGGAAAAGCAATGATTTAGTATTGAGCTGCCCTTACTTCAGGAACGAAACTGGTGGTGAAGGAGATAGACGGATTGCACTTTCTAGGGCAAATTCAGCGTCTTTTTCTTCAGGTGAAAGTTGTTCCTTTGAGTCCTCTCTGAGTTCCCATTGCACAAACGCTGGTGTTTCAGTACTAGAAGTACCAAGAGAAAACCAGTCTATTCACAGAGAGAAGGTGAAGCGTTACATCATAGAACACATTGATCTTGGAGCATATTATTACCGCAAGTTCTTCTATGGAAAAGGTAAATTCTTCTAATGCAGCTGTTCTGAGATATGAATGGATTAGATTTAAGTTGCTTAGTAAAGCATTTTTTTTCCTTCTTCTGTATAGAGAGTCCTAGTGTATTACAGGGCATCCTGAAACTCTTTACTACAATTAAGGCTGTTATTTTTACTCTCCCAGAGGGATATTCAACACCCAGTGGGTTAGGTATAAAGTTATGAAATACTTGTGTAAGTTCATTCAGTAGGGGGTCATTTAAATTAGTATGTAAACTAATTTTCTTGGTGGGCAGGAAGAAAAGACGACATTTTTATCCAGTAAATGCATTGGAAATACTGATGTCCAGAGTAGAAATCATTATTTCCTAAAATGTGCCTCCAAAAGAGGTTTTAGCATTGAGGATTCTGACTACCGCTTTCTAGATTCTGCTGTCTTCAAGTATCTCTTGGAGCCTTTCATACTGTATGTACGTATATACATACTCCTTAAGCAGAGAACTTCTGATAGTGCTTAGTTTTTCAGCATAAAGGGAGGTGTTTTATGCCTTTCTTCTAGCCTTTTACCCTATTTTTTAGGATATGTTCATACCGCAAAGTGCCAGAGTACTCTTTTCAGCAGAGTAGTTCAGAAATTTGTTATTCAGACAAACCCTTTCCAGTTTGCGGTCTACTTTAGGTGTCTGTATTCAGTACTGCGTTCTGCAATCTGTGTGAAGTTTCTGCTTTTGTGGGGACAACCCCAGAATACCTATCTCTGTCCTTTCTGTGTTATGAATTACAGCTCAGTCTTTTTGCTGTTATTAAAAGAAAAGCAAAACCCCACCCTGCTCCTGTCCTTAAAAGACTGTTTGTTACTGCTTGAGTCTTCATGAAATCATGCTTGCTGGGCTTTCAAACTGTATTTGAACAGCAGGAAATAAGCACTGTACTGTACTCCTGGACTGTACTCCTTCCTCCTGTCACCCTTCACAAGGGACTCAAAAAAGAATCCAACACAGCGCTTGTTTTCACAATACAGTAGACACCTAGGGCATAGTGGCTCTAAACCCACTGTATTCAAAATGCAAGGAAGAAAATAATCTGGATCTGTCATGAAAAAGGAAGAAAAAGACCCAGAGCTAGGGATGGAGCAGGGAGTAAATTCAGAGGTTCACAATGGCTCTTAAGCTGGGTGGATTGTAAAGGATCAAGTAGTGTTGAGGGAGTCAGAGTGGAAGAGAACGAAGGGAAATGGTCACAGAAGGGTGGCATATTTTTTGAGGGGCAGAGAGGAGAAAGGGTTGGCATGGATGGAAATAAAAGGAAGATTGTCAATGGACAAAGGTGGTGGCAGGATAGGAAATTAAAAAAATAGAAAGATTAAGTCAAATGAAAGAAGACTTGTTTGTGAAATGCTTTTGTCATGGATGAGTTACAGGTTCTGAAGTGCTGACTGTTTTTTGTGAAGAAAAATTCAGAGAGATGAAAAAAGAAAATACAGAGTACTCAAAAATAAAAATATACTATAAACAAACCTAATGACCTTTCTGGGAAGCTGATGTGAGTGTAATTAGTTGTAATTAACTTCTGTTCTGGTATTATGTATATGTGATCTCTTGCCTAAAAGTAAAGTATGTTTATATTGCTATAGTATTAAAAAGTTAAGAAATAGTATCTGAGAATTTTATCCCCCATAGTATAATACTAGGAAACTTGAATTGTTACTGCCCTTGTTCCTATTTGTTCTGTAGGTAGAGTCCTTCAAAAGTAAATACGATGTGATGCATTTAACATGCAGTAAGAAATTGTTACCCTCTCACCTTTACAATGATATATAAGCCATGCCCAGTTCCACATTATCTTTCTGTAGAGCTGTAACAGAAGCTGCATGAGAGAAATCTGTGTCGGGTGGCTCTTATGAGACTGATAGCAAGTCAGGGCAAACGCGGTGATGGAACTAAAAACTTTATTTTCAATAGCTGTTATCTCAAGGGATCAGGTGTGTAAGGGATCTCCATATTACTTGCAGCTGAACACGGTTCTCACTTAAGCAAAGTTTATTGTGGATAGAGGAAATGAAGCAGGCATTTTACGTTGGACACCAAAATGTCTTGCTGCTGTGCTGATCTCCCATATAAGAAACAGTGACATTTATATGCATAGTGAGTCTTACTTCATGCTTTCATGACAGTGAGCTCTCCTAGCTGATTGTTCATTGAATTGTAGATTTAATAGCGCAGTTGAATTTAGCAAAATAATTGTGGAAGGATGAAATAAAAATTTAGCAAACGGTCGTCACTTGTATATAGAGACATATGTAATGCCATTGATTTTCTTTGTCTTTGCAAGATATCTATGAAAAAGAAATAACTTTCTGAATATTTGATTTAGTTCACAGTTTTATAATTGGCACTTGTCAGCGTACAAGTTTTATTTCTGTTTTAAGATGCATGGAAGAAACACCCTGGCATGTGTAGCACTAATTATTCCATTCCCTTTCAAGAAATGAGAGATTTGGAATTCAGTGTCTTCTGAAATGAGCTGTAGTTTTATACTGCATATTTATAAGCTTTGTAACTATTGTTAAAATCAAATCCCACATGACTGATGTAAAATATGTTAATGTTTATGGAAAATATCTTCTCAGTTTTCAGTTAAGATTTGTAAAAGCTAGAATATTTTATTTTATCTCATGGTTTTGATTCATTAATGGTGTCCTTTAGTGAACTATATTTTTGTGGGATAAAAGGGGATGAGAATGGAAAAAAAAAAGTCTGTTGATCTTTGCAAAGTATAATTGAAATATGCTTTTATTATTATTTATGTGTCCTTTTCCCCTTGTGCAATTATCCTCATAATACCTTGAGACTTGACTACCATGTTTGTTATTTGAGGGATGCTTGCAACTGTTTCTTAGTATATTGTTGTATCTGTCTGCTGATACAACAATGACAAAATGTCCTAGAAGAAATGTACAGGCTTAGCAAGCTTTTGGTATTAACTTAGTTTTGTGTAAGTAAGACTTTTGTATTAGAAGAAAAGTTGGCAATTATTTCTCAAAACGAAAAAGTAAAAAATAAGGAATATTTTGCCATCTCTCTTTTAAACAGCTAGAAAATGGCACTTATTTTCTTATTTTCTCTCGAGTTGATACTTTAAAATCAGCATAAATACATTTAAATGACCTTAATGAGTTTGCACTTTATGAAATTTTTAGAAAAGCGCGCCTTGAATTAAAAATGTTTTCCCCAAATCCCAGAATAGCAGTAATGTCATGCTATTCTTTAATTCAGCTTCTTTAATTCCCGTTCTTGAAACTGCTTTATCTATGAAGGTACATATATAACATCTTTGGTTTTGTGTCTTTCCTATTGTACAAGAAATAAGCAGATATATGCCAACCTTGCATTTTTCTGCTCCCTGAAACTGCAGCCAAGAAATCTAGTAACTGTGTAATACCCTTTTCCAGATTTACATCAAAATGGAAGGCTATAGAAACCCTAACTCAGAAGTTTACCTTTTGTCAAAGCCTGAATATGCAGCTGTGGGGAGTTTTTATGTTGTTGAAAGTGTTTGGCCTCTGAATCTGTCCCGTCCTGTCCCCCCACCAACCCATCTCTCATCCTCCACCATCTCGCTCCCTCCCTCGCCCTGTAAAATCCTGTTCCATTTGATAAATTTGCCTATCGAAGCTCAAAGTTTTAATTTAACACTGGGAAATCCATGAGATATAATTTATCCATGCAAGTAGAATGCTTAGGCTGGGGAAGGAATGTAGTTGATGAGCATGAGCGAATAATTTACTGTCTGTGCCCCTTTGATCCCAGGTGTTCCTTCCAAAATAAACGGTGCTAGTTGTAATGTGCTGCTACTCATTTTCTCTCCACTGGGAAATGGACTGTAACCACAAACATACTTTATAGATAGATTTTTGAAAGGCTACTGGAAGCTTAATTTAAACTTGATTTGATTTGACAAATAAGGCTGTCATTTATGTAGATGTAACTTTTTCTTTTTTGTACCCATTCTGGGAATATGGATGACTTTGCAGTGAAAGACATTTTGCAAAAACTTCTTTACACATGTCTATAAATACATTATTAAAAAAAAATGTTTCAAAGTAGCTCAAAAATGCTAGCAAAGTGTTATTTAATCCAGGCAATCTTAAAAGGAGAAATTAGTGTATTTCTTCATTGCTATTTAAAATAAGGAATTACAGCATAGATTGGACTGGAAGACATTTCTGGAGGTCATCCAGTCTAATTCCCTGTTTAAAGCTGCCTTTAAAGGCAGGTCCTGAACAGGTTGCTCAGAACCTATTCCCCTTTAGCTTTTGACCATCTCTGTGGATGGAGATTTCACAAATTCTCCTGGCAGCCAGTTCCTGTGTTTGATTCCCCTCAGTGAGGGGCTGCATCTTGCGGTGGTCGCTTCTTCTCCTTTCTGTACCTTGGAGAAGAGTCTGGCTCTTCTTTCCCTATAAAGCCCATCAGCTAGTGGTGTCCTGTAGTTATTTCCCCCCATAACCTGCTCTTCTCCAGGCTGCACAAGCCCACCTCCTTCGGCTTCTCCTTATCTGCTATATGCTCCAGCCCCCTGATTGTCTTGGTAGTTGTCTGCTGACCTTGTCCCACTCTGTCCAAAACTGGACACCACTCCTTACGTGGTCTCAAAGGTGCCAAATGGAGAGGCATAATGTCTTCTCCTGACCTGCTGGCATGCTCTTGCTAGTGCAGCCCAGAGTGTGGTTGGCCTTCATCTCTGCAGGGGGTTCTGCTGGCTGCAGCCTGTTGCTCACCAGGGTCCCCAGTCCTTTTCCACAGGGCTGCTCCTGAGGCAGTTGGTCCCCAGCCTGTGCTGTTGAATGAGCTTGCTCTGGTCCAGATATAGGGCTGTGTTGGTCTTCACAAGGCTTTTGTCAGTCCATTTTTTTAGATTGCCAAAAGGAGAGTTTGGTTTTACAGGTCAGGTTGAAAACTTGGGTGTTTTAGGAGCTGCTTCACATGCAGCTCAGCTGTCCCATCTCAGCATCCCGAGGAAGGGGAGAGTGGGCAGTGAGGCACGGACACCCTATGCTAAAGGACTCGGCCTGTGCGGATGAGTTAACCGCCTTTTGTAAAATACTGCAAGGTTTGTGCATCTCACTATCTGCCCAATGCACATACTACTCCTTTGTTAAAATCCTGCCAGTTATTGCCCTTCATTTATTGCACTCAGCTACCACCCTAACCACCAATACCTGAATGCTCTCCTTGAGTTTGGTTACGTACACGAACTTGTTGAGGGTGTGTTCCATTCTACCATTTAGATAATTAAAAAAATAAATTAATAACAGCCCCACTGTCAACTTTTGATAAACATTTTAGTAACTGGCCACTGATTAGAATTTGTATTACTGATCACAGTCCTTTGAGGCCAGCTGTCCAGCCAGTTTGTGTCCACCTTGTAATTTGCATGTCCAAACCATGTCTTTTCAGTTTAGCTACATGGACACTGTAGCAGATTGTGTAAAAAGTTTTGCTAAAATACAAGTAGGCGACATTCATTGCTCCTTCCGCATCCATAAAGCCAGTCATCTCATTGTAGAAAGTAACCGAGTTGGTCATGCATGATTTGCATTTGGTAAATCTATGCAGGCTGTTTCCAAGCATGTTTTTGTCCTTCGTGTGCCTGGAAATGTCTTCCATGAGAATTTGTCCCTTAATCTCCCTGGGAACTAAGGTTTATGGTGAGAAGTCTATAGCTTCCCAGACTCTCTTTCTTGCCCTTTTTAAAGGTGGGTGTAACTACTTACTGTGACCTGTCAAAGGTGATAAAGGGTGGCTTTACAGCGACATCGGCTGGTTCCCTCAACGTGTATCCTGTTTGGTCCCATGGACTTGAGTGTGTCTAGTCTGCTTAAATGGTCTCTGACTTGATCTTTCTCTTCTGTCAGTAGCGCTTTGCTCTCCCAGACTGGGCCAGTTGGCTCACGGATGAATTTAACTATTCATCAACGACTGAAGGATTACTAACCTCACTTTTCACTTATTAAAAATGAGTTGCTACTTTGAATATGAAGCTTTAAACGGGAATAAGAATTAATTGAATGAAATGAAGAAAGCTACATAGCACCTCATTTTTTTAAAGACTGTTAGCTTTTGTTGAAGACTTTATGTATAGTTTCTCCAGAGTACTTTCTTACAGCATCAAGCAAAATGATTTCATAGTAACAAAAAATGCAAAAAAAAGTTATTTCGTAGTAACAGCAGTTGCAGTAATTTGAGTTATATGATATGAGGGACCATTCTACTTATCAGAATTAGTATTTTGTGATTTATGTACTTACTGTGCAGTTCAGAAGATCAAAAGCCAATGTATTCATTGATCTCATAGCTCAATTTAAAGTAATATTTTTTGTCTAGCTGCAGAAATTTTTAATAAAATTTGGTAAACGTTTTCTAGGAGAGTCACACTTTATTATTCTCTTCTCTTTTCGTTCACTCTTGTGCAAAAGAGCATCAGAACTACTTTGGAATAGATGAAAATCTCGGACCTGTAGCAGTCAGCATCCGGAGGGAAAAGGTTGAAGATGCAAAGGAAAAAGAAGGATCTCAGTTCAACTATCGTATAGTTTTCAGGACAAGTGAGGTAATGTTCTTTCAGTAATTCTGCAAGGGAATGGAAAAATTAACTTAAGAGCTTAGGATGCTAGTTGCTTGTCTGTGGATACATTGCTAACTTTCAAAGTAAATCTGTTACTGGGAAAGGGAGGTTTCTTGTACTGTTAGTAAATGTAGTTACTCCTGGAACAAAGTTTTTGTCTTCTGTACTGCATAGAATTTTTCTCTTTTCGAGCAGACACCCAAAAGTAGGTGAGTTGGCTGGAAGGAACTGTAAGAGCCAAGCAAGGGGACAGATCTTAAGAACAAAGCTGAAGATAAGCTTGGATCAAGCTGCTTGATGTTAAGTTTCTAATGATAGAAATAAAAGATTAAGAAATGTAGGTGAAAAAGAAGGGGGAAAATATGAAAGCTAGTACTATGACTTATTTGTAGTTCTGTGTTTTGTTTCAAAATGATTTCTTTTTTTTTTTTTTCTGTGTGATATTATTATATACTTCTACATACAGGAAGGAATAATCAAATGTTGGTAAAAATAATTGATTTGGAAGACCAGCTCACTTGTGATTGTTGTAGGACACAACTCAACTTCTACTTCAAGCACATTAGTATCTCTTGCAAACTAATTTCTTGATCACAGGAACTGGCTTTGATTTGTATAAAAATACAGAATGTTATTATTGTAGCAAGTAACTATGAGTTTTCATAATCCTTAAGGCTATAGCTTTTTATTGTGATTAGGGCACAAAGAAGTGTTAGCGAGACCTCCTGATATCTCTGGGCTCACGTGCTTTTGCAAACAGATACAGAAACATATATATAAGGGTTTTTTTAGGTCAGGTTTTTCTTTTGTTGCCAAAAATTGGGCATCTCTGTATATATGTGTGGAGAGGTGATTCAGCTGACTCACTTCTAAGAAATTACTCTCTTTTTTGCCAAATCTAATGAAGATAAAGCATCATGGTTTAAAAAATAGGTGGATGGCTTAAATGAAGGTGGTGGCTTACCTCACTTGTCCACCTTGCATTCAACTACTGTGTCTGCTAGAACAGTATGGCATTAAAATGATCAAATTTTAGTTTTTCTACTGTTTCCCCCCAAAAAAAGTAAAATTTCTAGGAATTAGAATAAATTAATAGAATAATCAGTGAATTTCTTTGAACAAAAAATATATTTGTCACTGAGACCATGAGAACCTGTCTCCTTTTTAAAAGTTGTGTAGTAAAGTTTTTACTGGCTAAAAAAAATTAAAAATAAAGATCTTTTCCTTCACATTCTTTCTTCCATGCTTTTGCTGAAACCTGAAGTTTATATTCTTAAAAGTCATTGCCGTGTTAGAACTTGAAATGTTTTGTGTGTTTTACCTTTACTGCAGCTTACTACACTTAGAGGAGCAATTTTAGAAGATGCTATACCATCCACTGCTCGGCATGGCACAGCAAGAGGTCTGCCTCTCAAAGAGGTACTGGAGTATGTAATACCAGAGCTGAGCATTCAGTGCCTGAGACAGGCTTCCAACTCACCCAAAGTACCTGAACAGCTGCTTAAACTGGATGAACAAGGGGTATGTAGCACATGACTTTTCTTTTAAAGACTATTCATTTAAAAAAATAAAAATCTTAAGTATTTCACAGGCAATGTTAATAAAAATGGATCTGTAATGCAAACCATTCACTTTCTTAGTTTTAGAGATACTTGTGTATTTTCATTGAAAAAATGAGGTTTGCTTTTCTAAGAAGATTGTTCTTAAAATACTTGCAGCTTAGAGAAAAAACTGTCTATGGAGATTCTCTTTAGATGAGTGAGTAAGAGAAAGATGATAACTAAACTTTTAACATCAGTAGGAAGTGATTTTCACAATCTGCATTTGCCCTTTAATTTTTACAAATGCTGAATGCAAATAAAAATACATCTAACATCTTATTATAATTGTGTATAGGTAGGGAGTCAAAAGGATGTAACATATTAACTCTCAACATCGAAAATTTTTGATTGTTTTTTACAGCAACATTTTCTGATTAACATGAAGTAGTCTTACTAGAATAGAATGCTTCTGGGGTCAAACAACTGGAATTGTGATTGAGACTAATGAGTTAACTACATGGCAATGAAATATTCATATGGCTTCAATTTGAAGAGAAAATGCTGAGGCTTATTTGGTTCAGTAAAGTGAATCTGCTTTATTCAAAGCTAGTGATTAAATTTGTAGCTTCTGAATATTTTTTGAAGCACGGGCTTGTAATGTAATGTAATGGCTTTCAAACCAATTTTTAAAACCATGTTTTTAAAAAATGTTCATTTAAAGTGAATATTGCACTTTCTAGGCAAAAGTTAGTATCTAATCTTTTGAACTTGAGTCAGCTGGTGAATCCAGTTGATTATGATGGTGGTATAATCGATTTTTTAATGCTAATTCAGTTTCAAATGTAGCGATTGCTTCTAGCATTGGTAGTGTCTACCATAATTCTTCTGTCATCTTTTGTGGCTGTAACAATTGCTCAAAACCACGTAAATGTAGACAGGAAGAGAATTGCTTTTTTGGGTGGATTGTTAAGCTAGTTTTGTATGTATATTTTACCACTTTCGTTCACTGTAGTCTTTGTGGAGGACTTTTAATTGAAAATTCATTTTGCCAAATGTTCTTATTTTCTCCTGAGTTTGTCAGTTCTTCTGGTAAAACAATAAAGAAAAACCAGAAGCACTCAGTTCTGAATCTTAAGTGTTCCTGATGTACTGTTGGTCTCCTTCTTTCCTGTCTGAACCCCAGAGTGAGCTTAAGTTAATCTAGTAACTAATATTCACTGTTCAGAAGAGGCAGTATGTTCTAGGCAATACAGAGTATCAGTTTATTTGATCTGACCTGAATATTTCCCAAACTCGCTATAAATATTTTCCAAAATTTGGAAATGGAGGTTCTTCATTGAACTGACCAAAGTAATTCTTTAATCATCAACACCTATTTTTAGGACACAGTGTTACATAGCACTTCTCTTTGTTTTGGGTGATCAGTCCTGAAAATTCAGTCCTGTTGTGAAATGGGCTGTCACCTGATGAAATGTAGTATTAATGTATCTTATGTGTTGCTTGTTATGAGGTAATTACTTGAACACAGAAAGCTGTGCATGGAACCGGCATGAGATCCATTTATGCCTTTAATCCTCTTATGAACTTGATGCTTTCAGTTTACTAATCAAGAAAATATAAAAAGAGTTATCCTTGGTAACTGAGGGTGACGACTGGCTGAACTGTCGTGAATTTAAAAATATGAATCATGATCTAGAGGATTAATACCGTCACCAGAATAATATTCATTTTGCGTAATGGTGCATTAAATATTTGTATCGTCCCTCAGCAGACTGAAGGCAGTTTCAGTGTTTTGATTTCATTTTCTACCAGTTTCACAGTTTTCAGCAAAATCTAGTATGGCTTATGGAGGAAATATGTGGCTAAAACTTGTCTCTAAAATGACAGTAGAAAGTAGATGCAAATTGGATGGTTGACCTAATTTGAATATATAGCTAAAGAATCTGCATTTTCCTAATTTATTCTGGCATATGATGATCAGCATTAGGTGTGGCTGTAAATTTACGAGACAAGTAAACAATTTATCTTTAACCTGAACAAGATTTTATTTTATTTATTTTTACCGCTCTCTAATTACCCCCTACATCCCTCTCCCAATTTCTTCTTGTATATATGTTTTTTTGTTCTCCTCATATCCCCCTGGGAATGTTCATTTCTCTCTAGGCCAAAGGCTGAAGTTTACAAAAACCCCCAAATAATTAGGAGCTTTGATTGCAGTGATACTTAGTGGCTATTCAGTGGCATCTCTTGAGGTTCCTTGCCAGAAAACTTCTAAAATCTGTACACGAGGAAAGTCAACTAGTTTTTGGATGATAGAGAATCTAAACTGTGCAGGAAGACAACAAGATGCCAAGATTCAGTGCGCGGTTCTGACTAGAACATAGTCATTTTGAGTCAGGAAGGACTGCTGTGTGCCTTTAATACCCATCATATACCCAAGTAGCTCACTGGGTTTAGAAACTGTTTTCTGATGGCACATTATTAAATTGTTCTCAGTGTTACATTGAATGTAAGATGTCTTATTTTAGAAATCATGAAATCGGAACTATGTCTGCAAATATTTACTTTAAAAGACTTAAATAAGCATGCGGTACTGTTTAAAAACTGGCAGACTTTATCAGTTTTAAATATTCTGGTAGAGGTTTTTTGCCTGTCAAATGTACTACATAAGAAGAGCCTGCTAAAGCTCACTTAGTTACTTCTTTCTTAGGCATCGATGTTCTAGAAGTACCTCGATTTCTGCTTCTGCACAGTCCCCACGATCTTGGTGTGAGAGTTCTTTTGCTTAATTCTTCTAATTTCATAGCCTTGAGTGCTTCTAGCACACAGGTAGGAGGTTCAGACTGCACATGAGCTTGCAGCTGCTGCTTTGTTTAGGAATAGTGGTACTGGTAGAATCAAATTTGTACATAATTGCCTAGTGATTACAGTATTTGACCATGAAGTGAACCCCAGTATTAATTTCTTCCTTGGGCTTGGGAGTTATAGATCCTTGTCTTCAGTGTCTCCTAGGACAGTGTTTAAACCAAGAGCTGGGTAGGTTGTTCTGGAAGACAGAGGTGTACTTCACTCTTGTTTGGAATGATAATGATATTCATGAACAAATTCGGGAATGACTGGTGTCCTCAGAAAGAATGAAGGAGTGTGACTGCATATTTCTCGACTGTATGTTTTGCCCAGGTGCTTCTTTACTGTTAGTTGTTGCCCCTATTGTTGGTGGCTCAGTTAGCATTTAACTTCACTCCTCCGTTCTAGTGTGAAGTCAAGGAAATTAACTTAAATTCCCTGTGGTTTAAGCTAAACTATTTGATGCGGAGCTGGGATAGAGATGGCACTGTGCTCACCATCACTCTAAGTCTCTGCTGGGAAGTGTCAAGAAATAGTACTGCTTCCTGAAATCTAATGTTTATATGAACAGTTCTCTTCCAGTTTCCTTTGTGAAATGTTCATGCTAGCTTTCCACTGAGTAAAGTAGTCACCAGTGTGCGATCTGGAACCTTTTGCTAAACACCTAACTTTCTCCGGGCTTCAAAACAGGGGTCAGACGAGGAAGCACTTTGGGTGGATAGTACCTAATGCCAGTCAAAAGGGAATGACAAGAGCAGGCTGGTGTCTTAACCCTGCCCTGCTCGAGTTCAGCAGTCTGGCTCAGGCAGCTCCTACAGTGCATCCATAACCCAGAATCTCCTTTTATTTCGGACGGTCATCCTTCCCATTCCACATCAAACTGCCACAGTTCCTAATTCTGTGTTCTGTGCTGCCCAGGTGAAACCCTTGTGCAGCACCGTTCCTCATCCCTGTCCTTCCTGAGCCTGTTTGTGCCTGAATGCTCCCTGGTCAGTGGCCTCCTGCCGGAGGATGTTCCACAAGGGCTCTCCCCTACATAAAGCAGTTATACCAAAGGGAGAGGAGGGACTGGGGCTTACCAGGGGTCAGGAGGGCTGCCGTCATACATTGCTCTTATTCCTGCTGTGCTGCCGATTTTCTGCTCCAGTAGACCACATTCTGTAGTGTGCATTGCCATGAATACAGATCTGCTGAAATCACGGAGTTGGGCTGTTTGTATTAGTGAAAATGAGAATTGTCCCACTGGTAGGCTTAACTTCATAATAAGAAAAGAACTCCAGGCCCGGTTGGTGTTCTGAAGTGTTTTGCTGTAGGCTTTAATGGTCTAGCATTTCCCTGTTACTTCATTTTTAATACATTTACCTTTGGGGCATTCTTCATGTCAATGATCCTGCCTATGGCCTTCAGAAATCTTTATGAACATGGACATCTTGGGCACTAATTTTTTTGGTGTTGGTTGTGTATGAACGTAAATAGTTATATCAAGAATGCTGTCAAGTTAAATCTTGAATTGCCTTAAAAAAGCAGTAGGGTCATGAAAACACAGAAGACTTAGTAAAAGCACAGTGAAAGCTTTTATTTCTCCAGGGGTGATGAAGATTTGGGGAATGGATTTTTTTTTTCTTTTTTTTTTTTTTTTAATTGACTGTTGGCAACTGCCTTGTATAGAAGTCTCCACTTGGAATGGAGAAACGCAGCATTTATTGAAGAGGGAAGGTTTGGGATTATTTGAAGTCTGGAATGATATTTTTGAAACACTTTCCTCTTTCATGTATGTATGTTTTGACTTTAGCTTTTAGTATTCCTGTCTTATAACTTTCCCTCAAAATTGTGGTAAAACAACAGTGGACTAGCACATTTATGGGTTTGAGTTTTACAATGTACTGAACACAGCAGTCTGTGCGTTACATATGTATGACCAAGGTGAAGCAGACTGTTCTTGTCACCTCTGGTCTAATAGGAACATATACAGTCTTTGCACAGCAAACCTTTTAGACATGAATCCTGAAGTTTGATTAAGAGAAGTCTATGGCTGGAGAGTTGATTTGAGTCATGAATACAGATAAATGTCTTAAGGGAAGCAGGTGTGATGGATGGTCTCTGTCAGTTTGTGGCGCTCTAAAAGGTGTCAGTTAAGAAAAGTAAGACTAATCCATTCACATGGAAGTTTACTGTTTGTCATCTTAAGTATGCATAAAACCTAAGAAAACAAGACAATACTTTGCTCAAGAAGTCATCATTTCTTTTTATACTTCACTTTTTTATAGTTTTTATACTTTTTTTAGTAGAAGCAATTTATCTCTTTTAGTGTTTTAGAACTGCAACTTTGTTTAACAAAACTAACTGCAATCTGATTTCTAGCTTGAAGTATATTTTTGAAAATGGGGAATAATTTTTAATACTGGATGATTTTATGGGGAGGGCAAAAGGTTACATGTAACAAATTACTGTTCTCAGGGCCTGTTTTAACTGAACCACACTGATCTTTAAAGAGTAGAAATATGGGGAAGTAAGCTCACCTTGTTTTGAATCTGAGAAAGAAGAGAGTTATACAAAAATTGCCAGTTAAAGTTCTTATACTGTAACATGAATTAGAGTGTGCTTTTCTAATAACTCAGTTGAAAGTGGTCATGTACTGCTTTTATCTGTGTTTAGATAGTGACAATCCAGTTTTCTTTCAAGATAGTTGTTGAGTGGGTTTTTTCTTTTTTTTTTTCTTCCTCCTTTCTGCAGCGACTTAATTTCCAAAATCAGAATACTTACTTTTTCACTTTCATATAACTTCTGCCAGGGGTTATAACAGTGTTAACTTTTAATTGTTAATATTTGTTGTAATATTGACTTTCCTTTGCTTCTGTAATTTTTCCTTTTTTTTTTTTTTCCTTTTTTCAGCTGAGCTTTCAACATAAGATTGGCATCCTTTACTGCAAAGCAGGTCAAAGCACAGAGGAAGAAATGTATAACAATGAGATGGCAGGACCAGCTTTTGAAGAGTTCCTTGATCTTCTGGGCCAGAGAGTACGGCTAAAAGGATTTAGTAAATACAGAGCTCAGCTAGATAATAAAAGTAAGTTACATTTCCAACCTGTGGTAGAAACTATAATTATCCAGTGGATCTTCAGCAAAGCCTGCTCTGTCTTTTCAGGTTCTTGATTTGGGTTTTGGTTAGTAAGGTTATATGTTAAATGAGGAAGATGAAGCATATGATAAGAGCATGTGTCACACCTTGTCTGAAAGGTTATTTACTTTTTCTGTGGTGTTAGTAGAACGGAAAATCAAAGCAACTTGCTTCATGTGTTGGCACTTAGTTAAAATCGTACTATGTGAGCGATATTTTTGAAATATTTCAGAATTTCCCAGCTACGCTTTAACATCTTACCCTTAAAAAGGCAAAAGAAAAGATACGCATTTCAAAATATGGAGTCATTACAAGGGCTCATTTTCCTTATTACAACCAAACTTTTGTGCTTCTTTTTAATCAACATACATATTGATGTTTATATTGAGTAGCAATCAAGTTTTTCTTAGTTTTCTAGGTTCTCACACATGTACAGTAAGCATGTTATCATTCAGCAGCTGGTAAACATTCATCTGCCTATGCACTGTGTCATTACTACCATTTCCTCAGATCTTTCAGTTTCCCTAAGTGCAATAGTATAATAATTTCATTGTACAAATTTGTTGGGGTTTGTAGCAAAAATAGGAAAAGTATTGCTGTTATAAAGTCAGTGATATGTTAACACACTTTTTTTATTATCACTGCTTTTCACTGCCCTTAAATTTTTCTTAACTCTTCGTTACTTTAATGTATTTTTAACAGAATTTTGACAACTGATCACTACGAGCTGTGATCTAAGGATATCTAAGTATTTGTCTACTTTATTGTAACATACTATTTTTATAAAGACTAGATACAAGGAAGAAATTTTTTATGATGAAGGTGGTGAAACACTAGAACAGGTTGCCCAGAGAGATGGTAGATATCCCCATCCCTGGAAACATTGAAGGTCAGGTTGGACAGGGCTCTGAGCAACTTGATCAGGTTGAAGATGTTTTAATGTTTTACTGATGTTGTATGCCATTAATGATATCGGCCTGTCATATGTTCTTATAGTTTGGAACACACGGAATGTAATTAGGAGAGTTCACAAAGATGCAGTCTTCAGTTTTATGTAAAATGCTGCCTTAATTACCACCTTTTTTGTGTTATACTTGGGGGTTTTGATATAATGGCACAATGTAACGAATGAATGGTTTAGATTGCTTAAAGAATCAAAGGTATTCGCAAAATATGGTTTTACTATGAATTTGTGGGAGCATGACGTCACAAAGCTTAATGCAAGGTTCACTCTATTACTTATTACATAGATGAAACATACAAAGGAAGGTCGGGTTAGAATCGAGCTAGAATAATTTAGGGACTGAAGATGCAGAAGGGTAAGGGAGACCCTCATATTGAGTCACAAGTTTCAGAGAAGACCCCCTTGCTTTCTAAACACCTGATAGAGCTTAGGTGCAGCTGGGTCCCATTTTAGTCTCAGACTTCTGCAGTGGTTTATGTCTAAAGGTTGTTTAAGGTTTGTTTATTCAGAGTTTAAGGTGGATATTTTAAGGTGGATCACAAGATTTTAGCAGCAATTAATCATTGACTAATTTGACATTTACGAAGGTAATCAATAGGATTTACTGCAATCACAACAGTAACTTAATTATAGATGGGGTATCTAAATCAATTCACATGCACACTGACACAAAGAGGTAAATGTATAAAGATGTAGGTATATTGTTGTAGTTTAACCCCAGCTGGCAGCTAAGCAGCTGCTTGCTGACTGCCTGTCCCACCCCCCTGAGGTGTTGGGAGGAGATTCGGAAAAAAGCTAAAGCTCATGGGTTGAGGTAAGAACAATTTAATAATAGAAATAAAATAAAATAATATAAATTAAAATAACAACAACTGTAATTAAATGGGGAGAGAGAGGGAGAGGAATAAAAGACAAAAGGAAAGAAAAAGACCCAAGTGATCTGCAATACAATTGCTCACCACTGCTGACCGATGCCCAGCCAGTCCCTGAGCAGCAATCCACAGGCGCCAGCCAGCTCCTCCCAGTTTACATACTCAATGTGATATTTTATGGTATGGAATATCCCTTTGGCTAGTTCAGGTCAGCTGTTATGGTTGTGTCCCCTCCCAACTTCTTGCACCCCTCCTGCCTTCTTACTGGAAGGACTGGAGAAACTGAAAATTCCTTGTCGTCTTGCTAAGTAATATTTATACTAAAAATAAACATTAATGATGTGTTATCAACATTATTCTTGTATTAAATCCAAATGCAGCATTGTACCATCTACTGAGAAGTAAGTTAACTCTATCCTAGCCGAAACCAGGACGTATATAAAAGTACCAAGGTACACCTGTTAAAAGCTCCCCTTGGGTTCAGTGAAATGCTCATGTTGAGTGCCTTGGCATTTCTCAACAGGCGAAGGGTTGAGCCTCGAGCAACAGGGGTATCAGCCCAGCTCCTGTCATCAGCTTTCAGCCACTGTCCTCCTAACTTTGCAGACCTGGGGGTTGGCGAGCTCTGAGCAGCATCCCACTCCCACTCCCACCGAGGGAGATGCAGGTTGCAGCCCGCTGCAGCCCAGGAGAGCTCGGGGGGGTCTCACTTAGGACCGCTCTTACAGGGTTGGAGATGATTGGCTTTAGTCATCTGTAAAATTCCATCCTGGCTGTAATCTGAGTTGGAAATTTTTCAGACTTCCAGTGGCAATGGTACTGTTCAACTCGGGCTACAATTCATGTCAGGAATGTTCCAAGGCTGTCATGGGATGACTGGTTATCCCTGCTTTCATTCCCCACCTCTGCCAGGCCACAGAAGGTTCTGGTACAGTCAGTGCCGTGCTCCACCTCAGCCAGGCGAGAGCTGCTGGCGCGGTCAAGGGGCGCTTAACTGCCCGACTGGTTACACAGAGGCCACGGCCTAACGGGGATCCCCGAGATCACTGAGTGGTCCGGGCAAGCGGGGGGAAATGCACAATCACACAGAACAAGTATTACTGCGTGTCATATTCATAACTGGATAATACATTGATCTGACTGCCTGCAGGTTCAGAATACTGTGATGATTTCATCTCTGTTAGCTATGTTTTTGGTAGGCATAATGTCTCAATAATATTTCTTGCTCGGTTTTTGTAGGGTTCCCAATTGTTAAGTTTTTCTGTTCTCAAATGTTGACCAGCTGTGGGTTTTTTCTTTAAAATGTTATTTTTTAAAAACAATTGGTCTATTTATTCAATATTTTGATAAGTAGCTAATTGGTCTATTTCTTATGGAATATAGAGTGTAGAATGTTATGGTGGGTTCGCCTGTCTGGCAGTTAAACCCCAACACAATTCCTTGCTCACTCACCCTTCAGCAAGACGGGGGAGAAAATCAGAAGGGCAAAAGCAAGGAAAAACCTGTGAGTTGAGATTAAGACATTTCAATAAGTGAAGGAAAGAAAGGAAAAAACCAAACACCGCCCCCCTGCAACACACACCACCCCCCTCAAATACTCCCAAAAAACCAACCCACCATCACAATAATCAACCAACCAACCAACCCAACCAACAAGCTCCCCCCCTGCCGTCACCTGGCCAAAACAAGGGGTGGAAGGGCAATCACTTGCCACTGACTGTCAGCAGAGTGGTGCCCAGCCAGTCTCTGAGCAACGGCTACCATGGAAAAGCTCCCCCTGCTCCAGTTTCACTGCAGAGCATGGTGCTTTATGGTATGGAATATGACAGTTTGAGTCAGCTGTCCTGGCTGCATCCCAGTCCAAACTCTTGCCCACCCCTACCATACCCCCCAAGGTGGGAGGCAGCATGAGAAACAGAAAGCCCCAGTGCTGTGTGAGTGCTGTTCAGCAATCGCTGAAACACCGGCGTCTCATCAACACTGTTGTAATCACGTATAGAAAACATGGTGCCATAATGGCTGCGATGAAGAAAATTAACTCCATCCAAGCCAAACCCAGTGCAAATGTGAAGAACATGGGGAATATATTAACTACAAACTCTTTTCTACCTTTCTTTAGTGCATTTTTAATGGCGTGCAACTCTAAATCCCAGGATCAAGAAATAAGAAAATCAGAGGAAACTTTACCAATTCAACACTATATAATTTGTTTAGTACAGGTTTTAAGACCTATCAATCTACCAAAAATTAGGAATGAAAATATTATTGGAACATTAATATTCTCGTTTATAATGTTCAGACTTTAATTATGGATTGTATCATGGTTAAGACTGGATTATGCTGACATTTAATTTCCTTATACCTGTAAAGAGAGAACTGAAGGGAAAAGAAATTGAGGAAACTTTGCAATTTTATACCTATAGATATAGGTATAATAGTAAATAGTAAATAGTGCTGTTTCACTTTTGTTGGTAAAAGGTGCTTTTATGGAAAAAAGCACAAAAAAAAGTTTAGCCAATTTTTCTCAACCTTTGTAAAATAAAACTAATGTTCAGAAAGGAATGAGGTGCAAAATTGTCAGCTCAGATGTATTTTTTTTTTCCACCAAAATTTTTAGCAGAGTAATGTTCGTAGTAGCAACCGCTATGTAAATTTAGTCATAGTAGGCCTTAGTAGGTGTTCAGTAAAGCATCTGTTGAGTTAGAAGATTTCAGTTTGCTTAGTGTCAGGGACTAAATTTCAGAAGAAAAACTTCCTAAATTTGCTAGCTCATTTCCAAAGTCAAGGTACTAAATCAAAAGTATTCAACTAAGTAGGATGTTGCATTAGGAAAACATTGGTTTAAAGGTAAGGAATCTGCCTTTCTATAGTAAGTATTTAAAGGGACTGTTTTGTGCAGTATCTGTTCAAGATAATTTGACTTTATATATCTAATTGCAAGAGGAGTCAGGGAATAGGGTTGCTGACGTCAGTGTAGTTTAGACAGATATTTGTATTTCACAATACAATTTATTTCATCCTTCTGTCTCTTCAAAACTGTCTTTCTAAAATGCCACGGAAAGGTTATAATGGAATTATATTTTCAACAAAGGTTTTAAAATAGAAGAGTGCAATAATGTTTGCTTTTTAAGCAACATTTAAGTAAGAATCTTTGATGGAAATTATGCTCCTTATTTTTATGTAACTGTAATTTATATTACATCAGTATTAATAAATTTTATTATTGTACAAACATAACTGATGAAGCCAGTTGTAATAGAAATGTGCTCAATATTATATACACGCATAAATATTTTCAGATTTAGTGCTGCAGATTCAGTATGGTTACTGTTGAATTTTACACTTAAAATGTACGTTTATATGCTTCTAACCAGAGAACTAACATGGCTAATCAGTTTCCTTTTGGAATTCAGTTACTACTGAAAACAAAACAAAACCCCAAAACCTTAACCGGTGTGTGGAAGACAGTGCTTGAGAATGCTTATTGGTGTAGAGAATATACAACTATATTAAAAATAAACGGATGAACATGGAAAAAGAGAAGAAAGATTGATAGTTTTCTTAACTCAATAGGGTGTTCCCAACCTCCTGCATTAAAGTTGATTGTATCTGCTTAAATAATCCATGCATATTAAAGGTGAATTAAAAGGATTAATTTGTGACTGCAGAGTAAACCTCCTCTTTGACTGTAGACATTCTGAAATACTGTCTATTAATAATAAATATTATTTTTTTATTTTATATATATAAATAAAAGAAAATATTAAGTCATATCTTATATGAAAATTATTTTAATAATTGTTTAAGAATCTGAAAATTCCTGATAAAATATTTGACATTGTACTACAGTGCATCATGTACGTATTTTGTGTTTAAAAAATGTCTAATCTGCAGTATGTGTTTTAATGTCAGATTTGAAGTAGTATGGTCAGATTATTTTTTGGTAAAGTATGAGATTAGTCAGTTGTCCTTATTAACATTTTAAATAATGAAAATATATATTATATAAAACTATACTCAAGTAGCTAAGTGTTTGTTCTTTTTTTTTTTTTTTTTCATCAAATGCCAATATATTCAAAATTAGATCATTTTGGCCTCATAGACAGCAAACTCTGGGGAATTTCTTGCAGGACCCTTCTGTGTCATAACATGAAACTAAAGAGTAGAGCTTGAGCTGATGCAAACTGTTTGTGCTATATTGAAAAAAGTTTTAAATTGCGTTAATAGATTTAAATTGTAGCATGCAGAGTGGTGTCCTAAACAGCAGTATGAATATTCTATTTTTCTGACCTTTTGCAATTAAATTAATTTTCAGCTGATTCAACAGGAACTCATTCCCTCTATACTACCTATAAAGATTATGAATTAATGTTTCATGTATCAACAATGCTTCCATACATGCCCAGTAACAGGCAACAGGTATGTTTTTGAACTTTTCATTGTAATTTTACATTATAAATATTTGACGTTGAGGGGTTTTTTAAAGTAATATTGATATAAAACTGAATTGTTTTATATGAAGCATGACTCAACTCTTTTTTGTTTTGTTTTTTTTTTTCCTTGAAATATTGTAAGGTATTAGAAATCTCATAGGATTTTTGTACTATATAATTCAGGAAGTTACCCTATCTCCCCCTTTTCATGATATTATGAAAAGGTAATGTTGCCTGTGGTGAATGAGTTATTTTGAGTTTGGACTGAATTTATATCTGATCTGTGTTTTAAATATTGAATTGAATGAAGCTTAAAAATAGTCTTATGGTTAAAATAAGCATGTAATAAGATTTTTAGAACAATTTCACTTAATCCTTGTTATATTACAGATCTTGACATTTTTATTAATGTGTCAGCTTAGTAATAAATGCTTAACTGTATCCTTCAAGGTGTCTGCTTATGAAGACAGAAAACTGCAATGCACTTATTTCTGGAGAATTCCTTTTGCTTATATAATAATTGAGAATAGCTTTAAAGCATTAAGGATGGCTAAAAAACAGCACGGCATTCAAAGTGTGCGGTGCACCAGTAAGGTTACTCTGTCTTGCCTGTCTCAGGTATTTTTTGCAACTGAATTAAAAAGTACAAGCACATTTAGTATAATATATCAACGTGAACAATTAAAAAACCCTAGCAGAATTGCTTATAGGTCAGACTGATGATAGTTCATGACTTTCTGTGCTGCTACTACTATGCATTTTTCTAGCTCTGGAGAAATAAGTGTTGGGTTTATTTAGTTAGGTTTAGAATATTCTCTCATTGCCATGCAAGATACACAGATTTCAGGCATTTTGGAAGGTTGTAATGAAATAAAGATGCTATCTCACTTTCTTTTTCAACAGCATACAAAAGATGGTTACTGATTGTTGAATCATATGTGAGTTGTGTCTTTCATGTCTACCCTATCAATAGGTCTTGTGGGAAGAAAAAGAGATGTGTCAAGGCAGCAAGAAAAAGATAAAAGAAAGTGATTAAAATTCTTGAGAAAGCATGTATGAAAATCAAAATGGAAGAAAATATATGATGTATTTATGTATTATAAATAGTGCATACTGTTCTGAACTGTCTGAAGAACTGTTTCAAGTGAACAGTTAAGACAACTGCAAATTTTACTCCATTACACTTAGGATTTAGATATGGTTTATAGAAACCAAATTAGGAATTAAAAGACAGAAACTCTTCACCATATGAATAATATGAATGTTTAGATGACTCACGTCTTAAAATGTGTGGCTGTCAAGAGACAGAATGTTCAGCTATATCAGCTTTATCATACACTTGGCTGTGCCAGTAGCTAGTAATCAAGGTATCAGATCATCATCACTGATTGGAGATTGTTCCACTTCTCTAAACTTTCACTTACATCTTACTACAATACAGAATTAATTTAGTAAACACACTAGGGTTGTTCTGTCTGTAATCAGTCATAACAATCTTTGACTTAAAAGCACATGTAAATAGGGAAAACTGTACACTGTTAAGAAGATATAAGACACTGAATGAGCATGCCTTAGAAGGTAAAACCCAATATTTTCATAGCTAATCACAGGCACTGACAGTAAATAAGGCCTTACTTGGAGTTTAGTACTTTTATTGTTGTCTTTCATGACTTTCCCTTGTTTGTAAGAACAGGATATCCTCTTGCCATGATCCACTACTTTTCATAATTGTTTGCTGTTTGTCAGCTTCGCTGCTGTGTTGCTCAGCCACCCCTTGTTACTGTCCTTTCACTTGTTCCTGTGCCTTCCTTCCATTCTTATCAGTTCCTTATCTGTCTTTCTTTGTAGTCAGGTGCCAATTCTTGTGTACAGCGAAATATTCGAATTTTAACTCCATGGTTTTCCCCAGCAACAAGCACTCCTTTCCACAGTGTTTTAGTAAGCTCTCATCATTGTCACTTTATCAGGTTCAATATTTAGTAGGAACACCATGTGTTGTTATTCATGGTTTTCTTGGGATCAAAATAATGTGGCAGTTTTCCATGTTCAAGTACTACGCCTATCTGAAGATCCACCACATTATTTTTTTATTATAGGTGCTAGGATCTAGCAGAATTTACACAGCATGGACACTGTCTTAATAAAATATGACAAGTGCACCCAAATGACCAGAATTTAGCCAGCCTTAATGTGCAAAAGGGATCTATAATCATTGTTTAATTTTCTCCTGTTACTGTTTAGTTCCAAAATACATACTGAAGTGTGGAAAGTATCAACAGTGTTATTTCTCACAAGCAAGGATGAAATTCGAATAGGTCTTTTTCCCTGAGACATTTTAGATGCTGAAGACCACAGATGCAGTTGCATCAGTTATGTTCAAGACAGAGAGACTTACAGGTGCTGTGGAATATGAATGTTGTTTGTCTCTTTTCAGGGTTTGGCTCACTGACTCTGTACACCCAAGTAACTTAGGGACCATGGTAATTTTCCTTGTAGGTTATGTTAGCAATGAAGACCCCCATTCAATAGTTATTGTTTGCTAGCATATTGTGTATGTACTGGCAATGAGGTTATTGCATCCTATCCCGACGTCCCTTGTTTGGTAATGACTGGGCAAGGTATTGAGTCACTCTTCATCATCTAGGACTACAACCTTCAATGAGCAAGCACTAAGCGTTGCTTATATTCCAAATACCTGTGAGCCAAAAATAGGCCACACCAGAATTGTTTGTTGCTTCTTCCAGGACATAACTACGCCCTGCTTGGTCCCTGATCAGGACATCCCTCTAGTTTTAGAGCCAGCAGGAGATCCAAAGAGCAAGGTAATTTTCACTTTGGCTGCAACATAGGCTGGGAACTTTCAAGTCAGCTGCTCCTTCCCTAGGACAGAAAAGACTACCAGCCCTGGTGTGGCCAGTTCGTCTTCCTCTACTGGCCATTTCTTCAAATCATAGCTCAAGGCCTTTCCCCTTTAAACTTTACCTTTGTGATGTCCCTTTCCAAATCATTCCCTTGCAAATTTCCCGTTCACACATTTGCAGTCTGCTTGCGTCCACATAGTCAGACCCAATTGATCCAGATCAGTTCAAATAATCAGTTTTCACCAGGTTTAATGAAAACCTGAAAATGAAACAGATATGCAATAATGAAATAAGCTTGTTGAATATAAGCTACTGTTAAAATAGTTGGGATAACAAGATGTGGTTATACCGAACTCGGTTTAACCAGATCTGATGAAATATCTTTTGCCATTTG
The DNA here is from genome assembly GCF_017639655.2 of Falco naumanni. NCBI lineage: Eukaryota > Metazoa > Chordata > Aves > Falconiformes > Falconidae > Falco > Falco naumanni. Next base: position 76,334,778 of record NC_054059.1, read on the forward strand.
TTTCTGGTTTTGGTACTGGTTAAGAACACAAAGTTAAAGTAAAACTTTGAAACCACTTATTTTAGATATGTATTAAAATAAATTTGAAGATTTTCTTGTTTGACTCTTAACATTTTATTATGTAATTGAGTGAAGAATATATTTCACTGCTATTTCAACAAGAATTCCTTGTTATTTCGCAGTTTGACTAGGCATTTAAAATTCCACAGAAGTGGGTAGATTTTTATGGATGGACATAACCTGTAAATAAGCTAAGTTTTAAGACGGTAGTTTTCTTCAGAGATGCATATCTGAAAATTAAGAATTGAGTCGTTTTAATTTCAGAATTAATATAGTAGCTATTACTTGGTACAAATAATTTTAATTTAATGGATTCTGCCTTTCTAACATATTTTCCTTACCAGTCTCCCCTTTGCGTGTTTTGTGGTCTTACATAAAACGTCACTGATGTCCTCTTGGCTGCCTATAGTACTTGATTTGGTTCATTTTCAAGTTCTACCATGCCAATTTAGACTGTTAACTAGAATGATGTCAGAGTGTGTTTGACGTCTCCCTGTTGTAAGTAACCCTCTGTAATCTGTGCACCCTGTTGAGAGTTCTTACTGTGCTCTGCATTGGTATGAGACTCTTCAGAGTATGTTAGAAAGGCAGCTAAAAATAAGGATTAATGATACAACAACCTTCAAAACTCCAAACCTGAGCAGACCTCAAAATGGGAGAGGAAGGGGAAACTGAGAACGTAAAAAACCCCACCACCTTGTAGGTCAAAGTTGGGAGGAAAATCTAGGTTATAGAATGGAAACTAGAGAAGGGTTTCTTACAAATCGTTTTGCTTAGTTCCGGTTTCCTTCAATTCCTTTTTCATTTTCAGTATGCTATCCTTATCTCACATTTCCTAGGCAAGTATGTGTTCCCTCCTTCTTCTCCACTCAGTGCTTTATTCTTTTCCTATTCCTTTATCCTATCCAGAGCACTTCTTTCCATGTTCCAGATCACCCCAGTTTACTTCTCTCCCTTTCCGAAGTTCTTTGCTTTATGATACTCTGTGCACAGCCACAACTGTGCTTTGCCTTTTGCATTGTGTTGAAGTTCACTGACCACTTATGCATGACAGTTATTTGTAACAGTGTTACATTGATTTTATTTTAAAATGTTGAAGAAGTCACTAAGATCTCTGCAAGCTTGGTAAGGTTCTTAAAAATTATGACATGGCTTCCTGTTTTCTATTTTTGTGCCTCTTTAGAGGTTTAAACACTTGAAAAAAAGTTTAGGGACAGAATATGGGAACTGCCATAATTTTGAAAATACTATTTTTTCTAGTAACATTTCAAACATTTCTAAAACTTGCCTTTTATGAATCGACTGCTGTTCTTTCTTAAGCAAACTATGACGGCAAGCAGAACCTCACAAAGAGTTCTACAAAGCCAGAAAATATTCTTGAAAACAGTGATTGTCTTGAGAAATACATACAACTTTAAACAGGGTGTTGCTTTCTAATTTTTGTAATTTTGCTCTGGGGAAATGTTTAGGCAAAGGCATGAGCCACTATAGCAAGAATAATTGGGCAGTTAAGTTATATAACAAAAGCTGAAATGAATCACCTTGTACCTCATAATTGGAAGGTTTCTTACAAATTTAACTGTGGTGTAAATTCCAACCTGTGAGATGATAATAACCTCTAAATATGAACTTGTGGTTCACTACTATGATCTAATTGTATGGTTCACTAGCTCAGCAAATTAAAGTATACCTGACACACTTGGTTCTGTGATCAGTTCCACACAGTCTACTTCTACTCTAATTTGTATGCAAGAGTATGTATAATTAAATTGCTCGAAGAGCCGGCTATTCTTATTTTAGGCTTAAAGACCTGTAAAATTTATTGACCCACATGAATCATACCAAATATTATTTTCTGTTCTTATATCTGTTTTAAAGTTTCATCAGAAGTCTTATTGCTTTAATCTGAATTTGGGATTTGGGTTATGTTTAAAATATTATGGATATACTGGGTGCTTTAAAATTGTGGCTTTGGCCCTTCTTACTACCTTTAGCATGCCATTCTTCATGTTATTTTTAAGAGATACAATGAAGCATATGTAGGGGTCTTAGGCTCTAGCATGTGTAACTGCTTTTTTTGTTGGTAGCTGAAATACTAACCGTTAGTGGAACTGGGAAAATACAAGCAAGAATTCTTTTAATAGAAAGATTATGTTCTTCAAAATCAGACCGATAGAGAAATTGTTACTTGTTCTGTTGGAAAAGTTTTCCAATAGATTTATTCTTGTATCCTTTTAGTTACACATGAGCTAAGATAAAGCTTTAAGTGTCTGTATGCTATCAGTTGGCAATGCAAGGTCTTTGGCAGACTTTGGGTGGGTATTTAAAATGTAGCTCTTTTTTCCATCTAGTAATGTACATGGATGTTTTATAAGCAAAGGTATTTAAGAAAAAAGTATTAAAAAAATTGAGGGGTGCAATATACTTCCATAAGGAAAATGAACATTTTATTATGTTATTTTGTTGGGGTTTTTAGGGGGGTAGAGAGAGAAGTCATCTCTTATTGCTGGACACGTTTTATAGTTTTTATTAAGTTTTAGCCTGTAACAATGATTTAGTACTTTAAATTACTCCTTAATTATATTTTGATGATAAAAGCTACCAATTAGAAGAATAAGTTTTTATTTAATGAGTTTCTAATAGCTACTGTTTCTCCATGAGTCTCAGCTTTGTTCCTCAAGTATGCAGTTGTTAAAATTCCTGATAAGTATTCATGATAATCTATTTTTTTAAAAATAAAGATCATAACATTAAGAAAAATGTTTAATAAAAATACAACATGGAAAAGGAGGGTTTATTGAGAAAGGAAAGTGATATGGTATTTTTCATATAGAAGCAAATACTACATTGTGAAGAGGGAACCGAGTAGTGAGAAATGTCAAGTGATGTAACTTTATTTTTTTATTACTGAAGTGTTACACTGAAGTAAGAGACGTGTATTTCTCATAGAATAAAAAAGAAATGAGTAGAAACTAGGCAGAGCTAGTGTGGGGGTGCAATAGAACTCACCAGAATTTTTGTGAACTTAGCCCAATTTCCTTTCCCTATCTTTTTGTAGTTCAGTCTGATATCCTTTATCTGTAGCTAACCAGGATATGATTAATTAAAAGTTATTTCTAAAAATTTAAGCTTAATTTGTTTTGGTTTGGGATATTTTTTTTTCTAAAATGAAGAAATTGTGATTTTTTTAATAACTAATTTTTCAATGCATATTTCTTGTCTAGCTGCTAAGGAAAAGGCATATAGGAAATGACATAGTTACCATTGTCTTCCAAGAGCCAGGAGCACTTCCTTTTACTCCAAAAAACATTCGTTCCCACTTTCAACATGTATTTGTCATAGTCAAAGTGCATAATCCTTGCACTGAAAATGTGTGCTATAGGTGAGTAGAGCCTTAACTATGTAAGTTTACTATTAAGACTGCAATGGAACTGCCTTTTCTAATGGTTTTGTATTTCCTGGATTTAAGATTTCTGCGGTTTTGTGTGTTTGAAATCCCAAGGTCTCCCTTGCACACATCTAGAGTTATGGGAAACAGTTTGTAAACTTAAATGGGTATATGGAGAATTCTGTGTTGCTGATTTATCGGCATAAAATGGGGATATAACAGGTTAGTGAAAATAAGATTTGCAGGCATAATCATAGAAATTCATTTAGAATTTGTATTTCACATTTCCTTTTTCAAAGAAAGTGATTTAAAATTAAGTATTTTAGAAGGCTATTAACCTGTATAATCCCTGTGTATGACAATATGACACTGGGATGAGTCATGGCCCCTAAGCACATGAATAAAGGATATTTGGGGAGTATTAAAACATCTCAAATTTCAGATGATCTTAACTCTCACATTTAAGTTACTGTATCATGAATTCTAGCAAGGTAACTGCGGTTAAAGTATAGTTCTGAACTGATTGGGAATTGTGCCAATATTGATAAGGACTTGAAGCATAATGGTCTAGGTTTAGCAGGTATAAATGATATTTATTCATTATTTAGGATGAAATTAAAGTACATCATGAGGCCAAGTCATATTACTGTCTTTTAGAACTTAAGCTGTCTTTTAGAACTTGATCGTTTTATCAGTAGCTCTTTTGTGTTTAATAATACATGACATTTCGTAAGTTACATTTTTCTTATTACTAAATTATATCTGTTTATCGTTCAAAATGTGACTGCATTTCAGTCATGCTAACAGTAGTTGTATGCAGTTTGCACGGTATTTTAAAATTCGATTTCAGTTGAAATACATTATGTAGATATCAATTGTGAGTATAATTTTATTAATGACAAAATACTCTGTGAACTGTCTATATCAAGAATTGCAGGTATTTTGAAATTTTGTGAACGTAGAGTAGGAAACTTAAACAGGTGCAGGCTGTTCCCATTATAGACACATTTGACACCAATACTTTTTCTTTGTCTTCACACTTCATTGTAGCAAATTGAGGATTAAAATCTGTTTCTGTATTTCTTAGTTTTAAGATCACAAAACTGAGTGACAGCTGAAAAACAGTAGTCAGACTTACACCAAAAGAAGAATTTAAAAAATACTTCTCTCATTTATGTCTCACAAAGCATTTTTATATTTATTCCATTAAAGAAAGGAGACAGTGACACCCTAAGAAGTCATCCTTGATATTTTTTTGTTAGTAAGAAACATCCATAATGTCTTTTATACATTTAAAAGAAAAAAGCCATTTAAAAACAGGCAAGCCCATCGATTTTCTTTGGTATGTTTAAAATGTCTGAAAATTGACATGTCAAAGCTAAACCCAACTGTGTAAATAGACTGCACAGATCACAGTTCTGCTTATCATCTGATCTTTTTTTTTTTAGGAATTAACCACTGTATTTTTTTCTTTCTGTTTCCAGTGTTGGTGTTTCACGATCAAAAGATGTACCTGCATTTGGTCCACCTATTCCTAAAGGAGTTACCTTCCCCAAGTCTGCAGTCTTTAGGGACTTCCTCTTAGCCAAAGTTATTAATGCTGAAAATGCGGCACATAAATCAGAAAAATTTCGAGCCATGGCCACAAGGACACGTCAAGAATACTTGAAAGATCTGGCAGAAAATTTTGTTACCACAGCTACAGTGGATACTTCAGCAAAGTTTAGCTTTATTACTTTAGGGGCAAAAAAAAAGGAAAAAGTGAAACCAAGGAAAGATGCACATCTATTCAGTGTTGGAGCAATTATGTGGAATGTGATTGCACGAGATTTTGGCCAGTCTGCTGACATTGAATGTCTTCTTGGAATCTCCAATGAGTTTATCATGTTGATTGAAAAGGAATCAAAAAATGTTGTTTTTAACTGCTCCTGCAGAGATGTTATTGGATGGACATCTGGATTAATGAGCATCAAAATATTTTATGAAAGAGGAGAATGTATTCTTCTGTCGGCAGCAGATAATTGTACTGAAGACATCAGAGAAATTGTTCAAAGACTTGAAGTAAGTACAGTTTCTAAACTGAAATCCCAAAATTTTTATGAAGAGTTATATACATCTCCTTTGAGATACAATAAAAAATGTCCTACGTTTATATTTTGGGAGTGTTTTCAGTCCTCAGAGAGCATTGCAAACAATAATCCTCACAACAGCATATGAGAGAAGTGTTGTCAACCCATTTTCAAGGATGAGGAATCTGGTACCCATAATCTGATAGACGTGCCCAAGACCATGGATAGTTTCAGTGTCAAAATCAGGATTGAAAAGCTAAGCTTTTGTCTTCTCTTGCTGTAGACTCTTCTTAAATCACAGCTTTGTACATAGAAATACACCTTAATTTAAAAATATACTCACTTCGACTTTTAATAATAACCCATGTGAGTATTAGCAGAAGAATTTGTGTCAGTGATTCTGTTGATTTGTTCCTTTGTACTGAGCAACTGCATGAAGTAAAGAAAACTATTACCAATTAATGCCAGTTTTTACAGTTGACTGGATAAAGTTTTTCAGATGCCTGATGACCCTGTTAGCACAACTGTCCTGTAACTATTTCAGTCAGTACAAATGAACTGACAGGAACTCCAAGGTAAAAGTGCTGATGCATCTACTTCATGTGGTTACACTTCACCCTTTGATCTTAAGTTATCTAGATGGTCTCAATTTTGTTTATATTAGAAAGCCCAGTACTGAAAAGAAATCATTATGCTCACCATTTTCACACTGGAACAGTCAGATTGCAGCTGATGTTTTAGGGCCTCTGCAGTTCTGCAGTCACTTTTAACATTGCTCAATTTCATGCTCTAAATAATCACCTTTTTCTTCGAAAGTACAATTACTCTTTCAACAGATGAATGTCTTCTTGCCACTGTTATATCATCCTTTTCATTGATGTTTTCGGTTTCACTTTCCTTAGATATTTTCCTTTAGAAAAATAGTTTACATGTAGTTCAGTCCTCTTAAGTATTGCTAAATATGAATTGAAAAAACAGATGGAAAAGAAGATTCAGAGTTCTAGGGAAAAATTCTGTCATCAGTGACAACAATTTCTTTTGCTGTTTTTCACTTACTCAGTTTTACAAAACATGGAAATAGCCTAGTTGCTGAGGATAGATCTTTAAAATTCAGTAATTAAAAACATATAATGAAATGATTATGTGTATTTACTTGAATACTTCCTCTGTTTTATGGTCAAATTTGGGGTTAAATAATGACAAATTGGCTTTAGGCCTCAAAAGTTTAGCATGAGTTACTGCCAAGTTAACCCAAATATTAACTTCAAGTATGTATTGCAATGAACTCTGGCTGCCTTCTCTCTTTCACTGCCATCTATCCAACTTTCACATTGCTTAAAAGAATTAGCTGTCATTACTTGTTTTAAAACTTTTTTCATCTCTGTTTCTTACCTCATATTTTTCTCCCTTTTTGCTGCTTTTCTCTCTCTTTTGAAAGCTGAGTATTTATGATATTCCCTAGTTCTTTTATGATGGTGAATGCTTTCTAAAGTCCTTATATACATTTTGATATAGACGCTTAGAGGTGACCATTACAAGGACTAAGAAGTATTTTAAACTCAGATTCTACACTTAATGTGCTTAATTCAAAAACCTTTTAAGTGACTCAGAACACAGCCAGGGTCGACAACCACAGGTGCCAGCAGATGCTAAAGATGAAAGCTCAAAGGGTGAAATAATATCAAGCTTCAGTGACCAGATGGTTAACCCTTTTCAGTCACTAGTAAAAGCATTAAAACCAGTGAGTAAAATGTTGCAGTTACTAAATGAGACTGTCAAAGAAATAACTACATTTTATTGCCTGGGTTTAAATCATGCAGATGAATAAAAAACGTATCGCAATATCCAGATTAATCAAAGATGTAAACAGCTGAGACTGTGATTTTGCTTTGAACCAAAAGAATCAGTTTGGGACTATAAAAAGAGCTAGGATTTGTCAACCTAGAGTCAGATCTGTATTTGTGGGGGAGAATATCTAGTGATATAAAGTAGAAAGAGCAGCAAAAGCAAACTATAGATTAACTTGGCAGGCTGTGTTTGAAGGCAGAAAAAGCAGTGGTTCTGAGCTTTAGGATAACAGAGAATGGCAGAGTGATACAAGATTAAATGAAAACCCTGAAGGGATCTTTAGACAAAAATCTGAGTAGACAAAATTTCCATAGAAGTGTGTATACTAAAAAAACTTTTCCTTCTTCCTGGGACTTGGAAGATCTCTGTCTTTTAATTTCATCTGTATTGAGTGCATTCAGAGAAGAGAGTTCTTAGTTCGTGCACATGAACATTCACATGTTCAGTGAGATGGCAACCAAGTAAGCAGAATGACCTGTTTTGAAGTGGAGCAGCACTATGTTTTATGTGACATTGCTATGTAAAATTTAGTGTCACCTTTTAGGTGATATACTTGTGGAGGACTTGATCTCCTGGGATCCCTTCCATTGGAACAGATGAATCTTTGGCAGGAGTGTTTATCTTCCTTCTCTTATAACCTTTGAATATTTAACTAACTTGAAGAAGAGATTTTGAGTGCTCTGAGTTGGGAAAATCTATATACTTCAACTGGTGCATTCATCTGCAGTATTCTGTGATGTGACATAATGACAAAGAGGTGTCTGTCCCCGCAGAATATGGCATAGTTTCTTAGCGATAAAATTCTGTCCCTCGACTGGGCTTCTGACTATAATTGTGTGTTGCTCTTTTCACTGCATGACTAAATATTGTCTGTATCTTAGAAACTTGTGACAGAAGTGTAGGGAAACTAATGAAGGATGAAAATTTCATTTTTCACTTATCTAGTTCATAAATTACGAAATTCTTGTTGAAAGTTAGTCATGATTGAAAATGTACCTCAGAGCTGGGAAAAAAAAGAGTTAAAGCTTAGTTCTTTGAGCATGCCATATAGCTCTAATACTATATGCATGGTTATAAACACAACAGAAAATTCTGTTTAAAATGGAAATCTTCTAAAAGATTCCATAAACTCAGGGCTGAATATGGCAAAAGAAATAGCTGCTTATTTTCATAGGAAGACACAGAACATGATTTTGTAAACAAAACCTCCCGAGTCCCTTTTAGACATCTCAGGAATGACTTTCACATTTAAACTTCAAAACGTACATCTTCAGAAAGAACTGGAGGGTTTATGAAGTCAAGTGCTACAATTTAAGTAGCCCAAAGTTGTTAGGCAATGATTCTCAGAATATCAGATCCTTGCAAGGTCTTTCTCCAGTGTTCACAGCTCGTGGAAGATTAGCCTTTAATGAATGAGAGCTAACTGTAATTACCTTGAGTTTATCACAAGTTAAAAGCTATAAGCGGACCAGCTCCCTCAGGTCTGCAAATTTACGATAACTCATGGTTTTGTGGCACTTTGTTCTCATGTGTGCAGATTCTAATTTTTTCTGCTGAGTGACAGATATCCATATAGAAATATTCTATAAAGGTAATAGTGCTTTAGAACTTACTAAGGTACAGAAACCCATGACTTCCAGTCACTGACCAAGTTGCAGGCCTAAGTTACACAAACACTAAAGATTTTCCACTCATCCTTTGTATTGGGAAGGGAATAGAAGTTAGGCCTCTCATCCCTGACTCTGTAACAGTTTGGACAAAAGACAAAAAACAGGCTTGGAAGCATAAAAGCAAACTATTGAAGAACTTAAAGCTTAATATTTGCTACCTGTTAAATTCCTTTGTCGATGGTGGAAATGTACTTTTATAATTGCTGCCAGTGAAGGAGACAGTGCCACCCATTCCCTGTCTGCCACCCCTTTGGAACATTATTTTTAAAAGCACCCTGGTTTTCGGCTGCATCATGTTCCTGATATGGCTGCACAAGTGCTAACGCGGTACAGGGGACAGTGTAGTAGTCATAGAGTCTTACATCAATTTAAACCTCCCATGAAACCGCACTTAATCAAGTGCCTCTGACTCAGGCAGTGAAAGGAGCGGTGTTGTGACAGTTTTACGCAGTCGCAGCGCCAACATCTCCCCAAGCTGCACAGTCCCACTCCCTCACCGTGCCGCCCTGAATTAGGCTGGGCCATGCTTCCATGGGAAGCAGATGATAAACTAGTGAGCTAGGCTGTCCAGATTCTGGCTTAGGCTGGCAGTGGAGGGGAAGAATGTCTCTTCCAGGATAGCCTCCTGAATTAAGCTCAAGCTATAGAACAGCCTTTGCAGAAACCTGTCCTATACAACTGACTATACAGGACACCTGCCTCCTAACTAAAGCACTTTCAAATAGATGCCTAAAGTTGAGTAATGAGTGCATCTTCCTGATGCACACTAAAAGCAACCATAAGCAGCGTGAACACCTTTGAGGAACAAGGTGCACTGTGGAACTGCTCTTCATGCTGCATGACCTTGGGAAGATCCCTTGATCTGTATCGTAACATATGCATCTTTACAGGGCAGATATGTGCTTTGCTGGAGTGTTATAAAGCACTGTGAGATCTTTGAATGTTATGCATTATGAACAAAGATTTTTGATAATGTTTCACAGTGCTTACGTTTTTGTACTAATTATACTAATGGAGATAAAATACATATTGGTTTTGTGACACTGACAGAAAGGAATGTTAGGGTAACTCAAACTTACCTTGCAGTGTGGACTACAGTTTGGTCTGCTGTGTCCTGTGCAGTATCCCAGCATACGTACTGTTGTGTCGTAATTTTTTACTGGGCGAAACTGTTGAGGACTTGTTTTACACAGTATATAGAAATGAGCCTGCTTAGAAAAGTCTGAATTTGAAGGATTTTGGCTACTCTATATAACGACAGAACTACTGTTCATTGAATATGAAGAAAGTAATTCTTTTGTTTCTAAATTTCCCAGTGACATGAAAACTCTTACCCCGTTTTGATGACGTCCACATCTGGATATAGTGGTAGTTAGGAATATGATACAAGGCAAAACGAATCAACATTATCTTCATTGCTATGTTCTTGAGGAAGAAAAGCTTCTAGAACTGAGGCATTTCACTCGATTTAGCTCATGTTGTATCTCAAGTTCAGTATTGTCTAATACTGAAGAAAAAAATGCCTGCACACCTGCGGTCAGTCAGCCAACAAGAATGAAGGAACTGACAGGACAGCATTTTGCTTGCTTTGTGTTTTGAAACTAAAGCAGTTGTTAGGTTTTCGGGAAGAGATAAATGATACTGTGTTAATGTTGGGCAAGGGGGAAGGAACTTGACACGGGTCAGCTGCTTGCTCCGGGGATGTAAGATTTTTAGCATTGTGAAATGTTTGGTTTGTTTTATGCAGAAATCGTCATTCAACCGCAAATGTTAAAGTAATTCAGTATTAGTATATTAAAAATATTTAATGTCAAGCCATACATGGCTTTATAGTGTTTGAAAACAGATTTGTGTGTGTGTCTGAAGGAGCATCCTGACTCACTCCAGCATAACAATCTGATACTTCTTTAGATAGTGACCAGAGGATGTGAAACCACAGAAATGACCCTTCGGAGGAATGGGTTGGGCCAGCTTGGATTCCACGTGAACTTTGAAGGGATAGTGGCAGATGTGGAGCCCTTTGGTTTTGCATGGAAGGCAGGCCTACGGCAAGGGAGCCGCCTGGTTGAGATCTGTAAAGTGGCCGTGGCAACTTTGACTCATGAACAAATGATTGACCTTTTACGTACGTCAGTGACAGTAAAAGTGGTGATTATTCAACCGCACGAGGATGGAGCACCTAGAAGGTAATGAGCAATGGTTCTCGATGTGACATTTGTATCTCTCTGTGGGTTTTTTCTCTGCTACTGCTTAAACGATGGCTCTTTTACTGGAGGCCCTCAGGAAACAGGTATTGTCTCTCATGGTTGGTGATAATATTGAAACTCTTCACAGCAATCTTTTCCCTGAAACCCCTGTTGGCCTGTAGTAGAAGATAAAATGGGATCCTGTAAGAAATTTAACAGGAAATTTACTTTTATATGGCTTTGAAGATGTAAAAAGTAAACTTTAGTGCATCATCCTGTTCTGAAAGCTGGAAGCCGATGTGACTTCTTCCACAGGAGAATTTTACATTTTAATACTGAATTTGAAAATGGGGAATCCTTCTCTGAAAACTGTACCTTGTCTGTCTTTGACAGTTCTCTGACACCTGATTATTGAAAAATACTTGTTTTATTTTTTTCTTATGTTGAAATTTTGACAAAAGTAGCGAAATACTGGTTTCTTAGAGCCCTTCTCACTTTCTACAGACATCTAATCTAGTCATATTAAATAGTGAATTACATCAGTGAAATCATCAGTTAAAAAAGATCTTGCTGCAGTGTGAAATAATGCTCACACACTCAGGAAAAGACTCAAATAAAGGTTATTTTATTAACTGTACCATTGTTTTCAGGGTTGAAATGCCATTTTCTTTCATCAGTGTTCCTTTTTTGGTGACAGCAGGATTTTTGTTCTTCTCCCCATTTTTAATATGATGAGGTAGAGAGAAGTAAGGGAAAAATTAAAATTTTATAATAATGTGACTTTATTTCTCAGATATCTTGTCTTGGACCTATTAATTTGGCTCATTCTAAACGAGAACTGTACTAGAGTAAATTGAATTACTTGTCTGCTTGTAGAAGGCCAACTTTAAATCTCTTGTTGATTTTTAATTTAACAGAAAAAACATTAGATGTGTTGCTTTTGGCAAGACAACAAGCCATAAAATTTTACGTAGCATGCAATGCTATGAAGTTGGTGCCAACTGTACACGAATACTGTTTAATTGGTGGCAATTCTCCAAGTAGTCATTGGCTTGATGAATGACACAGAAATGCCCTCCCCTGCCTCAACCTGCATGTTGATGCCTTGGGTTCCTCTCTGAAGAAAATGCCTGTGAATGTAGAATACCACCGTTTTGCTTAGTTGGATAGAATTTGCAATTAAGCCTCTCTTTGCTTAGCTTTGCTATTCTCACCATCTGCTTCTGGGTATGAATTTTCACTGACTTGTTTGGTATACATTTCCAAGCTGTTTACAGAATATGAGCCTAATGAGCTGATCCTATTATATTGAAGGTAAAAATGTGTATTTTATAGGCCCTGATGGAAAAATACATACTATATGAATTGTTTATATCTTCTTTGATGCATTTTTAGAAGTAAATGTTAAAATCTCAAGTCAGTGTGATGCATGGCACTCAGTCTATGTGTAGGAGGAGTTTTAACTGAGTGACACCAAACTGGGAAAAATCTGCAAAAGCTGTTCTTGTTTATAAAATTTTTGCATTTAAAAAACTGTGTGTCTAATTAGTAAGGAAAATGATTTTTTTAAAAACTATGTTTCTATTCTAAAATACAAAAAACGCCAAAGCATTTATGTTTAAGTTCTTTCCAGCCTCATCTCTCTAATATAAAAAAGAAATCTTCATTAATGCCTCTTTTTTCTCAAATATCAACTTCTCACTCAAACAGAAAGTTCCTTATTTTCACCTTTATATTCCCAAAATACAGTTAGTAATTGTGATTGCCCAACTTTAAAGTGATCTGATATTCAGAGAGTTTTGAACTTGCCTTTTATTAGTGTTTATAATCTAAACAGAGCAGACAGAAAGCAATACAGGTATTGGGTGACAATATGGAGAGTTTCAGTTGACAAACATGACCTGTGACATTATTTGTAAAGTATATTAATGAGTGGGGGAATGAGGAGAAGGCAGAAAGGCATAAATTACCAGAGGTTTGGAGAAAGAAGATAGTCTATCACAGGTGTTACTAGTTAAAGCTTGCGTAAATCCATCTCCTCCTCTCCTACGCAGTTGCTTGGTTTAGCCATCTGCAATGTCTTATCTTGCACAATCACAGAAACAGAATAGCTGAGGCTGGACAGGACCTCTGAAGATTGTTGAGTCCAACCCCATTGCTCAAAGCAAGGTCAGCTAGAGCAAACTGCTCAGAGGCATGCTCACTGGGTTTTGAATATCTCCAAGGACGGGCTCCACAACTTCAGTTGCAGCGTTCGATCATCCTTACAGTAACAAATATTTTTACTTACAGAATCATAGAATCACAGATTCATTTATGTTGGAAGAAACCTTAAGATCAAGTCCAGCTGTAAACCTAACACTGCCACATACTTAAATGGAATTTCCTGTATTTCAATTTGTGCATCTTGCCTCCTGTATCTCCACTGGATACAACTCTGAAGAGTCTTACTCTGTTGTCTTTTCTCCCCATCAGGTATTTATGCACATTGATAAGGTCCCTCTTGGGCCTTGTCTTTCCCAGGGTGAGCAATCCCAGCACTCTCAGCCTCTTCTTGTGTTTCAGATGATCTGATCCCTTAGTCATCTTTGTAGCCCTTTGCTGGACTTGCTCCAATATTTTCATGTCTTTCTTGTACTCTGGTGTCAGGTTTATCCAGAAATTTACAGGCAGTAGTGTTGGATGTAAAACAGGAGTATCTGGAGAACTAGAATCCATTTCACCTTCATTTGACAAGAAACGTCACTGTTCTTGGAGAATCCATGTGTGGCTATATAGGGTAGAATCAGGCCTCTGAGTGATTTCCAACATGTGTCTGTGAGCAAGTTAAGGAAAGTGTGCCAGCTCATTAGGAGAATATTTTTTTACTGTCAAGTAGCTCTAATAATTATCAAATAACACTCAAAACAGACATATGGATATTTCCTTCAAAGCTGTGAGTCTTATCAATCCTTGATCCACACACTGCACGTCTAGAAGAATGATGGTTCAAAAGCAGGAGATAGCTTCACATGTGTGCTCCAGTAATTACTGCTTTCATTCACAGCTGGTTTTAGAGATTTTATTCTAAAAAATGATACTTCAGACTATCTGACGTATGTAGAACAGTAGATTTGGAGGTTGAAATGAATGCCTTGAAAGTTTGACTGATCCTACAGAACATATGATCTTCTGGTAGTTGGGGTTTTTTCTCTGTATTTTAGCCTTATTTCTCAGGGTAGATATTGGTAGTTTATAAAATTTTTTTACTTTAAATGCCATAATCTGGGGTTTCAAGTTCAGCCACTAAGTTTTTGTCCACAGTGTGTAAATATAAAAATACATTCATCTTTGTTTCTGCAAGAATAAATTGCATTAAGAATTCACATACATTTACAAGAATATAAATAAAACTGGAGTAAAAATAATAATTCATTGTTTCATGAAAAATCCCTTTGTTTCATTTTATTAATGCCTGTCTTTCATTTACTGAGATAATCAGCTGATTTCCACTGCTTGAAAGAGTAGTTTCTGCTTAGCGCTCTGCTGGGTTTTAGGAATATGAAGCAATGAGGACTTCCTCTTTAGGCTGCTTATTAGCACTGGTTCCTTGCTGGGATCAAATTCTGAAGTGAGTTTACAGACTGGATGTGAGTGCAATGGAATCTCTTGGGAATTATACCCTTCAAATGAAAATGAGTTTTAAGTGTGAAGGGGTGTTTCCAAAGCAGTCCCAGTCCTTGGAAAAATATCAGCCAAAGTGGAGATCTTTAATCTAGTTCTTAACTTGATTTTTTTTTTTTCCTGTTAGCTTACCCACAAATCATCCTCAGTCCATCAGCCCTTTATATTTTAAAAGAAACCAACAAAGTGGAAGTGTACGTACACTGAGTATATTAGCAAGGAACTATTAACAATGAATTTATTTTTTGCTGCAAACTGTCTTGTATTAATTTAGTTTGCCATGAAAAGAAATTATTTGGAATGTTGAAGGTGTTTACGAAGGAATGTTACAGAGTGATTAGGAAATTATAGAGGAAAATTCCGCTCAATAAATGTGTTTCATTACTAAATGTAGATCATTCTACCTATAGTCTTGATAGCAGTATATGCAAAAGCAATCACAGAATAAGGCCTTTCATTTACTATTCTGTAAAATTAATGAACTTGAGACAAAGCTCCTGCTGTTTTCAGTTTGCTCCAGCAATTAAATAATCATGCACAAATTGAGAAATCATAATTATTTGCATGGCACCAGGTTGATATTTAGACAGAAAGAAGAAATTGCTATTTAAAACATAAATTCTTTAAATTACAAAGCAGTATTAGGACAAACATGCTGGTCATTGTATTCAGATATCAGTAAGTATCCTTGTGTCGTACTTATTTCTATGCTAGGTCTTTCCCTTCAGAATTGTTGATTAGTTCTTCTGTTGTCAGTATTACCTAGTACTGCAGTGCAGTAGCTAGATTTATACACATTTTAACAGGAGAATAATGATGTTCATTCTAATTTGCTTTCACTGGTGTCACAGTAATGCTCAAGGACACTATATCCTTAATCAGTCAAATCCAATCAAGGAATTCAAGTACTTCTAAATCCATTTTAAACTGTAGATTATGCTAGAATTTTGCTTACTAACTATGTTGAAACTTAGGTGTCTGTCTTATTTCAACTAGCATTATATATAAAAAGAAAATTAAGAACTGCTTAAAAACAATTTCTAGAAAGTTTAGAAAATTAATAAAACTTTAAGGAAAACGTCCAGGGATGGACGATAAAGAGAAGCTTAAGTACAACCACTGTAAGAGATGTAACAGCGGTAGTTTCCACCTGTTGGTCTGAACAAGTAACAGACTTTTTTCCTGATGTTGTGTGTAATTTTGAAAATTGAAGTATTTTAGTAACTATGATTGAAACTGCCTGTGGGCTATTATTAATTGCTGCTGCATTTCTTTTGAGGTTTTTCACTTTTTTTGGACTTTGCAACTCTTTCTTGCAAATAATATAGGTGTAATGACTTTCTGTATTTTCCAGTCCTGATGCTCGTTCTTTTTAAATGATTGTGATCTTATTGGGCGATTTTGTTTCTACAGCTTTTTTTAAGTAACGGATAGCCAGCAGTGTATAGAAAGATTGGCAAAATATTTTTAGGAAGCAGAAGGTTTTATTGTGTGGAGGAATTCAAATCTTCTCTCAAGGATGTTTGCCATAAGGTGATGGGATAGTTCATAGGGCCTTCAGGTTATTTAATTTTTTTTTAATTTTTTTTAATTAAGCCATCTGAGCTTAAAAGAAGTCAGGTCTGAATTGCTGGCAGAATGCTGCCAGCCTAACAACACTTGAGGGAGTTTAAAGCAGAAAAACCTGAAACTGAACTTTTGGTCATAAAATTAGAATGTGGGTGTACTACAGCTTTTAATTACTACCCCTGCTAATAACCTAACAAGGCTGCAAATACCTGAAAACTCTAGATGATGATGTTTTTTAGAGGTAACTGAAAGAACTAGTACTTAAAAAATACAATACTATTAATTGGAAGTGTTTATCAATTGCAAAAGTTAATCCTCTGTACCCCAAAAAAAATAAATGGTAGAAATTGCTGAATTTACTGTCAGAATTACTGTACTTCTTATAACTTTTATTAGATACAGGGAATGAGGCATATGCGCTGTGACTTACCCTGATGGAGACTCTTGGCAAAAACGAACTGTGTCAGAACTCTGATTAGCACCAGAGACTTTAACCCAGGCTGTTACATTTTTAAGCGCAAGTTGTAACAGAAGGTCAAATTCAGAATGAGACCTTTTGGCTCTCCCCCTCACTGTGAAGTCTTTGCCACTCCTGCCTTTGGAAGGGTGGCGGCACCAGCAAACAACAGAGTTTAGGCATAAGGTATGGGCTGCCCTCTTCCCCAGCTTTAATATGTCATGCACCATGTGCTTTGTCTCTTCTCTAACTAACCAAGTCATCATGGTTTTCCTGCATAAAAGAAAAAGACTTTTTTATTGTTTAAAAAAAAAATAAAATGTTTTCTGTCACTTTTTATAAATTCTTTTGAGTTTGTTTCTTCCCAATAGAGTTTTCAAGGAAATGGATGTGTAAACTTGGCCTTTGTCAGTATATACAATTTGCATTTTAACATCTTTCCTTAAATTCATTGTATTTAATAGAGTAAGGCTAACTATGCAGCGTTAATCTAATCCTTGGGAAGCTGAAAATTTATCATACAAGCATCTTTTTCTATTTTGATTTGTGTCCAAACAAAGGAAAACCTAGGCAGCATATGTAGCATACAGTCTCCACTCAGAAACTGTCTCAACAAAAGAATAATGAACTAAGAAGGTACAAAGTTGAAAAAAATCTCTGATGCTTATCATATGTCTCATCCAAGTAAAAAGTCTCTGAGTTTTTCTTATATTTAGTTGTGAATGAACTGATAGCAGGAGTTAGTTATAATTGCTAAAGCTTATTATGTGTACAGTTGATACAGTCAAGCAGAAAAAAAAAAAACAAACCAAACAAACAGGAATGCCAGGCAAAGCTCTGATTGTCTCTACAGAGAGATGTAAATCCAGACTTCTTTTTTTCTTACTGAAAAAACTCAAGAGAACCACGTTTTTGGCATTTTGAAGCTTAATATTATTTCCTACTCAATTCTGGGTCAGCAGAGAAGTTTTTAATTATAAATAACTTGGGGGATATATACCTGCTATTATATAAAACATGCTTTAGATCCATTTTTGTTATGTCCGGGTTGGAATGTGCAGTATCTCTACAGAAATTGCAAGTGATTTGATCTTTACCTTGTTGGAAATGTTTTGGGTTCATGGAATCTTGGGATAATTCAGGTTGGAAGAGAGTGGAGGGATTATCTGGTTCAACCTCCTGCTCAAAACAGAGTCAGCTATGAGATCAAGCCAGGCTGTTCAGGGCTTTATCCAGTCAGGGATTCAAAAACTCCAGGGATGGAGGCTGCGTAACCTCTCTCTGGGGAACATACTCTACTTGATCTTCGGTAAGGATCATTTGTGTTTTCCTTTATCTCCTCATGAGTGGTCTTAGTCCTAATCTTACCTCTCTGGTATCTTAAAGACTACTTCAAAATCGGGATTCATTCTGAACTTGGTCCTTTCAGAGCTCAAAGGCTTGGATCTCCATTTGGTACTGTTCCCTCTGCTTTGTTTGTCCTCCCTGTTACTCATCATTTCCATTTCTTAAGTTGGATCCCTGCCATTGGCTTTCCAGCTGTTCTTCGTCTTACAATTTTATGGTGAATTTTTAAGGGTTTTCTCTTTAATGTCACAAAAAACTTTCTTACTCATCTGGTTTTCCCAGTGATTCTTCCTTCTCGCCAGTAGCTTCTCAAGCCTTTATTCCCCATAGCTGTTGTGTTCTGATGTAGCTGTTTTCCTGTTCTCTGGGATTTGGAAATGTGACTTGCTCCGCTTGTGTCCTAGTTCCCATCAGCAGAGGCTGCAGGGGTTGTTACTACCTTACTGATCATATGAGTAAGCCAGACAACCTTGGCTGTATTTGGGTTTTTTCTCCTCTGTTATTTCCTGACTAGCTCCTTTCATCCAACGTGCTGTTTGTATTTGTCTTGCCTTTTTCATACAACAGTGCAGGCATGGAGGCTCTTAGGAAGCTTCTAAATTGCTTGTCAGTTCACCAACACAAAGATTCTGTTTAAAACCGAATAGTAATAAAGACCAGGACAATGAGTGTATCTTCATGAAGGAGGGATTGTCAGCTTTAACTCTTCAACTCTATGAAGAGAATGCCAGAGAGTTACCACGCACCTTAAACCAGGAGTGATAAAGTGGGCAGCAGCCTTACCTGAGATTTTCGTAAGCAATCACATGTGTGTATTGTGGTATGAAATTATTTTAAAGTAAAACTGATTTCCTGTTTTTCAAATTGTATCTTTCCTTTTCGATACAGTATGAATACCGCTAATAGGTTTGTGAGATGTCAGAACTTGGAATTTTTGTCTTCACTTTTTGACCAAAGGTCTCTTAGACCATTTGAATCTTATCCAATGTTTTGGACTTGTGCTGTAGTTGATGTAGGGAGTCAATGGAGTCCAGGGGTTACTGCCAGGAGGCACTTCAAAGCGTCAGAAAAGGGAAAATGTATGTATGCCTTATTTATCTACGTGGTGAGCCTAAGTAAAACTGAGCTACTAAAGTCTGCTTTTCAGTTAAGTCCCTACAATTATGTGAAATTATTCAATGTTTTAGTATGTGGGCTTAGTGGATTGCTTGATGAGTCCTCGGTCTCTTGTGACACTTTGTGGGAACTGCTGTAGTGTAAGAACAAACATGCACTGTAATCAAGTGATTACTTTCAAAACGCAAAGTTTGGGTTAGAAGAATGCAATTATGTATTGTACTGTTAGATGCAGATAAAGACTCCTTATTGAGCAAGATTAAATGTTTTGAATTGAGATGGTGATAGTAAGGGATAATTTATGTAATGATATTGTAATATAACTGGTGAACACCAATGATTACTTCTCTACCCCTACATCCCCCTTAGTGGTTCAGATCTGTGATACATTAAACGAAACCTAAATTGTAACCAGGTATTCTAGTTTTGTTACTACCCTAACAGATCATTCATGATGCATGAAATCTGTAGAAAGTTGGGGTCCAAATACCAAAGTCATACCCAGTAGCTGATAGTGGTAGAATATAATAGAAAAGAAGGATTTTGTGTAGTTATCAAGGTGGGGAACTGCTGATCATAGTATATGAAAGCTTCTAACTTACCCGTGGAGATTAATATTTACCTTTTCTAACAGCATCCTTGGCTAATGTAGGCCCTTCACAGAGCCTTTTCCAGAACCTTTATATGAATCTGCAATTAATATTGAAAGGTTTGGTTAACATACTTTGAAAAATTTAATGGACTGTTTGATAATTGTTTCAGAGCATAATGCTTCTTGCAGTAACATTTTAATATTGCAGGGTTTTATAGTGGACTCTTAAATTTTAATGTGCAGTCATGACCTGCTAGCTGTGGCGTAGAGTCATGCTCTGTGTAATTGCAGCGTAGGTTTTATTAACCAAATTTTTATAGGGCAATATGGCTCTTGAACCAAAGATATTAGTAGAAGTCTGTGCTTTATGTTGAAGGATTGATTTAATTAATACCAAACTACAGTGAAGAGCAGGAAGTGCTATCATTTCTGATGTGTGGTTAAGACTTGGCCACACTTGCTTGATAAATAACAGGAGCCTATTTTTCAAAATGTTATATTGAATGTAATTGCAAAAGATACTTGTTTTCCTATACTTGTTTAACATAATTTTAAATATATTTTAACACCATAAAATACAGATTGGTCTTTATATATTCTTTAAAGTGAATTTTTTCAAAACCTAAAATATTTTTAAAATTAATTAAAAGCTATCGTTCAACACCAGTGCCAATATATATGCTTCATCCAGTGGAATCAGTAATAATATTATAAATAGATAATGGTCAAATTAAATATTTAATAGGAAACTGCATTTAATTTTGTGGGTTTTTTTCATGCAAGATGACTTGCAGTTTGATCCATGGCAGGGGGCTGGGGGTGGGGATCCTTATTGGATTGCAAGCATGAAGTAGATCGATTCTCTTTGTTTCTGATATAGGAAGTATCTGCAATGATGACTACGTATCTCAGTATACTGCAGTATCTGTTCTTTAGGCAGTGCTTGGGAAGCAACGATGCATAATTTTTCACATAAATGTTGAACTGATTGGTTTGGCACTTTCAAATTAAAATTATAAAGTCTGTGTAACAAAGCAAGCCATATAAAGTATGGCTTTTCATTTTAACCATGAAAATTTTGGGGGGGGCAGTTTCAACAGTCATGTTGGGGCCCCATTTTGATTTTAAAGTAACATTGTTAGATTTTTATAGTGATTTGAAATAGGGCTGTTTTGTAAGGCTTTTTTTTCAGGAACAGTGTCCTGAATATTTTTTTTCATTTGTCAGAGGAATAAATTTTCATAATGTAAAGAAACACAAAATTTTACAAGATTTTAAATTCTTGTTCTTTTTGAGAAAGCTTGTTGTATGCTATTTCTAGATCATGCTTTAGTTATTTGGGTAGCAAGCTGTGTCAAACTAAATAGTAGTAATGATAGCCTTTGCCTTCAAAACCCATGGCTATTATTGTAAAACTTAAAGTACTTTATGGGCGGTATCTAGTAAGGGCTACAATGGCAATTATGTGCTATAACTTCCTCGATTACCAAGACAAGCTGTGAAATCGGTATCTTAAAGTTGGGGAGGGGTTAGTTTGTTTCTAACACTTACGGTCTGTAGGAATGAAGAAGGGGGTGAAACAATACTAAGAAATCGGCAGAAGGATGCTTGAAATTGTAGCCTACATAATTGCTCAACTTCCTAGCCAAATAATGGAAAACTGTGTATATATGGCCACAGGAAAAATTATGCAGTGCACTGAAGTAATATTAACCTTGCTATGTCATCTGTGCATTGTTTGTTGTGTTTGGTTTGTACAGAAAGCTTTCTGAAGGTCTTTAATTAAATAATCAATCTTAGGTTATTTTTTTCCTTTAAGACCTTTCTACATTCTCGTAACTTGCTCTGGGAATGAATCAAGGTTGCGTTGCTGGAGGCTGTGGTCGCTTACGCCTTGGACTTATTTGTTGCAGGCGGTGAATGAGGCAGGGAACTTTACGAAGAGAAGCATGGTCTTGGGATATAAGCAGTTGAATATTGCACTTGAGAAATGTATTCTATGTATATTTCAACAGTAGAAATATTTGCACAATTCTATGCAATTTGCTTAACCTGGCCTGTCCATGGTGTTCATCCTTCCAAGAGCCCAACATGTGTTTTGTGATTTTCAGAAGTATGAAACAATTTTAAAAAATAGTTACATGAACTGAAGTAGTTTGAAGCAGTGGCCTAAATAACTGTTGCATATTTTCAGGGTAGGGGAAGGCTATATTTATATCAAATTGACCTTCTGAAACTAATTGACAATTTTGTAACATTGGTTTCTCTGTAGCTTCATTCTGTGTTTGTGGGAGGAGAGTACTGGGGTGGTCTTGCCTCCATAGGGAGGCTGAAACCAGAAAATCAGTATTGTGAAATTCTCAAATGCTTCCAGCATGTTGAGCTATGATTTGTCAGCAGAGTTTACACATGTGATATTTTACTGGTGCGTTGAATAGTGATATTTCTAATGAAAGAATAACCTTGAAAAAACAGGAATTCTGAGTTCTGTTTTGGAGCATTCTAGTGATCGCTCTTCAGCTTGTCTTCATTACGGTGTCTTCTACCCTACATTGGCTACTAATCTCCACTCTCAGTGCTTTATCTACTATATTTTATGGGTTTTAATTTACCTATTTCATGAGTTTGAGTGCCAGCAGGGACTGAGATTTAATGCTGCAGGATAAACAGTTTGCCTATTTAGTACCACAGAACTTAGCAGCCTGTAGCATTTGGCTGGATCAGACTGGGCACGTACAGAGTATCTAGCATGTAACTGCTACTGTTGCGCACCTGTCTTCTCTTCCACAACCTCAAATAACATAGTTTGCATTTTCATAATATATATATTTTTTATTTTTTTTTAATTATCTGCTGACCACAACACTGACATTGAAAATATTCTTTCAGGATTTGGTTCAGAAGCTTTGGGGTGCAGTAATTTAACATATGAGAATCTATACAATTTATTTGTACTGCATATTTGTGTTAATTCATTTGTGCCAAAACATTTTCGGGATTAAGACTGTAAACACTTTATACACATGCATTACACTTCCTCTAGGTGATTTTAATTTAGTTGGAAATGGTGAATGTTGAGTTTTCAGCAAAAGCAAAGCTCAATCAAGGCTCAGCTCAAGGGACAGAGCAGAGTAGTTGAGACAGAGAAGCAAATTTTCACTATTTCTTACTTAATACATTGCATTAGGATTATTTAGGGTGTTTTCTTTATAGATGTCGATGTAGTAATTTTAATTGGCATATATAGATATCATATAGATGTCAATTCAGTATGCACTGCTTATCAGACAAGTAATGGCAATGGTCTTTAAGAATGTAAAATATCTGTGCTGATAAACAGTGCTGGCTTAAAGTGGGTGTGAAGTTTCTATTAACTAATTGCAGAAGCAGCAACCCCTAATTCAAGTCTAGCCTGAGTCTACAGCAAGTATCCTGCAGGCACACTGTTCTTTTGGGGAACACTGTTGCTACTTTTACCTGAGTTTACGCTTTCTGGGAGTGCTTTAGCCACACTGTAAGCTTCAAGCAGAGGTTGTAAGCCAGACTCTTTCTGATTTGTCTCTTCCTTCCACCTCCCCATTTCTCTTCCAGGCATAGAGACCCCCAGGAAGAGAGACATTAGAAAGTACACTTTGATAACAAAGAGAAAAATGCTTAGCTGCTATTTAATCACTTGCATCGCAGTGTATATGTTCTATCATTTGGTGGGGACAAGGCAGGAGGCTAAAGGGAAGTTCGCAGCACCACTGAAAAATGTTTAGTTTGCTGCAAAACAATGAACATTTTTATGAAATCTAAACAAACAAAAGCTGTTACAAAAGAAATTGATGTTTTCGGACTTCTGAATACTTTGTTTCTGCTAGGTTTTATTATGTAAAATTCAAGCGGCAGGTTTAATTTAGAAAAGCTTAATATTTTCTCCTTTTTGAAGGGCAAGGAGAGAGGTCAAAAACCTTTGAACACACAAGAGCAAATCTTTTACTTTGAAATGTTGCCTACCTGGTTGGCACGGTATTTTTGCAGCGTTCCAAGGGTTGTACAATGCTATGTGAACACCTTTGAGCACCCAGAGGGAAAGCGTGCTTCTGACTGCAGAGTGCAAGATTTCTTTTCCTGTTCCCTCCAGTGAGACTGATCAGCATTTTTATTTGTCCCGCAGGGGTTGTTCAGAACTTTGTCGTATACCCATGGTGGAATACAAACTTGAC
The DNA here is from genome assembly GCF_017639655.2 of Falco naumanni. Classification (NCBI taxonomy): domain Eukaryota; kingdom Metazoa; phylum Chordata; class Aves; order Falconiformes; family Falconidae; genus Falco; species Falco naumanni. The sequence goes on from NC_054059.1 coordinate 76,358,951, forward strand.
AGTGAAGGCACCCCATGTGAGTATAAAACCCCTTTCAGAAGGAATACCACTTGGCATCGGGTGCCGACTCCCGCTGGGCAGCCTCTCTCTCGTGCCTCTCCAATCCTAGGAACATCTGACAGACTGCAGTGCCAGCAGCTTCTCCAGCAGGCTCAGACAGCCATTCCTCGCAGCACTTCCTTTGATAGAAAACTGCCAGATGGTGCAAGGTAATAGACTCTCTGTTTAATGCCTGTCATCTGCCTATTGTGCCTCGCTTTAGCTATCTCTGCTTTCTAGAACTTTGTTACACTTATTTTTTAAACCTGATTTTGGTGGGGTTTGACAGCAGTTTTAATTGCGAGGTTGTATTAAGGAGCATTCACTGAGTCCGGTTCCTTCTGCTTGAAACCAGTGCCTTTGGTTATTTCTGATGGAAGTGGACTGTGCTGAGGATCCTGCTCCTGAGGACAGCTGACCTTTCCCTTTAGTCTCAAGTCAACAAAGTGGGAAAGTGCCTTGTGACTTTTTGATCTAAACAATGTCCTGTGCCCCACCTTTTGGGAGCCTATTTAAACAAAAAATGAATGTAAATAAAATGAGCTCATCCCTTTAAAAATGAATTATTTAATCTCATTACCAAGCTATTGGCATAGTTTCAAAGGGTTCTGTAACTCATTACCAGTCCTTATGCTTTGCTTTGCTTTTAATTAAACAAAGCAGAGCTTGTGATTTGAATATGTAACACCTCTTAAATGATGGGACAGTATCCTTAAATATTAGCTCTGTTCTAATTTAATCATAATTCTTCAGAAGATAAAAAAATATTTTTAAAGTTAATTTTTTAAAAATATATTTGACCTTCAAATTATTTAGGAAAACCGTATGTCTTGAGCACAACTCTCAGTCCTTTATTGTTTGCTATTATTTCTGCTTATGCCCTTTTTCCATGGGGTGATATAGTTCTAATTTCCAAGGAAAAAAAGTCCTGCATTTTGAAAATACCTGATTTAGGTATTAAAATCTAAAATATTAGTCTTAAATAGCTTTTAAAACTTCTGGCTGAAATCATGAAGTACTGCTATTGCTGTACCATCTGTCTTATTTAGTAGAAAATAATTAGTGACATTTTATATATGGGTAATAGTAGTATATCTTTGATAATATGTCTATATCATGGCCTGGGGAAGGCAGACTCCCAGTTATGACAATCACTGGTATTCTTCTCCCTTCCCTCCCCTCTCCTCACCCCCTGAAAGAAGGATACTGGATTTCTGTATGCGTGTATGTAGCATTATAGGACTTATGCTTTTCCTAACGTCTTGTTACTGAAATTCTCAGTAACATCTAGCATAAGGACACAATGTATCAAATGTCTAGAAATACTTCAGAATTCATGGAGCATACTGTATGCCTATACAGAGAAAAAATGAAAGTTTTCTGACATGCTATTAATTTCCATAGTATTTCACAAACATAAATAGTGCTTCTCCTAACACTCGGTGAAGCATGTGAAAAAATGCTAAGACAGAGGCTACCTCTTGTCATGAAGAAATTCCTGTATCACTTAAATAAAACAAGTGCAATGTGGAAGTGCTATTCTGGGGAAGACATGGTACAGAGTATAAATAATTAAGAGAGGAAAAAGATGAACTGTGACATGTGGGTCTTGAAATGTGAAAAAAACACTGCCTAATTGGCACAGGCTTTCTACATGGGAAGGAAGAGGCATAGCTGGTGGCTTGGCAGAGATGAGCTTAAAACAGAAGAGTTTGAAGTAAGGTTGATTAGTCCTTGTAAGTGGTCTTGCAAAGGTGAAAATACATGCTTGGGTTGGGAAAATGATGTAGAGATTTTAGAGGGTCAGAGACCCACTATCAGTTTAGACAAATTGAAGAGTGCAGGCAGGGAGAAGCAGGTTAGTAAAACAGGGAAGATATAGCAACTGATCTGAAAATGAGCTAACAGTGAAGTCAGTGATAAAGTGGTTGGTTTTAGAGATAGAAAGAGGAAGAAGCAACAGAACTATGGGCTAGATACAGTAAAAACTCAAGCAGCAACAGTTTAACTGCTGTGACGTGTAGGTCACAGTTAGGTGCCCAGTCCCTGGAGTGAAATTAAAAACTGGGAGCTGAACATCTATGCTCCTAGCACAGTTGCTGAGGAGAGTTAAGTGCTTTGAGAAGGCAAGCCAAATGTTTTTGAGTTGATCAAGGAGTTTCCTCTAATTAGTTACTAAGAAATACAAGGATATGGTTGAGCTCTGCTCCTGTTTTTAAAAAATGCCTAGTTCTGTGACAGCTGCTCATAGAGAGTGCCTTAAGAGTGAAACTTCAGTCAGACTCACTTTTCTGTTTTTTCGTACCAAGAAGACTCCATGTACTTTAGTCTTTGAGTGTCATAGGTGAGTGTGTCCTTCCACCTGGAGTCTGAAAGCCATTCCTGAGAGCAGGCAGCTACAGCTCTTCTGTAAAGGAACTGTGTGAGGCGTTCACTCACTGAATTTCTGTGGTTTTAGATGGCTAGGCACTTGTCCAGCAAGTAGGAGGCTTGGGATCTAGACATGCTTCAGCCTGGAATAGTACAAACCAATGTCCCAGTTTTGAGGATAATATCCTAAACATCATTCTGGAGGCTGGAAACACATGGGATTATAACTTACCTATGCCTTAATGCTGGTTCACTTAAGCTGTGCAAGAAATGCAAAGTTCTTAGTGGTGAGAAGCAAGAACATGCAAATAGGTTCAACTGTGGCCTATAGACTATTCCACTTGATTGAAAGAGGCTCAGTCCTGTCTATACTTATCAGAGAGAGACAAGGTGAAAAATTAGGCACTACATGATCTACTTCTTGTATATGTGTTTGGCTGTTAGGCAAAATATAATAGCTAATACCTTTAAAACTTTCAAGCTGAACAGTGAAGCTGCTTATTGAATGTCATGTCCTTGGGAAAGTGTTGTGCATAAATACAAAACTACCTCTTTGCACCTGTCCCTGAGTACATTTATTCATTTCTACATATAGCCTTTAAAAAAAAAAAAAAAAAAAAAAAAAAGAAAGAAAAAGAAAAAAAGAAGGGAGATACAGAGATTTCAAGGTAGTGTCACTGTAGAAAATGTAGCTATGGATTGATATGCACAAAAGTGAAGGATAAGAGGGGGATCAAACCCAAATTTGGCTGTTGCATTTCAACTCTGGAAATCTAAGAAGTGTAATTAGAGACATTGTTAAAACATGAGGCTCAAAAGTTTAAATAATAAATACAAAACAATATTATTCATGAAAATGTTTTCTTATTGCTCTTCTATGTCAAAGTATTCATAAAATCAAAAAGGTATTGGTATCACCTCTTCTGAATTACTCTGTTGAAACTTGGAATACATGCAAAGCAACTAGCAATCATTTCTGATCCATTGTGAGAGCATCCCATATGTAAATTTAGAGACCTAATCCAGCTGCTGTGACTCCTAAGTAATCCCACATGTTCAGAAGTAAAGCTAGATGTAAGGAAAGTAGGATTTGGCACTTAGTCTTTTTTTGCCTTTTCCCTATATTCTGTTGGAAATATTTTATTAATGATGAAATAAATAATATACTTTAAAAATACTTGTTTAAGTTTTGTGAAACTAAGATAAAACTGTAAATTCCCCAAATTAATATGATTGCCTGTTCATATTGCATCTGCGTTATTTGTAAAAATGCATGTATTTCATGAAAGAAGTGCAGCCTACTTCAGAACTGACACCTCACAAATAACTCAGGGCACTGTTAATGACTCTAGTCAACATTACAGAAGTTCTCCAAGCAACCAGTCCTCCTCCAGTGACCCAGGACCAAGTGGGAGCAGCCAATGGAGGCAGCAAGTAGGATATGACGGGTATTGGTAATTTTTTTTTTTTTTTTAAATATCTTGGTATAGCTCCCGTGCATCTTCTTTCTAAAGCAAAATTTATATGGATGTTCTATGTCTGTATTATTTGCAAATTCTGATAGTATATTTTAAGACGTATTGGTTTACGAATCTTTAATGTGTCATGTATGCCAACAGAATTTTAAAGCCATACTGCTTTAACTCTTTAGGACTAAGTTGTTATTTTACAATTCAGGTAAAAAAAACCAGTTGTTAGGTTTGCTCTCCCTAGGCCAGAAATCAGCTAGTAACTCAGAACTGGGATAAAATACCTTCTCCTTTGGCTTCAGTGGAAGGGTATTTGATCAAACAGTTATCTCTATGGTCTTCAAAGATTTTATTTCCTACTGTGCTTGTTCCAGTGGCATCCATTCCCTAGCATTTCTCCTCCAAAAGAGGTCTCTTCTCCCTGAAAGGCAGTTGCAGTATGTAGATGGTGCTTTTACACCCATGTTAATCCCTTGGTGCTGAAGTTTCAGAAGTTAGCTATCTGTGTATAGAAGACTACCCCAATATACTGTATGTGTTATAAGAACATTATGTGAGACATCTGTTCTAAATTACTTTAAATTTATCACTTTGTTGTATAAATATAGCTGCCGAAAACACTCCTGTTTTATAATGTTAGCTATGGCAGTATCTACACGGCGTAACACAAAAACATTCCAGACTTGACACGCGGCTTTCAGAAGCTACTTTTCAGAAAAAATGTGTACATTGAAAACATCAGCTTGACTCCATGTCTGTAAGCTTAATATTGCTTTGGCGTGATTGATTGTGGATAAGCTATCCCATACAGCATAAATATATATATGCAATGTCCTGGAGGCTCCTCAAGGAATTTCAGAATACTCAGTGAAATCTCTGGCAGCTAAATAGGTGCTAATAATTGAGATAAAACTATAATGATTTTTTTTAACAGTAAACACATGAAAATGCATCTTGGCTTGTGCATCACTTTTCCGGCACAGTTATTTCTAATAGCAACCTTGGGTTTAGAGTGTTGCTTTGTGAAATAATGTGACTTTTGCAACGTAATACAAAGCAATGGATCTGGTACTAGCTTACGTGTTCTGGGTGTGAAAACTGGCAACACTACAGAGTTTCTGTGGGGCTTAGTTCATAAAGCGGTTAAGCATACATTACCGTAGTTCTCCATTGCAAAAACCTCTGGATATATAGCCCAAATAATGCATTTCTTCTAAAAGTTTAATGTCTTGTTGGCCTTGTTCATGCTTAAGATATAACAATGAGCTGTTGGAAAAATTGCATGTGAATATTTCCTTACAGTGTTTGGAAATGTTACTATGTTAAATGTTACTACATGTTACTTGCTTGGGTGGTGTGTGTGTGTGTGATGGTTGTTTAAACAAAGCAGTTACAAAATACTTGCTTTGAAGAGTAAAAGGTGTTGTTGTTCATCATGTAACTAGTTTTCTAGGAAAATTAAAAAAAAAAACAAACAGCTTAATTTTCTGCTTACATTAAAAGGTGCCAGTCCCCTTTGCTCCATGAACACCACCAAGGTTCAGGCTCACTGGAGTGTGAAGGAGGCAGAGAACGAGAGGAAGCTTTGGAAGGAAACAGACATTCTGGTAATAAAACCCACTGTATCTTAAAAATAAATGTTCTTTGCAATACAGTGCCTGAAGTGCAGCCACCTTCTGATGCAGAGGTTTGATACACAATGAGCATGTAATAGGACAGTGAAAGTGGGGACTGTTACAGTCTAACAGAATATCGTGGGATATTTAGGTAATACTTGGAACAAACTACTTCTGAACTTCAGAAAGCCTCATGAATGATGAAAAGCAGGTTGAACCTCATTTAATTAGCATTGAAAAACTAGATCTGAGGAAATTCTGCAAAGATATATGTTTCTGATCCCAAAGAGTGTACAGTCTTTGGAATCCTGATTACTAAGTCATGTGCCTTTTATCTTTGTATGATATACTCATCTTTTTAGCATTCTGAAATTAAACCATAATTATTTATGGCAGAAACCAAGTGGCACGCACCGTCGACCAAAGTTCTGAGCTCCTACAAAGACCGGGCTTTACAGAAAGAAGGCAGTGGCAAGGAGTCACCAAACAAACTTTCACATGTAAGTCTTTTACTTGAATGTCATTCAAAACTCAAAAAAAAAACCACCAAAAAAGCCCACACAAAAAACCCGCAAAATACCTCAGCTGGACTTAAAAAATACACCTTAAAAATACGTTTTAATAATTCATGAAGACCACTGTGCCTTTTGGGAGGCAAAGAGTATATTTGATGTGGGGTGAATTGAATGTGCTTAATCTATGTTTATAAACTAAGAACTCCAAGAGGGCTTGGGTCTGTATTGAGGAGATAAAACTAGTACGGTCTACACTCAGCTATGTATTTACAACTTCATTTATACTGGCTTGCTTAATTTGAGAAGTATTTCATATTAATTAAAAAAAAAAAAAAGAAATTATTGTCGTGTTGTGTAAAATACCCATGTAGTTTAATTATCAATAAGCAGTATAAAAATGTAGTTTGTATGTTAGGCATGCCGAACAGATTTCTAGTCCATCTAGTTTAGTGGCTAGTCTTCAGTAATGGCAAAATCCTCAATGACTTAGTGATGGAATGTACACTGATGATATGCACAGTCTTTTTTCTATTTTTTTTATGTTTGTTATGTGGAAAAAACTGCTATACGGAGCATGAACCTGTACACTATTTGTAGACTTACATTGTAAGAGTAGGAGGCCAGTTTCTCATCTTATGTACATTGATACCTTAAGAGAATCTAGCTTGATACTTCTTGAAAAAAGTGCTGTCATAAACAGAATCATGCTGTAGAATTATGCACGTGAAAACAAAAATACTTCCTTTTACCTTAAGCCAAAGCTGACAGGAGGCTAGAATCAGTATATGTAGCAATCAGTATTAAACAGAGCACCGCTACCAAAGTTAAATGATTAGTTTGCTTAACTTGGATTAAAGTTTAATGCTAGTGGCAACTCTCAGGCTTTTAGGGTGGTGGGGATCTGAACAGAAAATTTCATAATGGGCTTATGTTTGTGTTTGCCTCCATATGCATATGTGTAGTGCAGGTGCAAAAGAACTATATTGTACAAAGAACCAGCATTATTATAAATACAATACTAATAAAACTGGGCTATTTTGTTGTTAGATGGTGGGGAAAAAAAAAAAAGGTCATCACCTTGTAAAGGACCTTGTAATGTTCTCTTTACATCCCCTTTTTGTTCAGCTCAATGAGTCTCTGCCAGCCAGTGAAATTCACACTGAGGGCTACAGCAAACATACAAGAACTCTGTAAAATATTTAACGATTAGGAAAAAAAGGTCTTTCTATCGGTTTTAACTTGGGGGATGAAGGGTGGGAGGAATTTCACTAGCTATTTTCAAATTCTCTTTGTTCTCCTGGAATAAATATGTTCCTGCTGGCATGGACTCTGTGTGTGTGTGGAGTTTGAGTGTGTGTTGTGGGGGTATTTTTTTGTTTGTTTGTTCTTGGGGTTTATTTTAATATTGCTCTATGACACAGCCTTTAACAACATGTAACAATAAGGGCCATGCCGCGCTTTCATACAATGATTCCTCTTGGCACAAGGGAATGCATAAAATGATCCTAAGCTATGGCCATAGTGAACTTTGAGCAGGTCAAGATGTCTGTATCAACTGCTGGTGCCTAGATTCACTGCTGCTTGCAGGGTCAGGAAGGTGTCTAAGCATGTATGTTCAGCAAGGTACAGGAAACTTTTTGGAAGGTTCATACATACAATACGCCTTCTGAGGCGTGGAACTGAGCTGTTGAGCTCCCTCGTTTCTTTCCCATGTGGTTCCATTTTACATTTACAGTAACAAGTGACATACCTTTTCTCCAGACACCTTTCTCCAAATCCCTTTCCTTGGAAAATCTGCCCATTGTATTTCTATCAATTGTTGCATTGTTTTTAAGGTAACAGATAGAATGAACGCAAATGTAGCCCCCTGCTTTTTTCCTAAAATAATTTTCTCAAATTTTGAGGTCTTTTAATTTTCATATGGAATAGAATTATAATTTCTGGAAAGGCTGCCTTGTTTAACTGCTTTAATATATGAGCAACAGCTATGTTTAATATACATCTGCTAGGAGAGGGAACTCGTAAAAAAGTTAGTCACCCTTCCACTTATATTCTACCCAATAGAAGTCCATCTGCCGTAATAGAAGTCCATCTGCCCTTATTCTGGCTACTCTGTCACACAGATAACTTAATCCAACTCTCTATAAAATCTCTTTTAAAAAACCAACACAACACCCCAACTTTATTGACATAAATGCCTGACATAATTATTCCACTTCAATAGCCATGCTTAGCTCAGGGCCCTGTGACTTAAGTTGCTTTCATCTGGTACACATACATCACAATTGGCTTCAATTTGACTAGCCACACATCCAATTGGATTTGATCCAATAAGCTGCATATTTCACCCACACTGAGAAAAAGCCAACGATAATTCAGCCTTTGGTGTTTTTCAGATTTGCAGTAGAACTTGTTTAAACAAATAATTACCGATGCTGCTAGCTTTAACAAATGCTTATTTTAACTGTTCAGAAATGCAATTTTATGGATGTTAAGCAGGTCTTATAATCAGAAAATTCAAGTGTGATCTTAAGATTTGCCATAGAAGATGGAACTAGAGCCTTTTTATTTGTGGTGACATCAACCTTTAATGTGCCTAGCCAGCTGTGCAATTCATTTCATAGAAACTGGTGGTATAATTAGCTCTTTTCATACTTTGCAGTTATATTATAGCATACTGTAAAAAATAACAAAATGGTCTTTGAATGGCGCAAATTCAGTAATTTATATGAAAATAAATATTTTACTATTTAACTTGAGGGGGGTCTTTTTTTATTTGTTTTCTTGTTGTTAAGATTGGAGACAAAAGCTGTTCAAGCCACTCAAGCAGCAACACTCTATCCAGTAACACGTCCAGCAACAGTGATGAAAAACACTTTGGTTCTGGAGATCTGATGGATCCTGAGCTGCTTGGATTAACATATATAAAGGGAGCTTCTACTGACAGTGGAATTGATACAGCTCCCTGCATGCCTGCTCCTCTTCTGGCCCCTTTGCACCTTGCTGGCAACAGGTCTGGAGTACATTGTCGTACCGAGCAGTGGGCTGAGTCTTCTGAAACTCCTGGGCCAGATGATGATCCAGCTAAAATCTATGCTGTTCATAGCTATGCCTCTGCTATTTCTACCAGTCATACAGCTGAAGGGAGTATGGGAGACCTAAGTGAAATCTCTTCTCATTCCAGGTATGTTTTTCTTACAAATTAGGGATTATGGATTATAGATTAACATACAGATAACTCTTTTTCGTTGTTGTTATTCTGTTTACTTTTCTTTGAAAGTGCACTTAACTGATCTTGATATTTTTTTGTTGTTGTATTTAAACTGCTATATGAGCAATTTTCAAGCAGGTTTTGATGAGTCTGCATAAAAAACATAGCTAGCCCTACTCCCAGATCTGATGGGGACTTTATATGTGACCTTGTGTACATTGCTTAGCTTGATAAAATTGGGAAAAATCCCTGAGTAAAAGGGAAGTTTGCACCTGGACGTATTTCACATACTTTTTTTTTTTTTATTTAAGTACAGTGTAACGAATTACCTGGAAGTTGATACTGAGGGAAATTAGAAAAATTGCAATGGGCAATATTTACATATAGTGGTGGGCAATTTTTACATATAGTGAAACTGCATTGAAAACATCCTCCCTAATTTACATTATCGCAATGTATGCTTTATGATTTTTTTTTGTTGAACTGAATTTCTGACTGATTTTCAGCTCTTCTTTTTGTTACCAGTGGAATGTGTGCATGGTACATCTGTTGTAAAGCAAACTTTGAAAGTTCCACTTTTACAGCTCGTTGCCTTTATCTCCCAATTCCCATTTTATGGTGACTTTGAAGCTGAAGCTTTGGTCTATGTATTAAGGTTTTTACTCTGTAAAGAAGAAAACTGTTCTTTTTTTCCCTCTGATTTTCCTGTTTTCAATGTCAAACAGTACAGGAAAATAACCAAGTAGTATCTTGTATCCTCACTTCTTTATATGCTTGACATGAGTGCATTAGCCTTGTATACTTACTCTGACTTCTAGATTACTTTTTTTCACAAGTTATAGAAGATAACATAGACTACTGTATAGACTATTGTGAAAATTAGGTAAATGCTGTCTACATTAAGCTTTCACTACCCCATGATAATGCAGAAGCTCCAGATTTACTCTGCTTTGTGTGTGTTGAGATTTAATTTTATATATTGAGACTTCTAAAGCACTACAAATAAGCTCTGTGTTTCTAGAACTTCATTATAATGAGCTGAAATAGATTTCTAATGTCTAGAATGTGTATTCTCAGCACTTGTGTGACAGCTGCCATATTTAAATTGCCAGGCAGCCATTAAGTTATCTGCTGTTCACTTCTATGGAATAAACATTTTATGGATTCGTTAATTTTATTTTTTTAAAAAAAAGGCATATAGATTTTAAATTAGTCTACCTAGACATTTCCAAAATAGAAATTACCGTTGAGATGATGACTCACTTTAGGGTTGCCCAATTCCACTTTGGCAGTAGTAATATTTTCAAACAATCACCTTCTGATTTGTGTGCCAAATCCTTTTGCTATAGGAAAATGTCAGGCTTATGTGGTCCAACTGTTTTATTTAAACTTAGCTTGCATATCCTTCAAATTACATTGGAGTGGTAAAAATTTTGCAGTTGGGCTTAATAGCTGACATCACCTGTACAGCACCCAGAGGCATGCATCATTAAAAAGTATCTCATTTTGTAGCTGTGATGCTGCAACACTGACATGTTTCAATAGAATAGACATAGAAAGTTGAGTTAACATATAAGTGTGCTGAATCTTATATATCTGCTGAATCCTCTATATCTTTTCCAACTGGTCAAGCACTGAGTTTGTATTTCTTCATAATCTGTAATAATGAAATTCTGACACTGAGTCATTCATTCACAATTATTTTACAAATGTTAAAATGGTAACATTGTTATTCAGTGGCTGAACGGTGTAGAACTTAAGGAACAAGCATACAGACTCAGAGAATGCCATGATCTATGAATGCAACATTTCTTTATTAAAATTGTATGCTGTTTACTGAATAGCTGAAGTGCCATGGACAGGAAAGGTGTTGGTTGGTTGAAAGATTCTGGCCTGATTCTCTAACATCATCAGATAAAGAACCTCCTGAATAAAATAGTACTATGGTGACCAAGTAAGATTTAAAGAATTAAACTGGATCTCAGACTACAAGACTGACTTAAGCTATGCACAGCATTGTGTCTCACATCTCTGTTATTAATGGTTTTATCTCTCCTATTTTATATTAATTATGTTCATGAATTATCAAATACCTTTATGTGACTGTAGCTGTAACAGCTTAGCCTCATTATGTTTAGTTTTGCTTTGCTTCTTACATAGAACATCGTTTGGATCCTAAAAATCCTACTTGTTCTAACCATTGCATTGAATTCATCATCTAAAACCAGGCTTTTATAGGCATTTTTTTTCTTCACTTCAGAAATATTCCCATATTTAAAACCTACAGAATGAGGTTGGATGCTCAATTTTTCTCAATCTTAGTTACAAATAGAAGTCTAGAATCCTCTGGATAATGTCCCAGCTGTAAATCTGATGTTCGTTTCATCTTTAGATTTCAACTTTTCATAACTGAATTATTTTCTTCACCACATCTTTACATAATTTATTTGCATATTTGCAAGGATAGCAAGCAAAACAGCTTTAAACATCACCTGCGATATTTTCTTCCCCAAAAAACTTGTCATCTTGTTTCTGCTTTTTGGAGAGGAAGAGGGAGGAGAGTAGGGAAAATAAATTAGGTTGAAGATTAAATGCACATACTACCTGTGATCAAAATTATTAAACCATTGCCTTGATTCAATTTTCTTCCACAGTAGGCATTTTAATTTGGTCTGTGTGATCTATGCAGGGGCATTGCTTGTATTTGACTCTCGTGAACAGCGAAGCAGCCATGTCTGTTACACTTTCAGCACTTCTGGTCCTCTGTGAATTAATCCAATGTGCTTGGGATTAGATTAAAAGATAGCACTGTGTTTGGTATTTATAAACCGACAACGAAAGTTAGGAGCTGCAGCTTCAGCTTCCAGCCTCTGATTTTGGGCAAGGCACTTCATTTCTGAATGCTTTGCTTGCTTCACCTCCAAGATGAAAAGAAGAAATTTATTCCTCAAGGAAGTGTTTGCTTTAGTTCATTTTAAATCATTTTGAGAGTCTTCAGTAAAAGGTTTCATTAGTGCCTACCAGTGCTATTATTCATAATAAAAGAGGCTATTAAAATTATACAGAAAACTGGTTTTGTTGAACTGAAATTTACTTCATTTAATATTAAATTCTCAATGGTACTGAATGAAAGACACAGCTTAAACTGGCATGAACTGGCAAAATTAACATGAAGTGGAAAAGCATATAAGTTTTATAATTAGAGAGATATTTCAGGTAATTCCCGATGTAGTTCTTGAAGTAAATGGAATTATGCCATTAATAATGTGTGTGTAAACATTTACTTAAAATTGCACACACAAATTCCGTATATATGTCTTGGACGTAGTCTTTTTTTTCTAATTTTAATTCCTATCAGTTTGCATTAGCATTTCAGCAATTTGAATTATATACATGTTTTAGAAATTCATCACAGCTCTGTTCTTGAAGAGATTTGATTTATACACTGCTGCTATGTAGAAAATCACTGTACCAATATTGCCACCTTGGTTTTAACCTTGAGAAAAACTTAACATTAAGAATGATAGCTGCATGCCAGGTGAAGGATTTCTGATTTGTTTGGTATAGCAGATTAAATTTTTGCTTCTGTGCGTTTTCTTTAATTTTTCAGTGGGTCGCATCATTCAGGAAGCCCATCAACACATTGCTCTAAAAAGAGTGGCTCCCTAGATACCTCCAAAGTCTACATAGTGTCACAGAATAGTAGTCAACAGATTACTGGGTCAGTTTCAAAATCCTACCACAGACAAGGAGCAGTGAGTAAATACGTCATTGGATGGAAAAAATCAGAAGGAAGTCCTACACCTGAAGAATCTGAAGTTCCTGAGTGCCACGAGTAAGAGCTCCGTTTAACTTTGTTGGGGGAAGAAGGGTAATGAAAATAAATTCTAACATAGAATAGAAAAATGAAAAAAATACATTCAGTGTCGCTTCTAAATGTAGCTTTATATATCAAAGGTACAAAAAAAAAAAAAGACAGTAACTGCACAGGATACTGTTTTCTTCTGTATTCTATCCAGCTGCATCTGTTTTTTTACCATGTGTCAAATGAAACAAGCTGACAGAAATTTCTGGAAGTGTGTGTAGGCAAGAACATATGGCTATGTCAGACATTCCGAATTTCCACGTTGAATCTTTAGGAATCGATTGGGAAGCCACAATAGTATTAATGTCTTAAAGACCTTTTCTACAAATCTTCAGGAACTTTACGTAGTTTAAAAGAGCTTATTTCCTGGTGGTTCGGTATTAAACCTTACTACCTTGTTGCCTGTTACATCGGCTAATATATTACAGGTGAGAGAGATGACCATAAATGTATCAGTCATCTATGGTAGATAATTTTTTTAAATTAGTGCCAGCTCAGGGTATTTTAGTGGTTCTTTGGTATGTTTTTCTGACTTTGTTTTTAATGAACAAGTACAAACTGGTAATTAGGACCCCACAAGAAAAAGATTAAGTGTGGATATATCTGACCTGCTCTTTGCGAGACTCTACAAAATGCGGAGGCTTCAATAAAATAAAATAAATAAAAAAGCCAACATAAAACCGTATTTTTCTAGCAAATAACAGACAAAAATATTCAGAACAGTTCTAATGAACAACTGTATGTACAGCTTAACACAGAACAGCTCGTGAGAAATGTGTTCTTAGTTGGAAGAAAAAGGCTTGCACTCCAGGAAAAGATGCAGTATCTCAAATATAGAGATGATACTTTCCCACTGCTGCAACAGTAATAAGCAATGTTTGAATCTGCTGTTTAAAACCAACCTTTAAATTCCTGTTATCTTCAAAATTGTCTTCTCAGATAATCTCGCTGCTTTCTTTTTGGTGCATAAGCCATTCAGTTCTATCTGTCAATATATCATAGGCAGCCCTATATATCTTGATAAATTGACAAGATGACATGCACTACTTGATTTTCAAGTGTTTAATATGGGATTACGCTGTGTTTAATGGGAACAGGTTACTTGCAACAAACATCTCATATTGGATCTATGTGCCTATTTATGGCAAGACTCATGCTTAAACTTACAAGCTAGTATATACATGCATGAAATCTGAGCCTGAAGTTAAACTTTTAAATTCCCAATTTTCAAAAGTAGATGATGATTTTACTACCTTCCTGTCCTGGTTATTTGTTTCTTTGTGTTACTGTACTGGTGATTTCATTTCCCTCCCTCGCCCACCTGCCCACCCTCCCCCAGTGTTTTAATTGCTTAAATTGTTCAGTTTTAATAGTATTTACACTTAAAAAGTGATAACTTAATTGATTCCCACCAGGTTTTGCTTTTTGAGGTTGAACTGCTGAAACAATTTCTCTTTATTTTGAATAGATCCCTTAAAACAAAATTGCATAATGAATCATAGCATTTAGACTGAAACCACAGCAATTTTAGAAGAGTGTCTTCAAGAGCTAGTTCTATTTAAGAAATATTAATTGAATATGGCAGCACTTCATCTATCAGAAAATATTTTCAGATTTTCCCATGGCATACAGCATTGCTTCACCTCTTTCTTTCTAGGAAAGCTTTCTGTACATCACAGAGAGGAAATCTCTCTCTGAGGATAATTATGTTGAAATAAAATAACATCTCTAATTAGCAATGATGATGAAAAATCAGGTCAATTGCTGAATGTTGTGCCACTATAGGATATAATTCACTGAGAATTACACTTTACTGTAGCAAAGCTTGTTTCCTCTCTGCTGAAGACAGTCACTGATTATGCTGCACTTGGCAATAAGTAATGGCTTCAAGCGTATGTTCTGTGTGATTGGGAATCTCTCGTTCCTTCGATTACATTTCCAGAGTAAACCTGTTAAAATTCTTTCTCCTTTCTCACTGGAAGGAAGCTGAAAGATAATAATTCAGTTTGACAGTCCTTTGTTGGCTGTAAATACACTTTTATATGTTGATAATTAAGGAAGACAGCTGTTTTATTTATCTAAAGAGCTTTATGAAATTGCTGATAATAAAACACACTTGGCACATGGCACAATCGATTGCCAATACACTTCAAAGATTGCCATTGAGGACCATAATAATTTTGCCGGATTGTGAAGCTGGATACAATATCACACTATAAAATACTGATTTTCTTATTCGCTAAGGAAGTAGAAGTTAAAATATTTTGTGATGAACTGTTGGAAATGTTGATATAAATACAGCTTTAACAATAGAGAAGTGTGGTGTGTAAAAAAGATAGGCAAGCTAGGAGAAACAACTGTTACACTTTTTAAATATTATGGTTTCAAATTCCTAAAATGGATTTTTCAGTGGTTTAAGAACTTCATTTTGGATGCACAAACAGTTTCATAAATACAAAGTGATTGAAAAAATGTTCTAAATAAGAGTGTGCTGTGTCAGGAGGTAATTCAAACAACTTTTACTTTGTGACAGAAGATAAATGCAGTCTTTCAAACCCAAGAGCGCTATTGCTTCTCTTGCTAAAAACACCAATTGTCTCAACAGAGTGTATGATGATATTGATGCTGTGTCTGCATCGAGTCCACTCCAAACTTCCGTGAGGAATGCCATTGTTGAAAGCCAACAAGTCTTGTCCAAAGAAGATTTTCTGAAGTTGATGCTGCCAGACAGCCTCTCTATGGAGGAGGGGAGAAGAAAGGTTAGCTACTTTCTTCAGCTCTGTGTATCTCAGACACAGTTACCTTAGAAATGAATTTCTGGTATTTGCAAAATTGCTAGAGAAGGCAGTATCGTTTTGTACGAGCTAAATATGTTCCATGGGGATGCTGTAAATACTGACCATATGTCACAAAGTGTCATTTCCCACAATATGAAAATAATATCTAGTTTGGTGATTTTGTATGAAATACAGTGTTTGCTTAAGCATGTCTTTGCTTAGCTTGAGCAGAGGCAGATGCAGGTTGAGCGACTTAATCAAATTTGAAAAGTTAAAAGTAACATTTTCAAGGTTAGATGCCTAAATTTATACACCTCACATGATATTAGGGCATATGAGTAAAAGTAGCCTGCTTTCCCCTGCCCTGTAATACTCAGCACCAAAAATTCTGTTTGAAGTCTGAATCACAGTTTCATGTAGGTACCAGTGGCAACTGCTCAAAAGGCATAATTGTCAGTGCTAGCGGAGAGCATACATCTAATCTTTATAGTATGAAGACAATCAGTAAAATTTACAAAAGTAAAATCAGTAAAAGTTCACAAAACGTGGGTAGAGAACTTAAAATTTACTACTCCCCAAAGTGTAAATGGTTCTGAATTCTGTGCTTAATGTGGCATAAAGCACAAAGCAATTAAATTACTCAAGATAATTGTTACACCTCAATATTAACTCAATGCTGTCTTAACCCACTGTGTTTATACAACGCGCTAAATAGCATAATCATCATGTCTGAACAAAAGTAACACATGGGAATCCTCAAAGTGGAGAGTTGAATTTAAAATTCAAATCATATATATTTTTTAATGTGCAGTATGCTAAGTATGCATTGTATGGGTTTGAATTTTCGTGAGTAATGTCCTAGAGGGTTTTATGATTTATGATTGATACAATAATTAGTTTTTAGTAATGATTTCAAGAGCTACCAATGTTTCTGGCTACCTATAATAAGAAACAAGGAGTGAGGAGGTGTGGCCGTCCTGAGATAAATTGCTGCTGTCCCCTTTTCCTCCAAAGACACCCAAAGGAAAACTAAGTGAGAGAGACCATGGTCCCTGACTCGCAGGGGATACCCAGCCGTAGGCCCTGGCAGTGTACAGTCTTTGATTGCACCTTCACAGAGAGAAGTGATCTTGGTATAGATGAGTCTGTGGCCTTTGGCCACAAAGCCAGAAAAGCATTTTCTCAATATGTAAGATTCTACAGAATCAAATCACATGTTTGGTTTGGTTTTACTTTGTTCGCAGATCAGGGACTAAATGAGCCCTTTAGGTAATGTTTATTTTTATCGAATCCTGAAAGGAAGCTCTGTAAAGCTCCAACAATTAACATTCAACATGTTTGGATAGCTAGTGAACAACCTTTATAGATAGAAGATGCAATATAAGGTTGAGGAAACTTGAGTAACAGTCAAGAATTGCAGCAGGATACTTGCTGGGAATCTTGAGTGCAGGAGAGAGAATCAGAGACCCTTTGGTTCAGAGGGTGAAATCTTTTAACCCTTTGCCCAGTGTGGTCCCTAATTAGGCTCTGGGTCTTTTGATACTCTTTAGCCAAAGCTCATAGAAGGATACCATACATCTGTTCATTTAAGGATGCTGTGTATGTCCTCTAGCCATTCATTTAGGGATGCTGCTTATGTCTATTGTTGTGATGAATTTACATTAAATATTAAATTTTAAATAAATTAAATAAATAAATGTGTTAAAATAAAGTACTGGATGATATTTAGTCCCATGGCCCATATCTGTCTCAGGCAAATCGCTAGAACTGATGTAGTATTTTGATGCTTTCCTAGCTGAGAATCTAAATATCCCCCTCAATTTTCTCTGTGATGTAGTTAAGCATTTTAACAATTGAGCATGTTATAAATTGTCATCAAGACAGGTGCTTTCCTGAAATAGCACTATGAAATGTATTTAAGCATTTTGTAAAGACTGTCTTGTGGCATTGAGTGTTTCTTTGTATTCCTTTTAGACGTGTTCACCAGTGAGCAAGTTTTGTAAGAAATATAGCCGTGAAGATATCTTTAATTCTATGCTGTATTCACTGTTTTCAAAAGCTACTGCATTCCAGCATACGTTCTGCATAGGGAGTGTGTAACTCATAATTAATTACAAAGAAAACAGAACGGGACATGAAACTGCTGTATGCAGGACAAACCAGTTAAAATAATTAAGGCAATAACTGACCTTTGTAGATGTAAAGAATAACTGGATTTGAAGTGCTGAAGAATGATTTATGAAGTGCAATGGCCCAGTTTTACAATGCAGTGACATCTTGTTTTACTGTAGACATATGGGTTGTGGTTTAAGTAACTTTTTGAAATGCATGAAGAGTTTTTGCTGGACTCTATTATCCTCTTTTCTAAGCCTCTTTTGTGATATCTGGAGAGATGCAGTGTCTCAAGTCACTTTTATCATCCAATGGATTATATGGCAGCATATATCAGTTCAGAATGTTTAACATTAAAGCATAGTCATTTCAAATTACAGTCAAACATTTCTATACATAGTCTTGAATAAATGTTGCCAGAGTTGGTAACCTTGTATATGTTTCTGGAAAACATTGCTGTCATAAGCCTATGGAGATTTCATTTAGCATTACAGAATTAATAATAAAACTACACAGTGTCTGATTAATTCATGGTGAAATGTTCCTAAATATCAAGAGGAAGTATGAAAATCTGATTCGGTAACTCTTTTGAGGCCCCAGTAGATCTGATATGGTGGAACAAATCTCTGTTCTTCTGTATTAGCTGAAGAATTCCAGAGTGCCTCCCTAGAAAAAAACTCCCAAGAACTGATGATGGGATATGATCATGTGAATTATCTTAACCAGTAATATATGTTCGTATATCTGTGTATTTTGATGTTTAGTTTTCATTTTATGGAAACCTTTCTCCACGGAGGACACTTTATCGTACCTTATCAGATGAGAGTATATGTAGCAATCGAAGAGGATCTTCATACGCTAGCTCTCGGAGTTCAATGCTGGACCAGGCCTTGCCAAATGATATCTTGTTCAGCACTACTCCACCATATCACAGCACGTTGCCTCCCAGAATGAGCCTGACTCCTGGAATGGGAAATCTGAGAAGTAAGTGATTGTTGCTGTCATTGCTGAGTTTGGAATATTTGTAATAAACTCAAATAAATCACCAGACAGTAAGTTAGATTTCACTTTTAAGGTGAAATTATGAAATGTCAAATCAGTGTTCTAGTTATCCCAGTAAAAGAATATTTGGTCAGCAGTACGTGTGTATGCTTGCCTTATGATCAATTCAGATTTATCACGCTTGGAGACAGCATTCACTTCTGAAAAAATTTTCATGAGACCAGTGATAGGCAACAAACATTTGTCTGAAGATATTTCTTACCATTTTCTTTTCCTGTGGTGACCTAATTAAGCCAAGTTGGCCTGGTTTATTTTTAATATTTGTGTTTGTTTATTTATTATGTCCATTGAAATTACAGAAATATTCACAAATATATTCAAAAAAATAGCTAAACAGGACAGCTTCTATTTACATGATTCCTTTGGTAACATCTTAAAAGGAAATGTGCAGTAATTGTCATCATCTCCAATTTCCAAACTGAATTTGCTGATACTTTTTTTTTAACATGTTAGTAAAACTTTTGCCAAAAACACTTCATTTTTAATAACAGAAAAAGAGTAGTCTGGGTTGCTAAGTTAAAACTATTTTTGAAGGTGTCTTTATTTGTGAGGTCTTCATAAGCAAGATCGATATTATATGCTTATCTTGCAATAATTTTAATATGAAGTGATGAACTAAAAAGTTTGTTGTAGTTAATTTGAAAAAATGTAATTAATACTATGAAAATTACAAAAGGAAAAAAGAGGGAAATTGTGAAAAACACACTTATATACCGCAGCCCAAATCTACACAGCCAGATACATATATTTAGCCTATATATCCTTATTTATATACTTATAATGGTGAATTGTTTTTTTCAACAATGCTAAATTTCTTCACTTCTCAATTATTTTAGGCTGACCTACAGGGGATACCCAGTCTAGGGGGGGAAAAAGGCACTTTTAGTTAGCTGCTTTTAATGTTGCATCACAGCTGACCACAATTTGGAATAATAGTAGAGCACTTGTGGACTCTGAAGTCCATAGTTAAGAAGCTGTGGGTGGATTTCTGGAAAGCGTTAAGGACTTTTGTAGTCGCATGTCCAGAGAGAATGCAGATAGATGGCTTAAAATAAATGGTAATAAAAAGGGCTCTGTCACTCATCGTATCCTTCAGGAACTAGCAGTCACTTGCTAAGTTTTGGAAGTAAACCTTACATACAAAACACTTTTCTAGTTATAGTGGCCCCAGTTATGGGACTGAGTTTTAGTCACTAACCACTGACTGGTTTTAAAGTGGTATCAAAAGCAAGTGCTAAATGCCTTTTCAGATGGGAATGCATGTTTGGTGTACCTTTTGCCATTCTATCACTATCAGAGTGAAACTCTACTATAAATTTAACATGAAAAGATCCTTTGTTTTTCCTGATAGAGAATGAAGACCCATTTTGTTTCATTTGAGACTAATTCGGTAGATTCCGTAGTCTATGAAGGAGCTGTGTATGTAATCAGGCAACCTGGTTGTGTTTTTCTTTTACTATGTCAGGCCTGTTTCTAGAACCATCTCTTGTGAAGATAAATGTGCAATGGGAGCAAACCTTCAGGATGCTTTTATTCTGGAGATTGGCACAAGGCAATTAATTGTGTACGTTCGAGCTGTACATTGCTCCTCCAGCAGAGAAATTTCAGTGTTCCATGTATTAGTTCTGTCTTAGACACCTGATTTTCCATTCTTGCTGCTTCTGAGATACAGGAAGTTATTTATACACACAGCTGGGAAAAAAACATGAAACTAGTATCCTGTCAGTCAAAATGAAGCTGTTTTTTGATATGCAAGGCAGTTCATGTATTTCCAAATACAACCTCTATTTTCTGCATCTGATTTTTTATTATAAGTATCTTTCAAAGTCAGCAATATAGGATCTTTTATGATGGCTGTTTCAAAGAAGATTTAATTGGTTATCTGTAATTACACTCTGAAAACAAACACATCATGACTTGCCCAACTTTGTTTTCAAAATAAGGCTAGTCATTATCTCCATATAAGAAACTGACTTTGGTTCTTGTTAGAAAGGTTTTTGCAATCAGTGCATAGCAGGTATTTACATTCTATAGCAGTGATGTGAGAGATTTCTTTTTCATTTATAATTTTAGCTTGAGGCTGTAGTTTCAGATATCAAGATTTTTAGCTGTCGTGGTAGTGTCTTTTGTAAAATACATATGTTTGTGATCTTAAAACATTTTAGTTTTACTGATACTTAATGTTTACAGAAATCAGTGGAAATAGCGTGGTTTTGGCTGGAATTAATTTTAGAAAGATGCATTCTTGCATGTTATTACCCAGCATGTGGTACATGAAATATTGTGGCAGCACCATGTCTCCTGAGACCCCTCTAGCAAGGAAAAGAGTGTGATTAATAGGTAAGCAAGGCAGCACCAAACCAAAGCATAATAGGCAACCTGAAGGGTTTCATTTACTAGGAAATCAGTATTATTAGACAGAACGACCGTGCAAAGATGGAAGCAGAAACTTCAACTGTGTGCCATGTTGGCAGCAGAAAGGACATGAGAAAATGAAGCTATAGGATTTTTTGATTATTTTATCACTGGCAGAAGTGAAGTGAAAGAAGGGTTGCTCTCAGTAAAGCCTGAAATGCAAGCTCTGACAGTTGAATGCTGTTGATTGCACACAGTACACAAATGTAGAAAGATTTATTTCTTTTTTTAACTTAAACCACAAGGGAGAACTCGTGTAGCTGAGAACTCTGGAATTTTACCTTGGGGACTTCAAAAATTCCCAACTGAGACAGTGCTGTTGGCGTTGAATGAATCTAGCATACCATACAGGTACAAATCTATCCCTAACTTGTAAATTCATGGCAGCTGAGCTAGCAGCAAAAGAATGAAAACAACGAGAAACACTGATACAGAACTAGTGTACTAACACAAGCTGGAAATGCAGGAAGACACATGGAAGCAGTCTGACTGACATTGCAGGCACCATGGTCCACTCCTATTATGAAAGACAAAAAGAAAGAGGCAAGAAAAATAACGTTCCTGTGCTGTGAGGAAAGGAGCAAGGTGCAGGATACCTGCAGTGAAAGGGGTCTTAAGGAAGGGAATATTTTGCAATGATACACTAACATTCTGAAAGTTCTCAGGTCATTCATGCTGTAGTGGAAAATCTAACAGAAGTGCAACTGAGGCTGGAGAGCTGGCGGAGAGGAACCTCGTGGGGTTCAGCACAGGCAAGAGCAGGGTCCTGCCCCTGGGGAGGAGCAGCCCCACGCACCGGTACGGGCTGGGGCTGACCTGCTGGGGGGCAGCTCTGCGGAGGGGACCTGGGGGTTCTGGTGGGCAGCAAGTCGCCCGTGAGCCAGCAGTGAGCCCTGGTGGCCGAGGGGCCAGCGGGACCCCGGGGTGCATGAGGGGGAGCGTGGCCAGCAGGTGCAGGGAGGTGATCCTGCCCCTCGGCTCTGCCCTGGGGAGGCCCCATCTGAAGTGCTGTGACTTCCCAGTTCCAGAGAGACCGGGAACTACTGGAGGGGGTCCAGCGAAGGGCTGCAAAGATGCTGAGGGGACTGCAGCATCTCCCTTACAAGGAGAGGCTGAGGGAGCTGGGCCTGTTCAGCCTGGAGAGAAGGCTGAGGGGGATCTTACCAAGGTCTACAAAGATCTCAAGGGCGGGTGTCAGGAGGATGGGGCCAGGCTCCTTGCAGTGGAGCCCAGCGACAGGACAAGGGGCAATGGGCACAAGCTGAAACACAAGTTCCACCGGAATATGAGGAAGAACTTCTTTACCTTGAGGGTGCCAGAGCACTGGAGCAGGCTGCCCAGCGAGGCTGTGGAGTCCCTACCTGGACACAATAATGTGCAACCTGCTCTGGGTGAACCTGCTTTAGCAGGGGGTTGGACTAGACGATCTCCAGAGGCCCCTTCCAACCCTGACCATCCTGTGATTGTGTGATAGATCTGCAACTATGTTGCTAGACAGAAGTCTGTCTTAAAACCGGCTTACTACCAGCGTTTGCTTCAATCCAAAACTAACCTCATTGATAAGAAGCAGTATTAAAATGGAAGAGCATCACTGTATATTGATGTACAACGCGAACAATTTGGAAACCAGTTTTTCAGTAAGCAAATAAAGGCTGTTGAATAAATAATACATGCAACCAAAGGAGTACATATGTTGTCCATTACAGACTCTCACACAGCAAATAGTTCACCATACCAGAACACTGGACAATCTTCAGTAATAAAAGGGAGGGGATAAGTAGTTACCGGGAGCATGTGTCCACTATTCTAACAGTAATGTGAACTTATGCCCATGAGGACGTTACCAGCAGGCTGGCATCTTTGGAAGGAGACTTTGGCCATACCTAGGCAATACTGAAGAATGGAAAGGTTCAACAGGCAGAAGCTG
Source organism: Falco naumanni (assembly GCF_017639655.2). Taxonomy (NCBI): domain Eukaryota; kingdom Metazoa; phylum Chordata; class Aves; order Falconiformes; family Falconidae; genus Falco; species Falco naumanni. Next base: position 76,382,329 of record NC_054059.1, read on the forward strand.
TTGTTTAAGAGGACCGTAGAGATATAATTGCTGATTGCAGGAAAGAACATGGAGCAGACACTGGGGTTTATGTCTGCGTATGATTTGATGTGTTCCTTCAGCTGCAGCATCTTTTGAGATAATCTACTTGTTAAACGACGTGTCTAGTTTGAGCACAGTGAGTGAGGAGTACTTAGCAGATATTTTTTCATGATCTACAGTCCTTGAATAAAAGCAACAGTTTCAACTGAAGAAGGATACTTGTCTTGGAAGTAGAAAAGGTCTTAAGTCAGGTGAATCTTCTTTCTGTATAACTAGTTACTCTCTGAATACGGAGGTATGTAGGACCAATGACAGTTAATTTATGGAGCTCTGTTGGAAACCAAACTGACCACATAATTCTGGTGAAAGTAAGAACTCTTCAAAATGCTTTATGCTTCTATGTATCAATAATCAAAATAAAAATTATAAGTTTAGGAAATGCAATAACTGAAAGGACCAGAAATCACAAGATCAATGATTTTGTGCCAAAAGGAGTACAGCAAATAAAGTAATCTTTAAAACTGAAAGGTAACACAAATTGTTTCCTCAAAGGAAATAAGGGATGAATCTGTGTTGCTTCAAAATCATTCTTGTGGGCAATGAAGATAGTGGCCTACAAGATGAGACATATCCTCCTGGACACACAAAGGTGGGCATGCTCAAGCGTAACTTGCCACCTTTGCACAAATCAAAAAGGAAGGCAAGAGGCAGCGGCAGCTGCTGATGTGGCAGTCATACAGAGAAAAAGTGGAGACAACAGTGAGGTAAGAGGAGCAGGGGAGACATGGAAATACAGGTTAGAAATAATTCATCTCACCGAGAGCGTTCCTGAAATACAAACAATGTTCTCTGAATTCTCTGAAATTCAAAAGCACAAACAGGCTTGTATCGTTAGAGCTCCTTTTTCTTTTTCTTTTTTTTTTTTCCTTTGGCCCTCCTGCCTTGCGCAAGAACACATAATTTATATCTTGAAAATGAATAATTCTGTGATGGCATACTCATGCCTGTTCAGTTATTCCGCTTATAATTTCATCCATCAGCATGAGCAGTTGCATCTTCAGAACTATCAATATTCAGACCTCTACTCTGGCAAGCTTTCCGCTGTTGTGTTGCTCTGTCAGGGCTTATGCAGGACTGAATAGGATCCACCCTAGGGTGAGCTGAGGTTCTCACAAAGACTGCGTAATGAAGGATGACTGCTGCTGAATATATCACTCTTGCACTTTAATTTGGAAAGCCAGCCGAATCACACTGGGAGCAGGCATCTTTCTGACAGGTCTCCCAGTCAGCCTCTCTAGGCTGATCACACAAAAGCAAGGGCTGTCCCTCAGGACTTGCCTGGTGGTCTAAGAACCAAAAGCTGACTTGCCAGTCTTTCACATAAGGCTTTCTGTCTGTTTGCCACAACAGGGATGTATAAAATATTCGTACTTGTATAAATAAGTTTCTTATGATTCCCAGGTCTTATACAAAAGTTCAGAGACTGCTCTGATGTGGAGCTTCCAATGTATTTGCGCACCAGATGACCTTAGATAAGACTTTATGTATATTTATAAGGAACTGAAACTGAAATCTTAGTACAGATGTATGAGTAGCATATATTTGTATATTACATTTTCCATTTCATATAACATCCACTTTTGCATGCAAGAGTGGGTACTGTGAAAGACATTTCTACAAAGGTTTTGTCAAGCCATTTCCAACTGTAATCTAACAATACTGCATCTTTCATGTAAGTGGTAGAACAAGATAAATTCCACAGTAAACAGGATTTCTACCTCTTCTGCATTGTTTTTGCTTTGTGGGACTCCTAATTTTTGGCAGAGGATTGCAAACCTCCTTCACTTTCCTGTTCCTGATTTTTTAATTTTTAATTTTCTTTAAACAAGCTTTCTGCAAAGAATATGATATGCTCTATATCATTGCTCCGTAAAGTAGAATGCTCTGTAGCAGGCCAGAAATCTTCAATTCAAATGAATTTTTGTTCTTTTTCATCAGTGTCAGGACAATGACAACATCCCATTTTCTTAAACTATAATTTGTCTTCCACTTGTATATGTGCATTTTTTTCTTTCGTTGATTTTTGTGTTTGGAGTTTTCCTGGCAAAAATGTTTCTCATAAATATTATAGTCTGAATCACTGGAATAACTAGATGGGAATTTCCTTCTGAAATATTTGAGGAAACATTACTATTTTGACCTTTTTGTTTAATAGAAGTAGATACGTCTGAAGTAAAACTTCTTTTTTCCTAGATGTACTATATAATAAAATTACAATATTGTATCCCTAGCTTTATAGCTAAGATGAAATTTTATTATAAATGATGTATTTGGTTTATGTTCAGTTTTAAGAACCTCTGCGTGCCTGTTCAGTGGTATTCACTTTGATGTGTTCACATTGATCAGAGTGAAGGTTGCTATGGGTAGATAAGGAAGATGTAAAACTATTTAAGTTAATTATGAAAACTAACATCTCCTCTACTAAGATGTATTTTTATGGTGCCTTTCTAAAAGACTGCATAACTGAAAGCTGTGTTTGAACTAACTTTATAGTGTATGCATTTCAACTAATATATGGTCTATCTACAGTATTCAATGTGTTACAGAGCACTTTCGAGCTTAGAGTTCACCAGCTAAGTCTTATGTCCTCGATATAGAGCTACAAATATTAAACTAATAGGGCAATATTTAGATTGTGACAGTGAGATTTAGTATTTACAAATACATTAAAAGAAAAGCAGGTGATATTGTTTACAATTCTGGAGCTGAACTATTTAAGTTTCAGAACAAAACTCTGCATGTCAATATCTCATATGTTGTTTCGCCGCCTTCTAAAAATACAACTTTATGAATCTAGCAACTTTCCTGCTTAGTGCTCAGGTTTACTATGGTATGCTTTAAGAATGGATGCTGCCTGCTCACACAGCATTCACATGAAAATGTGAAGAACATATCATGTGAAAAGTGGCACAAAAAAATCTTCAGAAACCCTTCCCATCTTATTCTGCTGAAGTTTAAAAATTGTTCCACCCATAAGAAGCATTGAACAGGAAAAGACAGAAACAAGAGAAATGAAGATAAGCACCCTTTGCTTATACCTTTTCTTTACAGTTCATTATAATAGCGTCACAATTAATTGTACATCATTGTTATAGGAAGACTAATTATTGTGTTTATTGTTTAGATGAATTCTGGTTCTCAGATGGGTCCTTATCTGATAAAGCCAAATTCAATGATCCTGGCCTGATGCCCCTGCCAGACACTGCCACAGGGCTAGACTGGTCCCACCTGGTAGATGCTGCACGAGCGTTTGAAGGTAACAGGAAAATTTGAATAAAGATCAATGTTCAGTACACAAACTTTTTTTTTTTTTTTTTTTTAATATATATTGTATAGCTACATTTTGAATTACAAAAATTCGGTGTTTGCCTCTGTAGCCCTTTAGTTCTTTTGGCAGTATCATTTCTCAGCGTGGAAGATTGTCACTGAAAACGTGGGGTATTCATGATGCTTTCAGTATCTATCTTAGATAAATTCATCCATTTAGGGGCCTTCTGTATCCTTCTGTAATCGACTGAAAAAATCAGGTGCTTTGAAGGAGGGATTCAAAGCACTTAAGTTAGATGTTTAAAATGAAACGGGGAGTAACACTTCCCTGGGTTTATTGTGTTGTGTTTATAAACTTGTAAGTGTAGTCCAAATGATGTTGCCATCCCTCACAGTTTTCATCATAAGGCCTTGAAAAGCAGCAAAAATGTACGCAATATTTTCCAGTAGCAGAACTTGAGGCGCAGGATATAGGCCAGGTTTGCATTATTAAATTTAGAAGACCAGCCTAACTAAGAAAAAACCTCATTTGCCTGTCTGAGAGCTAAATCTACGCATAATGTATAAACACAGAAAGGTGGATATTGGTTTGAGTGTGTATATGAATATGTACAGCTGAACGTGTCAGTGTTTTTTTGTTTCTGAGGGGTGTTTTAGTTAGGTCACTGTGCTGTCCTAAAATTTCCAACAGTTCTTAACTGGTGTTGCTCTCATTAGCGAATGTATGGCAGGTCTAAGGTATCTGTGCATAAGGATGGCATTAACACAGTCATTGTGTAAGATACAGGTCTTAACTTCATGAGAAGAACGGGTAGTGAAGTTAGTGATGAGATGTTCCTCTATTTTTTCAACTAAAAGCCACATGGGAGTCAGTTTTCTGGAACCTGATTCCTTCCCTAAGTATGAAGTGATTAAATTTCAATTTGATCAAAAGCTTTTCAGAACTACTACTATAATAATACAAATGGCATTTTTAAAAGCCCAAACCAACAGTGATGATGAACAATCTGAAGTACTGGGTTGTTTCTTAACCTGATTCAGTGTATGTGCATTCGTCACTGTTCAGTACTACTCAAACACACCTGTTGTAGCTGGCAGGCAGGGCTGTGACACTGAGAATCTGACAAGTGTTCCCATGCATTTCTTATGTTTGATTGCTCAGGGAACATCCTGCAATTTGTTATTGGCATCTTAAATTAACTGAAAACAGATTTGGATCAGTATATGACTAATTCTGTAACTTTGTACTTGAAGAATATTTTTACATGCTAGTAAAAAATTTCAGTTCAGCTGACTGAAATGTCATTCTGTACCAGTTATCTCCTGTATTTTTAGCTTGCTTTGAAAACTTCAATAGTTTTTCATTATTTTTATTACTTAATATCATGATGAAATTTATTTCACTTTGGTACGTGCTATGTGAATGTAATTACCATTTTAATTTGAGAGAGAGAGGTAGAACAACATAACTGTCCACAGTGCTCTATCCTAGGGAGGAGGAGTGTTCACTTCTTGGGTTTTAATTGCAGAAATCTTAGATGTATCTGTAGATAATGCAGAAGAACTCATGGTCTGAGTTCCTAGATAGAAACTTTCTATTGGTTTTTTTTTTTTAATTATTGTAAGAATTTGAGTAATAAACAATAATCTAGTTTTGTATGAAGGACTGTAATTCTTTTCTGTTTAGGACTCTAAAATAAAGACATCTGTGTATATGTTAAATGATTTATAAAATGTTTTGACTGGATTCATAGTACTGCAATTTGAAATTTTTACAAGCAATAGAATTTTTAAGCCCTTGTTCAACTTTCTCTATCCTGTGTCTTGCAATTTGAAAATCATTTTAAAAAAGAGTAACTGATAGGCATGTCACAAAAAAGTCACTGGGAGGGAATGTGTTTGATAGGAAGTAGCAGATACAGTTTCCTTATGTATTTTAATGTTGTTGACTTAGGAGCTGCTTCAACTTACTCTGTAAAAATTGCTCGGAATTAGCTGGTTTGCATTCTATCAATGTGAAAAAGACAGTGGATGATTCTAAAGGTTGTCCACCTCTGAATATAAACCTACTTTGATCCTTTTATTAAACTGGGTGGAAACGTGATCACACTGTATATAGGACCATCTCAAAAAAAACCAAACCAACCCCCCCACCCAAACTTTTTCAAAGAAAAAGGATGCATACGATGGATAGGACTTTCATAATACTGATTTAAGAAATTGATGTTAAGAGTTGTTCTCTAGTTTGGCTTTGCCAGCCTGATATATCAAAGTTGTATTCTGTTCTAGCTCCTAGATACAAGACTTAATTTTAGGTTTTTCTTTGTACAAGGTCTTTTTTTAATTAGAATTTAGGTTTATTAGAATTACCAATCTGATTCCAAAGTCAGGGTTTTCCCCCTGTGATCTCTGTAGATTGTATGTTGACAACTTACATATTCTGACGACTTCCACGTCCAAAATCTGGGCCTCACAGTCCTTCATCTATCTGTTTTAAATGCAGTTATATCTTGATTAATGTTAAATATAGCCTTTTTAGGTGCTTATCATGTTGGCATTAATTGGATTAAGAATTAAATATAGTAGCAAGGTATTTGCGACCATCATCTATACTCAGAGTTTACTCATGGGTGTAACAAGAACAGTGGTCTCATTTTGAGCTTCCCCCTCTACCCCCAAATGAATAGTTAACTAGGTTGTTTATTAATTAGTTACTAGCTTTTATCCAACTGAAGGCTTGGTCCTGTGGCCCATGAGGGTGGAGTAAGCCATTACTTGTTTTTTTAAATTGAAGGCATGATGATAACGCTTTTCACTTTGTGAGGATTTCATTTTCCACTGCTTTTGCTTGCAAGAGCTTGTGTGGGAAACTGAATATTTACTCCAAACTTTCCCTGAAAATTTTCTGTTATTGCTAAGACAGGTGTTCACAGAGCAATGGAGAGCTGTGCAGGCATCAACTCCACGGGCTCCAGCAAGTACATCAGTCAGGGGTTTTGCTCGAGCTGTGTCTGTTGGGATCTGCATCCATAAGCTGGAGCACATTGCAACTTCAAGTCTTCACGCTGCCTTCCTTTCCAGGACAGAGTTTTGACTGTGCTGTTTATCCAGAGATCATCTTTAGCATGGATGCAGTCAGTAGCAAGGGGTATCCTTCCATTTCTTTCACACATGGGTAGGCTACTTCCAGTTCCCGTCTTTTATTTTAGTGGGAGCTGCAGAGGGACAGCACAACCAGGAAGCAGGTGACGTGCTAGAAGTACGTGGCTGTATGGTTTTTTTTCATCCGTTCCGGAAGTAAACAATAAAAAAAACCAGACAGAGCTGCATGTGACTGTATAGCAAAAGCAGTAGGGTTTTAGGGAGGGCAGTTGGGTTGAAAAAGGAGAAGTTAAAAAAGCAAAAGCAAGCAAGGAAGCATGTTGAACTGAGTAAAGGTAAATATATGGGGGTGTTGTGGAATAAATTTGAAAGCCAAATTAGAAGAAAAACAAAGAAATCTCAGAAAAGAATATGGGAAAAGGGAGAGAATGTATTTTTTTAATTATCTTTTTGTGTTATCCCTCCTATAGATCTCCAAGTTAGGGAAGAAGGACTGGGTTTCAACCTCTGTATTATGTTACTGATGGCTAATTTTGGATCTTTTCCATGTTTTGGGGAACAAAAGGAGAAGCCTTTCTAGATGTCCATATCTGTTTCTGTCATTACAAAAGAGTATTGACACAAACATAAATATTGATTATTATTATAAATAGAGAATTTGTGCTACTTTAAACGAGGGTTATTGTGCTTTTAAAAAAAGCTGTTTAGCATTTGGTAAATCATATTGTGGGCATTAATAGCATAAGAAAGTCCCTCTGATGTCTCTGATTTAGTTCATTAAAATAGGTGGTTTCAACTTCTGGGTTTTTTTCCAGGCTATTTCTATGAATGTCTACTACTGCCAGTCAGAATGCAGTATTTTTTAATGCTTGTTTATCTTTGCAGAAACATCTGTGCTGCTATAATTAATATTATAAAATCTTTATCGCTTAATGCGAGTAATGCTACACATAACATAATGAGAAAGAATTGAAGCATTCAGCATGGCAGATAATTATTTTAACCAAATTAGTATGTTAGAGTGCTAGAAAAAGAGAAAAATATTAGGTTAACATTTGGTCATTTCTAGTGCATGCGTGTGTAACTTCTTTTTTCTTCAGTGCATATGTCAGTGTATGTTTGTGGGCAGATATGACCTCAATTACAAGAGAGCAGCTTTATACACTATATTCATTTTAGCCTTTTCTTCTCTCTGGTACATCAAAACTGGCTGGAGTTATTTATGCCTGTTAGTGGTCTAGTACAATGAAAATCCAGATCCAAATTCTTAGTGGTTACAACTGTACAATTCTATTACTTTAGAGTGAGACATGAATTTTGTCTTATCTTTGGTCTTGCTAAGTCAACTGTTGATTAAACTTTTTATATAAACACCAATATATTTTTGCAAATAGTTTTCCATGTGTGGGTCCTGTGGGGTTTGGCAAGGATGTCCCAGAGAAAAATAAAGAGCTCTGAGATTTACATATTATTTTCTTCGGTTTAGTATGTACATATCACTTGAATTGAATAGGAGGTGTCCCTGTAGTTTGGAGGAAGCAGAACCTGTGTCTACAGCATCATAGTCAGAAATACACTTGTTTTTTCTTTTGAAAAGTTAGCTGTTAGTGAAAGCATCTTTGATTTCATTTTCATGAATATAGAATCAAGACAGTTCTGTTAAAAACAAATAAACCAAAAATCAGTGGAAGATTTTGGTCTTTGAAGCACAAGTTTAACCTTCACCACAACTCACCTAAACCAGTTTTGATTTAAAAAGTAAGTTGGTGAAACTATTGCTAAGTGTGAATACTTAGAGGGATATCAGTGAGATTTGCTGTAGTTACTGAAAACAAAGATGTGTCTTTAAAAGTACTTGACAAGTATTCAAAGGCAAAATAGTTTCCTAGTCTAGGATTTTATTGATGTACTAGTCATTACAGAGTTTTATGGTGTCACTAACTAGTTCAGAGAATGATTTTGACACTAACCTGGCTTTTGATAATTAAGGAACTACCTCTTTGAAGAGCAACACAGGAATTTACGTAGTATGTGATATGATTGGAGACTTCTGGGTATTAGCAATCATGTAGTGACTTTATTCCTCACCTGATGAATGTGAGAATATGGTTTCATATTTAATAAAGATATGAATATTGGAAAAATATGTTTAAGTTGTGCTAGGATAATATAAAAGGTTTAACAATGAATTTCTTATTCTAAGTTTTAATACTATTTTTAAATTATGTGGAGATTAAATTCATTAGGGATTACACAAGGAAGGAAAAAATCAATCCACACAATACACTTCAGGTTTTAAAATTTTTGTTGCGTGTTGAAATAATAGGAAAATATTTTCATATATTTTGTTTAAATATGGCATCACGTGATTTCATTAAAGCTGCATGTACCTGGTTTTGCACCTGCTTTTATCCATCAAGAAAGAGATGCCTTCAAATACTGCTGGGGACATCAAATAACAAAACATTTTCTCAACTGACGAAATAAACCAGACAAGTGGCCATTCTCTTTAATTAAGTTTAGTTGGCAGAGGGAGAAAAATGCAGATATTTTTATATATATATACATATATATATATGTGTATATATATATAAAAACAGTAGAATTGCCTCTGAGACACAATGTTACCTGTCATGTATTGTTTGCCGTAGGTAAAATAGCAACAGCATAACATTTGTTGCTGGCTGTTCTCTTCTATGAAGTGGTAACAAAAGTGTGAACAGTGTAAAGGTGAAATCAATAATTAGATATGTAGTTCCAACTGATCGCTTACACGGTCTCGTGTCTGGCCCACAGGCTGTGTTTGGGCTGGGAAAGTAGTTTTAATTTACCTGTACTAATTAAATCTATGCAACTTAATAAGTTTCAGCTCTGTAAATGAGGTCATTGATTATGTGTTGAAAATGATATTCTTACCTTATTGTCAGCACATATGAAAAAGTTATGTTTATATTTGCTGAGATTGATCGCTCGTCAGAAATAGAGATAAAAGGAAGGGGAAATGGGCTGTGGTCTTTAAAATCGGACAAAAAATGACATGCAACTTTTCTTCATTATCTTATGGAATTAATTCTCAATCTTTGCTATTCCTTAAAACTATTCATTTAAAGAATCCCTTTAAAGAGCTTTTTAGTGATTTCCTATGTTTGTTTGGTAGAACTTTTAGACCAAAATCTCCTTCCTAGTTGAAACGATCTGGCCTGTGTTCGCTGTTGGGGTGCATAGGGCCTGGAGGGTTGGCTTTGTGTGTGGCACGCCAAGCTGTCATGCTGTGTTGCAACACTGGGTGTTACTGTGAAGAGGCACGGGGCATGACACCTCATGCTGGCCTGGAACGTTGGTGGTGTGTAAAAATGGTGTTGCGAAGCCGAGAGCGAGAGCCAGCATGAGCGGGAGCATCCCGCTGTGTGCGCTGTACGTGAGGGCCACAGCCGCGCCAGCAGAGATGGACTCTCTTGTTCATAGGAACATTCTAAATCTTATTCCAGGTTTTGACTCAGATGAAGAATTTGGGCCGTTCTGTCATCACACGCCGTTTCTAGGTGATGGTCTGGGCTTGATGGCTTTTGCCTTTTTTAAACTTTCTTTACTATTTCCTATGTTTGCACGTTTGCATGATGATGCAAGCTTCGGGCTTGTGGGGTGGTAGAGCAAGGGGAGAAAGGGCAAGGCAGGCATGTTATTGCCAGAATTTATTACAAGCCTACAGAATGGATTTTGTTTGACAGAAATAAGTTAAATCAATCTCCACAGAATATGGATTTTTATTTTTTTTAAGAAGACAAATTAAATCCTAATGAATGCATCATTTACTCCTGTTCTGTGCAATGATGATCTGCATGGCATACTTCTATTATGTGGTGACTGATGTATTTTGGCAACCACACTGTATATCCATAGGTAATTACATCTGTGCTTGTTAGATTGTGTTCTAGTGGAATCCAATGTAGATAATAGCGTGCCTTAGTAATATATATAACAAAAACTCAATTGATAAAAATAGTGTGAATTTATTGTTTTTCAAGTATGCAGATTACCATGAGGTTCTGCAAATGCTTGAGACAGTAAAACAGTGTGAAATGAACAGCGCAGATTTCTGAGGAATCCAATGGCTTTAAGTCCATGGGAAATGCAAACCTTTTCAATGAATTATTATTGTCATTGGTTGTGGCCCTGAATTCTCAAATGTTTTTCTGTGGATTTCATCAAAACCAATTTACTGTTCATATCAGCATTAACTGGTCCAAACAAATCTATCTTACTCTGCTGATAGACACAAAAAATTGCTTTGGGGTTGCCTTTGGATGCAGATGTGGGGAAGCCAACTAGTTGGAATATACTTTACATCTGCTGATTATCTTCAAAGCTGTGATGTAGAAACCTACATCCATTTCTCTAACTGATACAGGATAACGGCTGCAATGTAGCCTTTTATTTTGTATATATGTCCAGCTTTAAACGTATCCTTACGTTACTTTTTTACAGATCAGAGAGTAGCATCTTTTTGTACCTTGAATGATATGCAGCAAGCTCAGGGCTTGGAAGGAGCACAAGACTTACCTTTGGATGAGAGTCCCACGGATGGAAAAGATTTCCTTGAGGCTACTGGGTATGTCAGAATTAAAGTGGATTTCTTACAAAAATAATTTAAGAAAATATGTTCTCTTAATGTTGCATGTCAAATTGCTTGTATGCATGTTTCACTGCTATTTGATGGCAGACCTATTACCTTGACTGATCATGTCTTTGATTCTGAAAAATGTTGTTTCTTGGAATGAGCCTCTGAGCAGTTCTACCTAGAAAATTTTAGGTATAGTCAGATAAAGCTCTCTCACTAGAATAGGCCTCTGATGCAGAGTCTCAGCTAATTGAATTTTTCACTGTATTCCTCCTATACAATACTAACTTGTGTTAACATTTATTTATATTTTTATTTGTATAGAACTGTAATAGGAGCTGAACTCTGTAGTTTGCAATAACCTTATCTGCAGCACATCTCAGACCTTGGAACAGGTGTTCCTACCTATCTTTTGCAACTATTTGCAACTACTTGCAAAACCATGATTTTTCATTTATACAGAGGTAAATTAACCAAGAGAAGTTGTAACTGAGGACTGCAGGAAACTTGTATGCCAAACTGTCCAATTCTTCAAATTCTTCCCGGTGCTCTGGAGAAAGAACTTTTTTTTTTTTTTCCTTTTCCCCGTCTTCCCTGCTGTGAGGAGTATACTTATTAAAAACACAGATTCAGCAGTGTAATCTGTCCACTAGTGTGCTTTAACAGAAAAACACATCTTTGATTAGTTTTGCTCTTCAGCTGCAGGAATGGAAGAACAGGAAATGGAGGGAAAAGTCTTCTTGCTTGTTAGACTATCACATTATAATTTGAACCAATTTTACAGAAATTAACTTACATGGTAAAGCAGATTTATTGTAATGACTTCCAAGTCCACATCTTTCCCAGCCTAGTGATCAGTAAGGATTGCAAAAGACTGTTAAAGATGTTCCACTTTTAGTATCGTCAAATCTGTCAGATTTGTGGACTTGCATGAAGCAGCTGATTCAGCTTTGTATATAAAGCTTATCTCTTCAGCTTCTCTCTTCTAGACAAAATGATTCACATTATGGCTAATTTCATCTATAATGTATATGAAACTGTCTCCCGCAGTGCTCATTATCATACAGGAAATAGAAGCTATTCTCAGTATTTTCTTTCAGTTGTGCATTTCATTAACCTGTGGCAATATTTCATATGTTTTGACCTTTAAACAAAATATTTGTCTCCATAAAGCCATAGGTTTATCCTTTGCTGCAAATGACACAACCGCAGACCAGACAAAAGAACTCCTAACAGCTCTTTTGGTTTACAGTAATTGCTACTGCAGCTTGCTCCAGATTAGTACAGGCCTTATCTGAAGGCAGCTTGTTAACAAACATGCTCAGCACACCATTTAGCAGCAAGTTTGACTTGCCCTGTGAGGGTATGTGCAAATAATTCCTAAAACGTTCCTTCTTAAATCATTGTGAATTCTGCCTGATTCGCCTGAGAGGCAGATTTCAGATATTACAGCGATGGGTTCCAGTAGTAGTCTTTTGCTGTTGCTGGTTTTGTCACTGTTTTCCTAACTATGCCTAAATTGATTTTTTTTTCTTTGCTATTACTAAAAGTGTTACTCTGCAAAAGCTAGGGGAGGAAATGTTTTTAACTAACCCGGAGTGAAGGTAGTGGTTTACTTTACAGGGAGCATGCCCCGAGTACTCTGACTGGAAAAGTAAACCAGCTGGAAGTCATCCTCCGGCAACTACAAACTGACCTGAGAAAGGTAAGAGATCATTAGCAATATTATTACTCTTCGGTTTTAATAGTTGTATTTTTATGCAGAGTTCGGCAAGGGCTTCAAAAAAGTACATCAATTAAACTGTATAGTGTAATCAACGAATGATAGAGCCCGGTGGCTCATCTTAGCACTGAGGCGCAGGAGGTCCTGTGGGAATGGTTATGTGAACAAGCTGCCCTCAGGATAACTAGTTTATGGGTCTTTTTTCTCCAGAATAACTGTCTTACATACAGTCATACCCAGAAAGAATGAGGCACTTTATCTCCATTTATGGTACCTTGGATTTAACAAAGGGTAGGGATACGGACACGAGCACTATCGCTAAGTAGTTAACACGCCAGATTTGTCATCCTTGTTGCCTTGTGGTGTCTTGCTCACATAACAATGACTTGCTTTGTGTCTCATCTGCTGTCTAATTTGTGAGCTGGAGACAATGCCAGGACTAGTAGAAATGAGACTGCTTTTGGTAAGAAAATAATCATGTAAGAGAAAATTTTGAAATTAGATATTTTTTCTTCCGTAATGTATGCTTTAAATCAGTTCCTAACGGCTTGGGTTCTCATATATGATTTGTAATAGCTAAAAGCTTGTTATCCTTTTAGTGCTTGAATTTTTTTGTTAAATGGTGTAAACTCCTATAATTTATGTATTAAAGTAGCATGTAGTTTTCTTGCAATATCAGAATGAATGAGGTAGTTGGAGCATATTTCAGGAATTACCTTACAGTTAGTATTTGTCAGGATTAGGGAACTCAAAGAAAGTAGTTGTGTGATTTGCACAGAAATAATAACAACAAAAATAAATACTGTCTTCACGGCAACTTGCTTTACTCAATGTGTGTCTTTGTTAACCAGGAAAAACAGGACAAGGCAGTTCTCCAAGCAGAGGTGCAGCATCTGAGGCAAGATAATATGAGACTTCAGGAGGAGTCTCAAACAGCAGCTGCTCAACTGAGGAAATTTACAGAATGGTTTTTCAATACGATAGACAAAAAATCCTAATGACTGCGCCCCTGGAAAATATGTATTTGAACAATGTAACAGCTGTATTTTTTGAATTAGCGGGGTAATAATTTCACTGTGTTCACAATCCATTTTAGGTGTTTCCGCTACATTCTCTGTCCAGCTTTACTCATCTGAAAAGGAGAGAGAACTGTGGTAATCCGTCTTTAAATTCATATGAAGAAAGCAGAGAATAGCAGATATTTGTTTGTGTGCAGATGAATGTAAAAAATCTTTAGTGTCATTTTAGACATTTTTAGAAGATGCTCTGGCTGGGGCTTGCCTGAAGAGGAATATTTGGGGTTTTAGTTCCTGCATTTCAGGTGTGCTGGTGAAGATGTTAAAGCAATTTACATTAGCTTGGGCTTCAGTATTGTAAGATAAAAAGAATAACCAGACATATACTTTAATGTTTAAAAGGTGCTCTATTTTTTTGTATGTACAGTAGTTTTATTTCCACAGTCCACATTGTCATAGCAATAAGAATGGAGGTATAGTGAATAGTCACAAAGCTGTGTTTATAAAATGTTAGCACTGATGTGTTTAACACTAGTTTGGATGCAGATACATTAGAGATTATTTATTTGCAGGAACAAATGGTGCCTGAATATAAACAGTGTTCTGATTTTCTAAAAATACACATGCCTTGTAAATGGCTCACTGGGGTTAGCCCACTCCCAACTTCAGTTACTTTTGTATAGTCAATGTTCAGCTAAACAGCTATACTGCTTAACTATTGAAATCATGTATGGTGTGAGCCAGCCAATCAATTGTACAATGCCAAATTTCTTTATCTTTGTACAGAAGCTTTGATCAAGTGTCTTGTATTTAACACCTTTATTTAAGCTTATTTAACCTTAAATTGTTGTTTTTATAAAGTTTGTTTTATCTGCACTATGGTGAGGTCAGTTGGTTGCAAGTTGTAATATTTTTAGCTTGCCAAGACTGTACTGAGGAGTTCTAGAAAATTCTAACAATTGGATGCTGCTAGTACACAATTGATTTGTTTGTATGCTTTAACATTTTTAACTGTTTAATTTGAAATGAACATACATCCTGCTTTTTTAATAAATGTTAAAAACTTAAACCCGGATTATTTTGTTGTCTGTAATCACTGTCATCCGTAATAGCTCAGGTTGCCGCTGAGCCCACTCTCTGGGCTCTTAACCCAGAGACAGTCCAAACCCCCAGAGCTTTCATGGTCCCTTGTTACCAGTGAGAGACCGTCAACGTTATCGAATTTAATTTCTTTGGCGTGTCCTGTCCTATAACTGAGAAGGTGGCTTCACGGGTCAAAAGGTGTTTTGGCTATTCCTAGGCATTGATCAGTGCCCTCGGGAGAAAAAACTGCTTTAGCCAAAAATACGTCCTCAAGACAATTTTCAAAAGGGGTCTAGTTTTCTCGTATTACTTTATATTAGTTATAGCAGCAAGTAGCTCACCATCTTCTTGTGCCTGCAATTGGGGATTTGTTTGCAGTGTTAGCTTATGTGAGATGTTTTGTGTGTAGTGCTGAGTCTAAAGTCTACACCAAAACAGTCAGTTCTGCAAAATGAAATGAAGCTAATGAGCACGTTTGAGGTATCCTCAGCAGTTTAAGATCATGGTTTTATCCCAGTTTCCCTTCAGCAGCTGAATTCATTCAGGCAAACCTACAGAAAATTGTTTAATAGTTAAAAAATATATTCAGTGGAATCAAGTAAAATTCTGTGTCCGTTATTAGTGCACATTGGCTAAGAGATGTTTTGTGGGTTGAACAAATGTCTGCCTCTGCTGTAACAGCTATTATGACTGCTCTCAGGGAAGATTGTACATGGGCAGATGATCAAGGCTTTGGCATCCTTACATTCCAGTGAAAAAGACTACTTATTTGTATATTTCATCAAACCCTCTGACTTCTACATACCAAACAATATCCGTGAAGCTGCTCTATTAACAGAGTAATTAAACATGGCAGTCATGTGTTACGCTAGATTCTGATTTAAGCACCTTACAGGAGTCATTAGCAAACCCATCTGGCTGGAGACCTTGCCAAATAACAGGGCTGAGCAACCTGGGCAATTTGTCTGTGAACATGTTTCTGTGAGGATTGGTTGGTCCGCTTTGAAAAGGTGTGCTAAGTGAAACGAAGTTGAGAATAAGCTTGCTCTGAAGGGATGCTATTAGGTTTGTGTAGGAGTTTATAGTCCAATATTTACTGAAAACATTGTTATAACTACCTGCACGAAAAGGTTGTTCAGTAGTTATCTTTCTCATATTCCCATCCAATCGAAAGCATTTAATTTCTAAAACTGATAGAAAACTTTGTCTACAAATCTTTTTTTTCCCCTTTGCTGACAAAAGCAGTTGTCAGAGGCCCAGGGTTCTTCATGAAGTACCTTTCACCAGGGGAAATTTTTTTTTAGTCTGGCTGTTACCGTTTTAATGACGTGTGAATACAATATTTATCAGAGACCATAATATGGTTTTGGCATAGGTAAAGGACATTGACTGGACATTTTAATTAATCGACTTTTGAGAATCATTGTCTCAGAGACATTTTGCTGAAAAAAATGCCTGTTTTAGACACATGGAAGCAAAGGCTAAGTCTACATAAGCAGTGAGTGTGGAGCTCTAGAAGAATTCAGAGTGTTGCTAACTCAGGTTTTGGGACTGGGCAAGATCTTTCAGGCTCCTTCTTGTCCGGTCCCATGACTGGACACCTGTGCTAGGTGGGCTGTGGCCTAGCTTCATCTGGAAGCACTGTGCTGCAAGACCAGCCCATATGAACCAAAGCAGAGTAAGTGGGGATGACTGGGAAACTACTTCAAAGATGTGTTTGTGATCTGAATTAAAACCATAATATGGAAGTGTTTCAAATGTCAACAAAGTCTTCCCAACACAACAGGCTGTGCTGTGAAGTACCAAGATGCAGAAGTCAAACATGAATGTTTAGTTCTGCAGAAGCGGCAAACGGAAATCATGGCAAAATTGCAACATGCTCTGCTTCTGCCTTAAAAGTGGCACCCTAATTTCTGAGTAGATCCTTAATGAAGGGATCCTTACTGAGCCATTTCTCAGAGTGTGGACTGTATTTTATTATGTATGTTTTGTTCTGAGTTCACTATAACAAACATAAGGGATAATTTTGGTATTTGTTGTGTTCCTGAGAGCATAGTCATGCTGTGGTTTAGGCACGTGATAGCTTCATACAGAAGCTATCCACGTCCTCTGTGTATTATTTAATATAAATTCTCAAAGTAGTTCATCTGGGTTTGTGCCTAAAATCTAGTTATGTGGGAATAATATTTAAAATACTTGTAATGCAAACAACTTCATTGTAGAGCAGTTGCTTAGGAAAACAATTTTCAGCCTGGAAGAAAAGGAGAATTTCTATGTACATTATGTTATTGCAGCATTTCCTGAGCTCTTCGTGCTGCCTGGTTCTAATATATAAGAAAGTCAGTGAAACTTGAGAATTGATGTTAGATGATCTGAAACCATCAGAACAATTAATTATTGCCCAAACAAGTTATTCTTCACCCCAGCTTCTCTCCTCCATAGCAAAGACTAGAAGGAAAATAACATCTTTCAGCTGAAAAGCAAACAAAAGCTTCTGTGTGTTTGGGAGCAGTGTGCAAACAGAGAGGGAAAGGTATACTTCAGTAATTCTAGAAATAAATTTGCCAGGAATATAAATCTTAAGCTCAGCTCTTTTCTTTGTGCAGACACGTTGTATTTTTCACTCAGGTCCTCACACTTGCTTTATTTCACTCCCTCACCATGTTCCCTTGCTTTTCTCTCAAGAAGAATCCAGTGGCGCAGTGCCAGAAGAAAGATTTCTGCGATGGATCCTTGGTCTGGACAGCCAGGGAGAGGTCTGCCTGGGTTTAGACGAACCGAGAGAGAGGCAGAGCCTAAACATTTTGCCGTCTTTGCTCCTGCATTGCAGAACGGAAAGCCAGGCAGGTACAATGTCACCCAGCCTTGCAAATGGAAGTCCTTGCTGTTTTGCCGACTCTGAAGTCACTCACCGTCTTACCACAGTACTCGCTTTTGGAATCGCTTTTTGAATCACGGGTAAAGCAACCAGGCAAGAACGTGTATTTCCAAAATAACTGTATCTAGCAGACTTCAAACCCTCATGGGGGAAGCCACAAAAAAAAAAAAAAAAAAAGAAGGGAGGGAAAGAAAATAAGAAAAAAAAAGAAAAAATAGGAAAGAAAAGGAAAGGAAAAAGATAAAAGGAAAGAAAAATCAGAGAAAAGAAAATAAGAAAGAAAAATGAAAAAAGAGAAGGGAGGGGAAGGGAAGGAAAAAGGGATGGTGGATAGAGCGGACATTTTCTTAGGCTTTGTTTTGGTTCCCCTTTCAGACAGAGAACCAGCACTGCTGGCTGTTGCACCAGCTTATGGGGACATAGCAGGACCAGAGAATGGAATAAACAGACCAAATCGCTCGTAGCCTTCCCTTTTAGAAATCACTCAAAGGTTTCAAACACAGTGGTGTTGGATTCCTATTTATTTTATTGACTTGTCTAGGGAAAGAGTTTTATAGGCTTTTTTACATTCTTTTAACATGTGAACCTTTTTCTCTGCTAACCATTGATATTTAAAGGCTTCTTTGCTATATAGCATCACAGAATTTATCTAGTAGTGGTCACATTGACCTTGTCCTCATTGGAACAAACCGGGGCTGGTAGATGAATCATACAAATGTGTTAGTTTTGCAGAAAGGCTATAAATCTGTTTCATGTTTTTCTTTATCCCTGCTATACAATAGCAAATCATTAAATCTCAAAAGCTGAAAAACAGCAGATGGGTATTTTCTGACCAATGTCATAAAAAAAAAGAATTAAAAAATTATTGAACATGCTGTTGATACCAGATCAGGTGTCTTTGTGTCTAGACATCAGCTGGAGGTGTTTCAAATAAATCTGAGGAGAGATGATGGAAAGTAAAGAGACAAAAACGTTGCGTGTTGGAAAGTGGGACGTGCAAAGTGCACCAGTAGTAATCATGGGCGATATATGAGTTCTGCTTTTATTGATGGCAGGTGACTGCATGTCCAAAAACTAGAACTTTAATGAAACAGGAAAATTTCACATAACTTGTTTGTATTTTGTAAACCCACTGTTTGGAGCCCAGAAAGCAATTGTGAGTTAATAACTCGGGAAAAATTTTTGTCACAAGTTAGCCCTGACCAGAAATCTGGGATTAGGTGGTCTGCAGTACTTGGATAGTTATGACTTAATATTCAAGCCGTGGGGCTTGGTTATGCTGAACCCTATTTAAAGAGTTAGAAGCTCACCGCTTTTCGTCTTTCATTCCTATTTTGAAACTGATGAAAGTGTGTGACTATTTGAGTGACCAAAGCTGTTAATAATAGAATCAATAAGTGAGCCTTGTGTTGTCCAGTAGTAAATACTAGTCTAGCCATCTGAGGTGCTTGTTACCACTAAATGTAGTCTCGCTTTCAGCTCAGTCATAATGTTGATAGATAATATTTTCTGAAGAATTTTTTGTGGAAACCTGAGATACCTGTGTTCTCATCAATGCTGTGTTTCTCCCTCTACGTGGTTGTTTTATTCCACATACAAACATCCAGAGATGATGGTTGTTCCTTTCATAAACTCAAGACACAATGTTTCTTTTCAACAAGAAATGTTTCTGTTGTGTGTAAGAACAGTGCTTCAGGAACTGTATTCTAGCACTAGTACAACTTCAAGCTGTTTGTGCTCAGCGCTATCTTCTGCCACACAGCTCCCAGATCCTTGGTCTCCCCTTCCTTTCCTAAGAGCTTAGTTTCTCAGTAAGAGTTTCAGTAAAAATAGCACAAACCAAAAAGCACCTTCAGACTTGCAATTTCTTCATTTTGTAGGAAACACAGGAATTTTTTTAAAGGTACAAATATCCTATCTTGTTCTTTTCTGTGCTGCCTGCTGTCAGGAAGCTTAAAAAGGAGCTTCAGGGTAGCTCAGCACTTGAACAATTCAGTTTCTTTGCTGAAATGCTTGTGTATGAGAACTTAAACATAAGCACTAATTAATATAAAAATTTGTTCAGCATGCTTTCAGTCTGTATACAGACCAGAGGCAACCTTGTTTCCAATGAGGAAAAATGCCTTTCTATCAATTGCAGTCTACGTTGGCTTGGAGAGTGAGAAATGAGTAATCTGCCATTCGAAGAATAAAACAAAGAATGGGCTCATTCCTATGGTTCACAGGGCCAACAGAAGCTGTATATTGTGTAGCCAGAAAAGCTCCAAATGGCACCATTAAACTGGACTGTGCTTTGTGGACTGGGCGGGTGATTTCTTTGAAAATATCAGCAAATGTATTTATTTCCTCCGGTGTACATCAGGTTTAATATAATTGAAATTACTGAAGAGAGTAAAACTGGGAGAAAGAATCTGTCTGTCTGTGTGGAATGGTGAAATACATCCAGACCATGTTTAAAAAATGAGGTCAAGTGATTAGACCAAAAACAGGATATGAAAATAAAATTGAAGTCTTTCTTTATTAACCATGACCTCAGTCGTCTACAGTTATTTGGCTCATTGATTTCTAATGTTGATGTGGTTTAAACTTCTTACTAAGCTCTGAAGAATGTTCTTTCAACAGAACCATATCTATTAAATGAGTCATTTGCTCTTTAAAACTAGATAGCTTCACAGCACAGCATGCAGTAAACCTCCTAATGTCTAATAGCCAATTGTCCAGCAAGATTTTTGATATTTATACAGAGAAACTTTAAAGAGATGCTGACAGGAGACTTTCATCATCTGTAAATAGCCTTATTAAGGTTCATGCATAAAATCCTCTTGGATTCTTGAAGTGTGGATTCTTGTTAAGGCTGTGTATCAGTACCTTCCTTCCCAGTCTGTCCTAGTTTGTTATAACAGAGCATCACATAGTTGTCGATATTTGGGTTTTTTATAAACAAAACATGAAATAGAGGAGAGACTGAAAGAAACCTAAGGAGAGAAAGTGAAATCAATCTTCAGATTAGCACAATGAGCATCCTTTTAAAATACTTTTATAATATTATAGAGATGCTTTAATAATCCTCTTAGAGAGAATAACTAGCCTTGCATATTTAACAGGCCAGTGTTTAATTCCTGAATTCACCACAGGTTCTCTGTCAAGCCATGCAGACAGCAAACCACACTGCACTGAATGGCTAACAATATGTTAATAATGACTTGCCCACGTTTTACAAGAAATGTTACGAATTCCCTCCATAAAAATCACTCTTTTTCATCTCTAGGAAAGTTCTCAGAAATACCCAAGCTGCATTTTTTAAAGTGACATGGAAATACTTATTGTTAACGTTATGATCCCCTTGGTGTTGTGAATAAGAGTGAGATTGCTAAGCTGTGCTGACAGCAAACTGAGGTGCTCAGAGGCAGCAGAGGCGCAGGTATTCCTGCACCTTTTGCTTGAAGGGGATATGCCTGAAATATCAAAAGGGCATCCAGTATCTAATGCTTGGTTTGATGAGAATACAAATGAGAGCAATCTGACAGAGACAGACTGATCTCCTGATGGAGACAGGGTGCTTTTTGCCCCTAGTGAAAATCTTTGCTCCCTGCCCGTGAGGACTGCCTTTTCCTCTTGCTCATGTTGTGGAGCTTTGAGCAGCTTTCCACATTGCATGGTCCCATCCAAAATCTGAGGAAAGCGTAATTTTCCCTGGCAGCCTGCAGGTTATTTCTGAGTCTTTTTGTACAGGCAAGTCTCCTGTTCCTTTTGGGAGTCTCCAGCCAGCCTGCAGGCTCCCTGTTCTCTGCTGCTGCTCATCCTGCAGTGGCTTTCACCTGCCCCATGTGCTGCAGCGAGCTGCTTACTTGCATGCCAGAGTAAAGCAGCCTGCCTTTCTGCTGTCTTCCTGTAGCCTTTTAAACATTCTGTAACACACAGCACACATGCAGTAAACAGTGAACAAACACAGGGTGCTGGGCCATGTTGACTAGACCATGCTTTTGCTGAGAAAGGTTGGACCAGATGGTCCTTGAGGTCCCTTCCAACCTGTATTCTATGACTCCATGAAATACAAGAGATAGCATCCTTCTCACTTACCTAAGTGTTTTTCAAATATTTCCTTGTGGTCATATGATGATAACTCCGGACAATCTGATGTTACCAGTGTGAAGCACAAACTGTGGATCACAGCGGTGAATGCAGGAAATAAAGTAGGTTTGGAAAAATGTGAACAGCTTTGTTTCATTAAAGTCATCTACAGGGAGAAGCAGCACAAGAAACTTCAGATATTTCGAGGAAAAACCGTATTCCTTGGCCAGCTGGTCTTCACTGACTAAATACGATTCATGTTTTCTTTTTTACGTGGTTTTATTTTTTAACAAACTTATCGTAGAAGCCCTGAGACGCTTTGAAACTTGACTCTAGAACCTTGCCTAGTGGCAGACAAATAAATTCAGGGTTCCTAGGTTATTTTGCAAGTAACCGCAGGAGCTCTATTCAATGCGCATGAAGTATCTTTTGTGGTGCCCAAAGCAGTTGACTGTACAGCTGAGGAGCTACCCTTTTGAAAGTATATTTAACCTCCAATATGCAGAAGTTATTGTATTGTCTAAAAAAGTCCTCCTTTATGAACCTTGTGTGTCTGGGGTTTCATATTCCAACTCTGACCAGGAAACATGGAGAGCTCCCGTTTTTAGAGAGGCTGCTTTTTGTTCTCTTAAAATTATCTGATGGCCTTAAACTTGCTAAGGTAACACTGCCAGAAAAGTAAACGCTCTCTTTCATCTCTAAGTGCATTTTCTTCTTTTGGCCTGTATGGATTTGCAGGATCCAGAGTCCATTTTTCATACACACATAGGCATTTTTTCCTCCCCTGTGAGCAACCACATTTCCTTTTGAAGCTGTTTCAGCTACTGACAATTAACAGGACTTACAGTTTGTGACAGAAATGTTGGCTGGAAGGAATGTCTGTGGGTCATCCTGTCCAACCTCCTGAACTAGTGCTGCCGCTTTACCAGGTTAGTATGGCTTTGTCTAGCCAAGTCCTACAAACCTCTGTGGATGGTGACTCCACAGCCTCCCTGGATACCCTGTATTATCCCTCAGTAAAGTTGTTGTTTTTTTTTTTTTTTTTCTCTGATGTCCACCCAAGCCACAACCAGTGGTAGTTACCCCCTGTTATCATTTGCCAGTGCCAAGATTTTGGCTGTTTCGCGTGTGTGAATACCTTACAAATAGTTGTAGGCTACAATTAAATCATCCCTTCGTCTCTTCTTTATCAGATAAAACAAGATTAAACAAGACCAATTCTCTCAGCTGTCCCTTTTTGGTCATATGCTTAAGGTGCCTGGCCATCTTAGCAGCACTCTGCTGAGCTCTCTCCAGTTTATTACCATCCATCTTACACTGGGAGCCCAAAACTGAACACAATTTTCCAGTTGAAGCCTTACCAGTAATTACCCTGTACATCCAGGGACTCACAGTGTAACTGTTGTTTCTGTCACTTTTCTTCCTTTTCTCACAGAGTGAAATGCTCTTTGGAGATGAAGCATTTTTATTTTTTTTTCCTTTTTGTTACATCTGGGATTTTGTCTGGCTATGGTTTGAAGACAGGAGATGCTTTGCTATTTATGTCATCTGTGGAGGTGGCAGCAAGGGAAAAGTCATCCACAGGTGCACACATGGTCCTGATAGACACAGTCAAAAAAGTTGGTGTTGGGCAGAAGCTGAAAGAAAAACCACATACGTGCACCTTCTGTGAGATGCACATTAGATGAAACTCCATAGAGGAGTGTGGTCAATGAAAGGAAAATAACTTTCTTTAGTTTACAACTGTTTTCAAACACACTGTTGCTATTTGCTGCAAATCCAAGTAAGGGTGCAGGGTAGCAACCCGCTCACTTGTCTTCCTACTGCAGATTCCCAAGGAAGATCTGTCCGGATGAAGCCTCCCACGTCTGAACTCATCTGGTGCGTTTTGTTAATAGCTGGAGAAGGAAAACAAAGGTTTGCATAGGGTGGTTCAGCTGAACGAAAGCACGGAGCTACTCTGAAGTGAGTCACCCCCTGACAGGCCTTCTTTGTCTCTCTTCAGCATGAGAGGAGCACTGAAAAAGGAGCTTGGCTGTAGAGTTCTGCAGTACAGTGTTTTCCAGAGTTTTCCGTTGTTCATTACTTTCATTGCCTTTAATGTTTAAATGAGCGTTTATGAACATCTTGGGGGAAAAAATGAGAAACACCCTGACCTGCTATAGCTATCAAGCAAGAACAGCGTTTGGATTATTTGAACTCAGTCCTGTTTTGTGTTCTACACAAGGTATTATCCCTCTAAGGTGATTTTTTATTTTTAATAAATGAGAACAGGAGATGTGAGATGCACTCACCTAACTTATCTTAGCTGAGACAAGTTTGAAGCGTTGTTGGATGCCTCAGTAAATGATATATGATCATCTGGATTTTTATAACCCAGGATTTCTATCCATTTCAGACAGGTTATTACGCGGAGCAGAGTTCATCTGGATTCAAGCTAGTCTTAAAGTGGAATCTAGTAGAGGCTTTAATAGAGTATCTAACAAACAAAGAGATTTTGAGCCTTTATCTACCAGTGTGTTATTCTAGTTTACTTCTAGAGTAACAAAATTATACTTTGTATTAGCTTCAAACTAGAGTTGTTCGTTGTTGAATCAAGTCTTGTGTTTTGATCAAGATACAGAGAACTGTGTTTTTAAAAGTGCTGAAGTCTTTGTTTGTTTTGGAAGATGTTAAAACATGTTAAAGAAAATTAGTTCTAGGCTGAATATTTGTATGACAAGTTCTGCCTACAGCAAATCTCTATGACTGAGCTCAGATCTCTAAAAATAAGATTTAAAATTGGAATGTTTATGCAAGTCTTAACACTTGTGGTACCAGTGGATGTTGCCATAATAATAAATGGAATAACAGAATGTTGTCACACTGCATTGAATTTCTGACCTCTGTTTCATCTTGTGAGACAAATTGATCCTCAAATGTTAAGGCCATAAAGAATTATCTGAATAGAAATTTCTTCTGAATACTTGCAATGAAACTCAATATGCTACATGATTCAAGTAACCAATAAATGAACCCATTATTATGATCACTTTGAAAATTACTTTAGCAGCAAAGCAGAAGCATCATCAAACAAAAAAGCAGGCAATAACAGGGATTTTTTCCCCATGCCTTTGTCTTATGCTCCACAGATGACAGTTTCTAAAGGGCAGAAATACACAAAACCCAATAACTGTGTGTGGAAATCAGCTCCTGCAGTTCCAGAGGATGATATTTCTAACGCACAGCAATGTGAAACAGTGAAATATTTCTGGGTTTGCCCTCTCCAAAGGGGGCCATCAGTGGCCAAATATAGCAATTGTAGAAAATATGTTAAGAGGAGCTGTGCTTTCCCTGTTACTGCCAGGGGAGCTGGTGCTCAGAGCCCCTCTGGCTGTGCAGGAGGCAGGGGAGAACAGGGATGCCTGAGATGTGTCAGCACAGTGATGCCTCCGTGGCACCAACATACTGAATCCCCTCTGGACCTTTTTCATACTCTGTTGATCATGCTACTGGAGTTTTTTGAATTGTTCTTGACGGTAATGGAAATTATGTTGGAGAATAGAGCCAGGATCTCAGGAGCCAGAGTTGTCGAAAGAGCAACATCTCTGCTTGCCTCTCCCTCTTCATGCTCTGGGCTCCCTTGCTGCAGCCTGGGATATGTGCCAAAGATTTGAATCCTGGGAGGCGGGCGTACCTTACCCACCCATCTGTAGAGTTTGCAGGCTCTTCCCCCTCTCCCATTTATACCTATGGAAGAGTTTGGCTGGGAATGTCATTATTTTGACATACTAACATGGAGCAGTGCTTGGGGCAGGCCACGCGGCTGCACTGGCTGTGTTCAGTCTCCTTTCTTCGGAGCCTGGAGAGAACTATGTGCATTCCCTAAACAGAAACAGGCATCGAAAGGCACTGCCTTCAGCCTGGCAGGAGGGAGCATCATGCCTTTGATGTAAACTGGGGCTGTAGCAGGAAAATCAGGCCAGCTCTGTGGAGCCTGGGGTTCTGTCACTCCCTCCAGAAACCCGAGGGCAGAGCACCTCTGTTTCTGCTGACAGAGCCCCTTACCCCAGAGGTGAATGTTCTGGTGCCAGGCACTGGCTTGAGGGGTACAAACAACCCATAATCCAACAGTGATTATGGGAACAGTGTGCGTGATACCCCCTGCGAAGAGACCCTCTTTGTTCCTCCAAAATGAGTTGTTCTTTGCAAGACCACCCTTAGCCTATAAGCATTCTTTCTTTTACATGTATTTCTCCAGTGCGAAGATTTTAGGAGCCCAGGGCTGGGTTTAAGAGTAGTGATGTTGTGAGACAGTGCAACAGTTTATACGTCAAACCTCGCAGGAGAATCTCCGTCTGGGACTACCCTGTATTTCAGACCAACTGGCCTTCCTGCCATGTGCTCCACAGACTCAGGGATGAAGGCCCTTTTGCTTTTAAGATTTCAGTGCCTGGATCCAATAACCGATGTAGAGAAGGTGATTTTGTATTAGGTGAATGTCTTAAGGAAAATCTGATACCATTTTAAGCAGCCACAACTCAACGACCTTCTAAAAGAACTGGGGTTTCTGTTGTACTCCGTTTTCTCCAATACTGTCCGAAGCAGAGTTGGGAGTTTCAAAACTAGAGGGGTCTTTCTTTGCTCGTTCTGCTTGTCACTCCATAGAAAAACCTTCACCTTTCGTCCTTACCCCTCAAATGAAATTCCAGCACTCTCGGTCAGGTGATCCACTTTGATTCGCTTGCAAAGTGAAATCAATAATCTCATTTTAAAAACTTGCTGAAGGCAGGGAATCTCCCTCATATTGGACATACTATCAGAGAAGAATCTGCCATTCTGGGTTAACCTGACCTCCAGCCTGCAAGGATAAGTAGCCTGAGAAAGCATGGGGGATTTAGTAGCAAAATCAAATGAGTGGAGAGATTGTGATAACAACTATAGAAGGTTACCAAGGAGTTATTAGGATTATACCACGTTTCAGTTTTTCGGTCACACACTTTTTCAACAGATTTTCTAAATAATTGCATTTGAACCAATATACACAGGATGATGTAAGATTTATATAGGTGAATATATTGACACACTGAAAGCATAAGTAGCAGAAGACATGCTGTTTCTATTGCTTACCTCATTACAGACAGATGACAAAGTCACAGTGTCTCTGTGAAATCATGAGTTTCTTTGATTATCATGGAGAAAATGTCCATTTCTCCTTTTTCAGAAGGCTCTTTCAGGCACTGCTGTGGGAAAAATACTTTGGCTTCCCAATGCAGAAAAAAAAAAACACCCAGGTTTTGTTATTAAGTACAAATACACACTTCTAGTCTCATGGCAGAGGAGACCTGTTTTCAGAATGGGAAACCCATCCCTGACTTCCAGTCTATATCTGGTTCTTATCCTTTAAGAAAGGAATACAAGAATTTTCCAAGACTAGGTTTTGGACCAGACATATGTTTTATAATAATCCCTAACCATATATTAAATGTCCTTTTAGATTTAAAAGGATTTCATAGAGTGACTTCATCTCCTGAGGCTTTGAAAAATAGTCATCGATAGTCTTTGAGTAAATGGCACTGCTGCCAAGGGAAATAGGACACTTAAAGAGTGCAAATTGAAAAAAAAACCCTGCTGTTTGAATCTGGAAATGATCAGACAGATATAAGCAAGTGCAATCTCCACCTCTCCCATTAATATCCTGTGGGAAGGTGCATGGTCCCATGCACTTCCCATGGTGCAATTGCAGCCACGCAGCCTGGGTGGCCCCAGGTGAGTAGCTTCACCCGCCACATTTGTCAGCTACCAGATGTGACGAGCCTGGTGCTGAGCCTGAGGAGTCAGGTGAAGTCGCATAGCACATGGTACAACAGGAGCATTTGAACTCTGTGGCCTCCTTGCCTAACCCCCACCGAGTGTAGCAGAGCTGGGCACCTCCCTGCTTACTGTGACTTTGAGGTCCTTCATATGCCACATCAGTTCTTGAGATAGGGGGTCAAGCTGGCAACAGATGTAAACCACTAGAGCACTGATGGCAATGATAGCAGATTCCGCAGCACAGAGTCATGGTTACACGTGCTCTGGATGTTCTGCAATGCAAACTCTGCCTCCTCTTCGCCCGTCTGTAGGGCGCCCATCTGTTTTCTTGCTGAGCTGATGCTGGGCTTGCTAATGACTTGGATGAACTCTGTTCTTAGGTCAGGGACTGAAAACACTAAAGGGTGTTTTGTGAAGACCCCGGTGGTTGGCAAGGAATATGGGTTATCCCGCCCATGGCTGCAGACAATGTGAGACCCTCTGATGTTGCCATCATTCAGGGGAAATTAGAAAGTTAAACACCGAAGCAAATAGGGAGAGCAAAGCATGATATTCGTTACCTTGATGTGCTTTTGCTCAGTGTTGTTCATGGGTGGACAAAGGTTGGGTATCTGGGACATAACGAGAAGTGAGGAAAAAATACAAGGAATCCCTAGAAATGTGGTGAGACTGTGATCTCCCCATGGAGAATGAGGAAAAATTCCATTTTCCTGGCAGGAATGACATTTTCCTACCACTTGAGTAGAACTGCTGCAGTGAAGGCTCCTGACCTGGCTG
This sequence comes from Falco naumanni, assembly GCF_017639655.2. Classification (NCBI taxonomy): domain Eukaryota; kingdom Metazoa; phylum Chordata; class Aves; order Falconiformes; family Falconidae; genus Falco; species Falco naumanni. The sequence goes on from NC_054059.1 coordinate 76,410,738, forward strand.
CTCACACTGCAGACCACCGACTTCATCATTTCAGAAACCAGCAAGAGTTGTGCATGCACAGGGGGTCAGGAGAGCTTCAAAGGCAGTTGGCTGTGGATGTCTAGAGCTTTTTAAAAAATAGAAGATAGGAACTAGGGAGATGTGAGTGCAGCTACAGCAACAAGGAGGCAATGGAGAGCATGGGAGTGACAGGCTCTCTTCAGTTATTCCTCCTGGAGCTCTGGGCTAATGTGTTTTGACATATGCTGGTGGTGCCATGTGGCTTCCCATCCCAGGTGAAGCAGGCTGTTACACCTCCCAGGAGTGCCCAGCATGGAGGTTGCCATGGCCGGGTGTGACTCAAGTACCATCACTGTGCAGGAAGGCATACCAATTTTTGTTTTAAGATTAAAAAATGTGACACAACTCATTAATGTCAGACATCTGACGTTTCCAGAGGTATAACCTCTTTCCTCAGCAACTTATTTCTGCTGCTTCAAGCTGCAGACACCTGGGGTCTTCAGATGAGTGTTGTCTCAGTGTTTTCTTTGCTGTGCCAGAGCCCTGAACAGCCAGACCTGGGAGAGGGAACTGGGTTAAATTGAGCAGAAGATGGGAAGACCATCCTGGAAGCCAGAGTCTCTGCCATCCCCACCACATATATTCTGCTGACAGCCTGCTCCAAGCCCGGCCCTTAGGGCTCTCTCTTGACCCTGGAGAAGCCTTGATTCAGATTTGGGTGGTTCCATTGGTCTAAGTATGTCATTAAGTCTCATTCTGTTAGCAGGTTCAATGGCACTTTGATATGAATTGGAGCCAGGGAAATATTAAATTGAAATCTGTTTATTTCTCTTCCACAGTGATAAAAGATGAAAAATGCATAAAGCTTTGTTCCCTCTCTAGTGCAGGAGGTGAACAAGCTCAATTTCACCCGAGAGCAGCCAAGAAAAAGGAGCTGAATTTGTCTTTGAAGTCAAAGCATAGATCATAATAAAATATATGATACTATTACAGCGTATGGTTCCTTCAGGTGCATGGAGGGAGTGTCTGCAGCCACAGTCTAAGGGGCATCCTGTTGTTTCTTGGTTATTTCATGTTGTACAAGTCAACAACTCCTATTTATAACATGTGAAATATTCAGCCAGTGGAGTTTTCTGCTTGGCTGATTCTGCCTTAACTTTACAATGAACATTAGTCTTGTGCTTCACGGACTGTCAGATTCCTCGAGTAGGATAACTCCCTTGAAGAAAGTTTCTCACCCACAGGGTGGCTCAGACAGAGAGTTTCACTTGCTTCTGCCAGCTCCAGCCTGGGATCGTGCAAGACGAAAAGGGCGGGCGGGCAGGCAGGATGTGGCAGGTGAAGCAGCAGTCTTGGCACAAGCAGTTGGCATTTGCTTTGGGTGAAAGGTCTCACATGGCTTCACTCCTCTCTCTTGTTATTTCCAGGTGCCTCCCTTGAACACATGGGTTCTGGCCAGCCCCAAAGTGAAATTGCAGGTCTGTATTTATGTCTTCTGAAACCGTTTGTACGGGAGAATCCATCAAATGGTTTGCACTCGTATAGTTCTAGGGCTTGTGCCTGCTCCTTTTAGGAGCCAAGGTGGAATGTCTCCATTCGGGAGCCCAGATCTAAGGTCACTCACAGCCAGGCATTACCGTTGATTTACATAGGGGTATAAAAGCAGAGCCCAATGCCAGATCCCACAGCCTGCAAATCCTTGGGAACTAGTTCTGTTTGGTTACCTGGTGTGGTGTCAGCATTGTGCTTTGAGGAGGCAATGGCTCCAGAGCAGCACCGCTTGAAGGAACTCCATCTTCAGTGAGCAATTTGGCAGGCCCAACACCTTTGATGACTTAACATTTTGCTCAGAAAGACATTAACTGCTTCTGGCTTAAGAATAAAGTAAAGGACAAGGAAAGGGGAGGATTCAGGGCCTTGGTTGGACCTTACATGCTTAGGGCAGCAGCCCTGCCTCCTCCTCCCTGCCCCACTCCCTGCACACCTCCCTGAGCTGCAGGGAGCAAAGAAAGCAGCAGGTTTTTTGGTAGCCTAGATGTGGTGAGGCAGTATGTTGTCATACTCCAATTAGGTACTTAGAAATGTCTCTGAGAGGTATTAACATCACAACTAATGCTAGCGGGCACTTTTGTTGTCAGTCTTGAAAGAGAAGCAAAAGGCTGAGTTACAGACAGGAGGCTCAACCCAAATGTGCTTTGTCCAGTTCAGACGAGAAATGTGATCTTGCATGGAGTGAGGGAACTCGTACTCTGGCTGCTCAAGCTCCACGTGTCCCGTGTGACTGCACACACTGCTGCTGTGTCAGGGCTGGCAATGGGGAGGCTCTCACAAGCTCCCCATTTCTATGTCAGTAAAACACAACCAAAGCGAAGGCTGCTGTTGCATTTACCAGCCTAAATTCCCATAGCACCGGGAACCGGAGGCTCTGATCAAGTGTTCATGTTGGTTCTCTGTAAGTGCACGTAAAGAGGTGAACGTCACATGTGTCAAGAGGGATTATCTGGGCTAGCTTCTCTAACTAATCCAGCTGGATGCAATCGGCTCATGAGAATTTTTTCCAAAGCAGATTGCCAGGGCTATGGCAGGTGCCCGGGGTTCAGGGGTCTACTTTGTGGATGATAAGGCCTTGCCATTTGAACACTTCAGGAAACTACCTCACTTCCTCTTGGAAATCTTCAAAGGCTGAAGGGCAGTTACATTATCTTGGCCATCTTACATGTTCTCCATTTCCAAGTGTTTGAGCATCTCATGAGACTCAGCTGTACAGTGTGCCCAACTCACTACTGGGAAAAAAATTGTTCGTGATGGTCTTTTCCCAGATTCTTAAAAGTTTGGGTCTGAGACAAAATGATTCTAGTCCTGGATGCTGATCAGCTGAGGGGCTGAAATACAAGGACACCAAAACAGGAGGCAGAAAAAATGAGAATATTCTCACTGCTGTGTTACTCAAATCAGGCCAAAAATGCTGTGGATGTTGGAGGAAATTCTATTTAAGATGTTTTCCTAAACCAAGATGGTGGACATATCTTGAAAGCATTCAGTGATCAACCTTTAAAAATTTCACCCGTCTCTTTAGCTTGTGCCTTAACCCACGCTTTCATTGTCTGGGCAAGTTTTCACATCACAGAAACTAGAATTTATTAGAGTAACTGGCTCATCCATGTGATCCTGTAACTTTCTGAATCATGTCTTGTCACTGGATTAGGCTTTGATAAACATAAGAAATATGCTGTTTTATAGGAGGGGCCCAAAGACACCTCTCATATTGCCTATTGCTAGGAGAATTTTTCTCCAAGTGCCAATTATGAAATTGTTTTCATTACTGTAAGAATGTCTTGATTAAAAAACAGTTTTCAAACAGGGCTTTTGTCCTGGCTGAGGTAGCGTCAAATGAACAGATCTGTGCTGAGTGCCCTCTTTCTAGCCTGTATGTATGAAGTATCCAGAAGTTCGAAACAAAAACCTCAGCTGCACACGCAAGCCTGTTTTGGTGGACTTCAGCCAGTCTATTAACATAACAAGGAAAATATGTGCTTATTCAGATTCTGTTCGTGATCCATATTTCATAACTTCTAAAGAAGGAGTTGCTTGAATAATGGCAGTAATAATACATTAGTGAAGTTACTTGTAATCTTCAATGCAATCTGACAACTACAGAAAAATACAGCATGCTGCTGAGTATCTTAAAATGTGTGTATATATGTGTTGGGGGGATATGGAGAAAGGTGTATCATCTGCCACAAATGTCACAAGAATCCTTGCTGAAAGTATGAAGTGCTTAGTGATTTTTCTTTTTTTTTCCTTCTTTTTTCTTTCTTTTTTTTTTTTTCTTCACTGCCAGCCTGAAGAGCTCCCCTCCAGCTTCTAGTTCAGCACTGTGGACTCTGTCCTCAGATGCCTCTGGAACATCAAAAGCCCTGTAGACCACATGAGGGTTTTCCCACCACCCCTGTGGGTGTACTGCTTACTCAGGGTTTGCATGACACAGCTGCCCGGCGCTTAATGCACAGGTATGGAGGTAACTCAAAAGAAGGCTACTGAAAAGAGCCGGTGGGCTGCAATAAAAAGATTCAAATCTTCGTGACAACACCCTGGAATAATGTCTGTATTCCAGCAAAGACAGCACATTCAATAGCTTGACTTACATTTCTTTAAAAGTAAATATCCAAGTAACCTTTCGCTGACAGGTTTTCATACCATTCCTCTGGCTGGTGCTGGAAACACAGAAATTCAAATAAAGCAACAGCTTTGTGAGGTGCTTTACCCTTCAGTTTCCTAATGCTTTGTTTTAAGTAGTACAGCCTGGGGGTTGCTGATATCTACCTATATAGTTGGGCTGTTGCATGCTTTCCTATACAAAAGTTTATTTTTTCAAGGAATTTTTTCTGCCGTTGCCAATAGCAGATGGTTAGAATTTGGCACCTGGAGAGATGATGATCTACAGATATACCTTGTCTTCACCCACAAAAATCTGTTTTAGAATTAGCTCACTTATAAACTGCTACGGATGTTATTTTCCCTCACTAATCTTCTCCAAAGTTGGCAGCATCCCAAAGTATCAAGTGAACGTGGCCATTGTGAGGCGCAGGTTTCAGCAACTGCAGGTACAAGGGGTGGTGAAAGATGGAGGGAACTGCTAAACCTGCCCACACCTCTCACACCTTCCAGGCAGCTGGATTTGGGTTTGAGCAAATGGGTTGCCGTTCAGAGGTGGCCGGCTTGGCTGCAGTGGGGTATTGCTGTTGGTGTGCCAGCCTGGAGAGCACCACTCTGCCTCTGAATACAGGAGCCCAGCCCCACAGAGGCAGATGGGGGGCACGGGAAGGGAGGCTCACTGCTGTCTAACAGAACAAATTGCCTGAACCCTCTTCTGCTTAAAAATGTAGAAAATTGCATATTTAAGCTAATAGGGTTCTCAGAAAAAAGGGCTGGCCAGTTTTGGTTGCTTCTGCCCTGTTGGAGACGGGGTGGGTGTTGCAGTCTGGTGACACATGGTTTTGTCCCAGGACCTTTGCCTCCCACAGTGCAGCGGCTGGCCATGTAAAAGTGCAGAAATAACACAGCTAAGGACAGGCTCTGAATTTTGTTTTAACTTTTAATGACTTTGTAGTAGAACACTAACAATTGTCTTCAACGTGGCTTAACAGCATGCAGTATGGTAAAGTGAATGAAACAAACAGAATAACCTCAAAAAGAAGATAATCTCTCTTCCCAATCAAGTAGCTTCCTACACAACCTGAAGAGATAGAAGTGAGATAATAGCTGTAATCATAATGAATCCCTTACAGGTACAATTTATCATGCACTGTAATAAATTTGAAAGCCTTCTTTTTGTTCTTTCCCTGATTCAGAACATTATTTTCTTCAACTACAGAGAGTAACTCACCCTTGTACACTGTGCTGCTCCTCAGGCTGGCCACGTCCCAGGGACTAGGTCTCTCACTGTGCCAGGAAAACTCCCCCAGGAAACTCCATCTGTTTTAGCTTGTACAGGATCTTCTCAATGATCCCTTTGTAGGAGAGGGAAGGGTACAAAGTCGGGAGAGCCTGTTTGCAGGCTGCTGCTGGCCATGCTCCTTTGCCACCTGCTGCAATGGACACACAAAAATGGGCATGCAGGAAAAAGTATGCCTGGCTAGAGGATCCTTGTGCTATTTTTAGAATGGAAGTGGTTATCCCAACATAAATATGTACCAAGATCAGGTGTGTTAGGCTCGGGCTTTGATTCAGTCCCTGAATTACAGAGGTAGCTATAGATAAACTGCAAGGTCTGGTTAGGAGCCGACAGACAATAACCTCTGGTGAGCTTAGGGCTTTTCTCAGTACAACACTGCCCCACCTCTCCGTCAGGACGTCTCCATCAGGATGTCTCCATCAGGAGATCCGCATTCCCAGCAGGAGAGAGTCATCTCCCATGAGTCACTTGTGTTGCTTTATAAAGGCTCTCCCTCCGCAGACTGACCAGGTCTGGCTTTCCTTAGGGTAAGAGAGCTGATTCATAAATGATCAGGTTCAAATGGAGCACAGCAGCTGCCATGTTTGACCTCCGGTGTCAAACAGGGCCAAAGAGTTTCTCTTGCCTCAGGTCTGATGACTTGTGGTCAGTTTAAGCCTCTGCTGTGCTTACAGCCTGAGATGATGTGGCAGCTTGCCATCACTTTTCCAAATTTGTACAGGCATCTTAAATTTCTGATGTGTGGTATGAGAAGGCACGTTTATGTATGATGAGGCTTGCAAAAAGGGCAAATGTACTGCAAGCATTATGCTTGAAGGCATGGCCCATCCACAGCAATTACTTAATTACTAGAGAAAGCATGTGTACTGAGTCCATGTAACACACACTGAAAACTGGCTGGATTTGAACCATAAATAATATAATCAACTCCATTTGATGAGGCAGAAACAAAGTAATGAAAAAAATCGAGTCATATCTTAAAAATGCTACTGTTGGCATAATAAACTCATCAGAACACACTGAGTGAGGATGATAATGATTGTTGCTCTGAAAAAAGCCAACAAATTCCTGTGCACTCAGTGATTTGATAAGGGGAACTCAAAATTATTAAGGCAAAGTTCTGGGCTGGCTATCTTGCAGCGAGCCAACAACATCTTTTTGGTCCTAGCTGTATTATATGCAGAATGGGTTCAGAAACTCAATTTAGATCCCACTTCCAGTAAATAGTTTGAATTAAGGGTATATGTTGCTGATATTATTCAGTTCCCTGAATATTAGTTGAGTGAATGCATTAGGGCATGAGAAGAATTGCATTCAGGAACATGTTGTTCCTATCTAAATTAAAACTTATTAAGGAATATTACAATATTCTTCAGGGCAAAGATAATGGGAAGGATTAAAACGTTTAGTTACTGCAGCTTCAGTTGTGAGGCATCAGGGCACAGAAGTAAGAAGATATTTTTTTTTTCTATCTTCTAAGAAGCTCCCAGGGTCATCAGTTGCAGATTTGATCCTCCTGTGCAGGTGGGAAAGGGAGCGGTGGGCAGAGGAGTTGTCGGCTCCGCTTTGCTAGACTCCTGCTGATGGAAAGAGATGAGATCTGTCGTGCGTTTTCCCATACAGGAAGAAAGGGCTGGGTACTACTTTTCCAGGTTTTCAAGGCATCCAGCTTGCCTGAAAAAAAATAATTTGATGTCTAAATGAAGTATTTCCCCAAAACAAAGGTCTGGATTGGTTCAACCAAAAGGCAAAGCAGCTAGCCATGCAGGCATGCAGCAGTCCCTAAGCCTGATGCCATCTCTGCTGAGGTCGGCAGTCAACAGGGTGAGATCAGGTCTTTCTGGTGGTATCTTTCTAGTGGTGTTGGGTAGATATAGCTCTGTAAGATGACCGATGACCAGCAAACAATAACAAGTGTATATTTTTATTGACCAATTAATTAATTACACGCCTCAGAGGAGCTCTCAGGCTGAGTATTGAGCAGGCTGGCATGTGCATTTGAGCTGGCGGAGGCTTGAGCTGCAGCAGCTGCAGCAGCGTGCTGATGCCTGCATTACTTTCCTCACATCCCTGCACGTATCTTCTCCTGATCCAAGTACTTTGACATTCTGATGTGCGGCCTCAAAACCCATGAAAGCTGACGCAGCTAAGGAGTGTTTGTGTTTGACCCCACTGGCTGCAGAGCACACACCAGCCCAGGTGTGGGGAGGCTTTCATCCCTGCACTCCTGTATTCCTCCTTGCATGCCCTGGGTGAGGGCCTGGGATAAAGGACCTTTGCTCATTCAAAACTGATTCAGAACACAGTGTGGACTGAAAATTAGTTCCTCCAAGTCTCTGATTTCAGCCTGCTATAAAACAGGTGTATCTTGGCTGAGAAGAAGATTGCGGAAATAAGAAAATGCTTGTGCTTAATACCTGTACGCTATGCACTTTGTAAGCACAGGCATAGTAACTATATGCTAGAGAGCTGCCATACACAAATACATCAGACCACAGTGGTGGTTTCTCTCTGTTAACCCTTCTGATTTACCACGGTGCTGTCCTTGTCACTTTTTGCTGACAGAAGGAGTCAGAGGTACAGTGTCAGAGCCATCAGCTCAGGCTGTGGCTGTACAGCTGACAGCAGGCATCTCAGATCGCCACCAGCTCCGTCAGCACGCCCAGCAAGACACGCGTTGTACAAATGGGTGGCACAAAACATTTTAAACAGACAAGCAGGAATGAAGCCCCAGTCCCTGTCATGGTGGGCAGGAGCTCATATCCCACCTAGCATGAACTGGCACACTGTCCCTCCTCTGCTCTGCCCCACGTCACCATGATAGCGAAACACGGATTAATGACCCCAATGGAAGTGCGGGACCCTGCGTGGCGTGGAGCTCAATGCTTGAGAGCCCCTGGGTGTCAAAGCTGAGGCATGCAGGAGGGGGGTTTCTGCTGCCCTTGGGACCATTGATAAACAACAGTGTTCTTTGAGTCTCTTGAGTGTGATCTTTATGTGTATTTATGCAAGTAAGTTGGTAATAACTAATAATCAGCCCCTTTCTGGCTTTAGCAGTAGAAGACAGTATGTGCATTGCATGTGAGGCTGGCACCTGCTGAGACAACTGTCATGTTTTTTTGTATTGCTTAGGAAGTTTTGATGTGTCCTGCCAATGGTGTTAATAAACCAGAAGGGAGTTGCACAGGCAGTGCTGCCAGACATACAAATTACGGAGATGTTACTTTAAAGAAAAAATATGTGATGTTGGGCTACATTTGCACATTCTGTCAGTCATTTTCCCCACGTTCACATGCAGTACAACCAGGTAAAAGACTAGGCATGGAGGAAAATAGAAACTGGAAGAGAGGAGAGGAGGGCATCAAGACAGCTTCTTGTTGGACCATCAGGGTGAAAGGGTAGTAGTCAACGGTTCAAAGTTTAACTGGCAACTTATTAAGTGTGGTTGTCTTCAAGGGTTGATACTGGGGCTGTTGCTATTTAGCATCATCATCAACAGCCAGGATGATGGGATGGAGCACACCTTCAACAAATCTGTGGATGACACCAAGTTGTGGTGGTTGGAAGTGGTCACCATAGTGGAAATTAGGGCTGCTGTTCAAAGGAGCTTCAAAAATATGAGAAAATGGACAAAAACCTTGTGAAGACCAACACAGCCCTGTATCTGGACCAGAGCAAGCTCATTCAACAGCACAGGCTGGGGACCAACTGCCTCAGGAGCAGCTCTGTGGAAAAGGACTGGGGACCCTGGTGAGCAACAGGCTGCAGCCAGCAGAACCCCCTGCAGAGATGAAGGCCAACCACACTCTGGGCTGCACTAGCAAGAGCATGCCAGCAGGTCAGGAGAAGACATTATGCCTCTCCATTTGGCACCTTTGAGACCACGTAAGGAGTGGTGTCCAGTTTTGGACAGAGTGGGACAAGGTCAGCAGACAACTACCAAGACAATCAGGGGGCTGGAGCATATAGCAGATGAGGAGAAGCCGAAAGAGGTGGGCTTGTGCAGCCTGGAGAAGAGCAGGTTATGGGGGGAAATAACTACAGGATCCCACTAGCCGATGAGGGGATATAAAGAAGGGAGAGCTAGATTCTTCTCCAAGGTACAGAAAGAACAAGATGCAACTGTCACAAGATGCAACAAGGGACGTTTGGTTTAGGTATCAGGAAAAAAAAAAAAAAGCGAGAATGGTTCATCGAGACATGTTGCCCCTGGAGGTGGCTGGACCTATGTCTCTGAAGGAGATGTTCAGAGGTCAACTTGTCAAGGCCCTAAGCAACCTGCTCTCACTTTTCATCTGGGCCTCCTTTAAGAGGTGGGTTGTACTAAGTGAACTCCAGAGGCTCCTTCCAGGCAAAATTACTCCCCAGCTATATTGTTTTGGCTGCCACTTCCCAGTCCACTTGCAGCCTGCATGTCTCAGTCTTTTCTCCTTTCTGCAGCTCACCCTTTATGTGTCAGGCGTTCCTTAGCCTGTACGCCTCGGCCTTGGGATGAAAACATTCAGTTTAGTCTTCAGTCAATTTGTGTGGAGGGGTCATACGGTTTTGCTCTTTTGCCACCATTACTGCAAGGATAACTTGAGCTGAGGAGCTGCTTCTGACAGCCGGATTGCTGCCGTTAGGGAAAACTGGAAGTAGTGGGGCAGCTGGATCTTCGAGTTGCTTACAGGAACTGCTGTGAGTTATAAAATGTGATTGATTTCAATCCCTCTGTCCCTCAGAAGGCATCAGCTGCTGTTCTCAAAGCCCAGATTCTCATTCAAGGTAGATTAATACGCTTTTCTGTCATCTTCAAGATAACATCAATAAACCAGTACCTGGCCATTCTGGCAGAAAAGATAACAAATGTTCCAGCTGTCTTCCCAAACAGGATGTCAGCTACTGTTAAAATCGTTATTGTTTTTCTTCAAAATTGCTATTGCCTGTCCTTCTTCTGCCTAACTATGCTTCCTTCTCTTTCAGCATCTGTATGAACCCACAACCTCTCTCAGTTGCCAAAGGCACCTCGATGTTACTCACTATGAGATGAAGATGCACATAAATATACGCTTAAAAGCATGCACAGGCGGGGGAATATCATCAGCCAGCCCTCCATAGCCAACTACCCCAGCTGCTGGGGAGCTTTGTGTCACAGAAACACTGGGCTGTGGGGAAGAAAGTGGTGGCACTTGCAGCAGTGTCAAGTTCATCCCAGGCCTCCCCTGAGTGAGCCTCGAGTCTCTCCCATAAAGGAGAGGTACCGATGTCGGAGGGTCAGGGATGGCTGGCCTGAAGTCTGCCACACTGCTCTGGCACGGTGTTACCACACAGGTGCTGCCATCTCCTCGGGCTCAGCCCACCCCAGGGAGCCAACATGGTTCCGCTCACCACCTTCCTCAGGAACCTGCATGCAGGCAACTCGCAACCATGTTTCTTCAGCTGTAGACCAAGGCTGCAATAATGAAGGGTGTGAAGTTCGTTAACAGCTTGCAGAGACCTGAACATTTCAAATGTGGTGTTACAGAGGCACCATGTACCATTTAAACACTGTGAAAAGCTTTCTGCTCTTCCCAAGCTCTTCCCGAGTTATCACCCCCTCTCCTTCCTTCAGACGTGGCCTCTGCAGCGCTGCCGGGCACCTTCTAGGTTACTGGCTCTGCTCTGCTCTGCTGTTTTCTGAGCTATTTCTTTCAAGTGAGGCTCAGAGCAGAGGGACCTCTCCCCCTCGGGCCTGGTGGCTGGGCTGTCACTCAGTGCCTCCTCTTTCTCATTTGCCTGTCCTCTGTGAATCCAGGCACTCGCCCCCTGAGAGTGGCCAGGCACGGCTGGTCGCTCCCCCCTTGAAAGCATCGTTTGTGCTTGGAAGGAAACGGCACTTCTAACGTATCAAAGAAAGTCCTGAGGAAAGGGGTGATACAAAGCAGTAGTTCAGCAGGGTTTGGGGACACAGGCAGGCTCTCTGCATTTATTCCTGCAGCAGTGGCGAGGAGTGGGTGAGCATCAGTGTGGGGGGGTCTGCAGGGGATCCTCTGAGCACTTGAAGGAGCTGCCATTATCCAGAGCTGGAGATACAGGCCAGCTCCTTGGGCAGAGTTAACACCATCACGGCAAGCAAGGCTCTGGCTCTGCAGTCCTTGATATCCTGGGGACAGCAGAAAAAGGGTAAAAAGCTTTCCCCATTTACTTCCTTGGAAGCCATCAGTAACTGACTCCTGCGCCCGAGAAGCTGTTCATGAAGTTTGCCCGGCATGTCCCCAGGATGGGGAGGCGGCTGCCTGCTCACAGCTGCAGCCTGCCCACCCCTGCCTGCGGTGGGGCTGGTGGGGAGACACTGCACCTGTCCTTCCAAACACTGCCCCGTCCCCCCAGTCCTCCCCTCCGGGGACATTCCCACAGCCAGCACTTACCCTCAGCTCTATTGTGGTGAGCTTGCCTTTCATTTATGGTGTTAAAAGCTTTCTAAATCAGTTTTTTTGGGTTTGTTGGTTTTGTGGGGGTTTTTTCCCCTTGCAGTTTCCCCTAAGGTAAACACCTCAATTTCAGTCTGAGTCATATCTCCTTACGCCACTTGTGCTGACATGCTGGGGTAAGTGGCGTGAAGTACCTGTCTCTGGCTGGATGCTGCAGCCCAGCATCCCACAAGCATAAGAGCCTTCAAAGTGATATAACAGCCCAGGAGCTGAAGCTATCCAATATTTTTAAGACTGAGATACAGACGACAACTCATCATTGGCATTGCAGTCCCGGTGAAATGCCACACTGCTTTCCCACCCTGCTCTTTCTGCCTGACAGTGGCAGAGGACATAAGGTTTCTTTTTTTTTTTTTTCTCTCTTTTTTTTTTTTTTTCTCCTACAGTAATAGCTGCTGTAGCTGCTTCATGGGACTATTGGCAGCCCACAGTAAATTATAGCAGCCTCCAGGTAGCCGTGACTTATACCAGGGCATGGTGTTTGTCTGGGCATCACGAGATCAAGGGTGCCCAAGTCAGGTGGCCTCTGACTACAGTGTGAGCTTTTCTTGCTCTTCTCTATTTCACCAGTTTTGTGTATCTATCAGCTCTTCCTTCTTCAGTTTCCCATGTTTCAGTTTGTCTTTCTTAGTCAAAAGCTTGTTTATTCCCTGCAAAGCCACTCCATAACTGTGTTGCACTTGGGCCCTTCATGGAGGGGCTTGAAGAAGAAGTGTCCGGGACACAGGAGATGCCCTGAGTGTAGCCCCACAGAGGGTGGTGAAACCTGCTGCTCCTCCTGTTGGGGTGAAAGCTTGTAGAGGAACGAAGCTGGCTTAATTATTGTTGATAGCATACAGCTGTGGGCTGGCTTCAGGGGCGGTGGGTTGGCTCATGTAGACAAGGTGCAGCTGTGGTAGTTCTGTTAAGAGGTTGGGGAGACAATGTAGAGAGAGCAGCTGAGGAAGAGAGGGGAGGAAGAAGCAGAGAGAGAACATGAGCCCTGGATGAGGTGAGACTAGGAGAAGGCAGTAGAGGGATGGGTGTGAAGAGTATGCTGGTATGTGGTAGTAAAAGATCTTGTTGTAGCCTGATAGTTTGGAGAGTGCTGTGACAAAAGCCCAGGGATTCTGCACCACCAGCCCTTAGGAGGGTTCAGAAGAGTGAAGCTGTCAGTGAAAGAAGTACAGCGAAGAGAAGGCCATGTCACCATGAACGAAGGCAGGTGGCCTGTTCTGCTTAGGTAACTGCACTCCACAGCAGTACAGTGAGAGCAAAATGATGTAGCCAAACTGTGCTATAAAGTCAGTATTAGGAGTCCAAAGTCAGGGTTGAACGTTAAGGAGCAGCTTTTGTTGCCTTGTCACCTTCCAGGTGACAAGAAATTACTCCATCTGTGTACTCAAAGCCTTGCATTTCTCATCTCCAGCTCCTGAGTCAGCCCTTCCCAGGAATACCTCGGTGGTGGGCAGACCAGGAGCTGGTCCACGCTCTGCCTTGTGAAGCTGTCAGCTCACGGCAGCTCTTTTCCAGTCCCATGCACAGCCATCTCTGCTAGGAGCAGTATTATTACATTAGATCAATATTATACAGATTAGCTCTGTTCCCGAGGTCTTATTTAGAGAAGGATTGAGAAGATTTTCATACTGGCTTGTGTTTCTTGCAGCTGATCCCTCACAGTCTGGTGTTTCTCTTGATTTTTTTTTTTTTGTCGCTTTCCTTGTGGAGCTGCCAGGTTTTCTGAGCTACCTCAGAAGCTAATTGGCCTGGATTTTGCCTTTCTCCCTTTAAGCAGGCTTACTGATGACTTCCTTCTCCTATGCGTGCCAGTGTGACTGCGATGGCAATGCTAAGCCCACACATGTTGCTCTCTTAAGTTTGTCTGCTGTGTGATGCCATTTTCCCAAGGCAAATGGAAAACATTTGGGTCTGTCACTAACCCAGCAGGTGTCCCCAGGGTTTCTAGCAAGCAGAACAAATGGAAACCTCTTTTCTTTGCTATGTCTTTGATTTTGCAGCCATTTAATATTCCTTAATTTAGAGGAGGTGAAGAAGAAACTCCAATATGTAGAACATACTTTGTCGCTGTATACCCACGTTCCCATGACGCTGCTGCTGGTCAATGACAGACTGAGTGGAGGTCTCAGAGATGCAGACCGTGTTTGATCATCTTTCACCTTCAGAGGTCCTCTTAGCTTCTTGGGTCTACTTTCTGAAGCTTGTTCTCTCTCTCCAGTCCATGCAGGGTCACTCTCATAAAATAGGCTGCTGAAAGGGGTGGCATATGATGACTTGTAGAAGTCAACATCTGTCATTCCCATATGACTGTTAAGGGTGCCCATGCAGACTAGCTAAGACTAAACCTTAGACCCCTAAAAGGAGGGAGGTGAATTTCACCCTTAAGTGCTAAAATCTGAGTGCTGTTACTCCTGGCCCAAGGAGAGTTGGCTGTGCTACCTCTAAGGCATGGGGGGAAACACAGAAACAGGCAGAGCTGGTGGGGTCCGGTGCTTTCCCCATTTCTCATCCTTTTGTTCCCATTTAGTGACCCTATCACTCCTCCCTTTGCTGTAATACTGAATATGTAGCCTCAGGGTAGCTGCAGCCTAAAAGCCTGAACCTTGGAAACCTTTCAGCCCAAGGGTTCTGTTCTCCTAGGAGGAGTCACATGGCAGAAATCTTTTCTAAACGCTTAATAACCCCCTAATTCAAGGAGTTATGGGCTGCAGTACTGTGCCCTTCCAGCCTTTAGCAATCTTGAAACTTTTTGTAGCTTGGCACTAGAAAAACTAGACAGTAATTTGAATCTGTGAGGTTTCAGTGTGTTTGCCCAAGCCCATAAGGAGGAGCCATCATTATCCAAACAGCAGATTTACCTCCCATTTATTGAGCTACAAGCATCAGATACTTGCTGAGCCACTATTTTGCCGATTAGGCACTTAGCCCTGGGCTTGCCCTGGGTCCCTACTTGATTCAGTTCCTATGCCTTTCAGTGGGGAACTTGGGCCCATGGGGTGCTCGGTGGCTCGTGGTGCTTCCCAGGAGCCCTGTGCCTGCATGGGGCCATGTAGGCAGGTGGCTCCTAGGGTGGGCAAGGCTATAGGTCTGTGGGTGCTTGCAGCCAGATCCCTGCAACAGGAAGGGCAGTGGTACCACCGGGGCCATATAGTGGGTGTAAAACACAAATGAAACCTGGATACTGAAAAATAAATAAGCAAAAAATGAAACAGAAGGCTCATTCTAAGGAAATGACGTGACAGAGCACTGATTTTACTCGGAATTTTTCCTCTTGCACTCTTCTATATAACAATTCAATTCCTTTGTCCTTACCCTGCCAGGACTGGAAGAGATGCATTTTTCATGCAGCAGCTCCCGTGGGGTTTTTAAAACATACCCTGCTTCCCTGCTCCCCTCCCTGCCTCTCAACGCTTCCCACACAGCTGATCCTGTGCCATGCTGTGCATCTGGGTGCTCTGGGGGCAAAAGGCAGGGTCCCCACCTGAGCAGAAGCAAGGCGGTGCAGGAACATTGATGTGTACCTTTAATGAAAGGCGAGACAGAAGTAGCATTCGCTAGGAATAGTCTTGTGACGCAGATTTCTGGTGTATATTTGGCTCATATCTGCTACAATAGTTGAACAGATATTTGCCGTTAATATACTTCTGTTAAAAAGAAGAAAAAAAAAAAAGGAATAAAAGGAGATTATTCTTGGAAGCAAATCTTAGTTTTCTACGCTTCTCTGCCGGCTCCTTTATTTTGATCCTGCTGAGGCAGTGATCTCACCAAAGCCATGGTGTTGGCCAGGGGCCATCTTGTGGGGCTGGCTACAGCTGCAGCCTCCCAGAAAGGAACACCTTGAAGGAGGTGGTGGGGATGAGCCTTCCCACCCCTCTGTGCCACTATCAAACTGTGAGTAGGGCAAGAGCCAGGCAACGCAGCGTGGCTGAGCCCATCATGTAGGTGATGGCTGGACCTGGGGGCACAGGAGCTGCAGCAGGACTCTCAAGGACACCGTGGCCTGGATATTTTTCCCAGCAAAAAAAACGGTGTCTTGATCTGCAGTCCCACAATGTGTCAAGCCTGTAGTTCTGCTCAAGAAGTAGAGATGTGGTGATGCAGTGAACTCCCAGCATAGTCTGGCTCCTTGCAGTGGCCTGGCTGTCCGTGAAAACATTGATGAAAGTGTGTAGGCAGCAGCCTCACACAAGATAAGCGATGGATCAGAAGTTTCATTGGACACCCTTGGTTGCATGAGGGACTGTGTAATGGACGTTCCTGTAAACACAGTGTAGTTTGGATCCTGCCACTGCCCTAGAAAAACTGAAAAGAAAAAGAAAAGAGGCATAAAAACTCATTGCGTTGCTCGTGCAAGGCCAACCTTTCTGCAAAGACAAAGGAAAGCAATCCTCCCTTTTCTCCCTTTGCTCTGGTGTTAAGGGATCCCCCTCCTGACTTCTACTACCGCCTGTCTCTCCATTGCCTTTAAGCCACAGGGTTTTCCTGGTTAGAAGCACTGCTGTAACAGGACCTCTGGGAGGAACAGTAAGCACAGCTGGATCCTGCCGGTGTTTTATGCACAGGCATATATACACGTGCACACGGGTGTTTCCCTGGCTGCGTTTGGGGATGTGGTCTCCCGATGGAGGCTTTTTTTGCCATGTTCCCCTTCTCCCCCCTGCCCTCTCACATGAGTTATGTGAGACGTGACAGGACCACCACTTCATTACATGATGATAAGCCCTTCACGTCAGCTCCCTTTCTCCTGTTTTGACTTAAAAGCTCTTAAAATATTTAGTCGGGGGTGGGTGGGAAAAGAAGTCCTTTTGGTGTGAGATGATCCACAATTTTCAGCCTGTGACTAAAGGAGTAATTGCACACGTGCCATTTGCACATGACCTAACCCAGAGTTTCTCGGTGTTGCCAAAACAGTCTTTGCTGTGACTGATGTTCTCAGCTGCTGTTTTGTTGTCTTAAAAATTGGAGCCTGGGCAACACATTTCAGTCCATTTGGGAGCTGCCAAGGGTCACTTTGAGAAACGCCTCGAAGCTAGTTAGGGTGGGGTGGGGGGTGGGGGGGTCGCTGCTGTTGTTTAAGCATCTCTGGGCCAATATTTTCAAATGCATTTAGAAAACTAAGGGTTTAGAGCAGGTAGGTGCCTAGGGGATTTTCAAGAAAGCCTGCACTACTTATCTGTAACCTGCAACCTTTAAGTATTTCTGAAAATCTGTCCCTAAGTTGTGGGCTGAATGAAAGCAGAGCCCTCATGACAGGCATTGGCAGAGCTCTCGGTGACATCAAGGTGCAGCACCATGAGACATGCAAGCAAAATTATTTCCTTGTGGAGTCGCACAGCTGACTTTGCTTTGGCTTGCCAGGATGAAGCACCACACCAAGGCAGGCAGTGAGCAAGGAAATGCTAGGGAAAGGCTTTTTGTTGGTACTCTGGAAGGGGAAAGATGTTTTGGGTCAGATCAGAGCTGTTGCGTTCCTTGAGATAAGGCTGGAGAGAAAGGGCAACTGTGTATTTTTAAAGATAAACAACCAGTTCACCAATTAAGTTGGTGCCTTAGCAGAATTAGCAGAGCAAGCACAGCTGTCTGTAGGTGGTTGAGAGCAGCACTGAGATCCCTGCAAGGGGAGGGGGGATCCCGCCTCCTGCTGCTGTTTTCTTGGTCTTGCCATGGAGGCAAGGCAGGTCTCCCTGCCTGGCAGTCTCAGCATTCCCAAATTCACAGCACAGTCACTGTATGCCACCCGAAAGATACAGGAGCCTCTCCAGCTGCTGGAGCCATCCATTGCTACCGAAGCTGTGATGCTTGGCAGTCCCTCTCTCCTCCTGCTTTGTACCTGTGCTCATACATGACAATATTCCCAAATCCCATGCCACCTGCTGTGTCCTACCGAGGCATATCTCCTGGTGATGTCGTGTCCCACTGAGGCATAGCTCCTGGCGATGTCTTCCCTTCTGTTCTTTTTTGGGAAGGGCCAGCAGCCCCTTCTGTGCCCCAGCTTACTCTCCTCTAGTGCAAAAGCTCTCACGCCCTGACCCCCTGGGAACTGCAGGCGAAATGTAGTTTCCACTTCAGAGCACGCACAGGCTCTTGAAAAGCCTCTCTGACTGTTTGTCTGGGGCTTTGTTCAGAGGAGGCTCTTGGGATGTCGGGGAGCATGGGAGGAAATAATGGCCCCAGGTGTTACATGAGGAGCCCCAAGCTGAGCTGTGCGCTCAGGATGCACTTCACAAAGTGGAAAATAATTTGGAAATGATTATCATTCCCAAAGGCCAAAATCCTGGACTCTGTACCAGTAAGCAACTGCCAAACTGTGCACTGGGGGGAAGGAGTCCTGCTACTGAGTGGAAGAGAAATTGCTTCACCACCATTAGGTCAGCCTGGGGACAAGGGAGAAAAACAGGTGCCCTATTTAAGCACTGCCGGCAAGATTTTCAAATCCTGGAAAGGGAAGCACTGATTCAGATCAGAGCACTGTTATCCGAGCCTGGGCCTCTGAGAGTACCTCCAGGCCAGCAGGTCTCCAGCTGCCATGCCTGCAAAGGGATGAGTCGCCTCTGACATCCCTCAGCCACGGCTTTCCCCTGGTCTGAAGCACAAAGCCTCTCTGCGAGACACATCCTGCTCTTCTCGCTAAGGAAAGGCAAAGTATCCCTGTGGGCTGCTTGAGAGCAGGAAGGCTTATTCCGAACATGCTGCCCTGTACTGGCTGTGTGGGCAGGGGAAGGCACAGCTCTCCTCCCAATAAACTGTTCAGTGTGAAGTGAACAGAGTGCGACATCCCACGCTGCCGGAGCAAGCACCCCAGGCAGTGTGTGTCAGGGGACAACTGCTGCACAGCATCGTTTTCAGCAAAACAAGGGTAATCCCTGTGCTACCTGCAGCACTCGCCGGCACTCAGCAGGAGTGGGCAGGAGGACAGCCTGCTTGCAGGGAAAAGGGAAGCCCTGAAGCCTGGGGATGGAGATGGACTACTGGAAACACACTCACACAGGCAGCAGAGAGAGACATGGTGAGAAAAAACCAAGTTGTTGAAAGAAGAGTCAACTCAAAACCAGCAAGCAGCACAGGACAGAAAAACCCAACGCATCTCCTCTCCTTGGGGTGCAAGCAAGCTGGAGAGGCATTGCAAAGCACTTGTTGCCCTGGCTCAGGTATTTCTGGCATGAGTATGTTCCCGTTGCCCGTGTCCTGTTGGCTGAACGAGGGGTGGGAGGTGGGAACACAGCCCCCTTGAAGAGCGCAGGCCCTTTTGTGTACCTGGCTGCCACCCTGGCAGCCCGTTTTGTGCACGAAGGCAGGCAGGCTGCGGGAAACCGGGACAAACAATGAGGTTCTGCTTTGCTGCTGCTACAGCTTGACGAGTGGCAGTGAGGAAACGCTTAGATGACAAGGGCAGGGTGAGCCAGAGGCCAGAGGGCACATTTTTCATGCTGCGAGGGCTTTTTGGTGTCAGCACTGCACTCGCATAATAAAGCTCAGCACAGGGCAGTGCTTGGCAGGTGGGGTCAGCGCCCCTCAGTGGGGGGGGGGGGGGCAGGGGGTTCCCAGTTTGAAAACCAGGGGAGACTGCAGGAGAAAAAGCCTTAGGAGTTGTCCCTGAGAAGGGACAAGCAGTCCCTGTGAGAGGTGGCAATGCTGCCTCCTTGCGCAAATCTGAGCTGGAGACAAATAGCCCCAGAAGTCACCTTCCAGCAGAGGGAAGGAGGCACTGCCAAAGCCCCGTTGCAGGTCTGGAGCTGTGTTCAGTGCCCATCTGAAAATCTGACTCATGCTGAAGCATTTCAGGAGGAACTAATGTTTTAGAAACTCTAGCCTGAATTACAAATGTCCATTTCCTTCAGCTCTGCCCCCACTGAGCCTTTAACTTCCCCACCCAGTTCAGGGTGCTGTCATGAGGGTAAAATCCTTGCCGCTTACAAAATGCTTTAAAAAGAGATGTGAAGTTTTACTGGGTCGAGACGCGAGGCCCACATTGAAATCTTCCTCAAGCTGTCAGATAAAAATCTCAGTCCAGGAGTTTACCGCATGCAGCTGCACCCCGTACCCATGCCCCCCATGCCCTGCCTCAGCTCCGTGCTCTGCCACAGCCCCCTTCCCCGCAGATCTCTCAAAAACTGCTCCCAACAACTCATTTCCAGGCTGGCTGTAAGGCAGAGCGCTGAGATGATGCCAGTTACAACACTGCAGAACTGCAGCCTCATTAAAACGAAGAGGGTAAACTGGAGGCAGAGAGGAAGATGCACGAGAGGGAGAGAGAAAACTGGCATGAGGTTTGTGCACATGTTTCATTTATCCCAGTCGTTTAGGATACACATTGAATTAGCCTCTGAAACTTGCTCTTGGCTGGGGCTCCCATTGTGCTCAGAGCTGTATCAACACAAGCCTTCCCCTCCCCCATCCCTGCCCCAAAGTGGTAAAAGAAGCAAACGATGCATCTGAATACACAAAGGAGTGGAGGAAGAAAGCACCTGTCAATTTGGCAAGCCAGGAGTCTAGAGCACTAGCCTCCTTATCACTGTCAAATTTTCTGCAGGCACTGCAAGGAGGAGAAGTTTTAAATTGCTTTTACACACCCCTGCCTGCTTGAGTGCCCAGAGAAGACAGAAGTGGTTTCAGAAGGCACTGGCTGGTGTTTTGTTCAGTATGTGGCCCCATGGCTTATTTGCAGTTTGCTGTGTAAGCACTGTTGTCAAGGGGGAGCTATCACTATGACATGGGAAGACTTCAGACATCAATTAAATTCTTTCCAGACCAACCCTGTGAGACTGAGGAAGGGGAAACAAGAGGAAAAGCTTTGTGGCTCTCAGGGCTCATCTCTGCTGCAAAGCAAGGCCACATTTCAAGTCTGGTACGTGGAAAAGAGAAAACTACGATGACCTTCAGGTTAAGTGACTCGCCCAGCTTTGCGTGGGAATCTTGTGGCAAAGGCTGGGCTAACATCTAGTGCTCCTGGACAGTATTCAGAGCAGTTAACCCCCACGAAATTGCTCCTTCTCCCCCTGAAGTCCCTTCCCTCACTCATTAACTACTACACAGCTTCTTCACCGAAAGAGCCTCCCTCTCTACCCATCCATAATGCACCTACAAGGTGGCCATATACTGTGTGCTATGGGGACTGATTAAATGGCTCCGAAGATTGTATGCAATTAATGAGTGAAGAAAAAGGAAAAACTGGGTTCACACAGGCATCTTCTAAACTTTGAGCATTTGGAATTTAGACTCTGAATCCCTTTTTCTCTATTGAGGGACGGCTGTGGGGAACACGTGTGGTGGGGAACGTGTGGCGGAGCAGGCAATCTTTTTTGCTTTCCTGCCTTCCGAGCTCCTTCTTCCAAGCAACTGTCCTTGCACATATTACTTGGAGTTGGGCAGCACCCTCCCAGCCTTGCAATGCCTATACCCAGCAGTGACACCACTGATGTTTTAGGGATGTAACCTGGGGAGGTGTCCCTGCTCCTGAGGCTAGGAGGTACAGCACAGCTCACCTTGCCCACCAGAGCTTTCTCCTGCCCCTGGGCAGGCTTTGCCTGTGGGCAGCCACCCCTGGCACCTGCCACTGAACCGTGCCCGGGTACTGTTGGACATGGACCAACACCGTGCCAAGAAGCATGCGAATGATCTGTGTGTAGATACAAAGGCTGGTATTTGAGCCCACACCCTGGCCTTGTTTCAGACACTAGCAAAAAGGTGGTTGGAGAGGCCAGGAGAGGCAAGCTTCTCATCTCCAGTAACTGTGATCCAAAGAAGGGTGCTACTGGAGAGGTAAGTAGGAGGACAGGGCTTATGGAGGTTGAAGGTTATGTGCCACAGGCCAGCCCGCTGTCCCCCCTCGCATCACCAAGGACGTGGTGCAGTCTGTGAGGCACTACAGGGTGTCACAAACTCTTTCAGAGCCTCAGAAGTACAGAGGCTCTGCCCCAAAACCTGCTGTGCAGGAGCTTTGCCCCACCTGCCCTGCCGGGGCCACACGGAGCAGGGCAGGGGACTCAGCGTGGGGCACAACGCTGGCGTAAGGCAGCCAGATGTTGCTGGGGACAGCAGGGCTCGTCACTGCTTGCCAAAGCTGCGCTGAGCACAGACCCACCACCGTGGGAATGTCACGCTCCCCCTCGCCGGACCCAGCCCACAGCTAACCAAGCCGCCAGCAGCGTTTAATGAGCTTTGTCAAAGTGACATTATGGTCAAACGGAGGCAGCTGGGAGTGATAAAGTGAAAATTGTCCCTGACAAAAGGCACCTCCTGATACAGGTTTCAGGCTTTGGCTTTGAACTATGCTGCTGTGGGTTCTTTAAACCAAACCAAAAATAGATAATTCTTTAGCTGAATATTTTTGCTTGGCTATGATCTTTTTGGTTTTGGGGTGGGTGGGTTTTTTTCCAAAAATAGGTAAGATATTTTGGCTGAAGCTCTCCTTCACTGTGGGAAGGACACAGGGGCATGGAACATTTCAGGACCCAAGGCCTTAAAGCATTTGTTGAAATTATAATCAGCAGACAAAAAGGGCTTATACTGTGAAGCAAGAGGTGGTTTCAACAATAAGTGACGCTACCAGTTCACCTTCAAATACATCTGAAATGTATTTTGTAAGGCCTCGTGCTCTGCTGGATTGAGTTTCTACTGTGCTAATGTGCTTCAACCCCGAGAGAAGTGTGTGGGCTTCTGGCAGGAGGGGAAGCAAGAGCTAGGAGGGAAGGGTGTCAAGGAAGAGCTAGATGCCTTCTTGCTTTGCAGTCAGCCGGCTCTCCCTGGCCTCCGCAGCTGCCAAAGACTTTTGTTTGACAGTAGCAATAACATAAGAACCTAGTAAATATAGGTTCAAACTGAATTTAAATTGAGGAGAGACATCTACAGTAATCAAGGTTTGGTGGATGTGTCTCGAGTATGGTATTGTTCTTAATTATCAAGCTCTGCACACCTGCAGCAAGTATATTAAAAGAAAAAAAAAGTTTTCCAGCATGCTGCTGCTTGCTAGGTGAAACGAAGGCATGACAGCTCTGTGTGGTTTTGCCTGTACAAATTCAAGACAGTGAAACTTTACCAGTTCTGTCTCCAGCTTTTTAACTTCCCAAGATGCCAGCTATGGCATAGGTCTCCAAGACATTCCAGACTCTTTTGTACTCTGTGTTTAAAAAACTTTTATAAGAAGGGGTACAATGGCTTATCAAGATGCTCGTGAGCTGTGACCATACAGGCTGAAAACTAGAGCTGAATAGATCCGAGAAAAGCCAGACTCTGTGTGTGCTTTGACAAACTGCAACTACAGACAATACTCAAGGCAGAGCTGCGTGCATACTTCAGACCCTTTTCTGGGGTTTTGCAAAGACCACCACGATGTGCTGAGGAGCTCCAGCACTGCTGTTGGGTGTTCACACCAGGGGCAGCTCAGGGATGTGCTGTAGGACAGAGGGATGAAAAAATCCTCTGCAAGATTGTGTGCCTCCTCCACTCGCCTGAAAGTTGCAGCACAAGCTCTTTCCTCTCCCCAGGGAGCAGGGGGAAGATGACTATGCTTTTCCCCTGCTGTCATGGCTACATGTCCACGTACCCTGCTCTTACCTTTGATCTCAGGAGTCCAAATATATGGTGTGGGGGTGTTGCCTGTGCCGCCAAGCTCTGTGCTCCTGCAATACCCGGCTGGGGCAGGCAGTGCCTTTGGCTGTATCCACACAGAGAGTTTGCTGTGTGAATGCCTGAGCCAGGACTAATTAAACTGGCTTTAGCAGTGGTAATTTTGTAGCTGCCATGGTATGGAGCTTGGTGCTGGCCAAATCAGCCCATACAGATGGGCTGATTTGCATGTTGCATGACAGCCAGTGCAGGTACACTGGTACTTTAGGAGTAGCCCATAAATACATTCCAGGAAAAAAACCCAGAAGTACAATATGCTAAAAAGCAAAGGTTTACAGTAAGGTGTTCTCTCCAGGAGGCCACTGAAACAGCTCAAGACAGCATGACAGGCATGTGAACTCATCACTCCTTCCATTGCCAGTGTTATTGTGCAGAAAATACATGGAGTAAAAAAAAAAATGGAGAAGAAACACTCTAAAAAAACTGATCAGAGAATACCCAGGTCTGAAGCCATATTTAAATACATGGCTTGCTTTACTGGATGGTGCTGGGCATGGAAAGGCTTGGCCTTGTTTCCCTCTTTTCTTTCTCAGTCTTTGTGGCTGACAGTAACAGCATTGCTTGAGTATTCATAGGAGCATACACATGCCTTGGTACATGGACACTTCCCTTAGGAAAAAGTTCCCTTACCTTAGTTTGCACGGGGATGGATCTGGGTTCAGCCGCCGTGCAAACTGCCAGGCACCGTGGTTCCTTCTGCAGCCCTCTTACGGGACGGGGGCATGAGCCTTTCCCATGCTGCCAGGGAGGAGAAACTAAGCCCTGGAGGGTGACTTTGCTGGACTCCTTGCTCCTGAGCCTACCACACAGGTGGGTGGGGGAAGCAGTGGGGAGAGGGTGGGGGTGTCTTGGCTGATGTTTTGGCACAGCCTACAGCACTCATCAGCACTGGGCTTGGTAGCAGGGCTGAGCAGAGGGGAAAGCCATCACCACCTGGCCAAAGACAGCTGCAGAGTGGGTCCTCCAGGGATCAGGGGCAGCTAGGGAGCGGACTGGCCCTGCGGCCCTTTCTCATTCTGAATAGCACCTTATTTGCCCCACAGCCCGTGGGGATTAAGGAGCATTGCTCCTGCCTCGTGGCAGGAAGGAAGAATGAACAAGAATGATGCCTTCAGTGACTGCTTTCAGACACTGAAATAGGCATCCTATTTCTATTATATCAATACAGCAGACTTTTCACCTGTGATTGCCTCTTTTACTTCCATCTGTGTGCCAGATCATCTTTTATTTTGTACCCATATGGTTTTAACAATGTGGAATTCATGAGGAGAGCTGACAGGCAATGTAGAGATACAATAACTGCATACAAGTATATCACAGTGGCAGCGTGAGGAACTGAGAAGGTCTCTGCTTTGCAAAGTGAGGAACCTGTACAGCAGGACAATTTGGTATTTCCAGGTTATTTACAGGTAGTGCTGAAAAGCTTGTGCCGGACTGTGTTGTTAACCTGTTCCGATGCACTTACAGAGAAGAATTATGAAGGCAGAGGCTGGCACAGCTGTCATTTGTCTGAGTTCCGTGTGTGGTTCCTGAAAACAGTGGAACTGAAATTTGTGTTCATGAGTAACCAGTTTATGGTACCTGTGCACCTCCAGTGCTGCAAAGCTTCATATATCTACTTTCATCATGGTCACTGAAGGGCAATGAAGTGTGCAATGTATAGATTTTTCCACCAGTTTTCCTCTACTCTTCTTTGTGATGAACCTGTTCCCTGAGTCCTGTAGGAACTTCTTCCCAAGGAAGAAGAAATTATTTGCAGTTACCATCACTGAACATAAAGTGAAGCTCTGACAGACGGTGGGCCAGACAAAAGTCACCCAAGAAAAAATTCCATTGCAGCCATCAGTGGTTGAGCTGAACGCTCAGCTTTTGTTTCTTGTCCTGAAGTCAGGAATAAAACCATCTGAAGGAAGCTCCCGGGGTGGTTCACAGCAGACAGATCCTCTGAAGGGTAAACCAACGAACGACAGTATTGAACTTGCCTATGGTCTATTTTGGAGCTGGCTAAATGCTGAAAAATGTGTGGCAGTTTCAGATCCTTTCCAGACTGTGACCCCTTGCTGCCTTCCTCCTCCTCCTCCCTTTTGTTCCCTCCTTTCCATCCACCCACACTTCCTGCAGGGCACCAGGAGAGGCGCAGAGCAGCATCACTCCACTTGAAACCTGGCTAGCGAAGGCCACGATTAACCCACAGCCCCATCCCAGTGGAACATTTGACCTTGTCGATTATTAACAGCATGTTATACAAGGGATAAAATCCTGCCTCTCGGAACCAAGCTCCTATTCCTATAAAAGAGTGCAGCCAGTGAGGGTGTCTCCGTCCGTACAAGCGTGACTTGGCTGACCTATGGATATTTCTGACATATAGCTGGATGTCGAGTCAGCCAAACAGCGAGAGTCATCTTCCTTTTGTTTTGCTGCATTTCAGAAAAGAAAGAATTGCAAAGACATACAAAGAGCTTGGAGCTGTTGTTGCACTGACATTTTATTCTACGAAGTGACATGAAGTGAAGGACTCCCTCCCAGTTCCAGGCCTTTAAAAGCCTTGGGACTGGAAATTTATGTGGCTCTTAACTCCTCGTGTTGTTGCAGAATGTGATCCTGGATAGTTTAATAAGACTTTTAAATAGTGTCTGCCCTCTCAGCTCCATCAGGCTGTTTAGGGGAGGTAAGAAGGCAGGATTCAGTCCCTAGCCTCACATTTGCTGTCACGGGGCAGTGGCAGGCAGCTGGGGCTTGGACCCTCAGGGCTGCCTGGCTGCTGAGGAGGTAACACTTGGCCCTGCTGGGGCAGCATTGGCCTCTCTCCCAGCTCAGCTCTGGCCAGCACAACCATCGGCACCCTTGACACTCTGCTTGGCAGAGGCTGAGCCTCCAAGGTGCTTGTTCCCCACTGCTCCAAAATGGCTGAGAGTTCCCTACTTCTGGCTTGGGGGATGCAGCTGGACCATGTTGGGCATCAACAAGGTCTGCATCTGCTGTGGGATCCCACCAGCAGCCTTGGCAAGCAGGGGCAGGCAGTGCTGTTCTGCTCAGCGTGCATGAATTGGAGGCCTTGCTCCCACTGAGAAGGAGCAGCAGCCTGAACACGGGTGTCTCCTGCTCAGGCAGTGCCCCACCACCAGGTATCTGCTGCCTGGGGAGAGCCCCTCTGCCTTGAGGAAGGGAGTGCATACCTGCCTTTGGCCAGAACGACGGGACCAGCCATGCCTTCTTCCCTCTGCATTTCACTCCGCTTTGGTTTGGCCGCTTCCCTCTCCCCTTGAGCGCCCCACCGCACTCCACCTGCCTCAGACACCATGTCGGAGCCTCTAATTCAGCCATGCTGAGGTTGCTGCTTGCAGGACATTTCCTCACCATGCTCAGCAGAGATGAGGAGTGGGGCTCTGCTAGTGCGTTGTGAAGGAAGGAGGGAAGGAAAGAGGGTGATTTCCATACATTTTTCATTTTCTAGCAGCTTTTTTCCAGGCCTCATCAAAGCAGCAACCCGTGGGTATCAGCACCTTTGCCTCCGGTCAGAGGCACGCACCAGGTCTGGGGAGCAGACCTGGGCAATTTCCTTGGTGCTCCCTCGCTAAGCAGCAGCAGCAAGTTCTATATGTCAGGGCCACCTGTGCCGCTGTTGAACCTCTGCACCATCAACCATCCCATGCTGCAAGGCAGCACAGGGTGCACACATCAGGTTTGGCAGCACAAATGCAGCACAAGCGTGTGTGTCTCCTGGCATGCGTAGGCTGGTTATTGAAGCCCAGTTCTTGTTGCATAACCAGTGATGGTTATGTCTTTGTGTCAAATAAATCTGGTGTCTGCTTTGAGTTTTGAGGTCACAGTAAATTGCAGAGCCTTGGGAAGAAAAATGTTGGTGCAGCTCAGGAGGAGTAAACAGTTGGCTTGGCTGGTCGAAGTCGACCAGAGCCCAGAGCCCCAGCCCCAGGCACTGAACTCAGCCATGGTCCCTTTGCAGACCTTGGCTTGGGGAACCCCAGGCTTGCAGGGAGCTGCTAGGCAAGCTGACAGCCCACAGCTAAACCCCTTCTTTCAGAGTTTACGTGGGTTTGGCACCCTCCAGCAGAACCTTGCTTTACAGGACAATCCTGGGCCAAGTCTAGTTTAGCAACTTTTTTGTGGTGCTAAATAATCTTTTAAATCTAGCTAGCTTTACAAAGTTATACTTGCGGGGAAGAGGACTAGATATGTATTGTTATTTGTCGCATGCATGTTTTTCAGTGAAAGTCAGGTGCTTTTTTCCTAGCATTTGATGTTAAAGACATTTAACAAGGTGCTTCTTTTCTCTGTCCCACATGGTGCTCTTTGTGGTGCAGCCCCTTCACCTTCCTGCCAGCTCACAGGCTGACAGGAGTGAGGACAACATCATCCAAATGGCACAGGAGGAGAAAGTGGGCTGTTAATCACCAAGCTTGCCTTTCTCATTGCAAAGCCTGGGGTTTTGGTATTACTGTTCCTTTCCTCAGCTCCCAGCTTGAACACTTTCCTCCCTCCCCAGCTCCAGTACAAACTAGGATTGCTTCCCATGGTGCAAACCAGCCTCACTTAAAGCACAGCCACAAAGAGCCACGCACAACAATCCCGAGGCACAATTGCTGAGTTGTGGGGAAGCAGAGCTGAGCTTTGCAAGAAGTAAAGGTCTGAGTGTGTTGCAGTGGCAGAAAAATACCAAATGCAATGACTTCAGGAGAAAAGATGAGTTCTGACAGGTGATCTGAGTTCAGGCAGTGAGTCAGACTCCCCTGTCACCGGGGAGACAGCACCATACAGCCAAAATCAATGTTCTGGACTTTGTGATGTAATTATTGGGATTATTAAGATGACTGGATTTGCCCATTGGAGTGTACAGGACAAAACATATGGTACTAAACAAGCCAGCAAAGCAGTCAAGGGGCTGCTACATGAAGGGATTTGTTAGTAAACATAGTGGGGCAAGGCAAAAGCCATGCTCCTGTAAGTTAATTTAGCTGCGTTTGCTGTAATGACAATGTAATTATAGGAGTGCAATTCAGGAGATTTATCTTTTTAATTAGTAAACTCCCGTGTCCTTCAAAAATCTCCTTTCACAGCTACGGAGCCACCTGCGTCAAAGTGCAGCGGGGAGCCCTCTCTTCCTCACGGCTCCTGTGCTCCGGCTCTCCCCACGCTGCAGAACTGCCACAGCTCTGAGCAGATGGTCCCACATCAAACGTTTCCTTCCCATGTCACTTACCATTAATTAATTGGAACGTTGTTAGTGTGCATCATAATTTCCTTGGACATTTTCCTCATGTTGGTGTATTTCCTTTCAGTAGTACCTTAAATACATACATACAGATAGATAGATAGATAAGATTACCTGGCAGTGGAAGTTTCCCAGTGGAAATATCAGCTTAGCTGAAAAGATTTTTTTTTTTTTTTTTTTGAGAAAACTCCAGTACATCAGCAGTGCTCCCTGAGCTTGCTACTCAGGAGCAAGCCAAACTCTAGGAGCTCTGCCAAGAGCCAGAGCCCACCCCTGTAAATGAGGAGCTATGCCCAGGCAGCATGCACCCCACCTCACAGGGAAGCAGACGCTGTCAGAGGGGCACCATCGTTCACATACACGGGAAGTCAGGAGGCAAAGCCTGTCTGAGCCCTATCCTGGCCACTTTTTGTGACCCTGTATGTGCTTCCTCCCCCCACTGCAGTCAATTTAACTGTGTTGTGTGGGACCTGCTGGAAGAAAAGCCTAACAAAACCCTCAGAAGTAGCATAACGTTATGATTGCATTTTCAAACAGTGGCTGCAAATTTTTCTTATCCTTGAGTTATGAACTCCTTGCTGTGTTTCTGGTAGCACCCATACCCAGTGCACCAGCCCGAGCCCTGGTGCAGCCCTCTGTGGGTGTGTGGTGAAGGATCCAGCTTGGTGCCTTTGTCATAAGAAGCTAACAGAGGTGACAGTAAAACTTGGCACCAAGGCAAAATTGCCTTGGTAAAAAACATGATGCTGTTATTTTCCTTCTTTTTAGGTGCTGGGAGGGGAGGAAGGAGCTCCATCATGCACAGAGGTCCAAAGAGACCCTGCAAAGGGTCTGTGCTGAGGCAAAGCATCGTTTACCTGCCCTGGGGGAGCAGGGGGCCTGGACACCTCACATAAGGTGCATGTTGTCCCCATGCCTCAGCCCCCTCGGGAGACCCCAGGGCTGAGCAGGTGCCTGGGCTCAGGTTCAGCATGTCCCAGACAGCAGCTGCAGGGCGGCTGGGAAGGTGGGCAGCCACTGGCATCCTGCGGCTCCCTGCGTGGCCACTCAAGCCCCGTTTCCCATGTTGGCAGGAAAAACACCCAGGCTCCGGGCTAGAAGACAGGGAAAGGTGCATGAGCTGGAATGAATGAAGCAGGTGCTTTTCCCCCAGCTTCACCAGTTGCCAGTGTGCCTGTGTCCTTACTACCAACTGCAGCCAAAAAAAGAAAAATATTTACAAATGCTTCCTGACATTAACACTTCCTCCGGGGCATTGCTGGCAGTGTCCTACTGGTGCCAACCTGCTGACAGCACCGGGCCCTTGGGAGGCTGCTAGAGCAAAAGCACCACTTAGGTGTTGCTGGCACTCAGGCAGTCCCTGGACTGGCAGTGGGAGAGCACAACGAGCTGTAAAGATGAAGACATAGCAGGAAGAGAGATACCCCCCAGAGCAAATCAGCTTTCAAGGAAAACCTCTAAACCTTGACACACATGGGCTGCAGCACCAAAAATGCAAATGACACATCAGCCCAGAAAGGTTTTGTGTTTTTCTGCTTGCAGTGTTTTTACTTATGGCTGAGATCTCAAGGCAAGCAGAACTAACAACAGGAATGCTTTTGAAGAATGAGCATATTAGAGTATGCCAAAAAAGAAATACTATATTTTAGGCGATGCAAGATTTTTCACTCCTGCTGTGTTTAGCACTGTGCTTGAGCACAAGATTTCCTCTAAAAGATGATCACACAGAGCTGCACCCTAACAAAGGGTGGGTAAGCTAACCTGACCTTATGCACACCCACTAATTTCTTCCCCTTCAGGAATCTCCAAGCCATTTACAAGAGGAGTGAGCAGATAAATGGATGAATTAAATTTTGCATAACCTTTGGGAGGTGGAGACAGGCAACACTATTTTCCCATTTTGAAGGTGGCAATTAAAGCAGTAGCCTGTCACCAGTGGTTTGTTTCAAAGGTGTCAACAAGCAGGAGAAGAGGAAACCTAGCTAACCTAACATGGCTCTTTTTCTCCGTGGGGCATGAAGTGAGCTGAGGGTGGCTAGCTCAGACGAATCCAACCCCAGCAATGTTTTGGCTGATTTTGAATGCCCCAAAACTGCAGCAAGACAAGAAAAAGCTGAACTCATAAATGCTCCTTTCAGTTTTGATTAGAAAAGATGCTCTTCCAGGCCTGGCCGGGTAATGACAGCTGTGTCTGAAGTGACCCGGGGCACTTGGCGTCTGTAATTAAATAGATCTGCTCCTTGGGTGAAACCAGTTTACCAGCCAGGCAAGAGGTGTTGGCCCAGAAGTGTCTGTGGTCCATCCATCCCTGTCACTTGTAGCTCTCCCAGCTCTGTGCTGTACCACTCGCTCATGTACCATCAGCACCAGCACCAAGTCGCAATCTGAATCCCGCGGGGGCACAAGCTGAAGGTATAAGTGCAAGAGCCGCCCAGTACCTTCCTTTTTCAGCTTCTGTGCCATAATATCAAAGGGGCTGCTATCACAGGTTTCTTCTTGGTCTGAAGTCCATAGATCCGTGCTGGAGGAGGTAAACAGGGAGGGAAAGGAGAGACAGAGCCCAGGGCCACACTTCTTTGACAACATTTTAGTTTGCCTGTGCTATAAGATGTGTTGTTTGGTTCCTCTCCCGCAATTCTTACTAGGATACAGATATATCTTTCGTCAGAAGCATGACCAACTTCAATGCTATGCCTGAGTTAGACATAAACATCTCCTGTTTGACCGCCAGTACTTGAAATTATATTTGAGCTATAACCTATGACTACTATGTGTTTTTAAAAAGGCCTTCAAACCAAATGCTGCTTAAATTTGGTATGCTGTCTATTGGGATAGGAATCCAAACTTTGTCTCATTTTTAAAAACCTATTTACATGGGATGTGGATTATCAAAGTGCTTGTTTCGGGACAGTACTTTGCCTTTTGGTTAATTCTAAGCAAGTCTTAGTGAGCAAATATTTATTTTAAATGCGGAATTCTTGAGGTCTGTGTACCTCTAATAGCCAGAAGGATTTGCAGTATACTGGATCGCTGCATGACGCTGAGAAAGGCCTTATTCATTGCTTCCAAAAAAGCTATTAAAAATATCCCATAAGAAGATAAGTTGCTTAGAAGGTGTCTGTGTAGCAGAAGATTAAACATACCTCAGCCAGACAATGTTTCATGGTTAGACCAGCCAGGCACTGCCTCCTCTCTTCATAAACCCCAATCGACTATATCATTTCTTCTTTAATGTGCTCTACCTGGCTTCCTGCTGAGGATGATCTATGTGCTTTGTGGAAGTAGAAACTAATATTATTCTGGGGAAGGGAAAAGGAAATAGAACTTAAGCTGATTGTTTAATTTTTGTCCAGAAATTTCTGAAGACTGAGCAGCTTTTTTTTTTGCAAAAGAAATTGTGGCTTTTTCTCTTTACTTTTACTGAGAATGTGATAAATATACCTTTTCTGAGCTATATTTTGCATAAAGGGATATATCAAAAGATAAAACCCAATGAACCAAATTTGCTTCTGGGAAGGTCATGTGTAACTCCAGGAAAGTATGTGGAGATAAAATACACCTGTGGTTAAATTATCTGGGGAGAGGATTGAAGTGCTTACTGAAATCAATGAAGCAGCCTTTTACAGCAGGAATGGCTGTGGTCTGCAGGCTGCTAAGTGAATCATACAGCTATTTGTGAGTGGTGAAGCGGTGGAGTTTCATTGCCAGGGTATTGTGGTTGCTTTTACCGTCGCATCGTACTAGGTGGGAACCAGAGAAACGTGGCGGGCGGTCTGTCCTCTGTGGCTTGCACCACCCTCCCATTGGCTGTGAGCAGGCAGGATTCAATGAAACAGCAGTAAGGAGAGGTGCTGGGGGTGTTTTAGTGACTTGGCCAAGGTGACACGGGAGCAGTGGCGAAGCTCAGGTTGCCCAACTCTGACATCAGCCCCTTAGCCACTAACCCAACGGTCGTCAGCAGGGCTCTGCAGCTCATAGCAGGCAGATTACAGGACTAAGGTTCAAGCCCACAGGCCTCCAGGAGTTAAAGTTCTCAGTGGCTGCAATGGCCTAAAGTCAATAGTGCCTGATGCTTCCCTCCATCTTGTCTACCCGTGCTATTTAAAAAGACCAGATTATGAAAACAAACCCATTTCTCCAAAAAAAGGAGTTAGGGCATGTGGAAGGGAAGAGGGAGGAACAGCAAATTCTCATAGTGCTTTAATTTATGTGCCAAAGCTAGAGACTTGTTCCTAGACTCTACCTACAGTCAGTGGTGAGAGGAGTTCCTCCAAAAAAAGGTTGAGAGCCCTCCCACTAGCTGCCTGCAGCTAGAGAGTGATCCCCCTGCAGCAAGGCAGCTCCCAGCTCTGTGCCGTGCCCATGGGCCACATCCATGATACACACTGCATCTTCCTGAAAAGGTCTTTTACCTTCCCTTTCCCTTTCCCTTTCCCTTTCCCTTTTCCTTTCCCTTTCCCTTTCCTTTTCCCTTTCCCTTTCCTTTTCCCCTTCCCTTTCCCTCCTTTCCCCTCCCCTCTCCCTGCATGCAGAGCAGTCTTTGGGACTTTAGGGAACCGGGTTCAGGTAGGATGCATCAGAGCTTTCTGATCTATTAATCATTGTTATTCCTGTGTATCCTGTCACCAAGGTAATAGTCTTTCCAGGCCACCTGCGTCCTTACTGGGCTGTAAAGAAAACCATTATCCCTTTGGCCACTGTGATTAAAGCACCAATGTGAGCAAAGACACACACCTTCACCAGCCTTGCCAGTCCTGCATGGGACAGTCCTGGTGCACATCTGTTGGTTCTATGCACTCTCCATTTTAGGTGCTGTCTTTAATTTACCTCCCTCTTCATTGACATGGGGCAAGCAGGTCCCATTTGTAACAGGTATTTCCACCCAGGGCCAGAAAGTTATCGTACTAAGATTATTTTTCAACTGAAAGTCAATTTCTTCTTTTGGGGGGAAGCGGGGTGAGGAGTGAGGAAAAAGAGAAGGCGACAAAGAGACCGAGAATGATGGGCAGCTGGTAGATAAGGGAAGCAGTGAAGTGGAAATGAAAGCTTCCATATCATTGCAAACAGATAAATTCATGCACTGCACTAGGATGTCACAGGCTGTAATCATAAAAAGAATCAAAGATACATAATAGCACCATTACTGGAAAATATGAGAAAGACTTGAAAGATAAGGTATCATCAAAACTCTCTTACACTGAATATTTTGCTTCTGTTTTGTGCAAAAATAGGCAAGGAAATTGTTCTTTCTGCCCCCTATTATAGGCAAGTTATTGCCCTTTCTCCACATATCCTCTTTAAAGCACAAATAAAGGCAGTACCTAAGATAAAACTATATGACAAATGAAGTCATAAAACACTATACCAAAAGTCCAGTATTAGAAGAACATTTAGGTTTTCAAGGCTGCAAAGCCAGCTGCAGGGAAGTGACTATAATAAAATTGCCCTTGGCGTTTTCACACCAGTAGCCCTGTGTGTGTGTGTGTGCACCCATTACAGTACAGACTTTCACTGCACCCTCACGTAATTGTTCTGTCAGGACCTTTACCTCTTCCTTTGGAAGGATGGACACCGTGCAGCTGTGCAATGAACAGCGTACCTGTTCTGTTTTTCTTTCTAACCTTATCAGAAATCAGAAAATGCATAGCCCAGTGTCTCCTGCAGAGCCTGATGAAATGCCCATATCGGTCATCAGGAACTTCCTATGCAACCTTGAATATGCCCCAAGTCGTGACCTCTATTTTTATTCTGGGGGTTTCCCTCCTTCTCCTTCCAGCACCTGAGATGCCTTGAAGTATGATGATGCTGTATATGTAAATCTGTTTTCCCCATTTTCCAGCCACAGAGCTGAAGCAGAGATGAAGCAACTTGCTCATATCTGCCACAATTCAGCTAGAAAGTTTTATGACTGGGAAAGTTTTCAGCAATTAATATGATTTTTTTTCTTCAAATGGAAATGCCTGGGCAGCACTTTCTGCAGTGTAGAAAACTGTAAATGTAAGTACGCATATATGTGCAGCTCTGTGTGTGCAGGTGTCTCTCTGTAATTGTATATTCGCTACAAATTCAACCTATAAAGCTGGCAAGTGGCAAGAGATGAGCTTTTGGAATAGAGGACAGTTAATAAACAATACAAACCAGCAGCAAAAGTAGATTATCTGTGTCCATAATCCTCCCACATTTAGTGAAATACAAGCTTGCACTGAGTGGGTACTTTTCCACAGCAAGAAGGCTTTTCTGTATTGACAGATTAGTGAATTAGGCTTTAGCTGAGAGTTATTAAAACACCTCTCTGACAGATTTACTAACTCCTGGGCTTCTTGTGGATAGACAAAAATGCTGAACAGGAATCTGCAGTATGAATCTTTCATTTTTGCTTCATGCCTTTCCAAAACCCTGATCTTTATAAAGTAACTTAGGTGGCGGAATGAAAGTCATCTCTCCGGTGGGTTGATTTTTAACCCTCAGCAAAGGTTTGTGATATTCCTAGGGTCACAAGAAGCTGAAATCAGAAATGCTTGGCCAGTAGCTCCTTCCCTTTCCACACCAGTGATCCAGGGTTGCTTCCTGACTTTAAAGACTCCTTTGTGAAAAAGTGCTAACAGCCTGATGGAGAAGCCAGATGGATGGCTGGGTCCTTCCAGCATTTCCCAGTTAAGGTAAGGACGATCCATGTCCTTGAATCTTCTTGCAACTCAGGGTCTGCGATTCCTCCCTGAAGGGATAGAGCCAAGAGGGAAAGGAGGTGGGATGGTTCCCACGGACCATCTGCAGTCAAGTCCTCAGGGCAGCAGCTCCAGCAGCGCTGCCGGCCTGTCCTCCCCCGGCGCTGGCGATGCGTGGCGTGGAGTTGGAGGTCAGGGGCTTAAGCAGCAGACGGGGTTATAACCCCTAGGCGTGGGGAAGGGCACTTCCATTTGTGTTTTCACTGCTTCATGACTTGCCAAAGATATGAAACCAAGTGACACGGCAGACATTGCCTGCATCCCAGACGTACCCTCCAGGCTCTGCTTTGGTTTCTGTGAAATGCTAGTGTGAAAGATGAACAAATGCCAACAAAAATGCTGTAATGGATAAACAGTGAGGAAACAGTTAACAGCAAAGGAAACAAAAGCTAGTGTTCTTGAAACTAGAGGCTAAATGGCAGGTGAGGAAGATGCTTAATTTCTACTTTCTAGATTACAAACAGCAGAATAAGAGGCCCACAGCCCACATCATGAAAAATAGTGTGGGTTTGGCAGTGGATAGTTATAATTTAAGAAAGCTCAGCTCTCTCTTCAGACCCAAAGATTTCCTACAAGAATAAGGCCTGAAATGATGCCCCTGGCTGATGTATGGCAAGTCATCTGGATGAAAGTCCTTTGTGTGGCATTAAAGGGAACACGTTTAATACCACGTGCCATGCACTGCTGTGGGTCAGGGGCATTTTCTTCACTACACTTTTCAGAAGGGCACTTCACAAACAAGCAGGTACCTGCTACGGTGGAAAACAATCACAACGATTCATACAGGAGTGCTAAACCAATAACCCCAGTGGGCAATAGGGATTCCTGTGTGGCTGATGTTGCTGTTTGTTAGCGGAGCTGCAGAACAATGGTGTGGCAATCATTAGTGATGCTCTGGCACACATTATAGCAGTGTAACCCTTTGCCGTGGAGATCCAATTGGACTCCTCAAAGATATCACTTGAAAATCATGTAAGATCGCATCTGCATCCCTGTCGCCCATCTCACTTTCCTGCCCCTCCCCCTGCCTGCAAAAAGGTTACCCAAACGTTCATCTTGAAGGACTATTATGGATTATCAGTGAGGTGACATTAAGCAGCTTACAAGTGCCCCCAAGAAAAGAGCATGTGAAGCACCAGCTGTTGCTTTTTCAACGTCTTTGAAGGCACCAGGCGGTGCCTTATTTGTGCTAACCTGAACCAGCCTGCCCTAACACTGCAGCCATAACATGAAACTCTGTAAATCCATGTCCTCATTCACTCTTTTGTTTCTCCCTGGGTTTGACCTTAGGGATGAAACCCTTAGCTGGAATTTTTCCACTGACCAAAGAGGAGCTAGGACTTCTTCCAGTGACTGCTATACTAGCCTGCCATACAACGTGATGCATAGGACTGTATGGCCAAAATGAACAAGAGACCAGCTGGCTGCATTACTGTAGTGGGCTGAGTCCTCCATAGCGATGTAGCATATAGGAAAACCTGTACCATGCTAGAAACAGAGGAGCTGCTTCCTTTGTGCTTCCTTGATCCTCCTCAGTGCAGGAATCTGCAGCTTTTATCGTCCTCCCCATTGTATTCAGTAATTTTGGCTTTGCTGTATAACTGTGTATAAATATACCCTGTTCAGAGCTTCTCATTCACTTCAAAAGAAATTTGTCTGGAAAAAAAAGCTAAAGAGGCCTTGGTCAGTGAGATCATGGGTTGCAAACACACTTCCCCCTAACTGCAACCTGGCCATGATAAGATGGAAAGTGACGCCTTTGAAAACAAACTGACTGCAATTTTTTTTATTGCTTGTCAGACTAAAGGACCTTGCACACATTGCAAGAACTGCCAGCATCACTGCACTGAAGGTTGTGTCAGCAGCACTTGTGTTATAAAGCCTTCTTTTCCCCAGGAGCCTGCAGCTCAGCTGTGAAATTTCCTCCAGGCTCACGCTTCCTTTCAAAGTGCTAGCTAGGAAGTGACTTTATTGTCATTAGTTTTGACTATTTTTATAATATAAACAGGAAGGTGAGTATATAGAAATTACACCAGAAGGCAAAAGAGAAAGGCACATGTTTTTATTCAATTCACTTTGCTTTTCTCACTTTCTCACACTTTGAAAGATTTACATTTAAAATAGTATGCCACAGCAGCTGATCACATGTAATGAGGTTTTGTCTTTAATTGCTGGGTGAATAAAAGATAAAAATCTGAAAGGTTAAGCCCAATTCTGATCTCATGGATCTGGCTTCAGATATTTGACTTAGTGGGGGCTCACTCAGTACATGAAATCAGAAGACCTATTGTCTTGCAGAAGTGGCTCTCTACATTACATATTTAACCTGTAGCCCCTAATTGGTCTAATGATTAAGCAGCACATTATTTTTCAGACACCCAAGCTCTTACAAGATAAATCGCAAAGCGACATTATTTGATTTAAAATCAGTATTAGTGATTTGATGGCTAATGACTTGCTATTAAGTTCCACTGGCACAGACACAATACAACCTACCCCGGTAACAAAGCATTGTATATGAGTGTCTCATAGGCTTTTAATTATGATTATCAATCTTCTTTTCTGTCTCGTTCTCTCTTTCTCGAGTCCATGTGTTAATCTGTATGTCGCTTTCTAAATAATTGGGCAAAGTCAGATCCTGTCCCAAGGAAGCTGCTGTGATTTTCCGTGTGGCTAAGGATCTCTAGAGCCCAACTGGCTTTTGAACAGGGGGTGGGTGCTCCTTTGAACGTTTTGCCCAGGCTGCACAGCATCTCAGCCATGGCATAGGAAGCAGGGCATACAGATGGAAGTGTCGGCAGGTCCTGGTCCCCTCTAACCTTTCATTGCCGCCCTCCGGCTCCGAGTCCCTGCAGGTGGTGCCAGCCTGTGCAAGCGGGCAGCCCTGCAGCCCCGCACCGCAACCTGCGGTGTGTGTGGCAATGTCGCAGCTCTGCCTGATGAACCAGCTTTGCAGACCCACCTGTCCTTTGCAGATGCTGCTCTACATCACCCCCCTGAACGTCACTAGGGATCCTCACTCAGTGGTACTCTGGTTTACTAGCACAGCATTGATGAAGCTTAGTCGGTCTTTTGGGTGCTCCTGATGTATATCAGAAATCCTGCAAATCAGAGTATCTTCTTATGAGTCCTGGTAGTAAAAAGACAAGACATGTGAAGCAGGAGTTTTGCTGTGGGTTTCTTGTGTGTCTCTTTACCTTTCATTATTTTCTGCTGGCCGATCACTTCCTTTCCCAGTTGCACTCGCAGGTACCTTTTGAAGAGAGAGAACAACAGATGTTTAAAGATTCATTGGTAAAACATATGTGTATTAGAATAGCATTAATTTGCAGTGAATCACTAGATGTTGCAAATTGGGAAGCAACTAAATGCAATATAAGAGCAAGAATCATGCATTATAAAACATACTTTTTTCATTTATTTGGACAGTTGTAGTTCAGTTTTTAATTATTGATGGTAATACTCCTAAATGTGCTAGTAAATGTGCTGGTTTATATTTAGCAAAAAGTGAAGTCTTAGTAAAACATGAAGTCATTACAGCACTCAGCTGTTAATTATTGCTTAGGGACAGAGGGAAGACTACAAATTTTGTGCAGGTTAATGAAGCATGAATCAGCTGGCTCCTACTGCAAGGAATAGCTGAATATCTTATGTGCTACTGCAGATACACGCATTCCGCAGTCTTTGTTTTTGCACTGGCTTGAACATCAGCACCTGAAAACAGGCCTTAAGAGACATGTTGCAGAACCGCCAAAGGCTGCCAATAGCAGGGGAAAATTTGATTTGATCCAGCTCTCACTGAATTCAATGGGGCTTTGACAGGGAGTTCGCGATGTCCATGTCAGGCCACTGAAAGAGTCACGGGCATTTCTCTTGCACTGTTGGGAGAAGTAAGAAATGTGGATTGTCTGCATTGAATCCAGTCAGTTTTACCAGGTGGACTGATGACACAGTATGCTACAGTGTCCTCCACATCTGTGTGCATGCGTAAGGGGGGATGCACCCGATCATCAAGAGCACTAGGAGGTGAAGCAATGAAGTTTGGGTCTCCTCTGCCTACCCATTCATTTCTCAAGCAGTCAAAAGACAGGTCAGAGGGACACTCACTTTGCAGTGCTATCTAAAGCTGCCCCATAAGATTTTGAGGACAGTGCTAACTTGGCCATCTGCTTGGATGAGTTTTTCATACAGCCTGTTCAGTAGTGTTTCCTCTACCTTAAAACTTGCCACCTTTTGTTCAGTTCACAAGAAAGACCCATTGGTTAATACAACAAATGAGTATTCACAAATGCCCATAAAAATAGAAGCTGCTGACTCACATCACTGATGCCTCTGGTCCCTTTTATTGCCTTTCACAGGCATGAATGGGTTCTGACTTGCAGAATTACTTCTAGAAACCAAATCATAAATATCAGCAGTCAAAAAAAGCTATGCCTGCACAGCAGTCCTGGGCCTATTTTTAAAAAAGCTGCAAAAATCGTGTTAGATTTACTCTGCAATTGCAAATGGGAGAGGGTGCAAGTCCTGGCTGCAATTCTTTGATTGTCCCAACCAAAGAAGAAATAGGATGTCAGCTTTGGTCGCAGGTTGTACAGTGAATGACGCTAAAGCTTAGAGCTGTTAGCTCTAAACCCATGAACTAATGCAAACTCTTGTAAAGAAAGGACGTGCTTGTAAAAGGCATTTCCTCTTTGCAGAGGCTTCATGAATGGGAACAAAAAGTTGCATTCATTATATAAATTAGTAACAGTAAATAATTCAAGGCGCTGTAGTTCTGAGTGTTCACATTAGAGGGAATGAATTCTGACCCTGCAGGAGCTACCCAGGGACCTTAACCCACAGCCTGGAGGCAGAAAGGAGGTGCGCTCTCCCCTCCCCCAGCACCAAGAGATAGGCATGGGCTAGGGTGGGTGGAAGGACCACTGTCTGGAAGGTTTGGTGGGAAGGACTGGCTGCTCACATACTGTAGGATTCTCTGCTATTAGCAGGCACCTTTCAGCTCTTTGTTACTATATCGAACGCAGTAAAAAAAAAAAAAAAAAAAAAAAAGTTGTTCATGGAAAGTAAAAGGTTTCTTTCTGTACTTACTTAGCAGGCACAGAAGTTACCTGCCCCAGGAACGTTGTGCCACAGGAAGGTTTGCCCCTCGTTATGTCATGGTGTCTCTAATGAGAGGAGCTGGTCTCTTTGCCCAAGCTGCTGGTAGTGAGGTTTGCACCGAAAGACAAACTACATTTCATTATCGGTGTTGTTAGTTGGCAGTATCACCACCTAGTCCTTGGTCTAAATAGAAAAGAAATAATTTTTTTTCCCAAATTTTCTGCCATTTTTTTTCCCATGTAGATTTTAAGCAATTTGGGAGGGGCAGTATCTCAGAAGAGAGGGTGTCATGTGTGAAATCAAGCAGTGATTGTTAAATATGCTAATTACTCATATCAGCTGGTGTTTTCTGAATATTTTCTCTGCGAATGTGTCATGAATGACATTTCCTATACACAGAGGGATGCTATAAAGAAATCTAAACTGTGGCTGATGAAGCGCCTCA
Organism: Falco naumanni; assembly: GCF_017639655.2. Lineage (NCBI taxonomy): Eukaryota > Metazoa > Chordata > Aves > Falconiformes > Falconidae > Falco > Falco naumanni. The sequence goes on from NC_054059.1 coordinate 76,451,764, forward strand.
GGCCAGCCTGAGCACATAGCCGGGTCGTGACCCTTTTGCATGGCAGCACCGCCACAAGCTGGCAGTGCCCTTGCCACACCATCTGAACATCTCTTGACCACCAAGGAGCAATTCAGCCCCCAAGGGCCACATCTGCCCCAGCAGCAGTTCTCACTGTGATTCCTGTAAAGGGTTTTCTCAGGGTTTGTGCGCTGCAAAGACTCAGCTCCCATCAGAATGGGAACAGACTGGCTTCCCTCTTTCTCTCTGCTTTATTGCTTTTAGGTGTGCAGACAACCAGCCCCTGTGATCCTGGGACAGAGCTTAGGGCTGACGGTGCGAGTCAAAATGAGGCGTTCCTGAGGTTCTGTACTTAATTTGGCACCTCCAGGGACACTGCCTCTTGCATACCATGTGTCTGCCTTTCCCTGAGGATCAAGGGGTCACATTAGACAAAAACATGTTAAAATGGTACCTGTTTCTGCCCTCTCCAGGGCCACCATCTGGCAGCCATCAGTCAAGCAGACATGACACATCTGGGACACGCTCCTGAGTAATCATCTGGGGTCACATTGCTAAGCTTCCCCCAGGTTTGACAAAATCCATCATCAGATGAAAGTCTGGCATTGCTTTGCAAGTGAAAAACAAAGTAAAACCTGAGTAAGAGCACCTGTGTTGGACATGACAACTACACCTTTTTGTACTGTTTGTGCCACATTAAAGAGATGCTTAACTTATAAGTGAGACAAACTATGAGAAAAAAAGACATGACTCTGGTCTTAGGCTATTTATGTACCCAAAGTAAGATGCTTTAGCAGTGCCCAGTTAGGCCTTGTAGGATCCTGAAGGAGAGATTCATAGAAGAACCACTGCACAGAAGCTGGCATCGCTAGCGGTGAATTTGCTGTGGGAGTCATTGTGGGGGCTGCCTTCACAAATAAGAAGAGGTAGGGAAACATTTGGCTGGAATGTGTTCAGGAAGAGACACAATGACAAAACAAGGTTTCTTCCCCCATCATTACCTCTGCATCAGCTGAGTAGGCAGGGTGTTGTCTGTGCTGCCTGCCGTTGGCATGCAGAATCTAATTCATCAGCCTCGCTGCAGATGGTGTCATCCCCTGGGACCTCAGCGGGCTCGTGATCAGTGCCAGAATCCTCACAGGGGGAGAGGAAAGGAGTGGGGAGGTTGCGAGAAAGCATGCAAATGCTTCTGATTTGGGATGCCACATCCTGCTGCCATCCCTCTTTGCCCTTCCTCCACAAAGCTGAAAAGGGCAAAGCCAGTGCTGCCGTTCCCGAAGACTATTGGGGCAGCTAGACTTTAAAATCAAAGTGAACTTTTAGACAGCTGCTGCTGTGCCTTCCTCAGAGCAAGGAGGTGCTCCCAGGACTGAACATCAAGCCTGGGTGTTGCATTTGCCTCTTTTTCGCTAAATCCTTTGCCCTCCCTGGCAGCCCAGGTAGTGGCCGTGACGGTGCCTGCTATAGGAGAGCAAAGAGCCCTGCACCAGTGGGCACTGGGCTGTAGGAGCTGGGGTGGCAGTGGTGGTGCTGCCTGCTGATGGTCTGGGCACCGCTTGGTGAGGCAGCCGTTCCCCTTTCATGCTCATTCTGTATGGGGAAAAGGCTTGTTCTGGGTATGCCCTTACGAGCTGGACTGGGAGTCAATGGATGCGTTAGAAATGGGTTTGGAAACCAACAGCAAAAGCGAGCAGTGGAGACTGTCAGGCAGATTTCCATGGGTCTAATGCCATTGGTGGATTTATTGGTGTTGCTGAAGGCTTGGGGCACTGCGGGGGATCAGCTCCTACCAGGACTCTGCCATCCCATCAGGGGACTGCTCTTCCTCACATACACACTGTTCATACTCTTCATAAAATCCATATATGCACGAGCACAAAAGTAGCCCCAAATTTGCTCTCCTTATAAGCGCCCATGGGGAAAAAGCACTGTGAAAAGAAAGTTTCAAGTCATTATATTTACGGGAAAAAAGGCCAAGCACCTCATCCTTATAAAGAAATACTTCCTCTGCCCCTTGCCTTCAAAAGGAATTAAATAGCTATTTAAAAGTACCTTCCTTTTAAAAAGGACAATGAAGATTTCAATTAAAAAGGGCTTTTAAGTATTTATATGATTACATCTTTTGTCCCCCTGGCAGCATCTGTCTTGTTGACTGCTCAGCATCTGGCGTGTGCTGCCTCATGTCAGGAAGGCCCTGATTTCTCATTCGGACAGGGGGTGGGTGAGGGAGCAGCCGTATGTATACACGGAGAGGCCTTTGCCAAAAGAATAAGGGCATTTCTCTGGCTGCCACTGCTGCTGGTTGTTTGGCCACAGTACTGCTGGAAAACAACACCCCTTTCTTCCCGCTGCAGCACGCTGCGGGTACCAGATGGCCTGTTCGTCGGAGACAGCTCTCCAACACTGTGCTTCTGTGCACAGCACGGCCAGGCGGGGCATCTTAGGTCAGTATTCCTGAAATTTCCTCTGCTTGTGGATGAGATGCCTTTTTCCCCTTGTTTTTTCCACGGGTCATGAGAAGGCATGGTAGGATATCCAAAGCACTCGGCCTTGGCCCAGCAGCTGGGTGTTTTCCATCCTGGGGCAGCAGAAACAGGCTGAAGCGGGCTGTCACGGAGTGCTTGGGAAAATCCCAGCACACTGTTTGGTGTGCTCACATCCACAGCGCATGCAGCAGGAGATTTTTGGGTTTTGCTGGATCAGCCTTATTTTGTGCATATTCGTTTCTCAAAAACTATCTTTGGTAACACGGTCGATGACTCACACAAACATTAGTCATACTTTGCACTGGGTATAATTCCTTGCCTTGCAGAATTTCAGTGTTTCAAAGATGAATTGAAATATTTGCTACCCATGAAAGACTGAGTGGAATAGGTCCGTTTCCAGTGTAGCTACTTAATGAAGGCTGAGAGAGCAGTGACTTGCCTAAACAAGGTGGAAGTCAAGTGTCAAGGCATGAGTCCTAAACTGCTGGGCAATATGCAGACTCCTGCACCGAGTCTCCTCCTAATTTCATTTTAAGATATGACATGTGCCAGCACCCTACTTAGAAGTCAGCAAAATAGTAAGAGAAAAAAAACCTTTTTAACTCCTACTCCATCATCCCCATGCTTGTGAAGTTTTGCTTCCAAACTGAGAATTGCACTTCTACATGCTTTCTGCCTGCCAAGTCCCCGGGTGAAGAAAGCTGCTTGTTGTGGGGGTGGTTGTGCCTCCTTGGATCATCATTCTATATCTAAAGCACACCGTTTCATTAATTCTCATTATTAAAACCTTACTTCTACTGGCTTCGTCAAGATTTGGACAGAACCCTAAGTCACATGCTGAAATACAATGGAAGATTTTCTTGGGTTTGGGGTGGGGGAAGGTTTTGACCTGTAGTTGATCCCAGGAGGCTTGTGGCCTGAAGGAATGGACAACTACTGAAGTAACAAGTCAAAGCAGGGCTGTTTTGTCTGGCCCACTGCTATGTGACTCTTCCATGTGACTGGGGACCCATGTAACCTTGGTTGCATCCGTTGTAGCACAGGGAAATGAATCGGGCCGAGGAACCTTTTTGAACTTTTCTGTTTTCACACAACAGCCCAATTAAGAAGCAACAGCCAGAGACAGCCTCTGGGCTTTGCACATGGCCCCTGTGTGTGAAAGAAAATAGAAGGAAAATCCTGGAGGGTCCAGCTCATGAGGGAACAGGTGGCAAAGCTAAATGGTTTTGGTGCCATTCATTGGCCATGCTGTAATGGATACCACAGCTCAAGACCGTTTTTTTAACTATAACTTTGCAAGAAAGCTCAGGGTTCGTTCTGTTCTTCTACAGAGCAAAACTACTGAAAGCAAAAGGAAGAAAATCTTGGCTCAGACTTGAAAACCAGGTTAAAATGAAGGAAAGTTGTTGTTTTTTAGTATATCCTGGGTACTTTTTATTTGCGTTCAACTTTTTATTTCTTGTATAGCACACTCAGATCATGCTTTTCATGCTTGTTTTCCAGGAGACTCGAAGCATAAACTTCTGGTTTATATTAAAAAAGGAAGGTGGTATTCTCATTTGTTTCCAATGCCCAAGGCTTCAAAAAACAGAACATATTGTGAGAGACCAGCAATAAGATACAAACAATTGGCAATATTGCATCAGTGATTTGGATGTCTCCTCTCATTTTACCTGCTGTACTAGAGAGCAGTGATCCACCCATCAGAACAAATAGCACAGCTGGAAAAGAAATAACAAAGTAATTTTATTTTACTGAGGTGAGGAGCAGTCTCTCTCTTCAAATAATGTGCAATCATCAGCCTTCCCCATTACAGTGCAACACAGGGAGGGATTATTTTAACCTAATTTTACTCACTCACAAATTAAACATCTGACTTAGGTTAGTTGCCTAATTCTTTCTGCAGTCAACGGAGGCAGTGCCAGACAGTGATTCATCCCACCTACCTGTATACCTGGCTTAAAAGCAGATGAATCAGCCAGAGCTGCCTCCCTCTGTTGCCGCTGCCTACAGAGGCAGTGCAGACCCTAGTTTGGATGAGAGACCTCGCTCCCGGCGAGGTACATTTGGGCCAGGTGAAGCCCTTCGCATGCTGGCTGGGGGCCAGGCTCCCCCCGGCTCGCAGGAACCTCCCTGGGGTCACAGAACATGGGTGTCTCCCCTGACTAAAGAAGAAGGAGCTGAGCCAGCCCATTTGGCCACCTAATGTGTAGCTGACGTGTCTCCCTGTGACACACTGGGTTAATTCCTCACATGTCTGGGAAACAGACCTGGATCCTGAAATGAAAAGCAAAACAGGCTTAAGAGCATTTCCCAGAGGAGCCATAAGCTATACAGGAGGAGAAGTCGCATCAGGCTGCAGGCAAAGTAGTGCACCGTTGCTGGTTAATACAGGCAAGCAGTCCCCAAACTGTCAGCGCCCAGAGGTCCTCGATGGTGAAGGACACTGTCATACTTACCCTCCTGGTTGCAAGCACAATGGGGTCAGCATTTGTGCTCTCTGATTGAACTGTAGCTACTCACAGTATAAGTATTGCAACTTACCTTTGCTGATTGTGGCCTTACCCACAGAAGAATAAAGCTGTGCACTCCTGCTTAAAAAACTCCAAACTTATCTAATGTAACTGTGAGCAGGTTTACAACCCATATACACATCTAGAGCCTTTTTCTTTAGTCTCAAAATCAAGGTCTCAGTGGCATCGTGTGACTAGATTTCTATCATCTTATCATGCATACCACAAAACTAATGCTTTGTTCAGCAGCTTCAGATGTCCTATTCATCCCATGTCCTGGAAAGCTAAAGAGAAACGCCTAGTTTGCTTCCTGGTTACCCTTAATTATCACCTAGATTGTATTTCTACCAAGTCTGTACCCTGAGGATGAGATTTACCACAGTTTACCCACATTTTACCACTCTTCAAGAAACTGCAATGGGATCTTTATGAAAACAGGTACTTCTGCAGCAAGGATGTGTAACAGAATTGGTACCAAACTCTCTCTGCTCCTCTGGGTAGGAATCTGTGCCCTAATTGTACATTTGAGCTGGCGATGAACCTCATTGTCTTCTCCATTCCCGTAGAAGTGGGTAATATGGGATTACAGAGTGGTTTGAGTTAACAGTTGTTTGCTCCATTTTACTAATGTAGCTGCTGACTGCACCTCTGGAGACTTCTTAGACAAATACAAGGCAGATTTTTTTTTCCATTTCCATCAGTCTTTGGACTGGAAGCAAGTTACTGAGTGAAGAGAATAGCAGCATGTAGGAAACAGAAAATAAAACAGATCTTCAAAATAGGTAGAGGAAATAATGGAGAAGACAAACAAGGTGGTTGCAGGGGCCAAGATATATGAATCCCAGGACTGGGATTAGATTACTGGAAGGGAGATGCTGCACCCAGACACCCAGACACCCAGACACCCAGACACAGCAAAATGAAAGCCCTGCAAGCTAAGGAACGTCCAGTGTAAAGCTGATTTGACATATGGACTTTATATGCAGATACATAAGAAGCTCAGCTTATGAAGAAAAAAAGCGTAAGTAGAAATGAAATGTAATTCTGCCGTGCTCCCTGGTCTGTGAGAATGCTCTAGGTTGAAGAAAACAGGATTGTGCTGGTTTTGGCTGGAATAGAGTTAATTTTCTTCATAGTAGCCAGTATGGGCTGTGTGTTTGGGTTTGTGCTGAAAACAGCGTTGATAGCACAGGGATGTTTCGGCTGCCGCTGAGCAGGGCTTACCCAGAGCCAAGGGCTCCTCTGCTCCTCACCCCACCCCACCAGCGAGTGGGCTGGGGGGCACAGGGAGCTGGGAGGGGACACAGCCGGGACAGCTGACCCCAGCTGACCCCAGGGGTATCCCCTACCAAATGATGTCACGCTCAGCATATAAAGCTGGGGGAAGAAGAAGGAAAGGGGGGAGGGGGTGTTCAGAGCGATGGTGCTTGTCTTCCCAAGTCATCGTGACACATGACAGAGCCCGGCTGTCCTGGAGATGGCTGAACCTGCCTGCTGGTGGGAAGGGGGGAATGAATTCCTTGTTTTGCTTTGCTCGTGTGCATGGCTTTTGATTTACTTATTAAACTGTCCTTTCCTCAGCACATGAGTTTTCTCCCTTTTACTCTTCTGATTCTCCTCCCCATCCCACCCAGGAGGACTGAGAGAGAAGCTGGGGGAGCGGGGGGCTTAGCGGCCAGCTGTGGTTAAACGATGACAAGGCGGAACCTTCTCTGTTGGTCAAACCTCTTTCTAGGCAGTGCTACTTGTAATTAGGTCTCAGAAGGAAATCTATTACCAATAATTACAAAGCAACTGTAAAGACATCCAGAACAGGCCACAGCAGAGTGTGTTTTGGAAGGAGGTTATTAGTTTACAAGGAAACAGTTACGGTGTCTACCCCGTTTGACCCTTTCTGAGTAGAACGCAAATAACTGACTTGCTTTTGGGACAGAGCCTCCTTCAGAAAGGCATTAGGTAACCGACTGGATCCTTTGGGGTGTAGCATCGAATTCCCTTTGGTGACCATTACCCCGTGTCTGGCATTCAGCTAATGAAAAAGAGCTTTTTAATATGTTTTCATGGGCTACTTTAATTCACATTCGTAATAATTTCCAGTGTGAATCATGTACTGGCGCAGGAAGCTGGAAGCCCAGAGCAGCAAGTTTCGCCTGTCTCAAGTCGGGGGCAACCCTGGTGAAAAGCCCAGAGCTCAGGCTGCGGGGAGCAGGTGGCCTTTCGCTTGCGTCATGCCAGCGTGGGGACAGGGCGGAGGAGTGGGTGACACTCTTTGGAATGAATTTCTATTTAAAAGAATAAACAGGCATTATGGAAGATGACTTTTTGAAGGGTAAGAGACATGATGTGTACTTATGGCTCAGAAGCCTTCCATGCACCGAAGGGAAAGAACAGCAGGGAAAAGAGCAAAGGTCCCCTCCCAGGCACCCACCCACAGCTGCTGCCTGCAGCCCTGGCGTGGTGACTGCATCCTTGGAGCGAGCACAAGACAGCCCGAGTGCTAATGAAGGGAAACACAAGCAGTGGACTCTAACAAGCTAATTCACTTCGCAGCTTGATTATCCACAACTTGAAACAAGTGCAGCTTAGAAACTGTGAAATCATTTCAGGAGGATCTAATCAGTATGAGCAGTGTATGTTCCCTTTAGGAGTTTGCCAAAATTATAACTTAACCTGTAACAATTTCAGGCTTTCTGAAAAGAGGGGGTTTCCCCCTATTTTTTTCAATTTTGTTTTGCTGTAATCTTCTGGATTCCAATCCTGTGATAATTGAAATGTAAATACTTGCAAAGGCTACAAGTTCCAGAGTTCCTAATTCTGCTCTCACTAGAGGCTGGTACACACGACAGTAGTTCTACCAACTCATTAGCTCCCTCAGCCAAGGGTGTTCCTCTCCCATCTCTCTTCACTATCCTGCCAAAAGCTACGGCAGACACAACTCCTCCAGCAAAAACATTTCTGACGACATGTTAAGGCTAAATTCTGGGAACTTATTGAAGCTCTACCTGAAAAGGATTGTTTGTACCTCTGTGTGTGTATGTCTCTGTGTGGGGGTGCACACAGGAGGGGGGCCTGAATTAGGTTTTCTGCTGACTTTGTCAGTTCATCAAGATGTGCTGTTCTATAACAGAGCTGGTCCAGGCCTGCACCCGGATGCTCTTCAGCTTCATGGAGTTTAGAGAAGAAATGCAGACCTACCTCTTGGGACTGTCTGTAATCCTTATTCACACCTGCTATTCCTAAAACAGAGTCCAATTCTGCAGTCCTTCCGTGGGAGGCAGAACAGTGTCCGAGGAGGCAAGTGGAGCCAGCAGGGATATTTTAGGGCAGTGTGAGTAAAGGGGGAAGAAATGACTTGTAGCGACAGCTCAGCCACCTGTCTTCTTTACCCATTAACATATAACGTTAAACACTGGGGTCCTACTATTGAGTCTGGAGTGAAAATGGGGAATGCATGGGCACACAGCTGTGAGCTACAGCTTCAGACTATGAAAAATGTCTTCCACACTTTTTACATTTTGCTTTATCTGTTCAGGAAACACAGAACACAGCAATGGGAAAGTGGTATTAAAAAAGTAAAATGGGAAACATTCTGTATTGCCTTGGTAACCATGCAAGCTTTGAAAAAAGCATCACGAGAATAAGGGACCTTCTGTCACTCCTTAGCCAGAAGTTAAATCTGGAGAATAACAGGGCATCGCACAAGGATGGGATAGGAGGCAGAAAGGCTTTCTGCATTCTGCCCTGGTTTTGTCCTTTCCTCACCCTTTCTCCTTTGTGTTTACGTGAAGAGAATATTGATTCCAGAGGTGACAAAGACAAGATAAGTCAAAGCTCCTCTCTGTTTTTCTGTAGGGAGGAGGTTACCCTTGTTTCAAATCTAACACTCCTGGCACATCTCCTCCTCCTCGTGCTGCCTGGGAAGTCACAGAGCTAGCTGCAGGTTGCATTTACACTAAGGACTATTTTTCTCCCCCTGCCCTCCTCTCCAAGCTTACTAAGCTTTTTCTTTCAGCATGACCAGTAAAGCATGCATGCAAATAGACCTGAAGTTTTATTTTTCCCCTTTCGTTTTTATTTTGCCACTTTTAGAAGTTACTAAAGAAAATAGTGTCATCCTGTTCCAGAAGAGCTTTTATACCAAGCTGACACTGTACATTTAAATATGTATTGCTTCCTCTATCATTTGCATTTTAATGTTCCAAACCAATAATCATGAAGCCTTGTGTAAAAATGTGAAATAATAACGATGGTGAGAAACTTGTATCTGATTCTACACCTCGAGACGGCAACTCAGTGAGAGTCCCCCCTACGAAATTTGTTTAGATAAATTTAGATCTTCTGAGAGAGGCTGTGCTGAATTGCCCTGGGTGTTTGTACTCTTCCCTTCAGATACTGAGCCGGCACAGCCAAGCAGTCTTTTTTCCTAAGCAGCTGGTGCCCTGGCAGTGTATCTTAACTCTGCTTTGGAAGAGTCACCCTCCAGGCATGCTGAGAGTACAGGCTCTGCAATTGTTCATTATTTGGCCAATTAGTACTGATAGCATTAGTCTGGTGACATTTCATAAGTATGTAGCCATCTACCTGAGGTTGGTCTGAAAACAGTGCATGCAGTTAACATTGTAAAAACAAGTGCCATCCAAAGTTACAGTCGTAATATTTTTGTATTCTCCTTCATTATTGCCACCATTTAGCTCCACGGTGTAGAAAAGAAGAGCAGAATATCCAAATCAGAATTCACCCAGTGGCCTTAACAATTTTTTCTTATGTGCAAAGTCACCCACTTGCGAGAAATTGGTGTACTGGAGGTATTATGCAGTATATATAAGAAAAGTTTTTTTCTGTGTTTCTGTTGAATAGTTTCTGTAGGTGAAGGCTTAGCTTGCAAGAAACAACTGCTGGTTGTCCAGTTCTAGCTAAACATTTTTGTCTGCATTTTATTTGGCTGTTTTTGCTTTCAGGAGAAAAAGAAATCCAACTAGAAAAGCAAAATACATTTCTTGTATCACAGCTGTCATGAATTTAAATTCCCTCTTGTATCCTTACTACACAGTGTATCTTCACTGAAACAATTTGCTCCTTTTATGAGAATCAGGTGCTGAAGAGCAAGGTATTGAAAATTTGAGGTCTAAATCTGACAGGAGAGTTTTCTTCTCAGTCTTAGGATGGAAGCAAAAACAAATGCAGAAGGGTGAACCCCTCAGGTACCATAATAACCAGTATGGATGTGTAGTTAGAGCTCAAATGAAGCTCAAGATATTTCTGAGCTTAGAAAATGGCCACATATATACGTGGGTCTTTACATATGACTGGTTTCTTGTGGTTCCAGCTATGAAAATTATCTAGAAATACTGTAAGAAGATTATTTTCTGCAAATCCCCTGTCTGACTGAAGCCAGGAAGCCTTGAAAAACAGCAAGGCATTTGTTTAGATCAGCTTTCCATCTATAACCTGGCTAGATAAGTCATTAAAAACAGATAAAGGTCGGAGCGATCTGAGATCCCTCCATTCCTCACGCACTCTCAATTAAGCTGTTTTACTGGTTCATTGCCTGCTTTAGCCTGCTTTCCTTCCAGGCTTTCCTCCAGGTTATAGATCAACACTTTCACCAAGACCAGCCTTAGTATGAAGCTAAACAGACCTTACCCCAACAGTGTACAGTTATAAGCGATCTCTCTCTTCTCCAGAATTTCCCCCCTCTCTCTCCCTTTCATCTTGGTAATGATGCAATCAGTTTCAGGAGAAGATGAAAGTAAGAGGAGAGCAAGTAAGGGGAAGCAACAGAGTCAGAATAAGAGAAGAGTGGATACCTGAAACTTCCCCTGCTTTACACCTACGGATTTGCTTTTCCTATCCTTTGTATTGTATTTCATTTCCAGTAAGGTTGTTCAGACGTTTTGAAAAGCTGCTATATTATAATTAATTAAATTAAGTCTCTGTGTTTGCTGCTAACAAGATGTTATCTTCATCGTTCTTGGAAGCTTGTCTTTGATTGTGAGTTGATGTGGCTTTGCCACTGGCGCAGAAACATTTCCTGCATGAACACAAATTGCTGAAGCTCCCCGTGTTTCCTGGCTCGGTGTGACACACGGCTCCGCTCCCTGTCTTTAGGTAATAGGATTAAATGCATGAATCCATCAGATGGGCCGAGCCGCCTCAGCAGAAAGGAAATTTTGGCTGGAGCGGGTGGTTGGGCTGGGTGCTGTGACCTCAGGTGCCCTGTGGGAATGCACTGTTGAGATGAACAGAGCTGGCAAGGGTCGGCGCTGAGCACCAGCCCTGCTCTATCTGGGGTTACATCTCACCCCGTCTGCGGCGCAGTGCTAGGGCTTTGCTCCTGCCCTGCGCCCACGGCACAGCTTCTCGCACTGGAAAAGAAGCTCCACGAGAGGTCTGAGCTCGTGGGGTGAGGCAGGCACCTGTGAATGAGATTAGCGAAAGCTGGCACAGTGATCAGGTGCTGCCTGGAATAGGTGGTAGGAAACCAAACACTAAGGAAAGGGGCTGGATCTGGCACGAAGCTTATTCACGAGCTCAGCGCCTGAGCTAGATCAACCCTTTCCTGCGGAAAGCAGTGGTGTTTGTCTCCCTGTGAAGCACTCTTTCCAGGAACAAACAACGTGCTTCCAAAGCCCCCAGCACCATGGATCTCACCAGGTAATCCTCATCTGACCTCACCACTCAGAAGGATGGGATGCTTTCAGGATCTTGAAGCTATACTAAGTCTGCACTGGGTTTCACACACCCATGGGACCAGGCATTGACCCTCCCACGTCCCTGGTGGATCCCCTGACCAGGTTCATTGGGGAAAATGGCAGTGCTACCATGGGGTCTTCAGCACGATGCAGCTTGGGGAGCCCTGCAGAGCTGTGGCCATGCACTGCTCTGGAAATGAGGGTGCACTTGCCCAAATCCCTGATCTCACGTCACCAAAGAGAGTGACCATGTAAAAGGGAATTCTCATCATTCCAGGAGGACTTTGGCCTCCCAAGGGTGTGTTTGCTAGCCTTGTCTGTGCTGGTTTTGGGAGGGGATATTAGCCTGCAAAACCAGCCAGGACTGAGACATCCAGGCAGGTTTTGAGACTCTGGCTTTGGGGTGCTGATGCTGAAAACATCAGTAAGACACCTGAATCCCACTTGGGAGCCTAGGCTCAAACATTGCGAGAGTACACCTGAATGTTGCACCATCACATCATCCTTTTGTTGGAGACGGAGTCCCTGCCTCACTTTCTGCCCCCTTTCAGGGGCTGGAAGGACATTCCCTGGCTTTCCACAGTTTCTGTGAAATGCTTTGAGACATTTAGTATTCATGGAATATTTCTGTCCCACATGCTGGTCTACACTGAGCGTACACCTCTCTGCAGAAAAATGAAGACTACAGCATATTCTTAAGCTACCTTTGTAGATTCTGTCTCTGAGTCAGAGCTATCAAGAATCAGTGGAGAGTTTGCTGCTGCGGTTCTTAGGTTTTCGATCTGGCTTTTCAAGACAGCTGGTAGGAAATTATACACCTAAAGATGTGCCTGCAAGAGCAAGCCCAGCAGTTAGACACACACATGCACACACCTTTATCTGTCACGAGCAAGCAGTTACTCCGTGTACCCAGGATTATGAACAGAATTCTTTATTCACATGCCTGTGAATGCTTCTGTCTGCATGGTATTTGACCGTAGTCGGTGTAAGACTGAAACAATCTAATGTGTTTGGAGAATAAAGGGATCTGCTAAAAAGAGAGGGCCTAGAACAAACCACAAATGTCTGGGGCTCAGCTGTGAACAGTCTGAGCAGTCATACAGAAATAGGAAGCCTTGCCCCATTTGCTGTATAGACAGGAGGAAAGGAGATGAACAAAAAGGGTAGTGAATGCAGAAAGTATTTTTAGGCTTTAAGGATGTCCCCTTACCGCAGAGGGTCAAAGCTTGTGAACACTGACTGTGCACAGGGCAGAAGTAGTCTTTGCAGTTTCTAATTGCCTGTGTTGTTAGCTACTATAAGAAAAATGAGACTTGTGCAATACTCTTTTGCGTGCTCCTTATGACTGTTGTGCTTGTTCCTGGTTTTCTTGTATATGCAAGGGATGGGAAACCAAAAAGACTGGTGCTATTTATATGTTCCTCAGGCTGCTGGCTATAAACTAGTCTGGCTGCTTCCTTCCATGCCATTTCCACTGAATTTCAAGATGGTTCAAGCAGCATTACTCTGTTTTGTTGCTGTGGCTACACTGAAGCAAGACCCCTGTGATGGTTTCTGATCCCTCAGATCATGGTCATCACACTGAATGTCTTGGAGAGGGAGAAAATATGTGAACAAATGTATTGTACACTGTTGCTGTCTAATGGATAGAATTTCAGGCATAAAATATGCGGGAATTATTAACTTATTAAGTTATGAATTTGATTCTGACACACTACCCTGCATAAAGCAGCACAAAAAGTTTCAGGGTTTCTGTGGAATAAGGTGTTTCTCAGTATAAGCCAAGACTGCAGATCTTCCTATGTAAATTAATTTTTTTCTTCTTAGAGAGTACACATACCGGATCAAAATCTGGTCCTCAGGGAAATCCATCTGTTAAGAGAACACATGTCACTCCAAGGTAATACAATTGTAAAGTTATAATGGAGGTCTAACCAGACCCAAATAGAGTAATTTAGAAAACTTCTATTCCAATTTTAGCTGTTTTATCTTCAGCTTTCCTTTAAATTCTGTTTACATTTTCCAGCTGGAAACAAAGTACAATCTTTTATTAAAAAATGAAAACATGCCATATCTCATATTCCAGTATTTTGAAGTCTCCCCACCCCCAAGTATTTTATCATGTATCTGTAGTTATAGCACAACAGACCCTCAGTAATAAGTTGGAGATTCAAGGAATCAGTCTTTGTAGAGAATATTCTTATGTATATGTATGAATGTAGTGAATTCATTCTTAACTACATTTATTTTAAACCATTATTAAAAATTCAGTGATTAATAAACCAGAAGATTTTGAGCAAGTTTTTAAGCATGATGTTGAGTTCATCAGTGCTTTTGTCCATTGTAATTCCTACGCGATGTGTCTAAAATTTTATAGGATACAGAATTTGGGTTATCTTTTTCTGTGGTTGATGCAGAAGTCTAGCTATTCTGTAATTATTATAATATGCAATAATGAAACAATAATTTCATTCCTGCTATGTAATGCACTCTACCAGCTTTAATTAAACCTAACAACCTCATTAGTGAATATCATTATATTGGCTTTAGGGAGGCAATACTATCTCCTGAATTAAGGATTATTACATGACTTTGGAGATTTGGCATACCAGATGTGCCACTGGGCTGCTGTTTGACCTTGGGCAATTCATTTAGAATCCCTGGGCCTCTTTTTGCCCACTGGCCAAGTGAGAACCATGGTGTTTAGTGTCTTTTGTAAAATGCTCTGCATTATATAGATTACCAATGTCCTGTTAGAGCACTGTATGTTTGCAAATGAACTAATAGAGACACAGAGAAGTCCTGCCCAAAATCACAGAATAAGACATTGTCTTTTCCTGGAATAAGGGTCCCCCCAGATGCTCAGTAACTTCATTAAAAAATAATTTTCCATGAATTATAAGAACATTCATTCCACACCACTTTTCTTACTTTGTGCTGGCTGTGTGGCCACCTGGAGCGCTCCCGGTGCTTGGGTGCCCACGCGGAGGCATGGCCTGGGTTCACATGCCCACTCACCAGTGGAAGAGGGTACCTCTTCTTCACCACTTCACGCATGTTTGTAAAAGAGGTTAGGTTGAGCTTTGGCTCCTCTTGCAATTTAATAGACTTTGGGAGCCTTGCCCAGGCTGCAGCAGAGAGCTTTGCCTGGGGGGATGGATGCTCGTGTCAGGCAACACCAGAGACCCCAAAAACTGGAGAGTTTGAACACAAAGCTGTTGTTGAGACTTCAGAACTGGAATTGGAGTCACCTCCCTGATGTGAGCATCTCCTAAGTGGTTGCTTTCCAACAGAAAAGGGGCATGTTTTTTAAAAGGAAAGGCAAACATGGCAGGAGAGGGTCCCATCAGGCTGCCAGCAGGTGCTGGGGACCGCAGGGGAAAGCATCAAGCTACCAGCAGGTGCAAATGCCTGAAGGAGGGCAGCAGCAGGTGGGTACCACAGCAGGGGTTGATAATACCTGAGCTACTGGAACTCACTTTTCCATCAAGTGTCACATAGTTGGTATTGTTACCAACAGCAGGGTGCCTGTTTTAACAGAACTGATTTTTCTAGCTGCCTCCTTACTTCACCTCCCTCCCTGCAGACTGCAGAGGGTACAGCTGCAGAGCCCCCATCTTGCTGTGCTCTTTTGGATATAGAAGATGCTTCATATTCACATTTGTGGGGCTCCAAACAGTTAGCTCCAATGAGCACGATTCCTGGTGAAGCAAGCTATAGAGGCAAGCGGGATGGGGCTGCTGAAGTTCAAACCACTGACTGGGGTGCAGTATGTACAAAACCGTTTGCACCTACCACCATTTCTGGCAGCTTTAAAGTGAGAAGAACCAGCTGGGGTATAAGGACCATTGACATCCTTGGTGCTTGCAAGGAGATTGCTAACTGTTTAGTGGTTGCAGCAAACTGGTCATTCATTGCTACTAACTGGTTGTAATGGCAGGAGAGCAGTATGGAAATGTAGATTTGTCAGAAATGCACAGCCATAAACTTCAGGTTATGAAAAAATGCCTTTCACATGTGAAATGGTGCATGGAAAAAATAACATAAAATATTTGTATGTTAGTATGTTTAAGATGGTGGGTGTCTGACTTTCTCTTCTTGTTTACAGTAGCTTAAATCTCAAATATCCATTACACTTAAACTCATATCGCCAGTGTGAAACTCCAGTGAATTTAAGGTTTGTGCCTCCAGTCTCAGGGGGGGTAGCAGTGGAAAAATGTGGGTGATTGCAAGTTGCAACATGAAGTTGCAATCTTTTCAGATTTACCCTCTAGTGATTTAAAGTGATTCATTCATCATGTTGGCTCAGTCCCTGGTTTCTTCTGAAGCAAGAACATGCCAAAACAGAGGGTCATTTGAACATCTGTCTACTTTCAAATTTGACTGCCACATTTTCCCAGTAAGATGGAATCCAAGCAAGCTTTATCCAGTTTGGGCTTTGATACCCAAGCTGGCTATCTGTGCTTCCAACTGGACCTATGAAATGCAGTTAGCAACACCATCATTGTTATTATTAGAAGATATTAATATTCTGCATAGAGTGACCAGTCAGGAGTGGCCAAAGATGCTGAGCTCAGACAGATTTTCATTATGGAATCCCAGTGGCCAACTCTCCAGTTTTTCCCCTTGCTAAACTTCATACAAATATGTTTATACCACCGGGTGTACAACCAGCAGACTGAATGTCAAGATGCGCCTTCCGTGGAGCAATGTGCCTAAGCCCCAGCCTTGATTCTGGGTATTGATTCCCATGCTGATGGTCTAGTTCTACCTTGGTGTCTGTATCAGTCTGTGCCCTCAGGCGGCCACAACGCCTGTGCCCTGGGTGGATTCCTTGTGTGGCACAGGCTGCAGCTGCTCCGAGTGCGGCAAGCAGCTTCCTTCTGACCCCCTACACCCACCGGCTGAGCTAGTAGTATGGGGGTGTCTCTGTGACAATTATCTGTGGCAACTCCTGACATGCTAATGGAGAATCCAAGGAAGCTAACTCAGGGAAGACCACAAGAATTTGTGGATCACATAGTATCTCCCTGCATCTGCCGTGCAGATAAGCAGCATACCTCCGTACAGCTCTGCCCTCCACCTCCGGCGGCACGTCATGAGTTCATCGCCACCACATCCATCACAGGTCTCTGCCAGCCTGTGCAGAGTTCAGCTTCACAGCAAAGGTTTTTGCATCTCCCACTCGGAAGTGTTCCTTTGCTGGCATGTATTTGACTAGCATTTATAAACAGTTTTGTCTCAATATTAGCTTGGTTTCCTAAGAAAACAGATGAGACTGCAGCAGTCACCCATCTATCTGTATCCACCTGTCTTTCCATCTATACAGCTGCCTATTATTTACCCTCCAAAAAATCTTTTAACTCCCTTAGATATTTTTTCAGCTACATTTGATGAAGCATTAGAGAGAGCTCCGCGGCATGAAACTCCCAACCGCACTGTGAAAATCATTGGGATAGTGGCATCACACAGCTGTACCTGGGGCTCCCACCCCTCCAGAGGAGCAGCCACCACCTGGCCCAGCAGCACACGTGTTGGCCCTGCAGCACTGGCATCAGCAGCACCATTGCCACCACTGTGTGCCAGCCTTCACCCAGCCAAGAACCCTGGCTGCGAGAAGGTAAACACTGGGAATAGTGGAGGAACTATAGGACTATAGGAAAGGGGTGGGTTTTAAGGAAAAGTAGGACAAAAATCTCTAGAAAGTAGGGGAAAAGCCTTCTCTTGTTCCTCTGCGCAGCAGACAATCTGACAGTTGTTATTTTTACCACATATTTCACTTCAGACTAATAGAATGAATTGAATTAGCCCATTAGATAGCAAGCTGTATTTGTCTAATGGTTTTTATATAGCACTGAAATCCAGATGACTGTTCCTGGTAATGCTTTCATTGCCAGTACAGATTGCTGTTGCATGAGTATGTACAAGTTGCCTAGGTACATTATATATAATTAAGGGTGAGCTCAATTATTTATCTTTCTAAAACATAAACTTTGCTTGTCCCTAAAATACAGATGCCTCATATAGCCATACAATTCCAGCAAATGCAAATGCATTCACAGACGGTCCAGGCTAGGAAATGTCATGAGCAGGTCACCAGCAAATTATACAAGAGGCATTTTCATTTAATGGATCCTGGTTCTGGAGACAGTGTGTAGGTGCTGAGAGAACCCTCCAGTCTCCAGCTTGTCCTAAAGCATTGGAAATATTAATGAAATCATGCTCACAGCACATCTTCATTATTATCTTTTTTTTTTTTTTTTTTTTTTTTTTTCAGGAGAAAACTGAGGCACAAGAAAAAAGAGCCTTGAGCAAAAGGGTGTTTAGCAAAACTGGGCATCAAAATGCACTCATGAAGATCCTAGTGTTTACCCTTCACTCTGAGATCATCCTTCCATGATTCAGGAACTGTTTCATCATAGATATGCAGGGGGTGAGAGAGAAACAGTTCAATGGGAAGATTTCAGCTGTGACTGCAGCCGGAATTGGCCACAGTTCCTCGTGCTAGAGGTCATGAGTTTGACAGGTTTCTGCTGTACAAATCCCACAGCAGTACAGAAGCAAAAACCAGATGATTTCCATCAACTTCTTATAATTGTAAACAAAAGACAATGAGAAACATCAGGGAGTCACATTTCACTGGAGCATAGAGACAGTGGGGGGCATAATTAGCATTGGAATCACATCTGCATCAAATTGAAAATTAGTAAAAATAAAGAAAACTCTTCACTTTGCCACTTCTCCGATGAAAAGCAGCAATTCCTCTATGCATAGCATTTTTTATTAAAATTGCTTTCTTACTACTTGCAAGATTTAAATAAAAGATCCGTAAAAATAGACAATACATTTTTGCAGCCATCTGAGTATATGTTCCCCACATGTGCTATTCATGCTCTTAACAAAGAAGGGTGGATAGACACCTAATTGTTTCTGGATTATCATCTTCCAGCAGCAGCCAGATCAGCTTTTTTGCTCCTTTCTATTAGATTATGATCCCTTTAAGAAAGCTGATGCCGACACAAGTCACGCCTCAGAAAGATATAATGGAAAGCAGGAATTTGCAGATCCTCTGTTTGTCTTCTGCCCTTTGAAACCCAGACAGACTGCGCAGGGCTTGGATGTCTGCACCGAACTGGTTTTGGGGGAGATGTGCTCTCCTGCACAGAGTACCGCCCTGGGATTCAGGGCACCGGGAGCTCTTCTGCCCCTGTCACTGGCTCATGGGTGACCTTGGGTAAAAACTCACTTCAGTTCTCAAACCTTGTTTTTCCTCAACTGTAAAATGATGTCAGTGATGCCAAAGCCCTATATGAATATTATGGATTAAAAGATGTCCTAAGAGCTACCTATGCATTACCACTCCCTGGGATGATGGGAAACAGGAGGGGATCAAGCCCCTATAGATGTTCCAGCCTCCTTCGTCAAACACATCTTGAGACCTAGGTGAGGTGCATAATGCCTGCTTAGGAGCATCCATCTGAGACACAGGAATATCTAAATCGTTGACTCCTATCCCTGCTGGGGCCTCCCAGGGTAGCTGGCTGGGAGAATGAGAAGTCCTGTAGGACAATGTGAAGCTCTGTGCCACAGCAGGGCCCTGCCTAGAGCCACCCAGCAAGGACACAAAGCTCAGGGACGTGCCTGGGCACCTCTGCCATGTCCACCCTGGACACCTGACTCAAGGCAGCACGTTTGTTTCCTCAATCCATCTACGACGGGGAGCACAAAGCACTCCCCTAAGCCCAGGGACTGAGCTAAGTGGGGCTCGGATGTGAATTGTAATTTAAAGCTTTTACCTAACCACTCTGCTAGCACTGATCAAACAGTGGAAGCTGAGCTGACAGGTTAATCCCATTGCCAGGAGATTTCAGTATTTCCAAAGCAGGTTTTGTCTGGATTTGGAGTGAAACCCCTGAGGCTGCCATTCGTCTTGGGAGGGAGCAGAGTCCTTGTGGGCAGCGGAGCTGGTGGAAAACAAGGCAGGGTTCAGCCAGGCCGATGCTCTGCCAGAGCTGTTTCTAAAACTAGCCATGTATGGAAGGCTTCGACCTTGTCAGCTGTCATTTCCAACAATAAAAATGCTTAGTACATTTTTTTTTCCTCTTTCCTGAGCAACTCTATTCCAACAATACGCAATAAGCATTTGTCCAAAAAGATATCTGCAAACCACTAAGCTTGCAAGTTTGCCTCTAAAGACTCAAAAGCTTCACGACCTCTTTGAACATTTGAGCTGTCTTATTCTGCTGTTTTTCTGACGATGTGGAGAAAGGCCCAGATGAGAACAGCTGTTCTACAACAGTTCTCGACATAGATGAGATGATCTTACCGCTGCAGCTGAGCACTCATCCTGCACACCTCCCTCTGGTTCTGGGTCTGATCCATACTCACACAAGCGTGAGGCCAACTTCTGTCTAACTTTTGAATGCCACTGAAAACCCACAAGAAATAATCGCTCTTCCTGAAAATGACTTGCCCCAACGAGTGGAAATCATTTCATAATAGCTTGTAAGATTATAATTCCTCGCTATCCAAGCCCCAGTGACACAATAAGATAATAAATCTCACTGAAGAGTGATCTGTGCTGTAATTGACAGGAATATGTAGGCAGAGAACGTAAATCTCAAAGTATATCTGGAGCATCTGGATAGGCGATATATGTGCATGGTGAAGATGACAGAACTGGGCATTTTGCACTTGGCACGATTAAAATTTGTTTGTCAAGCTTAATTATAAACATAAACTCTAATGTCAGTTTTCCGTTCCTCATTTGAATGCAGTCTGATAATTTCATCGGCGCTGATGATGATTTATGTGGCTGAAAAGTAACATTAGGTCGCAATCCTGCTTTCTCAATTTGGTGCAAACATCAACAGCATCTCTAGATCACCACTGTATCACTCCAGAAATCACTGTACATCTGACACTGCAGAAAGTCTGTGCTCTCTCCCTGACACACACACAGGCACACCCTGGCTTGCGGATCATTTTACCAATTTCCACATGGTCAGCTGAAAAAAGATTGCATTCCTTGCCAGACCACAAAACTGTGAGAGGGTGAATACTTGTTAATAAAAAAAGCAGAAGCACTTAAAGAGATTAGCACACAAATAAACCATTACAAAAAATAGGTAGAGTTTCTATTGCAAAAACTGTTCTAAATCTCCTGGGTATTGAAAAATAATGTGCATTTTAACACATTTTCTTGTTTCAAAGCATGCTATTAATAATTTCTTACCAAAATATTAGGTAAGAAAGCCATCATTTGTAACTGTAAATTAATGGCAAATCACAACTTAAATGAGATGGGAAAAAAAAACCTGCTGTCTTTTGTGAGTCTCTCCCTAAATATTTCCTTTAAGTTTTATAAAAGGAAATATTTTGCATCCAATAAAAGCATGTTTTGTAGCTAGTTAGGTTGATTTGCATATTGTTGTGTAACAAAAAGAAAACTGTCTCATCTCCCTTGGTGTAAGGAATGACTGGAGGTGGAATTCCTCAGTGATGCCAGTCTGTCCTTACTTTCGCTTTCTGTCTTCAGGCCTTTTCTCGGTTTTTGATGTTTTCCACCAAGTCAGGCAAGAACTGTCTCTTGTATTACTTAAAACCTTCTGCTTGTCCTTCATACTCATCCTCCCCGAGCAGGAGGTTGAATTTAATACAGATGGAAAGGATGACTGTGATTTGCTGCAATGTCCGAGAGACTGAGGCACATGGGCCCACAGAAATGTTACTGGTTTGTGCATTTTTCCTTCTCTAGGCAATTCAGAAAACTCTTAATCAGTCAGGCATAGTCCTACCAGCACTGAACAACCCGTGGTAGAGCTTTACAACACTGTACTTCACCTCCCGGTCTTTTTTGTAGGAAGAGTTGCAAATGTATCCACAGATGTTTGTAGGAAGAGTTGCAAATGTATCCGCAGATGTCTTATGATTTGAAAAAATAAGGATTAAGATCTTTGAACCTTTGGCTTGATTATCTCCTGTGATGTCACTTTTGTGGCAGATTCGGGGGGGGGGGGGGGGATGTGTGTGATGACTTTTCTTCTTGTAGTTGCATGCTGCTTGTCCTTACTTGAAGCTGTGTGCTGGGCAAACACATCACCAGGCACAGTGCTGGCAGCTCTAGGTTTGGTCTGCAGCTTAACAGCTAGGCCTAAAAATAATAAATAATGTTAAGATAAAATTATTACTTCATGTCTTTAGAATGAAAAAAAATATTTTACATATAACATGCTGTATTTGTGAGAGGAAAAGCCTTGTAATCAATCATAGCATACAAACTGTTCCAGATATACTATTTAAGTGCTTTTTGAAGGTAAACATGTTATTATGCCTTCACGACACTAAAAGAGTTTATAGTCTATCACAAATGTGCAAATCAGGTTTCTATGCATGTATCCTTTGGTTTCACGGTTTCCTTTTCTTCACTTTAAACATATCTGCATTCAAGGAGTCCATATTCCATATTATAACATCAAGCTGTGGGGAATGAGTTTACAAACTGAGGTTGGTTTTTGAGGAGTGCTTGCATGCTTGGTATTTGTGTTGATGTTTTTCATAGATTTTTTTAATGTATAAAAAGGCCATGCGATTGGAATAAAACTATACACACTCAGATATTCTGAGGGTGTTTCAGATCCTGGAGAGGGGGAATCCTGGCAAAACACTTGACCTTACTTTGAAAGCCACAGAAGACTCCGTTCAGGGGAGGAAGGGAACTTATTGTACATAAATAAGCACTCGGTTCCTGAGCTCCTGTGGCACCGTAATGCTCAGCCCCACTCACTGCCTGTAGCACTACTGGCTGACTTCTGCAGGACACATTGATTTATGGAGGGAAAGTTCTTATAAACAAGCAGGCAGCCTTATTTAGTGATTTACGACCCAACTTGGAAGAAAGAAAAGAAGTGGAAAGAACAAAAGTTAGGTCTCGATGAGAGAGCACAGCGCGTCTTCGCTGTACGAAGGCTTCAGCAACTGCAAGGACAAAACGGGTGATCCATTGTGTGGCACGGTGGAAATCTTGGCAGCACAGCAATGCAACTACACGGGAAACAAAGGCGTCACAGTTTGAAGCTCCGACACATCCCCAGATCACAGGAAAGGCTTCTCACCTGGTGTATGTCTGATTGCAGGCTTAACACTGCATCTGATTAGATGTGTCAAAAAAGTAAAGCTTGCAAAAATCGTTTCACAAGTGCTCTGTTCTTTGAGGGGAAGAAATTCTTCCTTCAAATGTATTACAGTTCTCCTAAGGATGCACATGGAAACACATTCCAAAACGTCCTGCCTGGGGATTTAGAAGCTTCAGTGTTGTGATTTCTCCTTTACATCATTCTCCTGTGGGTGCAGCTGAACAGAAGGCAGTAAAGGCAAACTGTAATGCTGGAAAGTCAAGAAAAACAGAACTGTTGACCCTCTAGCCAGTTAGTAAATAAAAAACCCCTGGGCATAGCAGGGAAGCACATCCTCCCCCCAGACTTTGGTTCTTCAAGGACATTAACGTGGGCTGATTTTCATGCAGTAACAGTTTGCTCTTGCCAGTGCATGTCTAACAGTTCACCCTGTGGCTCTGCTCTATTAGCAGTGATGAATTCCAGTCAAGGGAAGCAAGTTAAGCTGCAGTATCTCTTGAACTTTAAGACAAGACAAAGCATTAATGAGAAGCATCATCGGCTTATCTCCACAGAGTGGTGCCTGATGCTTCCTTTGTTTTCATGCCCCTGTTTTGTGATTTGCAAGTTTCTCTAGAAACCAAACCCTCCTTTTCCCAGTGTTGCTCTCTGGTCACAATAGACCCAGCGTATTTCTGGGAATGATTTCTTGTTAGCTGCACCTGTACTAGTAGCCACCAAGAGAAGGAGAGTGTAGAGCACAGAGAGGGTAGCCTGCCAGGACTGGCCGTTAATTCAATGGTACAAGGTGGTTTAACTGCTCAAGGCTGCACTCTCCATACTGCCATGGTAGTGAGCTGTAGTGACACCCTTGCTTTCTGCTTTGAGTGCTTCATCTCCCACTTCCATTCCTGACCCTTCCAAGAAATATTCAAATAGGTTTTCTGGTTGGAGGATGAGCTGCACTATACGTGTGTGTGTGCGTGTGTGTGTAGAGCTGGCAAGGAACAAAGACACACTGAAAACTCATTAGACTAAAAAAATCACCCTACTGTACTCAACATAAAAGCTAGCAGCAAATTTTGAAACCCACCACAAAGGCTGAGAAACTGCATGTTAAGGCACAGCACCCTATGCTTAACCCACATCATCCTGCCTTGGGGCTGCGCTGTGCAGTGTGCCGCAGAGCCACAGCATGCCTGTGGGAATGAACCAGCGCTGCTAACACGATCTTCAGGTCCCGTTTGGTAAGCGGCTGGAGGGTTCCTGTTTTCTCCTGTGCTTCCCCTCCCACTGGAGAAGCTCCCTGTAAACACTTGCAAAGTTACCTGATTTCTTCCCTTTCCAGCCTGCCCTCACACCCCTGCTCGGGCGCAAGAGCAGCAGGGCCAGCAGTGAGCCCAGCAGCCCGCCTGGCAGGCTGGTGCGCAGTGATGCAGCCTTTCCTCGTGGGACTGGCGTAGTTGTTGCTTCTTGCCTGGCAGTTGGTTTGCCTGCTGGGGCTGCTTTTTGTTCTGTTTGTGCAGTGGCTGGCACAACGGGGTCCAGGTGCAGCGTTTTTAAATAATGCCATCATGCAAATGGGAAGACACATCCCCATTTGCCTTCCGACAAAGCGGCTGGTTTAGAGCCATCTCTGCAGTAAAATGAAATGAATCTTCACATTTTTCATATTGAGGCATGTGCTGTTTGCTAAGCAACTGGGCATTCCTGTGCAACTGTCACATCTTCAGGAAGATTGCACCACCTTTGCCCAGGGCAGAAGGACTCACACCGAGTTGGCAGTTTGTGCTGTTCTTCTGCTTCTCTTACTCATGCCCAGGGAAAAGTTGATATGTAGCACCAGACTTATTTGAGATGGATGAACCAGGACGATGAGCAGTGGCAAGGCCATTGCTCAGAGCTTAACTGTTGTCATTGGAGTATTTAGAAGCATTCGGCTACTTTTCCTCTTTAACTTTTTACTGATTTCACAGTACTTTTGGAGCTAGAATTTTTAAAGCCAAACTAAACGTGATTTCCAGGTGAGCCAGGAAAGGTGTTTTTCTTGGCCTCGTGTAGCTGAAGGGCTTCTAACTGTGCTGTGGCTCTATGGTGCTTGATATGAGTAACAATAAATGAACTCCTTATTGTGAATGGCTCTGCCTTTTGCTGTAATACCAATAATTGTATGCCTTTTGTTGCTGTTGCCCCTAACACTTGAAGAAATTTATGGGTAGAAAGATGAGGTAGGTTGTAGACAGGTGGGGTCAGTCTCTTCTCCCGGGTAACGAGTGACAGGACAAAAGGAAACAGCCTCAAGTTTCTCCAGGGGAGGTTTAGATTAAATATTGGGAAAATTTCTTCCCGGGAAGGGTGGTGAAGCATTGGGACAGGCTGCCCAGGGCGGTGGTGCCGTCGCCATCCCTGGAGGTGTTTAGAACCCGCGTGGACGCGGTGCTGAGGGCCGTGGGTTAGTGCTGGGCTTGGCAGGGCTGGGGTAGCGGCTGGACCTGATGAGCTCAAAGGGCTTTTCCCACCTAAACGATTCTGTGATTCTGTGATTCTGTGAACATCATTTGGAGTCACTTGTGCCCTTTGCTGAAGTTTCTTTTCTTCTAACACTTGCGCTCTCCCTCTCATTAGGTTTGATTCAGAAATCATGGGAATTAGCCTGATTTCAATGAACTTCATATTCCTTTCTGGGGAACTGGAGCATGAGAGGAGAATGGAATTAATTTCATCTGATTTTAGCTGGATAAAAATAAGACAAGACATCTCTTCTGAATCAGTCATTCAGGCCCTGCAGTCATCAGTGGAAAGCCACCTCTGAAGAGTGGCTTAGGTGAATACCACAGCAGACATCCAAGGCCCATGGATGTGTCCTCTGGATGTGCTTGTGTCCCTCCATGCACTATGGAGGGAGTCTGGCTAATATGATTGCATTAAATTCCTCACTTTTGGACTACTTAAATCCTCTTTGGGTCCCTGGATCCCACCCGCAGTGCCTGCGGTGGTGCCAGAGAGGGCTGTTGGATCAGTTTACTGTTGTTGGTTGCTTCTTTCAAGGATGTCTGGAAAAGAAGCTGTGTGTCAGGGTTTCTACCCATGCCTACTGAGTGCACTCTGTGCCAGTTAGATCCCACAGTATTTATGCACAGGGCCTGGGCTGAGCCAGTCCCTCCAGACTTATGGGGTCAGGACTCTACTGTATTCCCACAAATGGAAGCTCTCTGTTTAGCTCCTGTTGTTTGTGTTTCAGCAAACAATAATGATCTGAACCGGGGAAATGCTTGCTGCTAGTATCAGATCAGCTCCTGTGGAGATGCTTGGCTCTCACTGTAGTCTGTACACATTGTGTAGGATATGCTCGCTGTGCCCATGGTCGAGTAGGATGAGGGCTTTTGTGGTGAGTCTGATGCAAAGGTAGGTTTAGTGGGAGAACTGTGCTCCCAGTCACTGCTGATGGAGTCCCCAGGAGGAAAAGTAAAGTTCTGCTGGGCAGCCCCTTTGTCCCCTAGGCAGCTACAAACCACTTGAAAAATCCTACATTTTAATCAGAACACAGGTCTTACTGCCATGGACCGAAAACCTCCTTGTGCCTTGCTCATCTTGTAACCACCTCTGACAGCGCAAGGGCATCAGGCTCACTAAGCACTCATGCTGACTGATCCTTCTCCCAGCTGCCTTGTTCCACACACAGCACAAGTCAGCAGTGCAAAAAACTGGATGTCCTCCTATTCATGACACAGGGGCAGGATTATTTCTCCCCGTAATATATGTTTTTGGCCCTCAAAGTCCTAAGATTCAAATAATGTTGCTTTTGCAGCTCCCTGAGCAAGCATTCAGCAATTTAATAGACCTCACCATTACTATATTTTCACTGATGTCTCCCCCGCATTCTTTTCATGCCAGTAGCTTACTTGTTTTTCTATGCCTAGGTTTTAGTATAATTGTTTGACCATAACTGTTTGTAATGGGCATCACGAGAGATGGGGAGCTCTGAAAACCTTTGCAGTGGAAGGAATGCAATAGCAGGTTCCTTTACCCAGGCCAAAGCCTCGATTGGCATAAGTCAGCACAGTTTCGTTGCCAAGCATGAAGTTTTCACTTGTGTACATCGGCAAAGGATATGTAACTGAGAACTTCAGTCCCCTGTATAACAAGGTTAATTTTTTTCTCTCTTCTTGTTTCTGAAACCACTGAAGCTTTCTTAAATCTAGCTCAGTAATTCTCATTTCATTGAGTCAGAATTATTGGCAATCAAATTAATCTATAATGAATAAGAAGAGAGTCTGAAGAGAGGTTTTCTAGTTCGGGTATTTTTTTGGTGTCCTTTTCAGTGTCCTTCCTCAGTCCTAACTCCCTCCCTCCCTTCTCTGAAATCGTTCATGCCAATGGCTCTGAAAAAAATGGAAAACAGAGTATGTTCTTCTGTTTTGGTATTTTTTTCCCCAGGTTTATTAGCTAGCACTGTATACATCATCATAATTGTGGTGAGATGCTGTCAGTATCGCTGACTAGTTTCACAGATTGCTCTGACTGCTTTCCAAGCATCACTAAGAATAGCTCGAGACAGTGATGTATGGTACTGAGTAGAAAGCTGTCACTACAATGGCTCCTCTCTTCCCATGAACCTCTATCAGGAATCACAAAAATGTTAGACTGGAGAATTTCCTCTGAAAGTTTGGGGTGGGAGAGATGAGCAAGAAGAAGCTGGGGCGCATATTCTGTGTTCCTTATATCCTCTGGCTCTGAGTGACACCGAACGCAGATATCATCTAAAGCGGGTTATCAGTGCACTGTTTGTTCATTCTGAGCAGGCAGTTTATTTGTAATTGTTAATCTGTATTGTTGCACTACCCGAAAATCAAAGCAGAGGGCATTTGCTAGAGTAATGACCTTGTGAAGAAAAACAGCCCATTAAAGCTGATGTTTATTATGAAGGGTTCAAAAACGGCTATTTCATACAGTATTTTTTGTGTCCTGCACTTACAGAGACAGATGCAGCAATAAGTGCTGCATGGCTAGAAACCACACAGACATATGTGCACACTCTTAAAGGTCTGCTGTCAATAAACACAAGTTTTAGAGCTGTGGGCAGTTCTTGAAAAGTGTGCAAAGGCTTGCCTGTTGTTTCTTTTGTTTGATTGTTATGCCTATTAGTAAGAACACAGCTAATTAACAGCAGACTAGCTGTCCCGCTCATGAAATCTGCAAACCTGCCACACAGCTATAGTGAAAGATAGTGAGTGCCTCTGGGGACAAGAAAAGTATATTTTTTTTCCCCACAGACTTCTTTTGTAAGAACAAGCGGACAAAGACAATCCTTCTACTGGTATCTGTAAGCCTTTACCAATCTGTCCAAAACCTGTCTTTAGGACAACAGGCTGAAGTTCATGGTAGAGCTCAGCTGATGATGTTTTCCCCCGGTCTTTCTCTTCCTTTTTCTTTCCCCTGTCAGAAAGGCAGCCATTAACCACCCTGCTCCTTCTTGGCCCCCGCTGGGTGGAGCAGAATGGCAGGCACACCTCAGGGGCTGCCTCCATGTCCCTGCCCGATGGGGTCAGTCCCTGATGGGGTCAATGCTAGTGTCTGTGGAGGTTTGTGTCTTGAACCGATACAAGGGAAGGTGACTGAGTGATGTCTGGTCCTAGGCAAAGATGGCCTGGGCTCTGTTCCCAGTTCTGCTGTGCCGTCTCTCTGGCACACGTTTGCCTGTGCATCATTTTCTTTGGAAACAGTAAATAAGGAAGGGTTCAGCTAAAAAGGACAGCTGACCAAAAGGGTGCTGCCTCCAGTGCTCAGCCCCACCGGCCAGCACGGGCAGCAGGGACAGACCCCAGAGCGACAGAGCTGGTGTCCAGAAGCCATGCTCTCTCTGCAGCAGTGGGTCACTCTGGAGCAGGCTGAGCTCCCCTCAGCAACTGGGGTGCATCTTCTGGTTGTGTTTCATCCCAAACGATCCCAGCCCATGCACTTGGAGGGTCCCTGCCGTGTGAACCCATGCACAGCAGGGGTGAGTGCCTGGGAGAGCCAATCTAAGACAGAAGCATGGAGGTACTGCCCTGGCCTGTACAAAAAAGCTCTTGCTATCATTTTTTTGCTTGTAATCTGCCTCTGGGTGGGCTTTTCCTTAGCCAGACACTATGCTTCGACTCCTAGGAGAGTCTCCTCCTTGCAGAAGAAGTGGATGCGGTTGATTGCTATAGCCCTGATGCTGCCGCAGCCAGGCTGGGAGTCCCACTGAACAGCTGTACAGCGAGGATGGGGATGTTTACCTACTGCTAACCAAAGCAATGTCTGTAATGTTGTTTGTGACCCTTGTGTCCAACTGCCCCCTGCCACTCAGAAGCCTGCGGAAGGGGTTCAGGAAGGCAGAGACACCTCCAGAGGTTCCTGCACGCTGCTTTTCATCAGGAGTCAGAAGTCGAGGCAGAGCCTCTCATGGGTTTTAGGAGGGGAGAAGGCTCCTAGCCCACACATTCTGCAATAAGGAGGAATCATCTCCACCAGGTCTCTGGAGGCAGCTGCAGTCTGCTGTTTCGATGGAACAGAATCTGCAATTTTCCCCAGTAAACGCTCCCAGTTGTAGCAGCAATTCTAAGTCACGTCATGTTTTACTAACTTTGCATGCTTTTTATACCGAGGCATCATCAAAGGCATGCATATGTCTTGATTCAAAGTTATTCAAGATGTGGAGCCTCCGGATTTTATCAATGGAAAAGCACATGTTCACCTACAGGACTTTTTTTAAAAATGCATTTCTTAAAATTTATTTAGAAAGGCACAGAGATGCTCAGATGTGCTTCTATCTAATGCTTGGCTGAATGATTGCAGCTTTAAAAATGCTGAACTCCACTCTCTTCAAAACCAGGTTTTGCTCTCTACGAAATCTACAAGCAAAAACAAATCCAATCAAGCTTGAAACGTCTGGCCCCAGTCGTTGCCAATTCACGTGCCCACGATTTTTGGTTTGAACCTGTGTGAAGGTACAGTGCTTCCTCCTCCACCCCAGACTGGCAAGGCTCGAGGGCAGCTTGGGATGGTTTGGCTTAGAGTCTCTAAACTGAATTGCATTTACAAGGAAAAGATCCCTCCTAAAATAGTTTCTTTGATACAACCGTGTTTGCCTGAAAAGCAGAAAGGGCCAGAGGGAGCCCGTGGACCTTCACTAATGCTATTCAGGGTCCAAACCCACCTCCTTCACATGCAGGTCTCATTAGGCAGCATCAGACCGTGGCTTCAAGGAGGTATTGCTGGTGGGAGCATGAGGTAAGCATCTTCCTGGGGTGCCCAGGGCAGCAGCTGCCGGGGGTCAGGGCTGCCACATGTGGAAGAATGCCCTCCATGGGGGCACAGCGATGGTGGGTGGCACGGCTGTGGCTGTGACTGTGACTTCAAGGAGGCTGCAGCAATGCAGCTCAGTGCAGCGTAGCCATTGATGTGGCTCCTGGCACCACATCTGAGGAAACTGCTGCACCGCAATTATTTCACCTCAGGCATTTTACACTTGAAACAGCCAAAATTTCAGCTGGTGTTGGACTAAAAATACCCTGTTTCCATGAAACCATAGCCCCTCCCTGAGATCCGTTTACCCCGCAGCAGCAATGGTAAAGCACCCAGAGGAAAGTATTACTGGGAGTCCAGGAGTATGCAGCAGATGAACTTTCCAGCCTGAGAATATCCTTCATTTCTCTAACTTATCTAAGATCCAGCCTGTAAATCTGATGGAAGAACAGAGCTCTAAGAAATGAAGCCAAGTGAATATATGTAAAATGAAGGATTAGCTTCATTTGATACTGTATAACAGCAGACCTGTGTGCAAAACTGTACTTTTGAGATAATCCTTCTTTCCTCCCTATCCTATTTCTACTTCGGAAAATTTCATATGTCCTGTCCAAGCTTATGGTATTTTTAAGAGATAAGCATGTCATCATCCAGCATGGAGTAAAGGGTATGGAAGGGAGAACAGTCTATATGTTTAATACAGTCTCACTAAAATGGATCCATTTTATTCTTGATGATAACAATGTGTTTAATATCCTTATACAGTGAGGCATTTTGTATATGACCATCAGAAGCATAGTTAATGTGAAACAGAAGCTTATACCCAGGGCTGTAACTATGTAAAACAGTCTTTCTCCAGCCCAGCTCCTCAATCACACACTGAAAGCTTGCCCCAAACTTCACCCTGCAGCACACCCCAGACTACCACCACTTTTATGATTCCATGGAAAACACTACTCCAGGCACCAGGTGTCAGGGGCATAGGGGTGCCAAGGAGCCCATGCAACCTCCCCACGCACCAGAATAAAAGCAAGGACCGTGGTCCTGCAGATCCTGCCCCTGCTATCTGGGGAGGCAGTCTTCAGAGAGAAGGTGGGTGGGCTCATTCCCCACTCGTAGGTTTTGACCGTCGCAAAGGCAGACGGAGGTCTGCTGCAAATACCAAATCTTAGATCGGACAGAGGCAGTGTACCAGTGCAGAGCAGCGCACCCCTGCCTGCATGCAACTAGTTGCAAATGCACATGCCCAGAGTGGTTTGGTTGTTCTCAGTGCTCTAGAGCACACGAGTTGCCATCTGAGGTGTCGAACTTGCACAGATCCATATTGCAAGAAGCTAAGAAGGTATCTTTGGATGGAGCATAGCAAAACGGCAGAAATTACAGAGGAAAGAGTAGAAGCTGGGATGTCTTAAATTATTCCACTCTAATAAGTGCGTGATTGGTGAACTGCACAGAAAAAATACTGTACTTGCTTTTGCCAAGCAGCTGTTCTCCAAAGGCTTCCAAATCAGTGGGCTTGCACTCTTTCATCCTCTATGTGGTCCTGAAAATACCTAGGTATAAATATCACTCTTTCAGAGAAACAATGACAAATGCACGGAACAGCATCTCTAGCTACTGTGGAGTGAGTCCTGCTCCATATGCCAGGTAGTTCTGCACACCATCTAATATGGACCCAAGTTCTCAGATGCCCTTAATTTTTCAGATTTCAGGGAAAGGATTTAAGTCTCTGAAAGACTGCCTAAAGCTCTGGGACAAAGGCAGCAATCTATGCTCCGTGCCTCCAGCCCAGTGGAACTTGCTGCAGCCAAGGTAAAACCCGGTCTGGTGTGTGACACACCTTTCTCAAGGGTTAGCACAAAATGAGGGTAAGAAGCTTCTCCAGAAAATGACGACATTCCCAGTCCTCATTCCCTGCTGTGCTTACAGGCAAGGTACATTTCTGTGCAGTTTCCTTCCTTTGTATAAATGCAAGGCAAAGTACGTGCGTGTTTACATATGTATATGTACATACATATTTACACATAGAAGTATGCACACACACAAATGTACAGATATACATATATATACACACACATATAGTGTTAAAAAAATCTCAAAAGCGAACACTGTGCCGCGCACACACCTTCCTATGGGAGGAGGATGAGGAAGCAAGCACACGACAGATGTTGGTTGTATTGCTTAATGAACCGCTGTGAAGCATTATGCTGCTTAGTGTGGTATAACCAGCCCAGAATAAACCAGAATCAAATAGGCAGGACTGGGTGCCCAGGAGGTAGAGAAGAGGAGCCTGGGGAGAGAGGCAGCTGCGGGGGTCTGGGTGTTGGCTGGGGGAGGAAAACAGCTGTGCAAAATGGTGTGTCACAGCAGCTGGAGTGGGGTTTGGGAGTGCTTAGGGAGGGAGGCTGGGTAGGAAGAGAGGGTGCTAGGGAAGTGGGGAGCAGTATATTCCGAAGACATAATGTGAAGGTGGCATTTGGGGGAGGTGATGGAAAATGGGTACTTCAATCAAAAAGGCATGTAAAGGAGGTAAAGTGGAAGAAGGGAAGTTTTGCATTCACTATGGAATTTATGTTGGAACAGTGTTAATTGTCTTCTTTCCACCACTAGTCTGTAATATTACAGCAGGGTTGCCCAAACATCTCAGAGACCCTGAGGTGGGGTGTCTATTAGAGGTGAGCAGCAGCCAGTGTGACTGCACTGAGAGGTGACCACCAGAACCTCAAAAAAGCCTGCCGTTCTCCATCACATCCTTCACCTTTATTCTTGCTCCAGGCTCAGTCATGAAACTGGAGAAAACTTTTTCTGCAAATTGTTTAAGACAGAAGCAAAGGAATTGGTAGTTATAAATGGAACGGTGTGTCTTTTTTCATCTGCGTATTCACAACTCTGGAAATAAGCAAGAGCTGAAGAAGTAGTTATTGAAGCAGATGAACAGACACCATCATTTTTCAAGTTCTGCACATGAATATGGAGGAGGAATTAAATCATGGGCAGCGTGTGATATTTTAACCCAAAACTACAATTTGTCCGGAATATTTTCTTACAAGTTTGTGCTCAAGGAGGTCCTAAACCACCATCCATCAGAATATTTGGATTTCTGCTTCAAGAAAGCCAAAATAAAAGCATGAACTTGACAAATCAGATCAGAATGACCTTCTTAATGTTTGTTCTCAGCTGTGCTGTGGCCTGCTGCATAATTTGAATTTCATTTTAGTGACAGTCTGTTTTGCTATCCATCACTAAGCACCATGGAGCTACCTCCTAAAAGGAATCCTGGTCATTTTCTAAACATCACACACAGCAATCAACTGTGGTCCTGTAAGAGTACCTCTTACATGTAGCAGTCTGCTTTTATTTCTAATCAACAATATTTAAAAGTGTGAACAGAACTGTGGGGATGGAGCACTTGGAGTTTTGGGTTCCAACTTCATGCATGGGTAGACAAGTGACAATGTCGCACAAAGGCAATATACAGAGAGGCTACGGTCTAATCAGGCCAGGTCTTGTGATGGCACTATTGGGGTGATAAAATACACTCAGTATGACTTGCTGTGTGCCACATTAATATCAAAAGACAGAGAGAGATAAAAACTGGTTGTAGAAAAATGACATGATGGTGCTCCACACTGCTGCACTTACTTTCCCTGATTTTCAGATGACACCCAATAGCAAAAAGGAAAAACGTTTTGTTCATCACTGGTAGTCCTGCAAACAAAAATAGGCATCTATAACCCACTGATCCGCATGAAGTTTTGTCACTGGCTTCAGTAGAACCAGAATTTCCCCAAAGCTTCCTGGAAATGTATACATTTGGCAGAATGGAGTATTGATATCAAAGACTCAGCCATCTCTGACCACATCACCTGATGCCAAAGTATGTGCCGGTAAGTCTAGGAGACCCAGGTAAAACCAATGCCCCACGCTTTAGGAATTGAACACATAAACCTGCTTGAAATTCGACATAGGCAAGGTAACACCACCACTGTGGTAGCGGGGGAGGCAGATGAAGCAGCCCCCGGCCAGCCTGTAGCAGAGCTGGGGCTCACGCTGCGGTGCCCAAACCCAGCCGTCAGGCTGCCTGTCTCCCCGGAGAGCAGCCGTGGTCCATGGAGAGACGACAGAGCTCACTGGCACAGTGCATCCCCAGGCATTCTCTGAGTATAACTATAATCCAAACTGATGGGATTTTTGAAAAATGTTTTACCAACCCATCTATCTAGGTCTGATTTGATTCCACCAACAAAGTAGCTGAGTTTTCCTTCCTCCCTGCCAACACGAATGCAAACTCTGTAGTTGCAGGTGTCAAGAAATCTGAACATAATGTAGCAATGGGAAGGGAAGGAAAAGATATAGTTCCTCAGCTCCTACACATTTAATAATAATAATAAGATAGCACAAGGTAGGGCAGATAATACTGATCTACTGCAACCCCATCTGCATGTGTACATGAATATAAATATTTATAATTTTATCTGGACTTTATGGTTTATTCATTATATACATAAAGAGATAATGAACAACACATCTGCATGCTATGAATCCAGGTTTCATTGAGGGTTTTTATTGACAAAGTAGAGACAAAACCCCTGAGGATGAACCTTCTGCTCTCTTCCTAGTATACTATATTTGGGATGTCAGGAGTTTTTTTGTTAGTCTTTTATTTAAAATAAATATACAGACATCATGAGAGTAAGCATACTATCACACAGAGACAGACAGACAGACTATATCTTAAGTTAAGAAAACAGGGTTTTCCGCACGAATTATATACCTTCTTTGTTTTTTTCCTGTTACTGAGAAAATCAGACAAAACAGGAATTCACTCATTAAAAGTGACTGAAGCCATAGTTTTGCAAACGCTTTTCCATGACAATGGTTTAGAGCAGTGGAATAAAATTCAGAAGTAAAACTGCTCAAAACCTTCTCGCAGAAAGTAGTGATGATATATAGCTCTTGGACATGATAATTTTCACATCAAGTTTCAGGTGCAATTTTTTTTTAATCCTTCTGTAGTGCAAATAAAATATTATGGGTTTTCCAACAACAAAAACTGGAAAGCCTGTTGAGGTTGGGGGGGGGGGGGGGGGGGGGGGGAGGGGAACCACAGCAGAGCTAAAAAATCCTTTCCCTGCAATGTACTGGCTTTCTAAAGTGTGAATTGTAAAAACCAGTTACCTTAATTTCTTTTCAGTAAGAACTTACAATATCAAATCCAGGTGTAGAAGCAGTTCTCCTGGAGAAATACCCACAAACCACTCTAGTATAACCCAGGTGTGTAAAAAATTTTTTCCATCTCATGAAAATTTAAAACTTTTCCAGACATTTCAGCACAGCTTTGAACTCCAGTGAATATAACATCTGATTGCCCAACACTTTCAGTGACAAAGATCTGGTAGGTTATTAAATCTGATGCCTATACCAGTGGATGCTGTAATT
The DNA here is from genome assembly GCF_017639655.2 of Falco naumanni. Lineage (NCBI taxonomy): Eukaryota > Metazoa > Chordata > Aves > Falconiformes > Falconidae > Falco > Falco naumanni. The sequence goes on from NC_054059.1 coordinate 76,487,277, forward strand.
TCAGTGAACCCTCAGAGCGTGCCTGCAGAAGGTGTAGCTCTCAAGGCTATGCTTTCTCAGGTTGTAAGATGCACTAAATGCAAAAGTGAGCAAAAGCCTCTATGGTTTCAATGAATCTGTACTGTCCCATTTCTCTTAATTTGATGGGTAAAAATTCATACACTCCCTGTTAAATTTTGTAATTTAGCCACAGATTTTACGTCAAAAAGATGTGAATGTGCAACGTATTCTGTATATTGATTTGGAAACACTAACACAGTGCCTGGAATCTTGTGGTCCTCACAGCTGAAGAAGCCTGTGCCGCATCTTTTGTGGAAGGATGGGCCAAATGACCTCCAGAGGTCCCTTCCTACCTCAGCCATTCTGTTTCCAGTTTATTTATGCAAAATAAGCTCGCCGTGTATTAAAATTTGTCCCATTGGTGATGTGCCAGCCTGCAGTAAAACAAGCCAGCTGCAGTCTGCTGAAAGGGGTGCAAACAAAGCCAGAGGAGTGCAGAAAAGGGTATCTGTTATTCCAGCAGGTCAGCATCAGCCCCTCTGCTTTTGCTGTGGCCCTGGATACCTAGAAAATAAAATGTGAAAGGCACATAGTTTAGGAAAAACATAAGAAACTTTGAAATATATATCATATATTTAAATAATTCTTCATCAAATTTGCCTAGGACTAAAAAAGACTCAGTTCATTAGAAAGGACGCATTATAGATCTGTCTTGGCTGGTGCTGTAAACTTATTAGCAGGTCAGATTCAACACGTCCTGCAGTGCTGCAGGGAGCTGAGAAATCTGGTTCAGGAAAGCCCTTACCTGCACAGACATAAAGGGACAGGAATCACATTAAAACAGGTTACCCAGGCTATCGCTGCTGCCTCCGTCTGTTTTTCTCTGAGCACCTTCCTCTGGCTTCCCTGCACCCAGGAGCTTTTACAGATTTGGCTGCCTGAACCGGCTTTGCTCGTTATCTATATTGTTTCTCTTACATAAGGCTTTTTAATCATCAAGAGACAGTTTCTGCTTTCAGAAGAATGTATCAGCCCCCAAAAACATGCCCAGACAGCTAAGGGAGAGCACAGGCCCTTGTAGGGTGTTTCTTTTCATCTCCTGACTCCTGCTCCTTCAGGGACAGCAATCCCATAGATTTCGGGGGGGTGGGGGGGGTGGGGGGTGGGGGTGGAAATGCTCAAAGAGATCTTGAACCTCTCATCTGGTTTCTCTTCCTGCAACCTTTTCCTTTTCCAGTGCTATGGTAATTTTCATGCGAGGGGACTGGGGTGAAGGAACAGATGCTGCTCGTGTTTCCTCCCTGTTATCATCCCACTCCCAGTGATGCTCCCTGATGTAATCGTTCCGTTGTACAGCCGTGTTTCCTATAAAGCTGAACAATGAATAATGGATGCAAAAACTAAGTGGCGTTTCAGGTTCATTAGTATGCATATTGTTAGGAATTCGTTTCAGTAGGTGCTGTGAAGCCACTCTCCTCTCTTTGTATTTTGAGGTGTCGCTGCTTCAGGCTCTGCTAATGTTCATTTTGTATTCATTCATGTCTGTAGTTTTACCTGAATTGTAGGCTATTGTTCTTATTTGCAAAGCTTGGGTTTAATTTCCTGTAGGAAGCTTTTCTTTTGTCTCTAGGGCTCATTCTCCTATTATCATCCACCTTGAGAGTACTAAAGCAGTGTCCTGCTGGTAAAATATAATTTGTTTTGTAGTGTTCTAATGAAAATCTTACCACTTCTGTCCTCAAAAAAATAAAGATCAAGATTTTCCCACTTTGTCATTCTAGCTGTTGGTATCCAAGGCTTCCCCTCTCTTCATTCCTATTCCTGAATGTTAAACAGCCCATGAGTTCCCCAGCCACAGTCCTGCAAATCCTTGTTACCTTTGACCCACATCCAGCTGCTGGGAGAGGCTTTGCTGGTAATACTGGGCTGCTGAAAAGAATTCCTGTCGGCTATGCAGAAAGCAAGTCATGTAACACCATTTTCTTACGATGCTGGACAGAAGCTGCCTCCTGCTTTATTTCAGACCCCAGCCCCTGTTAGTACACCTTGCAATTATTCCCTTTATTTATATGATATACTATTTTACTCATTCTCATTAGGCTGTTCAATATCAACCCATTATCTTTCAACAGATTCACAGCAGATGAAACATTCATATTATTGCCCCTATTTTTATTTCTATTTTATGATATTCCTCGCACATTCAGACTCATGCTTTCTAACAACAGCATATCATTAGGCCGTGCTTTCAGCTATAGTTAACAATGAACTGATAAAATGCAGTAGGATGCTACAAAAAGTAGAGTCAATCCCAAGGTTTTTTTCCTCTCTGTCCTATCTGTATTGGACCAATGGTGGTACGGAGCTATCAGCTCAAGGAAGTACAAAATGAACTCTGGCAATAATGGAAGAAAGAGACAATAGTGAGCTATAGCCATGCTCTCCTAGGACACTTTGCACAAAGGAACAATCGCCCACAGCAGTCTCACTAAAATGGAATTTGCAGTGGATAATATTCGGTGTATGCACAGTGCATATAAAGTAATACAGTAGTTGCTGATAGCAGCTACTCTGTGCATGGCGAGGAACTCTTACTGAAACTGTTTCTTGTCTTTGAAGGTGTATGTAAAGCCTTCTTAACACTATAAGCAGCACTGAGTGTTAAGGATAAACTATTCAGACCAGGCTGCCAAAGATAGGTGTTGAAATCTGAGTACTGAAATGAGTCGTCCTACATTGGGTACCAGGAACCAGTGGCCACATTTTGAAAATGCTGGTGTAAGTGACTTTCTGAAGATGAAAAGGAGACCCTGTGGCAGAGAACAGGGTAAATCCTCTCTGCCCGGATCATCACCACCTTTGTTCTCCTTTTTTTCTTCCCACGGCAGTAAAAAAAAGTCCTGCTCTCCAGTTCCTTAGTCATATGAAGCCGTAAAGGCTACAAAACCAGGCTCTTCAGATGCTTCATCAGGAAGCTTGTAATCTTGACTGTATCCAGGGTGCCTGTTCTACTCATGGTGACAGCAGATGTGCATCCACGGGAACCTTCTTGCTAAGAGAGCCAAACCGCTCATCCCTGAGCAGAGTATGGGTGCCCACAGATGAGTAGATGGCATAGACACCTGACAGATCTAAGAGGTACAAGAGTGTGACATGTAGACATACCACATGAGGAGACAGAGATCAGTCATAAGCAGCTCACTTCCACTTTTAGTATGGTAAATTGCCAGCTTATGGTAAATTGAGCAGACGCTGATCTCTGAAGTCTGAAACATGAAAAACTTAAATCTTACAAAAATATTCTCAGTATGCAGTTCCACTGCAGACATTATCATGACCATAGGAACAGGCATCTTCAGAAGTATCAGAATCTCAGACATTGCATGTGCATGTTTCTGCATGGATATATACAAATACACTGAAAGAAACCCACACATATACACTGTAATATTGTTCATACATAAATATATACTCACATATCTCTCTAAATATAAACATGCTAGTCTCCACACATGTATGTATAGACAAGCAGAAGATGATTTGTGTGTAGATACCCTAACAGATATGCATATTTATCATAGTCTTTTAAAAACAGGTTTGCTCTTATTTATATAAATATCCTCTCTTGCATTTATATTTAAGGCACTGTACTCAGCCACATTTTTGTCGGTAAGGGACATCGCCAAGGATGCTTGCTGTTAACCTGATCATTTAAACTTTTTAAAGTATGGTTTTACTGTAAATTTATTTGGGAACTCGACTGTGTGTTATAGGAAGTAAGCAACCCTCCTATAAACTACATAACCTCTGTTGAAGTGGTGTGGGGGACTGATTTAAATCTGGACTAGGTTTATCCATCTGGGTCCGACCACACCAGCATTTGGGCACCCCAGAACCTCAGCAGAGGCAAAACTGAGTAACTGAGAGCAGAATATGCCCCAAATGCTAGAATGATCCCCTCTCTATTCATAATTAACATATCTTTTAGACCACAAACTTGCAAACTCCTGAACTGATAGTACTTATTTCCTTGTAGCTTGGTGCTGTACCACCCATGTGACGCTTTTTTCTCCAACTTGGTTCCACCACACTGGTGGAGGTCTGCGGCTGAACACCTTCAGGAGGCATGTCATTCACCTGCATCAAGTGAGCAAAAGGTGCATATTTTGCTGTTAGGGTTGCCTGGAGCCTGTTACAGTGACTGCCTGCTGAGGTGAAGGTCCCACTGTGCGTGCACCTGGTGCAAAGGGAGCTGTGATGCAAATTGGCTCCTGAGGGTGAGGACAGAAGCCCAGCTGTAGAGGAAGGAAGAGGGTGCAGCTCATTAAAGTCCCACCTAATTCTGTCTGCCATGAACAGCTCATGAAGGAGAATGACCGCACAGAGAATTGAAATCTCTGCAGAAGAGGGAGCATGACAACTCATTTTCATGTTCTGCTCCCAAAATGGCAGTGCCTGCAAATGGGCAGCGTGTTGTGCTGAGGGGCAGGCGGGGGCCAGCAGGATTGGGCTCTGTCTCATTCCTTCCCACAGCTTCCCACCCTTCCCTTGCATGCTGGCTCCCCACTCAGCCCAGCGGAGATGAAGTGCCTGGACACACTTGAGCCTCTGTGCTGTCACTGCTCTGCATGTGAAAGGTGGTGGGAGAGCTCCCCTGGCCTCGCAAAGGTGCTGTGGGGACAAGCACATTTCAGATTGCATAATTCAGATATTACCGCAACACACAAAGTACTCGGCTTTCACATATGCAGCTCCAGTTTGCAAAGCTGGAAATGAGCATGGTAGTTAATGTCTTTTCTTTCTTTTCTCTCTTGGCAACTTGTTCTTTGTTCTTGTAGTCTACTTGATTCCAGTTGTGGGTTTTTTTTTTTATTCCAGTGAAACATTTAATTTTTCTTTTTAATACATGCCCTGGCACTGAGCACCTGCTGCAATTAAAGCGCTGGTATTTGGCTCCTGTGAGGTCTACTCCATTATGAAGTCTTATCCATTGATTGTAGACTAATGAACCCATCAATTCATCACAGCACTTCTATTACCCTACTGCTGTTGTGGGATATTGTATTGCTGAGCTTGGGTAAGAGGACTGACTCTCTTGCTACTGCCCCAACTGTTGTTAAGGATGTAAAAAAGGTAAAGTAATCAGAATTCCAATACAGTTCAACTTTGTGGCCCTTCTGTGGCATGTTGGTTCCTCTATAGTAAGACTTTCTCATTGTCCTGGTTAAACCATGACACTCATTTAGAGCAAATCAATTTCAGCAATACTTGCTGTTCAGAAACAGTTGGTCTTGAGGAAGATGAAAGAGGGGAAGAGACTTGCTACTTTGCTGGGAAACAGTGAGTGACATAAAAACTGGATGATTTTTCTTTCACTCAGAAATTGTCTGGAGTAGGGCATCAGCAAAACCTAGGTAAACTCAAGGTAAGTAGAAACAACAAGAAATGGTTTCAACAGCAATAGCAACAGCAGCACTGTGCTTTTCTCCCTCTGTGTCAGACACTGGTAATTCTGTTTTTTAAAGCCTAGTCTCAGATTATATGTGTCAGATTTACTTATCATTCCATAAACTGTTGGGTTTGTTTTCAGATTTTCTGGTATTGTATTGATTCAGCACAGAAATGCAGAAATGCACAAAAGGAATTGGGAAGAAAATAAAACCTGGGACCACAAAAGGAATTGCCTTTAAGATACTGCTTTAAGGTCTGAGCAGTCAAGAACCAAATATAGTAGTTCCAGCAGTCTTCGTGTCTTTCTTGCAAAAATGTTCTGGTTTTGAATTTGGAGGGTGAATGCTAATAAAGGAACATACTAAAAAATTAGAGAAACAGACTGTTTTTTTTAATAGTGTCAGAGAAATCACAATGTGTATATAAGAAGCATGTAAACAGAGGGTCTGCAAACACAAAGGAGACAAATGGAGTTTTCTGAAAAAACAAGATGTCTACAAAAAAACATAGTTAACAGATAGGTATGAATACAAACTTTTCAAATTGTATTCCTTGCGAAAAAACTTTTAAATTCTCAATAATAACAGGTCGACTGAAGCGAAAATATAGTTTAAATTTAGGCAACACAAGCCCAGGGAAAAAAGGTTTATACATTCCAGAGAGTGAAATCCCTTTCTGTCCATCACAACCCCCATCTGAATGTAGCCACCAATTAATTTCCTTGGTTTTTAAGCCAGCTGTTACAACACATACAGTACTCAGAGTATCCGAGCATCTCAGTTCTAGGACTAGATTGTTCTTGTAAAGCATGTAATCTGATGCTGCGGTACAGGCAAGGGATTTGGGAAATGTGGGCATTTTAATACCATATCCATCTGCTGCACATGTCCTGACATAAGTTCTTCTGGATGTGGGAGACGGAACATCTATAGCAGGCAGAAACTAATCTTTAAAAACAAGGCAAACAATTAGCTAGTAAATAGTGGTGCTGCAAGTCTAATTAATTAATGTTTGCAAAATGTTCTGAGATTCCCCAGATAGAACATTACAGAGGTGAAAAACATTACAAGTAATCTTTACCAAAGTATTAATAACACAGAAGGTAGGAATGCAGCCTTGTTATCAAAAATGGCTCATAGTGGGTTTCTGTTGCAGCAGGTTTGTTAACAGAAGCAACTGACTGAAGAGAAATACAAGGCTCTGCTCCATGCTGTGGTGCCTCAGGAAGGCAGCAAAGCTCGTGCCCATCAGAAATTTTTGTTGCCAGTAGCCTACAAGGGAGTCAGGCACTCTGTCCACCTTCACACAGGTCCCTGGAGGTCTGTGAGCCGTTGGCCTCCTTCAGCCTCTCTCCTTGGTGTCCATAGTGACATCTTGTCACTGGTCTGCTATGGCAATCCATGAAACAAGCAAGTGGCTTAATAAATGAGAGAAATGCTTCAACTGATGAAACTTCTGGATGGGGTATGACCTCTTCATTTCAGAGGGTACAGGAAGGGCAGCAGAAGATCATCAGCCCCCTGGGACCCGCTCCCTGTGAATGTGGGTGACAGGATCACCATTGCCCCTCTGGCCCTTTTGGGGGTCATGTTCTGTCCTCTTCCATCTGAAGATACAGTGATCCAGCATGAAAGCCCTCTCTGAAAGCTTGTAGACTGCTCTTTGCGGGAAACTACCATCCAGGTACTCACCCCGTTCAGCCCTGAACAGCAGGACTGATGCACTGGGAGGGAAAGAGTTCACGGATCCTTCCTCCAGCTAGGAGTCCAAGGCATTCTGGAGGAGATGTTGAGGGCTGACAGGGTCCCAACGTGGTGGAAAGCGGGTGCTTTCAAGGATGTGTTGCAGAGCACAGAAAGAAGACAGCACCTCTGCAGAATGAATTCTTGGCTGCATCATACCAGATACACTGAGAAAGCAAACAAACTGACAGTGACGGAAATAACTGATCCATGCCAAAGCTGTGAATAGCTGCCTTTGCTCCTGTGTCCTCATGTCTTCAAAAGGCACTCAGGCTTTTGAAGTGTTGAGGTCCTCCTGTCTTCTTCCTCACTTGCTCCTGCCCAGTTGAATTGTGGGGTCCCTTTGCCACCCTGATTAGGAAGCAGCTAGTGCCTGCCTGGCTGAGCAGAGGGACCACGTGTAAGGGACTCCCCAGCCAAGCAAAGCCCCAGCAAAGCTACCCTCCTTACACTGACATTCACTCCTCGTTATTCAAAAATAACCGGCTGTTTTGATAGGAAAATCAACCAGCAGTGACAAAAAAAGCTGGCTCAGAAAGGGCAAGCAGGAAGCAGGTAGGAGCCCTAGCTCAGAGCAGGGGCATGGGTAGAGATGTTACCCACATCTTAACACGTTACTGTGGGTAACCTCAGCATGGAACGGGGGAAGAGATGTGCACAGTATAGGAAGACTCATTTCATGCTGCTATGATGAAACAGAGCTTTGGTAATGGAAGCAGTGACAGGGTCTTCGTGTGGACACCCACTCACAGGACCTGTGAGCACGCCAGTGTGGCAAGGCTAGGTTATTTCTCCAGGCTGGTTTCTTTGGAACGGTGTGCTGTGAAGAGACAGCTTTGCACAGCAGAGTCCTGGGGGCTGCAGCACACCCTGTGTGTTCACATCCAGCAATGCACCTGTGGACGGGTCCTGTGGCATACTGCACATCCTGCTTGATTACTTCATTATAGTGGTTGCCACTGGTATGAGCGGACACACCCCGTTTCTTTCTGAGATCTTCTGATAAGACCCACTCACGCAAGCTTAATGAATGTTTATGGGAAAGTCTGTAAGCATCCGCGAACGGCATTTATTCACACCGAATGCAGGACGACCTGTGGGTCTCTACACCTGCTCTCCAGCCTCTTTACCTGTGCCTACAGGAGTAGTCTGATTTTTCCATCAAGTCCCCCACAGCCTCCAGAGAGATCAATGAGACTGAGCAACTGCAGAAGCAGCATGGAAGGTCAATGCACAGACTCCTTTCTCCCCCAGTGCATGGCAATAGGGTGTAAGTGATTTGTAAATTGGAGTCTAAGGTGATTGCTGTACTCAGGACTAATTACACAATTCCATTACCCTATCACATGTTTGAAGTTTGCCACAAACCTGGGAAAATAAACCAGGGGCTCTCAAAAAAACCCATACCCTTACTCACAGCCGTGGAGGATGGGAATTAAAATATTTGATTAAGTCCTGCAAGCTGCAATGTTATGAACACTGACTGTAAAATGTGAGCAGCAGAGAGTGAGAAATACTCCTCCTTGGCTGATCTCTGAAGCTTGTGGGAAGCTTGTGTTGTGCTCACGCAACAGCCCACCTTTGCTCCTGAAGCCATCATCCAGCTACACATCCCCTAACTCCCTCCCAGGGCTTTCTACTACCTCAGACCTTCTCAACCTTCCCCCTTGGCTTTTACTGTCCCAGATGAGGAACTGTCATTCTGAGGGACTTAATTATTCCATGCCTCTGTTCCATCCTTCATGTTTGCTGCAGAAGCATAGCCTGAAAGGCCTATCCTCTGCCCTCATGCAGCTCCCTTTGGTCATCTCTGCCTTTAGGAAATGAAACCTCAGAATGCCATCTATCCTTGCCCTACCTCTTACCCTTTCTCAGCTTCGATAGGGCTACCACTGCCTTACAAAAGCACAACGAATCCCAGCTAGTTCCTAGTTAGGAATCTGTTACCCAAAAAACCCGCAGAGACATTTTGATTTCTTTTCTCCCCATGCTTGTGCACAAAGGCTTCCCTGCCATCTCTATGAGGCGTTGCTTTTCCATTGCGTTCCCAAGAGCAGTCAAATCCATCATCACCAGAACTGAGAGATGCTCTGCCCCTGGAGTGAGCTCACCCGCTCCCACACAGCATTTCCTCTCCCTCGCCCTCGCTCCCCATCCATGTTTTACACAGAGAGCTCGGAAGCACCGAGCTGCTTTGGGGCTCCGCAGCCAGTTTTTGGGTGGAGCAGCTGATGAGCTCACCGGGGCTGCACTGACCGGGTGGGTACGGCGTTCCCGTCCGGTGGGTATGGCATTCCCGTCCATCCGGAGCGGACAGCTGAGACACTTTAACCTTTGTGTGCCTTTAGAGCCAGACGAGTGCTCAGCTGCCTCGGAAACAATGTGCAATTAAACTAATTGTTCTGTTCAAAAATAGTAAGTGGTGTAAGATCTACAGAAGTAATTAGAATTGCCACACCATTGCTATTAAGAAGCAGTAATGTATCTCTTAAGTAGACATTAATCTGGTAATTACATCCTTTAAGAGAGATCAAATACCGGTGTATTTTTTGTTGTTTTTTTTAAATCTTCCCGATACATGAAAAGTCCAGAAGTGGACTTATATATTTATCCATATTTTTATATATATATTATAGCCTTATAGAAGGCTATAAACTCCAGGAGGTTCTTTTTACAGGGCTTTTGAAACGCACAACTCTCATGGAATGGTGAAGTTTCCCTTTCTCTCCCTGCACCAGAATCTCTCTCTCTCCCTCTTTCTCTAACATAAATATGCATATACATACCTACCTATACATACATGTAGATATATACACACACAGGCACATACGTACATGTGTGTATAACCAGAGCTCTCAGGGAAGCTGCCAGGCTCCTAAGGACAGAGAACTTCTGTTGCTCACCTGTAATGGACAGTAAATGGTAGGTTTGCAGAGTCCACACTTCTCCCTCCCAGCTCATTCCTCCAGGTCAGGCATTAAAACACTCTGAGCCTGTAAGTTTTGGAAGATTCTTAATTTGTATTATAACTCGTGAAAAGTAACCAGCTTTTCTTATACATAGGCACCAAAGACCAACCCAATATCTTAAAGCTTGGATAAACTGCACCAGAAATGAGGATGGGGATAAATATGCTCTAAATGGAGGTGGGTGGAGCATAAATAGCTAGTTACCTTTCTTCAGATGAAATCAGAAAATGCAGGTGTGGCTTCATTTTGAAATGCTATACCCAGATGACTGATTATATTGGTCTGGGAAAACTCTCAGGTGAGTGAGCTTCCATAAAATTAAACTAATAGTTGCTGTTCAAGAGTCAAAGATGAACTCCTGGCTCTGTTGTGTGAGGTGTATCATAATGGAGAATGGACACAGAAAAGAAAGATTGTATGCCAAATGTTGACAAAAAGATTTTTTTAGCGTAACCTTATTGTCCACACTGTACTCGCATCTCCAGACAAAACAAAAATAAAAAAACCAGCCCTGACTTCAAGCGTTGGGATTTTGAAAGCAGTGGTAAGTCTTTTGACTTAACTTTCTTGCTCCTTTGGAAACTGAGGTTTAGGGCAGTGATGACAGACACCTTCCTGGAGCAGGTACTTTCCGTTTAAAAAAGTTTACCTTTGCTTTTTTGCTTTCATGTTGTATTATCACACACTGATGAAGCCAGCTGTGGTATGCTTTTGTGTAGCTGGGCACCTTTCTGTAAACAGGCACTTACCGGAAACACAGGAGTTTTATTTTATGAAGACTGACCTTTCTGATCTTTGTGCAGAACATTTTTCAAAGAGGTACTTTTTCTACTTCAGAAAACACCACTCCTGATTTTTGTTGGTTTTTTTCTGCTTCTGTAGTCATCCCCTCACAGTCCTGCTGAAGTGAGGCCCCCACAGTGCCTAGTACTGCAGCTCCAGACTCTGCAGCACCAAAATATTCCACGGAGAAATGATCAAAAAATCCCCAGGATCTGCACTGCCTCTTCTGCTCTCTCCAGCCAAGACAGCCTTGCGTTGAGAACACAGCCCCAAAATGTGAGCTTACATCTCTGGGTTGACAGTATTAATGATCATTAGCCAAAATCTGATCCTTGAAACTGAAAACTTTCCAAAAAAATTTTCCATAGTTCGGTTATGACCTTGTAAAGCTGAACCCACCCCCATGGCTTTGGTCCTCTGTTGGATCCAGAAGTGGTGGAGAGGGTGAGGCTTGCGAAGGGACAGGCCTTAGGGAGTAGGTCATCTTGTTTTTCTGCATAGAGCTGGACGCAGCTGCAGCTTAAGAAAAACAGATCAGAAAAGCCCCAGTGGTTTGCACAAGACTTCCACCCAAGGTGAGGGAATCCCCATGAGACGGTCTGGGGTTTCTGCTCTTGGGTATCTCTTTTTTAACCGTGAATTCCTGACTGGCCCATTTTGATGTGACCTAAAAATCGGACTGATGTTGTTTACTGGAGTCAAACAGCTTGATAATTCAAATCTAGCCAAAGCTAGTAACTGCAAACCCATTTCTCTGGAGTCTTTTGATACAGCCTGTGTGAAATGAGTGTGTCATCCAGCCCTTAAACTCTGGCATAACTGAATTCAGACTAATTTGGAAAATATTCCAGACAAGAATAAATCTTCACTGGATGAAAGGGCAGGGAAGGGTAATTCATAGGGAAGGGTAATTCGTATAAACCAGAGAAAAAGACAAAGACTTCAAGAGCCTGCCTCAGTTAGCCCAGCAAAGTGAAAGCCGAAAGGGGAAGATTGCTTTCTATGCTGGGCTGGCAAACACGGGTAAGGGAAGACTATACGAAAAAGGAATAGGTCAACACCTGCTGTTGGCCATAAATTTGGAAAGGAAATAAGAGAGAAGTTGATGACAACTACAGCAGCGGAGAAGCCTTATAGGAATGAAAAATCCTAAGTAGTTTTAAGACAGTGTTAAGTCTGTTTCTGAGGGAGAGTCTGAGATGTGTCTGTCTGTAGCACATGATGCATTCCCAGTGGAGCAGGTATGATTAGTTGGAAGTCGCTGTCATCCTTAATTTGGAAGTAGTGACGGATGAGCACTTCTCATCTCCCATAAAGTAGATAAATCCTAGATCCCCCTGTTTTGTGTAGAAATGGATCTCCTCACAGACAGTGCTTTTTTCCACTCTGATCATAGAGACTGAATACTGGTGGAATACAAGGGGAATGGACCACAGAAACTGGCCAGCTTTACATGATCTTCCAGATTAACACCTCTCAGAGCCACTGTCACAAACAGCGTGCTGGGCAAGAGGGTCTGTGGTTTTGACTCTCCTCAGCATTTCTTAATTTCTTTTATGTTCTTAGTTGCTTTCTCGTTCATAAACTTGAATCCTCAAGATTAGCTTTGCAGTCATGTTTGTGGAGCAGTATCATCAGGAAGCTTGATGTCAGATTCTCTGGGTTGGGTGCAGCTTTTCCAAACTGCTTGCCACACCTCAGCAGGAGAACCCAGGCAAATGTCTGGGTTCATCATCAGAATGAGGGTGAGGAGTCCCAGAAATGTACTGGCAAACAAAGTTATAGGGGATCATGAACTAAATCACACGTAGACGCAGTTATGTGCAAGGTAAGAGAGATTTTTGAGGATAACAAGGCCCCTGCATGGGCAAACAGATGCAAGCCTGTTTTCAAAAGGGTTATTCAAGGAACCAGGGATAGTCTAGGGAAGTCTGGACGCCCTCCCAGCTCTATTTTTTACGACTCAGTGATTTCTGTGACTGTGGTTTGAAAGGGTAGCTGATGTCAGACAAGACAGACTGCAGGGGAGCAGAGGATTTGGATACCATTCATACTATTCCCAAGAATAGAAGGCAAAACACAATTGCACTCAGACACTGGGGTCTGTGGCTGCTGAGGTGCCTGTGCGGATCGAATTCGGTGTGACTGGAACAACGAGAAGCAGCACAAAGGTGGAAAGGGGAAAAAATGTCAAGGGTAGAAGTGCCAGTAGAAGGCTGTTAGAAGTCACTGTTTTCTCTGGACAAAGCTGTGAGGTGACTAGTTATGGCAAACTACAATATACAGATTGGGGCACTCTGCACCCAGGGAGTACAGTAACTCATCCGGCTATTCCCATGACCCATGAACACTGGGCCAGTGAATGTGATAGGCAGGAACAACGGGGAGATGCTGCAGTTACTGCTGTGTCTCAGTTCAGGCAGGAACACGTCTGTGAAGGGTGCAGTCCAGTCATGAACTCAGAAACATGTTTGCACCCGCACTTCGTTTGTTCATCCTCAACAGCATGTTGCAAACAATCATAAGAATGCCAGTTACTTGCCCAGGCACAGAGATTTCTCACGTCTGTCACTCGAGCCGGGCACAGCAATGAGAGTACCAGATTCCAGCTGTGTGCTACATACAGCTCAGTATTTATGCATTTCACATCGTGGAGGCATTTGTTGTGGTCCCATTCATCTGGGTACGCTTAATGCATCAGCAGCATGCCAGGTCCTGGGATGGCTCACAGTGGTGTGGTGTCAGACTGACTGGTGGTGAACAGAACCTTGCTGCTTCCATCACAACATGACACCTAAAGGCAAGCGCGGGCACTGAAAAGGGCTAATTGGCAACCATGCTAAAGACACCCAAGAAGCTGTGATACAATCATCATGTATGTTGTCATCTACATGCGTTCATGCAGTTAACAGGAAAGCCTACAATCACCTCCTCCTGCTGTGCTTTTTGTTACTCATTTGTAGCACAGCAACATTTTGCCACCCACAAAAAAAGCCCAGGACTTCACTGTGCTAGGAGATGTACAAACACAGAGTAGAAAGGGTGGCTCTTGTCCACAAATACTTCTCATCTAGCTGCTTGGTGAAATGTCACCATCCATATATAGGCATTTGTTGAGCAATCCGTCTGTCATCTCCACCGCCTGCTAGGCAACGTGACCATCAGCTTCGCAACGCCCAAGCTCTTGCACCGTTAAAGTGAATATTCAGCCAGCCTCTCTCACATAAGCACTGCTCTCTGCCAACCCTCTGTGGCTCCAGATTACCAAGTTTGGTGTATACCAATGTTTTCATATGACATTGTGTATTAAAATTTATACTTGGCTGAAGCAGTAGCTGCAAATATTTTGCAGCACAAACCCTACAAGTGCTTTCTCTGTTTTCAGCTGCTAATAACTAACAAACTCATGTTATTGGGTACCCCAAGAAGCAGTGGAAGTCTCGGTGTATGTTGGAAGAGCTGGGCAGTATGGTATAAAAACGGCATCCACACTACAAGCCTCCCAATTCTGCAGCTCAGTCCAACTTCTCATTTCCTTCCTCAAAACTTCCACTTAATTCTTTGTTCTTCCTCATCATCCAGAGGGTCCCTTCTTTCCACCCTTTTCTCTTTGGCATCTCCCTGCTTGTAGACCAGCAGAGTTTAGGGACTTCTGTAGGAAATGCCAAAGGCAAATCCCAAGGCAGGATGCAGGAGCACAGGTGAGGTTTCAAGATCTCAGCAGAGTACTCAGCCCCAACAGGAGGGGCCAGGAGTCATGGCTGCGTTTCTGTTTGCAGGGATAAACAGGGAGCCTGAGAAAAGGCACTCCTGGCCACCTGTTAGAAGTCATGAGACAGTAAGTACTTAGCTGAGAAAGGGGAAAGAGGAAGATGAAGGGCAGAAATGATCATGGCATGGCATCAAAGGCTTCATTAGGGTCATGGCTGCAAAGCCTAGCCTCACTTCATCACAGCTCTCCCCAGCTTGACTGGTTACAGACCTGGAGCTTGGCTGGTGAGGCAGCAAAAGCTCAACAAGAGAGGAAAGGGGCTGCGCAGGGAGGTGCCCTTCAGAGTAGAAAGGCAGGAACTGCAGGAATAACACGAGGGCAAGTTCTCACTGCAGTCACGGGACACAAGCACTGGGGGAAAAAAAGGCTGGATGCAAAACATGCGTGAATATGTATAGTGTGAGATCAGGAAGATGGAAGAGGAAGGCACATCCAGCCATTGCCACAGGAAAATCCACCAAGGGTGGGATCCTTCCCCACCCATCCCCGCCAGCCAGCATGGCTCTGACGGTGCCTGTATTTATTTCCTACTCTAGACAGATTCATAATTGTATCAGCCACACTGTACCAAAACCAGCCCGGGTAAATTAGAAATGAACGTACTTAATAGTGTCATGGCAGAAAATACACAGACTCAGCAAGGAAAGGCAATGCTCTGAGGTTTGTATGGAGGACTCCAACCCTCCATCCATTCAATTTAGAACTAACTCCTGCCACCCTTATTCACACTGAATTGTTTTCCTGCAGGAGTGGTCCCACCACAGCCAGAGTCCTAAGGTGCAACACTTACCCCAAGCACTGCAAAAACCAGCCAACAAGGATGATATTCTTTCTTAATGCAAATGCAAAAAACCTCCTCTGAAGTGAATGGTGCTATACCCCTGCGGTTTTATATAATGAAGCCAGACTGCTGTTTAAAATACAAACCTGCCCTGGAGCTCTGTTAGCCATTCATCCCTAGAATATGAATCTGGACATTTCCTGGACAGTGTAGCCCAGCGGCAATAGCTGGGCCCCGGAAGCTGCATTTGATGAAACAGTGAAACAGCTGAATCAAACATATTCAAATCTGTGTAATAAAAATGTTCTATCTCATCTTTTTCCCATGCTGAAAGCTATGCAATTATCTTTTTTAATAGTTCCCCATAATTTCCATAAAAATAACCATTAAAAAAATTAGCAAAACAGGAGAATTGCTTTGGAAAACACCTTAATTGATATTCAGAAGTCAGTTTTCATAGTTTATTATCAAAACTGGTATGAAGGAATTATCTCCTGTGGTCAGTCAGGAGGATTGGAATGTTTTCATATTATTTTTTTGCTTTTCAAGAGATAGAGCCTTGAGCCTGAAAACAGTGTAATACTCCATATAATTGCTGGATGGGGTAGCCATTCCAGCCAATAAACATACAGAAATTGTAATTGATATTTTATAATTAAAGTCCAAACTGAGAAGAAATAGTAATAATTAGTGGGGAAAGCACTTAATAACATAAGAAATTACAATATAGCTGAAAGATTTCCTTTAGGCAAAGGAAACAAATTACCCTTGAGATTTTTTAAAGCAAAATCGGTTTCTCGTTTTTTGGAGATGTGTTTTTCTATTTTTTATTTGAAATATACTTTAGACTCCAGTAACCACTAAAGCAGTGATGCATTTGTCTGAGGAACCGTTAATAGTCTCAATTGTATTGTCTTATTCCCAATGTCCCAAATAAGAGGTGCTCATCCTCACTGCTAAGTGCTGCACAAATACAGAGCAGGGGAGAGCATCTGCCCCTCCGGGCTTCCTAGACAACCTGGTACCTCAAACCACAGAGCAGGCTGCAAGTTCTAACAAGAATTTTTTCAGCTTCCACCTCTAAAGATTTTACCTTTTCTCCCTCTCCCTCATTAAAAAACCCTGGCAAACAGTCCGGTAGAGGATGGTGACCAGGGAGGATCTGTGCAACCTGGCACAGGGGAGTACAGCAATCTCAAGCCAGTGTTGAGCATATATATTCTGGGCTTGGACATTTTGGCATCCCTCACAAGCTCATGCCATGTATCTGAGGTTCTTCTTGCAAACCTGTTTCTGTGAAGATCTCCATGAACCATGGAGAAAACACATAAGAAAGTCAAACTCTTTTCTCCATGAGCTCTCATCATCCTTCTGCCATGGGAATGAGTTCCTCACTTCCACCTCCCATCTGCCTGAGCCTTTTGTATCACATGATGGGTCCAGGGAGAGATATGAAAGGGCTTATACTAGCAGCTATGTAGTGCCTTGGGAAAATGTTGTTTCCACTTTGCAGGGTTCCTCAGACACTTGCTGGTGCCATTTGTTCACATTTGCTTCCTGATATGCAGTGTGACAAATGGAAAACAAGGCTTAAGAGCTCTCTCAAGAACACTTCTCAGAAATGGCCTCCCTTCATTCTTCTGTTCTTTCGTTTTTAATTAATTAAAACCATGCATAGTGACAAGAAAGAAATTAAAATTTGAGAAGAATGTGGTATAAGAAAAATATTTTATTAAAGCATAAAACCAAAATACTTCTTCACTCTGATTTACGGAAGGCTGTTTTGTCATCTCTCTCCTTTTCCTCATACCCTGCAACTAACCATAAGAAACCCTTTCATACAACCTTCTTTCCATCACTGGAGGCTCAAGGTCCAAACAGATTTTGTTCTGTTGATTGAGGAAATTCTGTGTTTCCCTGACACTTGGGACCCTGGGCTCACTACCAATTCGATGTAAATCCAATCCACTTCACCATTTACTCCCCTTTATTTATCAGTGTCTGCCATTTTGAAATAATAACAGTAATGTATGTAGAAAGGTGCTTAGAAGCTTTTTTTAACCTATCCACTTACAGAGACTGATTAAACATAATCAAATCACAAGCAACATTACAGGCTAATGTAACAATAATATTAGTGTTATCTGGGAATATTGCAATGTCTGTACATTTCTAACTGTAAGAATTCACCAGTCACCCGTAGCACCTTTCTCCTAAAACATCTTCAGCTGTCCTTCTCTGAACTGAGTTTGACTTAAACAGATTCTTTTTTCCCATATTTTCTCTTCATATTTCTTTCAGTCATATTTCTTGCATTATTATGGTACTTCCCCGTGATATTTTTCTTCAGAGCTCATTGAAAGAGCTTTAAACTAGATATGATATCTCTAGATATTGCTAGAGATAAGCCTGGGGGCAGCATGCCGATGTTTCAGGGACAGTGTGCTAACAAGGTCCTTTGGTCTGCCACCTCAATGGAGGTAGGGGATGGAAATCCATGTGGCAGCTAAAGACACAAAGGTTATTGATGTGCTAGAAACCACAGAGGTGCCCGAGTGGTCACGTAGGGAACAGGACTTCTCCCGCTAAAAAGGTTGCAGGATCAATAGGTGCAGCCTTACCAGTGCACACAGCGTGGGCAACAAAAAGGAGCTGGAAGCCCTTGTGTAGCAGGAAAACTATGACATAGTTTCCATCATGGAAACATGGTGGGATAACTCGCACAGCTGGAGTGCTGCAATGGATGACTATAAACTCTTCAGAAAGGACAGGCAAGGAAGGAGACATGGTTGGTAGCCCTGCATGTTAGGTGTAGAGGTGTGAAGGCAGTGGGTTGATCAGCATTGATAACATGCAGCTGTGGCCTTGCCCCAGAGGCAGTGGGTTGATTGACATGGATGATGTGCAGCTGTAGCTCGTTCCTGCTAAGTGGATAAATAGCCCTGAGGAGGGTGGGGGTAGTGTGGTCTGACCTCTGGAGGAAGGTGATTCAGTACAGGCAGTAGAAGCTGACCAACAGTAAAGCCTTGTTGCAGCCTGCTAGTTTGTTTGTGCTGCAGCAATTGGTGCCCCATGTGAGGCTGACTGAGTTGGACTCCCACTACAACAACTGGTGCCCAACATACCTGAGACAAGTGGAAGAGCCTGCAACCCATAACAGACATGGTGAGAGGTGAGCTGTTGCAACCAATTGATATGGGTGTATTGCAATATTTGTTCATCTTAACTCAAATTGCAACTTTGGGTACCCAATGTAGATGGCAACTAATTGATATGGCTACAGAAGAAGAAAACTCCACTTTAACAATGCTTATAGGTATATTTGAAAAAAGAAGCATAAAGTATAACAAGGCAATAAGAACTTTGCTAGGATGGTGCAAAGTAAATGATGTGCTAGTTATGCCAAAAAAAGTCTCCAGTGTTCAGACATGGCAAAATGCTGGAAAACTTCTTTTTGAGGCTGCCTTGAGGGGTGATAAAATAGCAACAGTTAGGGAGTGTTTTGATCATCTAGAGCTTAATGATGGCAACAACAGGGTTGAGTCTTTATGGGTAAGAATCAGGGGGAGGGCCAACAAGTTAGCTATCATGGTTGGAGTCTGTTACAGACCACTCAACCAGAATGAAGAGGCAGAAAAAAATATTCTATAAGCAGCTGGGACAAGTCTTACAGTTGCTGGCCCTTGTTCTCATGGGAGACTTCAACTTAGCAGATGTCTGCTGGAAATATAACACAATTGAGAGGAAACAGTCTAGGAGTTTCCTGGAGTGTGTGGAAGGGACCTTCCTGACACAGCAGGTGAGTGAGCCAGCTAGGGAAGGGGCCCTGCTGGAGCTGTTGTTTGTGAACAGGAAAGGACTTGTGGGTGGTTGTCACAGCACTACCAAAGCTAGCTGGCTGCAACCAGGCTTTTACCAGCACATACCAAGTTAACTTCAATAAGTAGATCCCGCTCCTTACCCTGGAGTGGCCACCAGTCCCCCACAAGGTTTCAAAACATCTACCGTCTGTGCTGTTTCTCCATCCTCTTCAGGCCAATCCACCCTGCTGCTTGCCTCTGCTGTGTCTGCTTCATCCAGGGCTTCTCTTCCAGCCAGCCTCTCCTCACCCAGGCCCCCTTCCTCCTGCTTCTCCCAGGGCCTCTCCTTGTCTCTCCTACATCTGGGATAGCGCTCTCTCCTCCCTTGGCTTCTTCCAGGTTAATGGTTAGACTTGATGATTTTAAATGTCTTTTCCAACCTAAATGATTCCGGTTTTATGATATATTTCTGCTGTTCCTCACTAGTGCGTACTTTTTAATATCTGTGTTAGAATTTGGATGATGTGGGACATATTTCAGTTATCTTAACACTACCTAAAATCATATCCTACACTTTTGAGCCTTTCTGTTAGTTCCTGGAGTGGCTCCTGGGTGTTCTGTCCACCAGTGCTGTTTTCTAGATTAATTTAGGCTACAGAGCTCTTATTTCTTTTGACAAAGATTCCCCGCTCATGTATATTCACTTCTTCCAGGCACTGCGTTTTTCAGGTTCTGTTTCCTTTGCTCCTCTTCTGATTTCTGCCCGCAGGTCACACTGATCTCCAATTAGTTTTCAATTTAACTAGGCATGTGAATAGTCAGTCTGCCTGTTCAACATCCACATAGGCATGTATAGGCAATAAGGGTGGGATTTCACAACCACATTCGCAAGCAGGCATCTGCGTACAGTCTGTTGTTGCAAGCTCCTGTTATAGCCAGTGGTAATTAAGTCAAAACAACCAGCAAAGCCTAGGGAATGATTCAGTGCATCCTAAAATAGCCATCTAAATATTTATTCAGTTGGTTCAGTATAGACATTCAGCATTATTTTAGATGCTTTATCATACCAAACAACATCTAGTGAATATTCCAGAAGGCTGTGTGTCCTTCTTGGGTCTTGTGCACCACTGGACTGGATCCCTACACTTTATCTGCTGAATTGGGCCCTTAGTGGCTGGTCAGCTGAGTCACCTGTTGGCATCATCGCCTGTAAGGACTAGAGCTCAGCGGCCCACACTTCTGCAGCCTGTGCCATTTCAGATGTTCCAGTTTGGCTCACCTTTGCAACTCACTTTGCAAGTCCATAGGTCATGTCCCATATGTGGAGGTCTGTGGTGCCTTTCAGTCACTCAGATGCCTATGTTCAGCTCTCTGAACCTCTACCACAGCTGTCCACTGACTCCAGTGGGATCTAGGACACCCTGGGGCATGTAGTCATTGAGATGCAGGTGTCTCCATTTCAAACTGAGCCTTGCCCAGAGGTATGCAGTTGAGTAGGAAACCCCATCTCCTGCACTATTACCACCTCAATGAGGGGGCCATGTAATATGCGGTAAGGGGATGCAAGACCAGCAGGGTGAGGAGAGGTGTTGGAGGGAAGCTGAAATGTTTTCCATAAGTATTTATTTGTTTAGGGTTTTTTCTCAATACTGAAATCGGCAATTGGAGTTTTATGTTAACTGGTGATAAACTTGATTGAAATTCTCTGACTTGAAACCATTTCTTTTTGCCCACAGCAGGTGTGTGACTCAAACTCCAGAGAGTTTGCATTAACTGAAGTAATTTTGATGTCCCAGAAGCTTTGCTTCACTTTTTATCTCCTGTTTTCCTATAAATTTTAATTTATTTAAGTAATACTAAAAAAAGCTAATGGTGCAAGTTTGGACAAAAAAAACACAGAAAAAACCCAACAGCATGAAAATTACTGTTTCAAGTCAGTCACCTGTAGCAGAGCCAGCGGGGCACCTTGCACACAGATGGGGTTACACAAGGGAAACAGCCTGCTTTTAAAGGAGGAGTGTGGTTATCTTTTGCCAAAAACAAGGCAAAAGTCAGCAACCAGTAAAACAGAGAAAGCAGAAGCTTCACATCGCCCATCTTTATTTTAAAAGTAGATATGTGCATCCCCCTGACTTTCTACGTCTGTCAGGCAGGGAGAAAACAAAACAGGCTTTGTAATGTCAGGTGGAAGGTAGCTGGGTCACCTGCAGCTAGCTCCACAATCATGCCAGTAAACACCATGATGTCACTGGCTGGGTCTGTCCCACATTCCCCATGTCAACAGAAGCATCTGCTTCATCCCCATCTCTTCAGTCCCTGGGGCCAGTCACCCCAGGCCCCTTGGCAGCCACAGTCACTCACCCCCATCAGCTGTGAAAAACAGGTGAAGCACACAAAGCAGGTTGACCAGGTATCAACATCTCTGCATGCAAAGAAGCATCTCAGATGCTTCAAATATTCTGCACTGAAAATGGAATTTATGATTTAATATGAAAGTAGTTATTAAAAACATTTTTGTACCAAAATGGAACTTTATCAAGACAGTTTGACAGATATATACTGATTTTTATGGATCCCCATCTGCCGCCTTTTAATTCCTGGTTCAAAATAATACAATCATCTAATTAAGGAGAAGAAATTGTTAGATGACCACTGCGCAATGAAAATAAGTAACTTGTGGTCTAATAAATGAATTCAAAAAATACTGCTGACAGAAACAAACACACCTAATCTATCAAGAGCATTTAGAAATAATGAAAGATTATTTTAGATGTAAGTTCTGTACTGAAGTATTGAAGAGAAAGATAACCTTGTTTGATAATTCATTTGCCATGAATAATCTCACTGCTTCTACTAATTGAACATCTCTGCATGGTCAACAAGTTTCATTAGAGAGAAAAAGGGCAAAGCAAAGGAAATACATGTTCATCCAAATATCAAATAAGGAAAAACACTAGGATGCTGAGCTTTCCTTGAAAAAAATAAGGAATATTCGAAGATGCCATGTTTTGGTACACATCTAGTATCAGTAAGGGGGGAAAATACAATTATGTGTATCAATTAGGATTTCAAAGTTTAAGAAGCTTAACCAAAATGAATGTATGTTTATGATGCCAGGCAAGGGGCAAAACCTGTTTTGTAAGCACTTGCATCAGCAGGTCAGAAATTGTATGAAGAGAAACTGGGCTTTTATCTTTGAAATACCTAAGCACTGAACACCACCGAGGTCACCATAACATGTAACTGACAGTAGAGTAAATTCCTCAGAGTCAAATTTTAATCTCATTTAAACTGATATTTGAGAAACCGGTACCTCAATCCCTATTTAAAAAATGGCCTTAAAGCTTTAATCCTGCTCTCAATTACAGCATTTTAAACTGACTTTCAGAGTGGTTATTTTGAATTTACATTAGCACAAGTGAGATTAGAATCGGAGCCAGAGGCAGTTCATAATCTGTGCAGTTCTCAACAGTAAAAAGACAAGGATTGAAGCACATGGTAGCACACTGTAGAGTGAAGTAACTTAGGGTTTTCATGGCTTTTCATCCTACATATATTAAATTATAAAGTATTTTGAATGTATGTTCCTTTGCACTTGTTCACCTAACTAAATAAAAACATTAGCTACCATCAGAGCATACTATTTTATTTTCCACTCTGTTCTCATTTAAAAAAAAAGGCAAGCTTTAATCACTTGATAACTTGATTTTAGCTGTGTTTCTTTACGTTATTTACTGAAATTACTGTCTGGCACTTTAAAAGAAAGAAAAGAAGAAACCTATTGAAAGAAATAAAGGAAGGTGAACATAATAGCTTGTGTAGAAGTCATAGGACAAAGGAATTGTAAAGTTATCAAGAATGTCATGGTATATTGAAAGCTCTCATGGGAATTAATCAAGTAACAGGAAGTCTGTAAGATGCCATTGAATCTATCTTCCCAGTTCATGGTGGAATCAATTATTTCTCTGTAGTCTCTGCTAGGTGTTTCTCTCATCTGTTCTTCAAAACCTCTTTCATGTCAAGTATTCTAGAGGTGCTTTCTTTTTCACGGCATATTTCTGTTTGCCTATGACATTTGTCACACCATTCCTTGGAGACATTTTTAATCCCACAATAGGGTCCACTTAAATGTTTAGTTAGCAGTATACTTAATACTTTATATGCTGGCTGAACCACTTGTCTCCAGAGAACTATAAAATTAAACCTCATCCCCTGCTTTCCATTTCAATTCATCTGAATGAGGAAGCTTAATTCAGAATTGGAAAACGACATAGATTACTGAGGTTGTCTTTCCTAGATTATACATCATAAAAATTCAAGGTTTCTCCAAGGCTTTTGATATGGTTTCTCACAGCCTCCTCCTAGAGAAACTGATGCTTTGTGATCTAAAAAGTGGCCCGTGTGGTGAGTGGGGAGCTGGCCGACAGGCTGCACTCAGAGGGTGGTGGCAAATAGCTTCTTTTCAAACTGGCAACCTGACAGAAGTGGGGTCCCCCGGGGATCAGTATTGGGCTCAACACTTTAATATCTTCATAAGTGATCTGGATGATGGGATCGAGTGTGCCCTGATGAAGTTTGCCAATAATGCCAAACTGAGTGGGGAAGTGGATGCTTCGGAAGGGAGAGCTACCCTGCAGGAAGACCTGGATGGCCTGGAAGAACAGGCTAACAAGAACCTCATGAAGTTCAACAAGGACAAGGGTAAGGTCTTGCACCTGGGAAAACATAATCCAGGAGTGCAGCACAGCCTGGGATCCACCTGTCTGGGGAGCAGCTCTGTGGGCAGGGACCTGGGGGTCCTGGTGGACAGCAAGCTCAATATGAGCAAACAGTGCGCTGCTGCGGCAAAGCAAGCCGTCAGGACGCTGGGCTGCAGCACCAAGGGCATCACCAGCAGAGAGAAAGAAGCCATTATCCCGCTCTACTCGGCACTCGTCAGCCACACCTGGAATACTGTGTTCAGTTTTGGTCCCCGCTATACAAAACAGATGGGGACAGGCTGCACCGAGTCCAGAGAAGAGCCACAAAGATGGCCAAAGGCCTGGGAAGCTGCCGTGAGAGGAAAGGCTGAGAGAACGGGGTTCGTTCAGCCTTGAGAAAAGGCGGCTCAGGGGAGCCCTTATCCCCGTGTTCCAGTATTTAAAGGATACTTTAAAGGACTTCCTTTTCACAAGGAGTCCCATGGAAAAGACGAGGGGTAATGGGTACAAGTTACTCCTGAGAAGATTCCAGTTGGACACAAGAGGAAAACTTTTCACGACGAGAGCAATTGGCCCTTTGAATTAATCTCCCCAGGGAAGAGGTGGATTCTTCAACGTTGGACACTTCTAAGATTTGGCTGGACGGGGTGCTGGGCCATCTTGTCTAGACCGTGCTTCTGCCAAGAAAGGTTGGACCAGGCAATCCTTGAGTCCCTTCCAACATAATATTCTACAATTACATGAAAATCATCCTTGAAGTCAATACAGTTATTTCACAAGTGAGGTGCTCCCCTGCAGTGTAAAGGATTGAAGTCTCAAGTATTCCAGCTATCTGAACTATGGCTCTAAACTACTCCATACTCAACTGAAGGTGATGGGAACGTCTAGATGTGAACCAGCCTCTCTGAAACCTGAGGCAGCAGGATGGCTGTCATCTACGTGCTATATGAGAGGACTGGCTCCCCAGCATAGTTTAGACAAAGGTGGTGCCATCAAACACATGTACCGGTGACATTCAAAATGCCTCGGGCACCCTGCCAGGCTTTCAGCACTGCCACAGAGCGTGCAACTCTCCCAGGGTCTCCTCTGTGTCATGTCTGTCTGATGAAGGAAGATGTCTCGGGTACCCCAGGACATTTCAAAAGGCACCAGAAGTCTGTTTCAGCACTGGAATCGCTCCTTAAGTGTTTAGATGCCTAAGCATTGCTCAGTCCCTGGAACGCCTGCCAAAGCGAGTCTCTGGCTGTCCCTGATGGCTTGGGTTTCCCAGAGCATGGTGGGGAAAGCTGGACTGTGCTGTCTGAGGAAGTCAAGGGGACTGTCAGCAGATACCAAGCAAGGTCTGCTGTTGGTAGCAAACTGAAATTACTCTTGCATAGCAATTTTTTCCACACACTATGCTGTCTACTTTAATTTCTTTCTAAAACTGTGGCTGTCCCATTCCTTTGATGCTGGCCATAACTTTTAAATGGCAGTTGTCTTAGATTAATGTAGCCTGGCACCTTCCTATGCTGATTGTCAGCATTTCTCTCCCAAACCTGTGCATCGTGCTCACCGGAGGGTGCAAAGCTGAGGTTCTACATGTAAACGATATCATGGTGTTTTTGAGGCATCAGCCTCTAAACTCAGCAGAAGAATTGAGCCCCGCCGTGCACCCCGACTCACTGATTTCAGGTAAGGCACTAATTTTGCATCTTCTTCTCAGTCTTCATGTCTATTTTCAGGCAGAATGACTTGCCTGCTGTGCATCTTTCATATGTTTGCTGTACTTCATCCATGGTACCTTGCTTTGCTTTTATCATAACCTGTCCTTGTGGAAGTCACATATGTTCTGGGAAGGATCAAGTGCTAAATGACTATTTCCTTGTGGCAGAAAAACAATCTGGAAATACCTTAAATGAACTAAGAAAAAAACACTTAAAAAGTTTTGGTCACTTGACTCACCAACACCTTTGTCTGGGTTTTATGTTTGTAAAAACCTGTTGAGATCGACAGGTATTCCAACATGAAATGGGAGCAATGCAATGATGAATCAGGCCCTTGATTTACAAGTTAACTGTGTTTAAATCCCACTCTTTGGGATTTCCCACCTTCTGTATGTTTTGCTAAATGGAAAATTTGTTATCACAATGATGTTTAAGGAGTAGTCATCGCTTTCCCTATTAATTGGCTAAGCTAGTATACTGGCAGATGTCCCAGAGCACTAATAAAATAGAGTATATATAACATATATCATAAAGTTTGTCTGGTATAAATAAAAAGGTCATGACTATTTTTCCTTGTTGCTCTTTCCATATGTTTTGTATTTTCTTTCTCAATATTGTGCTCTTCCTTGTCTTCTATAGAGATATTTTTGCTAATAGTAGT
This sequence comes from Falco naumanni, assembly GCF_017639655.2. Classification (NCBI taxonomy): domain Eukaryota; kingdom Metazoa; phylum Chordata; class Aves; order Falconiformes; family Falconidae; genus Falco; species Falco naumanni. The sequence goes on from NC_054059.1 coordinate 76,513,642, forward strand.
GTGAGGGTAATTTAGGAAGCTATTGAAAGAATTTGGGAACATTTAGCTGAAAAAGGAAAGTGTTTTCCCAAAAAACTATAGAACCAGACAAAATGTTACTCATTCACATGTTTTGTGTTATATAAAATTGCATGTATCACATTTTTACAATTGAAGAAAACAATTTGGAAAATGAGTCTATGATGGATAACAGAGCTTTTCATCTGTGCCTCCAACTAAGTGCACTTAGCGACCCTACTGTATGATCCCAAAGCAGCTGGATGTCTTCTGAAGTTCTTGGTCAAGAAAGCAGCCTCATCCTGCTATCATTCTGTAATGCAATTACACCCCAATAAGCACGCTTCTTAATAGAAAAATCTAAGAGATTAGATAAGCTAAGTATCAATGAAATATAACAGACATTTTGATTTGAAAATCCAGGAAGCTTTATGCTCCAGTAGGGAGAAAATGCCTTAATTTCAGAGTGACAAAAGAAACTGTTCCAGGTTGAATCTTCCTTTCTTTGCAGTGACCTTCAGCTTTTTCTTTACTGTACTGCCTAAGGTAATGAGCATGTCAAAGTAACACGAAGATAACTCCTATGCTCTCAGGAACTTACTTTTTCCATTAATTGAGATGCATTTCTTCAAGCTCACAGGGTTACTTCTAGGAAAGACATCTCAGCTAAGTAGTTATGCATAATAGTTAGCCAGCTAAGCCTGAAACTCAGTGGTTCATGAAGGCAGACCCTGTCCAGCCTACCAGCTATTGGGAATCCCCTTCTGGGATGCATAGCAGTCCTCATGCAAGGTACAGAGCTGATACCTGCTACTAATTCAACATCAGGTAAATATTGCCTTTCAAACTCTTTCTTACCTGCGTTACAGAGGAAATAATCTTTTCTGAACAAGCGGAAAACTTTCTGCCTGGTTTCTGCTGGGAACAGAAATGTTTCTTCCATTTAGCAAGAAAAAAAAGCTGTACATCATGTACATTCCAAACATGCAGTAAGCCTTCTCAAGTGTGTACAGTTCACATAGCATCTCTTCAGGCATCAGTGTTTCTTTCACCCTGCCAAGTAATTAAGGTTACGTAGTGATCTGTGAGAAGAGCAGAATATTGTGAACCTGAATAAACTACTGCCTTACTACTCCAAAACCCATAATCAGGGTACTTTATATTCACTCAGAGAAGCAGCAGCCTTATGATCCCAGCTTGTATAACTGACTCCGTCTGCTTTTTTTAGCCTCTCTCTCCTGCTTGCACCAACAGGCTTTCACCTTCTGGTTATTGAACAACTTGTGAGAATAGTTTCTATTCCTGGCTGGTACTGAGCTGCCTTCTTCCTCACTCTGCCATGCCGCGGACAGAGCTTTCCCAAGAGCAGGGCTGGTAGACAGGAGCCCACTGTGACACAGAAAACCCAGCTGAGATTGCCTCCGGCTGTACTCCAAACAGTCATTCAGAAACACAGGGCCTGCTACGCTGCCTTCTCCATCCTTTCTGTGTGGCTCTTGTGGTCAGGGGAAAAGATCTTATTTCCTTCTCTTCTCATCCAAATCCTACTTTGCTAATGCCCTTCACCATCCCAGAGCTGGTGTGAACAGCACTGGCATTGCTGTGTCACACACCACGCTGGGGAACAGAGTGAAGGAGGGGGTGAGGCAGGGAAGTGGATCTTCAAACCAGTCATAACCACCTGCCTACAACCAGCTGGGCACCTCCCAGGCTGAAGATCCTCACTCAGAAGAGAAATGAACAGTTTAGCTCTTTATAAAACAAGACACTTAAAAGTCTGGGAAGAGCAAACAGTGTCAAGAGCCTGAAGCTTAAACCTTGCACTGGCAGTTTTTACTGCTTCCGCTAGGAAAGCTTATGTTCCACACACAATAGGTAAAACAAATTTTGCATCAAATTTGGGCATATTTTGTAAATATTTCACTAATAAGTACCAGGCAAAAGGAAAACTGATTTTTTTCACACAGTCCTGCCCTGATGTAACTTCTTTCTCCATGTACCAGCTATTTGAACCTGTCCTCTGTTGTCTCATGAGCTGTTGATGATTACATCTAATATGTTATCTTCTAAACACAGCATGAAACTAATTACTGCCACTCATATGTCTGGGCACCTTGGCTGCAGCTCTGATTATTCTTAGCTCTAGATCAAGAAACCCCACTAAACCCTTATTTTATAAATTCTTCATTTATAGATTTTCCCTGTGCTGTGTCTGTACTTCAGACACATCTTTTAGACAAGAAAATACAGTCAAGGACAGTTGTTTGACCTGAGCCCTAGCCTCCACTTCCCGCTTTCCGAAAATGTTTTGTAACCAAATCTGCAGAGGAACTTTGCCCTTGCAGCAGCTCTGCCAGGGGCAGTGCCAGTGACCTCAACGAATTACCTGTGAATTAATCTGATGTCGGTAAGGAAAGGGTCTTTTCTCTTTTTTGGAGATTCAGTTTTGCTGCCATAGATTAAGGCTTAAACCTTCCTCTTTTTTTGGATACTTTACATTATTATTCTTTCTGTGTCCACGACAGACCCCCCTGAGTGCAAAGTGTGCCTCTCTTTGCATTGCAGTGGCAGGCTGTCTGCAAGGTCCCATGGAAGATGATGGTCCCACACTGTGGCAGCTCTCTGGTAGTATGAGGGGCTGGGAAAGCACCAGAACCCTCTACCCAGCAGCCTTCTTTTGCAGGAGCCATTTTCCAAAGCTTCAGCAACAGAGTGAAAAACTAAAACACTCTCCAAGTCAGAAAGTCTCTCTTCTTTGTCCTTTTTTCTCTGACTAGATTAGGGGTGAAACTTTATGCTATGAAACTCAACTAAAGGTAGAGAAAATGCAAGTTTGTGTGAAGTGAGACTGAAGGTAATGCAAGGCAGGAATCTGAGGTGAATTGCCTAGGCTAGGTTAAAATTCACCAAGAGGAATGATATTTCCATTTCCATATTTTTCATCCTAGCCTCTTTAAAGTCCTGTTTAATTAAAGCTGATTCATTAACATTAACCTTGTGAAAAACAGGAGAGGTACCAGAAGACAGTTCAAAAGGTAAACAATGCAACTTGTTTGAATTGGGTAGGGCCAGGGTGATCTCAGGGATGACAGAGTTGGCAGTTCAGTTGCTAGAATACAGCAACAACTGGTCAGCCAGATAATCTGTACATGCCTGTAAGAAAAAAAAGAAAAAAAAAAAAGGAAAAAAAGGGGGGGGGCAGGGTTGAGGAAAAAAAAGTGTAGGAATTGGTGTAGATCTGTCAAGGGGAAATTGTGTTGAACTGATCTAATTTCCTGCTGCAACAGGGTTTGGGGCTTTGCAGAGGCGAGGCATGAATGTCTCATATCTCAGCTTAGAAAGCCTTTTGCAGTAAATCATACAGATTCTCATAAGGAAATCGGGAAAACATTCTATGGGAGGAGTGAAAAAAAGATTGGGAAGGCTTCTGTTTGGGCCAGAAATGGAAGGACAAGCCAAGGGAGGTAGGGTCTTTCTTGTCATTGGTGCTATTTGGTGCTTTTGTTAATGCCCTGTACAACAGATAACAGCACAGTCATTCAGCAACGCACAGGAGGGCAGATTTAGATCTGGGCATGAGAAAGCACATTAGGAGTTGTCAGCTGTGTAGAAGGGTGCTGCAGGATGGGATGGGATAACGAGTGTAAAAATCCATTAGGAGTATGACAAGAAGTAATAAGTTTAAGGAAGATGCAGATTAGATAGCATGAAAAGCTTTCCAGGACTGGGAATAGTGAGACTGTAGAACAACTTGCACAGCGAGGCCACACAGAGCACACCTTGGAAAGTTTACCAACAAACTTTACATGGGCTCCTGTTTGGTTTTTTTTTTCTCTTCTTTCTTTCATTTTATTTTTCCTTCTGTTTCCTCCTTCCCATCTTGCAGGAGTAGATGACAGCTTCAGATCTCTTGCAGCTCAATGACAGTACACAAGCCCAGAGGTGCTGAAGATAACTATTATTTTCAAGAGCTGGAGGAAGTGAGAGAGATTTGAGTGCAAGTTATGGATACCTCTGACAGGTATCGTCACCCTGAGGGGATTAGCAAAAGACATTTAATTTTCACTTATCAACAACAGCCTTGCCCTACAGGGAAACATGCAAGCCCATCTCAAAACCCACCATTTAATTGCTTTGAGCTATCTATCCAGAGCTGCCTTTCACCTCCACAGTCTCTGAGGGTACCTCTGCCTCACACAGGCACTCAGGCTCCCAACTGTTATGTACAGCAATGAAGGACAAGGCCAGGGTGACCTCTTTTCTGATGTCCCAAGGAAGGCTGGGCCCTGTGACTCTCTGGCTTCTGCTCCCAGCTGCAGCAGTCTCCGCCACTCTTGGTTGTGGACAAGTGACACCCAGGCAGACACATCTACGCAGTGCATGGGCAAGTCTCTGTCTGGAGAAGCACAGCCCTGCCACCCCTCTGTGCATCATGGGTCACCCAAGAACCCCCTCACCACCTCCCCTCCACCACAGCCTGGGAGCACAGGGACCAGAGGGCATGCACTGCCCTTCCTCATGCTAGGAAGGAGGGGGGGTTTGGCCCATCTGAAAACATTTTCTTTTTGCAAATGTTCTGCTTCAGAGAGAGTGATTTCCGTCTCCTTTGGGACAGACACCAGTCCCATAGCAGAGCAAGGTAACAACTGGCAAAAAGAATCAACAGAGCCACCCCAACTCACATGCTTCCAACCGTGCCCTGCTGTGACTTGTTTCCCCGGGACCCTAGGAAGCTGCAGTACCCCCCTGACAAGAGCTGACATAAATGTTACACCATAGGATACTGTTTGTATTTCTCCTGACAAAATATTTTCTATTCCCATTCCCCTGAGTCTCAGCACAGGAAACTTGGCATAGTCTTGCACAGGATTGTCAGAAACAGATTTGTTTCTTACTCTTATAAGAAGGCATAAGCCACCTAGCTAAAATGCACTTTATACCACACTGCAAAAAAATGCCAACAAAAACTTGCCAAAGCATATTTGAATCTGGCTTCATTTTCCATCTCCACTGTTTCCTGTTTTTAATGCCCTGGGTAGAGAAGATCCTGAGGTGTGTGAGCCCCAGAGGTGCTCAGGGAACAAACCTTGCTTCCTGAAGGTGTAGAGCTCAAAGACCCTCTACAGTAAGCGGCCAGACCACAAGTTCGTCACTGATTTGCTGTAGGTCAAAGAGAAGCTAATTGTGTGACACTGTGCAGGATGTATCATCCTAACCATTATTCATGTTTATTGTACAAGTGTCTTAAGACCAGCCATGGATGTATCCTTGTTGTACAAGATCAGCTGACAGTCCCTGACCCATGGATGTTACAGTTCAATAACCAGAGAGTTGGGAAAAACATCTTATACACGCAAGCAGAAACTTTCCATGCATTATATTGATTTCAGAGTGCTTTATTTTATTTCTGTCTCTGTGTATGTAGACTAAATAAGCACGGGAAAGATAAATGGAAAAGTGAATGCAGGATAGATGAGGGACAGCAGATGAGGCAAGAATAAGAGGCACAAAATACACATTTTCAAAATCTGAATTTCTCTTTGACCCAGAAACCCTATCTTTTTGCCAGGTTTAGAATCTAATCCACATGTTTGCACACACGTTCTGCAGTCACAGCCCCATCCACCTGGGGAGGGCTTGAGGAATTTGTTGCGTGAGAGATACAGGATTTCTGTCAGCCATGCAGGTTTGTAAGTTGTTCTGCCTGTATTTGTCTTTCATCCAGCCATAAGAACACAGCTCCTACTTTGATTTCTATTACTGGCAATTATCCATCCACCAGTCCCATCTGTTATGCTTAGCCTTCCTGACACGCAGCAGACTCAGTCCTGAGGGCAGGCTGACAAGGGCCCAGTGCACACTTGCATTTCTTTACCAGTGACCTGAATGTATACACCAGCATTTCCTATGGATGGAAAATGGGACAGCACCCAAATGTCAGGGAGAGGTTTGATGTTACTACTTCTAAAAGTCAATACTTCACAGACAAGATGGCAACCCCATTTAGATCTTTGTATACCTCTGCTCTTAATCCTGACTCCAGAATATGTCTTCTACCATCATGTCTAGGAACTGTTGGGGTATTCCCAAGTTCTCTTCTCTGACATCTGAGGGTGTTCAGTTAGTTTCCTCCTTTCTACTTTTTGAGTGCAAAGGACATGACATAAATCCACACTTGTATTCAGCAACTTTGAGTTTCATCAGTTTTCAGCTTCCATCTGCTTGGACAGTTCAGTTTCTCATGACCCTTCCTTCCACATCAGCTACCAGTACTATCTACATGGTGATTTGTTCATATAGAAGATCTATTTCTGATCGTTAGATTGCTTGTGAAGAGGTGGTGCCCGGTCATCCCATGCTGTCTTTAACCACTACACAAACAACTGTGTCTTGAAGCACAGCAAGTGACCTGGAGAAGTAGCCACAGCTGGTGAAAGCACTGCTACTGAGCCCTGAGAAATGTGACATCTAACTCTTGCAGTTGTGTAAGGACAAGATCAGGGAGCCTGAAAACACAACTGATAATAGACCAACAAGCAGAAAAATAATGTCTGTCAGCTGAGGTCTGCACAAGGTACTCAAAGTATTCTGTGGAGGAAACTGAGTGGATGGGGAAATATCCAAATAAAATATCCAGTGTCCTGACACTAACTGAATAAAGATATTGCTAGTGATTGTAACATTCATATGTGCTAAATATATGGATATTTAGCCAGTTAAAACAATGTAAAGTAGGTGTGTGATAAAAGATGATGACCAAGGAGAACACAATGTAGGGAAGATTAAATATAAAAGAAAGCCTCTCTTTCAATGTATGTTGCTGGACAGCCAGAGCCCACCCTGTACTACGTGATTGATGACACCAAGTATACCTCTAGCTTTTTCCCACTGTGCCCCGAAACCTGCTCAATGAACCTGACGTGCAGCTGAACTGCAAAGTTCATGGCGGCCAAGTGCTGGGGTAAGATTAGGGACCTCGACAGCTGACTGGGGCAAGGATGGAGCATCCCCAGCACAGAGTGCTGACCAAGGGGCACCCTGTGTTGCCTGCATGTCCCCAACCTTCATGCTCAAATAAAGACTGTCCAGAGCCCAAAGGATGTCAGACCTGCCAGCCGAAACCTTTTAAGAACCCCCAGCTTTTGTTTCCATCCTCCTAAGTCTGTGCATGACCAACTCCATAGATCCATCTGCTGTGTTCCCTGCCCTCACAAGCAGACTCTGATGTCCTCTTATTAAACTAACTGTGAGCTGATTTCCACGGTGTATCAGCACAGCAGCGCAGCAGACTTGCACACAGCTTCTAGCAAGGCTACAGCTAAATGGCACCTTATATCCATGTAGCAGGTTTTCCTTCCCACGCTCAGTGTAATGCAGTGTATTTTAAAGTACTGGACTACCTTAAAGGTACCAGTCTAGTTGAAGTAAAATGTATAAAAATTGTATAAAATCTATAAAAATCAAGTAGTTTTCCTAGTAAGCTTTAGCACCTGATAGCAGCTCTGAACAGCAGTTCCCCTCCGTGGCAGACTAGCAGGGCTATATCCTTGGGTTCCACATAAAAAATTGCACAGCTCATTGTACTAATCATTTTTCTGCAGGTCATGGCTCCTTCCACACCTTTTCACTTCTCACACAGGAAAACATATGGCTCTTACTCATTATTGCTTTGTATTTTCCAAATTCATATAGGGATCCTGTTGCCACACCACTTGCAAGCTGTTGTTTATTACAGCAGTGAGACCCAGGTGTTTCTTCCCACTTTGTGCCAGCGTAGGCAAGTGAAGGGTGCAGAGATGGAGTCCATCTCATGCTTCACTGCATTCTTGGCCATAAGCTCCTTGGGGTTTGTGTGACCTTCATGCACATGTGCAACAAGCTTGCTGACGAGAGGAAAACATCCCCCTTCTTGTGAGTGAGTTCTGTAAGGTAATTAAAGCTGGTCAAATGCACATTAAAAACATTCTGCGGTTCTGCATCTCTATAATTAGTGGCTAGCGGACAATCACAGAGGAAGGAGTCAATGACTCCATGTCTTCTCAAGGCACAGTGCCTCCAGAAAGGCCTGGCAATTGAGGAATAACCAAAGGAGAGCAATATATCCACAGGAACATCAGACAGAAGCATCTATGTTGCCTTGTCATCCCTGTCTTCGCAGATCACTGGGTTCAGTAGGTTTTCAAGCTACAGCTCTTCTTTTTTTGCCAGGGGAAATCTCCTCTTTGCTGAGGGAAATATGTGGCAGCAGTGGTTCAGGACAAAATCTGTGGGATTTAATGTGCTTTGCCTTTCTTATGGGCTCCCTAAGGCCCAAAACAGTGATTGTCTTCAGAAAAGCATCAGAGTCTGCAGTGCTGCATCAAAAATGCCAATTAAGCAGCGTAGTGAGAAGAGGGAACACACTTGGGAAAAGGGCTGTTGCGAAGGATGTAAGATGAAATGGATTACCTCTCTGCCAGCCTTCAGGAGTTCCAACCCAAATGTCACATTTTGCCCATTCTGGACAGGAGGTACTAGAGGGAAGGAAACCCAGCTCTAATGGCTGATACATATTTTCTATGTTTTCACAAGGTATTTTGCCTCACTTGGTCTGTTTTTTATACAACTGTCTAATGAAGTCGTTCTGTTGTCCTTTCCAACAGTTTTGAAGTACAGCATGTGTTGATTATCTCAGTTGAATGAATCTGAGTTCATTTATACTTTGCTTTGTTTTGACTAATTTTTTTTTATTATTTCTTTGTTCCTCCCTTCTCTGTCTAAAGCACACAAAATTGTTTGTAGAGGGAAAAACATATAAACAGTGTGATTCAGTACAACAAAGAACAGCTTGTTAAAAATGTGCTTTTGGTGTATGCAGAACCCAAGCTTTTCCTCTTTCTATCACGCCTTGGTACAGAAAGCATTAGCTGAGGTTGCTCTGGGACTTCCATTATAAAACCCTCTTCTGCCTGTAAAAGCCTGAAAAAAATATTTTTTCAGTTTAAATTATATATTTTTCTTGAAGCTGAAGACAACATTTTACAAAAGCTTGAACCAAACTCATACACCTATTTTTTAGTTTTATGAAAATTATGATTATCAGAAACAAATCTTTGCGCAGTGATTAGCCATGGCATAGAAAATCTTTTTTTCCTTTCTTCTTTTTGTCAATCTCAAAGGAAGGCAATGAGAGCTCTGTTATCTTTCCACTGAAACAGAATCAAATCCCATCCCTTCAGCTGAAAAATGGCATGTGACTCATTCTTATGAGCCAGGCCAACCTGCAAATGTGGACTGCCATTGAAGTTGACTTTAACTCAAGAGTTGAAGCGACTGAACATCTGTTTAGTATAGGCACAGTCATATGCATTTGCTGAACATCAACCTATATGTCTGGGGCTACACGCTGACATAAATACATCTAATGAATGTTAATTATGAGGTAGTGTTTCATTCTGGAGATCTATCGCTGCGCGAGTTTCCTTAGAAGAGTACAACTGTCTCAGCATTGCGACTGATGTGTTCGGGCCTGCTTCTATGGCTTCACTTGCCCAGGCAAACAGCAGATGCAAGAATGCTTTGAATAAAAAATTCAAAGCCGACATGCTTTGAATAACAAATAAATAATGGCATGCAGGTAGGGACGCAGTTCTGACGAGCAGCTAAGGAATCACCCAGCCACTGGGAACGGTTTGCATGAAAGGGAGAGGCGCAGCGCTGAAGCTGAGGGCAGATTTCAGGGCTGGGGAGGGGGAATGGTGGCCCTGGAGCCTCCAGCAGTCCTGGCATCTTCTATCTCCCTGCGCCCCAGGTGCCCTTGCTGTCTGGAGAGCAGGAGGAGGAGTGAGGTGTTTGCCTTGAACCACAGGAACAGGGTGTGGGGAGTGAGGGTGGGAGGGCAGAGGTGGATGGAACCATGGATGGAGTGACCTGTGGTCACGGCACTGCCCGTGGGTGTGGGTATGGTCCTGCCCCCTCCCTGTGCCCATCCCCTCTCCCTCCGCAGCGCCTGCCGAGAGGGTGTTCTGCAGGGGTTGCACCCGTCGCTCAGGCAGGGCTGGGGACACAGGTCACTCCACCCATGGCCCCATCCACCTCTGTGGTGGCCGCAGCTGGAGAGAGCAGGGTGCGGGGCAGGGGCAGGCAGGTGGGAGCTTGCCAGGCAGCAGGTAACAGCAGCTGAGCTGGGCTGGGGAGAGGGGGGGCGAGGGTCCCTTTGCTGCAGAGTGGGGATCACGGGTGTTCTTTGCAGGGGAGATGACAGGTTACTTGTCAGATCTGGAGGGAGAGGCTAGAGGCTGGGGTACAGAGCATCAGGACGGGCCACAGCAGGCAGCAGATAGAAGGAATGCGAGAAGGGATAAATTCATAGGGAAAAGAAAGGGGCACGTCAACTAGAAATATTGCAAACCTCTGGTGCAGAGAAAGTATTTCAGGGCCTTCTGATCTTGCTTTTTTACAGCAAATAGGAAAAGGGGACAGACTCGGGGATATAACAGGCCACATATTCCTGATGAGTGAATCCATTTCCAGCCACAGCCTAATGAAACACGGATGTGCCACTGCAGGAGCTCCCAAAGGTCAGGGGTACTGCAGGGTTCAAACACGGGCCACACTTTTGCACAGCAGTCAAGGTGGTTCATGGGGAACTTCTGGCCTGTTAAGGACCAGACATTTCAGAAATTTCACGGGAAAGCTTACTGAGATTTTTCATCTAAATTTGCAGACACGAGAGGCTGAGATGCTTTATAGATATATTTCGAAAGCACATCTGATGTTTGGATAACTATAGATATAGATATAGATATAGCACCCTCCAGCTGGGGCTTTGCTCTTCTCCGGCAGAACCACTAGGATGAAGAACAGCTTTTGCCACTACAGATATACAAGGAAAGCAAACACAATCAGATTCATCAAGCTGTTCCCTTAGCACGGCATGAACTTTAGCTTTAGAGTTTCTGAGAAGAGAATTGATCAGTTTCTTGAAGACAGAAACCCTTAGGTAATTAGGAGGATGGCATTATTCAGAAGCCTTTGCTTTTAGTACCCTTTACTGAGCAGTTGGGTTTGGGTAATTATAGTCCCTGGGGGATAGGTTTCAGTGACTGACAGCCCACAGCGATGCTTAGGCCTCATCCTCCCAGCTGCACAGAGAAGTGAAACTGCACACAGAAGCAGTTTCTGTTTTAATTTGCAGCAGCAGGGATTTGTGTGTGTGTGTGCATGTGTGTATGTTTGCGGGTTTTTTTCAGGTTTATCAGTTCCAAATAGAAGAGATAGGTTGTGTGCACAACATTTCCCTTGCATCAGCACCAACACCACTTTTGCAGTCTATGAGCAATTAATGTACTGTGATTTTTTAACTCTTTTCTTACTGGTAAGCTGCTCTGAAAACTCACCAAGCCAAGTGCAAAATCCATTAACGTATATGTACCTTGAGTACAGAATATGAACAAAAGGGCAGGTTTTACTCACCTATTTAAAGGAAAGAAAAGCATTTGCCAAAATTAATGGATGTATGCAATTACACAAGACTACCGTATATGAGAAAATCTGGAGTTATTTAGCAATAATGTCTTTCTTGGCACAGTATATAAGGCTAGAAATAAAGTACTAGCGGATGCTGCTGCTCTGCAGTTTACTACAATGAATTTTCATTTTGGGCAGAACCGGCTACACTTCTTGTTCTGAATAGTCCAAGATATTTCAGTATTTCTGGAATTTTCCACATCCATTTTCTGTGAAAAAGCTGGGAGTTTCAACATATTTTCCATTACCTGGTGTTCTTTTTCTTTTTAATGCAATATAAATTCTGAATTTCCTGGATTCTAAATATCTGTCTGCTATAAGACATTATCCATCAGATTACAGATGTGTATATCTAACCTGAACAGTAAATTAAGTGAGGGGATTGATTGGATTAACAGCTGTTCATTAGACTTGCTTTTCTCATTTTAAACTAACATCTGCGTTTTCTTATTTAAGATTTTATAATACCATAAACAGCACAGGGTAATTTATTACCATGAAGAAGTTTTAGGTGGATGGATTACAATTAATTGGGAGCTGCCTCTGGAGCCCTTTTGAGACTTTTTATTTTAGGTTGAACTATCTGATTAAACAGTCATCAAAGTGAGAGCCAAGGATTCAGATTCATTAAAAAAAAAGCCAAAAATGCCTCAGAAATGAAGTCTGTGGAGAGGCAGAAATTTACTTGTGGAGGTGCCTCGCAGGCTTTCGTTATGTATGGGCATGGCATGAGGATGCATCAGGCAGAGGTAGCTCTGATCAAACGAGCTTCAGCCCTGGGAAAAATCCAGCCACATGAGTAAACCGTATTAGCTTTAGCAAAGCAACTGGCTGTGAGGGCAGCGTATGTGTGAATGCATCCCGAAGGTGCATCCCATGACAGCATGGAGAGAGGGAATGTGAGGCTTAACATTTTCAGGGAATGAGGAATTTGATCTGAAGATGGGTATTTAAGGTGAAATACTCTTTCGGCAGTTAGGGTGAAGGGCAGCGGCCAGCCTTAACACAGTCCCAACCCTTCAGTCCATGATCAGGTTTCTCACTCTCTGTGATCTCTATGCTTCATGCAGGAAGCCTTCCCTTCCCTGCACTGTGGAATGCAAACTCTTCCCACTCAAGATAATTTTGTCAGGGTAACAGCCATCAGTACTGCCCAGCCAAACACCTCAGGGCTCCCTATAGCACCTCCTGATCGTGTAATATAGGACTGACGTATTATAGAAAGCTGCTGATGAGCCCAGGGACTTGCATATGCTCAGAGCTCAGCTTCCCACAATACCATTTTCTCTGCATTCATTTATCCCTTAATTAGTGTGATGCCACATGAAAGCCCATACTCTCCCACATTTTCTCTCCTCATTGAAGATGTTCCCGATGCATTTAAGTCCTTCTTACAAACAGCACAGAAATGCTTGTTTGCATTTGCTCACCTTGAATGTTATAAACATGAACAAGGGATGCCAGTCTGAAGCCAGGGCAACAAAGGAGCAGGAATGGATGCTGCAGCAAAAAAAAGCCTTTAGGCTCACAAATATGTGTCACTTATTTGAACCTGATGGCTTCTAACTTTCTGAAGCCATCAAACACTAAGTTCATATTATTAAGCAGGTCTGGCTACAGAAATAGTGTATGTATATGAGGTTCTTCATGATATTATGCATGGTGATGCATATTGTGGTGGTCAGAGTGCATGATTATGTTCACTGGAATCACCAGAAAATGCAAAGGACATCAGGAAAGAGGCAAAATATGTTAGCAGAAGGTACAATGTGGGCAGAGGATAGAATCATAGAACCATTTAGGTTAGAAAAGACATTTAAGATCATCAAGTCCAACCATTAACCCAGCCCTGCCAAGTCCAGCACTAAACCATGTCCCCCAGCACCACGTCTACATCTCTTTTAAATACCTCCAGGGATGGGGACACAACCACTCCCCTGCACAGCCTGTCCCAACGCTTCACCACCCTTTCCTTGAAGAAATTTTCCCGATACCCAACCTAAACCTCCCCTGGCGCAACGTGAGGCCGTTTCCTCTCGTCCTGTCGCTCGTTATCCGGGAGAAGAGACCGACCCCCGCTGCCTACGGCCCCTGTCAGGTGGCTACGGAGAGCGATCAGGTCCCCCCTGAGCCCCCTCTTCCCCAGGCTGAACCCCCCCAGGTCCCTCAGCCGCTCCTCATCAGCCCTGTGCCCCAGCCCCTGCCCCAGCCCCCTGCCCGGCTCTGGACACGCTCCAGCCCCTCCACGTCCCCCTGCAGTGAGGGGCCCAAAGCTGAACACAGGGGTCCAGGGGCGGCCTCACCGGTGCCCAGCGCAGGGGGACGGGCACTGCCCTGGTCCTGTTGGCCACGCTGTGTCTGCTACAAGCCAGGATGCTGATGGCCGCCTTGGCCACCTGGGCACACTGCTGGCTCCTGTTCAGATGCCCATCAACCAGCACCCCCAGGCCCTTTCCCACCAGGCAGTTCCCAGCCCCCTGCCCCAGCCTGTAGCGCTGTGTGGGGTTGCTGTGACCCAAGTGCAGGACCCAAGTAGCATGCATAGCCCCTCATGGGCATCTGAAACTGAGCAGCACTTACCTGTGCAGGTGCTACTGTGTCCAGCTGTTTACAGATCTGTATCTTCTGCTTGAAGAGTTTTATCTCTTTTGATGCTAAACTTACAGTAAGCTTACGGAACTGCTTTGTCTCTGCTTATCTGCTTTCTGCTCCTTTTCTTTTTCCTCAGTTTTTTTATCTGAAAAAATCCTGCTTTTTGCTAAGAAAACATAAGGCATTTGTTAAGTTTTCAGAAATAGCACAAAGGGATCTGTGAGTACTTTAGCCAGGTTTTGCTATGTAGTTGAAACAGAGGCCATGTTAAGGTCAGGATTTGCAGGAGAAGTGCTGCAGAATGCTATCCCTGCTTCCATGAAGCAAGTGAATGAGGCAAGAGTGTCAAAAAATTAAATGAGGAGCAGCCAGAACAAGGACCTGCATAGCATGAAGACTGACACATGGCTACCACAGCCCATTACCACCAAATGAAGGAAGGGTCTCAGGAGACGTGAGATTCCTAGATCACTGTATGGCTTGGGTATTAACAGGAACAGGAACCACAGAAGTGGACAATGGCCAGTGAAGACTGAACAGTGGCAGCAATGCCAGCCCAAAAAATGTGCACGTACTTTCCCTTTGCTCTGCGTTTGAAGGACCTTGAGACCGAAGCATCTTTGTCAGGCAGAGCAAACAAGAACTAGCAGCAGCAGTGGAGTTTCCCTCCCCTTTCCTTGTTGTGACTACTGGAAGATGGTAGGATCCCTGCTTGGAAAGATGTGAAGCTCTTGTTTGCTGGGCAAATCACTTGGAATCTCCTGATTTTTCTTCTGAAGAGTGGCTCTTTGGTAGGGCTGGTGTTGACCTGGCCCAGAAACACTCCATATTCCTGGTGTTTCACAGCCTCTGCTGCTCTTCTGAAGCCTTTCCATTTCTCCCATTCAAGGACAATGGGTTTGCACAACTCTCCCCAGAGGCTGGGGACTCTTAGCACCTCTGTCCCAGCCCAGCAGAAGCATGAGGTTTCCAAGCATGCTCCTCCTGTTGGGATGCCACCACCTGGTTACTCACCTCTGTGGACAAGAAGTGGCAAAAGCGCTTCCAAAAGAGAGGCTGTGGTGCTAGTCTGAGTTTCAGTTATCTCGACCTTGCCCACTGAAGCTCACAGCCAAGGCCAGAGCAGACACTGGGGTACCACACAGCATCACAGGGGTAGGAGAAAAGCTGTGCCCTCACTGACTTTCTGTCACTACCTGGAGGAAGTGTGAGGGCTTGTGCCGTTGAAGAAGGTGGTGGTGCTCAGTCAAAACATGCCTTGAGTGTTACTGGCCCACAGCCACCTTATGTTATAAAGTTTCTATTGGCAAAACGTCTTACTGTGGGGGAGGCTGAAGAGGAGGCAAGCAGTGAGGTAAGGGGGCATGGGAGAGAAAGAAGGAGGAAGGACAGTGCTGGAGAGAAAAGAAAACAAAACAAAACCTGGGTAATCATCCAGACTGCAGGGAGGGAGAGAAAGGCAGCCTCAGAAGTAGAGTCCCACCAGTCTGCCTGGTGTCTTAGCTGCCATCTGAACCCACAGCTGGATCCCCTCTCCCCTCAGCAGAAGAGATCAGTTCCACCTCCATGCCAGCACTTTTCTGTAGGTCAGGAGAAAATAAGAATTAATTATTCGGCTGCCAAGCCCCGCCTGAGTTTGTTAGCTGCTGTGACTGCTGTGAGGCACAGAGGCAAGTGCTCAAGCCTGCTCCTGTTCCAGGGAAACTCCCACTGCAGAGATGACCCAAGCCTACATGATGCATAAGCTTTGAGGAAGCCCAGTGGATCTCCCTGATGAGTAATTTTGTTCATTTGTTTGTACAGATGTTAGCAAACACCTTAAAACCTCGGTGTGGGATCTCTGGTTGCTGCACTGTCTGGTTTGAGAGGCTTCCCACTTGCATGTAAATTTGGTTGTTTGCTTCTGGTTTTCTGTAACCATCCTTTCAGCTCATTCTACATCTACAACAAACAACCAGCACTAGACAAGTGAAAGTTAAGCTCCTAACAATGTTGTACAGCTTGTTGCGAATGTATTGCCCCACAGGAATTTGACATGCCATTTTAGAATCCTAATGCTGAAATGCAGGAATTCTCCCATTCCAAATCTCACCTGAGTCATTTTGATAGTGCCCGCAGTCTAAACGACCAAAGAATGTTATTCATCCCACAGCACAGACAGTGTTCCTACTGCTTGTGTGAAAAGACTTTGCAGTGCTGACCAAAACCGAAGCAGCTGCCTTAGCTTTTGCTTATGGCCCAATCACCAGAGGTGGAGCAAGACCATTGGGGTGCACCTTCAGAAGAAGCGGCCACACTGCACGAGAAGCAGATGTCTTCAGCTCATACAGGCACACAGCAGAACAGGCAGGACCAACTCTTTAGTCAAAGCGGGCAATCTTGTTTTACTCATCAGAAGATGGACCACAAATTTATCCCATGACGCTGTTTCTTGCTTAGGTTATTGAATCGTGGTGTCTACATACTCTAGTGAACAGTGGATTAAAATGTAGAAGATCAATAAATACAGTGATTTCAACTGACATGGAGTCCTAGATAGTGTTTAAAGGCTTTTGAAGAACAAACATCTATATATTGAAAGAAATACTGGGCAAGAAAAACAAGGGGTTTACTGTTACTAAATGGACTCAAACTGTTGCTTCTGTCTTTGCAGCAAATGATGGGAACTGTGAAATTAATTTAAAAGACAGTATTTCCCCTGTCTGGATTAAAGTTGCACTATCTCTGCCAACTTCCCTCATCAGCTTTTTGAGAAGCAAGGAATTTCTTGTTAATCAAACCCTAGAGGAGTGAGTTTCCAAGAACCACATATGCAATTATTTTAAGCATGCTACACTGCATATCGTAGCCCCCCAGCCAACTCGTGTGCGTATCTAAATGCCATTTTCTGTCCCTCCTGCATAAACCAGGCCTGGCCAGGCAGAAGCAGGAGGGAAGGGGTGCTGTTAAAGCTATCTCGCTCAGTCCATCCATATGAGAACAGCCACTGACACAGGTGCTGGTGGTGGAAGGGAGGCAGCCACAAGGTTGGCCTGCAAGACACAGGGCTCACAGAAGGAATTTGATTTTGCAAATGGTGGTCTGGGCCATTATGTCTTTCTCTGTTCACCATCCTGGAGACCCTTGAGAGCTCATGGGGAGCAGCTGTGGGGCTGCAGCCTTGCTGTGATGCACGCAGACACTGGTGCAAGCTGGTGACATGGGGAAGGAACAGGCAGAGCTGTGGCTCAGCACCAGCCATGCTTGGCAGCACTTTGGAGAGCTGCAAGGAAGCAGGCAAAAGCCCCTGGAGAGTCCCCACGCCTAACGTCCCTCTAGGGCAGCAGTCCTGCTGTGAGCCACTGGGGTACGCAGGATTCTGATGCCAGGGCAATGGTCTGCTACACACTGGAGGCAATCCCATTAGCCATGAGCAGCACGACACAGCTAAAGTTTAGCTGTCCTAACGCCCCTTTTCTAGATATTCAGTACTATAGGTGCTTTGCCACTCTGGTCCCACTCATGCCCCACCTTAACGCTATTTGCACAGTACCCTATGTTTCACTGGAGCGCCTGTGCCTGCTTATGCGCCCACCCATGCTTGCAGCTGGCTCCCCCGAAGCCAGCCTTGCTTTCACCTCCTCAAAGCACAGTTCCACCTCCTGCTACCGCCAGCCCCTAAGTGAATGTACTAGAGCCGAACTCTACTTCTTTGGAGGGTCCTCCTGTTCCATGATGACTATGGGAGCAGCAGCTTCTTCTGTGTGCCTCACGCCTCACAAATGTTGTCCTTTTCCTCTTCAAAAACAGGTATTTTTTTTCTCCCAAAGTCTTCCTTTATTCTCTTTACTACTATTTATTCACTCAGCCTTTGTTTGGAGGAGGAGATGGTAAAGGAAAACTACTGCATTTGAAAGTCTGTGCAGTGTTATGAACTAGACCCAAAGCATACAAGAAATGCCCTTTTCACTTCCCATAATTATGTGAGATCTCCACTAAATTTTTTTAGGAAGCATTTAGTACTTCCCATTTTAGTGTTTTAGACTGGTACCTTCAGCACCACTTAACTAGAAAAAAAAAGTAAACCAATCTCTATGGGAACCATCTTTCTCTGCCTTGTTCCTCCTATCTCCTTGAGTTTCTACACCATATAAGTCTTCTTTCCTATGCTTCAGATACCACACACCAATTCACCTCCACCATGTCTCAGACAGAAGGACAGACTCTGAAAGCTAAGTTTTAAACTTAAATACTCTCTTGAGCAGAGGCAAAGTTGCCGTTCTGTTTTTTCTAGGAATTTTAGTTAAATGTGATTGTGTGTTTATATTTCCTGTGTTGTTGCTATGCAAAACTTCAGCAGAAAAGTTTTGTTCTTCTTTTTGTCTATTTTCAAGTCAATTCCAGTGTCTAGATTGATGAAAAATCTTAATTGATTCAAATAAGATTGACTTGAGTTGAGATCAAGATTATAAACAACATAGACTGTTTCACCTCTGAAGGGACAAAAGGAGTTTTTGCTTACCTTAGCACCAGTCCAGTCTACAGAAGAAAGATAATTTGGTTTTGGTTTTGGTTTTTTATTTAATTATCTTGCTGCTTCTCTGTTCTGGGTCTTGTTGTAACTCTTGTGGTCCAGACTATAGAGAAGCACAAAATCCCTTCACCTTTTCCAGTCAGTCAGTCACTCGCCATTACTGCTTTTCTGCACAAGGTGCTTTATGAGATGTTGTGCACATAAGGCACTGTACACATCAGCAGTGTGTAAATCAGCAGACACATCTGACCATTAGCTTGATAAAACCCTTCAAAAGAACAGTGTATAGCATTTAAATAAAACTGTGCTGCAATAGAGCAGTTACAGCAAGAGATGGCTGCCTTTTGGCCTTGTATCTGTGTGTGTTTGTATACATCACCAGTTCCAGCTGCTGAAGTGAGTAGCGATAAAAGATTTATTTTGAGACAGTACATTACCTTGAATAACATCACAGTCCTGGGTACCAGTGACAAATGAATAATGGAAGTACTTTTCCTGCCAATAGCCTGTATATTTGTCTATTGCAGCTCCTGCTAACAAGTTTCTGAACTAACATTTGCATATCTAGGGCATGAATTTGCATAAAGTATGAATAGATATTATTGACTACGGGTTATTTTGTAGATGCAATACGTTTTTATAGTTTTATTTCTTAAATTGTATTCTTCAGAAACCAGAAAGCAAGCAAGCAGTGTTTCATTTGATTTTTGAACTGCTGAATGCAAAGTGGCAAAGCTGATCAGTCCTGTAACTCCACAGTAAAAATTCTTTTGAGTTTATAACTTAATATCCTTATACAAGTGGACTTGACCCTGCAACCTGGCAGCTAACTTGCACACAAGAAGGAAGTAACTGCTGTTTCAGAAAGGCTAAATTTACAGGTTTGTGCCGGTAAACTTTTGTATCAATCCTTTATCACCCAGCTGATTCACTAAATGAAGACCAAAAGGCAAATGGCTGTTTAATTAAAGACCAGTTATATATATTCTGGGGTGCTGTAGGAGTTTAACCTCCCTACCACTACTGGCCAGTGTCTGCAGTATCTGCATCGTCTGCCACATAACCTGGCTGTGGCTGTATGATGGAGATGGGGGCTACATCCCTTCCTGAAACCTGGATCATAAGGTGGAGGCAGAAGAAAAAAGATTAAGACCAAACTGGCCTATTTCCCATCTTTTTCTGAAGAGATTAATGCCTTGGAGGAAAGAAGGAACAAGCGGTCCTTACTTGAGGGGACAGACCTTGGCAAGGCCAAAGAACAGGTTTGGGAAGCCACTGTGTGCCCATTCCCCATCCTGTGCAATCTGCACAAGAGCTGCCTGCGCTTCAGTCATTGATAATTGAGACAGACAGAGACAGGATTTTTAGAAATGAGTCTGACATACCACATTCCCTTGGCGATGACCAGTGCCAAGTCACATTGACTTCTGCTGTTTCCCTCCGACTCTGGACCTTATCCCAAGGTTATCTCAAGGTTGGAAGGGACCATGGTCCTCACTTCTCCTAGCCTGAAGAGCTGAACTCTGTTTATGTTTGTTTGTGAAATGACTTCCTCCCTGATTATAGCTGTCCTTTTGGAAGGATGCCATATCTCTTTTCATTGAAAATTATTGGCTAAAAATAACCATATTGTTTGGGCTTCTGCATTTATTGCTAGCTGTCAGTTGGTGTTGTACATCCCTCGATGACTTCACCTCTGACTTCCAAACGTGCAACGCTGCCTTTCTGCTTCCTTCCCCTTGGCTATCAGCTTCTATTTTCTGTCCATTTCAAGCATCCTCTGTCCCTTTCCCAAAGTCCACCCTGAGGCCCCATCCTTTTCACCCCTCCAGCCAAATCCCAAATCAGACCAGAAGCAGCTCCACAGGAGAAAGGACACAGGCCACCCCACCGGGGGGAGTGAGCAAGTGGCTGTCACTGAGCAGAAACCTTACCCTGCATGGTCAGGCAGTGCTATGGTCTGGTGAGAAGAAGCTGCATGAAAATTTGTGTTAAAATCTCATCCTAACCAAAGCTTCCTCCAGTGCACAAGTCTTGACTCCTTTCAAGAGCTTTTATTACACATTTCTTCATTACTGGGAGGGTTGCTAGGTCAGGAGATCATGAGATGTCTGCTTGCCTAGATCTGCAGAGCTTTCCAGGCTGCTGTGCAGCTGTATCGTGTCATTCACATCCCCTGGATTTTTTTTCTGTATAGATTTTGATTACCCATAAAACAGCACACTATTTAAAAGAAAAACACTGATGAAAAAAGAAATAAGAGCATCAATGGAGCTGACTGCACTGCACATTGATTTCAAAATCAGATTTTATAGGACAGCAGATTTGTGCAAGTCTCTTACTCCAATTAGACTTCCAGTTACAGCAAGCATTGTCAGCTGAAAAGAAATGTGTTAACAGTTCAGCAAATGCTGAACCACAGTGGACACCTTATAACTAGCTTATGTCATTCCAGTGTGCATAAATTGGCTGTTGTCATTTTCCCTGTAGTGATGGGTGACATAATACGCTAACGTCAAGACGCAACCGTAAGAGAGTCCAACTGAGAAGAACACAGTCTTAGTAAGTGTTAGGTTTGAGGAGGGATTTATAAAACTGCTGCAGCAAATTAATTCACAATCTTCATTTAATCATTGTGCATAGAGAAAAGCATGTCACCGAGTATAGCAATGCCTCAGCCTCCAGAGCCCTGCCTGACAGCAGAGAATCACCCAGTCTGCAGGCCAGTGCTATGTATTAGTCATCAGGCGCCTTCATATTTGAACTCTAGATCTATGCTGCCTTTTTTAACAGTGGAGAGGAATAGTAACTGAAAATGAACAATGCTGAATGCATTTTCATCTGCCTGGCACCCAAGACCTCAGCCCAACTGCAAACTGTATATTTGCTGCATAAATGAGCTCAATTAATAGTCCCACCCAGAGCAAAGGAGTGATGCTTCATATCTTAGGCCTTCAACACAGTCACAGAAGCACAGAATCACAGTCATCAGGGTTGGAAGGGACCTTTGAAGATCATCTAGTCCAACTCCTTGCTAAAGCAGGTTCTCCTAGAGCAGTTGGCAGGTCCTGAATGTCTCCAGGGGAGACTCCACAGCCTCTCTGGGCAGCCTGCTCCAGTGCTCTGGCACCCTCAAGGTAAAGAAGTTTTCCTTATATTCAGAAGGAACTTCTTGTGTTTCAGCTTGTTCCTGTTACTCCTTGTCCTGAGCACTACTAAAAAGAGCCTGGACCCCATTCTCTTGATGCTCTCCCTTAAGATATTTGTAGACATTGGTAAGATCCCCCTCAGCCTTCTCCTCTCCAGACTGAACAGGCCCAGCTCCCTCAGCCTCTCCTCAGATGGGAGATGCTCCAGTCCCCTCGTCACCTCCATAGCCCTCCGCTGGACCCTGCCCAGCAGTTCCCTGTCTTTGTTGTAAGATTTCCTTTTGCAGGGAACTAAGGCACAGAGCAACTATGTACCAAGATCTTGTTTGAGCTGAGGCAAGCTTGTGCTGGTAAGAAAAGGAGCAGAGTTTATGTTCAGACCATCTTCCTTAGGTCTCTGATCTAAACTCTAACCCCACTCACTAGCAACAGAGGGAAGTTAATGTCTGATGTCTCTGATTGCCCTGTGTAAAAGATGGGGCAAAGAACTTTTCCTCCCGTGAGGAGACTGCTTTTGTCCAAAGAGCCCTGTTACGCTGTGGCAGTGTGACCTGGCCTATCCTATTCCCTGGTGAAGGATGGGACAGCTCTGCCATCTGCCCTGGAGAGGCTGGATCACCTGGGCACGGGGCGGCCAAGGGCTGCTGCAGCCCAGCTACCCGGGTCCCCTCCTCACAGGTCACTATGCCACGTAAGCTTAGTCACATCCTAAACCACATTTTAAAGCAGCTCAGTCTTTGGTCTTCCTATTTTTAAAAGTTCCCCACAGAATTTCGCTTCTCTGATTTCACAAAAACCTTCTCGTTACCCAACCAAACATATCGCTAACTGGGAAATGCTTGTCGTGACCAGAGATGGCCAGGCTCATGTGGTTCCCCTGCCTGCTGCCTCCTCTTACGCTGCCAGATGCAGAGCACTGGGCTAGGGGGACCTTACTTTGTGCAAAATGCCATGGATTGCTGGGAAAGAGCTGATAACAGTGCTGTGATGCCCTACAACAGGACTGCTCACAGACCTCTGGAAAAGGGAGCCTGCCCCTTTGCCAAGACTAAGCTGGTGAACTGGCACGGCTGGCCCCTGGCTCCTCCTTCCCCAGCCCGGTCATGAGGTCCTGCAGGGCAGCGGAGTAGGTAGCAGGGACACCCTGGAGGCTGGGACAGCCTGTGACGTGTTCTGGAGAGGACAAGGGAAAGCTCTTTGCACCCTTATCTTCTTTGAACATGCATTCAGGGATCTGGCTATAAAGCTGCAGATCTGTGTATCTGTTAACACATCTGAGGAGAAGAAAAAGATACATTAAACTCCCATTAAACTGACAAAACAGCAGAGGGTCTGCCTCTGCTGAGAGCCTGGAACAAAAAATGAAGCTACTCTATCCTCTGTGCAAACAGTAAAACAACGGGCAGGATCCTGATCCCCTCTCCCCGTCTTTTACCCAGGGCTGCCTCTGGGAAGCTCCACCATGCTGCTGCCGCAAGTTTACTTCAAGGCAACGAAGATCTGCATGAGATCCAGGGTGGTTTTAAAGGCTTAAAATAGGCCACAACTTGGCGAAAAATCTAAATTAAAAATCTGTTTCCAAGGTTTTGGCCAGCAGCTCCCGCCGTCACGGCGGCGGGCTGGAAAGCCGGGTGTGCAGCTGTGTATGGCTTCCCACGTCCAGGGCTGGAACATTTTAATTGGGGAAGTGTGGAGAAATCTAAAAGGCCAGGAACCCATTAAGAAAGAGGAAGGCTTGAAGATTCTGGGAGGGTCTGGGGGTTTGCTTTTACAGAAGCAGAGCAGTGGGCTGCTGAGCCATCCCAGCCCTGTTGTTAATCAAAGGAAGCATCCTGAGAAAAAAAGCCCCGCAGTAACCATTTTATTTGTTGCAGGGGTGTCCCTTTTAAAACATATATAAATAGAGTGAATGATGTATAATGCCTGCCTAAGTATTTATGTGCTTATTTCCTAAGTACTTAGTTGTTTCCTTGATCCTTGCCAGTGTTGTGCCTATAGCTCAGCTCTGTCGGCACCAATTAAGTTTTACCCGCTTCCCAGAGCAGTGAATTTGCCCTGCTTGTTTTTCCCATCCTTTCCCAGATGCTGCCCTTGAACAGACTCTTTCAAGCAAATATTGCAGGCTTCAGTATCATATCAGCTGACTTCAGCTAGAAGAAAAGACTGAAACCATGTTATGGTAAGGGAGCAAAGTACATGGAGGGACCAAATTCTGAGCAACTAGGTTAGGTTTGCTTTTAGTTCTGAATTCAGCTGCTGCGTTTCAGACCTAGAAAAGGTGTTATATGCTAGAAACCTTGTCTAATCTTTTCCAGCCATGCCATTTAGTCTAATAAAAGACAGCCTGGGGGGGAAGGTCTCAGAGTTAGTGAGAGGAGTGAGGTACCCAGCTCCCACAGCTCCTAAATGCCCCTTCGCTGTGGCAGGGTGGCTTTCAGAAAAAACTCAGGGGAAGACATGAACACAAAACAGGGGTGCTTATGTGTGAAGGCAGATCTTAAAAAACACCTTGGCTTACCCATGTCCTTATACTACCACGGTTATAGCAAGACTGTCACTGATATATTTCAGTCATGTCATCCACTTGCCATTATTCCTATGAAAAAGAAAGAGAGGACTCATGTTTCCACTGCATGGCTGCAGCATGTGCGATTAGAAATAGCTGTGTATGTATCAGTGGAAATTTCCAAGGGCAATACACAAGGTGCTTCCTCTTTTTCTTCATAACAGACGATTCTCTAGCAGCTTCCAGGCACAAAGATCTGTGTGAAAATCAAAACAGGTTTTAACTCTTGTATGCTTTTCTTTTAATATTCTCCATAAAAGCAAAAAAGAATCACAAAAAATCTTCAGTAGAACATAATCCTTATAGCATACGAGGACAGTCCTTTAAAAGTGCAGAATTGTTACAGTTAATCTGCTTGTACAAGAGGAATCCTTGAAAAGCAATAAAAGTCTGTAGAATGAGCACAAGTGTTGAAAAGTAGATCAGTTCAAAACCTATGATTTGTTTCCTGGAGAATTTCATCCATGTCAGTCCAAAAATGCACAGGCATGCACATGCATACACACACCCACAAATCTAAATGCTTTTGTTAGAATATTTTTATGACTGAGTATTTTTCAACAGAAATATTCTGAACTGCTCCACCAAAAGTCTCTTTTTAATCAAAGGAAATTGTGGAGACCCTCGACAGTATGAAATGTGTTTGCAACAATCCTTTATTATTAACTCCTGATGGTGCATCTGTTTCATCCTATTCAATAAAGCCTTTTATAGATTTTGATTCTTTCCTTTCTTGCAGCAGGCTGACACTTCTTGCTGTAGGCTCTGGACGTGTACCCTTTTGTTTCCTTGTCCTTCCATGTGCTGTTGCTGTCTTGGAGCCTTCCATCCAGGGATTACTCTTGTTCCCTGCTGCTGTTTTGGTGAAGATCAGACAACCTGGAGGTTTTTTCTTAACTTTGCCCTTGACTTGGTTTATGCCTTTAGAAATGTCTCTAGTATTTCACTTTATACAACAGCTCACTTTCATAAAACTTGTGAAGGCTAGTGGGGTTTTCAGCAGTCACACCTCACACCTCAGACGTATATCTGACTGCCTTCCATCTATCCTTTAACATAACACTTGTTTTCAGCCTTCCACCACTCAATATCACCTATTTATTTTTCTGTTTTCACATTATTATCTTTTCATTAGCTTTAAAAACTGCTCAGGAGACGAACCATTCAAATAATTCTTCCTTGTTGTGTAACACCTTTGGAGGCCTCTATGTTACCATTGCAACCTATAGATACTGGCCTTGAGATAAACTGCAACTATTTCCCCCGTCCGTACGTGGGAAAACCCATGTTTCAACCACTGAAGGTCCAGAATACTCATAGGGTGGATTCTCAGGTGATCATGGTGATAAACCCCATGTTTAAAAGGAACTTTAGCCCCATCCCTGAAAAATCTTGAACATCTAAGGGCTCCACCCTTACCAGTGGGTCTTCCTCCAGGAGGGCAAATTTCCTGCAGAAAATACACATGAACTCCCTTTTTGCTTGCTGCTTCACTGCTAAAGGTTATGAACCTGCTAATTACTCTGGGGAAAAAACCACGGCCGCACTGTTTGCATAAGGGCAGATCTTGCTGATACAGAACAGCTCCCACTCAGTCCAGCCTTCTTTAATATTGTGAGACAATCATTCGGACACAGCAGAGGTGTCTGAGCCTGATACCCATAGCTAAACACAAGTATTGATCCGGAACAGCCTTACTGTGCCATCTGGGTTGCAACGAATTCTGGGGACTTGGCTGGGTCTCTTAGTCAGACCAACCGTAGTTGTCCTTCCCCCACCTGGGCTACTGTCCAGGCATCCCATGCAGACTTCTGGCATAGACACAGGCATGCTGAGCTGTCAACTTTCAACATAATCATGAATCATTACTGTAACTGAAGGCACCATTCCTACTGTGAGCTGCAGTAAAGGCCTTTGCTACCAGAAAGGAGATTAGCTCATATTTACCCAGTTCACAGACAGCTACATCATTTGAATGATGCTCAATATCTCCACTGAAGAAGGTTATGTGCAACTCAAAAGAGCCGTTCACAAAGCATTTGCAAAACAGTTCCAAGAGATTGCTATAAATCTTATGTCTTGCCTAGACAGATTTGTGTTTGAGATGCTTCAGCCTGGTTTGATAGAAATGGCTGTCAAGATCACAGCCAAACTGGCTGTTAAAAACTGCTTTTGGCAAACTCCGTTCCCTGCCACTGAACTCCAGCCTCCCAGAGGCAGTGTTGCTACCCTTTGCTAGGAAAACTGCTTCTTCCTGGTCCATCACTAAATCTCTGGCCTGGGAGTCTCTAGGCTGACCACACCAAGAGAGTGGGAAATCATTTTCCCAGATCACTGCACCATGGCCCCTCTCCAGCTTCCACCCCAGCCCCTCCCCAGAAAGAGCTGTTCTTCTGGCGGTGCCCTTTGCGTCTAGGTGAGCAGTGGAAAAGTGGCCATGCCTGCACATTGTAAAAAAAAAAAAAAAAAGGTATTTTCCAGTGTTAACAACGCTGACATCAAGTGATGTATTGCCTCATAAATTGATCTTTTTGGTCTTTTTTTCACCTTTGTTCAATGGTGTATTTTATCCCTCAAACCCCATCTTACCTCAATAAATTGTTTCTTAGTAATTCTTCTAAGAGTCATCAATGTCCTTCATAGATGACCTTCTAGAGGTCAGGAATAAGCCTCAAATTCAGTCAATGACTGTTTCTTCATAAGTCCAGTAATTCATGGCCTCGGTTCAGCCTTGGCTCCCTTCATTCCCTCCTCACCACTCCAGTGCAAGGTTGAGACCCAACTGCTTTGCACGTGTACTGCACAGAGGTGCTGCTGATGGCTGTGAGTTGGACCTTGGGGAAGATGGAGATCACAGACCCGGAGGATGCACCGTCACCAGGGAGGCTCACATGTGGGCCAGGGAGCTCTGACAATGTAATAAAGGGCTGAGACAGCCGAACAATGCAATTGTCTGTGCTAGGGAACTCTGTAGATATTGATGATAAAAAAACCTTCAAAGTCTGTGTTCTGGATATGTCTAGGAGCACTCCTGTCTCTCTGCAGCATTGGATGCCAGCCCTCCATGTTCAGACAGAAGGGGAAGTAAGGGTAGGATGTTTCTGACAGTGCAGTCTCAGACCCAAGTCACCCCCATTTGATATGTGTTGTGGCTGCTCTTAAAACGCATTTGTTTTTCAAGTACATTCCATTCAAACAGCTTTCTGAAATTAAAATATCTACCCAGAGGTTGCAGCTCAGCCTGGTGCACAACCCTTGCACAGAGAGGCTGCAGTTCTGTGTCTGTGCACGTCCATCCATGCCTCTCCCGTGTAAATGTGTCCTTCTTGCTCTGACCCCAGGGTTTAGCTGCAACAGCACCAGGCAATCTTTTCTGCTCAGGTTCACAAAGAAGCAGTGCTTAAGTATTCCTGTGAGCAGCTGATGAATTTGGGGGTGTCACACGGTAAAAATGTTTGTGTTTTATAAAGAGCACAAAGAAGCCTTAAGGAATATCCTCGCAGGAATTTTTGCTGATGCAGTTTGTTTTGTTGCTTCCTAATTGGAAGGAGGCCTTGTTACCAGGATTTGTGCTCAATTGCACAGATTGTTTACCTGCTGTGAGTGAGCCTCAGCTCTCTTATTTTAAGTCAGAGCTGCTAATACCATTATTTTCTGAGGACACAGCCAACAAAAATATCAAAGTTGCCTGAGGTTAACATGATGGTACCTCCCCTCAGCTTTGGCCTCCAGCTATAAGAAGCTTTGTGGTTACTCAGGGAAATTCTCCCAGTTCTTGAGAGTTTAAATTTCAGCTTAAGTGGATGTAAAGGAAAATATATTTATGCTACTTAAGGGTTGTTTCAAGAACTATGATGGTTTCAAGAGTAGAGTCCCATTCTTGCTTCCCAAGCCCTTCTGAGAACTTCTGCCTAAACCCCAGGTGACTTCATCTGAGAAGCAGTTGCAAAGAGCCTGGGAGACACCAGCCAGTACACAGCAGTATCGATAACTGGGACTGGTAAAAACGGGATTCTGTTTCTGGACGTTCCCCAATATCTTCAGCGGGGTACAGTGAGGCCAGGAGCCCTTCGACCCCAGGTTGGGTGGAACATGGTCAAAAAAAAGAAGTCCCTGACATGGAGGACGGGTGGATCTTGGACCACAAGGCAATGAGGAATGAGGATCAGTGATTCACTGCATTTCCTTGGAACCCCTCAGCTTTATTAAGAAAGGTCCATTATAAGGAATGAAAGAAGAAGCTATGTTCTGATACATTAAAAAAAGGAAGAAGGCAGGCAATACTCTCAGCAAGTCAAACTAAGGGAAACTGGCAACTCTCTTGTTTAAAGGGTGTCTTCTCAGAAACCTTGGTTTAATTTAACATGAATGCAATCATCAGTCTCTTATTTTAATGGATTGTTCTCAATAAATTTATAATCTTTTCCCCAAAGCATGCCTGTATTTACATATTCAGTGCTTATACATAAAACAGGAAATATGTGTTTACTAACCCATTACATTACTTTTGCAGAGTGAGGGGTTGGTGGTTGGTAGGTTGTTTTTTGGTTTTTTTTTTTTTCATTTATCAGGCTGATTGCAGTCTTTCTTTTTTAATTGAGTACATGTGTGTTGTCTACATCTGTGATGGCAGAGCCCCAAAATGGTGTGCGAAATCAGGAAGCGGCTGTTATTCACCAAAGACCACCACTTATTCACATGCTTCTGTCTGAAACAGGTGGATCTGGAGGGAGTTATTTTGAGCTTAAGTTAATGCTGACCTCAGCTGAAATAATTTGCCCTCTCACTCTTCCTCCGATACAGAGTCAAGAGGGAGTTGTCTGACTGCTGCGTGTGATTGTACACATCTGTCAACAGAATCAGAGATCCAAATGCAAAATGTAGCACTCAGGAACGCCGTGTGGGTTTCCGACACTCCCTGAAGGACGTGAGGACCATAAACCAGTGAATGGATTACAATAAGGCATAAATAGAGCATTTTTATCTGTGACAGATGTAATCCTGCTCCAGCGTTGCTTATGTTATTTAAAGGGAAATGGTCTCTGTTTCAGCTTTCTGAATTTCCAATGAGAAAGTAAGTCATAAGTGTTTTTCCATGCGAATAATTCTGAGCCTCCTTTGGAAGTGGTTTGGCAGCGTTGTTTCGAAGGGGGCTGGCCATTACCCCTCGCAGAGCAGCCCTTCCCTATGAGCACGAGATGGGGAAGGGATGGCTGGCTTTCACATAGCTTGCCACCCCAAGCAGGGAAAGGCTTGCTTTGCTGCCCCGGCTTGCCATTCAAAGCCTGCAGCATCGCAAGCCAGCCAGGCTGTAAGAGAGTTATGAGGAATAATGTCCCAAAGCCAAGAAGCAGGTGTGAGACATGCTTCTCGCTTGCGCAGACATATGCTGCAAAATGTTGCAACCTTTCCTGCATAATATCTTAATGTATAGTCATTAAGCAGGACAGAGTGGAGAGTACACATATGGAAAATGTCTCTTATTTGGAGACAGGGGCACGTACTTTCCTTTTGATGCTGGCACGTGCAAGGAAATACTGATACACTGACTCCAAACTGCCGATCACAACCTGATAAGGAGCCAATCTTGAAGAAGGCAGGAATTTTATCAGGTTTTAGGCCAGAAACACTTTTTTATGAATTATTCTCAGAAGTGACACAACTGGATTCTGGATGACTGCATCTGGATTTCAGTGCACCGGTAAGTCCTACCAGGGAAATAAATTGAAAGGTGGAGACTGGGAGTTAAGGCTGTGGTGCTAAGTTCTGGTAACATGGGCATTGAGTTAGCTTACTCCTTTGGACAACCTCCAACGTACTCACAGCTTTTGAGTCAGGAAGGGAGATGTGCATGTCAAATAGCTGGGCAAAGGGGTGTAACCGAGTAGAGCATTCACATCAATAAACGGCTGGATTCTAACACCTTTGAAATGCTGGATTATTTTAGTTTTCCCAAAAAGTAGATCCTGATGAACTCCAACAAAATCTAAGATATTCTAGACCCTTTAGCCAGCCAAGAGGCAATCACAGACAATGGTTTGCCATGGGAAACAAACCCACAGAAGAGCTGATGGCTGGGATTTAAGGAACTGTTGTGTTGTATTACCAGGCAAAATCTGGTAGAATTCAGGCAGGACAAAGCAATTCTGTCACTGAAAAGGCTAATTAAAAGAAGTAAAGTAAAAGGATGGTTATCTGCAGATTTTTGAAAGATTCAGGCATTACGTGAGATTAAGAATGATGTTTCTATTAGCACTGAGATGAAATCAGGAAGTTTAAAATTTTGACTGAACTTCCAAAAAAAAAAAAAAAAAACCCAAACCAAAAACCCACAAGTCCGGACAATATGATCTGTGAAATAACTTTTCATGGGAAGGGGGGAGAGCTCCTTTTCTTGGGACATTAAAAAACTAGCCAAAAACTAGGAAACAAATTGCATAAAATGGATATACGTTGTCATGGAGATTAATTAGATGGACTGCATGGCACAACAGGCATTTTTTCACCTCTGTCTCTATTTGTCTTTAGCTACAGAGACACATCATACCGATATAACAATCCAGTGATTTTGTAGACTTGATCTTTTGATGCAGACACATAAATATACCTCAACAAATTCCTCTCTCTCTCTCTCTCTCTCTCTCCCTCTCGGACATTGTAGCTTAGATTTTTATACAGATCACACCATGCACTGCTGGTCTGTTCCCAGCTGGGAAGATGATCGGTGACTTCCAGGTCAAATAAATTCAGCAGGGTCCCACAGCAAAAATAACAGATTGATGCAAATCCGTGCTCATTTATTCAGTTGCTATTGAGTCCGCGCTCAGGCTCAGTCCCGTTGCTTGTACTGCCCCTTCCAGATGTGTGCATACAGGGACAGAGACATGGGCACTGGAGCCACACAGCCTCCAGCTGTCACGTTTTTCCTCCTGTTTTGTTAGCCTTTCACTTCCACTGCTTCAGTCCCAGACAGGTGAAATCTTGGGCTTTCCGTCAATGGTGCCCGGAGAAGCAGAGAAGATATTACCAAGGAAGCACATAGCTCTTCTACTCCCCAGGGGAGTCAGTGGAGACAGAGATTTATGGTTCCTTCCCTTTGCATGTTCCGGAGAACCAACAGGTTGCAAGAGGGGGAGTTTGCCTCATGCCTGTGCATTAAAGAATAGGTTTGTGCAGCATGAGCTATAACATGCATTTGCATGGTGGTGTTACTTAGATGTCACTGACTGTGAAGCTTTGATACCTAGCACAATTATGAAATTTCCATGATGAAAGAGGTAAACCTTGCATACCTGTCAGCTGTGCAAGCTACTTCCCAGAGTGTACCTTTAGCAAGTGACACCCCAGTGGCTTGTAGGACAAGGAATTTGCTAGAGAAGTTTGTGGGTGATTTTGAAAACTGAAGAAATATGAGGGCACCGTTGTTGCTTCAAGGGCAGCTCCCAGGCAGTCAGTAAAAAAAATGTGTGACACACAGTGGTCATGGAGAACAATCTCTCCCTGTCCCCTGCCACCCATCCAGAGTAAAGTACCCTGGAGCATCTGCCCTCAGAAAGCCAGCCCACACCTTGTTTTCTCCAGTATAAGTGTCAATGCACTGAACTCACCCTGTGACTCCCCGTTGTTTATAGCACCAGCGCATCTTTCCACTCCCTGCCAGGGAGGAAAGACTCTCTGGCCTTGCCACAGTTTGTTAATGGCACGAAGCGTTTGATTTCTTCCAAGCATGAGGGCATATTTGGTACAGCCAAGACAAGCTGCAAAATTCTTCTGCTTCTTCCATGACCTGTCATCACTTGCCTTCTAGCCAAGACATGGTTTGGAAGATTCAGTGGGTAAACAGCATGTGGAACAAATTATATCTGGAAAGAGAAGAAATCTAAAAATCTAAGTAGTGCTGAACGCCTTGCTGGCTCTTGTGCGGGGATCTTCTTGCCGGTCTCTGCAGGCAGTTGGTGGACAAGGACTTTTCTTTTATTGATATTACACTGTGCTCTTCATTTTTATCTCCCAACTGTACCTGCTAGTAAGCACGTGATGATCTTAGCATGCATGGCATGAAATCAGGTTTTGCAGAAACCCATCTTTCAGAAGGAACACTCCAAGCCTGTGCCAGGTATCCTTTAGTTTGTCTTCTGTCTGTTACCATGTGTTTATATGTAACTTGAGGATGTTAACACAGTTACATGTAACACAGTAGGGAACAAACTGTTTTCAGTTGCAGGTGTGGAAATAATATGACTTCCACTCATATATTTAAGGCAATTATCTACCTGTATTACAAATGACACAGACAGGGTTTTAAAATCAAGTCTCTTTGCCTCTGACTGATGATGTTTCTTTCTTTTATGTTATGGCTGTTGGGTGGGGTTTTCCTAGTTTGGATTGTTAATACAGAGTTGTTTTCTTTCCTGCTTTTCTAGTTCCTATATGCCAGAGAGAAGACCTGGATTTGATGTCAAACAACATAGAAGAACATTTCAGTATGGAATTATAGCAACAGAATTTTAACTGACATAGTTCTGTTAAATGTTGTGCATTAAGTTCATAGCCTGGCCTGTAAAATCCACTTTAAAAACCACTTAAACTATTTAAACTGCTCAGCGGTGGCAGTATGACAGGAAAGAGGAAAAGAACAAAGCCAAAGGTGCTGATTTCCCTTGCACCTCTGTGCAGGGAATCAGAGTCATGAAGTTTCCCATCACTGCCCTGCTATGGGCAGCGCTTCATTGCTCCCTGCAGGCACAGCACACCCAGGAAGGGGTCCCTGCCTCCCCCCGGCCCGCTCCGCTGCAGGGAGCTCTGCTGAGACGGGCATTTGTCAGGGACCGAGTGGATGCTGGAGTTGGTGGGAAGGCTGGTGGGATGGAGGACCTACGTCGGCCAGGATGGGGATGCTCAGAGGGAAGTGCTAAGCTCCATGCAGCATGTGTCACTCAGGGGGACAAGGCTGGTGAGCAGCCGGTGTAGCCGTAGCCCTGCACCTAAAGGGCTGTGTGGGGGGCTCGAGGGAAGCACGCCTGGTGCAGAAAGAAGGGAGATGAGAGAGGGCTCCTCTCTCCACCACTGTGCAGGTGCTGTGCCTGCCACTTCTCATTTTCTGCATGGCTATTTGGGACCAAATCCTGAATGGCAGTAGTGTTTTTCCACAGAGCTGGGATGGAGCTGTGTTCTGTGCTTAGCTGTCAAGTCGCCCCTCCATGCATTTGCGCTGTCCTCACCATGCTCTCGTTTACAGGAAAGACAATTAAGTTGCTCAGGAAAGGTGAAGATGCTCAGCTAAGATGAAGTGCTGGTTTTTCTCGAGATTCAGCTTCTTTCTTGCCCAGTTAGGATCGCAGCGGGGGAGTGACTTGCCCAGCCATGCTCAGTGGTATGTCTGCAATTGTTCCTTAACCTCCCTCTATCTCCAGGACCACACGACCAACTAATATTGGATCCCTGGGGAGAACTTGCTCTGTGCAGCTTTGTCCTTTTAACCTTTTAATGCTCTTCCATTTTAAGCTGTTTGTGGCAAGACCCAGACTTAAATTGCTGAACGCAGATGTCACAAATTGCTTTTCAATATGCTCTGGTGATGCCTGGAGCTGCTGACAAGACCTGAAAGGGTGAGTTTTAAAAAAAGGTTTTAGTTTGGACAAGCTATAAACTGCTCTCTCCTAGTTCAGCATCTGGTCCCACATGAGTGATGAACCGACTAGTACAAAGGCAAAACAAAAGTACTTTCCCAAAGAATGGGCTCATGACCTGTGAAATTCTTCGCCAAAAGATGAAAGTAAATGTTATAAAGAAACGGAATTTTGAAGAGGTGGGAAGCCTTCTTCCACGGCAATTTTCAAGGAAAGATGAAGAGGAAATGTGGAGCAGGGCAGTTTGTAATTGCCTTCCACAGGATTACTGCTGTATCCCCCCCAAGCAGCCCACGTCGGGGACTGCCAGATATGGGGACCTGGGCAAGATGGATGCTCCCTCCAGTTGGTTATGACAATTGCTGTCTCCTGAGGGACCTTTGATGGTTCAGCCAGGAGAAACGCAGCCTTCAGAACACCACCTGGAAAAGGTACTGTTCCTGCAGCACTACCATCACCAAAACCAGCAAAGCAAAAATATGTTTAGGAAAAAATGTGCCTCTTTGGTGCTTCCCAAGAGAGTGGCAGGGAACTGAATGGAAAAATCCTCCCCCTGGCACTGCGACACATTCCTCACAAGCACTACCACAAAAATTCTCCATCTACTCCTCTGGGCTTTAACACAAAGAAGACATGCCAAAAATGGTTGGGGACAATTACATCTTTATTTGTTTATTATCTTCTTTATAAGTGTGTTCATCTGGGTGTTAATGTCCATGATTGGCTGTTCAGGTTGTGTTCCTCTTTCAATTACGGGAATGTCTGAATCTTATTTTACAAAGAACGTTTTTCTTTCTTCCTCCCCCCTATCCTCATCCTCTCACCCTCATTTCTGGAGATGCCTGGGGTCACTGGCCTGCGGTTAGTGACTGGAAGATTCTACTGTGTTAACTATATTTTATACTTAATGTTTATATTAATATTGATATTTGATATAAAACTGCTAGGCATGATTCTAGTGCAGATGTCTAGTTATTTGCCTTTTTTTCAAAAAAAATACAACATTCTCATTAATTCCCTCACCACCAATGCAGACCAGACCAGACTCTGAACACCTTGGTGGCAGGGCTGGGTAGGAAGACATAAGTTTTTCTTAAAAACTTTTTTTAAAAAACACCTTTCTTAAAATAAGCTGTTGCTGGTTCACTGAGGCTGTGTCTGTGCCACCAGACGTCAGCTTGTCCTAAACACGAGGGAGAAGCAGGGGTGGTGGACACATCCACCAGCCTGCCACCTCCCAGTGCTGGCATGGCCTCTGCCGACCTGGGAGAAACAGCATCACAACTGTGACTCAAGAATTTGGGGCCAGCTTGGGGGGATCATGCTTCACAAATTTGGGTCACGCAGATCTGGGGCTGGGAGAGGGACATAAAGTTACACTTCTGCCCATGCCCAGCAGAAAGAGGTAAATCCCCTTCCCAGTCACAAATGTCCCCCGTCACTGGAGGGAAGATTTGGCTGCTCACCTGCTCAGTTTGGAAAGGACACCCAGCTCACCCTGTACCCTCCTCTGAGGCAGCAAGGCAGGAGCCCCCAGGGCAGGGAGAGGGAGAGCGCCCGCCACCCCAAAGCACTGCAAACTTCAAAGCAGATATCTCAGCTGTTGAGTTCAGAGGAGAGGGAAAGCTGGGGATAAAAGGAGCTGAACTGAGAATACCTCAACATTGGGGTAAGCTACCAAGCAGGGGAAGGGTGCTGCAGGCTAGCGAAAGGACCGTGGCACCCAAGTGAGTAAATTCATGGACACAAGCAAGGTGGGTCTCCTTGTCCTTGATGGAACCAGACCTCCGTCCTGATCAGTCGCAGCTCTGTACCTGCTTCCTGACTGCTGCTAACACACTGCATGTTTATTTATCTTTTAGATTCAGAATGTCTATGATAAACACCGGGTAGCACACAACACCGTGTTTACCATCGCTTCTCCTGTGAGCAGATTTCTTAATTGTCTCGAGTGATGACTGTATATTGCACTAACGGTCCCGGTCCCCATGAGACCTCACGCTTGCCTGGCTTTCCTGCAGGGGTTTTCTCAGAGCAGATGGTTTTGCTCTCAGAAGCTGCGTTTTTTCTAGCAGGAGGAACTGTTACGGCCCAGCAGCTGAGTGGTCCCCAAGGCAGGTGTGGGACTGTCTCTAGAAAGAGCCTTCTGGCAGGAGCAGGGATGGATCATAGCTGGGGCTGCTGCCTACTGAGAGAGCAGAGGCTCACAGGACAGAAACAAAGCACAGCAGGCTGGCACAACCCGTTCCTGCAGTAGCACAGCTGAACCTTCAGCTTATTTTAAACAGTATTTTGCAATAAGAAAAAAGCTTGATGAGCTCTCTCTCCGTCTGAGCACTTTGCCATTTCACAACAGTGCTAGCTAATCAGGCAATTTTTATGTATGACAATGAACAACCCTTTCCCGTAATGATTTTCTTGCCCTCCTGGTGCATTTCCCTTTGCTATATTGGACAGCAGTTAGAAAGATGACTATCCCCACTCTGAAAATGAAGAGGATGAGATACAGAAAAGTTACACAACCAGGTCAAGACCCAATTGCATTCACAGAAATAGGTAAGAAAGGCCAGAAAATCTTGACAGCTGTATAAGATCGCTTTTTTCTTTTTTCATGGCGCCAGCAGTAGTTCATTCCTTGACACACTGCACTGGATAGGGGCATTTATTACCGGTAAGGTTCATATTGTGTCTTTAATTGTTCCTCATAAACTAAGCACCAACAGAGATCCACTAGTCTGGAGAAGGCGCTATGCAAATAATTATTTAACCTATTACCAATGGTTACGGTCATTTGGGCACATACACGTTTGTAGATCTGACATGAACTCTGCATATGGAAACCACTTTGTGAACACACAATGCAGCTGCTTTTGAAGTGTCATATTTTAAGGCAATTTTTTTAAAAGCAAATGTCAAAGGAATGCCCCCTCAAGCCCCTAAAAAATCCAAGTGCACATATTTTGACTAATCTCTTGCCAAAGTTTGTTTTTAATTGGCATTTTTTTACATTTAATTACCATATATAAGTGCAGAAAAGCAAGTCAAACCACAAAAATCCCCCTATTCTATTTCACACTCATAATACATTACAGCAGAATTGTCAAATGCATATATTTTTTAACAAACTTGGAAACCCTCTCTCTTGAGCAGGACGGTTACATTTTTGCATCAAGGCCACTCTGCAATAAAGCCATTTCCCTGAAAACCTCCTATTCTTAGACTAGGGGAAGAGCTTAGTGAGAGGCTGTTTCTCAAAAATAGTAACAATATGTGCTCAGTAAAGCAGCAAGGGTAACCACAAGGGCTTCCAACAAAGGGATCTGACTTGTATGTGGCAAAGCACTTCCACCAACATTTTGGAGACAAAGCTTTGGGAATGAGTTCAACCCCTGACTCTCATAAACTCCAAACTTGCAATGCCTTTGGGTGCTGACCATTATGATGCTCCTGAGACTTGTTTCAGGAATGCCAAATGCACCTTGTCCTTGCTGACACACTGGGAATTAGGGATGCTATCTGAAGACTGGGCTGGCAGCATCTCAAAAATCAGTTGCCTGCTAATGAGTTGCCACCTCTGACGAATTGATTGTGAATATTTTAAGTCCTTTCAATTATGAAGCTGTTGCCCACCTGATCCTGTCACTTCCTACAACATGCCTTTCCACCAACTTTAATGGCCTTTGGAGTGGCCCGAGGGAGTGGCTTCTGGACCTCAATACAAACTTGCCCTAAGGGATGGAAAGGCACAGCCAGTCTGTGAGCGCATTAGAAGTTTAACACTTTGGTGGCCTGAAGGCAAAGCTTGCTATGGAGGACTCCATCCCATGGCTCTGTGGTGAAGTGTGTATGGAGTGGAGAGCAGTGGGATGCCAACGAGGGTTAAACCGATGCCCTGAGAAACAGAGAGAAATCGTGAGCTGGGAGCCTTAGAGGCAATGCTAGATGGTAACCTAAACACATCCAAGTCAACAACCACCAAAGATGCTGTGAAGTGGCTTTTCTCTGACTCCTCCGTAGCCCCCGACCCTTTCTGTTCAGTGGGCAGAGTGAAAGCCTCGCACAACTGTGGGCTTTATGTCTTCGGTTCTGATAGGCGATGCTGGGGAGCCACAGACAGTTACCCCACCACAAGGAGGAGAAACCCCATGTCAGAGACAGCAGCAGGCAGCACCTTGGCTGCACGTGGGGTGGGGTACGCTACTTGCAGATGGGAAGGTAGTGGTCTTGGTGCCGTGCTTGCCTCCGAGTGGTGGCTTGGCCTCCCGCCTGAGGCACAAATATAAAAATAGGCATCATCTTCTTAGGGCCTCACTAGCAGTGGACTAAAATGTGCTCCAAGCACTAGTGCATTTTATTTTTTTCCTCAGATCTTTAAATATTCGTTTATTGTCATGTTATGCTGCATAAGAAGAAGTGTAGTCCTCTGCCAACAGGACAAAAACATTGTGGGTGACAGATAAGTAAGCTTGCCTGCTCCATCCTCCCTATCCTTTCTGGACAGATGAGCATGTCTCTAAACCTGTTTCACTCCTACCATGCAGGCGGGAGACAAGGCCAGGGCAGCTTTGCTGGAAGGCACCGCACTGCACATAGTCTGCAAGAAGAGAGGATTTCTCCTTTTGCCCTGCAGTGTCCTTGCTGAGCTTGGTGAGAAATGGGTTTGGGTCACAGGGTCTGACAGGGGCTGCAGCACCTCCATCCCCTCACTTCTGAGGCAGGGGTCCCCAGCGTGTAACACAGCCCCTGAAGGACGAGCAGAGCCTCCCCACGGTGGGCACCCTTGAAGGACTCGCTCGCAGCCGCCCTGTCCAGCCTTCCCCTGCCGGCTGTGATTTAATGTGACATCTCGATGTTGCCAGCCCTTATCTTTCATTCATAGTCTTATGATAGCTGATAATTTAATGAGAGCATAGCTGTAGAAACAAATGGTTACCTGAAGAGTTTAGGACTATTTTCTCATTTCTTTTTTTTTTTTTTTTTTTTTTTCCGACAAACACATTTCTGATTGTCTCAGGGGAAGAAAGGAAAAGAAACAAAACAAACACCAAAACCAACCCAAAACCAACAACAACAAACCGAGTTTTAAAAGTATGCAACCTTTTGTTTTGTTTTGTGGGGTTTTTAAGCCAGTCTGATTGTTTGGGGGAGAGAAAAGGCTGGGTGCCAAGGCAGTTGTAGGGTCAGGAGGAATGCAGCTAGAGAGACAGACCCCTCAGGCTTCTGGGGAGAACTTAGGGATTTTGAGAAACGAGCCCGTTTCTCATTAACTGCCTTTGCACACTGGTTTTATTTATGCTACAGCTATGTCTGCTGAGTTATTGGCTATCTTGTCTGGCCATCTGCTTAATCTCAACCTATGAAATGTGGGTTCGTGGAGATATAGGAGCAGATGGATACCATTGTTTCAGTAAATCTTTTTACAGTGTTCGTCTTTGTTTATAGCGTGAAGGAAGGGACTCTGAAGAAGTCCAGAAAGCCAGAGATTTCAAAGATTTTTCAGATTACTCTTGGAATAGACTCACCACAAATCTGACTGAAGCTGGTGGATTACCCACCATAGCTCCCATGGTGGTTTATCTAGAGAGGTGCACCACAGGTGGGGATTTTTGCTGCTGAGCTGCTGGACATCTGTTGCATCAGGAGGGATGAAGAACAAGAACAGTGCAGATGGGTTGTCCAGACAATCTGCTCTGTTTGATTGAGACCTTTGTCATTGGATCAAAACCAGTTTGCTTAGACATGATTTTTTTTAACTCTAAACCTTCGTAGTGTCTGGCTGGAGGTATTCACTCATTGCCCTGCATCCACCATCCATTTCTTTGAGATCTATGCAAAAAAGGCATCAGTGAATAGATAAAGATATATAGATAGACAAATGGGAGCTGATTGCAATTGCTTTAGAAGATTTTTTTCACTCTTCAGGCTTTTTTTTTTTAAAAGGGATTTTTAAAAAACAAGGAAAGTAAATCAAGCTCTGCAGGGGAACTGAAATCTCTCAGTGGAAGCTAGCGGCATTAGTCTTAGCTCAAACAAATTGTGCTGTAATAACTCCCAGAGCAGCCAAAGAAGACAAGAGCTGGAATATTCCCCTCTGTATCCAGGTTCATTCTAGACCCATGACTCCAACTTTTCAGTCACTGGTGTAGCGTGTCCCCGAGACCATCAGTACGGGAGATGGCATCATTCCGTATCTGGTCCTGGTCATAACAGCCAAGAACCTGAAGTACAAGAATAAGAAATCTTGTGGCTTGCAAATCCCACTTCTAGAAAGATAAACACAATTTTTGGATGGGGTGCATATGATCCTAATTCCAGTTAGGATACGTACAGGGAGTGAACTTGTCTTTTTCAATACAAAACCTGAAGTTGGTATGGCCAAAGCTAAAATCATTGGTCTTCTCACTTAGCAGCAGTAGCAGTCTATAGACACACTGGGATATCTCCAGCTACTCCCTTGCAGACTGGCACATCCATGGTGCAGACAGATACAAGGCTGGGTCCCAAAAGCAGGGTAAAGCTGTTAGGAGCTCCCCTGATCAATAGAAACATAAGCACCTTTGCAGCACGCGGGTCCCCACGCGGCAGAGCATGCCCCATGTCAGCACGACCCAGCCGCTCGTGGGAACCAACAAGCTCCCTGCGACCGCGCGGGCTGTGCCTGCCATGGGCAAGGGGCTGGGGGAAGGTGATTTCAACCTGGCAGAAGTTGTTCAGAAGCCAGACACTGCTTCTAAGTTGGTTTTCTGCTTATAAGCAGGTCACACAAATTCCACCTCCACATGCCCTCCCTTCCAAGAACCTGGGAGGCTCATTTTAGAGAGATTAATGAGTGCTTTTACAAGTGGCTAAATTCGTCTTAGTGTGTCCTCGAGCTGGCCATGCTCTTTTATTTTGTGGGAACCGAGGCAGGTTACTTCCTCCACCTGTGCTTACTGAGAGCAACCTCGAGGTGTCCAACAGCAGAGAGCAACCTCAAGGTGTCCGACAGCAGCACCGTTGGGGCTGTGTTTGTCATTCCCTAATGCAGCTGACACCGTGATACATTTTCTGTCAGGTGAAATTTAGAGGCACATTAACCTGCTTGAAAGGAACAGTGAGTCACGAAGAACTCCTAAGGAGAAATGTCCACACTGTGGAAAATGTTTCATGGGTTTTTAGCTGCAGTTTGATACATCTACTAATTGTATTTGCAGTCTCACAGATGCCCCCCCCAAAAAACCCCAAAGCATAAAAATACACAGCCTTCCTAGAAATACAGCTGGCTTTGCTGCCTGAATTTTCTAGGCATTTCTGTCTAAAAATGTATGGAAATAAATAACCAAAAGCAAAATCAGCTATGAAACTCTCTCTTCACGCCCACTATTCTATTAATTTCAGAGTTGTTTGGTCTGCACCATGAGGCCTGGTGGCGGCCAGAGCATCTGCTCCAGACTCAAATCAAGAGTTAGGAAGAAATGACCCTTCCCCTGGCTGTACTTGCACATGCCTGTTTGTCCCACAGTTTCCAGCGTTGCTGGCACTGGCAGTGGAGCTGTATGTGTTGCTGTCTGGGGCTGTGCAGGGGCATGGCTTGGCAGCTTTGCCCTTAGCAGCTCTGCAGAGCAGGAGGGGAAAGGATGCGGCACCCTGGGGTCCTGGCTCTGGCACAGTGCAGAGACTCCTGTATGATTTTTCTTGGGGGACCAGCTCCTTCCCACTTGGTGTGTGAGTGAGGCATCACCACTCGGCTGATTTCTGGCAGGCTGCAGACAGACCACTTCCAGCAAGACCTGAGAGGAGCCTGGGAATGATTTCAGTAAACCAGGCAGCTTGGGAAGAGCAATTGGTATTGGTTATATGTAGTCATTCTGCTTTAGGAAGAGTCGTCATTCCTAGCTGGTG
This sequence comes from Falco naumanni, assembly GCF_017639655.2. Classification (NCBI taxonomy): domain Eukaryota; kingdom Metazoa; phylum Chordata; class Aves; order Falconiformes; family Falconidae; genus Falco; species Falco naumanni. Next base: position 76,555,477 of record NC_054059.1, read on the forward strand.
GTGATGGCTATTTTCAGAGTTGTTTGAAACCAGGGTTAATAGCTCCTCTGGTATCTTTAACTTGAAAGTGACCATACTTGGAAAGAAATTTTTCTGTCAAAATGTCAGTTTTGCTGGTTCAGGTTCATCTTCTAGCTAGTAGTGTAGCTGAGCTGCATTAATCACTTCTTTCCTTCTCTTGCTCTCTCTCACTCTATGTACTTGTATGGCTCTTGTCACACTTGTATTGAGTGCCTTTCTCCCCCGAAGGAATTTAAGAGTAAAAATAACTCTCTATCTCCTTTCCCAAGCTGGAGAACTGCCTCCAGTTTACAGTTTCCTAAAAGAGCATTGTACATACTTTATCCCAGAAAAGCTCTTTTCCTCGTCAGGATGGGAAAGTTAAATCAAGCAACAGCTGAAGGCAAACAGAATAGGGAAAAATCCTAGAGCCTGAGTTTGGTCCTAGACATATAACAGGAATGTGATTTCCTTTATGTTTGTGTAATCTTAAATTATACCATAGAAGGCGCAACGGAAATAGATATTTACCTTCAGTAGCGTACCTATTTAATTCAAGTACAGGATGTTTTGGGATGCATTAATTAATGCTGTAGGCCACTATGAAGATATAAAATGATATGTATGTGCTAAGTATTATTATTATTACAGCTGAACTGGATAATGTAGTACAGATGCTGCAGAGTAATTAAAAAGAAACAATTTCTTCCAGTTGTTTGGGGGAAGAAGCACAAAAAGATTAATGCTTCTTATAAAGAATTAGCAAACTGTTAACTGCACTTGGTATAGGGAGATAAGCGTTTGTTTCCTGGCAAAAGACTTTTTTCTAGATAGTCCCATCCATTAGATACTTCTAATTAAATCAAACATGTTTCTTTTTACAGATGCTTTATTGCTGGGTACTGATACTAACAATTTGTATGAAAAATTTGTCAGTCCTGAGTACTTGAAAGTAGTGCAGCTATAAAGGAAGGTGTTTGTCTATAAAATGACCTGGTGAGATCTTAAACAGGAGCATCAGGAGGCGCTCCCAACTACATTCCCAATGTAAGGAAGTGCACTGATAAATTTATACCACTGCTTTTCTATGCTTACAGTCATTTCTGCCTTGTCACCCTGGCTTCCCAGGTAGTAATGCTGGCCTTAATGCTGACCCCATGTATCCCAAAATGACAAGCTTCCACTGGCACCAGCAGTATATACAGCAGGGTGGAAAATATGACAAAACCTTAATCTAAGTAGCCAGCATTCTGTACTAGCAATGACACCTGCTTCAGAGGAAGCTGCAAAGAGCTGTACGTAGGGTGTTTGGAACAGTATCTTCAGAGAGGCTGAAGAGGCAGGTCTCTAGCCTGGGATTTCAGATGCTCCTCGGTGCCTGACTCCACTGACTGCAGCAAGCAGAGAAGCTAATGGAACAATTAACAAATGCTTTTGATCACCCATGGACAAAAAGAGCCAAAGAGCCTTAGAGTACCTGTTTAGGGCAAAACATAGCTGGGTTATTACATGCTATCTTATCTATAATAGAAATCCTATTTAGAAAAAATGTGTGCCCTTGTGTATACTCCTACTTGCTAAGAGAAAGCTTACAGCACATGGAAGAATTTTCCTTAGACTTCTCTGATATGTAAATGTCTGGTAAGTGGCAACATGCATTGTTTATAAGGCGGCCAAATCCCCAGGTGATTTGAATGTAAAGGATGCAGCTGAGCTGACTGATGTCTGTAAGAGTGCATCTGAAATCAAAAAGCTGATCCCAGAGAGCTCTGCCGTGTATCCCTTTCAGGAAAGGCAGGGAGGCGCCCGTGTTGTTCCCTGGGAGTTCCCAGCAAGCTTGCTGAAATTGAATTAAGCCTTTGAAAGCAATCTTTAGCCTGTTATATCTGAGTGGCTGAACTCTGTGTGAGGAAGTTATTTTGCATTAGCAGAGCAGATTAGATTTTCATATTTTACTCTTTGTTCTGACCTTGGCTATGCATAAAAAAACAGCCAGGTGAGACCTCATCGGGGCTTGCTCCTTAGAGAGAAATGGAAAGAAGTGTCTGATAAAACTCTTGATAACCATCATTATCTGTGAGAAGACCCTCACAACCAGCACTCCCCCATTCCTGCATGTTGTGGCTGCAGGACAGAGCCTCTTAACCCCTTTCTCCACTTAGACCACTTATAAAATCAGCATAACCAACACATTTTCAGGGTGAGCTTGCTTAATTAATGTTGGTTCAGGGTCCTTGATAAAATGAGGTTTTGCTATTTGCTATTGAACTGGCTTGATGGAATAAATAACAGATATACACTCAAGAGTAAGGTGTCATCTGGAAACTCACCTCAGGACTTGTCTGCAATAAAGCATTAGCATTTTATTGCACCAGCAGACAAAGCAGAGCAGCCCCAGAGTACAAGGGTAGCTGGACAGGCATGGAATCCTTACTATACCTGTTCCACAACAGCAGCCATTGCTGAGGCTTTTAGCACCATGCATCTCTCTTGGAGAATTTTGCCCCTCTGCCAGCTCCAGCCATGCTGTGGATAACCCAGGCCAGCGAAGGGGGCCCTGGCAGCTGGCTCAGGCACTAGCTGTCTCACAGCAGGACTTCAGTCTGTACTGAACCACAGGTAATTGCTTTTCTTTTTTTCCATATATTTTCATGTCGCAAGCATTCCATGCATCTGCTCCTGTACCAGTGATTAAGCCAAAATTCTCACTGAGATCAGAAAATGATTTTGCTTTAGGAAGAATGGATGTTTTTCTAGTGTTTCTGTGTATGAGCATTCCTTAAATGCACTACTACTTGGCTCTATACAATTAAGCACGCTTGCTACTTAATAAAAACTGACTCCCCCCAAACCATATACTTCCTTAGTGTAGGAATGCTCCGGTGTCATTAAGTGGTGGAGGACTTGGCTGACATCCAGCGTCTCTCATTTTGGGTGAACTCTGAAAAACCCCACAGTATTTAAAGTGACGTTTACCAAACTGCTTCAGCATAGTTCATTGAACAGTCAGGGTGGGGTTCATCTCACCCAGCATTAAATAATGAAGACACACAGGATCCACCAAGCTAAGTGCCTAAGGCAGGTCAGGAGCCTGTGAGGCTTGTGTCTCTCCATTGACAACAGGAAAAAAAAAAACCAAAACCTATAAGACTAAGTTAGACCAGGGTGTCTGGCTTTTAGACAGCTCAAGTTACCATACTCAGGATGTAAGAAAAATATTGTGTGGTTTTGCAGTCAAGTGACATCAGTCTAAACCCCTGCGAGGTGGAGGCAACCTGCCATGTCTTGCTCCCTACCCTGACTGATCCTCCCCCCAAATGGAGAAGTGAAATCCTTCCTCTTTTCTCCCCCCTTTCTTTTTTTTTGGGGGGGGGTGTTGGTTTTTTTGTTTGGTTGGTTGGGTTTTTTTCATTGTTTACTTGTAACACTATTTTAAAAGTACCTGATCTGTCTGGATATACAGCCCCCACAATGCTGCTGCCATCACGGAGGGCAGTGGCAGGATGAATCTAGGGCTGTTCGAGTCTATCATGGATCTGCACCATCTGTTTGAAGCCAAGTTTCATTTTGCCTAAAGCTTGCTTATGCAGGAAGATTTTATGAGTTACATCGCTAAAAATTGTAGAGTTAAATAATATAGCTTACACCAGACTGATTTTTTTTGTGTGTGTGAATGTTCTTGTTCAGGAATAATAGTGGTAATTTTTGATTCATCATATATTAATTCTAAAACATTACTGACTAAACTGCAGGAGAAAAAAGAAGGGGGGGGACCCCAAGCAACACAAACAAAACACCTTTTTCTCTCCAAAGAAATAAATTCACACTAGGAATTATTCCAGTAAAACTAAATCTGTTTGAATTCATACCTTTGTTTATGCCACTATAAATTTTTGTGTAGACAATCTCATATAGGGAAGTTACATTTTACATTATAATGAGGTTACAATGTGCTAATCCCCTTGGACTGAAGCAATTATCACCTGCCTGCTAGGTGTTAAATGCTGCATTACAAGGGGATTATTTTCTCTTTTGTTCTGACTGAGGTCTGGTCTACCCCCAAATTCACACTGGTTAAACTAATTCAGGAGGGAGTTTGCATTTTGCCTCCTCTGGATCAGTTAAGCGTTGCATTAATAAAACTGGACTCAATGACAATTCCCTTGATATGTTGTAATTCAAAGTAGTAAAATGATTATTTCGGTGCTACCTGATCATTTACCGTTATTCTCTAGCCTCGGTTATGTAATTTTATTTGAAGCACATTGTATTTCACAGTTCTGCCTTTTCCACAGCCTACCTTTGAACCTTGCGTCAAAGCCCAGCTAAATGCCACAAATGAGATGAGTTTGGGACTTTTTCAGTCCCTGGGATGACACAGGGCAAATGTAGGTGCCAGGAGAAGTAGGTCAGCAGTTGGCCTTTTTATCTCCTTTTCACTCAGTGCAATAACAGCACCAGGGGACAGGGGACTGTCAGAGGTGCAGTCTTTCGAACAAGCTATAAGCACCTAGCCATTTGTAGAGCTCTTCCAGCTCCCACATCAATCTTGCCAGCAGTAATGAAAGGTTGCTGCCTTGGGTATCCTGGGTGAGTTCCAGTTACATTATTACAGTTTACGCGTCTCTGTTTCCTTATAACTTATTTGTGTGAAGTACTGATCACCAACCTTTTGTGTAGACATGCCTCCAGTTTAGAGGCATCTGTCTACCACTTCAGAGCAGATTGTGGTTTAGTGACGGCTGAGTGAGCTGTACCTGTGCACACATCGCACACAAACACACGTCGCTCCTCATCTACAGTCTAACTGAACACAGACAAGGAAAGAAATACCTACTTCAGTGTTTGCCTCAGATCTCATATCCTGGGCTGGCCCTTTGCTGCTTTACTTCAAAGCTGGAAGAAGTTTTTTGGCATGAGCCATTGCTTCCCATTCTGCTGGGTGTTCATAACGCTGCCAGGCAGAGCCCAGATCCACTGCTCTGGGACACATCTCCTCCTCCCTTTCTCTCCACACTTCCTCATGGGTTGCAGGACAGACATTTCTGTAGTCAGGCAATTCATGACTGTACAGTTGTATTGGATTTGCCCAGTGGTTTGGGAACATTGTCTTATTTGGATGAAAGACACCATATAGCACCAACGCCCCCATCACTTGTTAGCTGTAATGTATCCAGAGACTCCTTGAAGGCCAATTACATTGTGCCTATTGTTTCAGGAACTTGGAAAAAATTATGCAAATTATCTCAAATAAAAATAGAATTTATTGTGGCTGTGTAAATGCTCGTCATGCATCTGAGTCCTGCAGATACTGTCAAGAAGAAAGTTGATGCCAGAAATCTTCATAAAACCATCTTGAAACTCGCTTCATTTTCTTACTGGCAAGCTCAATCCCACACTTAGTCCAATTGGTGTAAGACCAGCACATTTAAAAACAATGTCTGACTTCAAATAAGTCAGTACTCGGCGTTTACCTCACAGATTCCTACTGACTTCATGGTGTATACAACCCAGGGATGCTACAGGTGCTGGTTTTCCCCATTGGATAAACGATATGACAAGGCTCAGCGAGAGCTGCTGAATCTGCTGCTCTACCTGGTGACACAAAGCAAAGGCCAATCCAATTTAGCAGATTAAGATGTGTTTGCAGTTTGTTTGTACCATAGGAGTACCACAAGCTTCCCACACTGGCTTGTCTACCATCCTGAGCTGTGACACAACAAAATCTGGTACATATAAAACCCCAAACAAGCTCCAGTGTCTGTGAAGCCCTGAAAAGTGCAGGCCCATTCAGAGGGAACACAGACAATGTTTTGAATAGGCGATGCCACTTTTAGCAAAGGTCTAAAAGAAGAGGGAGAAGGGACTTTAGCTAAAGTCATCTCCTTCCAGCATAGCTGCACCATGAAATAAGGCAAAGAGAATGGCCAGGACTGGGTGTCATCACAGTGAGTGTTTATGCCAGGTGTCTATGAGCATGCAGCAAAAAGACTGGCCCCATGGCAGTGGCAGGGTCCTGAAGAATCACTGCTGCTGCTGCTTCTGTGGAGGAGAAGGTGGGAAATGGGGAGAGGAATTGCCACCGCTGAAAAGAGAAGGGCCACTCGGTTACCTTTGCAAGCCCCCAAAATTCTTGTGATGAAAGTCATTCAGCCTCTCCTTCCTAGAAGGGCACAAGGAGTCCATATTCTGCCTCTGGGAAGAAGTCTGAACCACCTCTGGCCCAGGGTGAAGACCAAATGGAAACCCTCCATCTAAACTAGCTGTTGACCGAACTGAAGTCAGTGAAGGGATGTGGCAACATTCAACCTGCACACTTCACTATCACCATTATTTAATTAGGAGCTGAGCATCTGCAGGTTTCTCACTTATAAAGTAAGAAGGAATAGTTATTTTTTCCACAACTGTCTTGTTACTTGAGTCACATCTGGTCTAAATCTAGTAGGAAGGCAAAACTGGAACTGTCAGCACTGCTAAAGGATATTTTTCTTCTGATTAATGATGGCAAATGTAACCCTGATGAGATCCCTGCCTTTTGTCTCACAATAAAACCCAGAGTCCTATATATCGTGTACGGCTTCCCTGAAGTGCTGCCCACTTGTGCCACTTTAATGAGGAATGCATTAGAGAAGTTCTCCTTCGGCAACCACCCACTTGCCAAAATCCTTAACTCAAATGGATGGGAGAGAAGGGACAAAGTGGAGTAGGAAAGTCATAGAGCCAGCTGTGATGGAGGTGGGAGGGAGCAGCATCTCTAGGTGATTTGAACCCCTCTAGTTCAGGTTACTGTTGGTTTCCCTTCTGCCTGCTCTACCTGTGCCACCACTCCGGGAAGCCAAGCTGGCTTCTGGTGCCGCTGCCAAGAAGAGAAGTTATGAGTGTACTAGCCCGTGGCTATTGCTGGAGCAGCCCTATTAAGAGGGACAGTCATTGTCCTCATCCTGCCTATTTGCCCAGTGGCAGGAGGAGTAATAAAACTGTTTTATAGATCCCTGCGTGCCTGGGGAGCCTTTGGCCAGTGCTGACTCTGCTCCCTCCCTGTGTTCCCTGTTTCTCCCATGCCTTGGAGCTGCTTCTAGACTCACTGGAGAACATTGCTGGAGCAAGTTCTGCTGACCATGGGCTATAGTTAAGCACTTTTCCCTCTGGCTAAAAGAGAGGCAGGTCATTAGCATACTCCTTCAGATGGCTGGGATTCCTGGCCTGCTTTCCAAAAGGTCCTTCTTCGCTGGTGAACCCTGAGAAAGCAGATCCTGGATGGGCTATCACAGCTTCTGTGATCCTGAGCTGCCTTCCCTTCCTGAAAGGGCTGTGTTGGGAAGCAGGGCACCCGTACAGATCCTTGCTCTATAGGTCACCAAACTTTGGCTGAGGAACATGTCATCATGTGCCACTTACCTCTGGGTAAGTTTAACTGTTAGACAAAACTTAAGGGAAAAGTATTTGCAATAATGCAACAGAATACAAGCAGATAAAGTAATAAACCCCCCACTGTTAAGACTATACTCACTGGTAAAGATCCTTTGTGGATCTCAGCCATTTTATGTTTTTCTTTCATCTTATCTGAGGCACCAGAACCTCCCTTTATTGACATAAGAGGGAGTTTATTTGCCAGAGAGGGCTGTCAGGGCTACTGTCTCCCTGACTCCCCATTCACCCAGGGGAGGGAAGGGTAGAGGACAAAAGCTAAGACTGTATTTCTATGCCATCCAAAGCTCAAACACCCCAGTTTTCACATAGCTTACTTGAGAAAACTTTGTTCTTGACACCTGTGATTAGTTTCTGGACTCCACATGGCATCATAGAAAGAGCTGCCTTATTTCTGTTTTCCCTCCTCCTCAAGACCCCTTGATCAACATTTTTAATCTACACCCTAGCTCTGGAATACTTGTCTTTGTCACTGTCTTCTGCGGACAAACAAAACACTACACCTGTATAATAATGCCCAGTCTTCCCGATAGATTTGTAACCCCTTGGTGACTACCTTGTAAAACTGAAATGCGATACTACAGGTGATGATGAGCAATACCAAACACTGCTCTTTACATTTTACAGAGACACTTGACAGACACTGTCACAGACACCATGTGAAAAGCCATCTCAACTTACGCCACATGTAGGAAGGTAGCAGCCATCTCATTGTCTGCAAACAAATTTTTAAACAAGATGTTACATCTGTCATTGTATTTAGGCAAGAACTGATTTTTATGTAAATAAAAGCTACTAACAAGATGGCAGAAATTAAGATCTATTCATACTTTCTCAAAAGCAAGATGTGCAGTCACTGCAATCCTCCATTCCATGGTCTGACACCTTCTCTCCTTCTCTTGAATAATCTAATAATAACTGAAGTTTTCACTCCAAAAAGCCCTCTGCATTAATCATTTGGTCTGTCGAGATCTCGGCTCAATTAAAGTCAGCCTGCATCTCTGCAACCAGGAAATTACATTAAAAGTTACTCCAAAGTGATGTCAGAAGGCAAGAGTTGAACGGAAAAGGGGTAGCTGGGCTTCGCCGTTCCTCTCCAGGACACTGCTGAGCTGGTATGCAGTACTGTTTCCAAGGGGGAAAAAAAATTTTAATGCAATCAATTTACTTCACGTTTTGCCTTGTCTCAAAAATTATTGAGTCATTAATCTTAGCAATGTCATGGTGTTGTCATTCACTGAATTCAATTAAATAGCAGCTCACCATTAGAAATCTGTGTATTCTTCACATGCAGTAATACCCTTCTTGACCATAATGAGTGGAGCCCCCCTTGTAGAATTAGGGGCAATTTAAAGGAAAGGAACTAATGAAGATGAATAGGGTAAACTGCTTCCGTATGCTGCATCTTGTACACCCCTAACCCTGACAGTACTGGGACAAATTCTTCTTATATAGGCGTAGGCATTAAATGGAAATGCAAGTTCACAAGCTTAATTTCAGTGCTCCTGGCTCTTGTGCCCCTCCATTCTCTAATTTCTGTTTTCACTGAGCTAAGGAAGAGTTTCTGGACCAAGAGGCCAGGGGCTGTCATGCACCAGGGCACCCAGCTGCCTTCCTCAGAAAACTGCTGTAAAGTGGCTCTGCGTCCTTGTGCTGCAGCAGCCACTGCTGAAACAGCACGGTGTTGCAGTGCAGAAAAGTGTTCACCAAAGGAGCCAAGTGCTGATGGTCTAAAGGAAAACTAGCAAATCTGAAGAGAAATTGGAAAAAACAACTTATGTCAAGAGGTTAATTGAGCTGAAGCTAATTTACACTGCATGAGCAAGCAAAAGTTTCTGTGACGCCAGACGAGAGTGGAATTAACATGAGAATTTCAATAAAACAGCAGTACATTAGATCAATAGATCATCGGGGTCGGGGGGGGGGGGGGGGGGGGGGAAGTCTGATCATGTCTAAGGGAATGCCAGAACAAAAAGGTCACATAGGAGACTTGGTTTTGTCCAGCAGGTTGAAATTATGTCACTGGGAATGCTACAAAAGATGGCACCCGGACTGATGAAGAAGGGAAACCATTGCTGCTGACCACTAGGGAATGCTCGGGGGCAATCCTGGGGTTACCATGCTTTGCTTTGCACATGAGCACGGTGCCAGGAATCCCAGGTTACCATTGACTGGTCTTAGGTGACCTTATGACACGGACTGCAGGTTATTGGCAGTAACAAATGTTAGTTTGATTCCCTAAGGAGGTATAGCCTGAAGACAACAGGGCTGCACCTATGGTAATTAGTCTTGCCTGTCAGCAGAACTGATCAGCTATAGCAATAGTGATAGCATAATGATTTGATGATAGGGCTTCTGGTTTTGGAGCTAGCGTGGGCGGGTGTCTGTGCTCTACCTGCCATTATGTAGACTCGTGCCATCTCAGGCACCAAACTTGGCCTTAACTCCACTCCGTATGCTTGGAAGTGCTATATACAAAATGTGTGCTGGATACCATACGGTATCCACCTTCTGACTTGCTTCCCAAAATCACTGATATGAAATAGGGTCACCACATGTATTGGCTGTACCTCTGCAGTGTCGTGGGGCTATACGGAATCAGTGGTAGGCAGCGTAGAGGCACATGGAAAAAGAGGGTTCTGGCATTGACTCTGAAGATCTTCCCTCAAAAGACACAGAAGTGGAGGAAGGGACAGAGCACACAGGTACGCACATGGAGCACACCGTGACCATATAAACATGGGACACAGTCAATTACTACAAGGTGATTCAACTCAATGTATGACATTAATGCACTTAAATTACAGAGTGTAGAGTATATTAAATTCTCAGGTGAGTAGACTCATTCAGATGTGTATTATATTTTCACTGCAACATAATCCTCTTTAGAGGATGACTTTATTCCTAGAAGAAGGCATCTGCACAGGAGTTTAATACACATTAACTTGTGCTTATTGACTTTGTACCATTAAATGACTTGCTTTCACTGTCCTGAATGCACCTGTGACAGACGGAAGTTTGCAGCACTGCAGCTCTAATTTTCACAAATATTTAAAAAGCCACCTACCTTTGGTGTTACCTACCAAAAAGATGAGGGCAAGTTAGTGCTCACCCTGTGCTCCTGTAAACAAAAGGCAAGACTTCAGAGTTGCAAAGGCAGTGATGGTGTTGCCACTGATACTGCCGCAGTCCTGTGTTGGGAAAGGAGCACCAAGACCTGAGGAGCTTTGCTCTATCCTTATCAGGTGTAACCATCGGTGGGGTACCTGAGAAGCAATGTATGCATCTTCATCTCTGGTCATTTCCTGACCTCCTAGGCCAGACGGTTTCATTCAGAAGGCACATTAGGTTCTGGTCTAGTCCTGTGTCGGTTAGTGCATGCTTTGCATATTCAAAGTGTTTTAAAAGGCTTTGCAATGACTCAGGGCGCTGATTGTTGTTCATACATTAAACAGTTGTAGTGGCTTAACTCCTCACAGATCCCCATCATTTGATTAATGACCCTTTTCTTGGGCATAACTCCTTTATCAGAAGAGAATAGTTGCCTGCCTTTACAGTTTTTCAGTTCACAGCATCTTTCTTAGCACAAGCCAGCCTTCAGTAGGAGCATCACCAAATTTTGAACTTCAGAAGGAAGGCAGGTGTCTTGGCAACAGCTTGTGGCAGAGCCCACTGAAGTCTCGACTCGCTCAGGACTATCCACCTGGACACCTTGGTCAGAGTCCTGCAGCCCTGGTGCAGCAAATGATCAGTGGCTGATCCTCACCAGGAAACCAGTCTTGCAAGGAGCTCTGTACTCCGAAGTCTTTGCTTTATTAAGAGGAGGAGTGCTTGCCTGGTGAGGCACAAGTAAGTTTTAAGACCATGTGAAGCTAATGTTGCTTAACTTCTGCCTCACAAAATTGTTAAGGTGAAATTAGGAAAGTCAGTGAAAACACTCACAGGCTGCTCCCTCAATATATATGCTCTTGTATCACCTTCCTTCCTTTTTTCCACACAGTTGTGGTGATTTCATTACCTTGCTCCGTTCTTCTTGGTGGCTCTTTATGGGCAGTCTTTCAAAACCGGCAACTCTTGCAAAGCCTTCTGCTTATGGCTCGGGCTTTTTTTGCTATGGGGTGATTCGTGGTTTGACGGAGGGTTTTTTCTATTTTAATAAGAGGAAAAAGTATTTACAGAGAGAATAGCAGGGGGAAAATCATGCAAACATCGGGAAACAATTCTGAGGCAAGAGCAGAAAGAGAAAAAAGAAACACAACATAGGTAAAGGAAAGTGCAGTCAACTCGCAGTACAAACTGAGGGGAGATGAAAGGGGCAGGAGATCACAGTTTTCTGAGGGACAAATGCGGTCTTTATTCACATAGACAAGTTTATTTGTAGCTCATAATTTTAAGCAGATTTTTCAAGTAATTTGAAATACTAAGTCCTGTATATTATTGGTTTTATCACCTTACACATTTTTTCTGCTTTCTGCTTTATTTTTATCATTGATAAAATATCTCTGACTAGGAGAATAACTAGAAGGAAAAACGCAACAAATGGCCACATCTTAAAAAGAACATGTGTTTTACTCTAGGTACTTCCACCTTCCCTTGCACTTCTGATAGGTTCTCAGTTTGCAAAACTCTTTTACTATTTTCTGAAAATTGGGACAACTTCTACTGTTCTTGCAGTAGCCTTTGAGTTCTCACAGTGCACAGCAGGAAACAGCTTGTACTTCTGTACATGTAACCACCTTAGCTTGCGACTTTTGTAAGGTGCTAACAGCAGCTGGGAGCTGCCTCTGTCCTGCCCTGGGCCCACTGCAATACCTCGGATGCTGAAGCCAGCGGTCTGTGCTAAGCCAAGGGTGTCATCCCACCCCCGTATGCCAGGGACCAGCTCATCCCACATTGCCTTTATCATAAGAAGTGGCTGGTGTGATGGCTGCTGTCCCCGTTCCCGTCCCGGACCCTATCTGAGGCAAGGAGCTGGGGGATGGAGTGGGCAAGCTGGGCTGGAGGGGAAGAGGAAGGGAGAGCTGGCACCAAGCAAAGATGGGGCTGGCAAAGGGAACTGGAGCAGAGCTAGGGAGGGGAGCGATGGCCCTGCAGATGATGCAGGGACACTGGGGAAGGGCTGAGGCTTGCCAGGACCTGGGGAAAGGGGATGCTGGGACTGAAGAAAGAAGGCAGCTTGGGCAAAGGCACCGACACAAAGAGAAACCTGGGGAGCAGAAATTGAGATGAGATGGGATGGCATGGCATGGCATGGCATGGGATGGGATGGGATGGGATGGGATGGGATGGGATGGGATGGGATGGGATGGGATGGGATGGGATGGGATGGGATGGGATGGGATGGGGTGGAATGGGATGGGATGGAGTGGGATGGGATGGGATGGGATGGGATGGGATGGGATGGGATGGGATGGGATGGGATGGGATGGGATGGGATGGGATGGGATGGGATGGGATGGGATGGGGTGGGATGGGGTGGGATGGGATGGAGGGAAAGTGAATTTGATGAGGAGGGGAACACTGGGGACGAGAAAAAACTCACCTGTTGCAGAAATCAGCAGGTAGAGGGTGAATTAGGCATTGAAGAACAGGAAATCAAGCTTAGCTCAATGTTGCAGCAACTGATCACTGCTCTGAAAAATCCAATTATGTCCTTAAAATCATCAGAGATCCTGTGTCATGCTTGACACATGACTTAAACCAAATTTGGCACCAGTGATCACTGATACTGTGTTTTTCTATTTTTCTGGTGCCTGACTTGAGATGCTGGAGCTCTCCCAGCTGCAAAGGCTGACAATGGACAATGTTAGTGAGTGTGTTTCATGCTCTAAATTGCCAAATATGCCCAAATCATCACACCCTCATCACTTCGAATGAAGTGCTGAAATCAATGCTACCTTTTGCCCTCATCCTTTCTATGCCTCAGCTGTGAAATGGGGATCAGGCAGCCTCCACCCCTCACAGTGCTGCTGTGGTGCAGTCACCCACAAATACAGCAGGTCCCGAGGTGTGAATCAGCCCACAGGAAGGTGGGTGGCCCGTGGGATGCACCACAAGGCCAGGAGCCCAGCTGCAGATCTGGAAGCGGTACAGCAGAGGATGCCTCACTGTCTCAGGTACAGCGCAAAGGAAGAGGGGTGGTATGGGGCTCGCCAGGAAGGCTGTACCAGGAAAAACAGCTTGGGAGTTTTGAACCAATATTTGAGATAGGTTCAAAGACTGTAGGGCTCAACTGGCAGACAGCCAGCTGAGGAAAAACCCAGCTTTCTCAGAAGGGACTGTATAGTGTGCAGAAATGTAGGTTTCATTTGCAGAAGGCTGCATTTGAAACAGAAAATATTGAATATCTGCCCATCAAGGGAACACAATCCACCGGGTGCAGGGACTGCAATAGGCTCCACAATAAGAAAAGAGATGTGGGCAAGGCGATTTCAGACATGATGCATTCCTAATTGCAGTATTTTTGAGCATGTAATTTGGCAACCTTAATAATGCTTTTCAGCAATGCTTTTCAGCACCTGACTAGGACAAAAGCAGAATATATTCAGCCTCACTCAGCAGAACTCTTGAAAACAGTGAGACTTTAAACAATGCCTGTGTTGAGCGCAATTAGGCTTCTATCACCTTTGGGATGGGATGAGGTTAAAAGCACCAGTATTGCTGAATTCTATGTTAAATGTTCTAGTCGCCTAAAGAAATTCTTCTTAATGATACTGTAACAGGCTTTAAGCTGTAAAGAGTCCTGATGGAAAATGGAGTCCAAAGCTGGCATCTTTAGGAACAAAGCAAAATACAGTCTGAAGCATCATCTTATGGGATAGCAAAAGTTTCTCTCCAGAACCTTTTCCCCTGTGACCTTTGGCATTTGGCATTAAACATGAATTTTCTTCAGATAGTTACTTCTGTCTCACAGTAGGCAGAAAGAAAGGGACCGTTAGGTAGGAAACCTCTGCTATGCAAGATAAAAAATTCTAATTGGAACACTGTAAATCAGGATACTTTCAGAAAAAAAGTAATTGGATGACAGAATTTGCAATCTTCTCCAGCCATTTTTTCTCTGTACAGCGCAGGATGGCCAGCCAACTAATCTTTGTGGTGTCTGTATACACGGTTCCTATTAAGTGCAAAAAAAGGAAAAGCGAGGACCCAGCCAATGTGGCAGCAGTATGAATGTCTTTCAAAACACTCCTTATAGGCAAAGTCAACAAAACCTGAAAACCCATAATAAAAAATGTCAAGTCAGGGGGGAAAATTGCCCTGTGTGCTCAGGCTGCACACTAAAGTGACAATCCTACAATTAGAAAGAAAACAAAATGAAGCCCAACAGTGAGGTGCAGGGCATCATGACCATGGTATGGTGCAGGCAGGGAGAGAAAACCAGCCTGTCACTGTACATCCCACAGCAGGAACCACGGTGCCACCTCTTTATTGAGTAGCTTCCCAAGAACCACGGGGCAGCACAGTGAGGCACATATGAGAAGCTTGCAGATTTGCAGGTGAGTGGGGTTATTTCTGAGCACCTCCCTGGAGCACGTAGCTGCTGCAGTTGGGCATTCGCCACTGTGTTCCTTCCCAAGCTCCCATTCCAAGAGCAAGGGTTTCCATTTCAGCCAGTCATCAAATGAGAACGATCCAGTGTAACTTTTTTTTTTAATTTATTTTGAACCATTTATATTTATAGATTGTGAATAACAGGGAAAACCAGGGATGCTACCATGCCAAACAAAGCAGTCTAAACACTCTGCTCGTCCTTTCAGCCTAGAGAAAAATAAATATCATGGCATTTAGTGAAGAAGCAATAATGAAGTACTTCTTTTTTAAGGCAGTGATTGAAAATAACAGGTTCACAAGCAAAATAGGTGGGACCAAACACATTAGACACACAAACCCAGCAGCAGCAATTAAGGTTATGTTCCTGGGAGGAAGAGTGTGACTAATACAGATGGCATGCAATTTTTTTCAAACAATAGCAAATTGTTAAAAGGTCTTTAAGTGGAGTAATACAGCACACAAGTGATCCCATCTCCTACTTGTTGCCTAGCAAACTGGATTAAGTTTAATAGATATGAAAGGTTGCAAGCAGCTACATGATCTTCCTCTACAGTTCTGTAAGCAGATTTTGACTTTGCAGTAACCTGTGTGCTTCAGCAGAGAATAAGCAAAACTCAGCTCCGATTCCAGTTAGACAGAAAGGGAAAAAACCCTGCAAAACGGATGAGGAATGTTTTCCATATTAGCCCCCTTTGTAATGCAGGAACCTAACTGTTACCAAGGGAGATGGCTCCGCTGGCTCCAGGTGACCTCTCACTTTTCCAAAGGTCACGGACCTGGTGGAGTTGCACAGCCCATGCCTTTCTTTTCAAACCACCTTCAAAGCTCTAAATACAAGCAAAAGCAGTAGCCATATAGCCCTTCTCCCTGCCTTTTTAGCTGGTCCATTTTTAGTAAGAGCAATGCAATGCACGAATAGTGAAGGTCAAAGAAATTAATGTCTTTTTTCAAAAGTCCATAGAAAGCTGCTGGTGGCCCATGTGAACTCTCATGTCAGGAAGCTCCACTGTCTCAGGAGCTGGGGCACAGGGGAATATTTTATTTTTGAAAGGCATATTTTTAGTGAGGCTAAGTCAGAGTGTGACTTGCTCTTGAAAAAAACTGAGATGGTGAAATGGAAAGATGTCCCCGTATTAGTTGCTGACACATTTGGTTCCTCTCCCACGGGTGTATGACCACCTAGACTGGCACCTGCATCGGAACAGTGCCTGCAAGTTGCATCCAGGAGCAGAAGCTGGCCTGCTGGAGACCAGGCCATCATCAGCGTCCTAGCGTCCCACCGCCCCTCAATAAACTGCCAGGGAAGCTCTGTTTTTCCTGAGGTAGATTTTCCTCCCGCAGATTCTTCAGAAAAACTTTAAAGGCACCATGCTACGAAGACCTAGGCTTCCTCCATAAATTACCAGGACAATTTAAATGTCTTTCTTAGAGAAACAAAACCAAGAGTCTGTTTCAGTCTTAAATGCTTCTGACTTACATCATCTGTATTCAGTACACTGGCTCTCAATATATAAGCAGCTATTCCATGGAGTCGTATCACAGCGAGATTTGACTGTTCCCATTTTTTCTTACCTAATTTCTAATAAAATGTCCTAAAGTCATGGGCCATAGAACTTCTGATTAATGTATACAAAATAGCTTGCCTCAGTGTCATAAAGAAACCAAAATAAATTACTGAACAACTAAATGAACACTTTAGCTCTTAGCTAAACAAGTAAATGAAATTCTTGATTAATACGGGAACTTCAACATCTCATCCCAATGGCCATAACAACGACCAACACCTGCAATGTCATCATGCCTGGTTTCTATAATGGGCCCCCACTCCGTGACCTGGCTAGGGAAAGTCTCCTGGTCGGAAAAAAAAATAAAATCAAAACTGACAAATAAACAAAGGCTTTCTGCCTCCTTAACAGCCCTGGAGAGGAGAAGGGAAGCTGGCGACAGGCTCTCTGCTGTCATGAGTGAGCATAATGTAAATATCTCGACAGGCAGAATCTGAGATTTTGACAGATGAACATAGCTGCAAAGCAAGTAATAACCGAGTGTTAAACCCCTGTAGTGAGGGCGCAGCCCATCTCTGCTGGCATTCTCCTTATCCTCTCTCCCCCACCCCTCCTTTGTAAGATCTTCTTTGTATTTTTTAGCTCTTTCTTCCACCTCATTTCCCCTTTCTTCCTTCTGCACTCCCCCCCCCTCCTCCCGCCGCCTTCTCCCCTCTTGGGATGTGGCAGTTTGGGCCCTGCGATTCTTCATAGTTCATTGGGTTTGCTTCGCAGGGCTTCATTCCTCCACGTCAAACAAAGATTGCGAGGAGGGGAGCAGAGGCTATAGAAAGGAGGTTACATCAGGCACGTTGTAGACAGCGCTGAAATGTGTTTGTAACCTTGCCAGATGGATGGACAGCCTCCGCGCAGCAGGGGCTCTGCAAGGCAGATTCAAAGTCACACAGACCAGAGGGTGGGGAGGGGAGGGCAACGGAGAGGCGGGATGTCAAATTTCCATATATTTCCATGAGCTTACTGTCACTTCTGCCTAGCGTGTCACTAGCAGCATATTACAAGGCTTTCCCGCACTAGTCCTGCCTATTAAAAGCGTACCCTGACCTAGATGCTTCTTTTCTCCTCGCCGCACCCCCCCCCCCCAAAAAAAAAAAAAAAAAAAAAAACCAACCCAAAAAACACATGCCATGGAAAGATGGTAGATGCTGCCTGGAGCTGGTAGGAAGCATCCCTTGTGATGGTTTGCTTGTTTGTGCTTGTTGCAGTTGCTGTTCTAAGCCATGCAAAGCAATTAAGCAACTATGACCAGGGATATCCCAGTCACCCTTTGAGTGCACTGAGGATTTGATTCAATGTCATCTAGGTACAAAGGCACGTTGTGTAAACGAGTAAGCGCTCGTCACGCTGGCAAGTCTTACAGGTGTTACAGTCTGCGTCGCTCCAGTGCCTGCGGCTGCAGCCCTGCACAGAAAACCGCAGTGTCAAGCCCCATCCAGAAGGCAACAATCCCTGGACTGGGGAGCTCACATTGTAAACACATCGGAACAAGTGGCATCATTAAAAATAGCAAATAAGAGCATTCAACACTGTTTATAAAAAGGGCTAACAGCAATGGCCAGTCCTTGATACTCCCCTCCTGTGAAAGCCTCGTGGAAGAAGAAGCCTCACAGGTAGATCATCCCAAACGTGGTCTATCTTGGGTACTGTGGGCAGCGCAAGCCCAGACCTCCAACCCGCCACAACCTTCAGCTCGGCTCCACTGAAAATCAAAGGGATACATCTCTCCAGGGAGCCTTGAGTATGGTTTTTCAAAGCAGGGCTTACTCTAAACATGCATTTTTCCATGTTTCAAAATGCACTACAGTGACCAAATTTGCAGCCTGCGCTGAAGGCTGAGTGATGCCCTGCCTGCCGCAGCAGCTGAAGCTTGTAAGGGACAGGCAGAAATATCTGTTTCCTCCTACAGAGTCCATGACACCGGTCCTCATGGAGAGGACAGGTCTCTGTCCCAAGAAGCCAATGGCAGCAACACTTCCTATCGCTGCACTGACTCACAGCTCCCTCACTGGCCTTTCAGGCTGGAGATTAGGGAACCGTTTTTTCTAATTCTCATTCTCCAGAACAATATAAGGTGTGTCCTAAATCATGCTCCCCAACCTCGGAGCCTGCAGGCTTTAAAGTTGACTGAGCCTTATGAAGTTGATGCCCAGAGGGAGATGCTTTAGCCGGTTAGCTGAAGTGTTCCCTGCACTTGGAAAGGCTCAGCCCTCAAATGGTGCTTTTAACTGGAGGGATGCACGGGGAGAAACCAGCTTCACAATGTTTCTTCCGATGTAAGGCAAGACTTTTTTTTGGGGAATTCATGGCTTGGAAAGATTTTAGCAGTTTTTAGGTATTAAAAATACTATCATATCATGCCCACCCAGTATCCACTTTAAAATCAAGTCCTAATCCAGCTTCCTTAATTTAGCTGCTTACAAAAGTTAAACTACCTTTGAGATAATTTCTCCTATATTTTATCTTATGCAAATGACAAATATACTTGAGTGTGTGTGTGTGTTTTTGTTTAGTTTATCTAGTCAGCCAATTCTTTATTTTATCATAGAATCATAGAATGCTTTGGGTTGGGAGGGATCTTAAAGATCACCCAGTTCCAACCTCCCTGCCACGGGCAGGGACACCTTCCACTAGAGCAGGTTGCTCAAAGCCCGTCCAGCCTGGCCTTGAGCACTTCCAGGGATGGGGCATCCACAGCTGCTCTGGGCAGCCTGTTCCAGTGCCTCACCACCCTCACAGTGAAGAATTTATCCCTAGTATCTAATACAAATCTACCCTCTTTCAGTTGAGAGCCGTTCCCCCTTGCCCTATCGCTACAGGCCCTTGTGACAAGTCCCTCTCCAACCTTCTGGCCGGGCCCGTTAGGTACCGACAGGCTGCTGTAAGGTCTCCCCAGAGCCTTCTCTTCTCCAGACTGAACAACCCCAAGTCTCCCAGCCTGTCTTCATCGGAGAGGCATTCCAGCCCTCTGATCATCTTCGTGGCCCTCCTCTGGACCCCCTCCAGCAGGTCCATGTCCTTCTCATGCTGGGGGCCCCAGAGCCGGATGCAGTGCTCCAGGTGGGGTCCCATGAGAGCGGAGCAGAGGGGGAGAATAACCTCCCTCGACCTGCCGGCCACGCATCTTTTGATGCAACCCAGTGATATGGAGAAACAGTGTGAAATGGGGACAATGGACATCGATTATGATTGTACATGTCTGCTCAGGAATGTGGGTATGGTGACTGGTCATGGGTGCAGTGTCTGGTCACATAGGCACACAGCCTTGAGGAGACGCCTACAGTTTTGAGGAGAC
The DNA here is from genome assembly GCF_017639655.2 of Falco naumanni. Classification (NCBI taxonomy): domain Eukaryota; kingdom Metazoa; phylum Chordata; class Aves; order Falconiformes; family Falconidae; genus Falco; species Falco naumanni. The sequence continues at coordinate 76,575,310 of NC_054059.1, forward strand.
GCCTGCCCCTCTTCCTCTAACAAAGGGGCTATTTAAAAAAGAATGAGAAAAGGATGAGAGATATTCCAATGCTATCTAGAGGGAGGGAGTGCTAAGTCTCCTTGCTGGAGAGGATCAGATGGTCACAAGAACATGAATCACCTACAAACCTGCAAGACCACCACATTCCAGGCAAAGGACTGATAAGCTAATTAACATAGGAAGCGAGAGTAAGCGGGTTTAGGTAACGAATATGTATAGGTCTTAATTGAATATTCATTTGATTTATTGTATAAATGTGAGATGGTTCGTCACTTCGGGCATGCACGCTTGTGGAGGAGCGATCCCCCGTGCATCTGCGCGCAATAAACATACCTACTTTATAACTTTTGAGTTATAGAGTCTAATTCCGTACGTCACCAGCACACAGTCAGCTTTCTGGGCTGCAGGCACACCTTGCTGGGCCGTGTTGAGCTTCTCATCAACCAGCACCCCCAAGCCTTTCTCCCCAGGGCTGCTCTCAATCCATTCTCTGCCCAGCCTGTATTTGTGCTCGGGATTGCCCCCACCCACATGCAGGACTTTGTACCTGCCCTTGTTGAAGTTCATTAGGTTCACATGGACCCATCTCTGAAGCCTGTCAAGGTCCCTCCATGTGGGATCCCTTCCCTCCAGCGTGTCAACCACCCCAACAGCTTGGTGTCATTGGCAAACTTGCTGAGTGGGGGTGCCCTCGATCCCAGTGCCCATGTTGCCGACAAAGATATTAAACAGCACTAGTGCCAGTACCAACCCCTGAGGAACACTGTCTCTACTTGGAAACCAAGCCATTGACTGTAACTCTTTGAGTGTGACCATCCAGCCAACTCCTTATCCACCAAATAGTTCATGTTTCAAATCTGCGTCTTCAGTTTAGAGAAGAAGGTTATGTGGGACAGTGACAAATGCTTTGCACAAGTCCAGGTAGATGACATCAGTTGCTCTTCCCTCATCCACCAATGCTGTAACCACATCACAGAAGGCAACCCTATTTGTGAGGCACGATTTGCCCTTAGTGAAGCCACGTTGTCACCAGTCACCTCCTTATTTTCCATGTGCCTTAGCATAGTTTCTAGGAGGATCTGCTCCATGATCTTGCTGGGCACAGAGATGAGACTCACCAGCCTGTAGTTTCCCAGGTCTTCCTTATTCCCTTTTTAAAATGGGGGTTACATTTCCCCCCTTCCAGTCAGTGGGAACTTCATCGGACTGTCACAGCTTCTCAAGTATGATGGATAGTGGCTTAGCCACTTCATGCACCAGTTCCCTCAGGACCCACAGATGCATCTTATCACATCTCATGGAACCTTCAGGTTCCTCAGATGGTCAGACCTGATCTTCTCCTGCAGTGGGTGGTTCTTCATTCTCCCAGTCCCTGCCTTTGCCTTCTGCAACTTGGGCGATGTGGCTGGAGCACTTGCCAGTGAAGACCAAAGAAAATAAGTCATTGAGTACCTCAGCCTTCTCTGTGTCCCAGGTAACCAGGTCTGTTTCCTTCCAGAGAGGGCCCACATTTTCCCTAGTCTTCCTTTTGTCACCAATATACCTATAGAAGCTTTTCTTGTTTTCCTTGATGTCTCTGGCCAGATTTAATTCTGTCAGGAGTTTAGCTTTCCTAACCTGGTCCCTGGCTGCTCAGACAATTTCTCTGTATTCCACCCAGGCTATCTGTCCTTGTTTCCACTCTCTGTAGGCTTCCTTTTTGTGTTCGATTTTGTCCAGGAGCTCCCTGTTCAACCATGCAGGCCTCCTGACATTTTTGCAGGACTTCCTCTTTGTTTCAATGCATTGCTCCTGAGCTTAGAGGAGGTGATCCTTGAATATTAATGAGCTTTCATGGGCCCCTCTTCCCTCCAGGGCATGATACTACACTAAGCAGATCCATGAAGAGGTCAAAGTCAGCTCTCCTGAAGTGCAGGGTAGTGATCTTGCTGCATGCCCTCCTTGCTGCCCTAAGGATCTTGAACTCCACCATTTCATGGTCACTGCAGCCAAGGTTGTCCTTGAGCTCCACATTCCTCACTAGCCCCTCCTTGTCCATGAGAACAAGGTTCCAGCATAGCACCTCTCCTTGTTGGCTCCTCTATCACTTGGAGAAGGAAGATATTGTCAATGCATTCCAGAAAACTCCTGGATTCCCCATGCCCTGCTGTGTTGTCTTTCCAACAGATAGCAGGGTGGTTGAAGTCCCCCATGTGGACCAGGGCTTGTGAACATGAGGCTGCTCCTATCTGTCCTTATCCACTCAGTCTTCCTGATTGGGCAGGGAAATAAAAGCTCTCTTTCCTCCTCATTCCATTATCTACCTTCCTGCTCCTACCATTGCTCCTTGCTCCAGCAGTTGAGGGCCAGAAAACTTTCACAGAACTCAGAGAATCCTCAAAAATTAACAAGACAAGCCTGAAGACAACAGGTTTGGTGGTTTGAGAGGGGTCAGCTGGGCCTCCAACCCACTTTACCTCCGTGTGTGGCACGACAGACTCCAGCATGCTCTGGCACGCAGCAAGCTGCTTAGCTGTTAGACCACTTCAAGGAGCTGAAAGTAGGACCTTGGAAGCTGAGAGTGGACAAGAACGAAAGGATTTGCCCTGAAGTGCCAGAATGAGCCCAGTTTTGCTCGTGCACACAGTGGATTTCCATTGCTGTCTAAAGGCATTCTCCTTGGCGCTCTGTAAAACAAGGAGTATCATGCCCCCCAAATGCCTTCAGATGCTGCTGAGACTTTTGTGACCGAACCTTGGAGCTGTTGTTTAATCACTTTGCTCACAGCCTGTTTCCTCCTTTTGCTTATAGAAATTTCTGTGGTCTGGTATGTGTTTTCAGGCAAGATCAAGCTGTTTTCCAGCAAAAAGTCTTTTCAAATCTTCAGTCATGTCTTATTTGAACTCCAGCTGGGCTTCTTTCTGAGTGCAACTTGTCATGGTTTACAACACAGCATCTCTTTCTGTAGCTGTTGTTCTACTATTCACATTTGAAGCTGACTCTGAGTTTCTGCCATCCTGTGCCCACATCGTCCCCTAGTAAGAAGCACTGGGAAATGAGGGCCACCACCACACCATGCTCGATCTGGTGTAGTCCAGGAAATAAAGATGTTACGTTACTTTATGTTACATTATGTTATATCATGAGCAGAATGCTACAGACATCTGTGCAGAGCTACATCCAGCAATTGTATGATGCCGTGCCTGACAGTTTCCCCAAATATCTGGTGAACACTTGACATTCTACTAAGGTAAGTTACTGTCTAACTACTTTTTCCTACCCCCATTCATTGGTTTCATGCCAGTAATGACTAAAGGTAACATTTCAGGCAATTACCAATTTTGAGATTTTTTTTAATTCACAGCTCAACATTGTTTGATTTTGCAACTTAAATGATCAGCCCAAGATCTCTTTTAACCCACTGTCACAAATGTGCCATGCCTAATCTTTTTTTCTGGGTTGTTTTTTTTTTTCCTCTTGGCATTTAAGAAAATTCAACAAAAATAACTGCCTAGGAGAGGTTATGTTAATCCTTCAGGGGTGGTTTAAATGATCTTTTCTTCCTCTTCCTAATTTCTAAATAATAAAAAAAACCTGTCATATTAATGCTTATAATAAATGCTGTCTAGGAAATGACAGCTCTTTCTAGGATGGTTCACGTGTGAACATTACAGTGTTCAGCATAAGCACGATAACCTAGGTACATCCCAAATACGAATATAGCCGTGTCAGCAATCTATCCAGTGTTCTGGGGCTGTGCACAGCCCATGTTCACAGGACACAGAAGTGGCTTACAGAAAACGATTTGGTCAATTATCTTTTATTGCTCTGTTTAGCTGCATGCACGAGAGTGAATAAGATAGAAAGAAAAAAAATAATTCAGAATACAAACCTGTTAGATATCAATGCAGGAACAGGGTGTGTAGAATGATCGCTAACAGTAAGTAATTTCAGAGCTCACAGAGAGCATAATCTGTTAATTTATTTATGGCTGCTATCCAGCAATAGTGGTAAGCGTGGCTGGATGGAAAAGGATATGATAGAAAAAAAAAAATCTACAAATTTACGCTGCATTTGGCAGTGTCAGCCGACAAAAGGGACCCAGTAGAGCAGGTCATAGCCTGGTTAGCTGCAGGGTGCCAGAGGAGGACTGCCCAGCACCCAGCCACTGCTGCCTCCCACCGCCTGGACCAGTCCTCTCAACCACGGGTGGCAATGCCAGGAGCAGCATCTCCTTCCATTCACTGGTGGATCCACATCTTGTAAGAGAGGATATTTTTATTCCCTCCAAATTTAAGGGCATCCTGCTTGAAAAAAAAATCATGGAGTCCACCAGTTTTTTCCTTAGGTAAAAATTTAAATCTCATGCTTAGTTACGTGTGCAGACAAATCAGTCACTAGAAATGGAAACTAAATGGATTACAAAGCCCCACAGTTGGAAAATCTCAGCTCCTGCTGAAATCACTGGGATTTAAGCACCTATTTTCCTTCGAGGTGATGAACCAAAGTACATCCCACATCTCCTGCAGTTAAAAGAATTCCAAAAGGAGAACAGGGCTGGAAAGCTCAATTTCTAAAACCAGCAGTGTACCCATTAAAAAACTCGTGTTACATTTCATTTGGTGGCTGCTCCACAAATACTCCCAGCAGCTGTTGCAGTGTCTTGGTTGAGATTCTTCCCACCTAACTTTAGTCTTCCCAAGTGAGACGTCCAGTCTGAATTTGATCCCTTGGCCTCCCCCGCAGCCAGGCAGCTCCTCCAGATGGCAATTCAGAACTCCAAAAATGTGGTAAGGGAAATTTCTGTGGCTCCCTAGTTGAATTTACTTTCAACAATCAACAGGTTTATAAAGTCCTGCTCTGAGAAAACACCCTTTAACCCATTAAAAACCACTGAATTCTGTCACATGGAGCACGAGACACACAGAAACCTAGATGTAAAATAAAAAAATTGTGTTAACCCTTTGAGATTTCAACTGCTCCTGTAAATCAGATGTTGTAATCCAGCAGGGAGCTGGCTGGGGATGGCCCCTGAGACAGGATGCTGAGCTCCCAAGAACTCCTGGGGACCCCAGAACAGAAACTAATTAGCAGCATTGGTCTTATTTCTGTCTCCAAGAGGCAGCAGGGCAGGATGCTTTAATTTCAACAGTGTTAGTTTTGAACTGAAGGTAACAAAACCTGAGGTATCACCCTAACTAGAGCTGCAGTCTTCAGTGTTACAGTAAAATGGCCTTTCCCAGGCACAGGGGAGAAAAGGAGGAGCAAGGGGATTGCTCTCTGTAGCCCGCAGCAGCCTCCCAGCACTGCAGAAGCAGCTTTGGGGCAGCCATCAGAGCTAATGCAGTTTTCCAGAGAGGCTATAAAGAAGTACAGCCACTTCCTCAAGTAGCACTGGTGAATTCCATGGTGCTACAGATTTCTCACATTAGCAGGCTTTAAGTAAAAGCATCTCATCCTTCCAGATAAAATGCAGACCTTCCCAAAACAGTGAGCTCCTTCAACTCTGCATAAAAAGCAGTATCTAGAACAGGCAGAATTAAATCCTTGGTCACTCAGAGGCATTGAAAAAAAATGGGATTAAGACAAGTACCAAAACCTTTGGTAGAGTGGTAAACTGAGCTACTAATTAACCTGGGCTGCTACTGTTACCCTCTTTCTAGTTTTTGGAAGGTTTGGATTTGGGGGGTTTTAAGGTGTGGGTTTTTTTTAATTCCATGTGCTCCCTGTGCATAAGGGTTGGGGCATTTCTGCTCATTCAGCACACCTGAAGGAGGTAATTTAATTTTCCAGTGTGGTAGTCAAAGCTGTAATTAATCTCATGACATGCAAGCACTGGAGCTGCCATCAGTGGTGAGTGCTCATCAGCTGTGCCTAATGACGAGGTGCCTCTGCAAGGGTCCTTTGGCCACACAGCCCAGAGCAAGGAGGTCAGTCTGCTGAGCAGCGAGCTGGGTCCTGATCACCTTTGGGTGCCTGCTGTAGGTGCTGAGAGCAGCAGAAGCTGTTTTCTGGACTGAGCTTCAGAGTCCTCTGCTAAAAATTACTGGTAAGTGATGATTTCTACCTGTTAAGCCCTCATGCGATAGCATGGTTACAACTAGTGGAAAAGAACATGGTAAAAGCTGACTGCTGAAAGTATCTGTGTCTTTTTTATTCATATCTGCACGTCCCTTTAGCTGTCTGATTGGCAGGTCCTTTGCAAAGTGTTGCTTTTAGAGGAGGTAATTGTATCTTTGGTTGTTGAAGCTCTGATACTGTGATATTTGAATTTTGCAGTATAGTTAAATCTGAGAGTCATCTTTCCTGGTTAGGCTTTTCTTGACCCTTTGCTCAGAGGGGCTGGTCCCAGCCATGCTGAAATGGGTCTATGGGAAGAGCTTTGGCCTGAGGTGACTCCTTTCTCCCCTGAAAAAAGAACTGCTGCTTTTGATCTGTTCTTTAATCTCTGCTTTTAAACCTGTTTCATGGGAAGAGCCTGTGTCCTCCTGGGACGTGGTATTTCCCTTTCCTCAAACCTGGGCTCCTACAGCCCCTCCAGCTGGTGCTGCTGCCAGAAACCAGTCTTGTCCCTGTGGGTGAGGAAGGGTCTCGATCTGTTTCTCAGAAAGTGAAACTGCCCTTTCTTACCCGGGGGTCCACCTGCACAAATCATTTGAGCCCCCATGGATCGGCCAAGGGGCATTTCCAGAAAGGCTTTAATTTGGGAAAAGGGATGCGTTGAGCTGCTGGTGTGTGGCTGCTGCCGCAGCTGTGCTGTGCATATCTCGGCTTTGTGCTGTGGCTCCTACTCTGCTGGTAACTGAATTGAAATCAAAACATAACCATATTGCTCTGATGTTCTGGCTGCTAAATAGCAGTATTGTGAATAAATCAGCGTTACTTCAGAGAATCGTTTTAATGTGGCAGAATTGCAGCAATCAGGGGATAAAGTTGGATTTAAGAGTATCTGGTAAAGGAGATGATTGGCATGCAAAGGAAAACGGCTTTTGTTCAGTTTTTCTGCAAGTGGGGGTAAGCATCATCCAGAGGGATTAGCAGTGCTTGAGGGCCAGGGTAACTCCTGGTTTCTGCTCTGCCCATGATTTCTACCCTGTGGCTTTATGTAGACAATTTTCCTGCCATTTTTTTCATAGTTTTAAGAGCACTTACTTCTTCTGTTCTTAGTGCTGTGTGAGACAGCTCTTTATACAGTGAAACAAGCAACACAGGCAATAAAGTGCCTCCCCCAACAAACCAGCTGGGTTGAAGGACAGGGAATAAAATGGCTCGATAGCCAAAACTACAGGGTGATGGTTGTAAGGACCTAGTGGGATTTTAAAAAGTTAATCCCTTGAGATAACCTTATGTCTTGCCTTCTACAATGATAAATGCTGCCACAATTCGGTATTGCTGCTATTCAGCGCTCTTTGGTGTTGATCTCGTGTGTATCCCACCGTCTTTGCTGTCATTCCCATAGCGCATCTTCACCATCTGCCACAGCCTTTAGCAGGACCATGCTCTACAAGCCTTGAACAAAAGAATTAGCCTACCCCCAAAAGGGGGGAGGAAAGATAGACCAATCTTAAAAATAAAAAAAACCAACACTCAAGGGACTATTGTTATTGGTTGGCTTGTGAAGGAAACGTGCTGCAGGTGTGGTAGGTCAAGGTGGGCAGGGAGGGGTGTTGGCTCTCCTGGCTTCCAGTGATGATGATGGGCAACAGCTGAGCATTTGATGATGAAGCCTGAGTCTCAAGGGACACACCTGCCAAACTTTCTGGCTTCAGACTGCCACAGCCATGTACATGGTGACCAGGAAGGCTGACTGGAGAGGTACCTGACCTGGGGTTTTAAAACTGGATTATCTTCTAGGTATTCTGTTTAAGGTGCTAGTTTTGCAGGGAGGTTGAGTGCCTGTGACTTTAACATAATTGAATCTGTCAAGTTTTTAGAATCTCTGGAAACTTGCACCCTAAGTCCACGAGTCAACGGTATTTTTTCTTTATTAAACCCAAGGATTCTTTTTTTACTCCCCAGTTTTAAATGGGCAGAAGGGCTTTCCACATAGCATGAACTGGCAAAGGGAAAGAAGTCAAGGCTCAGTCATGCTACTGTGGGCACTCACATTTTAATGAGCTCTAGTAAATGGTCCTGTGAACAGATAATAAAAATACAATCTGTTTTTCTAACCTCTTTCATGATGGCTGAATAAACAACCTTCAACTTGCCCATTTGAAAATGTTTTTTTTTCTCAGCTGAGCATATGTAAATCAGGATTTTGCAGATTTTAATCAAGAATGATTCTAGTTTTACCCAGACACTGCCTTTAACTACTCTACGTTCCCATTAGCATTGCAAGTCAAAAATAAGGTCTGTAGCTAGATACCCCCGATCAAAAATCATACGATGTGACTTTTTTCTTTTTATTTTTTTAAGTAGAAATAATAGATATGAGACAATTTGATTTATACGTTCATTAACAAAGATATGGATGAACAAATACTTGGTTTACTTTCTGATTCAGTCTTAGCTGGATCTACACAAGTTGTATAAAATAAACTTTTTGTGTGTGCATGTGCAAGTTTATTTCAGTTTTGTGATGGAAAGGATAGCCTGTGGTTTGAGTTCTTGCTGTGGTATGTTGTCCCTAATCTGATTCAGTGTAGATCAGGACAAATGAATCTATTGTTTCTGATCCGTAGGTCAAATCTATTGCCTCTTATAATTGCCTGTATGACAGTTTCTGTGTAAAAGGGCTTTATGCTTCACAGGCTGGTTGAAGACACTGAGAATAGATTCCTCCCCCCTTAAACGAAGAATTTCAATCTGTTCTTGGGATCAGGCTATCCACAACACTAAGGTATTTCTTCCTCTGCCTGGAGATGTTAACTTGTCTGTACTGGAGCATCCTATGCTTTGAAGCATCCACTGCTGTCCTCAGTGCTATTCTTCAAAAGACAAGGCAAAAAATATAAGGCAGAGGTCTAAGGCAAAAGTGACAATTACTCGAGCACTATATGGGACCACCTACAGAAGTCCTTGCTCCAGGATATTCCTGGCTTTCCACTTGTGTGAGTAAATGAGGGGAAAAAAGCATACAGGGAAGTCCTGCCTTATCAGATTTCCCGTACACTACAAAGCAACATGACAAATTATTTCCAGCACTCCTCTTCTAGGTCAGCAGTTTCAGAAGCGTTTCCAAAACACCTTGGTTATAATGGTAGCTGTACACCTTGGGTGTCTGTCTCTGCTCTTTCAAAAGCTCCTGCCTATCAATGCAACTGTTTCTCTATGCAAAGCTGCCAAACTGGTTTCGTCCTGTCTGCCAAGTTCACTTATTTCAGCTTACAAAGCCAGGCGTGAGCTGGAAGAATATCTGAATTTGTGTGGTGTGAAACTCCCTCTCTGGTTTCATAAGCAAGATGAATACATTTGGACTGAAATACACTGGGAATAACAGGCTGGGGCACTTTTTTACCTGTCTCTGATAAGTTATTTCCTCATGAGATGCAAGGTATTTTGCATAAGTCTGACGATTTCTCACACTTCATTACCCAGGACATGGTTTACAAGCAATGTGGAATTGTCTTGTCAGCACCGCGGAAGGCTCTTTTGGTTTTTGTTTTGGCAGTTTCCATGGCTCTGAGTTACTCGCAAGAGGTGCTCTGTGAACTTCCACATCCCAACCCAACAGCGCGTGCCAGGCTCCGGACGGGTTGCCATCCTGGGGGTGTTTCAGGTTGTCCAACCCCCCTGAAAATATTGTCAGTGAAGTATCAACAGCCTAGAGACCCATGCAATTTATCAAGGATATAGAAAGAGCAGGACTAAAGTCTTTCTGATCTGGGGGCGTCAAGAATTTGAACCTGATTCCCCTGTACTCCAAGGAATTCCACAATTGCTTGCCTACCAGCTATGGGAGGAAGCACAGGTGGTGTCTTAATTGCTGGGGTTTTGTGTTGTTCTGTTTCACTTCCCTTTCCTTGAGTAAAAAGACTAACAGAGTATGATTTCTTTAGGAGAGATACAAAAGGAAGGCTCCTTTTCATAGTATAGGAAAAATATTTCCTGCCCAGCTTTCAATAGCCATATTCCGATCGCCCAGACAGTGTTTCAGGTAGGCAGTGTCACTGGGTGGTTGGGAAACTTCTAGGAAAAAATATTTGCCATTAAGAGCATCTGCTTCCAGCGTTTTCTGGCTCCTCCTCAAGTCTAGAACTAGTCAAAGATGGTCTCTCATCTACGTTCACTCCCAGCTCTCACAGGACCTGGGGGGAGGCAGAGGGTGCACAGGAAGGCAAGGCTTTGTCGTTCATATTTGTGGTTAACCAGGCTTGAAAGGCAGCTCAGCCCCAGTCTGAGCTGAACTTTGTTTTGGCCAGTGGCTCTTATTCTGTCAGCACCAATTCCTTCATCCCGGTCCATCAAAGCAGTTTATAGGAGCCTGTACCTAGGTGCTCTTGTCAGTGGAGAAGAGAAAGCCATCAACTCCCTCAAAGATGATAGGTACTTGGCTCTTGCCTCTGGGTGAGAGCAGCAAGTACCAGCAAAGCAGAAAGCTCTCCTGAAGGGCAATGAGTAACAGGGAGGAGCAGGGATGATTTGGCACTTCGAGCATGTCACTACCTCTATCCCAGCCTCCTCTGTAGCTTCTCGACATGCTGGTTTGCTGCTTGATGCTCCTGCGCCACTGTGGGACAGCGTGCTGCAGCACAGGCAGGGCAGGGCATGCTCTGGCCCCTGCTGAACTGCTCTGGCCAGGTAGGGAGCAGTCTTTGGAGATGTTCACCTGTGCAGGTTGGTTTGAGCAAGTGTTTGCATCCTGTAAACCTGCAAGCAAATCCTGCGCCTCGGTGCTTAGCTGCTGGGGATCATCCTTAACAGAAAGCCCTGTTGCTCAGAGCATTACCCCAAGGAGATGTGTTTTTATTGCTGGATTTATCTTTTTATTTCTCCCCCCACTTGGAGCTTGGCCCTACTAGCTTTCCCCCAGATATCAATGCCTAGTGTGCAGCAAAAATGAATATGGAACACAATAAATGTCATTAAAAAGAGAAGTTGGAGCCTTCACTGATTTAAGCTGAAGCATTAGGTGACAGATGAAAGCCATTAAAGCTATGCCAATTTACATCTGTATTACCAGTGAAATTTAAAATGCTATCTGCTGCCTCTCTCATTCTGCGTGAATTGTCACGTGTATGTACCTTGTAAATGGCAATACTGCTGGTGGTGTACCTTTAGGTTTTGGGGTTTGGTTGTCATTTTTTTGTTGTCAATTGTTCACCATGAGCTTCTCTGCAGTCATAAGAGCACGAACATCGGCACAGGGTTACCTCTTGACCTGCTGGTCCTGGCAAAGGAGGATGAAGCACCTCTTCTCCTTATCTAGCAAAGTTTTCTATCGGTACTGCCTCATTTATGCCAGGCTGTGCTGGAGAAACAGTTGTGAAAGAACAGAAAGTGCATGGAGGAAGAATTTAGACAGTAGAGAGGTTTTTAACTGTGGGAGCTACAGTTCTGCGTGTGCTAAAGGAGCGCTGTGATTCTTGGGCTCGTTAGAGGAAAATCCGTGATTGATATCCCAGACCCTTAGTTTAATGTTTGGGCTTTCCTGTCCAGGTTTCTTCATTTATTTTGGGCTAAAGTAAATGAAAAAGGTAAAGTCCTACTGGTGTTCTGTAACCACAGCCTGGAGCAAACTGTGAGCAGCAATTACCAATGGTGAAAGCTGAGCCTGTGGGCAGGACAGAAGCAGAGGGAAGGGCATGTCCCATGGCCTGCCCCAGCAGCCTGGGGGTGGCATGCCAAGCCCTGGGCCCACACCCACCGGGGGACAGGGCCACAACAAGGGGGTCCTGACAGGTAGGTTATGGAGGCCGGCTGGTGTAATGCCCAAGAACATCAGTTGGCTTGGTGAGAGGCCGGGTATTAGAGGCAATTCTTCCTGCCCATGGGTTTGGGCTCACAGCCCTGGTCTCCAGAGGGCTGCTGCACGCCACCATGCCCTTTCAGCAAGTGAGCACTCTGGTTTTAGTCTTTGGTCCTCTTCCCCTGTCCTTCACTAGCTGCTTTCCTGCCTTCAGGACTCTGCAGCCACCTCCCAGTGATGATGGCACGATGATGTGCAGAACAGTGTCCCTTCTCCTGGAAAAGGAAAACTCATCCATCCGGCACGTAGTGCTGGATGAGTTAATTCCCAGCTGGAGCATTTTTACAGGGTGTACTTGGGTGATCCTTTGAGCTGAGAACAGAGGAAACCAAACAGGAGGTGCTAACGAAGGAGGAAGGCGCTGTCTGCATCAGGAAAATTTGAGAAGTATAAATTCAAGGGGTGAAAAGCAATTTCTGGTTGTTCTTGCTGTAAGTCACATCAGTCTCTGGTGGTTCTGTGTTTTATAGCTCTTGTGTCTCTTTCCTGTTTACACCTGGTTCACCTGAGCTTTGTACCTTGCATGCGAAAGGGTCTTCAAAGGTTGTCACTCCCTCTGAAATTCATGCTTTAAGCTACTCTTTGTTTTTTTGTTTTTTGGTTGGGTTTTTTTTTTTTCCTAAAGAGGAAAAAGAAAACTTTATGTAACAGTGCTTTTAGTGAGTTTCTAGTGCGCACTTTCAAAACTATTGCTCCTTTGTTACTCATAGCTGCTGTCTATGGTAGCAAAAATATGTACTATGTTGAAATCGGTTACATCCTACCTCAGGTTTGAGATGATAGAGAAGCATGTTCAGTAAAACAGTGTTCTACAGTAGGGATTTAACCATCCAGCCTCCTTAGGAAGACACCATGCTATGGGTTTTGAAGGGATGGGGGTCCTTTAAAGTTTTGTACCCATCTTTTCTTGTAAGAAGAGCCAGGTCCAATTCTTCATTTGGACGATGTATGAAAATTAACATATTGGTCTTGTCTTGACTTTGGGTTTGAAGATCCATCTTTTATCCAGTTGTAAAAGGCTTGGAAAGTCCGCAGCTGTAGGCGCTGTGACGACTGGCTGAAAGCATGCCGTGAACTTGTGAGGAAAGGCAGCAGATGCTGAGTGCGCGGTCTGTGTGCAGCCAAGGGGGCTGCAGCGCACCAAGGGAAATTAATTTGTTGCAGATGCTCTATCTGTGACGGAGCCAGAAGAGGAAGGGGGAGAAGGCCATATTGCCTTGGCCCTACATGCCATAAATGCACTTTTTCCTCACCCCACCCCCCGCTCACCAGCTGCATTTTTTGTGTATGGGTGGGAGCTCTTGAAAGCTACTGCTATTCTGTAGGGTAGAGAATTGCTCATCCCCTGTATCCTTTCTGCTTTCCTCTATCTATCTGCCCTGATATCTATAGATGAGTAAAACTACTCTGTGTTTGAGAGCTGAATATAACAGCTAAATAAGGGAGAAGCTTGCCAGAGTCCTTAAAGCTATATAGAAAGCACGTACTTTGCTAATCTTAGATGGGCTTTGATGTCAGTGTTTCAGAAAAACTCCAAAGGATCCCTTTTCACTGTAACTACAATAAAAGAGAAAATATAGAAGATTACTTTTGAGATGGAACAAAAGCCTATAATGGAAGTTCTTTTCCGGGTGCCACATGCGAGTGCAACAATACCTGGGAATTCAATCTGATGGGATTCAAAGTCAGATTAAAAGGTTGCAGGCACTTGCAGGATTTCGCCATCGCGAATTCATTGAGTATTTTCTGTTAAATAGTTCTTAAAAATGCCAATGTTTTCAGTGTGGCACTGAATGGTCAAAAAATGGGAGCTTGAGCTCCACTCGCCTGTTCTTCCCAACATTTCTGGGGGATGGCTCCTCCAGGGACTGCCAAGACTTTTTCTGCTCTGCAGTTGTTTTATTCCTCCCTTCCTTGCTGACCACCTGAGCCCTGATCCAGGTTGTCACTGAACTGAACAAACTTGACTCAAAGCATGTATGTAAGCACCTGACCTGAAAGATCCTAGTCTTCACATGTCATAGCATCTGCAGCTTCCACAAAAACTGGTGGGAAGCCTGAGCACTCCTCTCCTTGGAAAACTAGCACAGCTTTTTGGGCTCCTTGACGCCAAACAGGAGGAGACAGTATAGAAGAAACATAGCTATTGTCCATTTAAGCAACAGGATCTCAGATGCTAGTAAGATGTAGCTGAGAAAATCTAATCACAGATTTTTACTGCTGTTTGAAGGGGTGGGGGGAGCATTTTTCCTATTATCTTTTATTTTGCCTATGCAGCCCCAATTCCACAAATAAAAGAGAATCAGAGTCTTTACTCCAGCGCAGTGGTCATGCTGTTACTTTTGGCAGCCAGGGGTGTGGAGGGTGAGGAGCTGCCATGCAGGAGAAAGGAGGTCCTGCATTCTCACTTGAAATGCTACTGTCTGAGTGAGTTTCTGTCTGTGGGTTTCTGTTGTCCATGCAGAATTCGGAAGGTGGTAGCAGCCCAGAGCATCAGTGCACTCTCTGGTGCTCCCGGGTCTATAAATGCTACCTGCTTCACTGTGCTGTTGGGCAGAAGTGTTAAGCTCATCATCATTGGACAAACTGCACTACTGTGCCTTAAACTGAGCTATATGGCTGTCCTAGCCTAGCTACCTGGAAAATTGGCACCCAACACCTACTTTTCAAAACAGCAAAGCCCTGCTTCAAAGGGGAAAGCAAACATTCTTCAGGTGTTGGAAGAGTGAATGGAGGTAAGTCTTGAGCTGGAAAAGGAGCTGCTCTTCAGAGGCCAGGAGTGTTTTCAGTTCAGTTTGCCCTGAATGGCTCGGAGACCAGTAGCTGATGAGCCAGTACTCGAACACTGTCCTTTCTGATAATGCAGCATCAGCTGTTTGGGACCTGGCTGCTCAGTGGAGTAAGGCAGGCTGGTTGGTTTCTGTCCTAAATGCATGTGTTCACATCAGGAAGCAAAATCGGAACTTGTGTGCGCTGGCACAGCAGCTGGCCATCTGTGTGCCAAGGGAGGGTAAGCACGTGGGCTGGGGGGACAAGCCCTGAGCTGGGGATGCTGCCTGTGGGGCTGAGCGGGCTGAAAGCAGTGCAGTCAGGCTGGCACTGAATTTGTTTTAATGACCATTGAGGTTTCTGGAGTAAGAAGCGAAGCCCTGACTCCAAACTGGGAAGGCCAGCAGAGACTGGGAAGGGGCAAACCCTCCTCAAACCAGAGAGTGTGCCATAGCTTGTTGAAACTAAAACCCCTCTCCTGGCAGAAAATGCTAGTGCTTCAGAAGCAGTTTTGTTCCTGTGCAGCATGCCCTGAAAGCCCTGTTCTGAGCTGAGGTTTTAGAGCTACTGGCATCTGTGTGACTGGGCCGCAGCTCTGGTTCTGCTAGGGCAGCTCTGCTGTCCCCATGTCCCAGCTGTGAGTCTGCACTAAAGAAACACTCTGCATCGCACAAGCTGGTAGGGAATAAGACTAGATTTTGCTGGCTCCCTAGCTTTTATTTCAAGTGAAGCTCACTGCAAGTGAGGTGTTTATTAGCTGGAGGGGAAGGGGGGAATGCTATCTGCAATTACATCCCTTGGAGTATGGAGAAGAGATTTAGAGCAGAGCAAGTAACATTTGTGGCTTACTTATTCCCAGTGAATGCATGGCATTTCTTCTGTAAGAGCAACTCTGCCTCTTCTCCTAAAATCCATCTGGGAAAATAAGTGAATCATTTCTCATCAGGCTACAGGAACTTCAAAACTCCTCTCCAGGGTTCCTGTGACACTCTTCTGCGTACGTCTTAATTTCCTGTAACAGTCCTAATCCCCTTCCCATAGGTACCCATGGGAGCCTTGTTATCGACCTCAACTGGAAAAGGAATTCTTTCTCTCCCTCATTATAATTGCTATTAACTGGCATAGTTCTTGCCTGTCTCCATCACAGGGGCCATTAACATAATAGGTCAGAGAAAGCCAGCTCTGCCCGTGTCCCTCCAAGGTGTCCCCACAGCATGGGGATGGGGCTTGCTGGCGGCGCGAGGGGGAGCCACACCAGCTCCCCATCTGCTCTGGGAGCACCGGGACCTGGGGCTGTCAGCAAGGGCATCCTTCAGCAGCGTTCAACCCCCCACGTGCGTGTCTGGGAGAGTGATATGGGTGACAGGCTGGAAACTTCCCCCGACTGCTGTTCTTTAATTGCCTGTTCCTCAAGCAGCCTCTGGGGTGAACTGGTGCTCAGTAGCTTGTCATGGCCTCCACAGGCGTCCTGCAGAGCCGGTGGGTAAAAAAGATGCCGAATTGCCCCTGGAGCTTGCTTTTCTCCTCTGCTTTCCCAAAGTAGCTAAGTACCAGAGTGACGGAGAGCTGCCAATTTAAACGGCGTTATCCCTCCTGCAGCGGTGTGATGGAGCAGACAAGTCTCAGCTTCCTCTTCAGCACTGGGAGCACCCAAACGTCAGGCCAGGGCTTAAGTGGAGGGAGCGAAACGGTTTTGGTGGAGGAAATACAAGGACAGTGGAATCCAGTGTGCTTGTTCCAGGAGCAAGTGGCAGGTCCTACAAGGAAGACCCTGGGTTAGCTGTGGCACCTGAAAACCCCACAGGAGTTTTAGGTACAGAAACTAGATGCATGTAGGGCCAGAGGCAGGTGTATCACAAGCTTGTCTGGGTCTTGCACTGGTCACTGGAAGGTTTCAGATGATAGTGTCCTCCAGGGAGACCCATTCCTTCTGGAAAAGCAGATGGTAGAAGAGGAGTGGGGTGCTCGTTCTGCTGCGCCTGTGTTCTCGTGTTTGCAGTGCCATCAGCAAGCCATTGCACGTGGCATTTGAGACAGGAGGGCAGAGCAAGGAGACAGTCCTGCCCGGTACAGCCATGGCATGGGCCAGCTACGCCCACCTCTGTTACAGCAGGAGTCCCAGTGTCCAGGTCTTGCCAGGTATATCCACACGTGGCCCTTAGCCTGAGAGGAGCACGGTGTCTGTGCTGAGTCTGGGACAGGCTTGTAGTTAAAACCTGACTGGGGCTACAGACCTCGGTGCCTGACGTCTGCCCTGAATGTTTTCTTGTGGCCGCACAGACTAAAAGCGATGTGGAGGAAAAGATAAGAAAAATAAGCTTCGGTGCTTATTCTTATTTATACAGTCTTCAATCCTGACAGATCAAAAGCACCAAACTTCAGGCTGGATAAAGGAGAGCTTGGTGATGTGCTTTTAGGAGGGGGAATCGGAAAATGAGATTAGAGAAGTACTTGTTGTTCTGCACATAGCCAGTATGCAGAGCTTGCTAAGAGCCGCAAAGACCTGTAATTACATTTGTATGGATTATACTAATCCATGAATTTGTAACCCATGGGACCTGGCCATGTTGGGCTAGAGGAACAGAGAAATATCAGGCACTGCTTTGTGATGTGCTAGTACATGTCTGGTGGCTTTTCTTCCTTTAACTCCGGTAGGACCTTTCTAGTAAGGTGGTGCTGCCCTCCCACAGTTTGGTTCTGGTTGATAGTGACAGTTTGTCTTTTGGGGACTGTAGCCTCAGTTGTGCATTTAGGAGGCAGGAAAACCTTACTACCCTTTAAACTTGCCTTAAGGTACAGCATAATCAGGGGCTTATTTAAATAAAAGCCAAGAATTTACTCACGTGTTCTTATTATCTTACTGTGATGTTGGTTATGCAAATGCCAGCAATCTTAAAATCACAGATCACGGTTTAAATTGCTCACCTTTGAGAATAAACTCACCCCAGCTTCATCTATTTGACTTCTAATGTTTCTCATTCTCTGGCTTAAGGCTGCAATTCCAGGGCCCCAGTGCCCACAGGAGACAGCTCAGCTCGGGCTGCTTGCTGGCATTTCACGGTTTGAATCTTAGCTCTCCCTCTTAGCTTTGGTAATTGCTCAGATACTCCTGACAGTACCCTTTTAAAAATGTTTTATCTGACATAACTTGCTAATGCCTCTGCTGGGACAGAGCGAACACTATTTCATATGCTCATCCAAGCCTTTAAAAACTACAGATGCTATTGAGGAATGTGACTACTTAAATATTCACCTGCAACCTGTCCTCAAAGGAGGTTGTGGCCAAGTTGGAACACCTTACATATTATTAAATGGGATGGAAAGATAAATTTAAAATAATCAGCCTCAAAGGATCAGGGCACAGCTGAGGTAACTGACACTTCCACTAAGCTGTTGAGCATGCTCCATGCCTCCTGAAACGGAGGATGCTGGAGGGGCTTGTGACGTCAACGTTTAACACCTGTAGTATTGAACACTTCTTGCTTAACTGGGGAACAGCAGTGAGATGACATCAGCTGGTAACAGCAGCTCGGTATTAATCTGGACTGTTTTGTGTTATAGAGTTTACATTACTAACGTGGACTGAAGCCGACCTGTGGAGGTCAAATTACTGTGGCTTCTGTGACTATAACTTGTTGGACCCTGGATCTATTCAATATGTTTTCTTTTTTTTTTAAAAAAAAAAAACCAACAACCAACAAGCAGGCAAGGCAGATGAGTTGTGCTGTGGAGTAACCCAGCCTGCAGAGTCTTTCTGATTGTTACATGTTTGTAGGAATCCATGGTGGAGGAGAAAACACATAAAATGAATCTTCCAGCCACTGGGGGCAGGGAAATAGCAATATAGTCATGGAGGGGCAGCAGGGCTCAAAAGTGCCATTTGGGAAGTGTTGGAACAGCAGTAAATGAATTTCTGAACTCCAGTGTGCTTGTGAACTGCTAACCTGATGTGACTGCTTCCTGGCACATAAAGCACTTTTAAAAATGCTTCAGCATGTGATGCTGCCATCTGCTATGAGATGGAGGCATCTTCATAGTGGCTAATAACAGGATTTCTCTCGGCAAGCTTTGTGTGTTCCTCTGCAAATGTGGATGGGTCCTTAGGACGTTCCCCAGGCTTCCCAAAGGTCCTTTGTCAGGCTACAAGTCAGGAGCTGATCTGCAGCATGGCCAGCCTATCCCAGACACTAGCTGTTGTAAACTGCTATTAATTTCAGTGGCACTGGGATGCAGTACCTCTAGCAAGGGGTATGGCAGGAGGGCAGAGAGAGATGTACCCGCGCTGGCTCACACAGCGGATGCTGGTCCAGATTAACGGCTTCCCAATAGCCACACTCCCTAATTCAGGGTATGTGGACTGATGGGTGTTAAAGTGGATACTGGTCTTTTGGTCCTGGCTTGCTCCAAGACAGTCAATATTCTCCATCATGACAAAGTTTAGAAGAATCTTCCCAAAATAAAACATTCTCTGAGCTTTAGCCACACAGTGCATTTGCATGGGGCAGAGGATGGATAATATTGAGGAACAGACACTATCCACTGCTCACCAGAGAATTAAGTACTGAAACTTCATTAAGAAGTCTTCAAGCTGGAGAGGAGGGCAATATGGCACTGAGGGTGGGGAATCGGGGGGTAGGCGAGGAGAAATATCATGTTCATGAAGAGCACTTGATATTTAAATACTCGGTAGCATTTGCAGAGTAAACTGCTATCTGTGGTTCAAAATGGCACGTGAAATGCTGCTCCGCCAGCACTCCTGGGGATGTGCATCCTGTTCCCTGGTTCAGTGGGGCTTGATAGAGCTGTTACACCTTGTCTGCAGACTATTTGGCACCACCACCCGTGACGTGGCTACTGAGTCAAAACAGGCTTATAGGCTCTGTGACTGTCAGAAAGCTACTCTGAAACTTGTTAATCATCATATGACACAGATAGGGACAGGCCAGAGCTCTCATACAAAACATGTCCCATGTGTTAAAACGTGATCTGGCTCAATAGGATGTCTGGGATACACCGGTGGAGTGATTTGAAGCAGATACGGACTTTTCCTTGGTCCTGCCACGTCCCTTTGCATCTGACACAGAACACTCTGTCACTGCATGTACAGCAGCTCTCCAGCATCGCGGAGCTGTGCAAACAGGGCACGCTGAGGTGCAGCACGGCCATCCAGTGTGTGCCTGGTCACTGCCTGAAGCTTCCCTGGCACAAAACCCACAGCATTTGTGCGTTAAAAAAGAAAGCGTAGACCTAATTTTACTGGGTGATTACTGTGTCAGAATCAGTTAATTAACCCATGCCATGATGAAAACAGGGTCTTGCATGTGCAGATAGGAATAAGCAGTACCAAAGGGCTGAGAGGTGGCAAAGGAGGAATGACCCTGAGGGTTAACCGAGGATATTGTGCCTTCCAAAGACAGACTTGCAGGGGTCTGCCAGCCAGTCCTGATTATCTTGCCCTCCTCTAGATAATCTCTGCCCCGATTACTGCACGAAGCATGGTACATCTCTCCGTGAGCTGATGTTTGCTGAGATCCACGTTCAATGCTTCTTGGTTTGGTTTTGGTAGATCAGCAGTGGTGGATCCATCCCTTCCCCTCAGTGTGAAGCTGATTAAAGCCAGTGGTGGGAACAGTGAGCTCCTTACTCCTGTCCCCAAGTGGGTGGGCATGGGGGGTTTCTTTGCTGCCTTGGAGTGGGCTGCTGCTTGGCAAGTGCATGTTATTAAATTTATCAGCTGGGCTAGAGGATATGCAAGGAGTAAGAAAGGTGTCTTCTATGTGGGGTGCAGGATGGAAACGAGTGGCATGTGGAGGAAACATTTTCAGCATGAGCTCACTGTGCCAGGCAAACGGTGGGGGACTCTTGTCTATCTGGATTAGCTTCACACTTGGGCACAGGTTTTTATGTCTTGGTCAGTGAACTTGGGTAAATGAAGCTGTTTGGCTATTTTATACCAGGTTTGCAACGCTGCAGATCCTGTGAATTTAAAGAAAGAAGTTACTGCCCTTGGTTTGGCGTAAAGTGTGACATTTGTTCCACACAGAATAGTCTGGAATGAATAATATTGCTGTTAATTCCAAGTGTGTGAGGTTGAACTCCTTACCTCACCTCCTCTTTTCACTAAGAAGGATGGGGTTTTTTTGTTCTTTTTAAAAAAATATTATTGTTACTATTAATCTACATGGTGCATGTCCTATTCCTTGCATCATCTTCTGCACTGTCTTGCTGTTGATATAGTGATGCTAGTAACTCATGTTGTGGACCAGTGTGGGCAGGCATTACATATTCATATGTAACCATCTCTGTCATGGTAAGGCTGCTGAGAGGATGAGTCTGTACCATTTTGTGGCTGTCAATGTTTTATGACAGATGGCTAAAGACAGAGCTTGTTTTGGAAAAGTAAATACCTTTTTTTCTTCCCAAATGATCTTTAGCGTTGCTGATTTACATTTTATTCCCTTATTGTGGCTAGAAACTAGGACTACATCTTTCCTTTTCTCTTTTAAAACAGTTGTGCAGCATCATTACATTAGAACGGCTCCCACGCCCTTTTGTAGACTTACAGCTGAAGGGAAAATGTTCACAACAGGTTTTGGATGAGAGTTGAAAAAAAAAAAAAAAAATCTAAGCAAGGTAGTATTTTCCTTCGCAAATCCAATGATGGCAATGCTGCCACCTTGAAATACACGATGGGCTCCAGGGTCTTACAAGCCCTTATATAGAGGGACCCATGAAACAAACTATGCTAAACTGTGGCCTTTGAAAGGACCTACCTTGCATCTCCTGCCTCATGGGATGAAAGGTGTTAGACTTGTGGGTAACTGTAGCAATTCTGTAGTGTCTGGCCTGAGTCTGTTTCCTCTTTATTGCAAGAAGAGCAAGTTGCTATCACCCTCTGAAAGCTTCGCATTTGTCCCTGAGCTGGAGAAGCCAGGCTTGTACTGTACTTCTGCAATACCTACCTTCTGGTGCAGTTCCAGTGACACATGTCATCATTCCTGTTGTTTTATGAGCACAAAACGGACGAACTAAGAGAAGACTACCTTATACCAGTTTCAAAGGGGGGAGAGAGACACGAAGAGGCCAAGCAGAGTTTGGATGCTGTAGGAATGCGGCTGCAGACGTCAGAGCTCTTTATCTTGTTGTTACCTTAGGTCAAGATTTCCTTAAGCAGCTCAGCTGTTACTCCAAAAGCAGACAGTAAATTGTTTGTTGTGCTTAAATCTTGTGTTTGGGTTGGTTCTGGTTGTAAAGGTGCAATTCAGAAATGAAATGCACTTACTGGCTGCCATTACGAGAATTCTGTGTGAATATCTGTCTAATCTCAGGTTTCCCTAACACTTTGAGAGCAGAATTTGGGAATCATGTCGGTGGTGTGCCTCTTGCCTCATTTTTTTTTCCTGGTATTGCTTTGTGACTCTCCTTGGAGAACTCTGCACGATCCTGCACACTGAAATGCTCCCTCCAGCAAAACCTCTTAGAGGATTACTTTGACTTGTGATTAAAAGTGGCAGGGAACACTTGGCAGATCTGAAACTCTCAACAAAGCCGTGCAGTTTGCTTTCTGGGCTTTTTTTGCCTCTTATGTTTGAAAGTCAGATTGCCTACCATGCCTGGAAGGGCAGGTGGGGTTTGGTTCAAAACTCGATGTTTAGCCTAGGAGAGGGCAGGGTGGGGATGTGTGTATTGAGGTGAAGGAGAAGCCTTCCCTTTGACAGCTATAAACTCTTACACTCTTAGAGAGGCTGTATATCTGCAAGGGGAAACTGAAGAAGGAGGCAAGGTCTCCAGAGGGCATCAGCAGGTGGAAAGAGCAGCTGAAAATCAGCAACAGGCTCTTGGGGAGCAGCTGATGCTGCGGGAAGTGGAGCTGCTCCCTGGACTCACCCATATGAACGCTGTCTGCTGAAAATCCATCCAGGTCTCTCCCAGATGCAGAGAAACACCATTCCACCATCTGAATGGTAGTAGTAAAGTCCTCCTTTTACCCAAAAATAGCATGTGGGAAGGTGTTCCACCTGGTGAGACTTCATGCTAGCACTGTAACCCCTTGGCCAGTGGCTGGGGGTTGCAGTACTGGTGTTTGTTGTACTTGGGGCTCCTGCTGGAGCAACTTGTTCCCTCTGGGTGAGAATTAAGTTGCATTCAGTGACACACTGAGAGAGGTTAACAAAAGCATATGGTTGAAGTCTTGTCACCAAGACATAAGGAAAGACTAGACTTCTAATGGGTGCTGAATTTTGCAGTTTGTGTAGTCACAGCCTTTCTTTTCCTATGCCACATGTTTTATAGAAGATGTGTTATGCATTTAATTTCCTCTTCATCGACCCAGGGTTATGCAAATCCCTGCCTAACGGCAAATGACCATGATGTTTTTTCAATTACCTCAAACCTCATTGAAGCACTTGTAGGCATTTTCAAAATCAAACTGGTGTCCAAAGTCAGAAGAGACATAGACCAAAAAAAGGGTCTGATGGGCATCCTGTGCCACATGCACAGTGCATCCTTGTGTAGGGGGTTCCCAGGAGACCTGGCTGCCAACCAGTGAGTGTTGAGCTTGGCAAGAATAGAGAGGCATGTGGATTTTATCCTAGCATTAGTAAAGCAAGACTGACTAGAAAGCTCAGCTTGGACAGCCTTGACAGCATGCCATGTTTTTTATAGTAAAGGCACTGGTATAATTTCCTACGGACTCAGGTTTATAGCCTCAAAATCATTGATGTGCCTAAAAGCCCTGAGGGACAAGGACCTCTGCCTTTTCATCTCCCTTCAGTGAGGGCAGCACTACTAGTTATTTGGGGATAGCTTGGAGCTGCCTATCAGGTATGAGAGGTTCACCTCTCCCATTTCTCAAAGGTCCTTTAAGACTAGTAACTGAGCTGCACAGTCACCGTGCAGGGCTGATATATTCATAGAGCTGAGCCTGGTACAGCGAGGTGCAGAAAGCCTGTGATCACACAGCTGAGCTTTGGTAGGGCCAGATGGAGAATCAGCCTGTTCTTGACTCTTGAATGTGTTTTTGTTGTATCTCCAGGCAGATGAGTTTGCTTGGCCCTTGCCAAGATGGGTAAGAAGGTGTGTGGATGTGTTACTGCAGCTGACAAGCCCCCGTGAGAGCCTGAGCTGGGTACTCAGGCGTGTGCGGTGCCGGCAGGGTCACGCAGCTCTTCCTCCCCCACGGGAAGGGCTGGGGCGAGCCCCTGGCTGCCCCAAATGCACCTTCTGCATCCCGCTTTGGTTGGTGGAACTAAACTTTCTTGCCTGTCTGGTGGTGGTTTGTCAGTGCTTTGCAGGGATAGGGAGAAGACTTGCAGACACTTTGGGTGTGTGGTTAGAGACAAGCATCTCTGCTCTGTGCCAGGCTGGTCTCAACCTCTGAGAGGGCAGACGTGTGCCAGACTCCGCTGCACACAGCTTTCTCTGAGCTGACCTCTGGGCATCCTTAATCCCTGGCGGGCATGCCTGCCTCCCCTGAGCATCAGGTTTTTGGCAGGCTTCAATGCAAAGGAGTCAGGGTGAAGCATCTGGGCTCTGTTTATTCCCTCAGACTGAGCGTGCGTGCCCGTGCACACTTACGGAGCGAAGGGTTGAGGGCTGCCACAACCACCCTGTCTCACAGCTGAGGTGCCAGCCCCTGGCAGGGGCAGGATGCTGTGCAGGGAAATCTAAGAGGAGAGATGAAATGAAAAGATGACCAACAGTGTGGGGGAAAAAAATAATCCTTGAATTCCAGTATAATGTTTGCTCCTTTCTTTCAAATCTGTGCACTGTTTAGGACACACATAAGCCACGTGTTAAAGGGCTGAATGTGGGGAACATGTGTCTGCCCCCCTATCCAGGGGCAGACTGACTGGAGGGGACAATAAGCACCCAGGGAGCTCCTGTCCATGAGACATCAGCCACGTCGCTGTAGAGGACTGTGTACACAGGAGTTTGGATTATTTTATCCTATTGATTCAACTCCTAGAGCTAAATACCACCTCCCATAATAAATGGTCCAGTAACCATTAGCAGTCGTAAAGGCAAAACTTGAAGCTTACCAATGTATGTTGTGAAAAATAAGCAGGCTCTGTTACCAATGTATAGGGAAAATGAATAAAGAAATTGCTGAATGATTGTCCCCCTGGCCCCAATGTATATTCTGGGAAGAACTTTCTAAAGCCTGAGAACTAAGGCTGTGGAAGAGGAGACGTTAACCAGGCCTGGTGATTTATTTATCTTTCAGGAGACAACATTGCTCTTTCATTTTTTTTTTTTTTTTTTCCCACTACGGAAGACCTTCTGTATTTTAATAGGATTGTTAAGCACTGACATTTAAGCAGACCCAATCAATACTACATTTCCAATTCAGGACAATAAAAAACGTAAACAGTAGAAAGAAGGAAATAAAGCTGGTGATGCCTTACTGTTCCCATGTCATAACCAAGGAGTATTATTGGGCTGGAAGAGCTGCTCTGTGTTGCTGCCTTCTGTTCATGATGCTAGAGAGAAGTTTCAAGGACAGTTGGGGGTTTGGTACAGCTGTAGCACATATTCACTCAAAGAATTTGGGGTTCTTGATGGGATGGCAAAGAAGAAATATTTTCCATCAGGATTAATGGAGAGAGACTGGCCTCATTTGCTACAACTCATTATAGAAAATTAGCAGTGACTAATCACGTATGGCTGTAAGAGGCAGGGTGCTCTTCACCTTTTTCTTCTCATTTAATGAAAACAAGTGGCAATAGGTAGATCAAATGCCAGAACCATCAGCCAAGACAAGCAGTGTCCGATGGCTGCGGTGCCGGTTGGGTTTCCTTGGGTTTCCCCCTTTTGCAGAGGATGCTGTGCAGTGCTGCCTCTCGGGCTGGGCACAGTGAGTGCTGCAGCACTGCCTGGGTTCCCCAGCCACCGAGTCTGGTATCAGCATCTCCCCATCCTGCTGGTGCTGCACTGCGAAACGTGTCCCCAGCCCTGTTTAACCTGCGTGCCTCTAGGAGGGAGGAAATTTGGCTCAAAACCTTAGGCTTCTGCCTAGTCAAGCTCCAAACCATTTTGTAATTGTTTCAGTCGTGAAATCCAGGGGCGATTTACAATAAGCCCTTCCTTAATGCTTGGCTCTCACTTGCCCTTTTGAGCTAAGGTCAAGATCATAGAGTAGGTAAATAGCCATTTCTAATTAACAGACACCCAGCTGCCTTGTCCTCCACCTCCACCTCTGTGGCTAAACAAGTTTATCAAAGCATTTCTTCTTTCTGTGTTTCGTTTGTTGGTTTTTTTTTTTTTTTTCTTTAAAGCCATTAACGAAAATGCCTGTATTTAAGGTAAAGCAATGTGACTATTCCTCAGTACCATATGGTATCATGCAGGCCATATGGACCTGCCTTGTGGCTTTTTCTGAATAGAGTCTACTACATCTGGGATGCAGGGCTTTCTTCACAACTTCGAGGGGGGGGAGGAGAAAAAAAGCACAAAAAATCCCAACCGTGTTTTAACTTTGAGAGACTACCTTTCTTGCTCCAATAGTCAATTCCTGTCCCTGCTAGAAATGTCTCATTTTCTTGTTGTGGCTGATTCTGCTAGGTGAAGCAGCCAGCAGGCATCAGAAATCTTTCCCCATGTAAATACTAAAGGACGTGAGTGGGTCACCTTTCCGTCTTTAGTTGGCTAAGTTATTTGTACTGAGCTTTGCTGGTCTTCTGTGTAAGGAAGTTAGTTTTTCTTAATCTCCAACTGTTCTTGTACCTCTTTTCCTGAAATGTTGTCTGCTTTTACTTTGTGGGGACAGCGGAGTTGGCAGTGCTCGTGAAGCCTTGTCAGGTCCGTGTGTGGATGGCAGTGCCATCTTCAGCATTGCCCATCTAAGTGGGGGAAAGAGCCTGGTCAACCCGCCAGCTGCTGCTCCAGGAGCTCACATTCTTGAAAGTAAAGGAGTGAACTGTGATCCAAACCCATCAGATGACAGCTAAGAACAAATATGTCTCATTGCTTGACCTCACGGTATTTGAGCCAGGTAAAATTAAACAGTCCTGGTCCTTTCAAATTCCAGGTCATGAAGGGATGCATAAGGAACTTTCTGAAAAGAAACTTTAAAGCAAAAAAAGGGTAAGAAAATGTTTAAGTTTCTAGAAGAGCACAGAAATAGTGAGATGAATGCAACCCTGTCACCTCTCCCACCTGCCAAGGAGTGAAACGGGTTGGCCCTGGCACATCTAATCAGTGGGTCACTGACTCCCAGTGCCCTGGGGGAGCTCCTGTGTGGAGCTGTGCCTGGCTCCAGGCTGCTGCTGCTGAGTCTTGCACTGGGGCTGCTTCTACGGGGAAGCCAGAGAGTGGGCACAAAGCTTTAGGTCTTGGGATTGAGCTGATAGGCTGATAGGCTCAAGATTTTAAGTCTACTTGGCAAGAAAATCTAGAGGTGCTTCATTTATTTCACAGTCTCATTGTCAGAAAAGTAATAGATTTGAAGGTTTTCTTGTAAATTGGATTGTCACTGTAGAAAGGTCTTTTAATTTTCCATTTATCCAGTGAGATCTATCATGTGTCTCCTAGCTGTGACTCTGATTATTTTAATATTCTCTCTCTTTCTCCACACAGTATTCCTGTACAGCTGCTTATTATTATAAACTATTTGTTCAACTTTGCAGGCGATTATAAGAACAAATAGCCTGGTGATGTATTGACTTTGTGTGTGTCTTTGACAATGCCTCAACACCCCCTTCCCTAGGACACTGCTCTTCCAGACAAGAAAACAAGGGGAGTGACTGAATGCCGTGCATGTGAAGAAGTCAGACATTTCCTTACTCACTCGGCCCCAGATGTTCTTTTCCCAGGCCTCATATTCCAGCCTTCATTAGAAATTTGAGAGAAATGCTTTACTGTGGCTTCTGGCTTGGCTGCTTTTCCAGTTCAGAGTCTCCTATATTCACAGACCCCTTTTTCTTTTTTTTTTTCTTTTTTTTTTTTTCTTCTTTAATATCTCTCCAGAAACTTGCATTATCTTCCTTAACCGTGCAGAGAAATATCCACATGTGCATAATATTTCAGAGCTTCTTCATAGCATGTTAATCTCAGAGACTAAAAAAAAAAAAATCTCTTGGTCCCAGTCTCGTTTCTAATAGGATAGCAAACTAAGAGGATACACGAGGCTTATTCTAATCTCACCCTGGAGCTCTCTCCAGCGCTACTGCCTATCTGGGACCCATTACTGAACTGCCTTCTCCAGTGCTCTAGAAAAGATGTGCTTATCTTGATTTAACATGTAGTGATAGCAAAAGCCTGAGCTGTCACACTTTAGAAAGAATGGATTAGCTAATTGGTTGTGAAAAGAAATATTAGGCTGGAGCTACACATGCCGCCGTGGGGGTGCTGTCCCCTCCTTGCTTTCTTCTTTAGTCCCTTGAGAATATGTTTGTACACAGGGTGCATGTGTGTATATTGAACACAAACAACTCCTCCTCCTCCAAAGCACATGTAATGGACTGACTGAGGTGAAATGCTTCCTCGTGGTGCAGCTCTCCTCGAGCAGCCCGTTGCGTGTGCTTTGGAAAAGCAATGGGGCTGGGGCAGGGGCTGGGGCACCAGCCTTGTGAGGGGCGGCTGAGGGACCTGGGGGGGTTGGCCTGGAGAGGAGGGGGCTCAGGGGGGACCTGATCGCTCTCCGCAGCCACCTGACAGGGGCCGTAGGCAGCGGGGGTCGGTCTCTTCTCCCGGATAACGAGCGACAGGACGAGAGGAAACGGCCTCACGTTGCGCCAGGGGAGGTTTAGGTTGGGTATTGGGAAAATTTCTTCCCGGGAAGGGTGGTGAAGCATTGGGACAGGCTGCCCAGGGCGGTGGTGAAGTCCTCATCCTTGCAGGTATTTAACAGGATGTGTAGATGTGGTGCTGGGGGACATGGTTTAGTGATGGACTTGGCAGTGCTGGGATTGTCGTTGTACTCGATGACCTCAAACGTCTTTTCCAACCTGAACGGTTCTATGATCCCATTTCAGTGGCAAAGGTTTCTGTACACAAAGCCTATATGCCTCTGTGTGTACTCTTCAAACCTTGGAGGGCTGGGGTTTTGGACAAGCACAGCACACATCCAAGGTGGGAAAGGGGCTTATTTCTGGTAAGATTAATTGTCTGTAGGTGGTGGGAAGCACCACCTCCACCTGGTGGCAAGCACCAGTCACCTGGAGGTGACAGTCCTAGCAAGTATGTGTGAAACTGGTCCTTGTGACACCACAGGTGCTCTCCTACCTCTCTTTATGGCAGTGTGGGTGTGCACGAGCATGACTCACCTCAGATATGGCTGTAGCCAGCGCACAGTCACACCTCCCTTCCCTCAACCCTTCTCCATGGGTGAGGAACGGAGGGGGGGCAGGCAGGAAGGACTCGGTTGCACAGCCAGACTGGTTCAGCCAAGTCAGGACTGAAGCGCGGGTTTTAGCTATCTGTATAGCTCACTGCGTGATCTTTCTCTCCCTTTCACACTGCAAATAGCTACATTTTGCTGTGAGACTGTAGTCTCGAATGCATCTTTAGACTGTTTCCGGAAGGCATTACAGAATTTCCCAAGCAGACGAACCAGTGCTGTCAACAGCACAATGATGGTCACACACATGGTTTCTCCTTTCCTCTCCCCCCATCCTCATGTGCGCTGCCTCCCCAGGATGAAATTTCTAAAATCTTGTATGCTGCGCGGAATGCAAACAGATATTGGAGTAGTTAAAAACATACTTTATTTGAAAGTTTTCTATCCACAGATAAAAGGCAGCTGATATATTGCATAGTATACTTTTTTTTTTTAGTATGCTTATTATTCAGCATGTCTGAGAAAAGGAATGATTACTGGCTCTAACTTCCCACAACAAACAGTGAAGTTAATGGAATAATAAATTAAAGTAGTAGTAGTCCCCATTACGTATAAAATAAATGTTAACAGATACAAATATGACAAGAATGATGACTGATTCAGTTTTTCTTCTCCTCAGGAGTTCAGTGTCTTATTAGAGTGCTTGCATAAGTTGAGTTTTTATTAAAATGCAGTGGTGCTCTGAAGCTGTAGAACACAAAAGCCATACAGTTTTTTTTAAATTGAATAGGAATGTCAAGAAAGCTTGCTCATGAGAAGGGGGGTTCTCCTGCCCCTGCGATGGTTGGTTACTACCCCTGTTGTGAGCCCTCGCAAGGAGGCAGAACTCCCACCTCGGCTGTGGCTGACCCTGGCTCTAAGGCACTTAGCCCACCAGCTATTCACAGTGCAGCACTACTTACTCAAAGGACAAAACTCCACACACCCCTCTGTGTGGGGAGAGGTGGGTCATACAACCTTAGCGTACTGGCCTTCATCTCTGGGAGCGTCCTCATCGTCCTATACAACTGCTCTTCACTGCTGGAAAGTCAGTACCTGGGCCCTCTGTGGTGTTAACCAAGGACCTTCTACAGGTCTTAAGGAAGTGGCTGTAAGAGCTCTGTCTTGTCAATGTCCGTGCTTTTCTGTTTACCTGAGCTCATGTGGGTTTCCATGAGCACTTTGTAGCAGCCACGCTACGCGTGTCCAGCCAGGCTGTCCCAGGGGGAAGCCGGTCCTGTGCAGGGGCTGAATGTCAGGGTGCCACAGGCTGCCGCCCAAGCTGCCTTGAGCTGGAGACAAATGCCTTGCTCAGCAGCTTGGAAGAGTTTCAAAAAGTGCCAAAACTACTATGGGGAGGTAGGTATTGAACAGGGACTGTCCAGAAAAGCTTGGAGAATGGAACTTGCCAAACAGAGCAGCAAGAGATCTCCATCTGAGACTGGGGATGAGGAACAGAGTAGTGGAGTCCACGCAAGGTGAAGATTCAAGAGTCTTTACCACAGCACAGGTACTGGCCCATCTATTACACAATGAGAAGAGTCAACCATGTTTTGAATTACAGGGCTGTAATTCCACCCTGAGGATCTGACGACTACAGAAACCACCTCTGCTCTGCTCCCCTGGATTGACAAGCGTACATTCCTGGATGCAGTTATAATCCTGTGGTATGTCTCAGCTGCCTGGTGCTTTCCCCCCCCTCCCTCCTGATGCACTTAACATTGAGGTAGAAGTTTCAACTAGAATCAAAACATACACAGAAAACGAACACGATCTTGGGGGGCTAGTAGTCCGATGACTTTCAACATTTGTAAAAACCTTCACATTGTGGTTACAAAGCGAATAATTGAAGCAGCAGAAAAATATCATTCTAAAAATGTCAGAAAAATAATATAAAAAAGTACAGTACTGAGTTGTAAGACATTGTAAGGCTACTGGCTCAAAAATATATTTTTTTTTTAATTCTCTCTCTTTGCAACAAATGGCAGAAGCAGATTTTTTTGTGACATCAGAGACGTACTAGTATCCAAGTAAAAGTACATGATGAATTCCTGAAGGCATTAATTTTGAAGAATGATCTAAATATAAGTCATTCATATTAGCTGGC
Organism: Falco naumanni; assembly: GCF_017639655.2. Taxonomy (NCBI): domain Eukaryota; kingdom Metazoa; phylum Chordata; class Aves; order Falconiformes; family Falconidae; genus Falco; species Falco naumanni. The sequence goes on from NC_054059.1 coordinate 76,606,414, forward strand.
TTCAGTTGAATATTGCTTTTGTTTCCTATAAAAATATGTTTTTAAGTATGTATATATTCACATGTCTACTGCAAAAAAAAAATCTGCGTTCTTTCTGAAGTTTATAAGGAAGATCAAAGCAATATAATAGTAGTAATAAACTTTACAAGGAGACTTAAATGACTTATTGTTCATACAATATTTAAATATAAGGAACACAAATCACCAACATAGTATTTTTTTTGTGCTTTACAACCCCTGTAATACTAAAGCAAGTTTATATTAATACCTAAATGAAGTGAGTTAACTACTGCTATAGGGGCTGCTGTTAGTTACCTCCACTGTACTCGTATGCCACAGAGTAAATGAGGCCCAAATTTCAGTTGAAAGAACTTGGTTAGCTTGAATTTCATCCTTTCAGTGTAAGAAAGCTGTTAAAGCCAAAGGGAAAAAAACCCCAACAGTTCTTACTATTCTTACAGCTATTTTTCAAGAAATACTAGATGTTCCAGCTTTAATGCTACATTTTTAAATCAAGGAAAAAACTAAATCTGTAAGGAAGACAGATATTGCTTATGAGTCTTCAAGGGGAACATTTCACTGACATTAAAGGCAACTTTGCAGACTCACTTGAAATGAAATGTATCAATTTGTAATCTACACATTTACAGGGGCTGCTCTGCTCTGAAAGCTGTCGCCCGATCTGTGCCAAAACGTGTGAGGCTGTGTAGAATACTTCTGATGATAGACCTCCAGGCTCTGTTTCTCCATAATTGATTTAGTTATTAGTTATGCAGGGAGAGAAGAGATCCCTGAGGCTTGGTAAAACAGTATTCAGTTACTAAAAGCAGCCCTTTGTGAATTAATGTCATCCTACCAGCTCTTCCTGCTCATTATTCCTTCAAGTCTTGTTTTCCTGGACACCAGCTGTCACAGAGGAAGTCTCCAGCCTTTTCTTCTCCTGTCTCCCTGGCTGGCTGAAGTTGCACCAGCACGGTCTGGAGTGTCTCCTTCACCACCTGGATCTCCCTCTGCAAAGACTGTGCAAGCTTTATTAAGGAATAAATCTATAGGTGATTGGCAGTCCCTTTTTTCTTTCCAAGTTATTAAATAAACTCTTGTTCTGCTGCTCACAACAGATGGCCACGGCTATCTAACTGTAGCTTCAAGTTCTTGCAAATTGTTTGGATTAAATATTAATACATTTCTCACACTTGCTTTTTTTTTTTTTTTTTTTTTTTTAAATCCAGGCAAACTGAAGTTCTCAAGTGGCATTATTTAGCACTTTAAAGAAGGGAGGGGATGGGGGTTACTGTTCTCGTGGGAAGGAAGGAGATGAAGGAATGGTACCAAGGAAGCAGCAGCACTAGCTCTGAGTTCCCTGCTGGGCAGAAGGTGGATTTTTAAGCCATAGACACAGACCTGGGTGGATCAGAGCCCAGGTGAAGGCAACAGGAGCAGCCTGAGACAGAAACCAAGCGACCACAGCTTGCGTGGCGTTAGCAGGCTCAGCAACGAGCGCTATTCAAGGCGGGGTGGGAATCTAGGTAAGTAGTAAAATTACCTTATAGCAGAGAAAGTGTTTCTGCTCTACTTACCTCCAGGAGGCTTTAATCTTAGCTGAATTATCAGTATAATTATAGTGCAGAAAACAAATATAAAGCTATACGAGGCTCCATAGTGAATGCTTTGAACAAGCTGAAAAGCAAAAAGATTAGCAGGAGCAAGGCTGTGCTGTCATGCATTAAAAGGAACAAGGCCACCTGAAAAGCATCCGATAATTCAGTAAGAATGCTTCATTTGGTTAAGAAAGGAGAGGTTTTCACGTTTTATTTGCCGTTTTCTAGTTCAGGTTTCCCGCAGGGCACTTGGGAAGAACTGAGATGGCTAACGGCTTGGCCTCTTAGGAGTCCTTCCACTTCGTTCTTTGCCCAGGCTCCAGGATGACAGAGGGAAGGTGTCAGGTGCTGGCAACAACAGGAGGGGCACAGCAGTGAACGGACCGGCAGATGAAGGTAGGACATGCATGGAGATGGTGGCAACTGCTGAGACATGCACAAGTTTTTAAGTAGCCAGGTTTCCTAGGCAGTACAGCTTTTTGTTCCGATGACCAGTCTCTCCTGGGAATAAGCATGGTTTGTACCATCAGTACACTGGCCTTTCTGCTGATAACCTTACATCAGTGAAACTATCTGTTGTTGAATCAAGCGTGAGGGACTGGGTGGAGCTCAGTGAGACAAACCACCTTATCTTCTCTTCCACAACTTACACTATATGGAGAGCAAAGCAAGGACGAGACAAGTCAGAGCCTGCTGAAGGTCCAGCCCAATGACCAGATCTACATGAACAAGCCCTGGTGTCCCTCCCATCCACACTGAGGCCTCCTGTACAGGTATGGCTGAAGGGCAAGGACCCCAAAAGGCTAACCCAAGCAGGTCAAGGGAGAGAGAAGTTCATTTCTAGCAGTAAGTCATCAAATGATCTCTGAGAGAGCCAGAAACTCACTTCAAGGGACATGAAACAGGCTGACACTGAAACAACTCCATTTCAAAAACACAACGCCCAGGAAGGATAATGCACAAGGATAGGTTTTATCCTTTACAGAGCTCAGCCATTAGGAAATGTAGTTTTACTCGACCCTGATGTCAATGCAATGACAAACAAACAAAACAAAAACAAAAAGACACCCTCAGGTTATGTGAATGTAAAAAAGTGAGCTGCTGCTTTTGAAAAACTGAGGCTAGAGAAGACCATGGGAAAGCTATACAAATCACTGCTATTGCGGGCAGTTACAATTATGCCTTTGAAAAGCCTTTTGGATGCTTTTGATTCTGTTACCAGTTCCACAGCATTTCATCTTTGTGTATTTACATACATTCACTATGATGTTTTGAACTAATATGTTCACCAGGAGTATTCATGCATACTTCTAATTTCTGGACAGCTCTATTAATCCAAAGGGATTCAGTTTCTGATTACAAGCAATAGCAGTAGACACAAGACTTCTCTTATCCTAGGGTCTCAAAGCATTGCACAAGAACAAATGAATTATGCTTTGCATCTTCTCTGAAGTAAGAAACATTACTATCTTCTTCTAAGCCATCCTGGACTGTCCACCCCTCTGCAACTTCATCACGAGGCTCTGCTGAAAGCTTAACTGGTAAAACAGAAACTCTTCAGTTTATGAACACCATGAAGCCTCTGAAATGTAATTACTTCTGATGCGCAGTCTCTGACTGCATGCTGTTATTTGTAATATCCCAAGCAATTACCAAGTTCTTTTCAGGTAGAGAGAAAAGCCAAAATTAAATCATTTCACTGCCAGTGGATGAAAAATCTTGAAGGATGGAAGAAAACGAAGACAGGGAAAGAAACTCTAAACCAACAGAAAGCAACAAGGAGGATGTTTATAGTCTATATATATATATATATAGAACATAGTCTAACTACAGTAAGTTTCAATAACCTCCTAAATAATACCATAACCAGCTATCAACCAGTAACTGTGAAACAAGCCTTTATGGCTAGGAAAAATTACATGTTACACTGCTAAGCATGGAATCTCTGTCCATATACAGAGGTTATGTCTGGATAAACAGCTTCACCCATTTTGAAAATGAAAAAAACCCAAACCCTTAAGTTTTGCATGGGTCCACGTGCAAACACGTCCTTCATGCTTGAATTCTCTAACCAGTGCTGCAAATATTGAGCCAGTATCAAAGGCAGGAGCCAAAACAAGTTTCGACTAGGAACATTTTCTGGTCCTGCTGTCTTCCTGTGAAAAACTGGCAAAATCTCTCCAATGTCTTATAAGCAGTAAATTAAAGCACTTGGGAACAGCTTCACAAAACACGATCCGTAGTATGCAACCACGCTGCACCTCTAACATTGTCCTGGTTGAAGCTTTTCACCTATTTGGCATCCTCTCTTTAAAAAACCAGAGCACCATGACAGAATCTGTGATTTACAAGGAGACAAAAAGCAGATCTAATTACTGCAGACTTACCAAATTTTTGGGAAAAAATGGGCTCATCAATGTATCTTCTGTTCTCTCAGCATAGAGGTTTAGAGAAAAGAGACAAAAGGTATATATTACAAACCAGTTGCCCTCTTGTAAGCAAGGTTAGTAACTAAGAATATATTGTAAGACAGAAGGGCTACTGCAGAGCTAAGGGACTATGGGATTTTGGACATCTGAAGAAGAAATTAAATCTTGAAGAACAGATATAATCAGAAAGGGGTGTATTTTGTTGTTGTTTTTTGGGGGTTTTTTTGGTTGTTTTTTTTTTTTTTACCTGGGTAACTATTCTTCTTGTTTTTAACAGCTGAACATTACAGTGGCTGGAGACAGAAGCTCAGCTAGATGTCCCACTACATCTAGCTCTGCAGGAAAGGACCTTGAGGTCACGGTGGACAGCAACATGTCTTGTGGCAAAGCCAACAGCTTCCTGGGCTGCATTAAGAAAAGCATTGCCAGCAGGTGGAGGGAGCTGATCCTTCTTCCACTATGCCCAGCACTGGTGTGGTCCCACCTGCAGTATAGGGTCCAGTTCTGAGATGCATAGTAAAGAAAGATAAGGACTTACTGGAGCAAGACAGCAAAGGGCTGGTTTAAGAGACAGGAGCATCCTTTATAGGAGGGGATGCTGAGAGAGCTAGGACTTTGCAACTTGGAGGAGGGAAGGCACAGGGGGATCTTAACAATGTATATAAATAGCTGAAGGGTGGGAATGAAGAAGAGGGAGCCAGACTCTTCTTACTAGTGTCCACTGAGAACAAGAAGCAACAGGCAGAGCAGAAGTTCCAAAATAGGAAACTGAATCTGAATACAAGGAAACTTGTGTTCTCTTTTAAATGAGGGTGGTCAAACAGGTGTTGCACAGAGAGGTTGTGCGTGATCCTGAGCAACCTGCTCTAGGTGACCCTATTTGAGCAGAGGGTTGGACTAGATGATCTCAAGAGGTCACTTTCAACTAAATGATTCTGTGATCATACATGCCACGTGCCAAAGGACCAGAGAAAAGGTAAGACAATTCGATGTTTATTTGGAATGACCTGGGTTTTGGCTTTCTAGAAGTGCACACTTGGGAGCGAAGGAGAGATGCTAAGCAAGTCCCTGTTGCTCCTGCATGAGGTCTATGTAGTCCACAGCAAGACAGCCTTGGGAAGTCCATCACTTGTCCTTGCAAAATACAGGGGTATTTGTGGTACTGAAACCAGATCAGAAATTTCCCATTTCCCTCCTCCATTACTGTCTCCTTTCTTCACTTCCACAAACACATTTCTGCAAACTAGCAATACCCCTCCCACGTAAAACCCAAAACACACCCCTCAAGAACTACTAAACCCAAAACCCCAACAGAATGACTGCAATGTTTTGGAAAATGGATCACTTCAGTGGTCTGGATATCAGCTGTCTCCAGATCACTTGTTCCAGCAGAAAATGGAAGGCAAAGGAGCTGCAGCACATGAGTGGAAATACACTGACCTACCTCCATCACGGCACTAACACCACCAGGGGAACCACGTTCTCTCCATGTGACACACACTAGGAAGGGCTCACCCTCCTGTCACCTAAAACAAAATCAAAGAGGGCACCACTGCCGCCTCTCGCTCTTGTGGGATCCCAACATTTCTTACAGGTTCACCCAGGCTGAGATTCCTCAGTGAGGTACAGTCAGGGCTAAATCCGACACTCCTGCTTCTGTCGAAAACCCATGCCCGTGTAAAGCAAGACTTGTACGAGAGCCTGCCACATGATAAAGGTGAAGGATTAGCAAAGTGACCTGCAACGCCTAATGAATGTTTAGGCACAAAATTCTATTTTCAAAATAACTGTTTCAAATGCCCATTTTAGGGAGAGGAATGGAGATTGCTTTTGTAATAATAGTCCAGCCAGGTTTTCTTCCAACAAAAGCATTTTCACCAGGAGGAACCATTACATGCATTCAAATTGTCTATCAAAATGCAACTGCTAATTAAGAACAAAAATGACTGTGAAATTGCAATGTAGGCTCCATTTAATTTTAGTGGGGATTCCAGGCCTTTACTGTCAGGAAAGTAACACCTCTCATCAGCTCTGCAGACACTGGAATGAGGCACCTCTCATCTTTTGGGTTTTCCAATTAATGATGTGGACTGTTTTCATACACTTGCCAATGATTAACCATAATTGAATGTTTTGTGGGTTTATTTGGTTATAATACATAGATTTTAGCAAATATGTCATAACGCTGCAGAGGAGCTCTCCCCCCACCACCACTGTCTGATGCTTTTTATGCAAAAGTACAGTTTAATATTTGCTGTGAAACGCTTCAATAATAAATGAGAATTCTAAGTGGGTCTATGCCTAGGATCAAGAAATATCACTGGATTTCTCCTTTGTTCAGGTCGTGCTGGCAATTACAAGCAACAGCATGGTTGATTTAAGTGTGCTATGCCATCAAAACGTAGAATGAAAAACAATGACATCTGGGATTTTTCTTCTAATACAAACTTAATTATTAATCAAAGCTACGACACACACTAAACATTGGCAAATGGCTTGAGAGCATCACAAATTTATTTTTGTCAGTGGAGTCTTTAAAAGTCTTTTAATAATCAGAAGACAGGACTAATCTACGTCTGTGCAGCCCCCAGGAAGATTTCTGACCTAATACAGTTTGTAATATTCACATGTAAGGCCATTTTTTAGGGGATGAGGGCAAGGGCAAAAACAAGAGTTTGAAAAATTTACCCTGCTTTCAGCACAATTCCAGCTCTTTAAGCTCCTGCTTTTAGACTTCTGCAGATTTTTAATGAAGACTGCATAATTGTCCAACATTTGGGATAAGAAATTGTTTTATTCAAAACCAAGTAAGCTACTGTGCAAACAATAGATCCATCTATTAATCATAAATTCTTCTACCGTGGCTAATTATTGGCACCAATCTCAGTGCTAGCTCCTGCAATACAGGCAAGTTACTAAGACTGAAAGTTTATTTTATAGGCACTGAGCAGTTTTATTAAAAAAAAAACAATCTACAGGTCTGTAACTCTGTAGCAGCTATTTTTCTTATTCCTTTTTGAAGCATAGCACAGCGATTACATGTACCAGATGGTAACATTTTATGCACATTGATCTGGACTACCTCTGAAATAGCAACTGAATGTTAATGAGGGGTAGCTGAATTGCTGAACTGCTTCTCTGTGTGTCCCTATGTTTTAAACATGGCTTCTTATTTTGTGACTGATGGTCTGGCTAGGACCAGGGTATCACACAGTGTGCCTTTCTGTATATAGATAACGTGAGCTGAATTTCACTGATAAAGGAAATCAGGTCCATGTCAGACAACTGTGGCTCAGAACGAGACTAACCTACAACTCTTCTCAAACTTCCAGTGATTAAATTTTATTTTTTTCAATTCACTCTCGCAGTTTAACCAGCTTCAAAGAAATACGCACGCTCCGTAATAAATACAAATACTACTATTTTACATACCTGTAGTGTATTTTCTTCAGGAATCAAAAAAAGCAGGTTTTCAGCTTATTTCACTTTACTGAGCAAACTGGAACTATGGTCAGACCTGACTGGTTTGAATATGAACTTACGCCCACTGCAAAGAACCGGTAACTCCAACCCTCAGTGTTCTTCTACTAGGGTCAGTGAGAAAAACTCACTTGAGAGCAAATATACATAAGGGAGGAAGGAATTAGATGCTCTGCACACACACAGGACACGCATCCATATAGCTCTGGAAAGAATGCTCACAAACAGCATTGGAGAAACACAATTGCAACCAAGCATGCATGCTGTAAATATAATTAAAAGAATATTGCAAAGTGACTTGAGGTAAATACAAGAAAATATTGGGGTTTTTTACATTGAAATGCTTAGAAAAGAAAGAAAGATTTGAAGTAGTAACAAATTAGTGACTGGATTTCTCCCCTCTGATACAACCCCCCAAGCACCTTCCTCCCACCCCCCTTTAAAGTTTATCATTCTGATACCTTTTAAAAAAACCAAGTTTCTACAATAGGAGTTTTGCAACAACCTGGCGATAGATGCGTAATTACCTAAAACACAGTGGTATTTCCACACAGTGCATTTATTATCCTTTCTTTAAACTCCTGCAGGACGCCCGCCTCAGCTGAGGAGGAACCGAATCCTTCCCAGCACCTTCATCAACTCAACTGACCTTTCAGGTATCTCTCTGTAAAGGCTCCTCTGCTAATCTCTCCAACGTGAATTTATTAATCTTTATTACGCCATTGCCTGACACCTCTTCTCCAGTAAAACCTAACCACCAAAGTACTCTCATCCTCCTTAGACTCACTGGTTTTTCTATGAAAATTACAAGTGAAACAATACTCTGTGCTCTTAAACTCTAAAAAATGCCCACAGATGTAGGCCCAACAAATGCCTCATAAAGGTTAAGCAATCTTCAATCAGATACTGAATGACAGATGAAGCACAGAAAGAGATAAGGGCGCTTTATAAGACAACATCTCATCTGGTTACTTGCACTGAGTGTTAGAGGCAGATTAAATTGCATAGGATGCCACATGACACATCTGCTGCCCACTTTTTTTAAAGGAAAAAAAAAACCAAACCACATCTGACAATATACACAGTCTGAGTCAATGATGTAGCACTTAATTCAGCTAAATCATGTTGGGAAATGCAGGTGCATGGATGCTTGTATACATGCAGCTTTGGGTACACTAGGTATTTCCTTACACAAGCACTACAAAGAAAAGGATTGTAACAGTAGAATAAAGGCTTTTCAGTGCCTAATCACAAGAAGAACTAACTTCTGTTTAAATCAATTAAAGTTGCATCAGACCACAGTAAAAATGCACTGTAGCAAAATTTGCTACAACAAAAATGCCCACTTCAGCAAGACAATCAATTCTCCCCTCCTTAACATACTTAATCTACATTAAGAACTAGCATTCCACGTGAATCTGAAAGGCAAGTATTTCACATACATACTTACAGAGATTGATACGTATCTATAGCTATATCAGAAAGGATATGAAGAACTCCTTCATCAACTTGGCAGGACGAACTTTGCAGTTGATCTTCCAGATGCACCAATTTCTCACTTATTGCTTCACATTTTTCTCCCAACTCGGCAGAAAATATGAAGAACTCCTACAGGAAGTTGAAAAAGAAAAGAAAGCATGTTTGCTGCTCACTGCACTTTTCTACATCAAATTTGCATCAAATTAAGGGCAAAATAAAATATTAGTAAGAGGATATGGTACTTTGCAGTGCTAAGACATTGCCTGAAAGCAAATTCCCGTTAGAGAAACAAAAAGTTGTTACTATATAATAAATTAGTGATTTATATGAAATGGAATGAGCTTGTGGTCTCAGTCTATTTCCCAGCAGAAAAAAGTCATGATCTCACTTTCAGCAGATGATTAAAGAGGTGTGAAGACTGAACTGCTCTCCCTCTTCCCTGTTGTCTCACCACAGCAGGGGAGGGAAATCACACACTGACTACACCATTTAGGTTCCTAAATTTCAAGTTTTTCATGTAAATATGATTTACACTTTTAGGCCATTTAAATATTTCAAGCAGCATCACTTTCGGTATCTCTTATAAACACAAAATGTACTTACTTTTTTGAGGAAAAATCTGGCTAGAATACTTTGGGACTTTGCTCAACTGATCAGAGAAAATGCATCAAAGTGTTAGAGATTACAGGATAAAACTACACTTTTTTACTGTGTTATCACAAAACAAGACTAAATTTTCAAAAATAATACTTCTCTACTTAGAACTTCTAGAGAAAAACACTTTTTTATTTTAAGCTGAGTATTTCAAACCAGTTGCAAAGTCCTTCCCATAAGTTAGTCTGCTTTCAGATATATGCAGAAGGGTAATTTGTATCTTTTATATTTTGTATTGAGTACTTCTTTGAGAAATTACACAAATAAGCAGCAAATACAAGAGGAGGGGAAAAAAAATCAACTAATTTGTGCAGCACTGAGACAAGCCTCGCCTCTCCTCTCCCTCCCAAGGCATCGTAGTGCTGTTTATAGTGAATGACATGGCTTATCTGTAAGGAAAAGAGTATGATGCCAAGAAGTTCTGCTGGAACCATGTTGAAAAAACTGGAGTAATTCACCAGCTGGTGTCCAGAAAAGTGGATTTTTCTTCAGTCTGTGCACCTGTCCCTAAAGCCAGCTGCACATGCACCCATATACAATCTTCAGAAAGTTTTTCTCCTTTAAAAAAAAAATAATACTTTGAGTCCTTTGTACTGATCTGTTGCTATAATAGCAGCCATCATTGGTTGCTTAAGAGAAATCAAGCCTTCAGTCAAAGGCCTTTCAAAGAAATCATGCTAATACTTGTCGGAACGCTGCCCATTGTGGACCAACCTGATTTTTGGTGAACACATTTACCAGACCTCTGTTCTGTGCCATCCTTACGCTTCGTGACACACAGTGCATGCACAGAGTCAAACGTCAGAAAAGCTCTGCTTGCTGGCACATCCCCTGTTACAGCACAGCGCTTTGGCCCTTCTGCTTTCCTAGGGCTCCTGCCAGACGTGGCTATCCAGCAGATCGCAGGGGTGCACAGCCAGCTGCAGCTCGAGCCCTGGATGAGCGAGCTGGCTGAGAGAGGTTGTATCGCAAAACACCGGCAGCTCAGACACAGAGAGGCACGTGAGAACCAGCTGGCTGAATCCCTGCCGCCGCGCACGAGACCGGAGCAGCCGCCTTCAGAGCCATTATCAAACACCAGAATTACAGCAGCACTCCACAGCATTTACAGACAGAAAAATGACCCGTTGTTTTTAAAATGTGAACAGGGGAGGAGAAGGTTCACATTCTCTCTACAGCCGCTAGGAACGTCCTTTTCTCAAGACCAGGGAAAGAAGATGAGGAACAAGTCTTCCATCCAGCTGCTAAATCATTTATTCAGTACACCAGCAGGACTCCATATGCTGTTAAGGAGTGGGATAACCCTGGCAATTTATATCAACAGAAAGCTTTTAGGGAATCATTCTGTGACACGCATGCGAGAACAGATGACAGTTGTCTAAAAGAACTTAGGTCTTGGGCTAGAAGACTGAGTAAATTGCAAAAACCTAGTATTCTGAAAGCACATCTAAAATTACGACTGTCTAGAGAAAGCTCCACCTCTGAACACTGATTTTTCTCTAACAGTTACATGTAAGAAAATCAGGTCTTCACAAAACCGTCATCCCCAATGCAAGAAAAACAAGGCAAAAACCACTCAGTGCTATACAACCATTGAACAGTTAACTGAAGAACGACTTTAATTAATGCACAAACTCCCAAGTATTGCTCTGACAGAAAAAAGCCAAAAGTGAAGTTTTCAAACCAGACTCTTTCTGCAGACTGTGTACTTTGACAAAATTAATTAGTCCTGTACAGATCCTGAAGAACTAGTATCTTATAGTGACACATAAAAAGCAGATTCTTGCTCTAATAACATCAAGTTATTGAATACTTTAATCTGATCCAGTCACTGCTTTTATCAAGAACTATTAATATATGAGATTATTGGATCATATTCATGCTGTCAAAAAAATGACACTTCTCATACTGATTTGAAATCATCAGTTACTACAGACAGCAAACAAAAGAAGTATGTGTTACAGCACACTCCTGAATACCTGTGCCATTAATTATATTTAAATATTAAAAGCATTATAAAGATATGCATTACAGTAGGGTATCCCTTTCTTTTTTAGGGTACTGTTAATAGCAGGAACGTTTATCCAGATAATCGGTTGCCCAATCAGCATTATCATCAGTTGCTGTAAGAGAAGATCCATTTCTTCCACTTTTAAAATTGCCCTCATGTTTCCGGTCTCATATATGCAAATACAAGGAGTTCAGTGAGCAGCTAATCTAAATGATCAGCACACCGGCTGGATTTGTCTAGCCCTGCCGTAAAGATCCACAGTCGAAAAATTTTCCCTAGTCACTGTGTCAGTGAACGTACAGGGCAAACCAGGCCTTTTAGACCTACCCCCTCACGGAACTTCAGGTGGGTTGAAAGATGCTGGAGACAGCACTTAGATACCTGGTTGGCAAAACAGACTCCAAGTTGCAGTGGCCTTGCTCTAATATGCACAGATGCTGAAACCCCCAGATAAAATCCAACTACAGCCTGCAATCCACAGTTGCAGCGCAGCTGGATGACTACGTTTAGTGGCATACGGCGACGTAATCTGATTTCACAATTGACATTTTCTTTTCCCCTTTAAAAGAAAACTTGACAGCCAAGTAAAGAAAGGTCCCAGGAAGGATGGAAGGAAGGAACCCAGTGAAGAAGCCCCCAGGACCCTAGGACTTCAGGTGAACGCTCATTCCGTAGCAAAGGCACCTCATGGTGCTGTGCATCAGTGCTAACCTGTACTTTGGGGTTCTGAGCTTTGGCTGGTAGCTTCTACCGTCCTGCAGTTCCAGCCAAGGGCTCTACCTTGTCTCACACTAAACAGGCTTAAAAATAAGAGACTACAGTTTTTAACTCACTGGCTTTAATTCCTTTGTCAACTGAATATTTAGATTCTCACTTCAAGTAAAATGTCCATTCTACCTCATGTGAGAAAAATTAAGTGTATTCTTCCTTCACACTTCCTTTAAGTGTATATTCTTCACATTTTTGGTACATAATGAATCATCTAAAAATGTAACAAACATCCTGTTTACTTTGGAAATTAAGATACATGAACAATGAGTACTAGGAAAATGTGCTCAATGTAGAATTGTTACAATATGGGAAGGCAGGGAAATTAAGTAAAAATTGGATCAAACTTGTTTAGGTCTTTAAATACTTGAAACCATTTAATCATAACTATATGGCTATGGTTGCATTGCAGTGTAACTAAAATTGCTCCACAAGGTATGAGTTAATCTGTTAATCTTAAACTCCTAGTAGGTATTTTGCAGCTTAATTCCTCTTTAATACAGCAATAATAGTGTACAGGCAAATTGGTTTTGCACCTACATGACACAACTACCTTTTTAGTTGAAATGAGAAGTTCCTCCATAGTTTAGACAAGCATCATCTCCCAGGAGCTTACTTGCAGGCATCATTTGAAATATGCAGGAGGATCACCATATAAATTATGATCTTCCAGAACATACATACATATATATATATGGCCTTTCTTATTTTGGATTGGAAAGATGCGGTCATGCAGAGAACTCTAACTTTAGTTTAACATCAGCAACAGCTATAAATTAAATGGGAAGGAGAATATACTGTTCTCAAAAATATACAAGAATAATTCTAAACATTCAACCAATTCCACAGCTTCTGCCCCCAGGCCCTCATTTGAAAAAACTTCAATAACCCAGAGAAGTAGATAGGAAAGATTTCTCTCAGTGCCTTTCATGCCTAGTAACATCACTGGTAACATTTTTATTTGACATTTGTGTATGCAGGCAGGGAAACCGCTGTCAGTGACACACGAACTCTTCAGAACAGCTCTCGGTTGGAAAGTGGCACTTTACACTGATCAACATCTCTGAGAAGAGAGTGGACTCTGCCTCCAGCTCACATATTAATCAAATACAACTCATCCAAGCTTGTCAATTATGTCAACGCTTTAGACTTCTTTGGTTATTTTTGCACTAACAGCACTTTCAGGAAGCAGCTAGGAGAGACTGTGGAAGTCAGGGAAGAGCTGAGATGCAATATTGCTTTACGGATTTTCCTGTGAACAGGGGATGTAACTCGTTAGGATTTCTGCTCACCCCCCAATCTGCATCCCTAAGCAGGTAAAAACAGCACAAATGTGGGTGTGATTTGTTATTTTTTAGGGTGAAATTCTGCTTCCTCATGCAAAGTAGAAATTCTCATTCTCTTCCAGAAATGAGTCTGATGCAAGAAGCAGGAAGAACACGGTTCCAGCTGATGCACAGCTGGAACATCAGCATACTGAATTAAGAGCCGAGGGAATAGCTTCCCTAGCACTTTAGCCTTATGCATTTCATTTTATGCTTTTACAAGTCACTTTAGTCACCTATGAGCAACAGCTCCTTGACAGCATTACTCAAGGAAAATGTTTGATGAGCTTTTCCATTGCAAACACTTTTTGTGCTCTTTTGGATCTAGTTCAGCAATTTTATGGAGAAGAATCAGTACTGTAGTAGCTACATCTAACTCTATTAGAGATTAATGTCTCTATTAGAGTCTTTGCTGGTTGTGTTGAGAAGCAGTATTCCCAGATATATCCATAAAAGTCAACCTTCCTACAGAGGAACTTTCGTAAAAAGGTGTTGCCTTAATTCCAACTAGCAATATCATAACCCAAATAAGATAAAAGCCTTAGAAGACCTTCTGCAGAACATCAAAGCCAGATTTCTTTCAGCTGTACTAAATCTGTTCTCTCCTGTAATAGTTAAAGTAATTCAAAATAACATAACAACTAAAAAAGTTGCCCTTGCAGACAGACACTTCATATTACGGCACAAGGTTTAGAACAGTGAGTTACTGTTGGCAGACCCTCACCCCTTGCAGAAGTTAATGGAAATTGTGAGCACTGGAAACTCCTAATCATCAGGCCAGGGCATCTCTTAAATCAGTCCAGAAACAAAATGCAACCAACCATATGTTTGCGCTGCTTGAGCAGATGCTTCAGTTGCAAGCAGGCTAAGTGCACGTGCCCTCAGGTATGAGCTAGATGGCCACAAAGTGTCCAAAGTGCAGGTGGACGAAGCATTTGCCCCTGCTCTGCATCCCAGATGTCCTGCCCTGTGTGCATTGTCCTGGGCAGGTATTGTAAATGAGGAAAGTAAAATGGCCACTGAGAACAGGTCTGGTCTCTTACTCTGAAAACAATGCGTGTTACTCCTGACGGACACCAGCTTAGCATCGTGGCAAGGCTGACCAGGAAGCAACCAGGGACCACCAAAGGCTGCTCGGTGACCTGCTGTGGCTGTCCTCAGCTGGTGTCAGCCTACACAGCCCCTGGCAGCTGACCGGGATTTTGTGGTTCTGGTGGCAGGGTAGAGCCTGCTCCAGAGCCGAACTGCCCTTGCAGTGAGCAAGTTTTCCTACCGCAAACTTCCCTTGCTACAAACCAAGGTGGTTACGTTGCATTTTACCCTTATACAGCACACAACGATAACTAATGTCCTCCTTATCATTATTTTTTATGTGATTGAAGACCTTGACTTTCAACCAGACCAGGATTTCTAAACCTTTTATTTCTATTCCTTTCCTTCTTTTCTTCAGTGTGTTCCTGCCTTTTACAGAGTGAGGTGCCCAAACCAGCGCTGTAGTCCTCTGGAGGCTCTGACATTCTCAGCTAAGCACAGTAATTATTTCTGTCTTACAACTGACATTCCCATTAATGAGGCTGCAAATGACATTTGCCCTTTCTTGCAACAGGATGAAGGTAATGAATCCCACTCTATCTGCAGTCCACTATAACCCTAGATCCTGCTTCTGCAGTATTGTCATCTTAGCTGCTATTTACCATCTGTATACATAAATTTGACTTTTTTCTTCCTCAAGTGTAATTTGCACCTGTCTTTCAACGTATCCCATCTTATTGATTTCAGGCTATTCTTTCAATCTATCAAGAGCATTTGGAATTCTAATCCTAATTGAAATTATGTTGACTGGCACATAAACTCCTAGCCTACCTCCTTTTTAAAGACAAATACCAAGTCTGCCTTTTACCGATCCCCTAGGACTTCAGGAGTTTTCAAAGCAGCTTGTTAATGGTTTGGAGATTGTTTTTCTTGGCTCCTATGCACTCAGAAGAAATTTCATCAGTCTAGCCTGACTTGAGTACATCTCACTTGCCTTAGGATCCGTTACTACATTTGTCTCTTGCTACCTTGTACTGAATACTTAAGAGCACTACATACATGGACATAGTTTATCATTTTTAGAAAGACTAAAACCAAAGAAAGGAAGAAAAAAAAATATTTCTGGCCTCTGCTCTAGTTTCATTATTTTCTCCTTCACCTCTCTTGTTAGAAAACTCACGTTTTCTTCCACCTACCCCTTACACAACAGCTTATCCCTGAACTCCCTAGCCATTTTGCATGTCTTTTGTTCTACAGTAGCTTAGTGTGTTCGATGGTCCTGCTGCTTCACTTTTACACTGTGCAGTACCCTTTTAGGGTCATCCTTAGGAACATTTTTGTCCTTTCCTTTTCAGAATTCTTTTGGTAAACTGAAGAGTTGCTGACAGATGCGTAGTCTGCCTTTTCTGCACCAAAAGAAGATCGCACTGTACTAGAAACATGAAGTCTTCTAGAGGGGACCAAAGATCATCTGCTGGTTCCTCCTCCTACGAAGTCTGTCCCACAGAACCTCACCTGCTGCTGCCCTGATTTTGTTTCGGTGAGGTTTCCCTTTCATGAAGGTGGTTATCTACCTTTTCTCGGAAGAGGGATCAAGGTTGTATCCCAATTACTTTTGCCCTTACCACCCTCCACTTACAGACTGCTAGCTTGTTCCATCAGCCTGTTTATATGTATTTAGGAGACTGCAGCACTACAACATGCTCCTTGGTTTCTCATATGCAACGATTCAGGCATAAAACTTTCCAGACAGCTGTTTCACAACTGTGACCTACCTCCTCCCTGCCACCAGACGCTTATCCCACATTCCCTTTGCTTGCACTGATCCCCTTCCCTCCTCCACAGGGATACAACACCACATGGGACTGTTAAATTACTCATCAAAATTACAGCCTGCTGTTGGCAGTTCTTCCCCTCATGTATCTTCCAGCTATGGAGGAGTGTCCTTTGAAAAACATCTACGCAGGAATAGAGCTTTCCACTGCCATCCAGCAGCCTGCTGTGGTCTGGGTGACAGCAGTCCTCCCGTTCTCATCTCCAGCAGACTGAAGATCTTTCCTGAGTGCAGACTTCCTAAAATGAGTGCACACTACTTCACTGGCTCATTTAATTAAACTGGGACAATTCCAGTTCCTGCTGTGGGAGGATGAGGACATTTACTGACTTAGCAATAAAATTCACAGTGGGCCAGGACCTGGAAAAGAAACAAAAGCCCCAGACTGGTTTTTGGTGTCCACAGCCTGCTGTGCTAGGAGTCAGCATAGCCGGGTATCATTTATAGGTGGTTCCTAGCATTGTTCACTCCATCTCTGCTCCCGAGTCACTAAGATGCAACAATCTGGAATGACTAACAGGGTGCTCTCCTGCAGGCAGCAGGGAGACTGACAAGAGTGGATTAGGGGACCAGGGCTTCAAAGGAACATTTAGGCAAAGCTTTGCCATGGTACAGGGTGCTGACAGTTTCATGGAGTTTTTATAGAGCTGTCTACAAGTCAACATTAATCCAGCTGTGGCAGCGGTGTGGTAAGAGCCTGGCTTTCTAACAAATTTCCATTTCCTCTATTTGTGTCATTGCTCTCTATTCTCTTTATGCACGTTTTTCCTCAAAAATTCAAAAGGGCAAAGTTCCTCTGTTTGTGAGGACTCATAACATATTACGCTCTTAGTGGATACTTCCACAGCGGCAGCCCTCTACGCCCATGAGCTCTGGTGCATTTGTAAACTCAGCACACACATCGCACTCACATGCTCTGGATACGTCTCCTGTTAAGCAAAAGAACAACTTCAGTCAAGAGCTAGGCTCTGCTACAACTTTCAGTGGAGGTCACTGCTGGACATAAGCATGCAGCTGTACTCTATCTGCTTTGCTTCAGACCATACACAATTTTTTTAGTTTCCAGCAAATATCCTGCTGTCTTGGCAGCTTTCACTACCAACATGCCCTAAGCATTTTACCCTGCTGGGAGCAGGGCTTTTTGCTACCTTTATCCTGGGAGACTACCTGACCCTATTTCATGCCATCTTGTGGACACAAGCACCTGCACAGTTTTCCTTTAATTCACAACAAAGTTACTGCTAAGAAAGGCTATTTGCATTTTCTGCAAAGTTCACCTTTGCTCTCAAGGTTTTTATTTATGCTGAACTCACACAGAGCTATGCAGTCTATCCTAGGCACGCTCTCACGTCACAGTTCCCTTGCACACAAGGTCAACAATCTGAGCTTGGTCTTGCAGTTAGATTATCTTTCCTGGAGCATTCCGGCTGCTCCACAGTCTTTGGATTCATTGGTGGGTATCTAAAGAAATGCCTCATCTGAATAACTATCCCAAACTGCAATTTTTATTTATATATTTATTTAGTATTTACTTGGCTCAGCGCTTGTCACCCGTACTTGACAGGTGGCATTTCTGCTATTATGGAAGGTGAACTAGGGGTTACTTACCTTTGTAATTAATTTGCTGGCTGGACACAATGCTTGGATACTAAATTTCCTTAATATGTAAGTTGCAACCCAAAGCACACCATAAAAATGGGCCAGACTGAATCCACACAGCTCTTAGAACCTGTATAACTCTCCTTATACATATATTACCTGAATTTTTAGTTTGTATGTAGACAGATTTTTGTATGTACGCAGATTTTTCTAATCACTTACTCTCCTAGGAAATGCATCTCATGTTACTCAAGTATCCTAGACTTTCTTAAGTATATAGACTAGGATCTGACATATTTTTTACTTATGAAAACAGTGTAAAATTACAAACATCCAGTATTTTTATTCAAATGGAATTCCTATTACCCTGTATTGTGTTACAATTCAAAAGTAAATTCAAAGGTATTTTTAGTGGTACAAGGAACCAAGTAAAGCATCATGATTTTGTTCTGTTCCTAAGCATCATGACAGTGCTACAGTGAGGTTGGCTAAATATCGTCGGTCCTACTTTTCCCCAACATATTCATCCTGTTGTTGGTATGTATTAAAAGCACTAGTGCAGGATTCAACTAGAAGATCTCTGAAACACACGGCAATTTTGCCATTATCAATCAATGGGAAAAAAAGGAATGGGCCCACTCTAGTTGTGCCTATGCTGCTTTTCTAAGTGCTCGCACATTCTAGCAATTTATACTTGAAGGTAATACTATAAAAACAAGTGTCATTAGTTCTAATTGAGATCCAGAAGCCTGGCCAAGATCACTGCTTTATACTGCCTAGAAAACACTTACCTCAGATAAATGACCCTCTGCTCCAAATGAAATGTCTTCTATAACCTGTTAGAGATAAATTATTAAGTATATGGTAGATACATGCTATATAAACAATAAGATTTCAATGGAGCTTAAAAAAAACATATAGCACATTAAGAAGTTATATAAGCTGAACAGTTACATCATTTTGCTTCACATGCATGAAACACTTCAATTGCATTTATAATGGAGCAGTGGCAGCCACACAATATTTAAAGCTAAATTTGAATACATTTTATTAAAGCCTGCCTTTGACTTCCCAGTTAAAACCCACATGGAATACTGCCTCAGACTAAGAGACTAACTATAGACTGAGACAAGTTTTTCTGTCTTATGGATCCATACACCATTCAAGAGTGCACAGAATTTTTTTCGGCACAAAACCCTGTAAGTGATTTTGGGCAGGAGAAACAAGAGACTCCACTGATGTTTTGTATTGGTAACACATGCTAACTACAGTCAGTTCCTCTTTCAAAACTTGCTTCATCTGTAAAGTCTATAAGAAATTAGCCAACATTTTGTTGATCAGCTGAAGAGCAAAGAAATTTGATGTTGACGTTATTGGAAAATCGTTAGTTCTTATCACACATAACAGTATTGAAAATCTTTAAATAAGCTGAGATAAGGATATTGATTTGATAGGGCGATATTTAGTATCGTAGCTATGTCCATACATATAAACAATGAAGTGCAAAATCATTATGCTGCCCTAAGATCATTATTATTATTATTACTGGGTACTATTTTCAGTAATTTATCTGAAAAGTGGTTGCTTAGATTTCTTTTACCTGTAATATTAATTTTCTAATGATATTTTTACTGCTAAATACACGTAAGCATTAAGTGTACTGAGATGCTACGACCTCTGGCTAAAGAGATCACATTTTTACCAGCAGATACTACACAACAGTATCACGTACAGCCAAGCGGCACGCTGCACTGCACAACAATGCATGTGAACATACAACAATGATGTGACCGTTGTGTACAAGTCCCGCTGCCTGTTGCTACAGAAATCCCTTCCAGCTTGGATCAATACAAAAAACACTCAAATGCTGACTTTTACTGACGCTTAATGCTGACATTTAAAACGAAGATTAAATTTAAAGTTTCCAAATTATTTTAGAAGCTCTACAAATACAACGTTTAATTAAAACTCGAATGAATGTACAGTTGATTTAGCTTTCTAAAGGCTTTGTCCTTTACACATTGCACATTTGCCTCCTGGACCACTGGCTATCTCAATGCCCAGTAATAAGGTACAGCCTTGCTGACACAGGCTTTCTTGGTGCTTGCTATTGCTAAATTCTGAAAAATGTTGTCTCATGTCCTGTGATGACTTTGTTTTAATGACAGACACCACATTAAATATTCATATTTTTTTTTCTTCAGGATTGTCCACTTAGTATCACTCAGAACTGTTCTATAAGATTCAGTATCTTAAAAAAAGTGAATCACATGAAGGCCTTGCAATTACAGAACATCTTCCCAGCACCACAGTGCTCTACAACAGACCCTGAAACATCATCCCAGATGGCAAAACTGAAGTAGCCAGAGGTGAGGAAAAAACAGCAGCCCTTACTCTCACCCCTGTTCTCTGCCGCTTTTATGGTGAAAAAGTGAAAAATGACCTACAAAGAATTCTGGTGGTATAACTATCACAAATACTGTCTTACAAAAGGTAACACTACCAAATTTTGGGTTTTACCTTGTAACTTTAATCACCTCAATTTTCTTGAAATCTAGTAGGTGTTGCTTTCCTTCATAGTGATTAAGAGGGAGCACTGCACAGCATGCCAGATAGCAGAAGAAGAAGAAAAAAGGATAGGTCAGAAATTCAAGCCTGCAGCTGCACACATACTCATGTTCATTAAGATACTTGATGTTAAGGAGGTCCCAGCACACACACATCTCTCTGCTTATTAGTTATCATTCGTGTTCCTGGTGTTACAAAAGGGTTTGCTTACACATAATCAACAGGCAAATAAAAATAAAAAGAGCAAGATATCACAAGAAATGGAACAAGCAGGCGTTAATGTCTGAAGAGAAATGAAGTGTTACTGTGTATTTTAGAAATCACTCAGGTATGTATCTAACTATGTAATAATGATCATCACAGCAGCTTCCACCTCACTGCCATGTCACCTGGGCAAAATAATAAGCATGGAACATTTCTGGGATGAAAACTGGAACCCGTCTTTAATTCCTCAGAGACTTGGGAGAAAATCATGCCCAATTAGCCACGGAAAGACTAACTGTAACTGCAGTGATGGGGCACCTTAATTTCATCAAGATAGCTACCAGCTGGAGCGTACACACTTATATGAAAATTCAAAAATCTGTATCAAATACATTAGACAACAAGCTGACTTTCACATGACTGAGGCCAGTAATATTGTCTGTAACTTTGCTTCCACATTTTGTAAAAATACTATAATGAGTTATCTGTAATTAAAAGGAATACATCTTAATTTTTAAATAACTCAGTGTGTTCCACAGGATGATTTTTTCTGGCCTCAACAAGCTGAGATGCCAAAGCATGTGATTGTCTTCCCTGGCTAACAGTCAGTGTTATAAACGAAATGTAATTTACCGGATTATTTTGGGATGCCAGAGTCTACCATGTAAATAAACTGGGGGGGTGGGAAATCTGTACTGTCTTAGAAAACACCATTACAAAGACTATAAAATAACTGTTGACAGTTAATAAACCTGTGGTCGCACATGACAGTAAAATATCTGAACTTTCAAAGAATTTATACTTTACATATTTTATACCAGAACATGCCATATTTTATGATCTAGTGAGGATATTTAATTAAAAATTAAAAATGTACCCTCTGCAAAGCAGTATCTGAGCATCTAAGTGAAGGGTTCTTTCCATTCATCTGGTTTGCTTTTCTTATTTCTATTGTTATGTTTCTTATTTGTTCTTTGTTTTCTAATGAAAGCTATACAGCAAGACAGTGACATGTGAGAAAGCAGTATTTGTAGCATACATCAACAAAACCAATATCCAGATACTTAGCCAGACACAACATGATAAATAACTGGAGAGCTTCATTTATGGCATTTCACCATAAAGGAAATCAATCACCTGGGAACGAAACGTACCTTCCGAGGCATATATAATACACATGCTATTATTACCCTTTCCTATATTGTTTTGGAGCAAGTAATTCAGTAACCTCTAAATACAAAGAACACCACTCCTTCCTTCTGCTTCAGTGACCAACAGCACCCGAGGAGTTGCTCAATGGGGACACAGAGGGGACACAGCTGGAGAGAACAGTCATTCTGGAAATATGGGAACCGCATCGAGCTACTCCTCTCACAGGGACACCACAGCCTTGTGGAATAATATCAGACCAAGTATTCTGACAGACACATGCTTTTCTATTACATATCCCCACTCGCTGATACATGGCTACAGAAAGGTTCACTAGTAATGGACAACAATAAGTTTTTCCGTGAAAGCCATGTGGATGGATAAATTTAGAGACTAAAAGCCACCACCACCCCTTTTTTTTTTTTCCCCACAAGCATGACATTAGTTTTAAATAAAAAAATACAATACCATATAACACTTGTAGCACTTAAATGCTACAGAAGTAGTTGTCTTTCAACTAAGCCCGTTTACAGGTCAAGACATACTGTCCCTTGCACTTCAACATGTTCAAAAGTGGAAGTCAGCATGATCTGTCATGTGTCAGGTTTTCTGATTGTTTTTATATTCTGCCTTGTGATGAACTAGGAGATGTTAGGGAACGTTATGCTATAGCTCTTCTCCAAAAGTTGAGATACTGCCTGTCACTGAGATCCTCAGCCTTACTACCTAAAGTGTACTCGTTTGGGTAAAAATTCTATACCCTACAAGTTAAAAATCCCAGCTCCTGAAAGTATAAAAGCAAACCCTAATGCCAGAACCAGAATACAGTCTATATGTTGGGGTTTTTTATGGTTGCAATGGGTTCAGTCATCACTGAGGCATTACGTTGGCCTCACTGGCCAAAGCTGCAGGCAGCACCGAAGCAGAGAAAGGCTAGTTGAGTAAGCCACGATAAAACATCCGTGTTGCTCAACTCCTTCTAAAAGCTGGAAAATGAATGGTCTTACACTAAGAAAACTGCTTCTTCTTTGCTTTCAAGTTTGTCAGTCCTAGGAGCACTGTGGGCACAGAGTCAGGAATACCTCCACAGGTCCTTCACTGACAGGCATTTTCATGTTCCTATTTACAGATCAGCTACTGGATTTTGATATATTCTCAGTGGAGTTGATGCAGGATAGCAGGACAGGCCAGATCCCAGGCAAAGACATTTACACCACGAAGTTTAAGCACCTAGATGAAGAGCTGAAGTTAGGGGGTAGGCTCCCTAAGTTCCCCCTATGGTCAACATAGACAGGAAATTATCAAAAAGCAAGTTCAAAAGGAGAAGCCTAATGGAAGCACTGCAGATATGCTTTCCTTTTCCATTAAACACAGGAGGAGCCTGTCCCTCTTGAGTCCTGCACCTCTCTCCAGAACCAAAAGTCACCTCACTTCAGCTGCTTAGATGTCATTCAAGGATAGCAATGCTGTTTTCCAGGGAAACGACCTGGACTTGCAGGGGTGACACAGATGATCATCTACAGCATAAATCTCAAGTGCTACAGAAACAGCCACAAACCCCCAAACCCTTCAGAGCTTCTAAGCTGCACTTTGGAAAGGGCAGCACAGCTTCCCATAACAGAACTCCTCGTATTACTTCAGTGGACTCATCAGGAATACAGTAAGAGAGGGAATCAAAAAAAAATGTAGGGGGTGGGAAATCAAAGCCACAGCTGACCATTTCCAATAAAAATGTTCTCTATGTGGATTCAGTCTGTAAAACTTTTTCCATAGGAAAAGGCTGCAAGTTACTATTGAAGCTCAATTTAAAAACAGAATTTTACTAACAAGAGGAGATTTTAGAGTAAGTTAAGGGCCTGCTTTCCACCAAATCTCAGCCAGTATGAATGCAAAATCAAGCATCAGCTTTCAATGTAACACACAGTTCAATGGCTCTTAACATCAGGTACAATTAAGTACACTTTTAATATTTGTCAACTCCTGCTGAAGGGTCTTTTTGTCACAGTGGTGCTGCGGGATGATGAAGCTTTTTAACAACTTGTTTACCTTGGCAGTGCAGTTAAAAGATTATTAGGTAGCTGTACATTTTTCAAACAAGTATGGCATTCCAGAGCAGAAAATTAAAAGAAATTTGACGAACCTTTTAAGTCTCATGATTTTTTTTCCTCCTTTTATTTGTTGGATGCTGGAAGCCTACCAGCATCTGAGCTAGGAAGCCTTTGACCATTTCACCGGGGGAAGAAAACTTACTCTCTCCCCAGTTCAAGCTAACTCAGATCCAGGAATACAAGTCACCAAAACTAACTCATAGTGTAACTTGTCAGTGAGATGAGGAACAGCTGATAGTTTCTGTTAAATACATAATCGTTTTTCCTTTTAATCCTGACGTACATTCTGTATTTATTGCCTGAATAATTTCCACATATTAAAAAGACTGATGGTGAAAGGAAAAAGGGTTGAAGGGCTTCTGAGAAGCTAATGAGCTATTTTATTCATGTTGCATATTGGAGGCCAGATGTTAAGTTCATACTTAACCTACCCTGCTGACCCATCACCCAGACTCAACTCCTCTCAAAAGGAAAACCAGCATTATTGCTTGAAATGCAGCTGTAGACTATTTCAGATACCTCGTTTAGCTCGCTGTGTTTGGGGCAGGGAACAGTGCCCCACTCTGCGCCCTTTGGAAAGCAACCTTCTTTTCTTTTCTCAGACTCAGACGGGCCATCAGCAGTCGTCTCAATCTCATCCATTTGGTTCTCCTCTTCCTCAAAAACACAACTGGTTTCTTTCAGTTGAAACCCTCGGATCAACAGCTGACAGGCCTCCAAGTCAGCTTCCCACACTCTTTGGAGTAGCTGGCTCCCACAGCTGAAATAAAAGCCAAAAGAAAATAAAACTGCAGTTCAGGGAGAATAGTTGCTATTTCAAGTAACTTTTGGGATGGCTGCTTGTTATTAGATAGGAAATACAAGGAAAATAAAAACAATGAAAAAGCAACAGCAGCTCAAATGCTTCCACAGAGATAACACAAGCTATTTCAAACTGAAGAGCAGCAAAATTACGGCCTTATTGCAAAGCTGATACCATAAAATACTTTTGTGGTAAGATGTTGCTTCCAACTGTATGGCATACACTGGCTACGTGTGACCTTCCCCTGATCAGACACAAGTCCAGAGGTCTTGTGATCACACCCAGGGCTTCCTTCGTGCTATCAGATACACAGGACTGTCAGCCTACGAGCAGTCACTTGTTTTTCCTGAATTTGATGTAGAAGATCACGCATGAACAATCACACTGTTTACTGCATTAAATCACCTCTAACTTTTGGAAAATAGGTACACTAAGTTTCCTGTTAAGACTGAATTGTGCTTTTTCAGCTCTGGTCAATGAGTTGAAGTTAGCTTAAACTATAATACCCTTTCTTTCCTTCTGCCTTATACTTTTGAACATTGTCCTTCTCTCTCGCTAATTTGCTTTGTTTTTTTTCTACTTTGTTATGCCACCAAAGAAAAAACCAAAAGTATTTGGAAATTCAAAATACCAAACTTCTTCATTTTTTAATCCATTGATCATCTCTCAGAGATGTCCATGTCCATTACAGATACTGCTCCTGAGATCTGTCCAATGGGTATTTTCACCTAATGTAAATGGGCATTCTAGGCACAGATAGTTTTTCAAAACAAAGACACTGAATACTAACATCATACTGCTCATAAGAGATGTGGTCACAATTCCATTTAATACATGTTGTCTCCAAGGAACCAAAAAGATTAAGTTGCCTGCTAAAATACAGCAGATCGGTGGCAGAGCCTGGGATGGGACTTGGAAGCACCAATTCCCACGTCAATACACACTTCCAGACAGATTTCAATGCTAATATCTAAAAATGGCAATATTTTTTTTCACAGTGCTTTTCATATTATATAATTTACTCTGTAACTGTAAGCAGAGTGACTAAAAGAAGGAAAATAAGTTTGATTTCAACTTTTCTGACTAAATTAAAGACCAGCTTATCTTTTATTCTAAACAAAGGATAAAGGAGCTACACTGCTCACAATGAATTCATTAACCTAACAAAGGTACGTTTTTAACTCTACAAACTCTACAAGATGCCAAGCTGTAAAATTCACACCGCAATATTTTGAGACTGAGAGCAAAATAAAGCTCCAAAAGGTAAGCTATTTCATCTGTGCTTAGAGTCAGTATATGTAAGTTTACTGAAGGCAGAATGCAGCATGAGGTCCACGAGTTGATCTCCCTCAAAGACTTCAGGGTATGACTGATTAGAAAGCAAAAAAATCTTCACTGGGTTACACTTCTGTGTTCTATCCAGGTAGCATTTCACTTACCATGCCAGAAAAATAAAATAACCCCAACTGTTTCTGTACTCATCAGTCACATCATCATGGTTACACAGTCAAAACATTTCCCTGCAGACATACATAAGCCCATTTACTCGCTTTTTGGAAAAGTCTGTTTGCAGCTATATATGGCTTATTATTAAAGGTTCAGAAAATACACCAGAGACCTAAATCATAATTTCCAGCGGCTAGCCTGTTTTGGCTATTCAATTTAATGAAGAGCTCTATTGACAAAACTAGGGCAGAGATAGTGATGTATGCAGTATTTACAGTGGAGAAGATGAATAGCATATATAAAATACAGCATAATGGTGCCTGGGATGCTGTTATGCGGCCACAACTCCAACTCATCGGTCAACATGCTTTTGGCAGCGTCTCAGTTTTACACCTGTTTTAGTAATCAGCAATTACGGAACATACCACTAATAGCTTGCTTTTATTTTAAGGGTATCTTTGTTTTACCGTTGTATCTGTAGAAGCCTGATAAATCTTGAACTCAGATTCTAAGATGCTATGCTGACCTTTTCAAATGAAATCAGTGAACAGACACATACTTGGATATTTAGAACATACCTAAGTCCGAGGACTCTGCATCTTTTTGGCTGTATTTTGAAACTCAGTGCCTAGAAGCATTTTTTCAAACACATTTTTTGAATGAAAATTACTTGAAAGCTGCAAATAGCTGATAGCGAAACACATTCTAAATAATTATTAAAAATTATATTGTCCCCCAAATGCAAAAATCTTTAGCTTTTACAACAAGTGTAAATCAAGCTTAATTGAATTTCAGAGTTTGGTTTACTCATGTTCAATCCACACTAAGAGTGTATTTGCAGTCTCCATGAAGCTAAAAGTATGTGGATGCCTGTACTAAACACAGGGAATTTTTTCAAGGTATGCAACTTTTCAAACTGATGGATCAAGATTGGATTAGATTTTACATTATTCCTATACTCATAAATATTTTATGATGTATCAAACTCTAGGTGTTATACACCTGTCTGTACATTATTATCAAAGTGGCATATGTGGGAAGCTCAATGGAGCCGACAGGAACAATTTGCTGGAATGCACAACAAATTACAACCCATCAAGTATTTATACATAGCCAGCAACAACAAAGCATAGCTAAATCTCCTACTGACTGTGAACTTCCAAGTGCCAGAGTGCTCACGAGTCCAAAGTGCCAGGCTTAGTACAAACCCCACACAGATTACAATGATTACAAAAAAAGAACGGCTTTTAAGTTTAAAACAAGCAGCAAGAGCTAGGACACAGATGAGGATGTTCAAATAAACAGAGACAACAGTGGACTGAATATGGCATGTCATACTGCAATAGTTTAATTAGTTACATCGGTAACTAATTAGTCTAATCACTGTCAAGCACACTGAGGTAGCACAGTGAATGAGCATTTTAAGGACTTCAAGGAGGCCAATGAAACAGGTCAGTGGATATCTAAGATCTCCATCCCTCCATGAAGGAATCAAGTAAGAAGGGCAAAAGACGCTAATATAAAAACATAATGGGCAAGTGATTGATGCCGATGTGGTTTAACATCTGCAGATGGAAGTCAGTCTTTCAATATAAATAAAAAAAAAAATAAAAGACTGAGCAGGTGGTAAAAGATTGTGAGCAGCCTTGACACTGAAGGCTAGTAGTTATGTTTGATGTGTCAGGATAGAGGGAACCAATGGAGAAAAGCAAAGAAAGTGAAATGATCAGAAACACAGAATGGGGGGGGGGGGGGGGGGGGGGAGCGACAGTCACTGCCAGTCATTGCAGTGGCAACAGCACTTTAAATGGATGAGAATAGGGCAAGACTGCTTTTGTCAAGTCATGGCCAGGGAAATGGATGTTGAAGTAAGGGAGATGCAAGATTCAACCAGGGTAATTTTTTAACTCGATAGATAGCTAGGACGGGTCTTATCTCAAGGATACTATGCAGAAAGAATCTACAAAAGCAGGCCTAAGTTGACTTGAGGAATGACTGAGACATCCACAGCAACACAAAAGGACGCAGCAGGGAGAATTCCGGATTAGGTCAAGTTGATGATGATGAAAAAGCTGTCAGAGAAAGAGCTGTTTATGGTTAGGAGGAAATGAACGTGGAACAGCGAGGTTTATCCTTCAGTTCTCGTCATAAAGTGGCAACTCAAATTGTAACTGCAGATGCCTTTACCAAGTCTCAAGTTGTTTTCTCAGAAACACCACCAAAGACCAGAGGGTACAAGGAAACTAGAGGCTATCTTGAAACTACATCTAACGCTGGGTGAAATTCACATCGGGAAACATATACAGCAAGGATTCTCTCTCTTTCCTTAAAGCCCAAAGAACACTGCTTCGCTGACTTTTCCCAAGATTCCCAGAGACATCAACGAGGGCTCTCTATGTGGCTCTCAGCACATTATTCTAAAGCTATTTATAGTGCTAACTGGAACTACGAGAACACAACTTTCCTATTGAGGACTCTGCATACATACAAAAAAGGCACATTCAGTTCCTGAACATTACAGCCTAAATGAAAACATGCCCGTGTAAAAATAGCCAAAAGCTTTTATATTAAACCCCATTTTAAAAAACAAAACAAAAACAACCAAAACAAAACAAAGTCTCCAAAAATCTCCAAATCTCCTCAAAAGAAACTTGGAATCAACCTAGTGAGATGTCAATACTTGTAAATCTCATCATCTCTAGTTTTCAGGAATGCCCCTTGGTGAGCAAATTGTTAAAAGTGGTTTATAACACCCCGAGGTCAACACTGTGTGTTGATAGATGATGATGATGTTTATTTTAAGGGAAACCCCTGTAAGAAGCCACATCTTGAAAGACAAGAGAGCAAGACCGAAGCTAAAAGGTTACATAGTAAGACACCCATCTAGAAAGTGTATAAACAAAAGCTAACTTATGAGGGGAGATTAACCACCACCGAGAAGAAATACTCTAGACAACTTCCTTCTAAGAGGTGAGCCACACATTCAGGGAAGCACGTACTTACCTTTTCCCAGTACCTGGCAAACGTGTTAACACTGCTGCACTGACCCTAAAGGCAGTTTTCTCTCACAAGAAAGCAAATAAAATGCAGCAAAAATAGTCTGGCAGAAACAACAGGGGTTTTCGTTACAACAATTAAAATGACTGGAAAGTTTTGAGGCTTGCAAGAAAACGGCAACGTGAATCAAAAGACTTTGCTCTCTACCCCCATTCTTTGTTGATCTATTGTACAAACTGGGGAAAGTTTCTCTATATTTTGGTCACTCACTTCTATTTATATTTCGCACCACAGGGAAGGAACTAGCTCTTCTTACTCTACATCTAGTTATGTCTTTGTTGCTTTTTCTTAAGGCAACAGCCATGCAGTGAACAAAGGCAGCAAGTAAAAAAAAACAGTATGGAGTAATAATAACACTTACAGGAAGGCAGGCAACCATATTCCTTTAGCAAAAATCCACCCCTCTGATTTGATTTATCGTATTAACGTACAGTCATGCATTAATAACCCTTCTTACATTTAACAAGTATGTAGTACTTCAGGAATATGTTTGGCTTCTCTCCTTCATAAAAAAAGGGTTCCAGCCTTATCAGTTTTTGATCTTTAACCTCAGCTGCCGTATTTTAAGATGCCTACAACCAAGCTGTTGAACCAACCAAGGACTACAGTGTTCCTACCAGTGGCTCACATGAGAGTCTAAGGAGAGGGAGGCACATAACGAGTTTTCCCCACCTGGCTGGTATGCATCAGCAGACTGATACGGGAGAAGGTACAGCTAGGGTTCATCAGACCACAGCTCTCAGCTGATGAGCATAAAAGAGAGAAGAGAGAAGGTACAGGAAAAGGGACAAAGAAAACCTTTATCCGGACTTTATCCGAACAGCAAAACCTTTTTTTTCCCCTTTGCCTGCAAACTAGAAAGTCACCTTTTCTAAACATCTGGAATCAAAACCTTTTGGTTTCTTCTTCTTGCGGGTCTCCCTAATCCTATAAACCCTTTCATACAACCTCAGTTTCACAATTCAATTCCTTGCATTGTGCCTCTTCTCTCCAAACTCCTCAGGAGCTAAAAAATCTCATGAACTGACCTCATGTTGTTCTGACCATACAGTTGCTCCCCACTACGGGAGACATTCTTCATACTCCCTTATTTCAAAGCTCACTGACAACACTCGTTTGCTGTTCAGCCCTGTTACTGCATTTCTCCATGTAAAAACAAGACTCACTCCTAGAAGGTCAGGAGACTCCACACTCCCCTCTCAGATGACAACATGCTCTAACCTTGGAGACCAGCTACAACTCCTAGGCAAAGTGAGAAGCTTGCAGTACTTTTCTCTGGCACAAGCCATTTGCATCTCTGACCTTGCCTTCTCCCTTCAAAGCATACAATAAAATCTAGAAAGCAGCAAGTGGATGATCCTCTTTAAATGTGATGTTTGAGCTACTGGAGAATACTCTGGACCAGAACCACAAGAAAGCCATCATCACAATCCCCATCAAACTTCTAGACATCTACATCTTCAACATCTAAAAATTTTGCTCAGGGCTGACTTTTCTAATATCTAAACCTTATTAAGCCACAGGTATGTCCTCTGCACAGCAGTCCTATCCAAAAGACATCCAGAACACCCAGACAAGGACACCATAGTGCAGCACAGAGACATGGATGCTACTTTCATGCAGCTGGAAGAACAGGTGGTAGCAGTGACTCTGCTTCCTACAGCAGCACAGGAGCAGAGGCGAATGCACATAAAGGGACAGATTTGAGGAAACATGTGAGCAGAGCCCCCATCCCAGCCCTCAGTGTGGTGGCTATGGCATCCTCCTCTACTCAGGGAGGCAGCAGGGTAGAGTATACCTGGAGATGCAGTAGGCAGAGTACCTGGAGCCAGGTATCCTGTGCCTCTGTTGAGTGATCTAACCTCTATAATATTGCTAGGGAACACCCACCACAGCCTTTTAGGTTATGTTGGGATTAGGAGCTATCACTTCTTGGCTTTGTGAGCAAAAGAAAGACCAACAGTTCAATTCCCTCCTTGCCCATACTCACCAAATTTCAGACAAGACCTTGAGGAGAACCCCAGATATGAGCAGACACCAGCTTGTCTGAACACTGTAGACACCCTAGGCACAGTATAAAAAACACTTAAAGAATGGAACTGAAGTGTAACAAAACTACTTTGGAAGGGAAAATGCCACTGAAACGCTGCACAATCTCCTTCAGGCTGCTGCTGCCTGCTGCATGGACCTTGCTTCTCTCACATCTCTCCTTACCCCTGTCTGAACTTTCACTCCAGGGACACTGTGTTTCTGCAGGTCTGGCCAGAGGGACAACCTCCACAGGTCTTCAGACTCCTTTCATTTGAAAAGCCTAACTCCTTTCTTCCCTGCCTCTATATTCTCCCTCCTCCTGTGCTGTTACCTAGCAGGTAACATTGCTATTTTATTACTTGTGGTAGCTCCAGGTAGTGTCTTCAGATAAAGAACCTCTGAAAGCCCATGGACAGAATAATCGTATGCTGCACTATACAATTAACTAGCTGAGAACAGCTAAATTAAACATTATGTTTATATGTACTGTGTTCTATTTATAAACAATTTTAATTGTATTGTTTTATCCTTGTGTGAAGGACTTCATAGTACATGAAGATGGATGGATGGATGGATGTGAAGATGTACATATATGAAGGAAATAAGCCTTTTTAGCCTGTATAAATACTTTCCTTTTAGCGTAATGGTAGTGACATTGAAACAAAACCAATGTACCATGTAACCATTATGTATTTCACAGTACTACAAAATGAGGGACAGAGTTTTCAAATCTGCACACCAAATTGTCAAAGTGGGGTAAGCATAGGGGAACTGTGAGTGCAAGCAGTTTCCTCCTCTGGATTTGTAGCTGAATGATTTCCATCAGCAGCTGAGATACGTGATTGAGAATACAGCCTTAAATGCAGAAGGCAAGACAAACTGTGCATTAAGTGGGAGGGCTGGAAGTAAATCACCCAAGACCAACTGGAAGTAGGACGATCATATCTGATCTCCTTCCAGAATTCCAGTTTTCTCTCTAGTTCCACAGATTTTGACTTAAGGAAGCAATAACATAATAATAAATGTTAATAAGGTGATGAACCAGATCTAAGTTGTACACTCTCCCATAAATTCCACACTCCCCACCCCTACCCCCATCCCCTAAAGAAAATCTAATTTTTTATGTAACGCATCCAAATATTTCTCACATGAAGAGTCATTACATTCTCACATTAATATTTTTAATCTGTTTTGGGCATGTTGTATATATGCATAATGAGGTTACACCACCAATTCTATAAATTGCATGATTAAGAAAAAATGGATAAACACATTCTATTATGATGGATGGATTCTAACATTCCTAAGGAAGCTTCTCAGACCTTTCAACTTCATAAAACATTTCTTTAAAAACTCCTTCCCATTAAGACATTCAGAATTTTTCTTAGAAAGAACCTAACAACAAAAAATAAGAAATATTACTGTAAAAATACATGGCCCCTCACAATGATCTCAGTAAACAGAAAAATGGATCTGACAGAATTTTCTGCCAAATGTTTTAAAAAAATTAAGCCTACCAGCTACGCTCATTATCCACAAGTTCTTCAATTCAGTAGAACGCTACCTACTGCATTCAGGATACTGAAGCATTAGACTCTAAACTGAAATCTAAATCTGCTAAGAATCATGACATCTTTCTCTTGTCCATAGAAAAAAAAAAACCCTGATATCAGCATCCTAAGGACAAAACTACCACCTTGTATTTTATGTGAAATGTACATACTTTATGTCTGCTTTTTCTTTCCTGAAAGGCCTGTCCAAAACAAGGAAGAAGAACAATTTTTCTAGTGCTTAAAACCAATAATGGACATTTGATTAGTCTTATTAAAAAACAAGATACCACACAATACTGAACCATATTTTTGTTGTTTTCTCTTCAATCCTCCAGCCGTTTGCTTTACCCAGCACAAAACTTTAATCACAGCCTGTCATCTTCTATCAATATTCAATGTCACTGTTTTATACTTAAATTATCTCCACTGGAAACACAAAATGATAGACTGCTGCAGCTGATGGTTTTCACTTTGATTCTTAATGCAAGGTGGATGTAGGAATGGGACCGACATGTTGAATGCAGAAAATTAAGTAATTTACAAGGGAAGAAGGCAGGCATCTTGTCATAAGAATTTACTGCACAATTTTGTCCCCACACTTATTGTAGAGTTTATTTTTACTATATGACCTAATCTACAATGTAAAAATCTACTACCTGCTTTCAAGGCTATTTATTCCTGTTTAAAAAAAAGGAATAGAGTAATGGCCCTCTGCCCCTACCTCCACTGAAACATCTATTATAAGTAATCTATTCTAAGAGTAAAAAACTTAACTCTGATAGATGAGGAGAAAGCTACCGGGGAATTCTTCTTATGAAGCAGTCCACATAAAGCCAGCTTTCCAACCCTTGTTTATCATTCACCTCATTCATAATTTGATAAAGCACCTTCAAGTTCGGTACTAACTCTGATAACTCAGTCTGCACTCTGCTTGCCTTTGGCTCCTACAATAACAACAAAGCCCCACAATGTCATTAAACTGTTGAGTTGGGGGGGGGGGGGGGAGGGGTGTGACTGGATGGGAATTCCCGGAATGAGATCTTTTTTCTGCACTACTTAATATTTGATCCCAAATCAGATTTAAAGGAGAGGTGTGAATTAAGCCCTGATTTTGGAAAGCATGCATCTCAGGAACTATCTATTCATCTAAGCCCTGCTCAAACAGCTGAGCTGCTGCACAAGCCTAAATACTTTCACGAGCTTGAACCCCACAAAGGATTCAACTTCTAGTAACTTCCACTGAAACTGAAGCAATTCAGCAGCTTTTAAAGTCACAATCAATTCTAATCCAACAAAATACATTTGTTTCCAAAAGTATGCCACGGGAAGAAAGCACGGGATTTGCAATGAGGCCACATTCTCAGCTGCCACAAATTCACACTGCTGCAATAGCAGCAATGGCTATTTATACCAAGAGAAGAATGCTTTCTTGTTGCAAAGCAATTAGAATAATGAGCCTGATCTCTTATTGTTTATTGCAATCTCTGACCACAAGTGTTAGGAAGCATATAGAAGGTATTTACAATTCTCCCATCATTTTCATTCACCTCTGTTCTCTGATATAAAATTCAACAGTTTATAATATATTCCCTGCTCTCAAAGAATAACAGTTTTAGACTTTCAGTGTCATGTGAATTTGGGAATGTGAACCATCCTGTGTACTACTGACTGAGCGGGAATTAGGCATACATAATGATAAAAACAACAGGGCAAAAAAAATGCCCTTTTAGGAGAGATACAATCGGGAGAGATGACATATTGTCATCATGTGGGAATTTACCTTGAAATTCAACCTTTGTAACCAGGAAGACACACCTGGAAAAAGGAAAGCGCTGGCCAAGTACTGATGTCAATAGCCGTGTGCTTACGGAATTCCTCTGAAACATCCAAGGGCACGATATGACCCACTGTAGCCGCAGGGTCAAATGAGGTCAGGAGCCAAATCCCGCTTTAGCTCAAGAAGAGCAAGAGGGAAAGGGCAGGGTCTACAGATCCTTCCTGGTTGGGCGCTGTCAGCTACCACGAACCCTGCGCTGCGAACTTTACCACAAACTTTAAATTGCCAGGACCTGTGTGCCTTCCCAGATGGGCAGAGTACACTCCCAGTAGTAAGTACACTAAGTAATAAATGCTTCCAAATGCTAGTGGGAAAGACTGTCCCAGTGGCATGCAAGATAGAGCTATCCAACATCTTCATACTCATGCTATACAGGTGGTGATATTTTAGTTATTTTCTACTTGTTTAATTATCATGATGCTTTTATCTAATTGGCCAGTCAGGACTTTGTGGAAAGTATCATCCAGAGGACGGGAGTATTTAGCGGCACTGCCAGACAGCAGGCAGACGACATCAGACATCTATCCTCATCTTCTTTGATTGCTCTATACCCATTACTACTGTTGATAGCAATCCTGCTCAAGAGAGATGACAAAACTTCTGAGAAATGCACAAATGGTTTCATGTCTTGTTTTCAGGGACGCACTCAGAAACAGCAGCAGTAGGAAAATACACATCTACCTCTGAACAATTTTCTTGCCAAGTGCAGAAGGGATCAAGTCTTTCTCATTATGTAAATTCACCTACACACAGACAACAAGGGGACCTGCTAAGAGAGCAAAAGCTTAATGCTGTGGACACAGAGGTGACAGCTTTGCACATCCCTCCCCCTCCTCACATAGTCATATCTCCACAACTAAGGTAGGTGAAGGTTTGCATTACATCAGCTTACGGGGAAGGCAACAGCAGGGCAGAGCTGGGCAAGGCCCAGCGATGCTGGTGGCCAAAGAGAAGCACTTTGCATGATGCACTCACCTTATCCTCAGTGAAAATAAAAGGCTGGGAAAAGCCCCACAAAATTACTGGAAGCAGTCATCTGCTTAAGCTGATGTCATTTTACCAATTTTTCAAACTCAGTCCCTAGTTTCTAAAGTGCTTCTCACCTGACACTACACTTTTAGTAAACACCTACAAATAACTCTAGGACCTCCTGCTGCACCAATTTTCTCTGTTATCTGGATGGGACGATGAAACCACTGTCCTTTGGCTTGACAGAGTATCCAAAGGTAACTCCTCCCAGCTATAGCACACTGCAAATGCATTCTCACGTTGACAGTCTTGGAACTTATCTGCAAACATCCCCTGAAAATCCTAGGATGACGCCAGTGGCTGAACACTCTTTCTGAAGCACCATGGAGCTGTGAGACAGAACTATCTCCCAGCAAAAGAATTTTTGCATAGGAAATGGAAAACTATTAGAAGCAATCACCAAAGCTCATAGTATCAACCTTCCCTTCATTAATGCAAATAGATGTTAGCGTAGCTATCTATGAGAAAAACTGTGTAGGTTTCCAAATCAAAACCGATGTAACCTACTCTCAAGGAAGAAGAAGCAGCATGACGGCTGTCAGTCATGTTAGACATTCACTGTTAACAAAATGGGATCCTCTCTGCATCGACAATAACAAACCAAAAAATTGAGGAATACGAATTTCAAACTCTTAATAAAATTCATGTAGTTCAATCAAATCGAAAAAGATGAGAACACAAGGAAAAGCACAAGTGATTGAAAAAAAAACATAAGGAAAACATTGTTTCTGCCCCAAAACAGGGAAATCTCAGCACACTAAAGCAGCAAAGTGATGTAGAATTACTTATTCTTGATGAGGCAAGAGTCTGCAGTGGAGAGGACTACTGTGACGTTAATGAGTTTCAGTGAAGTGTTGAACTTTAGCTTTTCAGGCGTGACTGACCAGCACCGGAACAATGCAGCGTAAGAAAAAGGCATACACAATAAGAAAAGTTCCTAACAAAATCAGAATTACTAAACAGCTAGAGAAGCTATGAACTTTCACCACATTTTCTTTTTAAGCAAGGGCAATACTTTCTGTTTTTAGAAGGGGAGACTCAGCCTTGCCCTCTGATGATTTTTGCTATGCTGAGTATAAAGTGAATGGAAGACAAAGACCCTGGAGGCAAGCGGGGCAGGCAGGCAAGCTTGTCCGTGAATAAGCTGCAAAATCCCCTGTCACCTT
Source organism: Falco naumanni (assembly GCF_017639655.2). Classification (NCBI taxonomy): domain Eukaryota; kingdom Metazoa; phylum Chordata; class Aves; order Falconiformes; family Falconidae; genus Falco; species Falco naumanni. The sequence goes on from NC_054059.1 coordinate 76,643,573, forward strand.
GCCTTTGCCAATGCTGCACACTAACTACTGAACTTAATTCAGTAACTTCGAAAAAGCCCTAGCCTAGACAAAACCTGAATTAATGTGGACAGAGAGCTACTAAAGGCTGAGTGACCATGTACTTTGCTTTTTCTAAAGCTTTAAGAGATAGTGGAAATTGGCCCAAAATGTGACCTTTTTTTTTTCCTAAGCAGATCTAGTTTCAATGCTGAGATTAAATCTAACATTTTTAAATCTAAAAAGAACAGAGCTTTCCCCTACTTCTCATAAAACAGTACAGTCATGTGCCACAGTTCCCCCACCTCCCAATTAAAAAGGAAAAAAAAGAAATCAATATTTGTGATCCAGCATCCCTGAACAGGCAAAATGCCAAGAAAAGAAAAAAAAGACAACAACAGCAACTGCTAAGCCTGTAATTCTTGTGCCCTTCTTCACTTTTTATCTTCTCACATAGAAGCCAAACAGTCATTAAAAAAACGCTCAGGGCACAACATATACCAAATATACATCGGTGCAACAGTAACTCTACTAGGACTTAAACCAAAATTTACTTTTCCACTTTAAGTCCCCTTCCCAGAGACACCTGCTGGACACAAAATCCTCCCCATCACATCCCTCCCTTTCTGCAAAAACCTCCCTCCACAGCTTCAGCCAACAGATGGTCCCTCAGGAATTAAGACACAGTCCTCCTCCCCTTGCAGCAAGCACTCGTTGTATCACTGCAGACCCAGAAGATCCTTGCTATGTCACATATGGGTTCCAACAATGCAACTGTCTCCTACCTTGTGGAGGCCACAGACAGAAGAAGAAATAAGGGAGTTTTTTGTTTGTTTTTATATTTCTTCTCTTGGTGGAAGAAACAGATTGCATTCTTTGCCCTCCATTTTTACTGCTCATTGAACATGCATTTCATCTATAGATGGGTATAAATATTAGTTCTGCCAGAGCTGACAGACACAGGTTGCAGGATGGGAAGCAGAAGCTGCACCCTGGCACAAGCCACGAGTTTGTCTGTCAGAGGATCTCCACTAGCACATGGCACCAGATCACCCTGAGGATGAAATGTGCATTACACTGCAGAGGAATGATTACAAATTCTAATCTGCTGCACTTCCAGAGTTGATTTCAATTTCCATCCCCTGTGGGCATTAGCTACACTTCCCACATCCAGAAATGTAAGGAACAGCAAAGATTCTCCTCTTTCCTCCAGACCCAGTTAATCTAGGCTAGTCCATCTCCATTAAGCAATACCATCAAATTTCTTGTGAGATTATTTAAATTTAAATTTACTAAGAGCTTCCAAGATACAATACTCTTTCAGGACATTGCAAACATTTTCAAATACAACACAAATGACTGTGAAGACAATAAGAACATTTAATGAGAACCTGTATCATGGTCATGCAAGTCTAAGTTACCTTGAAAAAAAACACCTGCTGTGTTTAAAAGCTGAGAACATATTCTTGTAAATCAAGTGCTTTCTCATATTCTTACTATCCAGCTTCCCCACCCCCCCCACCCCCCCGCCCCATAATATACAGAGAGGAGGCACATAAAAACAGGTGTGCTAAGGAATAAAGTTGGAAACAAAAGAAAGAAGATAAGAATAAAATTTACAAAGTGGAAATGAGACAAGTGGAATGAAAGGAGACAGAGAAGCCACAAAAAGGAAAGACCAAGAGGAGAATCAAAAAGCCCTCTCTCTTTCAAGACAGAGCAATTAAAGAACAGCAAACAAGAAAGCAGGCAAACATTTAAAGCAGAGGGGGAAAAAAAGAAATAGAGTAAGAAAGGATACTTAAGTTTTTCCTTTTTGTTAATTGGATGCACCATTGTGAAAATTAAGTTTCCAAAACTATTGAAAAAAGAGGATGTATCTCTCAAATAAGGCTGGGCCAACACAGCAACCAAAAACCCAAATTCACCTGTAATTTATTAACTACCACACTTAATATTTCGCTTTTCATTACTCACAGGTCCCTTTATTCATGAATATTTTGGGCAAATAAACCTCCCTCACTACAATAATACTAAAACAAAAGATCAGTGGGATCTTGCCAATTTTTCTCTCCCCTACAAAAATCTATTTAAAATGCTGGGTTTGTTCACAAGTTCCTATGTTCTTGTTACCAGTTATACAGCTGAAGTGATAATCCTTGAATTCATGATATCATCACCTTTCCACAGCAAAGTAAGTGCTATGACATCAGTTGATGTTTTCAGGCTAGAAAAGAATATCAGGAAAACGTGAGCCTTTAAGAAACAATAACGCTAGTTTTATGGCATTGCCTCTCATGTAAACTGAAGAATAAGACAACTGAAACAAAGCGAATGTGTTGCTCACAACAGGGCGAACTGATTCTCCAAAGTGAAGTGTTTGATCATCTCCGTATGGGTTTGGTGACACTGCAATCCTTTTTCAAGACTACTGAAACCAGAGAAGTTTTTGTTGGCGATGCTGGTTAAAGGTTTTATGGGAACCCATCAGCATGACAAAACCTCACAGTATGTTCAGAAGGGACTGTTTTACTCTAAAGAGCAGCAAACCATGGTTAAGGCAGAACACCTTCAGATGTCCCAGAAGCGTGCAAAAATTTCTTCCAGTTTTGCAAATCTTGCAAGTTATTTACCATATCCACTTCCAGTAGCATCAACTTCTAATTGTGTTCTCCGTTTTCAGTATTTAAGATAATCACACCAGACTTAGTCCTGTGGCCCTTTGTTGCAAGGGCAGGCAACACAAGTGATTTCACTGCCACCCAACAGCACTCTTCCAGAGAGGTAAGGGTCACCCATAAGGAACAGCTTGAAGTCACAGGCAAACAACACACTTTGGGAAACGACCCCTATATAACTGATGTTGTATCAAAAAAAAAAAAAAAGAAGTATCCCATACAGACAGGAACAGCAGAGAAGCCATAACGAGATGAGACAGCGAGCTATGCACCCGCAAGGACACTCAGCCTTTTTGCTTGTGCTCCAAGAGCATCTTAGACCAGCTTTGAGACCATCAGCAGTATGAAACACTGTCCCTTCAGTGTGCTGTGCTATTCAGAGCATTCATACCCAGCTCTGCTCCCAGAAACATTGCTGAAACTTAGTAAGTTTTAAAGGAGACTTAGTACGTAAGCTAACAGGATGAATAATAAGGGAAGAGAGTAACTATTTTAACTGTTCATTGTCATGAGAACTGAAATGTGATGTGACGGCAATTAATCCTGACTTGTCCTCTTATGGCATGGGACCCTCAGGACATCAGACATCTTCTCTGAAGGGATGGAGCTCAGTGAAGATCACATCTTCAAACGCATTAAAAACACTGCCTGCCTGAGAGAACCACAAGTTTCTGATACAGAATGCATGCATGGCCTAGCAGACGGAGCAACTAGGTTGCAGCCACATTTGTTCTGAGCTAGCTGAGTGACATTTGATTGAAAAGCTTAAAAAAAAATAAATCAGAGGTGTATGAGATCAGGTAAAGCACACCCTGAGCTCAACTTCTGCTTCTTCAGTAAATGCAAGTTGTCCTAATCACACACAATTCCCTTCACCTCAGTGAATGAGGAGCAGCGCAGATGAGCATACCTTACTTAGCAAGAGCAAGGCTCCACTACATTTCCTGTACTGCGTGTCCGTGAGTCATAAAAAGCCACCATTAAGATGAAAACAAACGCTGTTGAACAAAAAAGGAACCAAGACAAACAGCGAAAGAGAGTCGATTAAAAGAAGAAAGATTTTACGTACATTTGCCCAGTTACCAGGTGCTGAATCACGCAACAACAGTAAAGCACAGTCATTGCAATATCGCATCTTACTAGCAGGTGTATTTATTTGTTTTCCCATTCTTGCAGAAAAGCAGAGAAAATAGCTCAATAAAACACCTCTGTGTAATTGTCACCAGTTATTCTTTAACAATATTATTCCCCCAAAATAATTTCATGATTCTTATCTGGGAATTAGAAAAAGCCACTAAAAAGCCCCGTTTTTGTGATGAATGGAAGTCACGGCATAATCTTTCGAGGCCTGGAGAACAGTACAATCACATTAAATTCCCTCAGCTCAAGAAATGTCTGTCATCTTTACCTCGGCTGGTACAAAAAAATTGTTTCCATCCTGAGGCAGTTATGATAAGGGATTTAGAAGCCATCACCATGTGGGCCATGAGATACAAAGGAATGCACCGCCGCATATAAAGTGTCTGCTGCTCACAATTTCAGAGCTAATGTTCTCACAGCTGCGTATGACTTAGACCAGCTGGGAAGAAAAAAGGGACTAAATGAGTCACTAGAAAGATCTAATATTTTGTCTAACCTGCATTTAACACTCCTGCAGCAGAACTGTTGGTAAGCAAAATAAGATCAGATCATTATCCAGCAAGGGACAGGGGCTGTGTGCTCTCTTGGAAGCGCACTAGAACACACACAGTCTTGGGGGGAGGTAGGCAAAGATGGTATTTCAGTCCTATCTGTGCACTCCTAAGATACTACCAGCAGCTGAAATGACCCTCAGTGCAACCGAGGCAGGTCACAGGTCACACAAAATTACTGCAGGCCATCTGGTACTCCCAGGCATGTCTGCGCTGCTGTGTATACGAGAGGGAAAAGCTTTTTGGAAAGCCTTACTCAGCAGCCTTAGCACAGCCCTCCTCCAGGCTTTCAACACCATGACGTGCAGAACACCAGCAGCCCGAGGTGGAACCTTACCCTTACAGAAGGTAAGGGTCTGTAGATGGCCACAGAGGGGCTTTGTCATTAAAACGCTTGATATTTGCAAGCTTGTACTTGCAGGTTTGGACAACTTGCAGGTTTTGTTGCTCCTCAACAGCATGGCATCGGACTCCAGGCAGGACTTTGGGTGGACGCAGGAGGCTAAAAAGCTCCAGTTGGATACAGGGACCCAACCTCGCTGCAGAAAATCATTTCAGTCTCAAGAAACACTTAAATGCCTCGTTGTTTAATTAGCAATAAAGGCAGCTCCTTCTGCGGTTTCTGCTGCCTCAGGGTTCAATTCTCCATGACAGGTCTGGCCCTCACACACCCTGAGTACATGCAGAAGGATGAACGATGGTCCCAGGATCTTTGGTTTCTCCTGATGTTTCATTTGCTCTCTGCCTTCCTCCCCCTTAAGATGTATTTTTGCTTCTAAGATGCTCCTTCATTAAATATCATATCTATCATTAATTGGTCAAGCTATGGTTCAGGCATAACTTTCACATTAACATGTAACGCCACTCAGGAAATACGTGGTAAGCCAAAACCCCTAGTTCTTAGGGCAAATGTCAAATCATTCCCAGCACACAAAATGAAATCTGAAGATAACGCTCTCTTCTAACAATTCTGCCACATTTACTCCATCTGCTTAGGAGTGCAAACTTTCACAGATGATCAGTTTCTAATAAGTTTCACAAGGGCCATGTATCCCAAATATGCTTCTACGGATATCTAGCAGATGGATGCTTGAAAAATAAAAGCATTGTTATTTCATCCTAAATCTCATAAAGCTGATTTGCACCATTAATTTAACCTTAGTTTTCTTTGGTATAAAGGAGTATTTAAAAAAAAAGTACAGAAAGGAAAGTATAAAAAAAATGTTGTTCTTATTTTAAAATAAAATGGCTTATTTCCTTCTACTACTACAAGAACAGCACAGCAGTGTTTCCAAAGGCAAGACTGAGCTAAAAAGCCTTTGGCTGCATGTTTCAGTGATGTAATCAAATTCCTGATTTTGCAAAGCATTTTATAAGGTAATTGTATTTACTGTGGAACATTTACTAGCTTCTGCCAGGGCAGTGGTCTGAAAGATAATTATTTTTTTTAATTTTACCTTGTTCCACACTCTTGTTTTCATTTCTTCAGCTACCAAATACAGTGCTCAGACAGATCAATCTTTCCATGCACACGCATTCTCACAGCTCCCTCTGCAACAGAAGGGAAATAGACTGAAGCAAGGACAGAGATATAAGGAGATGCAGGGAACACATAAATTGTGACAGACACAATTGCGCAGGTCACATGACTTTCATTGAGATATGTAAGAACTAGCAAAAAACTCAGATTATGATGATTTTTCATGCAGAAATACATATAAACGGTTTTCTGCTCGTTTCAAAAGAGACTATTTCTTTGGTTTCTTCAAAAACAAGTGCATATTTACAAACCACAGTTTAGACTTGGATTCTCACATCTAAGTACCTAAATAAAAGTAACATGGTACTCTCCACTGATTTTAAAGGTGTTTATTGATACTCCACATTTTGCAAAATCCAGCTGCTTTTATTTAAGCATTGATTTAGGAGACAGCATTTAAGCACAAAATCCCAACCCAAATCTTCTGCTCTTATGGCTTTATAGCTCTCTTTTCCAGGCTAAATTCATGACCCTCAACCATTTACATGACTTAAGCTCATTTATGACAGAACTTGGTGGTTCTTAGAGTTAAATTGTCGAAGCCTGCTTTAGTCGCAGTAATGATACAAAGCCCCAGCAGATCCCTCCCTTGGAATGGAAAGAAGTGGGATGAAGAAATACACTTTCTGTTAAAGAACAAGGGTGTCACAAGAAGATGCTCAGCTGACTCTCAATGAGCTAGATCAGACAACTATACTAAACTTCTCTTCTTGAATGGCTCAAGTGATGAGCTGAATTTATCCGAGCAAAATTTCTTGCACTACAGCTATTCAGGCAGATGTCTTCACTGAACACAGTTTCATAATCCTAACTATAATCACTTTTGCACATCTCCTGTTTACTAACAAAATGTAAGTGATTTGCAAGGGCTACCATGGAAGACATGGCAATGGTGTTTACAGTCTCAAAAGAGCAGCTAGTAATTTAATATATAAACTCTAGGAGTGGCTTGATGTATATTGGTGACTGAAAAAGAGACAGGCTGAAGGGTTATTACATGTGCTATTTATTTATTCTTTTCTTGAAGGACACTGTCCTCAACAACTGTCAATCCCCTGCTCAGAAAACAAGCTATATTTTAAAAGGAAAAAACAATGTCACGTAATCTGTATACTTAATGGGTGGTTAGTCTTCTTTGGGGTGAAATTATCAGATACTGGACATATTTCCTGTTTTGTCAATGCATATTTTCCCTTTTTTTCTGTATGTACAAGGCTATAAGAGTACTGTTCTTAATCAAACAGATTAACATTTTATTATGCTACTTGAGAACAGACGCATTTTGTAGGGTGCAGTCAAAAGTTAAACAAAACAAAAAAAGGCACTCCAGTGAATAATATAGGTTCCCTCCCCCACCTCCAAAAAAGGAACAAAAAAAATTTAGAAGAAGGATATGTTCCAAACTTGTCTTAAGGGACTAAACAAAAGAGGAAAAAAAAAAAAGGGGGGGGGTGGGGGTGGGTGGGACACGACACGAAACAACTTTTTAATTTATAAAATTGATACTTTAACCTGAATCTTTATTAAAGCTGTTTTGGTCTGAGTTTTCTTCATTAATTCTCTTCTACTATAAAAGTGATCAAAAATTACATTTCTGACAGTTCTACCATATGTGAAGCTATATTTTACATTGAAGGGTTTTGAATCTAGGTTATTTCTATTTGAAACATTACCCACCAAAATTATTTTAACTTTAGAAGCTTATTTGAATTAATGCTGCACAGACTTGATCCTCTATTGTTTTCCAAGGCATCCAAAAAAAGTGCATCAATGAGCCAGATGTAAATTCTACCTCTGTCTACAATGTAAATATAAAACTTATTTTTTAAACTTTCCTTAGAGAGTCTTTCTTTAAGTTAGGATATATATCTATATTAAGGAGTAATCTGAGCATATATATGAAGACCCAAAAAAAGCGAAAAAGTCTGTCAAGTTACTTCTCTAAGAGGGGAGAGGAGGGAAAAAAAAAGCCTCTTGGGCTCTTACTTACTTTTTTTAATTACTGAAGCTGTAAAGCAGGTGTAGTTAATTACTTAAAGTCCAAAGAACCTTTAAAAAACAAGTATCTATAGCCACTTTATTAGCATAAATATAAAAAGATTTTAAAGCTGTAGTATCTTAGAGACTTCTTTCTGGTAAAATCACTAGAGATTTTCTCTACCCACCAACGTTAAAAGAAATTCTTAGTCCTTAATTACTTGGGATAAACTATTTTTAGAATAATACCATTTGCACATATTGAAAAACTGTCACTGGTTCAGGACTGAATCTTTCCTATCTGGTGTTCCTCAGGGGTTGGTACTGGCACTAGTGCTGTTTAATATCTTTGTCGGCAACATGGGCACTGGGATCGAGGGCACCCCCACTCAGCAAGTTTGCCGATGACACCAAGCTGTTGGGGTGGTTGGCACGCTGGAGGGAAGGGATCCCACATGGAGGGACCTTGACAGGCTTCAGAGGTGGGTCCATGTGAACCTAATGAACTTCAACAAGGCCAGGTACAAAGTCCTGCATGTGGGTGGGGGCAATCCCGAGCACAAATACAGGCTGGGCAGAGAATGGATTGAGAGCAGCCCTGGGGAGAAAGGCTTGGGGGTGCTGGTTGATGAGAAGCTCAACACGGCCCAGCAAGGTGGGCCTGCAGCCCAGAAAGCTGACCGTGTGCTGGGCTGCATCAAAGATGCGTGGCCGGCAGGTCGAGGGAGGTGATTCTCCCCCTCTGCTCCGCTCTCATGGGACCCCACCTGGAGCACTGCATCCAGCTCTGGGGCCCCCAGCATGAGAAGGACATGGACCTGCTGGAGGGGGTCCAGAGGAGGGCCACGAAGATGATCAGAGGGCTGGAATGCCTCTCCTATGAGGGCAGGCTGAGAGACTTGGGGTTGTGCAGCCTGGAGAAGAGAAGGCTCTGGGGAGACCTTACAGCAGCCTGTCGGTACCTAACGGGCCCGGCCAGAAGGCTGGAGAGGGGCTTGTCACAAGGGCCTGTAGCGATAGGGCAAGGGGGAACGGCTTTCAGCTGAAAGAGGGTAGATTTATATTAGATACTAGGGATAAATTCTTCACTGTGAGGGTGGTGAGGCACTGGAACAGGCTGCCCAGGGATGGGGCATCCACAGCCCTGTTCAACCTGCTCTAGTGGAAGGTGCCTCTGCCCGTGGCAGAGGGGTTGAAACTGGATGATCTTTAAGATCCCTCCCAACCCAAAGCATTCTATGATTCTGTGATCCCCAGGCTTGGCCAGCACTGCAGTGGATTTTTTTGGGGAGTTTTTTTGTTGGGTTTATTTGGTGAGTTTTAGGGATTGTTGTTGTTGGGGGGTTGTTTGGGGGTTTTTTATTAATTCTTAAGGGCAGGAAGGAAAATATTGCAAGTTTGGCAACACTGCAATAGTCTGTTAGAGAAGCTGATGGCAAGCTCTGAAGTGCGTGTTAAGTGCACCAGTACAGTTGCAGCAATATACATGGACTTCATGTATCTGGGTCTTCAACATATGCTGGGAAGAACACTTACCTTAACAGCAAAAGTCTGAAGCCTGTAGCCTGGCTGCAGTGGAGAATCTAGACTGAAACAGGCCTATGTGGTACTGAGGAAAACCAACCCTTGCAGACAAAAGCAACAAATTATATTACAATATTCCACAACTCTTACATCTGCTATGGGAAGTTTGAAATGGTCAAATACTGTTCATAATAAAATGCTTCTAAAATACAAAGCAGTGCCAAAAAGAGGGTTTAACTTGTAATCCTCCCCCTGAAATGATACTCCCCACAGAAGCAGGTTGAATACCAGCAATTCAGCATGGAACTTTCTCCCACAAACAGCAGGAAGAGGGGAAAAAAAAGCTGCAAGCTCATTAACAACACCTATCAAAACACATAAAAATGTGTTGCAACTTAAGGTACTGATGCAGAAAAGTCCACGTAGACAACTCAAAAAGCACTAAAAAAGCATAAATAAAATGAACCAGAGCTGCAAATTCTGTGTGACAAATCCTCAGAAGCAGAAAAAAAACTATATAGATTCTCAAATTATTTAATACTTAAAGAGAAATTTACTTCCTTCTGGGAGCCTGGTATGTCAGTTAAATCCATACAGCCTAGAAACATCAATACATCTTGTTATACCTTATATTTTTTTTTTTAATAAAAAGCAGGGTTTTCAAAAAGACAACCCACAGAATATTCCTAAGACTTGTCTTACACTTATGGATTGGAGTATGTGGAATATAGATGTTATTAAGAGGAGGTCAGGCAGCACACAAGACACACAGCTCGATCTTCAAGGTTTGTTTTCATCATTTTTCAACCAGCTCTGAACTACTTTTAAATTTAAAGAGTTATGCAAAAGAAATACTTCTATATTTAACAGTATGACTGCGCAAATCTAAAGATCTACAACCCTCTCTTTATGAATACAACAAAACAAAAAAAAAAAAAGAGTGCAACAAGTTTATTAATTATACTTGATCACTCATAGAAATGGAAGTGGTGCTAATTTGTCAAGTTGTGTTTTATTAAGACACAAACTCCAATTACAGCCTACAAAAGCCTTTTCCAATGCAAATATTCTTGTGCAAGGCAAAGTCCACTAACATAGAAGATTCCATTACAACAGCACTGCAACATTTGCTAACTGTATTTCAAGGAGGAGCCTAAAATTTGAGAGTTGATCTAAAGCCCCCGTCACACAGCAAGAGAAGGAAATATAAACGCTAGCATTTGTTTACCAATTAAAAAAAAAAAAAAAAAAAGGCATACAAATAAGTAAATTCTGCATTAGGATTCAGTTCTTAAAATATCTCCATTATTGTCTTGGTTTCTATTTGCTTTCCACAATCCCCCAACATGGCGTTCTTTCAAAACTGTTATATAAGAGTCACTGGTTGTAGAAGATGCCCAGAATTTTGGTAAAGGATTCCTTGGCTCAGCTCAAAGCTGGGTTTTGCATAGGAACAGAGGGGTGATTTTTCAGCCAGCTCTCACATCCCCAGGGCTTCTGGGTGTTCAAAGAGCTCACCCCGCTGACCACAGCACCCGCAGGCGGTGCTGGAGATATGCACACCAACTGCACCCATGGTCCCTTTTCTCTGGCTGTACCACCACTGCTCCAGAGCAGTCTAGACAGCGCAGCCATTCTTGCTTTTACCTGCATCCATTGGCAGGCTGGTGGCAAAGCTGCTGAACACAGCCACAGACAGAGGTCTTCATAACAACACTTGTGGGCTTTTCCAGCTTTGAATTATTTTTTGGTATTATTCTAATGCAAGTTCCAAAACATTCCCTGACGCTTTTATGCCTATCAGTGCTGCGTTAAAAAGCATTTTTTAATTTTCAAAGGTTTCCATGGTTTCAAAAAAAAGGTTTCAAAGGTTACATCCTTACCTATGTAGCTTATCCTCCAGCATCTCCATGTACTTTTCAGCATTTTCTTTTACACTGGTCACTGCAAAATCGAAGTCAAAGTTAGACAATGGTGTAACTGTACAGTTTTGTATTTTCTGTTTAAACCAACTCATCTCTTACCCACAAATTTTACACATATCAATTAGAAATGAGAATTCCATTAATCTTTTCCACATTCAAATTACAGCGTGGGTGTTTTATCCCTTTTTTTTCCCTTAAAAGTCTATTGTATCTGTATTGCACTAATATAACCAGTAATTAATGCATTAACCTCTTGGTTGTGCCAGAAAAACTGTGAGACTAACAGAGGCACAGTTTATACCAGTTTCCTCCTGACAAAAAGGAGAAAAGAAAAAAAACCCAAGAAAAAGAAAAAAAGAAAATCCACACAGCTAGGTCCTCACCTTTACCTCAGGAGAAACAAGCAATTTGTCAGTCCATGCACAAAAGCCCTTTAAAATGTTATGAATTTTGTATCAAACTACTGATAGAACCAAAACACTACAGAATGGAAAGAACTACCATTCAAGATCATTATGTGATTTTTATTTTTTTTTGTGGTTTGGGTTTTTTATTTGTTTGTTTTTAAACTTGGGACCTAGATATTGCCTGCATATGAGTCCCTTCTTCACTTGGAAGAACCCCCCATAAACTACCTACCGTAACACGCAATAATAAAGCCATTCTTTTGGATGACCCTTGGTACTCCATCATGGGTACAAATGGGGGAAAAGGTAAATCCCCTTCCAGGAAAACAGAGACTTCTAAAGGATAACAATTTTCACATTATGATAACATTTTTTCCCCTCCCTAACAGATGCTTGCCAACCCCAAGTCTAGTAGGAGTGTAAATCAGTTGGTTACTTTTAAATTCTTAATTTGTTGTAAAACAATTAAATATATTTTGTATGAACATGCATTCTACATAGCATCACTGTTTTTACAGGCAAAGCTTGCTGCATGGATCAGGTACCCTATAAATTTACTCATCTTTCTCCCCCATCTTCCCTACAATACAATGCCTCCAAACACAGCTTACACATATCAAGTTCTTTGTGTATTTCTCACTTTCCCCTCTTATTTTTTGTAATTTTTTTCTTAATAAAGTAGAATGTCACACACTAAAGCCTAATCTGAAAACCTGGCATTAACAAAATCAGCTGTAGTAAAGCTGTGTTCATACACACATACGCAGGAGTTCACTAACGGCAACCCCTTAGGTAATGCCATTAGCAGCAAACATCAGGGTCAACCTAACATTGACTGTCTGCAGAAGGGGGTGTTCACCTGGTCACACAGCAGTCACACATCACTGAGGCAGTCCGCATCCCAATAGCAAATACAGGACACATTTTGCAAAGCTGGTTTACTTTTGTTTTTTTCTTTATTTTATGAGAGTTTGTCGAATTAGGAAAAAACCCAAAAACAAAACCAAACCACAACATCCCAAAAAACCTACCAAAAACAAACCAAACCCAAAACAAACCAAACAAACCAAATACACACCAAAACCCTAGTACTCTGGAAAGCACCACAATTTTGTCCATAACATCTTTAACCCAGGTTCAACATCAGACAGGTTCTGCAATACATCGCCTTGACCTACCAGGATTCTGGAAGATTATAGTGTACATAGAAAACTGCATTCATTTATACATTCACAGACCCATCTCACCATTAGAAGAGTGCTGGTGAATGTCACACAAAAGGTTATATAAGGATTTTTGCAATGGTACTGGAGAGTAAATAAGTTTCCTTAGCTTGTAGCAGTTCTATAACAACTGCAGGGCTCAGTCGAAGTTCTGTTTCCTTACCATGCTTTTATTCCTACGCTTCCTGCAGAACTGCAGAGCGCCTGCAAGTCTGCAAGTCCTCCTTTAATGACACACTACAGCTTTATATAAACTACCATCACTCTTTCCAAACTCCCTGTCCGTCAATCCCCAATGAACTGACCTGAGGTCCAGCGCATGCTTTGATAGCAGATAGCTTAAAGATGTATGGCTGCCGTACTTCCCCTTCTCTTGCCATTGCCATAATATCCTTCAACGTGAGCTGTTACAACTCAGGGGCTTATTCTTCCAGATAATAAAGTCAGCAGATATTATTAATTTTTGTAGAGGGATGAGGAAAGGTGGAGAATCTGTTTCACACTCACTTTGTTTCTAACCGATATAGTGACTTCTTATGTTACATGAAAGATAAACCTTGCTTTCAATTTCTCCTGCTGTGCTTGTCACTTTTTAATTGGGTATGATCTGATAGAGTAATTCACACTTTCACAGTTCAGTCCTGCCCCTACACACAATTTTGCAATGCCCTTGAAGCACACAGCTTAATACATCAGCATTATTCAATGACAAAAAGTAATGGACAAGAATAAACCACTAGTCAAAAGTAGGTCAGCAAAAAGCTAACACTCATTTGGAAATCACCTCACATCACTAAACCCTACTCTCTCCTGTCAAATGTTTTAACTACATTAAAAGAAATGCAAACTTTGCTGCTGAAAGAGAAAGCTCCCCAGACTAGCTTTGTCTTCTTTTGCATGTAATTGGAAGAGCTGTGACCTGGAGATTTTGCTGGAAGGAAAACACTGCTTTAAAACCTGATGGAGGTTACTTCCCTTGCAACAAACTGCAAGCAGCACTGCAACAACTACAATACTTTCAGCCTTTTAGATCATCCATTTGAAAGAGAAGACAAGCAACAAATTAGCAGATTTTTTTTTGTTCTAATTTAATGAATCTATTCACCGTCACTTCAAAGCAGAAAGATGCAAACAGGAAGCTCTGTGTGTCTTCAATCAAGCTAAGAAAGTACTAGATGACAGAGGGGGAAAAAAAAAGTAATGATAATTTATGAGATGCTTTTCTGCATAAACATGCCAAATGGTTTATTTTTACATTTAAGTGAATGCGATTGCTTTTTTCTTCAGTTCTCTGGGGATTTACATGCTTAGCTCATATTGGCCTTGAGGGGAGTTATTAAAATAAAGAAGTATAAATACTCACAGAAGATCAGACACCAGGGTATTTGCTAAGATTAAAAATAGACTTTTCTTGTGAAGCCTTAATTGAAGAAAAGTGATTCAGCATTTCTTTCTCTTATTTTATCATATATTTTTCTTCCTCCTTACAGCAGCAAACAAAGTCCAGATTAGAATCAGTCCTGGTCAGGCGGCACTGAAGGGCAGTCGTGAGCTCCTGTGCTGGCCTTTTAGATGTTACAGAGAATAAATCTGCCATTTTAGAAGCTGTATAAATATCTTCCAATAATTAAACGTATATAGCAGTCTTTTAAAATAATATCGTGTGTTCCTCTTCTGAAAGCAGCCCCACTGGTGTAATGCTTTCTATTACTTACAAATACTATGTGAGCCTGTAAATGAAGATGTATCATCATTTTTATTCTCCGGTCTTAATCCACACAAACTGAGCTTACGAAGACCTACAGACCACGACACATGCCTTGGATTCTATGATCAATATTTTCAAAAGCTTTCTAAAACTGAGTATCTGACCGGAGACACCTTGAACCCAGTGCCCACATGAAAGCGCCAGATGTGGATGCTTGGCACTTCAGGAGAACAAGTCTTCAAAACTGAAGCAGGTGTCTCAAAAAATTGGTAGCCAATATCACAGTAATTTTTAAGCGCTAGCCCACAGGTTGTAGATCTCTACCAGACAAGTAAGCCACAAAACGAGTTCCAGAAATACAAAGTCAAAAGTTAATTTTTTGCCTTCTGGTCTAAAAAGCAATTTCTTTATTTATTTATTTGTTTTGGGGTGGGGGTGAATACCGACACATCTTTTCACACAAAAATTAAAGGTTGGGACAGCCAATGACTGCTAGTAGATCTAGACCCAGCATGAAAAGAACTGCCAGACATTACCTGCCTGCACAACCAACCTGAAGCCTGTACAATTAGCCTCTCCGATCCATAAGCATTACACTCCTCCTCAAATACTTTATTAGTCAGACAAAGCAAAACTCCCACCGGTTTCAATGAGATTTTTGCCTGATTTAAGGATCTAGGATGAGGTTTGGCTCTTAAGAAGAATATGAAACCAGAAGTAACTGCACAGACGTGCATTGATCCACCCGGAGTAAACTCTGAGGACAGAATTAGGTGTGAACAAGGTTGACAGGTTGCTTGTCGTGTCACTATTCTATTTTTTAAATGTAGAAATTATTATTAAGGCTAAGAGAAAAGTGAAAGCAGAACGTGATCAGTTGAAAGTATCTGATCTTTTCTGTCACGGAAGATGTGCTGCATTAATGTGTGAAGTTGGGGTCTGAAAAACTGCAGAATGTCTTCGATATAATTAAAGGTTAACTTGAAAAGCCAGTCAAACTTCAGAGATGACACCTCAGCTGCCCAACTACATGTCAAGATGATTTATCAAGCCCGAGTAACAAGATTTTGGATTACAGAATGGCAAGGAATTCTGCATCTTGCAGACAGGCAGGGGAAAAACCCAAAGAACAAGCTCTGCTTAAAGAACAACAGCCTCTCCCTAGAGCATTATTGCCAGGGAACTCAAGCAGAAAGAAAAGGAAAGGCCAGGATTAAAGAGAGGAAAACAGGTGCCTTGATAGAGACGTGTGAATACTCAAAAAAAGCTCACACTCTGGGTGAGGTCAATCAACCAAATTCTATGCTGGTTCACTGACTGTCTTCTCGTAATGAAGTAAATCCTGACATACATAGTTACTCCCTATCTCTTCCAGCAGTTGTGGTTTGTCCTAAAGGAACGTGCTAATCCTAAATATCACTGCAGAATAACACAAAATGAGCCTGAGTAAATTACTGCCACCAGAGATGAGGTCGCCAAAATTTAGAAGTCTAAATAGATTGGCTATTCCTTGAATAGGAAGTTTACATGAAGGTGAACTGGAAAAAAAAAATTGGTACTGAACATCTATGAAATTAAAGCCACGCATTTAAAGACATAACTCAATCTTACTTGATGGAGTTGAAGACATTATTTGGCTAAGTGGGGATGATTCCATAACTCAACCACAAGATTTTTTTTTCTTCCTTCTGAAAACAGCTGGCCTGGCAACCAGGGTAGTGTCCTGTCACACAAATGCAAAGCTGTGCTTTACAGTGACATGCCACCAGCACATTCAAACACAGCAGTTCTGCTGGCACTGAGCTGTGTGAATGAAGCAGGGCTGCTAGACAGCCTTAATCCCTCTGGATAGAAGAGAGTCTGCAGCAACTGTTGGGTGATTTGGGAATGTTGAGCTTATCATAATTCCATCCCACAAGAGGACAGGGGGCTTTCAGGGATCTATTGCCAAATGCCACTCCACTGCTTTCACAGCTCTCAGAGGGATGCAGTACGTTGCATCTTGTCCATACGAGGATTTCCGCCATCAGCTTCAGTTGCCTCTCCAGTGCTAGATGGTCAGGTCCTCTGATATATATGAACAACCAATTAAAGGTTCTAGCTTGAGCATCACTGTCTTAAAATACTTTGCCCACTTGTACACTTAAAATATTATATTATACTGCTACTTCATACTCTCAGTCTCTGTAAAAATATACGAAGAGTAATGAAGAAATACAAAACTGGCAGAACACAGGACAGAAGAGCATTTTCCCACTCATGCTGCACTGAAACAGGAAAAGAGGAAAAGTACAGAGTGAACAATTCAGCTTCCTCAGGAAGTTCCCTTTGGGGTTGCTGATACAGAAGGACTACTGTTAACTTTCTTTCCAACACATGGGTACACCCTGAACAGGAGGAAGGGTTCAGTCTAACCTCTAGACATGCTGGGAGTGGGTGGGCACTGCAATACCCAAGACAATCAGCTTCCTCTCTTTAGGAGACCCCAGAAAGGCCAAGTACCAGTTCATTTGGAGAGACAGCAGCGTTTTGCACATAGCAAATCAGACAAAGAACATGCTCCATCTGCTTGTTTCTCTGCCTACAAGGCTCTCAACATATTTACAGCTGGCTTAATTTGTAGGCCTTGTTACAACAATGAATTTGAGCCTGCAATGAGTCAAGTGATATCTTGCCTTTGACATAAAAAAATACAGCTAAAAATACATACTGTATAGAAATTACTGATTTTAACAGAAAAGCCACTTGCTGCCCTCAAGTTAGATGTCAGGGCAGATATAAGGTATAGAAAGTCTCAGCATGAACAGTTTGGCAAAGAAATAAAAACCAGAAAACTAGACTTATAAAGGGAAATGACAGGAGGTGCCAGCAGCTCTGCCTGTAACAACTTACAATTCTGCCTCTCTGGGCATGGCATAAAAGGTTTGCAGAGCATAAGGGGGAGGGATGGGGAGAAACGGCCCCACATAAAAAGGCCCATTTGAGAAACAGACATTCCCAGAATCTACCTCCTGAACCTTCTTCATTGTATGTGGTATAATTCATCCAAAGAGACAGGTGACCCTTCGAGCTCTGTGATGATTAAATTGCCAAAATTGAAGAGAATTACCGTACTTTCACAGGGTTGCTACGCTTCTTTCAGATTTCTGTAAAATCTGGCGAGCCTGACACACGGTAGTTCCTCCTGTGCTATATGTGGGACACAGCAGGGGGAAGGAGGCAAATTACTTGCTAAATACTTTCAGCAAATAATCTACCTTTAAAAAACAAACAAAAAAAAAAACCCTCAGCTAAAATTATACACATTTTTTTATTATGCAGTATCAAAAAAAGCAGGCTGTTTCTAAATTAAAGGGGCAGTAGGCGAAGTGTCGGCCCAGCAGTGACCAGGGCACTGAAGTTACATGGCAACAGACCTGCCCCGAACCTTTAAGAGGCTCTATAAAGTGTAGGGAGGATTATAAAGGGAGTAGCGCAAGACCACCCATCTATCCAGCCCCAGGTCTGGGAGCAGCCTCCAAGCCTTCCAACTTAAACTTCTCTCCTGCACATGCCACCTCCACAGTAACCACAGGCCAGGTGCAGAACCCCCATCACAGGTTTGGTTACTTTTCCACAGATGATTCAAAAGCTACATATGTTTGGGGTGCACCAAACAGAGCTTTAAATCGGCTGCAGACCTGGAGAAAAACATTCCTGCTTCTTCAGACGCTTGGTACCTACCGGATGGCAATATTCTCACTGCAGGGAACTCTTTAACTCCAACCCAAAGCATCTCTCTGTTTTACACTGCTGACATCAATAAGCCAGCTTCCCCCAGAAAGGTTTTCTTCATTACAGACGGGTTTTACTTTATTTAGAATGAGTTAAGATGTGGAACCATGCACAGCTGTTAGCTCCAGAGTGACTGTATAGCGTCACTTCTGGAAGGATGCTGGAGATACACACTGAGAACATCCTCGGGGGAGAGGCCCCTGAACTCTCCTACAGGCAAGGCGAGGCTTGTTTTACTCTCCCACCCCATCCCATGGATAGGACCCTCCTGTTTTGCAAGCTTCTCTGCAGCCACCCAAGTCACTGTTTACACAGAACAATACACAGTAATTTATAATTTATCAATGCACCTTAGCATTGAAAACATCAGACCCATTCCAAAAAAACACGTGGAAAGTTTCCTTCACTTTCATTCCCATTTCTCTTCCATTCTTCCTTGAGCAACTAGGGATAAATGAAGGGGAAGGCTTACATTTTTCTTCGTGTGTTCTCTTGCCTGGTTTTCCTCTCTGCCTGTTTGCAACCTATTACTTCAATCCTCTGCTAACCATCTGTTCAGAACCCGCCCCCTCCCTCCCCCAAAAAAAACCAACCCAAAACTTTTCTTTTTTCTCATTTCTTCTCTCAAAGCAACGCCTGAACATCAAGGAGAGCCATGCATCCAGCTTGCCCTCTGTGGATTGTCAGCAGTCACAAGAGATCATCTGGAAACCATTACACAAGCTAACAAGGCAACCAGACTCAACATGTGCATGGGCACCAAAAGAGTTCAAACTGGTTACTGAACTTGCCACAAGTTTTTCCTGAAAGTAAGATTTATTTTAACACTGTTAGATTAAACAAAAAGACCAGAATGAGCCATTTATATAGCTATCCAAGGCAAACAACAGAGAACAATCAGCCTTTATAGAGCGGGTAAGCTCCATGACAATCACTGACAACACCTAATACCTGTGTTATGAAAAGGAGGAACAGTTCAAACTTTTTTTTGTCTGAGGAGACAAACAGTAAGACAAGTAAAATTGCAATTCAATTTCTGGCTTAACAGGATACCTTGTGGCTAGCTAGCAGGGATGATGCATAGACCATCGGACATATGTCACAGCCATTCAGCAACATCAAGGCTTCTAAAACATCCAGTAGATGGTTCAAGTTCCCCAACTTAATTGTTCTGCTGAACTTTCAGGTACTAACTATTACTCCTAATGTTTTAGTCCCTGAATTGCAACCAAAAATTTATATTAAATTAGTAACCCACTATATTAAATTAGTAACCTACTTCGGCTTTTTAATTTAAGTTCACAAAAGAAAGATGGTCAAAGATTTCTTTGAACCTCTCCAACCCCTCCAGAACTTTTCTTTCAAAAGAACTCTGCAAAATTTCATGCTAGTCTTAATATTGCTAGTTATCTTTTCTCCAGCTCAACGTGTTGCTAGTCAGGTTATACAAATTAGCAAGAACCTAGGCACGTACAGAAAGACAGCCCTCAGCCAGAGGATATTTTGTACTTCAACTAATACAATTATCTAATGCAGAAGATGCTTGTGCTCAAAATTCCTTTATGGAACAAAAATACAGCACTGCAACACAGCCCCTCCCCCCCCCCCCCCAAAAAAAAAAAAAAAAAATACTGGAATTTGCTGCCATATGCTGCTATAGAATCTGGCTACTAAAAGAGATGAAAAGGAGAGCTAAGGGCAAGCATAAGAGCTTTGAAAATCAACAAAAAAGGAAAAAAAGTGTTAAAAAAAGGCCAATGTTACCACTAACAAAGGAAAATGACACACGCTTATCTTCACTCCAGTAGAACAAGTGGCTGCTACGACATCAGTCCTTCAGATTATTTTAAAGAAAGCAAAGAAGAGCTCAAAGGTATATGCCGAAGGTTAGAAGTAACACAAATTGCAATAGAGATGAGAAAGGAGAATATTCAGCATTGCAAGCTATTTTTTAACAACCTTGAAATGACATCAAATAAAGCAGTGACTTCCTGTACCAAGGCTTACAAACGGTAACTGCAAATAGCACTAACCTGCGTTTTTGCACTGCTGTTCTCTCCAAGGATCTAGAACAAGTCTTCAAACTACAGAGAAGCAGCAATTTCTTTTCTGAAAAATAGCTGACAATGAGCAGCAGTACAGATAAGCAAAGTGTCCCACATATTCCCACACACTGCAGTTTTCAGAAACCTTTTGTAAACCACTTGGCCACTGTTAGCTATACCAGGCACCTTTTCTGTATGTGCAATTACAGGGCTTCTAAACGAGTAAAAAATGTGAAGCTCCCCTGCAGAGAGGCCGAGCAGAGCCTGTTCTGTAGTCATTCCAGTCACATGGAGTAAAGCAGACAACCTTAATACACCGCTTTCCTTAATCCCTAATAATCTTTGCCCTAGCCATTTCCTCCTCCTCCTCCTGGCATTATGCCACCTGTGCACCACTGCTCATGAGTTTCATTAAACCCATCGGTAATATTTAGCTATACTTGATATATCAATGTAAACATGATGCTTTTGACCATGAACATACAGTGATGCCTTAAAAGCCTCTCTGCTACTAACATACAAAGCTAGAGCAGAGACTTACAAAATGTAATTGGGAAAATTACAGCAGCTGAGCAAAACAGATGTAGCTACAAGACTGTGTGTGTTACACTAAGTGCTCATACAAATCCTGAGCACCCTAAAGGGCAGAGTCACAGACAAGTGCACACTGTTGAGTGGGCAGACGTTTTTTGAACTGCTTTCAAGATAGGATCATTAATTTAATTGGCTGACTTAAAAATATTGCTAACACTATAAAGTCTTTGTTAGCTTTCTTATTAACTTTCTAGTGCAAAACTCTACTACAATAGAGCTCTTGAAAGCAACAGCTTTAATATCTCTAAGTTAAGGTGGTCTCAACAAAGGCATAAGATTTCCCATAAGATGATAAAGTACATTTTATAAATGAGTTGCACACACCACTTTCAACTGCACAATAAAACAAGGGATGCCAATGGCATTCCAATGGAAGACAAAACCTGTTACACTGCAGATTACCATGTAATTTCCACCTATGTTACTCAATATTTCAAGTCTTTTTTCCCTTGATACCCTCTTCTGTCACCAGAGCCAAACATAAATCTGCATTTTTCGCTTATCAGGATAAACTATAAAATATTTCAGCACCCTGTATCCTTTTTTTTTGGCAAAAAAGAGACTCAATTCATACTTTGCTTAGAGAGATGATGATAAAAGCAGCCTTATTACTAGTCCAAAATCTCTTTCTAAATTGAAGCAGACAGTTTCAGTATCAATGGAAAAATCTTTGATTTGAATTAAGCCCCTAGACCTCTTTTTGAGTAATGTCCATAAAAGAAGAGAATTAAAGACCTTGCCCTTCGCATGGAGTCCCAGCATTGCTATACTGTAAGCAAGATGAGTGGATTCATTCTTCAAAGCAGCACATGCTTCAGTGCATTGTTTGGTTTTTTTTCCCTCTGCTGAAAATAACCATATCTGGTGGAGCTGACACTTTTTCTTTACTTTTGATTATGATTTTATTTTAATTTTTTACATTTTGACTGCCATATTACCCTAGCTGCCTCCCTCCCCAAGTCTACATTGTTTGTGTCTTTTCTCCTCCATTCTTTTTCTTTTCACTCCTCTGCCTTTCAGATTCCTCTTTTTCAGTTCTTGTCACCTTTGCTCTTCCACTTAAGCTGTAAATCATTCACTACTACAGGGAATTTTAATTCTGGGTTTGCTCTCCATACCAAACTTGCAGTGCTTCAGTTACTGCCAGAAAAGAAAACGTTTAGCACAATTTAGTAAGGACTCCCAAGTCAGTAGTTCGTGGACAATTTACTGGTCATTCTGGTGATGTGGAAGAACTTCCCAATGGCTCATGCAGACTCTTTCTACAGTAGCTTAATTTAACATTTTCTAATACAAATGTTCTTTAGCTATGAATTCACATGCTTAGTTGATCTAATCTTCACGACCCAAATGATTTTTCAAGTGGCCCCTGGAAAGTTTCCATTTCTTAAGTTTTGAAGACATGAGCTAGAAGTCCAAGTCCAGTAAAAGTCAAAGTCCAAACCTTCAGGACATCTCAAAATCCATAGCAACAGCACTAGCAGTATTACAAGGCTGCTCCAAAACACACAAAATTAGGATTTTATGCCTCCTCTTTCAATCTTCTCTTCTCACTAAGGTGCAAGAGCAGCAATAACTCTTCTGGCCACTCTCAGGAGAAACTAATCAGCTCTTCAGACAACATCCACCCATTTCTCATCAATCGGTGGCCAGATAGAGGGAATTGTCTGCAAGCCACCAGTTGGACCACATCAAATTTGAGCTGTGATGCCTAGGGAGTAAAATTTTCCACCACTCCCACAGCCTGAACATAGAGAGGATGGCTTGGGTCTCCTGCTTAGGTATCCAGTTTGATTACTGGACAATTAGCAGTATGAGACACAGTCTGCCCTGGAACAGACTGGAGTAGTGCCAGAAAGAGAAGCGGATGGAGTCAAATAGGGAAGAAAAAAAAAAAAAAAAAAGTCATAATGAAGAGCAGGTCGAAAAGTGCTGCTGGAAGAACTGAGCCCAAGGGAAACTCCATTGGCCTGAGCTGGTATGCAGCTATCGAGCACATTGCAGCCCACTTTCTAGGGCACTTTGTTCAAGTCTGAGTAGAGCCAAGTGCTGTAGAGCATCATATTGGACAATATTTTTTCAATTAAGCTGCTGCCTCTTTGCTTGGCTGACTGACTGATATGTCAGTTGAACAGAGTGGTTTGCCTGTCCTTTTTTGTTTGTTTGCTTTGTTTTCCCAATTGCATTTTAAAAATTAGGCCAAAATGCCCACAGTCTAACAGAAGTGGACTTGCTTGCAACAAGCTTGCGTGTTTTTGCAAACTTGAGGAACATTCAACAGTTTTCTGAACTTTAAGGTCTCCCATAGATTTTGTTGCTCACACCAGGCGAAGCTGTAGAAATGAGAAATGCTCACACAGCAATGCTTCCACAGCGTTGGCAAGAAGCTTTTTCAAAGCGCTGTTTGTGCATTTCAGCCGTGAAACTTCCAGTGATATCAGTAGGAGTCACACAGCTAAATCCCCAGGCAACACTTTTGGAAGATGACTTATATTTAAAGGAGGATTAGAAGAAAATACTACTTATACCATTTTCCATGTAACATTATCAGTCTTAAACTCAGAGAAATGTGGAATCATTTGGGGGAAATACATGATTCACTGGGTATCAATTTTTCCATCCAATTAGGTTGGGCAGCTATGCTGAGTGTTTAACACGTACCCGTGCTTCCCCCTCCCTTTCCACAGAGTGTATATATTAAACACAAGTTAAGACTTCTGGGTTTTCAACTTTGTTGATTTTACATTCCTTTTGGGATTTAAAGTACTATTTTGTTTAATTATTTTTCCTCTACTCATCCACAGTATTGAATGACAGTAATAATGAGCTCAGAATCATTGTACAAATCCCAGTAGGAACCATTCATAGTTTGCTAATAGGACATTATATTTGCATTACCAAGTTCAGTTCAAAGCACGTTGTGTAAATTAGCTCTGAGGGTTACTACCACAAATCTAAAACCAGAACATCAGGTCAATTAGCACAGCTCTAAAGCACATTAGTTTGGGTGAAAACATAAGGGGTATGATTAAAATTCTAGGAAATCCTCTGCCTTCTTGGGCTAAGTGCCTCTCAAAAGAAGTCTGGTTTCACTTCTGGGAGAAACCAGAATGCCTCAGCTCACAGCAGAGTGGTGTGATGACTTTGACCCTGATGCCTAATAAGCAATACTGGCTTGTTATAAAGTGGGGGAGAAATTAACTTGCAGGATGTGTGGAAATCCTCAGAATCCCATAGAGACACTTTCTTCACCATCCAAATTAAAAGAACAGGTGAGGATGAGGAAGACACTGAGGATCTGGGAATTTAACAGAATATATTGCTCACATGAAATGTAGCTCACACAGAAAAGCTATTTAGTTTCTACCAGAGATAAATCTAGCACCATCAAGCCTGCAGCCACAGACCAGAAAGTCACACTTTAACAATGACAGAAGGAGGCACACAACAAATTAAGTAACAAGTACTGTTGGACTACATACCTCTTCGACAAACAGCATACACATATATATACATATACACACACACCCTGTGGAAGTAGTTAGTGAACTTAATGAAATTCAGAGACCACATACAGCATCTTTGGATCAAACTGCTGGAACTGAAGCATACAGACACAACAGGAGAAGGGGTACCCTAATGAAGTTCTACCTCGAGATTACAACTCTGATGAAGCCAAAGGATGTCACATAAAAATAAAGGGCCAAAGGATATTATTCTGTTCGAGTCAGTTGCTGGCCTAAACCCGCTGGTCAATTGTCAATTCAAGTCGGTCTTATCAAGCTACCAAGTCAGCACAGCACATGGGCTGTACCTCTGCCCAGCCAATGATGATCTCAAGAGTCATTCCTTGGATCATTTTACAGTTAGCTTCTGAAATTTTAGCTAAACAACTGCCTTATAAAGCTGCTTATTCAGTAAACGTTAACCCATAATACATCGTTATTCTCTGCAGAAATGTATTTGAAATAACAGCTAGATGACTTCAAAAAATATGCAATCTTAAACCAAATTACAGGATTTCAGATTACACAAAATAAATCATTCAAGGGACAGGTTTCATAGCAAACTGCATAAAAATGGTCATTCTTTATATACTAAGATGGATATAGCTGTAACAGAGGAGAATTTCATCATTAGTATTTAGAACTCCTTTATTTGTACCACATATACACACCTGTTTGGCAACTGCCTAATGGGCCTATAGGGCTGAACTCACCAAAGCTTCTGACAAGCCCTGGAAGAAATGACTGCGATATATGCAGAAGCAGGTAGAAAGGTTAAAAAAAAAAAACAAACAAAACAAACGAACAACAACAACAACAACAAAAGACACTGGAAAATTAATCTGGATGTTTGAGTCAAGTACTTCTGCGAAATGCTTCCAGGTCCATGAGCATGACCATCTAAATACCTGTAACTTCCTGGTGGATGAAGTGGTGAGAATGAAGGGATTTGCCTGCATGAGACACTGGGCACGCTTTTTGGGAGAAAACAGCACACATACATAACAGATTCCACTCTACCTGCAATGCAAACTGAAGTGTGAAACAGAAAATAGGCTTTCAGCGAATTATAAATAGCTGGCAAGGACTTATGAATACTCAGCTGGGCAAAAAATGCTTTATATGGAAGACAGTAACACATGAAAGATCAGAAACCATAGGTAAATTGAAAGAAAATTAATATATTGTCAAAATCCAAGCAAACAAAAGGCATATTTCAGAAAGTAAGCACTGTAAGATGCTTACTATTGCATGAAAACTCAGCAGCAAAAACAGATGAGCTAGAGTGCCCCGCAAAGTAAAAGCTATTTGGTATAATAAGTGCTTCTGAAACTAGGTAGAGTAACACAAATCAATAGACTGCTTATTACATCCACCTATTTAGTAGCACAGGAAGACTTAGATTAGCCTTAGAAGGATTAGACTACAAGCACAAATGAATCTGTAGAGGCAGGGAAGCAACATATTACTGCAAGATTCAGTAAGATCTACTGTGAAGAAAATTCTGTCTTTTTGTCTTTAAAGGACTATTCAGCTGAATTTGAATTCTCCAAATCTTTTAAAACCAACTCATGATTTATTTTCTTTTCTTATTTCAATTACAGATGTTCTGTTCAATTTGTTGTTCCTTTCCATCAGGGTCTTGATGGCTAATCTTTCTTCCGTCACATTTTTTATCCATTAAAGAGGCAGAGAAACAGTCAAATACTTCGGGAAGGGGGAGAAAGTTTTTCTGTCATTCTGCATTTCTATGTTCCCAAAGAAACATCAATTAAAAGTTCCTCTTTAACATATACAGACACACAAATGTATGGGAATTTGTGTTGGGCTTTTCTTCCAAGATGCATCCACTCAGGGTCAGGGCAAGCACAGAATGGGGGGAAAATAAAGCTTCTCTCTGCTTTCTCTGTGTTTCGTGTGAGACCGTCAGTCTGCTATCACTTCCCCTAATGAGTGGTGTAACTATTATTCCTAATTGTGCACTATTCCAATTTTCAGCATTTTTAAAACTAAACTACCTAAAGAGAAAGGAGATGTCCAAAGGGGAAACACTCCCTAAGAAAATGCATTTGAGTAGCAGCAATTAAATACTCACTTTCTAAAAAGTTGTGAGGCAGAACTGCTTAATAATGACTCATTCCAAATGATCCCAGAGAACCTCAGACTATTTTATTTTTTTTTAATAGCTTCATTCTCCTTGGTCTTGCCCAGAAGATACTTAAACAGGGCAAAACAGTGCAATCAGCAGCAGGAAGCGAGCATTGCTTCACTAAAACAAAGTGGAGCATGTCAGTAAAGGAAAATACAGCTGCCAAACCTTGATTTCTGGCATTGCATCTTTGCTCAAAATACATTATTGTGGCAAGTTCTGTGGCATTTGGACAGCTATGATTCTCTGAAAAGCATTAACATACTAATTTTTTTTTTTTTTTTTAACTTTTTTTTTTTAAAAAAAAACACTTGCTCTCCCACCAAGGCGGATGATCTGTTATTGGCCAGCTGAACTGGTCAAACAGACAACAGGGGGACAGAAAACCCCGACACTTCAACTCCTACTGCCTGAAGTCACCACCTCTTCCTCCTGGACTTCTTAATGATTTCTTAAAATCCATTCTCTGTGGCTTGAGAAGCTTTTCTCAAAACTGTTTCCATTCTGCCTTGATGACTGTAGTCATCCATTTTCTACTTGGAAAACAGGAATTTCTCATTCATGAAGGTTCAGTACCAGGAGCATACTATGCAGCAGCCACCCCAGGGAATGGTCTCCAGTTCACAGCACCCTGGCAGGACTCGAGCCCTACAGAGAGTGAACATTGCCACCTTCTGACCCACTGCCCTGAGCTCCTGGGGCACGCCAGCCTTCTGCAGGCAGCCAGGCATGTAATGACTTACCCAGATTCGGATGGCAGGGCAGACCTGCTGAGCTTGCACGCTGCAAGGAGGAGCGGAGAGGCAGACCACACGAAGGAGAACAGAAAGAGGCCCTTCTGTAATGGCTTCTGTCACCCTGCCATAAAAATCACCTTGTAGTCTATAAGAATCATCTTTGATGAACCTTTTCTCTCCTGGCCTCCTTAGCTAAGAAATTAGCAATAAAGGCAGTAAATGACACTGGGTTTCTTGTACTTGATTTGTACTGATTTTGAGGCTTCATCAGTTCTGAAAGGTGTTAACGTAATCTGCTTTCTATCGGGGCAGGGGAAATAAAACGCAGATATAACTCATCTCATTTATAACAAAAATAAAACTCATTATCCTACTTTGTCACTTATTTGAAGAATAGTTGTTGGTTTGACCTAAACGGTCCAAGAAACAGTCTCTGGAGTTGCAGTGTTTACTGTTACTGCATCTTTCATTTACAGTGATTTCTAAGAAAGGAACACTACTCTCAAGAACATTTTTATGATGGACTTCAGTTTTCCCTGAGGGCAATTTCATCCATAGAAATAACACAATGATGCAAAGGTTCTTTAGATGGAGGAAAAACATACAGGCACCCTAATAGGCTATAAATCCTTTCCACAAACTTCTGCTGGTTTTTTAAGACTCTTAAATTATCTCTGGTGCTGTGGATTGGATAATCATGGCATTCCAGATGTGGAGGAAGGGACCAGATGGACAACAGAGAGAAAAGTAAAAAAAAAAAAAAACTTCACTGTTCAAAAAAGCCTATTTCAGGAAAAAAAAATTACAAAAAACACGGAGGCAGCAATGTACTTTGGCCACCACAATGGGAATTCTAGCTGACGGGAACCACAACTATTTCAGATCAAGAAGCTTCAGAGTGACAGCTTGTATGTCTGGACTGTATTTAAGGGCAAATCTCAGCCTCTTGTAAGTGCACTTTGTCCACTGCAACTGCTGAAACAAAGTGAGAATTCTCATTTTTGTCTAAAACAGTGCGTGGATGAAATGCCTTCTGGGCTGCTCAGGACAGTTAATAGAAGACCCCTTTGGGAATTACCTCCTGGCAAAAAAAGAGCAGTTCTCATGCTTCTGCCAGGATCAGACGATGCCCACCCAGCAGCCTCCAGATGACGGCTGCACATTACCCTCCTCCGCGTGGAAGCTTCTGTGCCAAGGAACTGCTCAGGGTCCTGCCTTTAAATAAGCACCACTTGCTGCCGGATCCAAAAAAACTAAGTGATGTTCACGGAGGGAGGAACTGTTTCACCATTTTACAGCTACATGAGCAGACCCAGAAAGACATGGGTACTGCGTCAGCATCAGCCAAGAGAATATGAGACAGAGATGGGACCTGAATCCAAGCATCCAACTGCTCAGTTTGTTGCTCCAAACTACATGCTTCTTCAACAGGCCTCCGGCCTAAGTCTATTAAATACATAACCAAAATTACAGCTATTTCTGGTGTTCCATTTCTAAAAGCATCACTGAGGTAAAACCAAATCCCACCCCTCAGCTGTGACAGAGGATACGCTGCATCCTGCCAACACACATTTCACCACAGGCGATGGGCCAGATCATCATGTCAACCTGAAGGATCAGAATGATTCAGAAGCTCAGTGGGGATATCCTCAATACTAGAAAGAGTCAGCAGCCAGGGAGATTGCTATCCAGCATAAGGATACAGCACCCCTCAACAAAGGAGACCCGAGACATGCCAACAGTTCGTGGAGGGCAGGGCCCCCTGGGCAGCAGCTCTGCCGACTGACTGTGATGTTGTCGCCTGCCAAGGGGGTCCTCAAACTCTCCTCCAAGGGAGGATATAACTTGCCGAGGTCAAAGCAAAAAGCTAATCTGCTGGTACGTAACACAGACACAAACTCACTGCTCTCATCCTCTCAGCAGGGCTCTGCTTTTGACCTGCTCTGTTCCTCTTCCATTCACCCTTCTTCAAATGACTGTTACCAAAGGTCTTTCACCTACCTGCAGCTACAGCTTTAGGTATCTGCATCAACTGTCCATGCTCCCATAGTGGCAGTGTCAGCATTCACCTTAACCCAGAATCCACATGCAGAACGTTTGCAGGTAAGGTGAGCTGGTAGGGAAGGAGGAATGTTGTAAATCATAAGCACAAGAACTGCTGCAGAGAGAGGAGTTAGGAGGTACCAGGGTGCTTTGTTTTGAATCCCAGAGATAGCTGTTGGAAGAGAAGGGGGAAGACAGCAAAACAGGAATGGGAAGATCCCCTGGCACAAAACAAACTTCCCTGTCTGTTCTGCACAGACATTAAGGTCTCTGTGCCTTTGAAAGAATAGCCGCTATAAATAATATCTGCAAAATTGTGTTTCAACTGGAGTACTATGCTTCCACCTCAACACTGCTATGCTCTCACATACTGAAGTGGCCAACACATAAAGGCCGATCTCAGTGTGAACAGCTGTTTCTAGCGCTGCATCAACACAACTCATCTTCCACAGGGCATAATAGCAAGCACCCAGTCCAAGCACATATCAAATGATATTTCAATTCCATGCTTTTCTTTAGATTTCTTCCTATTGTTACCGGTTTTCACATTTCCCTTCATAATTTTAACAGAAATTCTTCCCAACCAAGCACAATGTTTTCAGACTTTCTAGTAGAGTTAATCAAAAAATCACGAGATCTCTCAAAAAGCCCCTTAAAAAACTTACTTCTGTTCTGATCAGCTTTAGCTAAGTTGAAACATTTATTGACTTATCAGTGGAACAAAGAGACAAAAAGAAAACTAGAACATCTTCAAGAATCAATGCAACACAAAACACAAGGAGCAGGGGGGGCCCACGCTGGCAGAAGCAAGTGTCTTCACAACTGACTTACCTTAAAAACACCAAAATCTTTCCAAAAACCCACAAATCAAGTCTAAGATACAAGTTTCAAGCACTTTTGCATTATCTAGGTGTGGTATTCCTCATAAGAGACAGAAAACTCTCCTTCCAGAGCAGGCATATGCACACTTAAAGAAATAATTGGAAAAAAAAATTAAAAAATTACCTATCCAACCCCCACCCCCATGCCAAAAAACAAACAACAAAAAGAACCCACCCCCTGACATTCATTTTCAGTAAGCTCAGTTACTAATTCTCTAATTCTCTCACTGATGGTGTTATTTTTTCAATCCTTCATCCTGGTCACCTGCCAAGATCATCAGTTCTCCACACTTCCAGCTCTTGGGGAGCAAAACTACAACCCCAAAACCTCCTTTTAATTGCTCTTCCTGAGCAATTAAACCTTTTCTCCAATAATAACGGATTTTGAGTTCAGCAACTGCCCATAGCATTCAGTGATGTTACTAAAGCTGTGCTTGAAAATAGCCCCAAAACACCAGCATAGTGCATAAATATAATGACAATTAAAGACAGCATCCTTTTTAAATTGTAGTCAGGAGCAAAGAGAAAAATGCTAAATTTTTATAGAAACAAAATCTTTTCATTCCAGGATTTAAAAGGACTCTTTCATCTCTTCCATGAAGATCGTATCAGATTTGACATAGAGAACACTGGAACAAATTACCCATGGGGTGAGGCATTGCAGATTGAATCAAGGAGTTCAAATAGATAGTGCTCACAGTACTGCCACTGGGAAAAAAACAGCAAAAAATCTCTTTGCCTCAATCACAGCTCCTTTGTCCACCTGGATAAAACTCCCAGACAAAGTCTGGAAGCCTACTGCTTCAACTCTGATGAGCATTCACGGTTCACAGTAGGTAACTGGCACAAGAAGATGTAACAAGGACAGAACAAGGGGTCGGAGGGCTGAACTCCTCCTAATGACAACCCGTTGGAAGGGGAAGTCAAACACAAAATGTACTGGTTCTGCGGCTCAACTGGGACACACAGCATTGGCCCAAATGAGACAGCAAAACTATGGCAATAGTTTTCTTGTGTAATACCCTTTGCGCCACTCTCATGCAAGTAATCATAGACGGATTTAAGTTTACAATAATTTTAAGAAGTAGGAAGTCACCACTGTGTGACTGTTCTCTGAAACTTAAAAAATGTATGGGTCTCAGTAGCATTAATCTGTTTTTTTGAAAGAACAGCACTATGTTATTAATGTTATCTTTACTTCTTACAGATTTGTTTTAAATTAAGCAATAAACCACAAAACAGGTAGATAAAATTATGCTAGTGCAGTTCAAATATCAATTATTTTTCCATTCAAATGTTTTAGAAGCATCCAGAAAAAGCACAAAGCAAAGAAAAAAATTCAGGTCAAGTGAGGATAACTTCATCCTTCTGGCTGATAAACAAGCCTTTGCGCATATTGCCTCAGAATGTTTTTTATCTAGTTAACAGAAACAGCTTTGATATGGGAATTAGCAACAAAAATCATTGCTTGCTAATCTCTGGATTGTTTTCAATTGAGATAAACTAAAAACTGTGACGGGCAGTTTCAAAACACTACCATTTACTTGCAGAAAACATATCCATTTCAATCTCAAAACATTCCTAAAGCTGCACTTCAGCAAGGAGTATTTGATAAAGCTTGTTAGAGACTACATTTTAAAGGAAAACAATGTTTTTGGAGTACAGACACGCACACAAATAATGTCATGGTAATGATTCAAAAGCAAGGCTACTTCAAAGAAGGCAGATTATTCTTCAAGAAAATAAGTTTATCAATCAGACTTTCTTTTCTTAATAAGCCACACACTGTTCTGGACACTATTAACAGATCAATTTAGCTCAGCAGTAGAGGCACATCAATTTGAATTAATTTTTTTTTTGCGATTTCAAATCACCTTGCCTGGACACAGGCTACTCCAGGCTTGAAACAGGGGAATGAGCTTCCAAAAAAGAAAAAAAGATTCATCCATCTGAAGACAGTGTGTGTCAGGAATTTCAGGTTTTAAGGAAATGACAGCTCCCTCTGAGCAGTCCTAGGATCATGAGATTGAGATAAGCACGGTGCCAGCCCATGTGCTCTCTGACACCGTATGCAATGTTGACCTTGTTCAACCTCAAGATTTCTGGCTGGAGCTATGGGAGGGACAGAAATGGAATTTGCAGCATCTTTGTAACAGGCTGACCATGATAACAAGACAGCATGAAGGACAACATACATCTCACACTGTGACAAGCTATTGCAGACTTCCGGAGGGAAACTTTGGCCTCTTTAGGAGACTAACTCACAGAGTCACTTGGGAGGCAGTCCTGAATGGTCCAGGGGTCCAGGAAGGCTGGACATTCTCCAAGAAGGAATTCTTACAGGCACAGGAGCAGGCTGTCCCCATGTGCTGAAAGACGAGCTGGTGTGGAAGACCACCAGCTGGGCTGAACAGAGAACTCTGATTGAAACTCAGGGAAAAAAGAATTTACCACCTTTGGAAGAAGGGGCAGGCAATTCTGGAGGACTGTAACAGTGTTGAGAGGTTATGCAGGGACAAAACTAGAAAGGTGAAAGCCCAGCTAGAACTCAGGCTGGCTACTGCTGTAAAAGAGAACAAAAAATGTTTTTACAAGTATGTTAGAAATAAAAGGAGGGCTAAGGATAATCTGCATCCTTTAACGGGGAGGGGGGACAGGGAGGAACTTTACCACAAAGGATGAGGAAAAAGTTGAGGTACTTAATGCCTTCTTTGCCTCAGTCTTTAATAGCAAGACTGGGTACCCCTGAGCTGGAAGACAGGAATGAGGAGCAGAACGAAGTCCCCACAGTCCAGGAGGAAACTTTCAGTGACCTGCTGCTCCACTTAGACATGCACAAGTCTGTGGGGCCAGATGGGATCCACCCAAGGGTACTGAAGGAGCTGGTGGAAGTGCTCACCAAACCACTTCCAATCATTTATCAACAGTCCTGGCAGATCAAAGAGGTCCCAGCAGACTGGAGGTTAGCCAGTGTGATGCCCATCCATAAGAAGGGACGGAAGGAGGTTCCAGAGAACTACAGGCCTGTCATCCTGACCTCGGTGCTGGGGAAGGTGATGGAGCAGATCATCTTGTGTGCCATCACAAGGCACATGCAGGACAGCTGGGGGACCAGGCCCAGCCAGCATGGCGTTATGAAAGGCAAGTCCTGCCTGATGAACCTGATCTCCCACTATGACAAGATGATCCAGCTAGTGGATGAGGGAAAGGCTGTGGATGTCATCTACCTAAGACCTTAGTAAAGCCTTTGACACTGTCTCCCCACACCATTCTCCTGAAGAAACTGGCTGCTCATGGCTTGGATAGGTGTGCTCCATGCTGGGTTAAAAGCTGGCTGGATGGCTGAGCCCAAAGAGTGGTGGTGAATGGAGTTAAAGCCAGTGAGTGGCCACTCACAAGTGGTGTTCCCCAGGGTCCAGCACTTGGGCCAGTTCTACTTAATATCTTTATCAAGGATCTGGACAAGGAGATAGAGTGCACCTTCAGTAAGTGCACACAACACCAAGCTGGGGAGGAATGTTGATCTGCTTGAAGGTGGGAAGGCCCTACAGAGGGATCTGGGCAGACTGAGCTGATACCAGTTGTATGAGGTTCAACAAGGAGAAGTCAGAACAGTCTGCCCAGGGAGGTGGTAGAATCACCATCCCTGGAGGTGTATAAAAAATATGTAGATGTGGTGCTGAGGGATGTGGTTTAGTGGTGGGCTTGGCAGGGCTGGGTTAGTGGTTGGACTTGATGATCTTAAATGTCTTTTGTAACCTAAATGATTCTGTGATTCTATGATCAGCCTGCAGTCGGTGGCTGAGGTGAGCTGGCTGGCTTTGCTGACCTCAGACACACAAACTGCTCCGAGCACTGTTGGTAGCTGCTGTCCTCAATCCTTCACCAGCCTAAGACTAATGAATCACCATGGTATGTTCACATCTAGGGTACAGGAAAAAAGAAAAGGCCTGACTTACGTACCTCTGGAAGGCAAAGAAAATTAATGAAATGTGAGAATACCTGATACACACCTAGTGAGGAACTACCTGACCACACAGACTTTTATAACATGTCAGTGATTGCTTCCACGCTGCTGGACAACATCCACTATCCCACAGCTAGATCTCTTTGGATTTTTTCTTCCTTTCTCCCTGCCCCCACCTCACCCCCATTCCCCTTTATTTTTTAGGCCAACGCTGGTATTGGAACAAACCTAAGACACAAGAACACATTCTGGGAGGTGTGGGTAATGATTAACCTACTTCTACTATATGTCCAACTACCCCTTCACAAGGAGCTCACTCTGTAAGAGGCCTACAACTGAGTGTAGAGAGAGTCCTGCACATCCTTACAGACTGGGGAGGATTTTGGGGTGGGAGTAAATCTCGGCAAGTTTCCCTCGCTGTCTGCCAACTTTTCCCAGGAACCGACTGTACTGTCAGAGCACCTCACATCCAACAATGTCACCTGGGGTCAGATCAGAAAAATGCAGACACACATGAGTCATACAACATCAGGAGGCAGAGAACACTCTAGGGAGCATTATCTGGAGAAATGTAATCAGACCAGTGAAGCCACAGAAAGTTCGTGCATTTACCAGTAGCAAGTGTTATGGCAAAACCAGAGCAGAAAGTATCGTGACAGAAAGGCAACCAGCCTGGCTATGAGATGAGGCCAAGCAGCAGAAATTTGATGGAGCAGAAGGAGAAAGGAAACCAAAGAGAAAAATAATAAAGGCTTTATTTTTGTAGTCACAGTTGTGATTGCAAGTGATCAGGTCAGCACAGTGCTTTGAATCACAAGCATAATATTGCATACCAAGTGTTCACTCATCACACCCTTTGGAGATGAAACAGGGTTTGTTTTAATGCTGCCCTTTAATAACAGCAAGAAAATGCTACACTTTTACTAAGTAAAAACAGGGTTCTGACAAAATACAAGACGGAATAAACCAAGACAGGCAGCATACAGATGAACTCATTTTGTTGTAAAACACTGGCTGCCTAAAAAACCCAAACCTGTGCAACTGTATTTTTGAAATATAAATTCAAAGTCAGTATCGAAAGAAAATCAGAATTTCCAGTTCACAGTTTCAGAGCCCTCAGAATCCTCTAGTCCTAGTCAAAATAGAAAATGTGACCTCTTTCTTGCCATGTTACAGAAAATCAAAGAATGCAGTTTTGGACCATTCACCGTACACTGTAAGAATCTAAGTAGAAAGCAAAACTGAACAAAAGAAACCCACCAACGTTAGCATGCAACTCCTCAGAGCTAAGCAAAGACCTCCCTCCTGCAACTGAAATTTAAAAAAAATCTCCTTTATTTGTGATCCTCATACTAAAAAAAGAACTGTCTCCATTTACCAGTGTGTTAAGGCTTTTACCTACACTCTACACTTCTCAGTTACTCAATTCTTCTGAATCCTAATATTGGCCGAAGGAGATCCAATTAGTGTAAAATTCGAATTTCTTTCTTTGCAATTATACAGGCCATAAAATCTATTGCTTTCAGGCACACTTTCACACATGCACGAATGAAGTGCCATCACTTCACCACCCTTATAATTCTTTTTCCTTAGTTACAGTTGCAGTATTGCTGGCCAAGCTACAAAAGCTGAATTTTCACTAAATTTTAAGGCAATTTCTATTTCTTCTGGAGAAGAGCTCTACAGCTCTATAGTTTTAGTCCAGTCATAGTAATTATTATGCAAATCCCTCAACTCCACATGGTTACCCAGCCTTAGAACTCATTACAGATTCATTAGAAACACAGTTGCTCCATCTTCCCTTTCAGATACTTTGAAATTTAATAATTACCATGTACTAGGGGATAATGCTGCAGTACGAACATTATACTCATCACAAAGCTTTTGTGCTGGTGCACAGGATTCTTTCATGCTTAATTTGTTATTAATCATACTTCAGATTATAGTCACTGTTGTGGTTTTTTTAAAAAATACCAAAAAAATTCCTTATTTGAAAGAAACAGCCTGCATCATCTTCCAAGTAATTCTCACTCTGCTCACACATTTTACCAAAAATATTAGAGAGACAAGCAGAAATTATTACTCTTCATAAGGACTGAAGTGTCAGGCTACTGTTTTGTTTTGTTTGCTTTTTTTCTTTTTTTTAACAGGACATGGGAAGTTCAGAAGAGAGTAAGGCAATGGAGGGTTAGGGCAAGAGGGCAGACAGCTCGAAATGGGGCAACATCAGCAGCTGTTGGTAGTTACTTCTCTCAGGGGCACAGATGCTGATGTGAGGGAAGCAACCAGGATGCAGGACTGACAGGATAAAATGCAATACTAGAACATCGTGCCTTGGTTTACCAAGGTAAGGATTACATCTACTAGCCTAAACAAACAGAAAGTACCTCCAAGATATTTCAGCACAAAAGTAAACAGGAAAGACATCTCAAAAGTATAAAAAGTTATAATTCAGGTGCTTTAATGCTGTCTAAACCTGGAGAAGTTCCGAGTTTCTCTATTTTTTAGGTTATTACTATTAACGTTATTACATGCACCAACAGATAAA
The DNA here is from genome assembly GCF_017639655.2 of Falco naumanni. NCBI lineage: Eukaryota > Metazoa > Chordata > Aves > Falconiformes > Falconidae > Falco > Falco naumanni. The sequence goes on from NC_054059.1 coordinate 76,680,487, forward strand.
TCTCAAGAGTAAGAAGTGGGTGATTCAAACAAATGCTCCTAGTAAAATCGGTGACTTGAGACAGGTCTTTAAAAATTGAGGGGACTTTAATTAGGCAAAATTGACAGTGATGAACAACAAAGATGGAAAATGGATTCTTGCTGTGGACAAGAATTCTGCTTAACTAATCAATGTAATCAAATGCTTAAAAAGTCTTCACACTGGAGCTGCACACAGCAATTTCCCAGGAGAGAAGCAGGGAAATTTCCCCTGAACGTAAGGGAAACACCAAAAGGTTAAAAAAAGAGAAGTGTTACTATTCTTTACTTCGCTGTCACCAGGGCATGCAAATAAGATGGGTTTCACCTACCACATAATCTGAATCCCCACAACAGCTTCATCTGTTACTACCCCTTCTGTTGTTCCAGATAGACGAAGACGATACCACAAAAGGTACCGAAAACTATTATCACAGCAAACTGGAGGAAAAATAAAAGCAACCATGGCAAGTTCACTGCAGAATGCTGAGGCAACCCAGGCTTGGAGGTTATATAATGGACTTCTGCAAAACTTCACAGCAAGGCCGTTTTCCAGGCAATACAAATATGCTGGGGGAAAAAAGGCAGAGGGAGGAAAGCAGGATGATTCATTCAGCATTTTTTGTGTGAAAGAAGTGGCCTGTACTTGTTCACTGAAGGATAACTCAAAATGCATCTACGCCAAGCTGTGCAACAAGGGAGTGAAAGCAAAAAAATCCTACTGTTGCTGCTGCCTAAGAGTGACAGCATTAAGAATTAAGGATGAAAATAAAGCATTCAAAAGGAAAACCAAAATATACATAAGTACAAATAGATATCTTTTGTGGAAAAAAACAGGGAAAGTATGCAAAAAAATTCTTGGTACATAATCAATACATTCATATCCATACATGCTGCAGCAATAAGCATCCCAAAAATAGTTCTCTCAGTAACTTAAGAAAGCATGTTTTTGCACTAACAATTCAATTCTAATCTCCTCCTCCTCTGATTTCCCCGAAGAGATTCAATCAGGCAACTTCATCTGAAATATGCCACCCAGAACGACTAAAAAGGGTACAGTAAAAACAAACTAAAACAGCAGTGCAGAGGCTGATCTGACCATTAAAAGTAAAGCATGAGATGATAATTGATACATCCGTTTTGAAGTGATAGCAAAGCAGTCACCAGCGTATTAGAAGTCACTTTATTGCCCAATTATTAGAACAGTAAAAGACCTATCAGATGTGAAACAAATATTTCACTGAGATCTCCCTAACCTTGTTTATCTTCAGGAGTGATTGATCTGAACATGCTTCCCTAAGCCACATATTAAGTAGCTAAAACGAGCAGCACAAGTTTTCAAGCTATAGTTGGTGGCAGGGCAGGGGGGGATAAGCATAGGGAGAAAATCCAAGTATAGCTATTATGGAAGAGTGACTCAATGTTAGACTTCGCTGTCTAACAGGAAGCTTGACCTGTTTGGAAACACTCTCCTACCGATCTTAACAGCTACTCTTTTAAGAGATCATTTTGCAAGTGCTGATTTTTAATTTCTTATGGAATTAACTGACTGCAATTGGTCACTTACCTTCTGAAGTCAGAATCCTTCACTTACAATGGTGTTAGTATTTCCACCATACCACTCTTATGTATCATGCACTGGAATTCAGCAAGAGAATAAGCAGCAGGGATCAGCAAACTTCAACAGAACCATATTGTTTAAGTTATCACGAATAAAAGAATTACACATTTTGCCTCTTCTGGAACACTATAAAATCGTTATGTGACAATTCAAATGGCACAATAATAAAGGGGAAGGAAAAAACAATTAGATGCTGATTTTTGATACAATGGTAACAACATTTTCAGACTTGGAAAGCTCCTGAAGTATCAGTTGGCATCATCCCAAAAAGTGATGTTGTAATTATCCCACATCCCAAAAGTCCCCATTTCTTAATTGTAAGAACTGCCTGCTTGCCCAGAGGAAAAAACGAGAAAGCAGGGGAAAATGGGACTGGTACTGGAAGGGAGCCTCAAAGTCATTCCAACCAACAGTGTTTAAAAAAAAGTTATTAAAAGGGACAGAAGTGAAATGTAGCAATTAAAGGAATGAAAACCAAGGTTAAGAATTTCCACAGGATGCCTCATTCTCATTTAAGTGGCATAGGTACTAGGGAGTCTAACCTCTACTAACATCCAAAGAGATGCTCAGAAGAGCCAAAACTCTTCAGCATTTATGACTTCAGCTTCCAAATCATACTGGACCTTTTAAAAGCCATGACTTCTTTGCTCAGTCACTAAGACATCCCCAACTGAAACAAAACTCTCCTCAGGACAGGAGATGTGGTTAAGACAAACCTCCATCTCTCCTCCCTTCTCTCTCTCCACCTCCACCACTATAGCTAAGCTGTTTTGCCACGTAGTTTAACTGTTTTTCTTGAGAATACAGTAACTTCAACTCCCAAGAGAGGTGAAGACAAGCCTTGTGCAGTATATCCTGATAAAAGTCCTGTGTCTTACATTAAAAGTGTCCTCTTCACAGGGTATATTTTTCTACATTATAATTCTAATTTATTCCGTAATTTCTGCAGTAATTTGTAGATAGGATGTTAGAGCAGCCACATATGAAACACAATGCTATCTTAGCAAAAACGACAAGACAGCACTGACTTCCAGTTGGCAAGAAGGGAATAGATTCAAAAGTAATTTACCAGTCCTTTGTACTGTAAGACTTGATGATGTTTCAGTAGAGACTGATGGGCAAAGGTTTTGCTTTAGAAACAAATTTGAAAAATATTTTCAAGAATAAGTCTAGGGGAAACTAACTTTTTGCAACTGCATTCTTTATGTTACTCCTTTTTGTTTCTAGTATTTGCTTGATGTTTTAGAAGACGTAAGTGTTAAATTGGAAGTAATTAAGGACTTAGGAAACCTGTGGCATTGAAGACATGTAGAAAGCCATCTGTGCAAGAGATTTGACACAACACATTGTTTGGTCTTCCTAACCAAGAGGAGTCAGTTCATTGCAAAATATAAAAGGACTCATTTCAAACATTTTCATCTCCGCTGAAATGTAACCTATTCCACAAGCTCTCTGAGGACACAGAATATATCATCTTGGTAATTTGTTGGTCATCTAAACCCCTCAACATGCCTCTGAGTTCACTAACCTTTGAGTTCCACCACCAGCTAAAGCCTCCCGGCGTTCGTATCCCTGTTTTGGCAAGAGCATGATGCTCAATGTCTCTCTCAGGTATCAGTCTAGTCAAACAAAATGTACCATTGCTCATTAGAGGGGAAAAGGATCATCAGGAAATACTATCGCCTATCATCTCAGTCAGAGACAAAGAGGACTGGCAGTAAATGCAGGCTCCCTTTCCCTCCCTGGCAGTCTGGATATTCTCCAATGAAGTGAAATCTACCAGTTTCTTTCCTTCCAGGTGATAAGAGAAATTAAATACTGCCTATACTTTAAAGGACAACCAGCTTCGCTTAGGGTTTTGGGGGAGAAAAAGAAAATATAAATCACTTTGTCCTGTCTTCAGGAGAAGGCTGCAGGCTATGAACTCAAATGGAAACAAACATTTCCCTGAAGGTCTGAGCTAAATACTGAAGCTCTAGAGAGACACGAAGCTGGGGACTGGTCTCTCTCCTTAACTTTTCTTAGTGGCTAGCTCTCAGCAGTTGCTGCAGATCCCCATTCGAGGCACTAATTCTCCCCAAGCACTGTCTAGGATGCCCATATACATGACAGTGTGCTGCACCACACAAGAGAGGGTCTAGCACCTAGAAACCAGCAATCTGCCTTGCAGCACCCAGTTCTTTCAGATCAAGTCCTCAATAACTTATTAAAGACCAGTAGGAAATGCCACATTAGGTTATCTGTGAGAGATATTAAGAGAGCACTTGCCTGGCACACGCTAAGGGCAAAGTCAGACTAAACGATGTAACAGTCTCTCCTGGCTTCAGCCCTGAGTGGGAGGATCTTTACCTCAGAGGAGCTGAGAGACTAATTAATTTGTGCTTTAAAAAACCCTTAGAAACTTGGAAGAATGATGCCACACTGCTTGCAAAGCATTCATTCTTCTTCAGTTAATTTAATTCAGACTCCTTTTCCCTTAGCATGTATCAGCATATCCCCCAGTAAGATGCACTGAATAAAGCATGGAAGTAGAAGACACTTTGCAGTTGAAGGCTGATGATTGCCTACATTGCTTCAACACATTGTTTTTACATTCTGTATATGCAAGGCTGAAAAGCTAAGGAATAATCTAAAACTTTAGACTGTATTGACGCAAGCGGTTTTGTCCTTTGTTCCTCTCTGTTGTTCTCAACATGCCAGAGTGTTGGGAGCAATACAAGCCTACTCATATGTGGTGGATTATGATCACCTACAACAAAAAAACCCAACTAGGTACAGCTGGGAGGCCTGATTTCCTTTTGTATTATCAGGAGATTCAGGTTTAATCCAAATGAAGAGTAAAATAAAACACTGGGAGCATCCTAGCATGTCTCCCGCTCAAAACCAGGACCTGTCTCCAGCAAGGTTCTTGAAGGACAGCACTAAACACTGAAGAGCAACTGTCTCAGATACTGTGATCCTAACCCAGACACTGGGAACAAGCTACCCCAAAGCAGAGCCACCAAGGACCATGGCTTGCCAGTCCAGGGACCAGTCAGGCAGTCTTCACCAACGTTTATGTGCTGAAGTGAACAGTACAAGAACAATTTATCCTGCCAGTCACCCAAGACCATGGGCCTTGCACAGGAATGCAGGGACCAAAAATACAACTAGAGCACAAACAAAACTACGACGGTGTTCTCTGGGACAGTTTTAATCTTGGATTAAAACTAGAACAAAGCCTGGCTTTAAATCAGTCTTAATCCGCACTTCTACTTTTTAGCTAATCTTCAAAAGATGGTGATTCTCTTTGGATAGCAATCATTAAAATAGGTTCATCCACAACCAAATCATGCTGTATGTCATTATAGCCTACCAGAGGTTTATCTTTATTATCTTCATATTTATTAGAAAATAGTAAACTAGGTTTCCATAATGATTTTAATATATTTATACTAAGCTCAGCTTGAATGAAAGCAAGTTCTTTCTATAAGGCACAAAAAGAACGCTGCAAAATGGTATTAATTCACTAAATCAATTACTTCCAATGACTTGTGTACATACGAAGGAAGCTAGGTTTACCCAAAATTTTATTTTAAGTTGATCAAAAGGAAACATTGTCTGAAGTTAGGGAGTGAACACAATCAGTTTGGGATCCCAAATTCTACCAAGATTACAGCCCCGGCAGACCTGTGTGTCCAAACACAGCTTTTATTTGCAGACCAGAAGAGGGGAAACAAGTTTTGTACTAGTTTAACTCAGTTTCTCAGCGTCCAATAAACCAGCCACTGAGCTGAATCAGTCAACCGAAACAGAAAATGACCTCATAGCTCCTGCAGGAGAAGCAGGAAAGATAAGGTGATGTCAAAGGTTCACTTTCAAACAAACTGGGATCCCAGGTGCTTGGAGTCCAATCCCCCCTTCAGACTAGCAGCTGCACTTTCCCGATAAAATTTTAAGTGGACTCAGTTCCTTTCTGAGCACAAGCAGCTGAGGATGAAAAATGTATTTAACATGTCATAGCCAGCTTAGCTCTTCACAGCAGCCCGATGCAGTGCTGAGCTGTACGGGGCACCGGCCCGGAGCGCTCCGCCAAGGCAGGCTGCACCTCCCCAGCACCCTTCTACCCTCTCACATCTTCTGCTACGCAGAGGATATGAACCACAGCTGCAATTCCCTCAACACACCTCAAAATAACACAAGAGCACTCTTCCTTTATCCTTCCCAAAGCTGCGTATCCTGATTGCAACCCCCCACCCTTTCCAGTGTGAGGATATATTTATTTTAATCACAAGCAAATCAGGCACACCTACAAAGCACAGGTTCTTCTAGCTGCCACTTCCCCAGGGACATCTCTAGTGGCAATATATTCAATGTGGTGTTAATAAACCATAATGAGTCAGCAGAAATCCCTCTTATCCCAACCATTCCCCCCACTGAGGGTGCCGGCAGATGTTCAAAGGAGAGAGCAGCGGCAGGGCACTGCCAATCACCTTGGTGTTATTTTAACCTCACTGGTCTGTTCAGCTTTTAACTGCCTACATTATAAAGAGGGGATAAAAGAAACAAATCTTTTCGGTGAACATAGTTCACTCCTGCAGAGAGAAAAATCTAGACGACCCCATTCACGCTTGCATGGAAAAACATACATAATATCACTTTATCACCTGAAACGATACAAAGCCGTTGTCATCTGAATCAATCTGTCTCCTGTTCGCTACACAATATAGCACAATAAAGCTCAAGGGGTTTTGTCCACGTTTGCAGATGCATCAATTCCTGGAGCAGAGAGCTGAAAGTCCCCCTCCACGGAGCTCTGGTGCAGGCACGTGTGAAATATTGCATTCAGCTCTGGACACCTCATTACCAGAAAGATAACACATTAGAGAGAGTTATTAGAGAAGCAACAAAAATGATAAGTGGAGATTAAAGAGATTTATTACATCAAGACACGAAGTGTTAACTGCATAAAGGTTGAGCTAAGGAACAACTTTCCAGGGGACACAGTAACAGCCTGTAAATATTTGCAGGATACGTATGCCAATAACGAAAATTAATTATTTAGTATGGCAAAAGCTAGATACAATTAGGAATAACAAGATGAAATTAAGAAAGGTCTGACTCTCAAGAAGAAAAGAAGGGTAATAGAAGGCAGGCTTTCAGAAGTCTATCGCCTGGATGACTTAATAGGTCTTTTGTATCTCTGCCTCCTGTAACTCCATGATAATAATGATGGAGGGAAAGAAAGGACTCAAAGTATGAAATCCAATTAATTCCTTGCCAGTAGGCAAACCATTTTTATCAGATATTTTGGTTTAGCAATAAGCTTAAGCCTGGCATGATAGATCCTACCTGTCAGTTATTCAGATGTAGCTTTTTGTAAAATCTTTGGGGAAGACAAGTATTTTTATACTTTCATTAAAACACAGACTACATCCATCAAAGGAGGAAGTTATATTAAAAAGATCTGTGGCATTTTCAGACTAATCTGTGCATCTGACCGGTGCCATATTTAGCATTATCTAATCTGTTTTGTGCATCTAACAGACTGCAAACCCTTTGGGGCAGAAATCCCATCCTTCTTTTTTCTTTATATTACACAGCGCCAAGTGTGTTGACAGCGCTCAACAAATAATAACCAGTTCCAAGGGAGGGAAGAAGTCTGTGCTCGCACATACCGTGCAGTGTTATTTTCAGGGGATGAACCTTTACATTAGCAATGGAGCTGGGAGTCTTCACATACATCCCAGCAGAAGAATAACTCCAATGTCTCTCAGGGAAAAAAACAACAAAGAAACAAAAAAACAAACACCACAACCAAAAAAACCACACACCAACAAACCCCAACTTTACAAACACAGAACATGCCACAGAATACTCAAAAAAAAAGCAAACCACCACACAAAAAACCAAAAAACCCCTATCATTTGGATACGTACGGATATTGGCAGGAAGCAGTGACAAGAAGGACACGAATTATTTAGAAAAGGAAGAAAAAATTTAGCACTCATGAGGAAGGACCCCCTTTAAAAGACATATACAGACAATTTGTATGCAGCATGATACCATCTTTAAAAACACAGTCAAGCACCACTTCTCAAGTAACAATTCATCACTAGGGGTACATTTAAAACAACCTATATCAGTGTACTTCTCTATTTCTCAAGCAAATGTTTCATCCAGAGCTCGCTATTTATTGACATTACTTTGGCTCATGAGAAACTTTTGTAGAAGCAGGTCCCATCTGAGGAGCCAATGAGTCTGCTCTCCATTTTAGTATCTGCCAAAGTTAATTTTTGAACGAGCATATAGGGATGTACATAGTTATATATTGATCTGATGCCCTTTAAGGTGTTCTGAATTAAAACATAACAAGCCACAGATTATTTATAAGATCAATGGGATCAAGTTATTGCTGGCAGCCTGGCACGGCATACCTGGATACTCTTCTGACAAACTTAATCATTTTCGTATTTACTATTTCATCCATATATATTAATATATTACAGACTCCTCATGGTTATAAACTCCAGCTTGGAATCACATACCACTAACTACCCTGCTCTCCATCATCTTGAACGTTTGGATTTGGATAGAGGCGCTGCCTGTGCTACTCTTAGATGAATCTTTTTGAGAAGCAATGCCAGCGCCAAATGAAATGCTGATGGCCAAGGAAGGGACAGGTTTTACAGAGGCGCTTTGTTTTTCAAATGATCCTAGCATAAGTGTATGAAGCATCTGTTGTGTACTGCTCCCTGTATGCAAAATGGATATTCAGGAAAGTAATTTACATTAAAGTAGTACAGCGAGGGAGATGAACACTCCCACCTCATTTGCCACAGCCTTCAAACACTGCGTGCGTTTACAGAGTTGTTAACTTCAAAAACATTTGCATTGTAGCTTCCCTTTCCAAGGGTAACATTAGCTAAAATAATTTAAAATACATATTCAGAAAACTGCATTTCTCTGGCTCAGTTTTGTAATCTTTAAACTCGATCAAATGAATCCCAGGTTTTGATGGTAAACTTGGGACTTTTTCTGTTCAAAGAAATTTTTCCTGTCAAGTTTTCATTTAGTATGAGAACTACACTTTAAAAAAAAAATATTGCAAGACTTCACTGAGATGCAAAAATACATTTTTTTACTCATTTCATTAAACAGTTAATGATCCAAGATTTAAAAAAAACCAACTGTCTAAAAAGATATTGGAAGCAATATATAGAAAATAAGACGTAAATCTCATTTTTATAATCACTTATGTCATTAAACAGCCTAAATTCAAGTTTCAGTCCATGGGACATCAGCACTGGGAATAATTTACTCCACTGGACAAGCCAAGCAAAGGGAGGCTCTCAAGACACACAACAGCATCCCACACTAGCTTGCTGCCACCTTCACCACCTCAGCTGTCAAGTAGCACTTGCAGGCAGGTAAGTTTTTTGGAACTCCTAAAAATCAGGGGCAAAACCAAACACAATGACAGATTTTGTAACAGTGGTGAGAAACAAGCTCTAAATAAAGGAGGACAGGAGAATTTTTCTCGTCTCAAGTGATTTTAAGTATTTTTAATAGTATTTCTGCAACATTAGCTAGAAATTCAATCTACAGTGGTTATGTGGCTGCCAGAAAAATTAGAAACTCGGCTGAACAACTTCTAACCTCACATTCAGTTTTGTCAAACCTAATTGAACCTTTCACATCACCCTGCAACTGCCTCAGACGTTTGTGGTAACAACCACTCAGAAAGCTACAGAGTAGCTGATCTTCTAAATAATTTAGACTAAAAAGGAAATTTAAAGCCACCCTTCCAACATAATTTTGAATGGTTACCTATGCTACTGTTTGATTTAGACTAAAAAGTAAATTTAAAGCCACCCTTCCAACAATTTTAAATGTTTACCTATGCTACTGTTATCTTTTGGGACAATTTTGGAGGGGATTTCTTTCCCTAACTTTTTAAAATACTTTTTTAGGGTGCCTTAAATATATGCTAATTGCACTGAAACAAAAAATATTTAGCATACCGATACCACAACAACAAGTAAGGAATAACTGCAACAAATCCCATCAAACAAATCTGAGATTGGGATTGCAATGGAAAACCTAACCTTGTTGCAAGATTCCCAAAGCAATTTTTTGATTCTTTCTTTAGAAATTAGTTGAAAACCCAAAGACTGTCATCGGTGTCTGAGTGAGTTGATTATCAGGGGAAATAAGGGACACAAAAAAAAAAAAAAAATCACCGGGAGGGAAGATGGGTGAAGGAAAAGAGAAGTGGCAGCAACTGTGTAAGGTGTTAAGATACTACAGACAACATACAACTGAAAAGTTCTCCCTATGAATGCCATTGCTTTCAATTCACAAACTTTTAGAATTAAACAAGGAAACTGAACACTGTTCAGGGCTCTCTGGCCTGCAAAGTGACGTGCAACTGCTGCTTTTAACATGAACTCAATTTTTATCATGAGGGAAGCTAAACCAAAGCCTACTGGTGGTAGAAGGAGGTAGTAACCAGCAGCATGGAAAAAAAGAGATGCTATCTGTTCCGCTGTCAGTAAATGCATGTTCTTGCAAAAACCAGAAGACAATTCAGAGACAACGGGAAACCAATGAGCCCTATGCAGTGCCTAAAAACCCCTCACTACTAACACTGCTGTTTTGACAGCCTCAGAGACCCTCCACACACAATTTAGCCCTTTCAAGTTCTGAGCTATCACACCACCTTCATGATTAAAATGACAAAAAGTCAGAAATCAATGGTTCAATGGAGTCCTCTGGGCAAAACCAATGAATACTAACAAGCATTTTCCACAAGATTTTGCAGCCCTTGAAACTTACCGTGAAGATCAAACCAACATTTTTAGCTGGACTCAAAACTTTACAATTTAATGTCTTGTATGCACATATTATATTACATGCTAAGACAGTTTGTAAGTCACATTAGTTATTGGGCATAAGCTCTGAACACTCCATAAACTCCTCCCCAAAAGCATTTTTGTCATAAAATTTTTCAAGAGGAGAAGTTTAATCATATGCTGAATTCCAGTGATCTCTTTCACAGCTTTAATCTCATTCATATCTGACAGCAAAACAGTAACACAACTCTTGGAATGACTTTCATAAATCTTTACACAAAAGAAACTACTTGGGCAAACTATGAAAGAGTGCTGTTGGCACAGCAGCTTCCACAGCAACTTTGCTTTGCATCATGGTTCTGGAGAATCAAACCCAGCTGAAACAGGGACTATCACACAGTAACCTGCTTCCTAAGATTTCTTGTAAGAGACTCCCAGCCTCTTTTTGCATCACTCTTTAAGGTTTCCATCCCATTCACGCCCAACTCCCTCATTTCATCCTGATGCCAGAAGTTCCCACCATCTCCATAAAAACCCATAGCCAAGTGTTTCAGGGTTCACACTGTAATTGAGGGTTGATTAATTTTTTTTTCTCTAAACTGATCTTCACAAATTGTTTTTAGTTGTGTTCACAGCGCATTCAAAATTGAGATACAGAAGGACAAATCCTGGTTTCTACCATTCTGGTAGAAATCTTGTTGTTTGCCAAGGTCCATAAGCTCACCTACAGACATCCATGCTGAAGTACCCACTGTTTCTCTTGAAAAAGGCAAGTTCAAAAATAGCCAAATCTGTAGAATTAGGTTCTGGGGCGGGGGGGACCCCACAAAACAAACCAGTTTTGCATGCTATTGCAACTTCAATAATTTGCATTCCAAACAGACAAAACTACTTGTACGTATACAGGCAGGGTTGTGGACATACACGTTCTAGTAATCACACGTAACAGACATTTGGCTTCTTATTCCTGCCCTTGCCCAGTCTCAGCACGAACTGGAGACACTAGGGCACAAGTTGGGTAGTCATTCTGGACACGCTAGATTAACTGTATGCATGCACAGACATCAATTAGAGTGGTCTTTTAAGGACAATTGCCTAAATTAACTTCTTTCCACCTAGATAACCTTTCTGGATGGAAGACAAAGATGTGTCCCAATATACACAGACCAAACAAAGCTGTGCTCAAAGCTCAACAGAAAAACAGCTTGGTGAGAAGTCCTTTTTATAAAAAAACGTAAAGAAGTCACACAAACCCATGGGAAGAGAAACTGCTGACTGCAAGGGTCTGGGTTCAAAAAACAGAGGCTCTAGATCCCACACACCATGGTATTTTGGGAATAGTTGGGTGATGATGACTTAGCTTTCAAAAGCTATTCTCATTCTTAGTTGTCATTTTAAACGCACATAAAGGGGTCCAGAAACCTGCATTCAATAAAACCATCCACTTTTTATCTTATACCTGGTGTTCGTCTCCAAAGAAAAACAAGAGAGAAGTCCAGAGAGCAATGCAGCCCAACTAGAAGTCCAACGGCAGGTTTTCCCATCTCCCACACAGTAGAATTAGTAAAGTGAACTCATAAAAAATTAAAATGAAAGGAAAAAACCCATCTCAGTATGGCTGACTATGAAATCCACATTTTCCTCTTACTGCTAAACAAATAGCTAAACACTAGCACTGAAAGGAAAATGGCTGCATACCTCAACATAACAAATCATATTCTGAAACAGTAATTCGCCTGCAAGATTTGTATTGATTCTCACAGATAATAATAACTCCCTCGAAACATATTTCATGTTGTCTTCACTCCATTGATCAGGAGTGTTTTATAAATGTTTCGATCAGTCTGATGAGGCTTTTAGCTACACATGCGCATCCTGCAATTTTGCGGAGCTCCAAAAACACACAGGTAGTGCATACTAAGTAAAAAAGAATCCATATTTTTGTTACAGGCTGTTTCCTTCTATATATCCACTACCTTGCTAAGAACACGCTACACTAGATTTACCAGCAACCATCAGCTGTTTGTGTCATCTACAAGAGAGTAACTATATTGAAAGGGAAGGTTTTTCCCAAACCATACACGTTTGGCAAATTACTGATATTTTTAGGTTACCTGTTGATACAGATCCACGTATTTTTTTAGTGTTAACACACTGTCACTGGGTTCTAGTTCAGACTGATGGATAATACTTTTAGCAACACAGTAAGTCTGACACAATATTAGCATGGTATGTTGCATGGTCATATCAAGATACAGGTGAGCAACAACACTCATGGAAACCAGAATTGCATTTATACCACAGATCCTAAAAATCAAAAATTTGTATTAAGTAGTCAAGAGACAGACACTTGAGGACTATTAAAATCATTAACAACATATGTCATCTTAATGGATTACAAAGACGTTAAATCTGACACTCTAAAGTCCGTGTGCACACAATGTGAGCGTTAGTACTCGCAGTTACACCATCCCCCTGCCTGATTCCATTTCACTATTCCAATGAACCCAAATCCTGACTTTCGGGGAACAAGCCTAAGAGAATGTAAGTGCCATGCTGATAACGCAGCACTTGTTCTCACGTGCAATTCCCATCAAGGTATAAAATACTACGTACAACAGGTTGTGCTGTAGCTGTAGGGAAGCGGACAGCAACCCACAACTCGTTTTATCTAAACTACCAACAACTCCTAAATCTGCTGTGAGTGAAGACTTCATCCTGAAGATAGAAATCAACACATGGAAGGGCCTGCCTTTCACTAGCAAATACATGAAGCATTTGGCTGTCCTGAAACTAAACACAGCTGTTAAGAACCAAATAAACTCTCTTAGCAAGCTCAGGTCCCACAAGCAACAAAGGAAAATGGTGCTTCCACCTCAGTCAGTAAAAATTATCATGGACACAAGGCTAATTTTATGCATACTGTGGCTACACAGAAACAAATCTATAGCAGTGTCAATGGACCTGCTTGTTTCCCCCCTGTAGTGACATTTGAGGAGATTTGTCCTCTATGAAAAAGCACTTTGTGCAGCTCAGTCACTCATGACAACACACACATTTTACAGTTTGGCTTCATTACATGTTGTAGCATCACCAGCACTGACCAGGGGTAATAATTCAGTTTCAAAGCAGCATTCTGGTATGTTGAAGTCAGGTCAGACAATGCCCAGACTCGTCTGGTCACTGTCTCAAGAAACATTAATCCTCTCAAAGTATCTGTTTGCAAGTGGATCCATCCACCCTAGGAAATCTAGTGCAGAGACAAGGGTAGAGGCTCAGCGTGACCGCTCTACTCCTCCACACCTTATTCTGTGAAGAAATCAGCATCCAAGATAGCTCTGAAAGAAGCCACACGTGGACCTGTACACGGATATCTCGTTTCCCAGACCACTGTATTGTCTGTCTCGCATCCTTTGCTTGAGTCAGAAGTCTCAGCAAAACATTCTGCAATGCCTCAACTAATCAAAAGACTTGGCCAAGTTTTTACAAAAAAATTTTCACGAAAAATTTTCTCACCACTTCTACTTACTCTGCAGCCTGTACACTGTGCCCCTTTCCATTCAGCATCTACAAGAAAAACTGTCTTTTTTTGTGTGTGAAATAAAGTGAAAAACAGTGAAATAAAGAAACACTTTGTGGTGCTCTTGTTTTTGAACAGGCATCTAGGAAATGCAGAATATCATTATTCCATTAGGCAGCAGCAGAAGCAGCACGAAATACACGGTGCCATGCTCCCTCTCTGCTCCCGTGATAATTTTAAGAGTCTATCATTAGCATAATGAAGAAGGTTCCGCTCAGTGGCAGGGCTTCAGCAGGACACAGGAGGTCTGCGAGTACCTGTTTGTGATACTTTCTCACCCAATTACGTAAAGTTGGTCTTTTCCTCTTTCGGGATTAACTCTTTGTCTGGAAGTGCAACTTGAACAAATTTTTTAAGTTAGTGAGGAGGCCTCCTCCCCCACGCGAAACAGCTCCAGCTCTTCCGTGCTGCACTACTGCTTTAAAAACTTACCATCAGGGCAGGTGCTGACAGAAGACCCAAATTTAAATGGTTATTTTTCCCCTTGTTAAGTCCTCAAGTGTTCTGAACCTAGCACCGGGGTATAATAGAATGTGAATAAGTAATGAAAGATAAAGAAGTGGATTTAAATAAAATATCCCCTATTACCATTCTTAATTCTCATCTATCGTTAAGACGACAGCCACCTGGAACGTTGCAGCCGGGTGTGCGCTCGGGCAGAACCAAACGCAATTCAAAACCCGCAACAACCATCTAAAACCAGGTGTTCGGCGGCCGCCCCGGCTGTCCGCTGCGGCTCAGCCCGGCCGGGCGCGGCAATGGCGCCCCCTGGCGGCACAGGTGGCTTGCCGCCGCCGCAAGCCTCGCGTTGCTTTAATTGCGGATTAATTACAGCCTTTCACCAAGGTCAAAAGGCACGTTTGGAGGCGAGGATAAATGGTATTATGTGGAAAATAGAGAATGTTAAAAAGCTTTCTCCTTTTTTTTAAAAAAAAATGTAAAATTTGACATTTGCTGCCTTAATGAGCACAGTGCTTCCCCTCACTGGGCAAAACCCTGCAGCAAGTACGGTAGGAAAATCGTGACTCTTTAACCCACACCCCGAACAAAACTCTGCAAACATGAGGCTTTCCTCGGAATTAAAGCGTTCTTGAAAAAAACTTTAAAATTGAAATTAATTTTTTCCCAAATGAGATTGGCCAATAACGTAACACTACCTGTAATTATATTTACACGATGTTTGTAAGAATATCAAACTTATAAATGGATCCAATTCAGAAGTAACAGAAACGGCAATGCAGAGCGGCTGCTGAGTGCAAGCAATAAATCATATAATCGCATAATTACAACTTCCCATGGTTCCAGAGACAGTTGGCACTAGCAAAAGCAACGAATGATAAAACAGGATGAGTTTTACAACCCCTAAAAGGAGAAAGCTCTAGCATGGCAGTCGGGACACAGAGGTGATCGCACAATCCCTCCTCCAGAGCACATTCAACTACTTGGGACACACCACCCC
This sequence comes from Falco naumanni, assembly GCF_017639655.2. Classification (NCBI taxonomy): domain Eukaryota; kingdom Metazoa; phylum Chordata; class Aves; order Falconiformes; family Falconidae; genus Falco; species Falco naumanni. The sequence goes on from NC_054059.1 coordinate 76,695,998, forward strand.
TCTCCAGCTTTGCCCCTGTCCTGCAGGTCAGGTGGATTCAAATCCCAGACACAGGAAAAATTAAATCCAGATACTGCACACCAAGACAGCACCCTAACCACTGGGCCACTGAACTCCCACCTCTTAAGGGGGGGGAAAAAAAAAACAGAATTCACCTGATTCTGGAGGTTTGCAAGGGGAGGAGACTAAAGCTTTGCTTTTGGCTGAAAGAAACATTTCATGCATTACTAAATCACGAGCTTCTTCCAATCTACAATACCTTCTCTTCAAATGAATCCCCAGTTTTGATGCCTCCTCCCTGCACCTGCACGATTTCTCCCACTGAAGCTTTTTTTTCTCCTCCCTCAATTTTCCAGTTCATTAGACAAAATGAAAAATAAATTATTTGCAGTATCCAGATCACAGCTGCCCCCTCAGGACAGTGGAAGAACGGCCCCTTCCCTCTTCCATCACGGCAGCTGATTTCCCACCCGTCTCAGGGAGCCCAGGCAGTCCCACACCCTGCCAGGCAGCCACGTCCCACCTTGGTGCTCTCCGATAAGGCAGGCACCAAGTAAGCGGCAAAACAACAACTGGCATAAAGCTTCTTGTAATATTTAGCTAAGCTGGCGTAGCTGATGATACAAGACTCCAGTGAATGCTACAATAGCTTAACTTAATGTTACTTTCTCTCCGCTAGCAAATTGCTCCCGTTTTCCAACCGATTTACGGCCCACATACCTACTCTGCAGTTATAACTGTTTACAGTAAATCAGATGGGCCTGTGATTGTTGAAGCAATAACTCGCAGCAAAGGGGGCAGCAAGAACATATTTCAATTTAATAAAATAAATGATGGCAGATTAAGCTCTCTTTTAAAGAACGCCTTATCAAAACCTACAGAGAGACTGTCATTTCACAGAGGCTGGTGGTTGCCAAAGCTGGGAAGAGTTAAAGAGGTTGCTGTCAGTCACACAGTGTGCCAAAATAACAAAAATATTGTGTGAAGAAAGTAATCACCTACAGTAAGGATGGGGAACAAAAGCTAAATGAGTTCTGCCTGTGCTAGTGACCTTCGACTGCTAAACAGTCAGATAACATCTCCTACCTAACCTCTTATTACAGAGTTATTCTTGGACAGCAGTTCTTCTATTACCATGCTTTTTACTCACTTCATAACATTAAAAGCTCGCAATAGTCAGACTAAGACTATTCCCTGAAGAATACTCTATGTACTGAAGCAGAATTCTTCATTACATAATCATTTTAGGTAGGTTGTTTCAAGGAATGTATCTTTTTTTTGCCTTTTTAAACTTTATGGCTAATGTAATTTCCAGAAATATCTTGGGTATAAAGTTTATCACCAGTTCTACTTGTTCAGCAGCAAAACTCCATCGAGGAAATAAGGACAGAAAGAATTGTTCCAATGCCAAGTCATCTTGAGCACCCCGATGCTTAACATAAGAGAAAATACTCCTCTGTGGGATCATCACACTCTACCTTGAGAGCTTAGTACTTCATCACAGCTCAAGATGGTCCTTTTTCAAACAGGGAACTGAAAGAACAGATGGGAAACCTGGAAAACACTGCCGAAGGGAACACACGTTTGATGTGCAGTGGCACAACTGAGCCAGGACCAGCCAGCCACAAACCCTTTTAAGCACCACATCAAACAGGGATAATGGGCAGGGTAACAAAAATAGCAGGTTTGCGATAAGGAAACTGTACCCGAGAGCTGCACCGAGTGCTGTCTCTAGCCTGGTTATCATTAACAAGGGCAGACCACCTTATAGCAGAGGAAAGCAGAATTTTGCGTGAAGGCACTTCATCACGGCATCCACCTGACCTGGGACAGGAAAAGGATCTGGCAGTACAGAGCACTACGAGATGGGTTTCTTTCTGCTTTGAGAATTCCAGATACGTTGCTGCTAGGAGGAGGGAGTGAAATACAGTCAGTTAGTCCCTGCTGGTTTACACTGCACAAATAGTAAAATACAGCCTGAAGAAATTTCTTGGAGTAGTGAGGAGAAGATCTCTGCACACAGAAGAAAGAAGCAGAAATAGCTTCCCATTTGGCTTATTCTCTTCTACTAAACTTGTAGGCTGTAAAAATACTTGTCAGCAAGTACTGGCAATTTTTAGAGCAACCATCTAACTATCCAAGTCCATAAATCACGCAAGTAGAATGAAGAATCTTTCTGTAACTCAGGTTTGTTACATGTGGATTGAAACAAGGAACCAGCCTGCCACGTTTTTTAAAAAGTAGTAATGTTAAGCATCAAATGTGGATAGCTCAGTTAAACTGGGGAAAAATAAAGGTAACAAATAATTTACAGAATAGTAAAACAGCAAAGTCTGTGCAGTTTATGTCAGGAACCATTTGCATCAGAAAAACTAACAAATGAGAGAATAGCATAATAAATTAAATGAAATTATTTTGCACACACATGGATGCAAATAAAAGGACTATAGAAAATGCAAAAGGTTTGAACATAGATAAGGAAAGATAAAAGTAAAATATAAATAAAGGGAAAATACATGTAACTGGAGTTAAGGCTTACAATCAAAGTAAACCTAAGCAGGAAGAACAACTAAGAAAAAAGGAAAAGTTGTAGACAACTTAATGCTCAGATTTTAGAGGTTAAAACTTTTTCTGCTGCAGAGATGTATGGCATTTATCAGAGATGGGTAAGTATTAAAGCACATGGTTCACAGAAAGCTTAGTGATAGAAAGAGAGTATAAAATAAACATAGGAATGCCAAAGACTGGGGGTTCAGAACTTTTAAAGCAACTCCCAAAACCCAAGAGAATTTTAAAAGATGGAGGTTTTCTTGCTTCTTTATATTTCTTTGAAAGGCATAAAATGCCTGGCATCCTACACAGGGGGATGCTACAGAAGCAAAATTAACTTAATAAACATATACCCTGATGGTTCTCAGCTGCAGTTCAGCATTTCAGTACTATGACAAAGTATTCTAACACAGGAAAAGATCCTGGTACCCTGGTACTTTATCCTGCAAAACTGTGAATACATCTTCCCATTTAGACAGTGAATATTGGTTTTCAAGGTCAGGCAGTCAGCTTGTAAAATGCTCTATGCTTTTGGAGTGTTCCCGTGTTTTCCTGCGGTCTCCATTTCCCTAACCAATCCACTCATATGCTACATAAGTAACCTCAGCAGGGGTCACCACGAGAGGCAAAATGCAAGCAGCATAAGAATGAAGTAACACCTACATACTGTGCCTTTGAGGAATTAAACAAGTCAGAGAAGACTTGGGCATGGCAGCTTCTTTTAAAAATAAATAAATCAGGTAAAGAAAGTGGTCTTGGTGAATGGTGCACTGCCCTGGAAAAGGTGTGAAATTGTGCTCCACGTGATTAGGAGCGCAGCTGAATAAAACTTCAATGAATTATTGAATTGTAAGAAAACAATTTCATATAGCATAAACTGCACAAGGAAATAAAACACGTAAAGATTGAAAAAAGTATTGGGAGACAGTAAATTAAAAAGGAAAGAAAAAAGGGGAAGGAAGAGAACTGGGAGTTACTGCAGAACCTAGTGAACTGTAACACCAATAGAAAATGTTAATAACATTCTGCATTGGGCTTCATTAATCTAAAAAAAATGCCAATATAGGAATTGCTTCTCTAGTTATCATTATATTGATAAAACAATAGTTCCAGAATGCAAATCTAACAGAGGTTATTGCATTCCCTCATCCTGGTCATCTGCAAAATATAGGCAATACAATTTCTCTGAATTCATTCCAGCTGGAACTAGGTGTAAAAAAACCCAAACAGTTGCTTGGAATTTGCAACAATCTTTGCTGAACTCTGGCAAAAGCTAACTGTCCTGCCGGTTAAAAGGTGAAGAACTCATCTTTTAATCTAGAGTTGTCAAGCTTCAATTGCTAGCCATTAGAAATGATCCCTTCTGGTTTTGTGCGCCACCAGAGAGATCTTTCCACTAGAGTTCTGGTCTCCAAGCAGGTAGCTGCAGACTGCCACCACATGATCTCACACTTCTGTTGATGAAGCACTAAGCATCTTGAGCCTTCCAACAACTAGGTCTGTCTCCCAGCCCTTTAATCTCCCACAACTACTCTACAAATTCTCTCCCTTTAATCTCCCACAACTACTCTACAAATTCTCTCCAATTTTTGCAAGAACTGATTCCATTCCACTAGCTCACACGACAATCTAAAATTTCTTTTTTTCTTCTAACTGCTGTCCAAACCAATTCTGTGATCTGTGCAAATATGTTCACATTCCACTCAGGATGAACTCCAGGCAATGGAGAATGCTCTTACCTACCAGAACAGAAGTACAACACCATCCCAGGCTGCCTGCAACGGCACAATAGGGCTCATACCTGCAACTGGTTTTAACCAGACTCATTGGCAAAAACTACCCAGATACACGGGCTTTATTTTTCAGTTTCCTCTGGTCTATAACCCATACTGCAGACAGGTTGTAGGCAAAATCTTTTTGAGTACTGGCCAACTTGCTCATGAAGTATCTTTAGGCTACGACACTGACACACCATCCAGGCTTTTTTGGCTACCAGAAGACTATGCCAAGTACTGGCAGAAACTGTTGAAAGCCCTGTTCAGCACCAGCAGGTTGTAGGAATAGCTGTGTCCCTCTTTAAAGTTGTTATTTAAGTTTTCTCAAGACTGTCATTACTTAGCACGTAAACAGAAAGTACATGGAGAAAAAAGGGCTAAGTTAACGAATATTCACATTGATGCCTCCTTAATGCCATCTAAGGTCCTGGAAAGGACAATACCATTTCAGATATTTCAGCCAGTGTCTAAGGCTCATTTAGAGGCCACCTCTCCCACTGGAATAACACCTTCCCATCTAAGAAAGTGGCTGACGATTTCATGAGGTAATGAATGATGGTATGTCACACCAGTACTTACACCCCTTTTTTTCACAGGTACTGAACAGAAGGAATGAACTTCGTATCAGAGTCTTAACATTTTCTGCTGGGGCATACACATTTTTATTTTGATCACTAGCTGAGAATTAACAAGAACATTTATATACCCACAAGATCCTATACTGGAAACCTGAAAATACAACAGCAATACATTTCATTCAGGTCATTCTTTTACTGCAGTATAAAGAATAAGTGCTGCAAGTAATTCTTTTGAAAACATCACACTGCAAATGCTCTGTCTCGTAAAAAAAAAATATATATTGTTCTAACTACAGAGAAACGCTGTCCTAAAATAAAAAACTCATTGCAAAAGTCAAAGGGCTATAAATTCATTGAACTAAAATCAACATAATTAGCTTTTAGCCTAAAAGCTACAAAATGAAATACTTGTTTCTTCTTTAACAGTAGAGGCCTACCAACTGCACAATGTATCACTTTGTAACAAAGCTGAAGGATTTCCTAGTTAAAAGAACTCCTAACCAAATTCTGCTCTTTCTTATGTGGACCACACTTCCATCAAAGAAAGAGGACCGGCATCCAAGCGCCTCAGATCAGAAACAGACGATGCTGCTTCAGTATAGCAGAATGCCACAGGTGAAACCCTGAACTCTGCTGAAACTGAAGACAAAACTCTTACTGATATCAAAGGATCAAAATTTTTGCCTCCATGTATTTTCAAAGTTCTCAAACAAAACATTCAAAATCAAGAATACAAGAGATCTGCAATTCCTGCTGGTTTTTTGCAGGGTTTAACATTTTCCAAAGGTTCTTAGAGTCAAGCCCACAGGAGATACGGCTGGTGCCTGTTTGCTTTTCTCTGGCACAGAGCACAGGTAATTTTTCTCTGTACAATGTTTCAGAATACAAGAACTGGGGAAAAGAATTAGTAGAGAAAATGTTACTATGAATTCTAATCGAGATATAGGACTGTTTATCTGCACAAAAATCCACACAGTTTCAACCTGTCATTTCCAGCTCGCATTGTTAATTATATTTCAGTGCACCTCACTAGATAAGAGGTGTAATCCAGCCAAAAGTGTATAAAGGTTGCAGTCCAAATTATGCAGCGTGCCTTCCAGCTGATAATTCCAACAGGTAATGAACTGTTTAATCTTATGCAGTTTGGCAAACACTGCCTGTTTATCTTTACCCAAGCCTTCAACATGCACATCAAACTAAACATATCTTCTGCAAATATGATGATTGAATCTTTTTTTCAGTTAGCAACATTCAAAGTTTTAATTCTATTCTGACTACTACGATATTTTTTTAATAAAGAAAAAAACCAGGGTTCGAACACAACTACAACAAAAGAATAGTCTTTCACATACCTAGTTTGATGTATTTCTTACATTTCTTACATGACCTCAGCCTATCAGTTGAAATCTGGCGGGTAATCAGAAATACTAATCACTAGCACCTGCTGCACATGGACCACAGATTCTGTGCAATTATAGGCAGTAAGAACCCTGGTCTTACACTATTGTCTGCTGCTACCATCTCCTGCGCTTAAGTATCGAGTCTGTGGACCACAGACCTCACAAAATTGTAACAGAAGCAGCCATTACCTCCACTCATACAAGGAAACCGTGGCACAAATGAACTGAAACATGAGCAAACTCTCTCTGTTCCTGCTCCGGTGAGAAGAGAAATCAAACTGAAGGATACAGAATTCCAGCTCCTGACTTCAGGCATTAGTAATTCTTTGGTTTTCTGTCTTTTACTCCAGGTTATCTCTCCAAGGGCAGAGGGAAGAAGAAAATTCTTGGATGAAAACTTTCCATTCCTGAACAGGGGAGACAAGGTACTTAACTCTGCTCTAAATAATAAGATTTCTATTGCCTCAGAGTAATCAGTTCAGGCTTAATGGAAGCACAGAAAAAGACAAAAAGCTTAGAGAAAAAACCCCAAGAACTGTAAATACGTCTGCTCTGGGGAATCATAGTCAGAACAAATAATCTCTTTCCTTCATTTAAATTCACTGTATTTCCAGTTTTGTATCTTGGTAAAAGATGTGAATTGGAAGAGGTTTTCTATTGCAAAGCCTTCTTTAGGATAATGCATGCAGCATTAAAATAATTTTGGAGAAAAAAAACAGCTGCTTTAGAGGGGACTACAAGTTCAGTGGGTTTATTCTGTTTTTATCATCAGATATTATACCTTCCCCATCTTTCGATAAATATTTTCCATTACTCCAGATTTGGTTACACATCCGTGTATCTGTGGGTATAAAGCCTGCAGCACACTTGGAACCCTGTGGTGATTCAAGTAACAAGCTACACAGCAGACAGTCATTTCAACCATTTTAAGTATATAATTATTAAGTGAAAAGTCAGTTGAGGGTGATAATGTCCCTATTTTCCAGTATCTTAATTACAGAAACCTTCATTTAGCTTGTATCTCTACTACTGCATTTGCGAATACCTCACAGAAAACCTTAAACCAATAACCACAAGAAAGAAAGACTCTGTACCTGACAATCAACAGGAACAAAAACTGGAAAAAAACCTGCATTTCACAACGGGCACCTTGTATTCCAAATGGAATAGTGTCCCAGGGGTCTCTTTTGCTTAGCTGTTTGTACTCCCAGATGCTGTACCTGAATATTGCCAGTCAGTATCAAAGGAAAGATGAAAGGTAACACCTAAGAAAATTACCTGACTTTTCATTCAGTCACTGAGGTTAATTTACCACCAACGTAAGGAGGTACAATTCTTTACGAACTGCATGCACTCAGTATGACTCGTATGCTGTAACTTGAGGACACTGCCAAAACACTTTAATGAAAACATTTGCGTGGAGAAGTATTCATGTGCTAAGATTTTGAATCAAAATACATACACCTGAAAAAAACACCTGTAACTAAAAAGTTAAACATTATCTTCACTCTCCAGTTCTGCTGCAGTATAATCCTATTCTAGGACATCGATTTTACATCAGTGATCCCAAATGACGCAAAACAACATTTGATTGCTTACAGCTAAAAAAATTACATAAAATCCAAAACATCAACTGAATGTAAAATGCTGTATTATATTCATATTCAATCTGCAGAAAGCCTGACTCTTTGGAAGGATAACTGCCTGAGATTGGTTTCACTGAAGGGCTACTAGAAAACAAACAGAAGCTATTCCTTAAATATCCCGTCCCTCTCTACACTTATCCTCAAAAGAAAGTAAAAGAGGCACGTCAACCTAAAGAGCCCTTTGCACATTTTTGGGACCTGAAAGTATCATGCCATGTTAACGTAACTTGAACAATGACACACAAAAAAAAAAATCAAGAAGACAAAGCAAAACCCTGGTGTATGACTCTGCGAATAAAAACCAAAATGAATAGAACTTAAAATAAAGAAACCTGTGAATGCTAGGCCCACAGTTTACTGACTTTTTCAATAAAATTTCAAGTTTTTAAGAGGCCGAACAGTGTTCTCATACTTCCATCCTGTTATTGTTTCAGGATCAAGTTGTCAAGCACAATGCCATCCAACAGGTCCTGACCAAATGCATACAGGCAGCATCTATATGAAATGGCAAAGTGAACAGAACCACAAAACCAGTTGAGTGTCTCCTCTACCTCATCTGTGAGACGAGGAAAGCAGTATTTACCTTTCTTTGAAAAGTAATTTGATCCTATCTGTCAAGTCTAACTACCTATGCCAGCAGTTCTATGTTCGTCTTCTGAGCACCCCCACCATCCTCAGATAGGCTCCACCTTTCTGCCTGCCTCTGAGCAGCTCCAGTCAAACACAACGTTATCTTTCCACCAAAACTTGAATTCTCTTCATACAACATGTAGAAACCACCAGGAAAAAGCACACTTCACAATGCAATAACATAGAAAGTTCGATAGCATGACAGTACTATCTGCTCCAACTCCAGAAGTGGCAAATCTTAAAGAAGATTTGTTGGTCATCACCAGGGCTACTTGTCATGCTAAAGTAGTTTTAATTGCATACAGGAACCTGTCCCATCTGTCCAACGAGCCTACCAACACTATTTTTTAATCCTAGCCTTCTGGCATCTTAACATCTCATTCCTTCTGAAACTAGCTTTAGTCATTAAAAAAAAAAAAAAAGTGAAAGTTCAATCTGAGACCAGTATCACAGAAGATGCAGCTGCAGAATGAGAATCTAATGAGGAATGATTAAAATTGGTAGTATACACTTCCAAATTTATTCCAGATTCACTCATCTTTGTTGCTTCATATTTATCCTGTTGCCACTCAATCAGCTGGAGCAGCTGAACTAAAAACGCAGAGCAATGCAGAAACCTAGAGGCAGAGATGGAAAACCGGGAATAATTTGGTATTGCACATGCCCCAAAAGTTTAATGCACAATAGCTGGCAATAGCATTTCAGATGTAAGGGAAGAAGTTGCCTGGCACACTATCAGAACTTTCTGCTTGCTTGCTTGCACGTCCACCAGCGCATTAAAGTACATCTGCTGCATTATGGGGTTGAGGTTGCCCATCTCATTGCAGCAGAAGGCTGTTCAGTAACACTTTTCACCATCAAATTGCACTTCCATCATCCCAACAGAGCCACTCTGTATTACTGTGGCACTACAACTTTGAAAACCTTGATGCCTCTACTGCTTATCCTAGTTAAGGATGGGATCATCATTTTTCCTGAAGAGACCAAGCTCTGTTTCTTGCACCTAGTACATAACCACCTCTACAACTGCAAAACCAGTACGTGGTCATTTCAGGAGTCATTCTGCACATTGTTAGGTCATACTGCTGTCTACAAAGAAAGAGTATTACACCGGTATGTAAAACATTTCAATAAAGTTAATACCATCAGATCTCAGAAGAAAGAGAGAGAAGCTCATCTTTGAGCATCAACAGAGAAGTGGCCTGATCAAGACTCCCATAGATATCTGTGGGCTTTGAACCAAGCTACTGCGTCAGTTCAAGTTGCCTGAACACATACTTTGAATCTCCTGCATTACAGATATTTGCACCTAATTATACAGAATGGGCAGATTAAATTTAATACTTTCACTGCATTTGTATAAACTAAACCTCTGTCCTCCAAGTGAAAATAAAAGTATTTTACATATTTAAATGAACAACACCAGACAAGATGACCTTTATAATCACAATTACAAGTGATTTAAGACATATGGCAAACTTAATTATGCTAAAACAGACTGGTTTCCAATCTTTTCAATCCTGACAAAAACTGATGCCTAAAGTAAAAATATATTACACATTTCAGTTATAGGAAATGCTTAGCAGAACTTACTCTTTATATGTTGTTAAATTGTACAGATAGTATTTATCAAAGTCAATTCCGTAATACAAAACCCTCAACGACTTACAATTAAATATTATTTAGCAGAGATGATGTTACTTAAAATGTTTTCACTTATTTTATATAGATTTTGTGGAAACATGACAGAATGAAAACCATTAGTCTGAATTTATCCTCAAATCTTGGTAGCAATTCAAAATGCAGTGACTACAGTTACAGAACTGTAAGATCAAAAGATGTATATGGGTATGCTTAACATAAAAGATCCCAAGTGCCTTAAAAACCCAAGAAAATGAGCATCATGCTTACAATGCAGAGAAGCACGCAATATGCGTAACAGTACAAGTCCAAGCAAACGCAGAAATACCAGTTTTTCAAATGAAACAGCAGAGAGAATACTGATGAGCAGAGTGCAATTACTCATGCTGTATTTGGCCATGACAACACAAAAGGAGATCTGCAAGGTTGGGCTTCTTTGTTTGTTGCTTGTTTCTTTTTTTTCTTTTTTTTTTATTTCCTTATGTGGACCTGGCTTTTACATGCTGCCCGACAAAAGGCTGCTGAGCACCACTTTGGAGCATGAGCTAAATGTCAGCTCAGAATAAAAGATGCTACCAGCTGCAGTGTCAGTCCCATTCCTGCATCACCACTGAGGGGTTTATACTTTTTGTGAAAGCTAAACAGAGTGAATGTTGGCCAAATTTGACAAGATCACTGTTTAAACAGAGATGGCCGTAGACATAAGCAATAATCTGTTCCATTTCACCACTCACTTGAATGACAACAAGCATTTCATATAGGTATGACATGCAGAACGTAATGACCTTGCACAAATTAGAAGTGGACACACAATGAGACTCAGAACAGCTTCTTCCTCATGGAAACCCATCTGTTACACACTATGTGGTTCTCCTTTAATGATTTATTTAAACAGAAGCAATCAAAAGGTTCAGCTTTTCAGTTTAGAATCAGATAATCACTCAGACACAGGATGAACCGTGGAAACAATATGGAAAGCCTATATGGGATAGAAAAACCATCACCGAGGAACAAAATTAAAACCACCACCCAAAAAAATGAATCAGTAAAGCAAAACATGGAATCACTTTTCTCAAGTCATGGGCAGACACTGAGTTGGTAGTTTCTGAAATAATTAAAATCGGTATAAAGTTTTCAATAAATCTTTAGGCACTTTCAAAAAGCATTATAAAAATCAGTTACAAAGAGACATAGAGAAGCTTTTGTATAACAACTATTATTAAAAACAAATATTTAAACTAAAAAAAAAAAAAAAGGTTTCCCAGCAGGAAGCACATTGCATATGCTTCTATTATAAGGCTTTCAGTGTTGAAGCTGTCAATAAAAATGTGTCTTTGAAAGAGACTAAACATGCTTTGCAGTAAGTGGTCATTAACAGTTTGGTAAATCACATCCTATACAATTGCGTATGAAGTACAGAACCTGCTTTTCATAAATATTTCAGTATGCAAAGCCAGTATTACTTTAAGCAGCACCACTAGTGGTTTCTGCTGTCCACATGATGGTAAGCTTACACTAATTAATTGCATCCTCCATAACAGCCAAATATGCAGCTTTTTGAGTCGTGACTGTAAAAAGACCAGGTTCTTCGACATACACTCTGAACACATTTTGTTCTTAAATAGCTAAGCCAAATCACACATTTTAAAAAAAAAAAAAACCAAACAATGGACTTGGATAGGTTTCTCTTTTGTTAAAGAACAAAATGCTATGATATCCTGTGCAAGCGTTCACAGTATGCACATTGAACTAGAGAAAGAAAAACTGAGCGTTAAAATTAAATTCCAGCTTCCTAAGAAACCCTCCTGCTACATCTAATTTGTTATTTAATAAATATATCTGTTCAGTTCCAGAAAGCTTCACTCTACAAGCAGGCTGGTAAGAGTTGTAGTTCTTAGACAAGCCATGTGTAAGACAACAAAACTCAATAACGTCAATGCAAGTTGAGCAGTAGAAACTGAAATGACAGCCTCCAAACATTTTTTTTAAAAAGGGTAAAAAAAGCTATTTTAATGTGCATGATAGCTTTTATTTTATATTTCCTCTAGAAATTAAGTCAGTATAGAGATTCTACTTAAGATGACTTGGCAAGCACAACCTAGCAATTTAGATCATGAAATACAGTCCCCCCTAGTTTTGTGCATACATACATTATTTACCAGGAGACGCTTTCCCAAAAGTGTAATAGGGGCAGAAAATGGCTGAGTGCAGCCAGAAAAGGAATTCAGCAAATGAGGCAGGAAAACTTGCCCGTCAGTACTGGTAATGAGGAAACTGAGACAAGAGGGTAGTTTTCATTTCCAGCCCTGGGTTACAAATGCCAATCAACCCAAGGCCAGGATTTATAAGCACAATCCAGCAGTCTGGCAGACAGGCAAGTAATTAAGCTTCACTGGTCTGGAAGATGGGTTTGGTTGTTTTGGGCTGCAAAGCAGTTCTCTTTCTCACCATGGCAGAAACTTCTGACTTTATAAGGCAGGTCTGCTCAACAGTAAAGCACAAAGACCTTCAGTGATTTTCCCAGAACATCTCAGGCTATAGAAATACCTGCAGTCTAGAAGAATGTAAAGGTCACAGAGAGTATCATTTGATTTCAAATCTGTTTACTGCAAGTGATTAATTCAATCATGATTGTTACTAGAGCATCAATCAGGAAACTGTTTCACCACCATTCCAGGTAAAATTACATGACCCCCGAGTCTCTGGCTTTCCTATCTGTAAAACGGCAATAACAATTGATCACATTTATAGAAGTGTTCTGATGAAGTGAAGCCCCCAGAAGAAAGTTACTGTCTAAAGGGCAAATCAGTACTATTCATCCTAAAATGCTAATATATAGTCTACTTGTCGATGCTTCTATTATCCAATGGGAAAACACATTTTTGAGCATCTCTAAAAATATGAAAGGATTTTTGTCAAATCTCCTTTATAGGGAGCACTGACAGCTCTCAGCACAGTAAGCCAAGCCTGATTTTTGCACTACATCTGCAATATCTTTTATACTTGGGCAGCTGGCACAGAGTGAGAAAATTCATTAACATGCTAATGATGTGTCCTATTTAAAATTACAGCTCTGATTATTGTGTGATTAAGTCTCTTCCCTTGACGTCTGCTTCCTTATATCTGCATTACTGTGAGAAATCAACAATTATTAATGAAGTAAAAAATAGGTGACCAATTTATACACACGACAAAGACAAACATACACACATTTTAGCATTTCAATTTTTTTTTTGTTTAATGTTTCCAGACAAAGCAGGATTATCTCCAGTTAAAAAAAAATAAATTCAAAATAAGTTTTAAAGAAGTTCACAGGCATGAAATATAACAGTTAAAGTGGCAGATGATTTAGAAACAGCCATGTGTACGAATACCTGTGCAGAAGGTTTTAAGGTGCTATATTAAAAAAAAAAAAAAAAAAAAAAAAAAAGAAAGAAAGAAAGAGGGAAGGGCTCCTGATGCAGAGAAAGTAGATTATGCCTCGGAAACAACAAAAAAGCAAGAATCAGAGAAGACAACATTGATCCACTACCTTTCCCAAAGAAAAACTAAGCATCTTCTTTCTACAGTGAAAGACATTCAAACCCACTGACTTTAACGAGCATAAGGGACCGCTTTCTCTGCATTACTTTCAGCAACCTATGTTTAGTTTATGGACAGACACACATCTCTGTAAGTTGAGCCAAAGCATAGTATAACCATGCTGCAAAGAGGAATCATAGGCTCCTACATGCCAGGACACAGATCAGCCAGCCTAGCCCTCATCGTTTTTGCTCTAAGTTAGCATGGCCAGAAGGGCTCCCTAATGAACTCTGGGCAGACAGCTAGTAACAAAGGCCAGAGGACAGTAACATCCTCGGCTAGTAGAGTAAGATGGAGAAATGATTTCTCTCCCTGGCTTGTAGCTATAAGAGGGAGAAGTCAAACTGACCCAGAACGGGCTGCACCAGGCAATGGTATCTTTCACACTAATTTTACCCACGGCACAGAGAAGCTGAGCCTATGTTTGCACTACTAGCTCAAGGAACAGAAGTATTTTAGGAGGCATTTTCCTGCCAGACAACACTACCAAAATCACACCATCACAAAAACTAATGGGTCAACACCCCCCCCCACACACAGACACAGACCCACCCCCTGTATAACAAGCCCCACACCCCTGGGGCATCCCTCATGCTGACGCTGGTGTTCCCACCACAGACTGGTGGGTCTCATGGGCGTGCTAATGCCCAGCTCACATCATGTTTCTGGTCAGCACCGAGCTGGCGTATGGGATGGGGCAGGAACACAAGGAAAAGGCAAAAACATCCTTTCTCAGCAGCAACATAGATTTTACTGGTGTAAATGAACACAAAGCCTGAAGCCACGCAGCAAGTCAGCTCAGCTACCCCAACCCAACAAAGCCAACAGATCTCCAGTTCTTTTAGACAACAGCAAAAAAAAAGATGGTAACAAAATTGTATTCCAATGTTTATGCTTTATTCTCCAAACAGAAAAGTGCTGTACAAAATAAAAACTGGTTTGTAAAAGTGGATGCCATCTCCAAGACACAAGCTGTATAACTGTTTTCCAGAGTGTTATCAGAAGGCTTATATTCAGTTAAATATTTTGGTATCAAAACTCACGCTAGTGTTGTCAAACCAAAGTGAGTTGCCATTTGTTAAAGGAGAAAAAGATGTAGATCACATACAAAAGGGGGCAAGGATGAGGAAAAGGAAAGATCTCAGATTTCATTTTAGTATCTGTGACTAGTATCTGCTTGATAGAGTTTTATTTTACACAAGGACAAATTTCTCCTTATGCCTACAGAATCACAATAAAAGAACAATCTACATAGTAAACACCCAGTTTTTTGCAATTTATTGTCATAACTTGTGCGACAGTAGAGGTCAGAACAAGAAAACACCCCATCACAGCTACATAAGTGTGAAAGGGGAAAAAGGAGTCTATGAACTGCTACCAATTCTGTTGCTTCAGCAACAGCCTTGCACAGGTTTTGTTTAAAACCCTGCTTAAGAAAAACACAGAACGAGAAGTACATGTGTATTATAGGCAATTTAATTGTCCTAGAAACAAAGGAGCAACAAAATGGACAGATTAGAAGGTCAGAACCCTCCTTCAACTCACTTGCAAATCCAGGCAACGAGGAAGCATTGCCTGATGTGCATTTGTGGGTTTGGGTCACAATGCACTAATTGGAGGAATCATTTTTAGAATTTTAATATAGATTCCAAAAAAGCAAGTTCTTATCCCAACCTACTGCTCATAAGATCCTGAGAAGAAAAGGCATTTCAAACCCCTAGATTTAAAGTAGCTCTCAGATTTATACTCAGCTGTTTAGAGGTAACTATAGTAACTGTACACTTGTAGTCAACTAAATGTTACTCAGCCTTTTCATTTAATCAAGCAGCAAGGCCACTTTAACTGCTTAACTTCAGGACAGGGGATACAGGAAAGAATAAGCCAAGTCTAGGAACAACTTTGCAATTTATTAACTTGTCAGTAGCATTCCCAGTAATTGCAGAGAACTTCCCCAATTCCACCATGACACTACAATCCAAGCACAAGAGCTGCATTTGGCAAGCTGTTTAAGCCCCCCAGCAAACATAAATTCATTCAGATAACTCTTGTGTCAGAACCAGGCATGCCTTGCACCTCATACCTTCATGATCCATCACCAAATATGTTACACATATACTAAATATTTAGTTATATATACTAAATATGTTGCTGTTGTCACAGGCAGCCACATCTACTGCTCCCACACAAAACCACTGTATGTTTCCCTGTATGTGAATACATAAGCAGCGTCATCATCACTATTACAAAAGCGGGCTTAGAAAATAAAGTTTTGGAGAACCGGGCTTTCAAGAAGCTGTGTATTGCTGCGATACCTCTTCTCCCCTCAGCCTCCCCCACCTCCAGTGGAAAGAGCTGAAAGCACATTCAGCATATTGCTTATCTAGGTCCTGGTCAAACTTTCCTCAGAATAATCAGCATGTTTTGTGACATGCAGCGTGATTCATCAAACCCAGTAGGCTCCTAGGAGCTCATGACCGAGCAAAAGCTGTAACAGGCTATGAACTACTTACCAAAGGCAGTCTCTCCTTGTTCAAGTTCTTCTTTCAGTCTGGTGTAATCATCTTTAATTCTCTCTAGTTTTCGGACATTTCTGGCACTCAGAATCAACAGTTCACTGAGAAGTCCTTCCAGCCCCTCCTTCTCAGATGTTAATGATCTTATTTCTTCTGCAAGATCCTTCGCAGTACCAAAATTACTTCCTGCATGTTTTGTGGGAGCAGGGGGACGAGAAAGGAAAGAGACAATGAAGTGGACACTTGCAACATCTGTAGGTTACACAGCAAACAAGGGAAATTAAGCAACTATACTTCCCAAGAGGAACTGAAAGACTATTTTGGAATTTAAAAAAAAAGAAAAAAACTGCCAAGCATCCATTTCATTAATATACTACAAAAAGAATTGTAATTGTAGCAGATTCAACCTTTTACACCCAGAAATACTCCTTTTTTTTTTTTTTTTTTAATTATTGATACAGTTTAAATTTTTGGAGAAAATCTGTTCTTTAAGGGTCCACACTTCAGAAAATGTCATACTGTTCACTGCAGTGTGATCTGTCAGGCCATTTTCTTCTTTTGGAGGAGCACGTCAACTCACCACACTTTTGAAATAGATGCTATCAATCTGCTAGACCCTGAAGTGTTTCCTCCTTAAACAAAGAAGCACTACCCTGTTTTTTGTCATAAACAACCTTCTGGTGCTTGTAAGTAACCCACTGCATTCGTTTCTTACATGATTTGCACCCCATGCAAACACCACCAGGAGATGTTTTTCTGAGAGAATGTATTTAGGAGTCACAGCTCCACTCCTGGCTCTCCCCGAGCCGTGAAACCTCAGAGAGGGGCAGAATAACCTCAGTATCACCAGCTCACACTGCTCTGGACTTTTTAAAAATGTTTGGCTCCTTTGGACATGGATCCAGAGTCAAAAGTTCAGTTCCCAACCAGTTTACATTACAGTGTAGCCCAGTAACATTTGCCCACTTAACCTTTCTGAAAACTGTTCTTATGAGAAGCTGAAGAGGAATATTTCCTTAATTCAGAGAAAAAATAAATTGCAATGACAGTGAGATGCTCAGCTATTGAATTATTTTTAAATAGCAGTGCAGTAACTATTATAGTGTTACATTTATATGGCTCTACCTGTGTCTTTTCAATGATTCAACTACTTGGCAGGTTATTAAAAAAAAAAAAAAAAAAAAAAAAACACCAAACACAAAAAGCTACAGAAAGTCCACTTTAAAGAATACTTGACAAAAATAATTTCCATGTAGACTTGCCCAATACAACACAAAAGATCCTTAGCACAAGATCTAAACTCTAGCATCATCCTAACTTAGCCAAACTGTGGTGGTATGATCTAATAAGTAAAGGCATCTAGTAAGTAAAGGCGCTTAGCCTTGAAGCAAATACTAACATAAAGCACATCCAGGTCACACATAAGTCTCATCAGCTTCTGAAGTATGTGCAATTACTTTAGATTCCTGAATTAAATTTATAACACCACCAGCATTATTCAGATATAAAGGTGTCCTTTGGCTTTTGTTTCAGGAAAATAATAAACTGCTGCTTAGCCACAACCGATCAATTAAAAAGTTTATTTTAGAAAATTAAGACATAATCCAAAACATCCAGTCCACATAAGAGTATCCTGAAATTTGGCATTACATCCTTTTCACTTGGTGTCTCAAAAGTGTTGGTCACAAAGCCTTACATAGGAATGGTTTGGCTGCTGTTCATTTCCTGCAAGACAGGGAAGCAAGAACAGGACACCAAGTATTCACACCGGTTGGAAGATGGCAAACCACTGCCAGCTGCTGAGAAAGGCTGTTCCTCCAGAGTGCAAGAGCGAACAGAAGCACTTTCAGCAGATAACTACAACCATCCTCCTGAAGGAAAGATGCTGCTGCAAACTCAAGTGGCCATATGAGGACGTGTGTGCCAAAGGGATACTGCAGCTTCCAAAATTTTGGAAAAGACTCTGTTGAATAAGTCAGGTTTACAGATTGAACATTGCTAAGTACAATTGTCTTGCTTGGTTTTGTTCGATTGTTTGGGTTGTGCTGGTTTGTTTTTTTTTTAATTTAGTCCTAACACTATATGGTAGCTTTAGTCAAGATCTTTTTCTCACTTAAAGCTAACCTATTGTTTCTTTTTAAGACTTCAAAACTCCCCTCATTTCTAATTCTCAGCTAAATCCTTGTTTGCCAGTTCCATCTTACAAAGAATTATACGACTAAATAACTATAAATATGCTTGACAAACAAGTAGGATCTCGTGGCTTACCAATGCATTTATTGGGAAGCAACAGCACAAACTCTATTGCATTAATCTGTCACATGTTTCCAAATGGGCAAAACACAGTGACAAGATGAGCAAGACAAAATCAGTGGGAAAATGGCAGATATTCAGATGTTTTGAAGGCAACAATGACCTACAAATTAAAGAGTCCACCTTCATTCACCTGAACTCATCCCAAGCATCATAGCACAAGAGCCTTAATAAAACATGAAGGCAAGAGATTCTTCATTAGAATCTGGAGCCTGCTCTTATATTTCGAAGACAGCAATGAAAAAAGTATGATATTACATATGAAAGTTTTATACATACTGAATGGATCTTAATTCCCAGAGGGGAAGTTTATATCAAAACTGAGGCTATAAGGAAATAGCATCACATATATGCCCAAAAGCCAAAACAAAACTGCCTGATGCAGTTTCCCATAACAGCAGAAATATCTCAAAGTCTGCAGTGAAAATTCAGAGGAGCACATACAAATTCATGCACAAGTGCCATCAGTAAGCTCCTGACCTCAATCACAGCAACCAAAATAATCAACCTTCTTATGGCATTTAGGAAGCAGTTTAAAAATTAATATATAATCCCTAGCTGCCAGCATTAAAGAACACATCCTCCTGGGGGAGCGAGTTTGTTAAGAGACTAAGTCACATTGGATGCTGTCGAAATATTCAGCAGACGTGTCAAAATGTTTTATTCTGCTAATATCCTGAAAATGTTAAAATTCCTCTTTTTGATGATTAAATAAGTATTTTGCCTAAAGTTAACACAGTAACTATTACTTCATCCACCACTCTGTGTTATGTTTTATATAGCCATACTGCTGAGAAAGTTCTAATTGGGGAATATGAGATAAATAAAGTCAGTCCTAACTCTTTCCAGAAAACTCAAAAATCACAGAAGCTAATAGGACTGCTCACTCAGAAAAACTGTTCAGAGACAGAAAAACTAAGGAATTAATGGTCTAAGACCAAAGCTGAGCATCTGATGTAAACCAAGACATGAGACAGAGATTCTACAAAGGGCACTGAAGGGTGAAATGCCACTTTTCCCATCCTTCCTCCTGTCTTGCAGTGACACTTACTAGTGATGTGCAATTTTAGCCACTCCAAACATGTTCATATAAACACAGTGGGCACAAATTGGTACACTAAATGGGGAAAACCACAAATTCAGAAAACTGTTAATAAATGCCCAGGATAGAAATTCTGTTGCTCTATCAGAATCTTAAATCTATTCCATTTCAACTGGAATAAATACATGGAATCCACAGTGCTTGGATATTGGGGGGGGGGGGGGGGGGGAATAACCATTTGAAGTACAATTGGGGTTATAATACAATCTGAAATCATTCACATTAACTCAGTCAAACTGATTATACTTCAAGTACAGCACTAAAGAGTCGTATTTTCTCTTTCCAGCTAATTCAAAGTACCCAGTGCTCTGAACAGCTGAATAACATGCTTGCAGTACACAGTCACAAGGACTTGAGCATGCACACTTCACTTTGAGAGGTTGAACATTACCATTATCTCAAAAGACAGCAACAAAAACCCAGTTTAAACTTCTTCCTTAATCTTGCCCTCTAGGGCACTTCTTGCATGCATCCTTCATAACCTGCTCTCTACAGATAGCGACATCAGGTAAGCTCCAGCAGCCAGAAGTGAATACCCAAAAATACCAGCCAAACCCAGCAAAGCAACCCATATGAGCAGCAAAGTTTTTTAAAAAAATTATCCTCAGGCACAAAATAGCTATATAATTGCTTTTACTCACTGTAAACATAAGTAGTATATTTACTTTATTTTCCTCTCTTCCCAAAATTTTACTTGTATGGCTACAGCTAAATAGTACTCTGTATATCAAGTGTATCTTCTCTATAGATAGTTACATGCCACAAACTCATGCCTATTATAACAGCTCATTGTCACATTTTACTCCGTTGGGCAGACTGTCACCCATTTAGTAGCCTCAAACTAACATATCATTATTTTGATACCATTTACCAGCAATAAATTGACTAAAATATATGGTTTAAAGTCTGACTCATTTTGTAAAAAAAAAAAAAAAAAAAACAAACACAATTATTATTTAAGCTTTACTAAATATTTCCCATTTAAAATATACGACAAAGTTAATCAACCACAAGTTTTTTACTCTCACTTTTTCTTCATATTTATGGCCAAAATTATATACACTCATAGTTTCCATTATTTGTACCTGAAGCAGAGCTAAGTCCCATCTCTATTGATAAACTACATTAATTGTAGTACAAGCAAAGGAGCAATTTTTGCATTAACAGTAAAACATACATACCGGATGCTGGCTTGAATATAAGAAAGAATAGGCTGGTCATTCTTTATCATTATCTCTAAGTTAATTCTTCACAGACTAACACTACCTTTAATAATACATAAGAAAGTGAAAATTTACATTTTAGCTTAGGGCATTTGCTACCATGGTATTTATCAATGGCACTGGAATTCAAAGCTGAAAATCCTCCATCCTGTGATTAATGACAATACAAACTGATTCCAACACCAGAGAAGAAATTGAAGAAAATAAATATCATTCAGCTGCTCACAAAGAGAAAAAGCTAAAAACATGACAGAAATGCAGGATTTTGGAATCAATGCCAGTGTGTTTGCACATCTGAAAAAAACAAATAGCAAATGAGGTACAGCCTACCATCTCCTGAAACACTGAACAGAATTCCAGCATTTTTGAATCACAATTATTGTTTTAAAGCAATAACACATGCCAACACTTTTATGAAGCATAATGCAACTGAATGATTGATGTGATCCCGAAAGGTAAAGTAAGAAAATCCATCTAGAAGCAGGCAAGAGACCTCACAGACAAATATGCGGAGGAGGTTCTCTGCCATAGAAAGCCTCTTGTACCTGGACTGTGAGTCACCACAGAGCAATCCTAGGAGTCAAAATAAGAAAAAGAAAAAAAGAAGGGTGGGGGGTGGGAGATCCCAACAATAATAAAATTTTAAATCAGTAATAACAACTCAAAGGCTCAAGTGAAAATTATCAATGAAAAATTCAGCCTTGTTGTGCTGAAGAAAAAGGCAGAGGTTTGGAAGATGGCAATTCAGCAATACGGAGACAAAACCTGTTCCAAGGAGCAATAGCTACTGGTGTCTGCTGGGCCACCAGATGCTCTCAAGTGCCTGCACTGGGAGTGACAAGTCCAGCCCAGTAGCATGTTAGTCACAGCAATTTACTACATGCATTAGACAGTAAATAGTTGTTGTAAGTCATGTAACATTCTCTACCAACATGGTAAAGGATGCCCAAATTGAAGTGACTCCAAGGTCACCCAACGGTACAGACGTGTGCACACAGGCTTCCCTGCATCATCACCTCCCCCTTCCTCCCAGCTCCCATTCACCTTATGCCTTTCAGTCTCTGGTTCTTTCACCTCTGCCCTCTCTCCTGCCTTTCCCTCCACTCGCTGCCACTGGGAAGGGACATGCTGAGAGTAAGGAAACAGCCCAGACCCGACCTCCGTGATCTTGAGGGCTGCATGAAATCATCAACCCCCTTTTTACCCACCAGATCAGGAAAGAAAACCAGAGAAGGATCAGGGAGAGAAATATCCATGCCACCTAGATTTAGGCACCAAAAGTGCACGCACTGAGGTTCAGAGGTTTGTCACCTTGGCTCTCTGGACATCACTGCTCCCTTCCACAGACTGCACAGGGGATGCAAGAAAACCCAGCCTTTCCATGGGGTGAGCACCCTCCCTTCGCAGCTCTCCCCATCTAACGTTTCTCCTTTGAGCACAACACCCCAGAAAAGGAACTGCCCAAGAGATTGCCCAACCTCCTGCCCTACTCCAGGAACAAACAGCAGCTCAGGTAACAGGACAGAGAAAGAGAAGTTGTTACATGGCCAGCTGCTTTCTGCAACAGAAGCAATGACTTTCTGCTGCCTGGTCACGTATCATGCTGGTACTTCAGCTACAACAAATTATCCTTGAAATTCACTGAAATCCAGTAACATCCAGCAGTCTCATTTGGAAATGAGATAAAAAGACAAACAGCATAGCTGTCCGAGTTCTGCGTGGCTGTTTGGGGGTTGGTTTGGGGGGACCACCAGCATTATTTTTTAAATGAGTTAACAGGCTTGCCAAAAAGTACATCACTTGCACCAATACACGGTGGCAAATTTTACTTCACGGAACATAAAGTGACCATTGTGGGAAGACATGGCAATACACAGCATTGTATGCTGGAGCCAAGACATTGCAATACAGGCATGAACAAGAATTAGTCTCACTACGCCTCAGCCATCAGCCCAGACCACTGCTGAAAGCAAGAATCAGAAAGCAGGGAACCAGCTATATCATCTGACAAGACACAGACCTACATCAGGCATGAATTCATCAAAAAACTTCGACTAAAAGAAAAAAAAATAAGTATTGGTATTTTTGCCTCTAAGATTAGCAGACTTCTCCAACTGTTACCAAACAACAGTTCTCAGAGACAGGAAAAAAACAGGGAAAAAAATATCCCTCCAAACAAACAGAAGCACCATTGCCTTCCAATGAAAGATAAATAAAGAGCTGTATATGGCGTGTCTGGGGAAGATCTCAACACCATGTTGAGAACTTTACGCCCACATATATATTTCTGCATGGACTGACAGAATACAGCACAGGCATGGAAACTAGACATCCACATTACCAAAATACACAGATGTATGGCTGAAAATGTCCTGCAGCATGCACTGGCATCTTCCAGACCCTGTCCCCTCTCAAACATACTCATTCCCAACAGGAATGCTTGGCACCAAAGCTGGAAGAGGGGGGGGGCTTTTTTGTTACAATTGCTTCCTGTGCCTTGCAGAACTTGCCCTAAATGAGCATCAAAGAGCAGACAAAGAGGCAACAGTACTGGCATTACGTTTTGCGAAAATACAGTATGTGGTATTTGTGTAATGCTATTTACAAACCACACTTCTACACTAACAAGGGGAAAAAACCTTTTCACTGTACTGCTGGAAATCATCCCACAACACTATTTCCAAGCACCTCTCACTTGCAGGTATTTAATGAAATAAAGCTAGTGCTAATTATAGGATGATGACACATGATCTCTTACTGGCATAAACAGTTTTAAGATCAGAATTATTTTTTTTTAGCTACTTACAAGTCACCTCATTCTGACTTCTGTGTTTGGATCTAATTTGTATTTGCAAAGACATAAGGAAAGTTAATGACATGCATCTCTGATAACTACATAATGAATTCAATATTTCACTCACTTTCGCTTAGCTCCCTGCTAGCCATTTTCTGGCGATCTAGTCCCATGCTATTACACGTTTTCAAGAGGGGAAAAAAATGAAATCTCATAGAGTCTAAGAAGACATTGTAAAGTATATAAAACAATCTCTTTATTCAAATATAGAAACAGCCAAAAGGATGACTAAAAATTCATTTTAGTTTAGATCCTCCTTCCTATTGCCAAATTATTTTCTTGCTAAGGAAAAATGAGAAACAGACCATTCCTGATACGATTTGCTCTCGTGCAAAACAACCCAAAGTAGGAAAATAAATTTTAATACTATTTCTACAGTTACATTCACACTTACTTACATATCATCCTACTTAAATTTTCTGGCTTAGGATTACTTCAGCTGCAATTTATTCCTCCAAAAAATTTCATGCTACATATACACACAATGCTAACAGAAAAAACAGAGTATCTTCTATTGCCATGTTCTTCCCAAAACTGATAAAAAAATTTTTTATAAGCATGTCAAGAGCTACTGTAAGAAGCAACTGTTATAATACTCACATGCAGGTTTCTAAGCACTGACATTAAGGCGTTTTGTTTTAATAATTAAAAAAAATTACTAGATGCTAAACCATAAGATTTCATCAGTAAGTATTTACAAATGTGTATGTCAACAGTCACATCTCATGCAATCAGGTATACTTGTTAGCTATAATTAGCTAAAGCTACTGACTTAAAAACCATGAACAATATAATAAGATTCTACTAATTATGTTTGGAGAAAAAATCTGGACCAACATCTCAGGAGTATTAACTGCAAGCTATTTATCACAACAGACAAATGCCAATCAGAAGAGAGTTGTTGATATAAAGGATCTGAATTGTAACTGTTGATAGAAATATCTCTTGAACATTTAAATATGGGTTGTCGGTTTTGGTTTTCCATATGAAATCTCACCAGGATTTAATCAATCTACTGTATTCATTCTATAGCCCTCAATAATCCAGAGATTCACAAACCTCCTTTCTTTCTCCTCCAAATTTAATTTTATATTTCTTCCAAGGACGAAATAATAGGGAGGAGAGACATTTACATACATAGCATCATCTCTTATGTCTTTACAGTATCATTTACTATACATTCTTAAAATCCAAGCTATTGCATTGACAAGACTAATAGAAGTGCTACGCTTACATTGCATCTATTGTGGTATTTTCCTTTCAAAAAACAAGATTGGCTATATTCTTATGTCTTCTGGTGCAGATACATCAATACTGTAAGTTGGTATGTTTGGAACAGAAAGTACAGTTCATGTAGAAGGTGAATGTTATCTGAAGGTACCCATTAAAGGCTGAGGCAAGCATCATGCTTTCCAAGTCATCACACATATGCTCTGAAAACTAATGTATCACTTAGTAATTATATTCTTAAGTTCATCTAAGTTAACTTTTGGGATACACGAATCCAGATGTGTGCAAATACATTCAGTTACCTTTTCGCTTTGGCACAGTTCCAAAATCACTTAACTCTAGGCTGCTTCCTCAAGGAAAATGCTAAGCTAAACAAAAATGATGCAACATCTGTTAGTTGTTCTCAGTATCCATTCGTATTGTTGTTTGAGGAAATTGTGTGAATAAGTGATCTAACTGCCAAGGTAAAAAAGCAGAAATATCAGACATTTATCCCTGCCTGATGCTTCCAGACTAAACAAAAACTTCTAACCACGACCACCAAACTTTCTTATTACTGCATATTTATATATGCACTATAATTCCATCTGAATTTCATGCTATTCCAAGGCTGTCCTTAAATAATTGATATTACTCAACCAAAATTCCTCCCACCTTCTAACAATTTCATATATTCAAACTGTTCATTAACATTCTGTTAGCTGCCTGACAGTTCAGGGGATACCTACAGTATCTTAAAGGTTAAGACCTACTTCCTAACTATGCTTTATTTAAGAGGTGTCATTCATTTATGTCTAACACAGGAATACACAGAAACCAAGTAATGCAGCCCTTACTGTATTATCCACTGCTCACTGTTTTCACCTTGTGAAAGCATAAAAAAAAAAATTTAAAAAAATCTATTTTTATCTCTTCCTTCCTCTTTCTTTTTCTGCATTTACCAAATCTTCTCTTCCTGACTTGCTTCTCTGCTAGATGCAATTCATTCCGCATCCTGGCTTTTCTGATTTTATCACTTCATGCTCTAACACTAAAATATTTCTATTTTTTTCAGGGGTTTTGGCGTGGGTTTTTTTGGTTGGTTGGTTGGGTTTTTTACATTTAGGTCTTCTGAGAGCTGATTGGTTTTTAATTCCTGTATTTCCCCTGCATCCTCTGCATACTACTCTGCATTTAACATAAGTGCCATCACATCAACTAAATGTGTGTGGCTGAAGGGCAGAGCCCGGAGGGTTGTGACCAGCGGCGCAGGGTCCAGCTGGAGGCCTGTGGCCCACAGTGTTCCCCAGGGGTCAGTGCTGGGTCCGGTCCTGTTCAACTTGCCCATCAGTGACCGGGACGCGGGGACAGAGCGTGCCCGCAGCACGTGGGCAGGTGACACGAAGCCGGGGGAGCGGCCGATACACCCGCAGGCTGCGCTGCCCTTCAGCGAGGCCTGGGCAGGCTGGAGAGCTGGCGGAGAGGAACCTCGTGGGGTTCAGCACAGGCAAGAGCAGGGTCCTGCCCCTGGGGAGGAGCAGCCCCACGCACCGGTACGGGCTGGGGCTGACCTGCTGGGGGGCAGCTCTGCGGAGGGGACCTGGGGGTTCTGGTGGGCAGCAAGTCGCCCGTGAGCCAGCAGTGAGCCCTGGTGGCCGAGGGGCCAGCGGGACCCCGGGGTGCGTGAGGGGGAGCGTGGCCAGCAGGTGCAGGGAGGTGATCCTGCCCCTCGGCTCTGCCCTGGGGAGGCCGCACCTGGGGCGCCGTGTCCAGGGCTGGGCTCCCCAGGTCAAGGGAGACTGGGAACTGCTGGGCAGGGTCCGGCGGAGGGCTACGGAGGTGATGAGGGGGCTGGAGCATCTGCCTCATGAGGAGAGGCTGAGGGAGCTGGGCCTGTTCAGCCTGGAGAGGAGAAGGCTGAGGGGGATCTTATCAAGGTCTACAAAGATCTCAGGGCCGGGTGTCAAGAGGATGGGCCCAGGCTCCTTGCAGTGGAGCCCAACAACAGGACAAAGGGCAATGGGCACAAGCCAAAACACGGGCAGTTCCATCTGAATATGAGGAAGAACTTCTTTTCCTTGAGGGTGACAGAGCGCTGGAACAGGCTGCCCAGAGAGGCTGTGCAGTCTCCTCTGAAGACATTCAAAACCCACCTGGACGCAACTCTGTGCAACCTGCTCTAGCTGAAACCACTTTAGTGGAGGGTTGGACTGAGGTCCCTTCCAACCCTGACCATCCCGTAAGGCTGTGATATCTTACAATGAGGTAAAGACACTACAGTATCCACTGTCACCAAATTACTTTTTGCCCTCTACTTTCAACCCGTTCCTTCCAGAATTCTGCCTTAGTAATAACATAGGACTGTACCATTCACAGTCATTAAAATTCTCTGAAGTAAGAGTTTTTCAGAGTAAGAATAAAAAAGAAACAGCGCTTAGCAGTACTAAGAAATGGCACCGCTACTTCTTAAAAAGCAGAGAAAAGCAATCATAGTTGCAGTACTGTGAAAACAGTTTATAGAAACATCAGAATTAAATTGTCTTCTGAATTCATTCCTGAAACAAGCAACCTCTTTCAAGAGCTAACAGGTACAAAATATTGTTATGAATGTTTTGGAAATCATCCTCGAGTTGTCATTTACTCTCTCAAAGTGTCAGACTGAGGTATACCTTTTCTGGCTATCCAGTTTATGGCTGTTTTGCTCTCAAGAAAGTTATAAAATGGCTGGGGAAAACTTTGTCCTCATTTCTGAAAGCAAGAAAATTACCTACTTTCAAACAGCCCACAGGCAGAGAAGGGTGATTGCTGAGCTTACCTCTCACAGAGGGACACAGAGAAATAAAGAGGGCTTCCATTTCAAAAAGGTGTTATGAGAAGCAAGGAAAATGAGCACGGTCAGCACCAACACAAGATCCGGCCCTGAATTTCCTTTAGGATTTCGCTCAAGCCTGGCGTTATCAGCTTCTGGCAAACAAACCATGTGATACTCCACAAGGTTCCATTTAAAAAAAAAAAAATCACGTGTGCTGGTACTAGATTCGTCTATCTAATTCAGAAGGTAAATCACCAACAGATAGTTGCAACACATCATCTCGACATGTATTAAAAAAACCCTAGCCTTTCTTTACTTGGTGTAACACTAGAAGATTCCTTGTATCCAAGTCTCCATTCTCTCCTGTTCAGCTTCCCCTCTGAGGCAGGTGTCTAGCAAAGAGACACTTACGTAACACATCTGCAAACAATTTGCTGAATTAGAAAACACACCTCTTCAAACTGAAGAGACAGAACTGTGCTTTGCCTTTTTTCCTTAGTGAACAGTGTAGTAATCCCAAGCAAGTGGCATGTAAAGCTGTTATGTATCAGACTCTGTAATCACATTTCAATGTTTTACTGGTTGTAAATAACATGCACGAGTGCTCCAAGGACCAAATCGCTCTTTTGCTGCCAACATTAGTTGTTTAATGACCTGAACAGCAGAAGCTGCCAATTATTGTATTCCATTTTAAAGTGTCATTTAAAGCCACATTTGTAATTAGTATACTTTTGTTGTAAATTTATGCTTGTAGCTAGAGAGCTATAGGCATATAACTTGTTAGGTCCAGGAACAGCTATTGATAATTGTTTATCAATTGCATGTATGGAAAAGTACCACATTCTTTGCATGTTTACTACCTTTCACTTTGCCAGTAGTTCCTAACGACGGAGAGGGGCCTGAAGTACTTCACACAAGGCATGACACAGCCTGGTGTGAAGGATCTATACTTCCAAGAGATCTATACAAGTGCACATCAACAACTTTTCATAGCTGAGACTTCTTAGGGAAAGGTCAACAACTGCTAACACACCACTCATCAGCGTTAGTCCTTCTCATCACTTAAAACTTACCTGAAACAGCCAGCATTTTGGCTTCAAGTAGAGCTGGTAGTTGAGCTTCAATATCACTCACTTTCCTCCTCAAAGTACTGCAGAGTTTCTGACTCGTGCAAACCTAGATTGAAGCAGACAGCAATGATATATAATTCATTCATGAAAAGTATAAGGCAACTTAAACGGGGCTTCAAATGTTCTTGGTTTACAGACACAACATAACATCTTACAGCAAGGTAAAGAAGCTTAATAAAAAGTGATGTCTTCAGAGAAATATGCAACACAAATCAAAATATTCAGGCATTGTCACACATCCTTTTATAAAAACAGGGAACGGTATTAGCATTAACTACCTGCATGAGGCAGGCCCTGTTTCACTACTGCACATAAAAGAAAGGCCATCTTACAAATTCTGTACAATTTCAGCATCAGCAGTGATGCCTGGAGTGGAATGTAAATAAGCCAACATTTGCAGTTCAAAATGCTGTAACACAGGATGTACAGTGATTTTTACACAAAATATACTGTGCTGCACATCTTAACTCAAAAAAGACAAAGCAGCCATCGTCAATTCTCTGCACAAGCAACAAATAAGGCTCAATACTGTACATTTCACAAATGGGACACACTGCTGACTACGGTTCAGGTTTCTGACTTCCTCTCTTTTTTATCTTTTTAACTGGAAGTTCCTTCAGCAATGAATCAGGATTGGTACTAAAAACATGGAGAAAGACAGGAGAGAAAAAAAGAAAGGAAGTTCAACTGTTTCTGTACTTTACATTTAAGTATACTACCCCTCAGTAGGATCTTATACAGCATATACAATTCATACAATTCCCACATATTCAGAGATGTTGGTTCTTACTCCATGTTGCACCATTTGTGAAGGAAAGCAAAATGAACAAACAAAAAAAATCCACCATCAAACTAATGCAAATCCCTTGTTGTGAAGGCAGACATCAAACACTTGCTTAAAATTGTAGCTGACACTTGAGAAAACATTGCATTCATTGGAATGAAGGGTAACGCAATAGTCAAGAGAGGTACAGGCCAGTTGGGAAGAGATGAGATGTGAAATGAAATCTCCAGAGGAAATTTTCCCTGCCCTCCTTGACTTTTTTTCTCCCCCTTAAAAACAAGTGTATCTACCATGCTTAATAGAAGCACAGCTATCACTTCACTTTTTAAGAGCAAAGGCCTTGCAGCTGTAATAGCTTGTCTGTTTGTACAATTAAAATATAGTAATGCAGACATTACACTAACTGTAAATTATTTTAAATGGATAGTAGCCTCTTGCTTTAACTAAGAGCATCTGTTATTCATGAACGGGACATACTGTTTTCTTGAGCCAACAGAACTATCCTCCAAGCAGTAGCTGCTACTATCTAAAAATTTCAGTGTCTTCTTATTAATTTTAAATCATATATATATCATCATTTCTGCACCTACGACACTTTTTCAATTCCCAGAAATTTCGCTTTGTTTCAACGCCTCCTTCTAAGTGACTTGCCTACTAATTCGCTTAAAATATTTTTAAAAACCCAAACCTGTCAGAGTCAAATAAACGTGCTCAAAGAACCCAAAGGCCATTTCTGTCTCACCTCTCCAAAATAAATCTGGAAGTTTTTAATGACTTCTTTCTAAGCAGTGCTCTCTCTTCAGGGGTACTGAATGGCTCAGTGAATTGCAATTAGATGGGGAATTTTTCAGCTCCAGGAAAACTGCATGAATATATCCCATGCTGGTAGTAACTTAAAGTCATTACCACTAGACAGCTGTTTGGCAATTATGCAAAATAAGCTGGGAGGTTTAATCAGTTTCTAGTGAACACTGTCCACTTTGTAAGGACTACTGTCAGAAGGAAGCTCACTGGCACTCTCTATTAACAGACCAAACACAGGGACCACAGGCTTAAAGGCAGTTCCTCTTAACTCACAGAGGTGATTCTTCTGGAATATGAGATAAGTACGTTACCAAGCGCCTGCTTCTATCTATGTCACGTGTATTCTGTAGATAAATGAACAGCATTAATCTTCAGAGCTATCACATGGCATAGTTCAACATAGCTTAATGAGCGACTGGGAGAGGCAAAAATAATATAATATCCTCTAAACTAACAGCACTGCTTCTGTGTTATATCACTTCTACTCTACAAGCTCCAATTCAAATAATTTTTTCTAATGATTTTATCTTAATAACAGCTACCATTATTCATTACAGTAGCTTATTCAGCCACTAAGGAAAGGTTATTTCTTAGCTGACAATGATGAACATTCACAAAGCCAGCACCCTCCTTTGCTCCCAGTGAATGCACCATCCTCCTCCAACCAGCCTGACTGCAAGTGCCTGTGGCCCCAGCAATCCCCTTTCCCTGTTCCCAGTGACCAGCTCCGCTGCAGCCCATGGACCAACAAGCTCCATGTCTAAGAAACTCCCTTTCAATTTCAGGGAAGTTCTTTACATCCAAATATTACTGTATTTGTTTAAAAATTATCTTCAGTGGTTTGCAGGGTTTTTTTTAAAGCAGACTTTCAGGAAGAAAAAAAAAAGAAAGAGAAAAAAAAAAGGCTCTTGTTTAGGAATATACCTTACAAATCTGTGTTCAGACACATAAACACTACTCAAAGCAGCCTATCTGAAACCAGCAGGATTCTGTGGTTAGCCAAGATATGTGGAATCAAGATGAAAAGCAGCAAATATCAAAAGCATATTTGCCCATTGTCATCCTCTTCCATCTTTCCAGCATACAATGTTAATCTAAAGCAGCACAAACAGGGCCAAAGACACTAAAGCACTGAAATTTACTTTTTCTCCAGCCATCTCAAGAAAAAATAAGCTGACTAACCTTCACCTTTCTTTACAACAGCACCTTGGAAAAGATAAATTCTCTTTACACTGCCTGAAGAAAAGGACAGTCCACCTGGATCTCCCATGCAGCACAATCCTGCCAGTAGCAAAAGCAGATACTAATTTCTCAAGGAAGGTGGTGAATAAGGAAGATTGTTCCCTTCACTAGCAGGTGAATCTTAGCTTTTAAAACCTCTGCTGAAAACAAAACAGATGAGGCAGAAAAGGCCATATAAATACTAGTGACACAGGGGGAAAGAAGAGACCTTTGACCAAGTAGTGTTTTCCCCATACAGTATTTCAAAGACCAGCTCTATCCAGTTTGAAAAGAAAATAATAGCACGAGACAATCTGAATAAATAAAATAATAAATTATTTTGAGAGTCTCACTACATGCTTTCTATTTACCTTCTCTAATAAATAAAAGCCATCACATAGGAATGGAATGAAATTAAAATAATATTTTATCTATTGAAAGTTTAAAGAAACAAACAGGCTGTGGAATTCTACCTCACAGACTTCTCAACTGTTACCTAATGCTTTAGCTCGTATTGAAAAAGTCTCTAGATACTACAGTTCTAAAATAAAACTTCAAGAGGCAAATATTTTCAGGGGAGAAGGCAAAACCTGTAACCTATATTTTCGCTTGCAGATAGCTTGAAACAACACATCACTGAGGTACCAAATATCTCACTCATTTTAGCAGATAAGCTATAGGTCAGTTACAATCTTTTCCTTGATACTTTACTCACAGAGATTTAAAAAATATAGGCGGAAGCATCATGTTATAATAGTCTATACTAATTTTTGCCAAGATGTGTACATAAGCAAGGAATAGAGGAGAATGAGCTCAAAATAAAGTAGGAGAGAAGGAGGGAGGGGTATTAAGATGTAGTCTTTAAATCACCTATTTAACAGAGCATGCTAAAAGCATTGGTCAAGATTATTAGGAAGAACAGATTATAAAGATAAAATTTTCACTGATTTTTGTGAGTGGTATTAAAAAACATGAAAAATAAACTTATTTCACAGTATAAATTCATTAGTGACCAAAACCAGAAATATTTTCCACTCTGTTCCATATGGACTTATGTGAATTAGCTACCATTAATAGACCTTGTTTTCTAGAGCACTCATGGAGCAAAGATGCTCTGTGGCTCACTGAGCCATTCTGAAATAAAAAGAAAACTTTAGTATTTTCTTTCTTGGAAGAAAGCCATGAAAAATAAGAAAATTAAAGGAAAAGTATTGACATCTCTGGTTAGAAACAAAAGGTATGCTAAATAGGCCACATCACTTTTCTTTGTATTTTTAAAGGGAGATGAGAATGAGATTGCTAGTTTATTATTAGTGAAAGGGCAGGGAAAAGAGGCACTTCATTCATGCTCTTCCTTCACACCAACAAAACCAGTCAGCTCAGAAAGTAAGAGCCTCTGTATTAAGACTGAAAACGTTCAGCTGTGACTAGAGATCACTTTCATTTCACAAACCTGAGGAGTCTGTTCCTAAATGGAGACGAGCAAGAAGACTGATCACTAGTAAACATAAACCGAGAAACAATAGATTACTCCATCTGCTTCCTTAGGCATAATCTCTGTAGCTTGCCCACATATAAAAGCTGGGGGAAGGGGCTTAGACTGTATGTTTGAAAA
This sequence comes from Falco naumanni, assembly GCF_017639655.2. Taxonomy (NCBI): domain Eukaryota; kingdom Metazoa; phylum Chordata; class Aves; order Falconiformes; family Falconidae; genus Falco; species Falco naumanni. The sequence goes on from NC_054059.1 coordinate 76,729,380, forward strand.
TATTTACATGCAAAATCTGTTTAGAAGAAACAACACAAAACCAACTTCCTAAACACAGACAATTTGCTAAGATGCATACTATTATCTGCTAACCCAAATATTCTGAAGAACTGAAAACTCATGTGCACTTACCTTGGCAGTAGTTTCTTTAATGGACAGGCTGAACGATTGTTCTTTTTCCTGAAGGCTAGAAGGGATTAAAATAAAATAAAATAAAGTTGACCTTCTCTGCTCATCGCGGTCTGCTACACAAGACACGTTTTTATATGGAAACACATAGGCTTTAAGATGACTCATACTAATGCAAAAGAGCCAATACCAAGAAAAAAAATCTGCATATTTTGTTTCAGTGATGCTAGTGACTAACCAACCTTTTTTCCACCCAATTTCTACCCACTTAATCCTGTTTGTTTGCAAAATGGTTCGTACGCTAGCTTTACAGTTCTTAATTAATGAGTTTATACATGTTTTACTTACCATCTGAAACACAATTATGATTACTTGTGTAACCATATCTTAGAAGTTCCCAGTAGTGTCCAGGACTGGTGCTTTGCTAGGCTACCATCCAAACATCCAACACAAAGGTGTTTCTGACACAAAGTGTTTGCAGTTAACTATCCTCTTATAACCCAGTTTCCAACTCTGCCAGGAAAAGTTCAGCTGCAGTCACTTATCACCACAGTAATTTTATATGAAATATAACTGCTCTGTTTATTTTCATAAAAGCCTACAAAATATTTGTACCAAACTGAATCAGTGAGCTGAAACTGAGGCATTGCCCATGCTTATATGAACAAATTCAAGGTTTTCTTCCACATATAAAAACAGGTGGATTTTCTACTTTGATATTACAAAACCTAATTTGAACCTGTGCCTTTGGTGCTTGTAAATAAATTCACAAGTTACATTTTTATCATAAAGTTCAAAAAGCCAAGTCAAATCAAACATAAGGAGTTAGTACATAGATTACTTTGGCAACTTCAGTACTTCCCTCCTCCTGCTTAGTAGACATACACTTTTATACATTGTTCAATTACTTTATCACACACTATTTTATTTTCCATCAGACACCTCAATTCAGTGTACATGACAGTCAGCACTCCCCACCAGTGGCATTTCAATTTTTCCTTTTAGCTGTGTTATAAAATTGTACTTCTTTCACAACCTACCGCTAATATTCTCCCCAAATAAAGAACTATTAATTTATATCTCAGCTTTGCTTCAGTGTTTGGCACTGAAGCATCCAAACATCTCAGAAACATCACCGGATTTATTTCAATGATACTCTCACAAGATAAGGCAGCATTGTATTCATTTTACAAATGGAAGAAATGCAAGTCACTGTTATTCAGAAAGCACGTTAAGACTGAGTGCCCGTTTTGACATGCACACAGTCCCTGCTGCCTACCTCTATTCATTTCAGTTTTCTGTTAAGAACTTGCTCCTTCATATTTTCCAAGTACTGCACTGCTTCAAGAGTCAGCACTTATGTAAGTCTGAACCCCAAAGCTCACAAAGCTGGACTTGCACTCAGTGACCACCTACAGAAAGGCTGGCTGGACCATCTCACCCAGCCGCACGCAGCAGTGAGACAGCCTCAGAGGCAGAATTCAGCTGTCCAGTGCATCATTTAATGGTGCTAACGAGAGAACTATTTTCATTGCTTTCCCTCATACCCTGCTTCACAGAGCACACACCTTTTCAATCGACAGCCCAGCAAGGCCAGTCACCTCATTACCACCACAGCGCGGGGGTCCCTCCAGCTCCAGACAAGGCAGTCCACTCAGAAGCAGATCAAGACAACGTTAAGGCAACACTTGTTGTGTTGTGTAAGGCAACAAACAAATGCAGCTGGCTATGGAAAATAGGTTTAACAACATTTCCCACTTTTCTCTACTTTCTCCCTTTTCTACAGCAAGATATGGGCAAAACACAAAATATTACATGTATAACGATGACATACTCTGCTTCCTGCTTGCCTCTGGGCATGCCAGAGGGAATGAACTATTTAGCCATTTCTTTTCTCAGGCTCTGGAGCTCCGTGACTTTCAGCATCTCCCACAATCGGCATCTGAGCTGGTCAGGTTATGTAAAAAAGAGCTGGGCTTTGTACAGATGTCAACAAGGAGCAGCAAGGCTGTGGTGTGTAATTGAATGAATAATGGGTGACTGACCCAATTGTTCTGAAACTGCCTCATCAAACTCCACCCTAAAGACTCAGGCCACAATAAAATGTAAAGTGCAGTTATAGCCAGAAGAACAACAGCATAAAGATGGCACCCCTATTTAACAAATCTCTTCTGTCTGCCTTTCTTCTTATCTGTTTACTTTCCTCTCAGAAGCCCCCCCCCAGGTTCATACAACGTTTCGCTCCTCTGCAGAACTCACACAGCTAACAGGAAGAGAGATCTTTTTTTTAAAAAAAATATCTTTTTAAACCATGTATCCAAAACAGCATTACAAACTAAGACCCAGTTGCAGAGTTCGTATTGCTAACAAGGATGCACAAGCCCATGTGGACTTCCAGGTCCAGGTGCTGAGCGGGAAAAAACACTTTATACCCAGATTTCTTTTTATGAGCTTCTATCAAGTCACTGAAAAATAAATAAGGAATCGCACACTGCCATTTCACTGACAGCAGGACTACAGTTTAAAGAGAATTTTGCAGAAATACAGTTTTAAGAGAATTTTATATTAACGTGACACATATCAATAAAGAATCTCATCAGTAAATCATCATTTTGACTCAAGCTAGCGATAGCCGCATTAAGCACAGGCTTGAATCTAAAGAAACCTTTTGTTACAGTTACAGCGTTCATGCAGGCTCTCACATGTGTATTTGTATTATTTATGGTATAAATTTCACAGCAGCATCCTGTGTCAAAACCTTGTTAGCCTTCAGAGCAATACCTTTTTAAAGACTATCCCATCATACAATTCACACACAGCAATCAAAACTGTGTACAAACTAGACACAGTTACCAACTATGAACAGCTTTTAACTAAGTTTATTCCCAGGTTGGCATCTTCTACCACAAAACACCGTCACAGAGATGCCCCTCACAAGCTTTCCAATTAATTGACAAGCTAATGACCCGCAAGAGAAACCAAACAGTCAATACCAATTCATTCTACCAACAAAGGCCTTTAACAGCCATGATCTGTTACATGTGACTTGAACCAGAAGTAGTATTTTATCACTACCCTGGAACATTATATTTCATTTTAAGAGGGCTATTCTGTCTGCTTAAAAGTTGCTTTACCTATTACTGCCAGGGAAAATGGCTTCAAAAAGAGCTCCTTGAGGAACAACACTAAATTCTTGCCTGGGAAGACATTCATAGTTTTGACTCATTGCTATTCTTCTCTGGAAGAACAGCTAATCAAGAATTTGACTGCTTGTCCTCAGTGTCTCTGCAATCTATTATAATGACCATTTAGAACTTACTTCTCAAATTCAATATAAGCTAACTCCATCACAGAGAAAGCAAAAGTTCTTGACCCAGCTGATGGAAAGACTAGAATAAGACAGGAATTCAATTAACGCAAATTTAACTGACTAAACACAGGAAAAGAAAGGTTTTTAAACACTGCCAGAACGGACAGCAATCTATATCTCATGTGTAATTTCTTCATGCACACAGATGGCTACGTAGGCCTATCAATTAAATGGCTTGCAATGGATTTACGCACATTAGGATCCATAACAAGGAGAGAAGAAAAGGAACGTAGACTTGCTACATGCTAGGGCCTCATTGTATACATGCTAGACCAGAACAGGAAAGCAGGAGCTGAGGAATTACCCTTTCTGCATGACGAATGAAGTAATACTTTGGCAAAACACAGACTTCAGCTGGAGAGCTGCAGAAGTATGTAGGAATGCTACACATTCAGGAGCTGAGGCTGACTTGGCAGGTGACACCAGACTACGGAAAAATTTTAAGATCCAAATACTTCAAGCAAGTCAGTGCCTTTTAAATACCTCATTTTAGTGCCCTCAAAGAAAAACAGGTACTGAGTATGTTGAATTGTAATAACACAGTTGGAATCTGCTGAGACAATGATGTTCATAATCAGGAATGGTGTGCTGGAAAAATCAAGCAAGCCAGTTCAACGCAATAGGGGACAGAAGGAAGACTTGGAAGCGAGTGGTCTGGTTCACACATTCCTCACTCTGTCACAGGCTTCCCACATGACTACAGAGGACACTGAATGTATATAACAGATAATGGTATAGAAGCCTTTAATTTAGAAGAATTAGAAAATATTCTAAGTAGTTATGATTTACATGCAGGAATTACAGACACTGTGGAAGTGGCTTTGTTCAGAGGAAGGCTGACTAGCACAATACTGGGAAGAATAGCTTTCTGCTAAAGGAAGGCACGTTTCTGAATGTCTTTCCTTCCACTTTGCTAGCATACTTCCCTTTGCATACCAGGCTATTGTGTATTTATGTTTTGCTTCCTAAGAAAAAATTCAAAGAATGAAAATGGGCAAAAGGCAAGTCATGCTATTCTCTACATTCAGGATATATAAATACATACTGCTTTAGCAGAAACAGTTCCTGTATTAATGGCAAAATACATATATACGGTGACAAAAAAATTTAGTCAGAATGGAGTTTCTATAACTGCACAATAGAACATACCACACACGTGGTACCAATGTAAAATAAATAAATAAATTCTGTACTGGAAATTTTTATTTTCATACAGAAAGTGAGCAGCCATCTCTGACCTCTGCCTGAATAGAATGAAAGACAAAAGGAAACCCTTTAACAGCAAATATTTTTCCTTACATTACTGTCACCTGAAAGATTATTCTGTTATTTCACTCCCTGACTCCACACTACAACACAGTGCTTCAGCAAAAAGCACTTTTGTTTCTTTAAAACTAAGCACGAGTCAGAACAAATTAAAATTATCTATACTTGAATTTCTAATTCAAGAGCAACAGCCTAGAAACCTACACTCAGATTGTATGCATGTGAGAAGGCACGATGGGCTGAAACCTCAATTCATATGAATATGTATTCCCTTCTAGAAAATACTATTAAGTAATATTTTCTTGACTATCAGCAAATTTAAACAGTTTTTAGTACATCTGAATTTGGCTCGGAGCAATGAGATTGCCTGTAAAGGATAACTTTCTCCTAATGGTCACAGCCTGCACAGAGCATGACTTCTCCAACTTTCAGCCTTCTAACATGACTCTTTCTCTGATTCTGAAGTCACAAGAAACTGTACTCTCTTAAAAGATGAAAATATATAAACCAAGCCCTACACTTGTAATCTTACTGTTAACAGCAAACAGAAGCTGACCTTCCCAAAAAAGCCTTTGTCCATTCCTTTGCAAAAGAGATCAGAAGTACTACTTGGGGAACATTTGTTGCAAACACCTGCTACAGTCTACATCAAGGCAAAAATCCAACAAAAAGCCACCAAAAACCTTAAGTCTATGGACTTCGCTGGGCCTTTAAGGAAGAAATCAACAATACAAAAATCAAATCAAACAATCAATAACTTTCTTGTACTTTTATGGTTCCTTTAATGTGCATATCTCAGAAAGCTTTGAAGACAAATCAGAAAAAAAGCTTTTGAAGAAAACTATACTTAACAAGAGGCAGCTTTAAGCTACACATGTACAAGCAGGACTAAAAGAATAAATAAGAAAACATACTTATAACTAAAGTTTTTAGTAAAATCAACAGATTCATTATTATAGATACCATGTGAGATTTTTTACAAGGACAAGACCTACAAGGGTGCTGCTGGTCCTACACTTCTGCTCTATGAAGAACGTTCAGAGCTAGATTGCATTAAATGCACTAGGGTGAAACAGCACTTTTTGTTTTCTTTATAAACTTTCTACCACAAAGTTTGATTCTACCTAAACAAGGAAGACATTAGATAACAAGATTTTCATTGTATGTGATATGTTCATAAGCCTGACTGGGTGACACATCTGCATATTACCATACCAGGAAAGCAATTTTTCAGTCAAGCACGTAAGTTCCTCTTCATCTTTGTGCAATGATCCACAGGACTTTAAACAATGAGATTTTCACAGTAGCATCTCTCTGTGCTGCAAAGCAAAATCATCCTTTAAACGTAAGTCAGGGGTTTCCAAACACTGATTTTTCCTTAGACAATGCAACCCACAGAAAACTTCTGTAAGATGACAGAGCTGGTTAAACAATGCTAAAAACACATAACTGGTGCTAAACTGATGTGGTAAAAATCCAATTTCTCTATCTAAACCTGTCAGTGCTCTTGAGGCATGGACTTTGACACTAAATAAGAGGGAAAAGTTGTGTTTAATTCATACTGAAAATTAAATTTGTGGCAGTTGCAAGGACTAGTCACTTGAATTAGAAGAAAAATGCAAAGTGTCACCTTGGAAAGCTTCCAACCTCAAAAATTAATCTGAGGCAAAAATTATCAAGAGATGTACTTTACGGTACTGGAGCATTGGATCTTCTGCACATTTCAATCTACAAAGTTCTCCAAGGAATATGAATAAGAACCCAAAATTATGTACCTAGCTCTGAACCATCAGAGAGCTGATTTTGCTCCAACAATTTGCTCTTTTTCTAGCGATCTTTTTGCAGGGCAGTATATCTTCATTGTTATGCTATGTCAAGGATTCCTTCAATACATGTGCTCCCCCACTCAGAATTTATCAAGAGGCAGAACCAGAAGTATACTTTCCCAATGTCTTCGTAAAACCTCAGCTTACCAATAAGGTTTCCCATTGACTCCTGTGTCGCTGGGTGACTGCACTTGTCTTTGTCAACTCTCAAAGAGCTATACTTACCTGAAGTGGACCATAACAACTCATCACCCTGCCCAGAAGCTCTTACATACACAAGAACTTGAAACTGAGACACCCCTTATTTGCTGCAGTGCTGTCAGACACTAGCCTGAATTACAGGAGGCTTGCAGAAAAATCAGGGCATTAGATGATGCTTCTCAATTTTTTCTAAGAATGATTAAGATCTATATTTTTTTTAATGCCCACAATAGGAGGTCTGAGGCAGCACCACAGTCTGTATAGTATGCTAGCTGGGGTTTTTGCCTAAAATCACTCCAACAGAAACAACCCCTTCACAGACACTTGGAGATGCTACTGGCATCTTTAACGACAAACCCAAGCTGAATTTTCTGTGCCACGGATTGAGGAATCTTCTGGTCCTATAACACACCATTCAGACAGCCGAACTGGCTGTTTCAACCAACCATGCACATGGTGCTGTATTTCCCACCACCTTTCTGTCATTTGTGGCAGTTGTTCCAGCTGCTACGTGAAACAGGAACATCGGACTGAAAACAAAGGCACAATCAAACAGTTATCTGCAGCAGCAGTTCATCACATCCAAACATTTCCCTGAGATTTTCTGATATGTTCAGGAGACCCCCATTCTTCTGCTACATCTGCCTGGAGTGCACAAAAACTAGATCTTGCCCACAGCAGCTGAAATCATTCTCCTAGGATTAACATCCATTGTATTTCACTGACTGAAAGAGTCTGTCCCTGGACATTGATATTATATGCTTCTCTTTACTATAAACAAAATAATTCAGTATCATAACTCGATTGGGACAACTGGCCATATTTCCCTAAAGAGAAATAAAACTCATCATATGCATACGCAGAGGAATCAGTACATAAGTGGCCCAGACTTTATAGGATGCTATATCCCACTGGATGCTGTTCAGGCAAGCAGGGGGAACCAGATGCTCAGCAGGGAAAATCAGATTCCTCATTACACCACACACATGGGTGCTAAAGCAGTTTGTACTCATCTTTCTGCTGGGACTTTTTCTTTCTATAATAATGCTGCCTGGAAGGACAAAAAACTGCCTCTAAGATTGTTCAAAAATACTTCAGGTTCCTAGGAGTGTCTCTGTCCTCCAAGTTACACTCTCCCTGCTGTTTCCAACCCCTCGTGTTCTTCCCAAGCAAGGCCAGTACCTACAGCGTGGGAACAGAATTCACCAGAAGCTCTTCTTCCTCCCTACAGCAAGGATCCCAGTGGGATCAAAGTCACTATGAACTGCTGAGCTACAGAACAAAGCACTCTGCTCAGACATAGGCAACTCAAGAAGTCCTCTGCCACTATTTCAAACTCTGCCAGCTCTTGTCTGATGACTTTTGTTTGCACCCTTGTAGGAAGCAAATTCACTTCACGTGCTAAAGCACGTACATACACCGTGTGGCATGCCAGGCTTTCAGTACACAGTTTCTTCTGCAGTTGCTCCCACCAGTGAGGAAAAAAAAAGAAGCAAAAGCCACTTGCCCAAGGAATCCACCCTTCAATCCTAGGCAGAGAACAAGGGAATGAAATTGATCCTAGGTAGACAAAAACAGAGAGGAAAACACCTATCTATCTACAAAAAGAAAGCTGAGCCTCCTAATCAGTCACATCACAAAGGAAGAGGCAGACCTCTTCCCTCACCTATGACTCGTCTTAGCATCTCACAAAAGCCTGCAGCCAACTTTGAGAAAGCCAAGATGATGGCCTTCTCAAACACAAACCCAGCCGTGGGACTAGCTGAAAACCAGACAATCCTATTATCAAAGCTCAGGCTGGGTTGTGACATTTGACACAAAATTGGGAGTTTCTCCTCAAAAAGTCCCTTGTGGCAGAGGAAGCTGGCTGTGCAGCCAGTCACTCCAAAGGCAGAAAGTCCAGGGAATTTCCAGGGCTGAGTCCTCCCCAAGTGATGGGGAACATCCTCTGGCTCTGCTCCTCTGCTGCAAGCTCACTGCCCCAGGGTTTGTGAAGCTGTAGCACACAGAATAGAATGGATCAATTGATCATTAAACAAGAGAACTACAATTAAGTAAACAGGGCACCATACCATCTTCACTACACCTAGCTATAGTAGCAGCAGTGGTATTGGCTATATTTTAAGAACCCAAATTGTATTTTCATTCAGCCCGTAGCACAGAGAGACACATTTCCTACCATAGAGAACAGTTTTAAAACTCTGTGTTAAGCTTTAAAAAAAGTAGATCAGAGCAGCATGAAAGGGCCCTAAGTCCAGGCAGTAAGGCAAATACTCAAAGCGACCTGTGCATTGTGCTTGTGTCATGGAAGATGATTTATCACTGACTGAAATTAAGTCAACATGGACAGGCCTGGGGAGGAACTGAAACCATAAAGACTCATGTCCAGACCTGATGACTGCGACAGAAGTAAACAACAGGGAGAGCTGTTTCTGGGGCTGTGCAGCACTTCACGTGGTGTATTTCACACGCAAACACCTTTTTTCAATTCCTGAAGACCTACAAAGCTAAAATAACTGAACTAGCGAGGTGACCGAGAGCTCTCTCTTCTTCGCTCCTATTACCTGGTGATGAAGCCTTAGCTGCGGTGGTCACTACACAAGTTACCTGTTTTGCCTGTGCATCTGACAGCTCAAGACACTCATTTCATCATGCATATCTGTAAAAGTGAAACAAAGGTGGAAAAGCTCTCTTCTCTCACCTATTTTTCTTACTTGCACTCCCTTTTAATATTATCCTTTCCCTGGACTTTTGATATTTTACAGCAACACCATGTGGACAGATAGCGTGCCGTGTGTTTGAAAGACGTATTTTTAAGGAGAAAAAGACAACAGATCATGCACAAAATAGGGAAGAGTACAGAGGACAGAGCCCAGAAGCTTTATCCTCTCACACAGCACAGAAGCAAGAATCTTATAGAGACCAGACACACATGCACACAACACCCATGCTTACACCACCATCTGTGAAATACAACACTATCTGGGAAGGCAAGTGGCTGTCAGGTGCTGACAACTGATGGCAGGAGGGGGAAAGTCTCGTCAGAAGGGCAGAAAGCCTTTCTGCTAAGGGAGCAGCACAGGATTGCTGACATCCTCCCAAGGCAGACACCTGATGATGCAGCATGTGAAAATCACCCACCAAGTGAAAGACCCATAAGTAAATTAAGTTGCCTGGGAAAATGAAAGCAACAGTGACTTGCTGAAAACAATTCTATGCACAGCCAGTCCCAGGAACAGCTAAAACCTCCCCAGCACCAAATGAGGCCAGAAGTTCCATAACAATGCAATGTGCTTAGATGTCTGCTAAACCACTGGGGTCTTCATGGTCTGACTCAAAACCAAGCAGAGCAGTCTCTCCTGAAAATATTCAGAAAGATCTTTCTAAAAAAAAAAAAAAAAAGTTTAGATTATTTTTCCTCTAACCTACCTACCAACATCACTTTCTACTTGTAATTAAGCACCGCTAAGGTGGTGAAATTGGGAAAAAGTGAAGACAACAAAAAAGCTCCAAACCACCCAAAAAACCAAGTAGTAAACCCAGAAGTAAAAACTCCGAGACCATCTGGCATTAAAAGTACAATTCCGTTCTCTGCTGTCCTACACACAAGCCCAGCAAACAGTAGGAACATTAGCAGCCCAAGCACTGCAGCAGAAACTTTTTGATGCTATTAAGCCATTTCATCCCTCTGCTCTTCATATTCGTGCTACCTTCTTATTCCCAGAGGATATTTTTTAATATGTATGCATTTTCACAGAAATAGCCAAAGAAAACTTCAAACCATGTATTTAAATGAAACTTTCCTGGGTAGACTGCATGTTATCTAGCAAACAACAGATATCTTTTTGAAAGGATAGGATACAACTTTGCTTCTTCTAAATACAGTTCTTTAAAGCTAAGATTTTTGTTGAAAGGCTGATACGAATAAATATGGCTGCATTCAGACTACTTCAGTAATTTCACGCAGCTTGCTAACCAGTAATTTGACCAGAAATTTAATGTGGACATACACTTTGAAGAACAACAAAACGTTTACAACATCTTCTCTCCTAATGACAGTACATGACAGCCCATTCTGAATGCCACTTCCTAAATTAATACGTGAAACTATGTATAAATGTTCTTTTCTAACTTTTCTCAAGTAAACCAACTTCTCTAAAGAAACCCACCTTTTTTGCTTTTATCAGGCTTTGGCCTCAACTGAAGTTGTTGAATGCTCTGAGTATATTCCAACTAATAAAGTTTTCAAACCCCGGAGCATTTGTATTTCACTTTGAATTAAGCTTTGTCAGATGAGCTCCAGGCATCACTAAAGCAGAGTGAACTGGTTGCATAAAACTTCAAGTTCAGTTCCTTGTGACTCTGGCCACAACAGTACTACAATAACTAATATACAGAAAAGAGAATTTCCGTATCTTCAGAAGATCCCACACACTCACTGTAGAACAAATTCCTCCTAATTAAAAATTGTTCCACAGGAAGAGTGGAAGAAGAGGTAGAGTATTCAAATATTTTGAAAGATATTTAATTGAATTTATTTCCTTCAACCAGCATCCAGTGCCCAGACAATAGTTCAGATGGAACTGTGCAATTTATTTTAAGGATGATATGCTGCACAGTCACATGCATCTCTAGATATGGATAAAACCAAAAGAGAAAATGTTAAATGAAGCTAAATATGAACAGAAGTATAACAGACTTCCCTGGTTTTCATTGTGAAATGAAAAGAAACAACAACAAAAAAAATAAGGAACCAACAGGTACTAAAGAGAGTAAGGCAAATAATTAACATGATCTTATTTTATGACTAGAAAATTCAAGATACATTAATTTAAAATGTATATTTCTGAAATGGTGTCCCCTTCGGTAGAGGATATGGAAACGAAATATTTTATTACCTTTTGTAATCTCCAGGAGAAAGTTCTTCACACTGAAACACTCAGACCTATTTTCCTCTGATTTCAATATGCCATCCTCAGTTAAAACACTAACATGCGTCGTGGTGCGCACAACACCTGGTGCTCCCACCTTTTAAACACATCTCCACACAACCCCACGCAGGCAAACTAAGCTTTTGCACTGCCATTTCCTCACTTTATAGTCACGATTACTTCCTTCAGTTTACAAAAAGCAAGTAGGTCTGTCTGGATGAGCAAAAGGACCACATTCTGTGGTCTCAACCTCGATGAGAATCCCTGTCAAAACACAAGTGAGTATATTTGTCTGCACATTAACCAGCCAAGTTTTAACCTCAGCTTCCACCAGCCCACAAGAAAGAGCCCAGGGTAACGTGTTTAACATTTCCCAATCGTTCACACTCAAAAGCATGCTATAGTTACTGACAAAGGCTTTTTGTTTTCAAGAAGTCCACCACATACCAAAGATAAACAAGACAAAACAAACGATTATTAATCTTCCTGAAAATAACAACGTTTGACAAGAAAAATAAGCTTAGAAACGAGCTCAACCCAATGTTACATCGACTTGCTCTCTTGCTTCCGCACGCTTCTCTCTGGGCAATTAGTCTTCATTTAAGATGTTTTCTCATGTTCCCTGAAGTTTGCTTTAGTAAGTTGCTACTTAATAGCATTTAAACGAAGAAAAGCAAAATAATTTGTATTTTATAGTGAACTGCAACTCACTCAATATGATTCATTATAGCACAGACTGTCTTAAGAGATGCTTCACGTCAGCCATGTGTTATTCCAGTGCTGAATGCAATTCATGTACCCTACAAATAATTATGCAAAAGCACATTATAGCAGTACTTTACTGACTAGTACAACGCCGTTAAAATAAATACCTAGTATCTTGCAACCCAATAGCCAGGAGCTTGTAATTTACAGCCCATCAATATTGAACGACTTTGACATAAACACTGATTGTTAGTATATGTGCATGAGCAATGGCTTTATTTCTCACACAGATAGCCTTAATTTTAGAAGACTTGAAAATTTTTTTTCTCTGCAATGATTCATAAAATAAAATGTGCATTTCCAGAAAAACCTCTTTCACATTAAATATCCTAAGACTTTGGAATGTAAAACTAATATACTGAACTGGCTTCATCAAGTATTTTAACCTGCTAACTAATATACAATTGCCTTTCACAAGTACTGATTTAGGATAATCCAATGCAGATTGCAATGATAGAAATTCTGGCTAGATATGAGATGGGGGGGTTAAAAAAAAGAGTTCACAGTAAGGGTGGTGAAATGTAGGATGCCTAGCAAGGCTGCAAAATCTCCACCCTTAGAGACATGTAAAACTCCAACAGATGGGTCCTGAGTGACCTAATCTCACTTGGAAATTGTGGCCCTGCTTTGAGCAGGAGTTTGACAAGATGACCTCCTAAATTACTCTATAATTGTATGACAATGTAAGGGATGCCCGCAGGCACACAGGAAGTACATCCACACCAGACATCTTACTGCTTTTCCATCTTACGGAAAGAGAGAACAGAACATGACTGGATGCAGACATCAGATCACTAGAGGTATGACGGACTGCACAGCTTGAAGACTCCCATCACTGTTCAGTTTCACAGTAAGATAACTGCAACCACTGCAGGGGCATTTTCTTACCCTCAGCCCTACTGGATATATAGCCTGCCCTGAAATCAAGAAGTGGCAGAGAACCCATGCTGGAAATTTCTCTGCTGACCATCACTCAAGCACAGCTCTCTGATCCTTTCTGCTACCTGAAGTAGCAAACAATTTGGGGGAAGAGATTAGAAAACCAAAGACAAGGAAGAGGCCACATGATAATGTCAAGTGGTTGAGTCACACTGCTGGACTGAAGATTTCAGTCTGTGCTCCCAACAGCTTGTGCATTTTCCAGTAGAGCAGCAGGCACAGCATGTACAACACTTGTGCAGATTTTGCATGGGACATATCAGACCAAGAAGCCACATCATGTAGAGAAAACACCTACAGAGCATTTTTTTATCCAAAGAGCACCACCATCTCCTACAGAGAAGAAAAAAGCTGCTGAAGAGACAGTGAGCGGTGCCTTGCTTCTTGAAAAGGCTGCACCAGCCAGGTTTGACAGCACCTGCCAGCTCACTTAGCTTTTAATTTGGGAAGAAGGAGAAAAAAGAAATCCAGCAATTCGTTGATGGACAGCTGCCAACTCCCCGAACAACTATGACCACCAGATATCTCTCTCATCTATAACCATTAATCCTCTCTGCTTTCACCTCCCAGAATCAGGTCTCCTCTTGCCTGTTAGCCTTCTGGCCTTTTACTAGATTTCTGGGTTTGCATTCCTGGACACATTAAGTCCCAGCTTAAAAACTGCAATGGAGCATTCTCCCTGCTAGGACACTGAAGTCCCTGGCAGGTGAGGCTATAGGTTCAGATCCAGTCAGGCTGCAGAAGACCTAAATGCAGAGCTTCCATGTTCTGAACCAAGGACTCTGGCTTCCACGTGACCATGCCATAGGCGGGCATCTGCATCATTGCCATTAGTTCTGGTCAGAAAAAGCCTTGGGGTTTGACAAGAGCACCCAACTACAACCTGATACAGGAGAGATAAACTGCTCCCAAAGGCTGTCACAGATGCCTGCCTAAGCGTGCATGCTTGTGCAGCCCAAACCAGCATTTAGCTTTACGAATTTGCAACAGGGGAACTCCAGCTACAGTAAAGAGAGAAAAAGCATCTCATCATTGGCCCTGGTGACATGAAGCTGATCAGCAAACAGAACAAAACCAGAAAGCTTCCATTCAAGGCATCTTTTAAAAATTAACAGAAAGGAAAGAAACTAATTCTAAATCTTCATTGAAGTTCTGAACCCACTTCAAATAAACACCTGTTTTCCCTCAAGTAATCGTGTTATTCATGGTGCTAGTGAGCAAAGAACTCGGTACTGGTTCAGGAGGAACTCGCTCAAAGTTAATTTATCTTTAAATAATTTCCCAAAGACTTAAGTGCAACTCAAATGTTGCATCAGCAATGTGAGAGGAAAAAAAATAAATCTGAATATTCTTTCATAAGCAAATCCAATACTAAGAGAAAACTCAAATCAAAGCACGGGTTCTCAACAGACTGCTTGAGACCTGTCATTCCTCAATCTCAGAAACACAGGTATAAGACACTGTTAAAACAAATTAAACTTAATTCAAGAAACTACTTCCCATAACCTAATTTAAAATTTTAAACAAATCTCAGAAGAGAGCAGTACGTCCTCTATGAAATGTTCTGCTGAGTTTAAAAAAACTGGTATAAATTAGCACACATGAGCAGCAATTTCTCATGAATGTTAATATAACCAAACTAAATTCAATAAACATGAAGGGAGAAAAAAAATTGCAAGCAACATAGTTATTGCTTATCTGGAAGAAATGCAAGTTCAGATAAATACAAATTTTATTTTGTCCTGGTGGCACAGCAGCAGTAACACACTTTCAAAGTTCCATTACCAATGTCCCATTGACTGCCAGTATGGTTTAGGCCCCGAGCGCTTCTATTGCTTTTGTAAATAAAGATGAGGTTATTTCCAAAAGGTTACCAAAAGCAGCAACTTTTCCATTTAAAGGAACCATATGCTATGCATTTAACTGTAGATGTCCCAAAAGTCTTCATGTTGCATCCCCTCCCTCACTACCTCCAGTTCACGGTCTGAGCCTAACACTCACCACATCAGTCTTTATCACGACTGGAAGTTCATTGAAGCAAGAAGCATCTCTAATATTTATTTGGATGGTGCCTAGAACACAATTCCAGGCTGTGAGACATATGTTTTAATTACTGCACTACCAAGCTGGGCAAAAAAATTCCACCAGTTAACAAGAAATAGTTTAAAGTGACAATAGGTATTAACAACTGATGGATACATATGCTTTCTGTAGGTGGCTCTACCATAAAAAAAATACTAAGTGCAAGACTTCCAAATAACTACAAAGCCTTCCTTCCTGAGGAAGCATATTAATATTAGAACTTACATCTGTTCTTTGAAAATTTTAAAGTGTCTGAATCCAGCTAATTAGCTGGCACAATTATGAAGAACACCGCTGACAGCCATTTCAACAGTACATTGGGGAAGATACAAGACTGCACCACTGGCAAGATACTGAAATTTAAATACCTCTTTATTGTCCCCGGAAGATCCAGACTGAATGGAACTTGATAGGAGGATGCCAAAGTGTCATCCACAGCCTTGCTTACTTCCTGTAGTTCTCTCAGAGAAACACAGCCAAGCAAAGCAGTCAGTTCACAGTCCTGTGACTGAATAAGCCGATCTTGCTCTTCAATTTCTCTTCTCAGCTGTTGATCTCTTGTTTCTAACATGGCCAGTCTTGCTCGGAGGTCTTCAATTTCTTTCTGCATAGAAAAGAAACATGAGTTTACTATGAACCCTGTAAAGAAATCCCTCCATCCCTAGAAGAAGTCTCAGTACAAGTCTCAGAAGTAACATGAATTAAGGTGGTCCAATTTAGCACCAATATTAAACGAGAAGACATTCTTTTTGTTGACATACAAAAATTCTTATACCTTTTGTACTTAGAAAATGTAGTGCTTCCACAGTTGGAAACTCCCTACTTTACATTTCAACACTAAATTTCAGGTTCCTCTTCCAACAGCAACTGTCAGACACATTTTACCTTTAAAATACGTGGGTATTTCCAAGTTAAAAACTCCTCCAAAAAACCCAAAACCTCAGAGTTCAACCATGACAACAGAATCTTGCTACAGACTGGTAGCTATCTGAACAACCATCCCTCTGTCCTGCAGAATATTCCTGCAATAATCCCTCTAGGCTTCCAATCAAACATTCGGCACGGGATGCAGGTGGTGAATCACTGTCTGGCTAGTCCTTTTGATTATTAATATTTAATTTTGATTAACAGCACAAAATCCTACCCTGGCTTAAAATGACCAGAGCTTCAAGGTCAGTTGTACTCTTGCCAGAAGTTCAAACCCCATGCGTTACAATACTGATGTCTCTTGCAAGAGCACAGTCTAATTTTTCCTTGAAAACAGATCGCTTGCACCCAAGAAAAAAGCACTTTGTGAAGGAGTCTGGGTTGCTGAGTTAATAAAGTTATTTAATAAGTGGCCCTTGGCTCATTTGTCCCAGAATTTGAAAAGTAAGGGGAAAAAAGCAAAATGAAAACCAAACAACACACACAAACACACAGAGAACTACTTCCTATCAAAGTAGTTTAATACCATACTGGAGAATTTTATTGCATTTCTACATTTCTTACCATCTCTGTGAAACTTTGCAAGCAACGTAAACTATTATCTCCGCAGACTGAATGTTCACCATTTTCCATACAACCAAGAAGAGGGGTTTCTGAAGTGCTATCTATAGACTCTCAAGAGAAAACAAAGCTCATAATTCCATCCTCTGACCACATTCAGTCCAGAAAAAAAAAAAAAAAAAACGGGGAAAAAACCTCCAAAAACCCCACCCACAAACAAAAATTTTTCAGGGCTAACTAGGCATTATAACCAACATTAGAAACTACCATATAGCTTTTTATAGCAATTCACTCCTTCATTCTGTCTGTAAAATGGCAGTAAGAATATCTCTTCATCCAAAGCAACATTACGGAGATAAAATTAAGTGGGTTTGAATCACTTAGATGCCATGTTCTTCAATGCTGTAAAAGAAGCCCATTCACAAATTAATAAATCTGCATCCAAAAGGGAGTTTGAGTGGCACACAGTAAAAGGGTGCTGGGGCCAAATACTGAGTAATGAAGATAAAACGGTACTCTGAATACCTGAACAAGCACTTTCCATCTTCAGCAATGTATGAGGCAGGAATCCAAGGGGGAAAAAAAAAAAAAAAACAACAAAACAGGCATGCTCACACAATTAAAGATTCTCATAAAACATACATAATATGCACAGATAACTAACTTCAGCATTTCTTTGGTTTTGGAGTGCTTCAGTTCAAAACCTTAACATTCTTTTAAGATTTTCAATGTAATTTAAGTGAATTTTAGTTCACTAAATGCTCACTTTGTCACGCTTTCAGGCTTGCTGTACTGCAACAAGCTCCCTGAGTATCACCTAAAAAAAAACAACCAGAAGAAACAGCTCTTGCATGTTAAAAGGTTGACTGGCTCAAAAATTTCAACTTATATTACTGCTGAACACTAGATTCATCAATTATTTTCCTCCTTTTTTGGTTTTAGATTTAGTGACAAGAGAACAGAGTGGCCCACGTTTCAACCCACAGGCATTTGTCAAGGACAGAAAGGTCAGCAGGCCAAAACCATCAGTTTTGTTTCTTTCAGTCTCAAATCAGTCTTTTAGCACGCACAAAGGACAATTCTGTCTCTGTGTTACTGGTTTGGGAATGCTGCCAAAATCTTAATAGGCTCTACTTAATACAAAGACCTTCATATTCTGTGAAAAACGTAGTAATTGCAATCACCGCAATAAGCAACCTACATGGGAACAGAGAGGGAGATGAACAGAATTTGGTTTTACAAACACACTTTTAGTACTGAAATGTTTTTACAACAGAAATAGATACCAGAAGCACACAATCTGCATTCGCAGAGAGAAAGCTGTTCTGCTCAGGAATAGTTCACAGGCATTCTTGGGAGAATGGAAATTTTAGTCAGTAAACTGGAATTCTCCCACATCCTTTTCCAGAAACTACAAGAAGCCTTTAATGTGCTCTTGGTCAGCCTCCAGGGACAGATAAAAAGGACTTACAGTCCCAGCACGGAGCAGCAGATGATACTCGGCTCACTAAACATAAGCTGGAGTTTTACTTTGTGGGTTTCAGTTTAAGCTGAGATTTCTAACACGACAGTTAATCAGTACTGGTTGAAAACCTCCAGCTTCACTTATGGACTGGTGTTCTCCATGAAGTACGGACTGCGGCAGAAACCTTAATATGTAAATTTTACATACTGTCACAGGCTCTCAAATCCCTGAATACAAATGCAGAACCAAAAGGGGAGAGGGCAGAAGCAAAAGGAAAGGAAAGAAAAGTAGGGCTGAGGAAAAAGAAAAAATTAGTAACAATGACTTCAGATCATGTCAGATTTTGGGCAGAAGCAATCCTTAAGGGATGCTGGGAGCTATCAAACCGCATAGTCCAGCCTTCTCCAGAACATCAAATTCACAATGATTTTGATCAAATGCTCGTAAATAGTATGCCAGTACAGCAACTTGGCTCATTTGTCCCTAGTATAACTACATAAAAATAAAGATTCACCTGGAGCAAGTATATAAAGACTCCACATCCACTAATGTTTTAAGTGCAGCAGTTTTCAGTTGAATATCTTGAGATGGTTGGCTGGATATCTAGGTCACCAAAAATAGTTTTCTGGACACCAATAACGTTGAACTACACTGTCTCCTCTTATGTGTTGATGAAATAAATCTAAACCATACAAAGGTGATGACTAGGATAGAAAAGACACTTCATCTAAATAAGATTTTGCAATGGCCATCTAAGATGCTTTTCTCTATTTCCTTCTAGGTTTTATATATATTTATGTGTAGACAAACACGCAGATGGTTATACTATTGGATCCACCAAAGGAAGAAAAATATCGAAAATAATGAGATTTCAAGGCAAGACCACAGAAAAAAAGAAAACTAGACCTACTAGCTAGGATATCACATTGCTGAGCGTGATCACCAAGGTTTAAAAGGAGGTGGAGGAAAGACTTGTACTAGACAGTAAGCAGATTTTTGAAGGCTAGTGAAAAGAAAGAGCTGAATTTTGCTTAAAAGGCTTGCAGATTTAAAATTGGACAGAAGCCATCTTAAAAACATTCCATTTGCCAAATTACCACGTTGTGACATCACGTGTCAGTGTAAAGTTATTGTTGGCAAATGCCAACTGCTCTGTGACGATTCCTTCATCCTTATGAAATGTATCAATCATCTTTCAGGAACAAAAGCTGGTGAATTGTGTATTTCTAGTCAGTGCTAACCAGAAATGGATGAAAACCTTGTCTGCAAACAAAAATTTCTGAAAATCATTGAAATATTAAAATGGCCAGTTAGAACATAAAAGGAACACTTTAAAAGACAATGAGGAAAGTTAAAGCATGCACACCAGCCACCAAGCCTTCCAGTTCTGCTTCTCCATAATGAGATTAACACAACTCCTGTGGCTGCCATCTCCAATCATCACTTAGATTATCAACTGGACCACAGCCAAGGCTCTAATTGCTGCACAGAAGCAAAGTCACTATTATAATAAATTTATTTAAATCTGTGTGACAGCTTACAAGCTTTTTCACTACACAGCACTGGTTCTTATGGACAACTTTGCAGTCCTGTTACCTGTAACCATTTCTTTTCTTGAAAAAGTTGGTTTCGTTTTGTGGCCAAAAACTGCATCCTCTCCTGGTAAGTGGATCTCAAAAGTTTATGCTCGTTTTCATGCCAAAGCTGGGTTTCTTCATGTCTAACCCTTTGAAAAAAAAAAATTACAAAAGCTAAAAATCAGCATTAGCACCAGGTATCGACATCTCAAAGATTAAATAGAACAGAATACTACATGTTACCTTCAGAGTCATAACATACCATCACCAGAATGATTACATTTTAAGCAGATACAGTTAGAGAACAAGAGATTTTTCCTTGGCATATCTTCCTTTATTATCTCAAACATTTACACTGTTTTTACAACACGCTGAAGAAGGAAAAAGGAAAACTTGTATAGCTTCAGGCTTCCCCCAGCTTTTTCATATTTCAGAAATTTATCCATCACTGCCTTGAAAGAGACAAAACTAAGGCATGTAATTTCTATCAATATAGAGAAAAATCTCTCTTAGACAGAAGTTTAGAAACTTGCCAAAGCCATTTTTGCAGCTTCTGTCAGCTTTTGGAGACTACATTAGAGATCATCTGGAGTGTTTGCTCCATGATGCCAAATTTTACTTTTCTTTTGCACAGCGAGTTCTTTCAAAATCACAGTCAGCGGGAATCCTCACAGTGGTCAGTACAACCCTCAGCTGTAAAATCTTTGCATGATTGGACCCCAAGGCAACCAGTGCATTGAGTGTCAAGTCTATAATCAGCCTCTCAAAATGCACCTACAAGCAACGCAAACCTATTTTGTCTTGCACATTCCTGCACAGAGGCACGCATGCTTGCAAGGCCAATTGTATTTCTGTGTTCACCTCTAGAGACAAGCGTGTGCATTTCCACATAAAGGGCAGAAATGCATTTCAGTATCTTGTTTAAAACAAAGAATGTTTTTGAAGCATGACTTCTCATTGTAATCTTGCAAAGCAAATAATTCCATGCCACATACAAAACATGCATCGCAAGTCTGGTTTAAGCATGATTAATCACACAATTATGATTTCATGCACAGCTGTTTAACAAGCGTGTGGAACAAGAGGTTCCAGTCTCTTCTGCAGGACCGTCAGAAGACATGCATCCCTCCCTGTGGGCTGAAGAACGTACTGGAAAAGCAAAATAAAACCCTGGTACTAAAATAAATGGCATTAATATTTAAACAAAATAGACATAATGACAGTGCAACCATATTTTTGTAACAAAAAAACAGATCAAAGAGACATCCATATTAGGAGGTGCTAGGCCATCACTGTGTACGTGCCTTACAATCATTATAGATTGCTGTGGCTCCAACAGACCACACTTCTCAGCAGCTCTGAAGCCGCTTTTAGCCAGAGCTGCACCTCTCCAACAGCTGTATGCAATAGAAATTTCTGAGTGGCCCATCAAGATTTCAGAAACATTCCACAACAGACATAGGTTATTCTCAGAAGCTCCTCTGAAATCCCCATGTACGTCTGCCTTCTTGGTACTGAGGAAACAGAAATAAGATCTCTGATCTAACCAAACCTAGGTGCTCGCACATACACGGCATTGTTCCCAAGCTAAACATAACCAACCCTGGGCTCCTACCACCTGCCCCCAATATCCTGTGTCAACACCGAATGCACTCACCTAAAATCTCATCTCAAATAAACAAATAAAACCAAACTGGGGCATGAATTTCACTATTATGTATTAAACTACCTGCCATACACACTTTTCATTTCAAAAGTTCTTTATTTGCAAAAAGATGAGACTGTCTTAACTACAGTAAAACTGCAATGATCTGGTCTTCTGGGGCTAGTCTGATCATCTTTTCAGTTTTCCAGGTGAAAAAAGAAATCTTGGGTATACTGGTTTTGTTCCAATTGAAATTGGAAACTAAAATAAAACTGAAGCCTACAAATTCTCCTTGAAGAAATGCTTATGTTTTCCACCCTGTACTATCTAAAAATACTGTTGGAAGCAGAAAAATTTTAAACACCAGTATTGAAGACAAAGGGTATGTTTGCTACATCAACAAGAGAGTCAAACCACAGATAAAGCAGTGTAAAAGGCTACAAGAATCAAGCCAGGAAAAGAAAGGGCATCACAACAACAGTCAAACTCAAACACAAAGAAAGGAGTGTGCACAAGGCAGAAAAATGAAGAGTATATTCATGTGACACTGAAGAGTACACTGCTCTCAGACCTGTGCAGAGTTGCAGATACTATCATCCAAAGAACAGGAACACTTTCACAAAAGTATATATATTATATAAAAAATAGATTATCTACACATATAGGAAAAAAAATTAAGCAGACTATGTATTTCAAGGATGCTTTAGTGACTCAATTTCTATGACACCAAAGACAACACCACCTCTAAAGCAAAAGTTATCGTTACAAATTAAGGCATAAATCAAACACATCTTAATGACAAAATATAGAATGCTGTATCCTAATCTTCAAGGAATGGTAAAATGGCTTCTTAGGGCTTTAGAAGGTAGGAAGAGACAGCTCTGAGGGAGGGCAGTTTGTTTTAAACCTGCCTCGTTACTAAATACTATAAATAGAGGCTAAAAGTACCCTTAAAAGTTTCAAACTCTGCAATAAAATCCTATTATCTGTACTGATTTTATCCAATTTTCATGTCTAAAAAATTACACCCAAACGTACTGACTAGCACACTGCAGCCTTTTTATGTACAAGCTGCCAGAAAACAGGTTTTCCTTCTTTCATTTGTGTTACTGCATTTGAGAATAGCTTCCAATATCTACAAAGAATCCTCTTTCTTCTAACAACAGTAACCACAGCATAGCTGAAGACAGACCTAGAAATTGAGACAACGTTTTCTTCCTAAACTAACTACCTCCCTTGGGTCATCCAACACATCTTGCATTCCCCCAGTCTTTGAAGTTGTTATCCCTTCAAGAGAAGGTTGAGAATTTATTTCTGTGACTTTGTACAATGCTGAGTACATTACTGCCACCTAACAAGTGATGCATAAAAGGAAGCTCCCAAAGATCTATTCATATCAAAAATGAATCTGTTTTTACTTTATATTTAAATATATCTTTTCACTGCCTGGAAAAGAGCATCAGAATTAACTCCACAGGGAACCATTGCTCAAGCTGCCTTGCTGTTGTACGCTCAAGCTGCTGTGTCAAGGATTCAATTCCATTCCCACTCAACATCAGTGAGATAAGTTCCATTTAATACACCAGTTTGTGATCACTGTTTTTCAGTGTTGTCCTGAAAGAATAGCAGAAAGAAAAAAAGGTGGAGGGACAGGGGGGATTTTCACAAACAAGTTCTATATTGATATGTTAAATGGTCTTTAAAACTTTTTATTAATATTATTCATAAATTGTAGTCTGCATTTTGAAAAAAACAGAAGTACCATTTTACATAATAAGAAATCAATAAACTTACTGATGATCGGCAGCCCAGCGCAATGCTGCTTGAACTTGGGTAACAAACCTATCCAAAAAACTCCTAACTGAAGGATGTCTTGAAGGAAGCTGAAACTTTAAAGAATTTTTCTCTTTCTCCAGTTCTTCCAGTTTCCGTCTAAATTTATCAGCTAGAAATCAAATTTGGGGAAAAAAAAAAGTTAATTAGCAGTAACAAAAAGGTTCCATTTTACCTGAAGAAGAAAAAAGGTCAATCAACAAAAAGTAAAGACCACCTCACAGACAGTTCTTCCCTTTTTGGTAAAATATATTGGTCTGTTTTGCTCAAGGATGAATTACTAAGACTACAATGGAAAACATCAGATAACCAGGATGCTAAGCTACTTTCTTCTATGACAAGAACAAAACTGCCAGCTTCCCAGAACTTTCACAGAGTTTTAATTTGGTAAGGCTCCAAAGAATTGGCTCAAAGTTATCATCTGGGCTTTTTTCCTAGAGTAACAGCTCTGAATTCAATTCTAAGAAAACTCCTACTCTTCACTGCTCCACTTTTAAAACAATCTTAGATGGCAATTACACATTTGAAGTCTAACCTTTTTTAAAAAATCGTATTGTTATTAGGTCAAGAAATGAACACATACACATGGTATCTCAACAATATATTTCATCAGAAGATGCACATGGAATTACAGCAATTTAACAATTAACTCATGCCAGGCTCTCCCAAGTTATGCTTACTTTATCATCCAACAAAAATATTTACTTTCAAATTTAAACAAAAACAACAATGGTTCTTAAGAGATTGCTTTGACTCTACCATAACATAACACCTACACATTTCTTGAATTCTTCTCTCTGTAAGTTAGTTCTTATTTATGTCCTTGTGTTGAAAACAAAGGAACACAGTTCCATTTTTAATTATTATTTCAGTACATGTATTCTCTACAGTGCCAGTATACTAGCAAAATCACATACGTGACAGGTAACAAGCCTGGCTGGCCGAAGCCAGAACGCCTTCGAGGATATATTGAGCTACCCCACAAATGGAAAACCTTTACAGAACAGTGCTTTCCTCCTGACCTCACTGCCTACAATTCTGCATGATTAGCATTCCTTCCCTTCCAACATTTTCAATACAACGTGTTACTATCAGAACATCCATCTGTGCATGCTTTTTACTGCTTATTGCTTTCTTTATCCTCTGAGGGGTTTTAAGAAGAGGGGTTGTTTACATTTGCTGGTTTAGTGAAGTGATCCAGTTTTACAATAATCTATCATTAGTACTGATTTCCCTTCTGCTTCTGTGCCGATGGGGTGGAATAAAGACACAGAACGAACTAATGAGACTAGATCTTCTCCCTAGGCCAACAGACTGTTCTAGGGCAGTTAAACTCATGGTTTTGCTATTATTAGGGTGCAAAATGCTGCCAGAAGGCTCTAGCTGAAATGATCATCATCCAAGTTACTGCAGGGTCCAGCCCTTCCCCCAACAACCACAGGTACATGCATGCATGCTCCTCCTGCAAAGGAGAAACACCTTTCCAGCAGCAGAGGCGAACTACATCTGTGGCACGTTTCCCAGGGAGCAGAGCTGAAGACATTTTCCCTATCCCGATCACCACAAGGAGACTGGAATTTGGGCCCAGGTGAGATCCCTGAGCCCATACTTTGACCAGAAAAACATAGCAGCATTTGCATTTCGTGTGGAATTCCAAATGCAGTCAGAAATACCACTGTTACGACCAGAAGAGTAAGGGCTGGATTGCGACCAGTGACCACATAACACCTGAACGAGTGGAAACACCTCCTTTTTCTCAAGCCATTCACCATCAGGCTTCCTGCGTTACCCACGCGGGAGTCGCAGCAGCCCTCTACACCCAATTTAACGACGCTGTCATTTTTCTTCAGCGTAATTATGCTCACACGGTGTTTGTGCGTCCAATTGTTTCAGCGTTCTAGTCCTACCCATCCTGGCCCTAGAAACAGGCTATTTTGGGAAGGAAAACAGATGAGAGGATCCACATGCCTATTCATTCCCTCTCTCATTAATCCTTGGCTGCATCCTGCTACACAGTATTCAATTAGTTTCTACTAACAGACGTTTCTAAATAATTTGTTCCACTGGCATTTTATAAGTGCTATTGCTGCCCATATCCGCTTGTTATCTCTCAGCACCAAATGATTTTTTTAATCCTTTCAGCATTGCAGTTTAGGGTTACGTCTCAAGAGACTCCAGCAGCATGGAGCTGAACACTGCTGCACGCTGCTTTGGGGCTCTTCTGGAAAGGAAGAGATCCAGGCACCTCAGTGCCAGCTGCAGAGCGGGGGAACCGTGCAAATAAGGCTCAATTCAGTCCAGCTTTCAGCCCTGCAGCTCACCAGAGATCTGGATTAAGCAGAAGTAATGGAAGTGATCAGAAGTCTAGCAAATAGGACGTGTGAAAAAGAGGGCAATGCACAGGGTTGTTCGATCTAGCGGAGGTAAGGAGTGAGGGGAGTAATTTTCTGTGCTATTACGCGCTGAAAAAAAAAAAAAGTGGTAAAACAGGGCTTTTCACTTCTTCTCACAATTTGAGTCCTCAGCAAAAAACCTGAGTTGAGCCAAAGGACACAAGGAAAAACATCAGATATAGTAAAGCACTAAAACGAACTGCTTGGGACAGAGGAAGTCACCAACGTTGGTTTTCAGGTCAGATGAACATCACTCAGGAATAGCTCCAGCATAGTTTTTAAGACCGAGGCCAGCAAGATCAAATGTCTTCTCCTGCGATCCCTCCCCACCAGATTTTCCAGGATTTTTCAGCCAAATAGCAGATGCAGGCGGCCTTTGCTATTTGTAAGCCATCAGACTCAGGAAGACCACCTTCTTTTGCCTTCGTTTTAGTCTTTTAAGCATGTTACCGCAACAGAGAAAAGACCTTCACAGAATCCCACAGCTCACCAACAGACTGAAACACCAAAAGAAACCACAGGCACTCAGATACCTCCACCACACACAAAGGCTTAATATGTTGTTGCTCTGTCCCATACTTCACATCAATGTAAGTCATTTAAAACACAGCTTGCATGCAAAAAGTAACCCCTCCACTTTGATGAAGTTCTTAAATGAAGGAACTTTAATGTATTCAATACATACTGTTTTACAGACAAGCATTTGGAATAAGACTTAATTTTCTTTACCAGCTTTTTATTTCACTGTGTTCTGTTGCTAGCTTGCTGCCATGCAGCAGTCCCACAGACACCCTAGAAGAAGCTTCTACTTCAGTGCAAACAGCAAAAATTAACCCTTAAATTGCTGTCCATCCCGATCCATTACTGCCTGGTACACTTCAGACATCCCACTCAATTTAAAGTCAACCCAGAGCACAGGCCTGGAAGATGCTGACCAACTGCTGTTCTCAGTTAGCAGCCAGAGAACTGCATTGTCTCCAAAGACCATGTTTTGTAACAGCTTTGAACAAAAGAAGCAATTTACATAATTTTAATCAAGTATATGAGAACATCCACATATTCTGATATTGGCTTTATCCCCTTGATGGCAAGGTTCAACTTCATCAGAACTATTTATCATAATTTTTTAAAAACTTAAGAAAATTGTCACGGTCTCATTAGCTACGTATTACATATATTTATGTTTATTTATGTCTGTTCTTTGCTGATAGGTGGGAAGATGATCAATCAAGATATTCTACAAATTGCTGGACATTAAGAAAGTGTTTCCTCAGCTAGTGAAAGTCATTTGGTCCTGCTCCAGAAACCTGTAAACAACTCCCCCTTTCCCTCACTTCCTCCTGTCATGGTCAGGTCACTGGTACAGAGCAAAACATTTCCTACCTTCCATTCAACCCTGCATATGGCAGCCAGCAAAATAAATCCAGTGCAGAGTCAAACTGCACACGCAGGCAAGGCTGGCTCCAAAAGGTGTGGGGCTGGGGGCAGACACTGGGAGAGCCCACTGAAGTGACAGGAGCAGCAGCTGTACCCCAGAGCTATGCCCACCCCACTACATGGACTAAAAGGTGCACATCTGTGGAGTAAAACAGTTCAGTCCCGAGGCCCCAACATCTGCAGTTCAGAGGGTCTTACTTCTAGATTTAGTGTAGTTGAAGGCCAGTTGGTAGTTTGAGCCCCTCTGGCACACCTGTAGAGCACATCTTCAGACTTTACTCCACCTGAACGAAAACCAGCCCATGCCCCCCAAGACTGCTCTACACTGCAAAGCAAAGCACAGTAAACAGAACAACTGGGAGATTCCCTTCAAAGGCTTGCACACCTAATCCAAACTAAAATGCTCAATGGGCCAGGGTCCTTACAATACTCCCAGCAGCCAGTGGAAAAAGTAGCTCCTGGAAAAGCCAGTAAGCAGAAGCTAAAGCTTTCCAGGCAAGGCTATAAACCCCTGGGTACCACAACCAAACATTCACGTTCAGTTCATAAAAGGCTAGAACAAAATACAAGTGAAATTACTCCACTCACCTACCACTTATTTTTTTCCACTCCAACCGAAAGGACAGTTTTGTGAAATTCAGCATTCCAGCTGTGCTCCTGAACTATCAAGACTACCTTGAAGAATAGCTGAGCAAACCAAACTCCTGGCTGCTGAACATCCTCTGGAGTCAGAAGCAACTGCTACAGAATTCACGCTAAATCGGGAGGGCCAAAAATCTGTAGAGAGTGCTACAGCTCCGTAATTCTTTGTTTTGTGTGTATTCCTCAGTTATTTGGCACTCTTACTACAGGCAACAAACCCTTCTATAATTCCTGCGTTACCCTACCCTGCTGAGATGCTAGATCCATGGTGTCCTCCGATTCCTGTGCAATTTAAAGTTAAAAGACTAGTAACCTGACAAGTACAAAAAAATAGGTCTCCTGCATTCCCAGCCAGACGCAAGGCATCAGAGTAGCCAACACAGCGATGACATGATGTCACATTTGATGCTACAAGCTTCCCCTGCTGCAGGCAACATCAGCTGTCTACCATCTCTCCACTCCTTTTTCTTTCCTAGCAAGACACCAGTACACAAATTGGGCAGGGGAGGAAAGGGAAGGAAACCTGGTACTTGGAATAGCTCCTGTGAGAGGAGCAATGGAGAACAATGTCTGAAGGATTTCTGACAAGGACTGCTCAAGCAGGCTGTCTGCCTCCCAGCAAGCTCTGCATTCCCACCACCACCACCAGTCCATACCAGGTACAAGCCAGGAAATTGCTGCTTCCTTAAAACATATATAACATTTCCGAATGTCATGTACTGAATGTCAGTGCTGCAGCACAGCTGGGAAGTCTGGAAGCTAAAAAAACCCAAACAAACAACCAAGAACAGACATGTTTTAGCTGTTACACTTTTTTATTAAAAAAAGCTTGACACACTGGCAGATCTGATCTCCCACCCACCCACCCCCCCATATTGCATGTAAGAGCGCTCATTTAGGCTTTGAACAAAAAGCTAAATTCTTCAGAGGTTTGACAAATGTTCCCCCAAAGCACGTCACCAAGTTTCCAACCTACAGTATACATCTTAACACTGAAACGTCCATGCTGTATATGAAACTTGCTCACCCAAAATGCTCTAGTACAAGCTTAGCGTAGACTATCAGCAGAAACTTTGAGCAGCGCCCCGATTTTGTGGAACATCAGTAGTAGCAACACTGCTGACAGATTGCCACGCAGATCTGCAACACATTCTCTGTCCCTTAGCAGTAACAGTTAAACGGAGCAACAATTTATGGCCACAAGCAGTAGGACTCCGTGGGTTTTCTGAGGATGTAGATACAGTTACTTTCAACATCAGCAGGAAGATGAGCAAGAAGCCACAAAAGCCAGAAAGGTTCTTGCAGCACATCTCTGGGAAAGGAGAGAGGTGAGAGCCTGGCAGGAAACATCAGTCCTGACTTTGGTGATTAATTACTTGGCCAACATTAGAAAAAAATTGCTTTCCTATGTTTCCTTCTCCTTATCACCTCGCAATGATGTAGGCTGAACTGTCCTCACAGCTGTTCTTTCAGGGCTGAGTTTAAGTCACACCAGGACTACGGGGATAAACCTACATTACAATTCCCTGTAACATGACCATCCTGCAAGCAAAGTAGTTATTATTTGCCACTGGAGGCTCCAACTGTATTAGGCTCAGACAAGAGCAAAAGAACAACAAAAAATAAAATCCTACTGCGAAAGATTTACAATCAACAAAACAAATGACAGCAAAAGAGACTGAGGACAAAGCATCAGATGTACAATACAGGTGAAAATTATGTATAATAATGTCAGTGTACTAGAGGCAGCTTAATCTCTACTTCTCTTAATATAAGACTTCTGAAAAACATTTAAGTTTTTACAGTATTTTTGATAGCGAAGTTTTTAATAGTAAGAGCCTCCTAAGTATTTTTCACTACAGCATAAACTAAACGCTTTCATAATTTCTTTAAATGCAGAGTAATTACATTTTTTAAGTGCCTGATGTGCGTAACAGTTGCTGAAATAGTGGACAGTTTTCTGTATGTGGCAACCCCTTCTCTTTGTAATTGCACAAAAATAAAAGGTAAAATCCATACAGTGTCTATCCCACGTAGTCCTTATCTTCAGATCTGCTGCATTTGTAAATTCCTTCAACCACCACCAGACTTTTAATGTGTAGGTGTTTTTTTGGAGACATCATTTCTGTTTAATCAATTCACAATACAAAAGGAACAGTGCCCTGTTGACTCTTCGCTTTTCATAGTCATTCATAAACATCAAGTTTCTAACAAAACCACTGAGATGCCTACATTTCCAATATGACTTTGCAATAAAAATAATTTACAGTAACATCAAAAGATACATTAAAGGAAAAAACAAGCTGATTGCT
The DNA here is from genome assembly GCF_017639655.2 of Falco naumanni. Lineage (NCBI taxonomy): Eukaryota > Metazoa > Chordata > Aves > Falconiformes > Falconidae > Falco > Falco naumanni. The sequence continues at coordinate 76,759,681 of NC_054059.1, forward strand.
GGTGCACTTTATTTGATATCAACATTACTCTGTAAGCAGTGCTGACAGTACTGTCACTACATATGAAATTGTACAGAAATAAAGAAAAACATGTACTGCTGATTCCAGGCTGAATCTGCATTTTTAAAAAAGCAAGGCTATGCAGCACAATGGCATAGATGCCTATTGTGAATTAAATTCTACTCTTAAAAAGATCCCACAAGACAAGGAAGCTAGCAGAAATCAATGCAATGCTCCTTGGCTTACAATACAGCTCTTTCTTTTACTGGAGATGGTAGAGGAAGAGCTTTGGTAAAGGTTTCCAATCAGCACAGCTCACATACATGAACAAATGTCAGCTGTATATTAATGTCCACTGCGGATGATTCAATCCCAGTTCACTACGCCCCTTTCCTTGCTCCAGGAATCTCTAAACCAACATCTGCCTTTCTTCACTGCCTCTGAATAAATACCATGGGTTGATTACAAGACAGGCCAGTACATTAACTGAAATAAGTTCACAAATAAATGAAACAATGCAATACTGTACAACTAATTGCATTGTATTGTGATATACCAGTCATTTTTACAAAGCAAGTTCTAAATACTCTAACAAGAAAATCTGATTATATCTGGGCTCTTATATCAAGAATTTTATGACTAGAAACAGTCCGATTATGTTGGAATTTTTTTGTACCAAGCTTCTATTTAAGCACATATTGTGAATCTAAAGTGCTTTGTTCCAGCTGTCAAACAAAGGCTCCTTTGTTACTGCCTAACCTAAATATATTGAGAATACCATCCTAGAGCACACTGTTTGAAAGATTATTATTTTTTTTGTGATAGAAGTACAAAACTAGCATAGATAATATAAGTAGTGTTCCGCAAGGGTTTATCTTCATTTTTTTTTAAAAGCAGTGCTGTAAAAATGCACAACAAAGCAGCACAAAGTCTAGGCTAAGAAACACCACTGAGTAGGTGCAGAGCTGCTTTAAGTTAAAGTCTGAAAGAAAACAGCACAGATTTTGAAGTGTGGTGTATATTAAATTGTGCAATGTTCCCCAAGGACTATAATATGTGAAGAAACTTGCTTGCTGTTCTGCTTAAGCCAACAGCTACAGATCTGCACCACCAAAACCAAAATGCAATTAGACAATATTATCTTCCTTCTGTGGCGAGACATGCTGATAAAAAGGCATCAAATATTCTTTGTTATAGAATAGATATATATAGAATATATAGACTGCAACCAAAGGTTAGAATGAAGTTAACTTTTGGCGGGACACTGAGACACAAAGCAGACAACTAAAAAGCTTTATTTTATTTGACCTACACATTTATTTGGCTTACTTATACAAATACTAAGCTCCTGCATGTTCCTGTAACTACCATCTTCAACACTGCTTTCGGTAGCGAAGCATACATAGGGTAAACACAAAACAATTTAAATAATTTTGGGCAGTGACAACTGTAGCTGGATCCTACAGCCCTGCAAGGGAGAAAGAAATAATATCAAATGTAAAAGCTGTAAACCTGTTCATTTAGGCCATTGAAAAACTAAAAAAAAAAAAAAGTCCAGCAGGTTATTACTCTAAAAATCCCTTTCGTTTGCTACTTCTCCTTTCATGGCCTGCAGGTCTCTGTTATGGAAGATGAGCAGATACACCACGCTTCCCTTGGAACAGTAGCTGTGTGTTCTGCTCGTGGGGAACACCTTGAAACACTTGAGACCACCACAACACAGTGGTGGTTTTTTATATCTTTTCATTTATTTTATATATGATATTTATATCATATCATTTCTAAATGATCCAGTCTGCACAGTAGGACAACAGTGTGCCAACAGACCGCACAACTCAGGAGTACCACTTCTCTGAAACAGATCCACACCAATGCATCATGGCAGTGGTAGAGTCCACCATGTTCAGCCCATTATGGAGGCTTCCAGAGATAACAAGGGTGGCAATTTTGACAAGCTTTGTCTTGGAGCTGCCCACATTCTACTGCCAGGGAAAAAGAATAAAATAACTAAATTCAAGGCAGGCAGCCACCCACATTATATAGGGTATGGTCAGAAACAGACAAGAAGCTTAAATGACTTGCTCAGAAGTCCAACATCCTACAAACAAAGCACCGTAAGACGATCTCAAAATGCTGTTTCCCCATCCCCATCCATCCACCAGTACTTTTATAGAATTTCTTGTGGAATTAACAGCTCAAGAGTATAGGAAGAAAAACAACAGCAAGAGTTGTTTGATTTCCCTGCAGGGAGCTCACAAAACAATGTCTGCTCTGCACTGGAAAGATTGACATGAACACATGAAAGAATTAACATACAAAACCTCACCAATGTAGATATGTTTTCCTTATTGCTAATTCCCATAAGGTTCTCAAAACACTGAATGCTAGCCAACATATCACAGGAACCTGCAAATCCTAGGCATAGCGTTAGAAAAAACTTAAACAGAAAAAATACCAGGAACAGTTACAGGCTTAACCAAGACGGTCCATCTAGAAAGAATGATTTTTCTTAATCTATGGTTTCTTTTTCTGCATCTGCATGTACCTACTTTTTTTTTTTTTTTTTTGGGGGGGGGGGGGCGGGGGGTGAAGACAGTAGGGATATACAGCATGGTTTCATGGAAAAGGTTCTGCCCACAGCTGTGCCACGTGACTTCAAGTCACACTCTGTGTATTCTCTCATGAGCACCAATTCTACAGTGCTGCTACATGATCTCGGACAAATAACCCCATTTCTTTCAGCTTCTAGGTCCTCTGTCTGTAAAAATGTAGACAGTAACAATTGTGCCACAGGGGCCTCATTAGGTTTAATTAACACCTGTGTGAGATCTTCAGATAAAAGGATTGCTGTAATTACACAATCTGAACTGCTCCTTGCATAAGAAACCTTGTATTATCCCTTTCATAATCTGACCTTTTCTTAAAAGTTGGTGCCCTTTTGTTCTTTTACAGGACTGTGTTCCCTATAAAAGACTACTAACTCCTGCAGCCACCTCTTAATTTTCGAATTTCAAAAGCAGATAAAGCCCAGCATCTCTTTCCTATTTGAACAGAAGGGATATCCTGGAGCCTCTTATTTAAAAAAAAAAAAAAAAAAAAAAAAAAAAAAAATAAATAATTGTTGCCCTACCTTCCTCCCTTTTACATACACTCTTTTTCACATTTATTATATTCTTTTAATCTGCCTCTGCAGCTGTTCCCACTGTCCCAGCTCAGAGCTCCTGGCAGTTTCAGGTGTAAGAATTGCCCCTCAAGCACGCAGGGCAGAGGATATCGGCAGAGGTCAGGGGGGAGAAGACCAAAAGGCTCCCTAAGCAGGTTCCACAGCCCTTGAATTCTGCTTCGGTCCCCTTTCAGCGAAGCAGTTATGAATAAGACAACATCCCATATACCACCAAATGCAGTCAGAAGCTTGGCTGGACTGTGTTTGCACAGGAACTGCAGAGCCCACCCAACGACAGCCACTGTGAAGCCGCCCGACCTCCTCCCGCATGCTGATCCACAGGAGAGCCTCTCACACGTCCAACCCGAGTGGGGTGCAGCAGTGCCAAGGCACCTTCACTGGTCTCCACGCATCAAGCTACAAGACTTTAAAGTTTGATATACGGGCTCCCTGCCTTCTTCCAGCCTGAGCCCCTGAAGTTTCAGGGCCTCCAGCAGCCTCTCTACCCGCTCATCAGAGCCTCCGCAGGCTGGAAATTAAAGCTGCCAGACCAATATCTGCACTGACTGAGAGCCTGGTGAGAATCTGAGCCAGAAGGGAAGAGGAAAGAGGAGCAAGAGTGGGACTCTGGTGGGACTTGGCCTGTAGAGCCAAGGGCAGGAGCACCTGCTAGAAACCAAGCTCAGGGAGAGGGGTTTGGCTATCGCCATGCTCTCCAGAAAGGGTTCAGAAAAGCAGGTGCTCCAGAAAGGACAAGGGATTTGCCATTTTATATGAACCCACCACATACAGAAGATGGGACCCCTTTCAAGTTTGATCCTGGTGTAGACCCCAGACTTGCAGCTCACCAGATGCAGGCTCTACTTCCAGCCCTGCAGCTGAGCTTCCTACACATCTGCAAGCACATAAAATAAATGCATTTAAGCCACTAAAGCCTATCTTCTGTAGCATGTTAACTGCACGTGAGAACACTGCAAGAAATAAGTTACTAGCATACAGCTTCACAACTAATCTCTACTTTCTTCATGAGTCACAGTTAAACAGTATTGCTTCAGTAGTGAATCTTGCTATGAATTTCACTCTATGCCAGTACACCCAACAAACCTGTTCTACCATAGCAAAATAAACATTTTATCCAGCCTCTCACCTTGATTCTGTTCAGCAGCATCCCCTTCTATTGAAATTGAGCAGATTATCTTTGAAATAACAAGGAAGGATTGCATTAATGTGCCTAAACAGCAATCTCTATGAGCATTTCCCACCCACCCCCAACCCCACCCCTTGCAAATACCTCCTGCAAATGCAACAGAAGATAGTCGAGATAGCCGAGCTGTTTTCCCCTCCCACAGCCACTCAACTCCTTTTTACTTTACCTCAACTGGACAGCTTGAGAAGAAATGCAGTAAAATATGTAGATCAGACAGATGGTATTTGCTGCTCTTTTATCAGTCCTGCTGCTCGGTAGTTTTAAAAAGCCATGATAATTTATTACTTGAATAGCCTCAGATAGGTGCTGGGTTCCACTAGAACTCTCTCTTATCCATTTTGTAAGTGGAATTATTTTATTTACAGGAAGTATCAGAACCTTCAAGCAGGGCAGAAAGCAATACTGGATTATAACAAAACACTTGAAATAACCCACTTTTGTTGTTTGCTTTTAAATTTCTCCTCAAAAAGCATAATCCTCTCTCCTTGCTTTATTTGAACAGGTCTGAAGAGAAGCTGATCTCTGCGCCTCCCGGCTCCAGCAGCGGGGCAGGGATGGCCTGGCCCTCCTTTACCGTTCTCCATCTGCCCTCACCCTAGTGTGTGCTCATAGCTCCCCGTTCCTCCCCACAACCAGATCTTCTCTCTTCCCAGAGCCATGTCTGACCATTATTTTTTTAATACCTTAATAAGTAATCAAAGAAGCTACTCATACACACACACATAAATATGTATGTACACTTTTGGGTGGAGCATGTGTGCATAGATACACACACCCACCCCCTCCCATCCTCTTGGGAGATGAGTCCTCCTTGTCATATACTGAAAACTGTTTACCTGACTCCTATTCCTCTTCCTTTTACAGAGGTGCTAATACAAGAAGCAAGGTTAAAATACAGGAAACCGTTGTTACTTGCTTACAGAACAACAAAAAGAAAAGAAAAGTTAAACCACTAGATTTTACTCTGAAATACCACTGATGACTTTTGCTAGAACCTCAGTTAACCAGTGTTCAAATTGTAGTTTGGGCAGCAGCTGTTTCTAAGCAAATTGTTCCTTAGTGATGGAAGATATTTAAACAACTTTTATCATGTTATTTACTAGAGGCTCCTCATTTCAACACATATCTTCTTCCAAACAATAAGCTCCTGTCAAGTTAGCATTCCATCAAACCTGTCAACTGCAACTCATTTGGTGCTACAGGACAAGCCGACACATTGCATAAAGGTCAAGTGGAAAAAAATGTCCCTTCCACTACATCAATGTAATAAATTGGTAAAGGTCACTCCATCCAGTAATTGCTACTACAGAAAATAACTTTGTCGCAATCTACATGACAGAGAAAAAAAAGCAATTCAAGTCCTTCATTTTTTTCCCCGAGACAAATATTACTGTCACTTTCTTGCAGCCTACACAGTAACAGCTTAACCTACAGGATCTACAGCTTTCAGAAGTACAATAATTATAATACATAAAGTTACACAAGGAAAACTTTTCCATAAAAACAGAATTTATTAATAACAAATGGCAGCATTTATTGACAGTTACACCTTACAACTCCGAAGCTCCAGTCATGACAGGAGGAGCTCAGTGGGCTTTACAGTCTTCAATTAAAACTCCAAAGACTTTAGCATGGCAAGTCACAACATACCCATTTCAGGGACAGCTCATCTGAAGCAGACCAAAGTAGCTTGCCTACAGTTAAAGTAGCAAAAAGCAAATATGATCACATAGTCTTAAAAAAAAAAAAACACACAACAAAAAACACACAAAAGGAAATATGGTTTTTGTTGGGGTTTTTTTCCTTATCCTTTCAGCTCCCTATCCCAGTATAATAATTAATTCTCTTTCTCATCGCAAAGTATCACTCTATTATTTGAAACATCACTGTGTTGTAAAATATAAAATTAGCATATACAAATACAGAAGTTAGCATTAAGCCACTTTAACGTTGGAGCTGAAATCCTAAGGTTAAGTCAACAACCACCTGACTTATGCAGATGTGTGACTCTCATCACCCAAAGAAGCCTGGGTTCTGTTGTGCAATGATGGACGAGCAGGGGAAGGAAGATGTTCAGGTTCACCTCGTCTCACTACGTCAATCCTAGCACAATTCAGGTACAACTCCGTATAGTTTCCATTATTAATGAAAGATTAAAAACTGAACACTACACGTGAGATTCAGAAGCCGTATCATCCAAGTAAATTTGAAAGAAATCTTGCAGTTACTGGGAAGAGCAATAGTAATACTTTATACTCTGGACCCTAAAAACAAAGAAACCCCAGGACCTTTCTCACCATAGCGTGCAATCAACACTGATTGTAAGCACCGGGCTTCTGGATTTGCTGCAAAGTTGCTTAGGTCTTACTAGATTTCCCACATGCCAGTTGTATACAACCAAAAACTGTATGCGTCCTAAGCAACCTTTAGACTAAACCAAGAAGAAACAATAAAAAGTTAACCAGAAACAGCTGCAACTCTGTCCCTAAGACACAAAATAAACATTGATCACCTGAATGCCTCCAGAATCAGATTAATGGAAACATCATCAACAACATAACCAGGCCACCCTGTCAATAAGTATTGTAAGAGACACAGTATAGGTATCTGAAGCCACATACCTATCTTTCAAAGCATTATTGCCCCATTTTAAAAAAAAAAAAAAAAAAAAAAGGGGGGGGGGCATAGCATAGTAACATATAGCTCCTTTCATATGTTTTCATTTCCACAGGGAAGGGGAACTGGAAGCTGGCCAAGGGACAGGGTGACATTCTTCACAGACCTCTTCACTGCCACATGCAAGAATGGGAATGATGCTCGTTTCACCCTCTGGCACGTTTCCCGAGTGTGCCAAATTCAACTAGTTATCCAAAGATACTAGGTAACACCACCATCAACCTTAGAAAGCCAAAACGGTTTCTTCAGTGATAAGCACCACGAATGATGGCAGGATCACACTGTTAGGCTGCAAGCAGCTGCAGTAAAGCACATGCAGAAGAAAACAAAATTAGTCCCAAAGATCTCTGTCTTCTAGTTGTTCAGTAACAGGACAGGAAATATCATTTTAGAGTCTTTTACTTTTAGGTTAACGAAGCACTGTTTGAGGAATGCCTCTTGAGATGTGGATGCTTTAACTCTAACTGCATTAACACAGTATATTCCCCCCCGACCCCATTCTGGAGGATGCTATTTATGTTTACTTGGAAACTTCATCAAATAGATGCATTACTGTGTAAATAAAATTTGCCCATGGCCAGCTGTCTCCTACCTGAAGGCATGAAAACTTAAACATAATCTAAATATAAAGAACCTTACATCCACTGGAGTCAGTGGGATTCTCAGGTGTACAGCCTATTTGCTGGCTGGAGTGGTTACACAAGCCTAAGTTGCAGGAGAAAAATGTTTGGAGTTTTTTTTGTTTTGTTGGGGGTTTTGTTTTGGGTTTTTTTGTTTGGGTTTTTTTTGTTGTTTTTTTTTTTTTTTTTTATAAAGGACTAGAAAGAAAAGTTTACGGACAATACCTTATACCTTTCCAAGCACAATCCAGCAGCACAGAAGTACATACAACAAAACATGAGCATATTACACCAGCAGAAGAAACAAAAACAGTCTTGAAGCGACAAGAATTGCCAGACCATATCAGACTCAGTTCCAGCCAGCACAGAATCCTGCCTGCAGCAGTGACAACTGGATGTTTCAACATTTCAAAGGATGGAGAGAAAGGCCTATGGGGGCAGCCTGCCAGCCTCTGGAATGCTGCACATGGTTCTGGTGCCGGGAAATCCTATGGATCTCTTCAACAGGTTCCAGGAATTACCAGGCTGACATACCTTATACTTAACGCAATTACGCTTGAACATTAAGAAATAAACCCTCACACAAAACTCCGTTGTGCTGTTTCCAAAACCTTTTCCAGAAATACTTTTTAAAACAGGTTTAAGCAGACAGTGCAATCAGGTACAACATTTTGTGTCAAATACATAAAAGGGGATAATAAAAAATGCAACAAAGTTTTTGCATAGTTTCAAAGAAAAGGTCTGAATGATGTTCTTTTAGAAAACTTGCATAGAATAACTCCCTCTGTACAAATTACCTTGTCTCCTACATTATACCTGTTACTGAGCTTCACTGATGATCAAAAGCCTTTTTTATTTTTTCAAACAAACTCTACAGAAATTTTCCCTGATGCTGCAAAATTTGCACTGTCATCATTCAAACTTATATTCAACTTCTTCCTCCACTGTTATTAGTCAAGAGAATTAACATAAAACTCCTAAAAAGTTAGAAATAAAATCTTTTTTAAGTAGCAAGATTATCTCTTGTCCAATTCAGACATTCGGGGTCACTGCATCCAGTTTCACAAATCTTCCTTTGGGAACAAAACAAACTATCATCTGTCCTTATATTTAACATTAAATTACTTATTTTCTAAAGAAAAGATTAAGATATTTAGATATTAAGACATCCTCTAGCACTACAGTTTCTTATGCTTTCCTAGCTTGGCTTTATTTTCTTCACATATAACCAAGACTTTAGCTTATTTACCCAAATCCATTAACAATGAACCCTAGCTGTGAAACGAGTACAGACTTCCTAAAATTCTGGCAAAAAGACTGGAACAGGATCAAAACCTTGTTGGTGGCTGGCCACGAGGTTCTCACCAGGGCAGAGTGCGAAGCTCAGCCAGTGTGGTTAGAGCAAGGGGCCATTCCAGCTGAACCCCAGCCCCGCAGGCTGCCAGCACACCTGCAGTCACATCAGGACTATGGAAGCAATCGAACCAGCAGCAGCTTTAGCTCCAGGCAATAACTTGGAAAGGAAGAAATGGAGATGTATGTGAGCTTCAGGAGCCACATCCATGGGCAATATCCCAGGATAGCTCAATACAGGTGCTCCACTCCTAATACTAAAGGTAGCCTGGGAATTCCCTGGAGATATTGGGGGCAGGAAGAGTGACTGCACAGGACTAATAGAAACAGAGGAAGAAGGCGAGAAAAGAACAGTGATGGAAATTATTAAGAAGGTGCAAATGTTGCCAGCTACAGTAGAAAGTACAGCAGAAAATGCAACAGATGACAGCAGGCAGCGTGCAGCAAGGCAGAGAAAGAACAGGAAGAACCAAGAAGGCTAGAAGAAAAGCAGAGTACTTGAGGTCAGATATTTAATGCATCATTCAACATCTCTTGAGGTGAAAAAAAAAAAAAAGCAAGACGTATATGATTCAATGTAAATATTTCCTTTTTAGGAAACCAAAAAAATACCAAAGCCAAAAAAACACCAATCCCACCGTTCTTCCAAAATAGGAAGCTTCGGCAGGACCAAGGACAAAAGGTACAGGGAAAGAGGGAGCCAGAAGTGCAATCCTGTTCTCTCACTCCCAACAGACCAAGACGGCAAAGGGCAAGTTTAACCCAGTAGGAGACACGGGAAAGCAAGCTCCCTGCCTTGCAGTCACTGAAGTTCTTCATACCATCCCGTGCCTGCAGGATGCACTCTTCTTCGCACACAGTTCCCATGCCTGAAAGACTGGGAATCTTCATTTTTTTAAAACAGCATCTGCTGGAGCTGAATTTGCACGGTAGGAGCCCTGGCAACTCTTCATGGCCAAAGTTAAGGCAGTAAAGAAATAGCCATTTGTTAGCCCTGCTGCCAGGAAGCAACCCCAAGCAGTGTATTTCTGAATGAACAAGTGCAAAACTCCAGAGAACAAAATCCACCTGGGAATAGCAGTTCTGACAGATCCGTACTTCCCACTGGGATTATCCTGGTAATTAATACTCCCTTTCTCATTACGGTCATTTCCACAGATTTCAGTAGCAAGCAGCTGCCTATGCTTGGAAGCAGCTGAGCAATAAGGAAGAAAGAGGCTGCTTAAATAATGACTGAAAAACAAGCACGACAAGAGCATCACCTGCACAGAGACCATGCACAGGCAGTACGGCACTGAACATATCACAATACTGCTAAACATACCCCAAGCGTACAAGATGTTTCTTAAACAGGTATTTGAGGCCCAAGAGGCCTCCTCACTGATAGAAGGAACCAGGACAGTCACAAGTTTCGTGAGAGCTAGCAGTGATCAAACACTCAACTTTCTGACCTTACCCTGAGCTCCCAAGAAGAACATTCTCTGACTAGAAATAAGCATTGCCACAGCTTCATCCTAACCTTCAAAAGAAATCTGTGGCAGTTAGTTAATCTTAGCTGAGCAGAATATTAACATCAAAGAAGATCCAGCTTCTCTGTATCTCTCCTCTGCAAGTTGGTTCAGGTTGTTGCTTTAAACATCTTTGCATAGAGGACGCGATTGGTATTTTTGTGACCTTTAGCTCGCCCCGGTATATTCTGTCTGCTTGCTTGGAAGCTGAGATGATAGGTTTGTGCACTATACATCACTTCAAAAAAGACCTCCAGCTGTCCAAGAGTCAATTGGCCTGCAGATGAGAATTGAAAAAAAAAGAGTCTAGTATTTCATACTGGTTTTTTGATTTTTCCAAAGGTTATCCAGTGTACTTTGGTATAGGTAGCCTTTCTGGTTGTCTACCAGGGCCGTATAAATGCTTTCTTTGCTTTCCCAAGGGTACTTCAAGAAATCCTGTATCACAGGTCACATTTAGCAATAGCTCTTTTAGGTAGGCACTGGAGATACTAGGAAAAACGTGTACTGTTGCATTACACGACAGATAAATTTTGAATATTCAAAATGGACCTTGGTAATTTTAGGCAGACATACAGTGTATCTTTGTAATGGATGGAGGAAAAGAAATTAAGATCATACAAACAAGCGTGAAAAAGACGACAATCCTTAGAACTAAAAGGCATCGACTATACATACCTGAACAACCAACCATCCAAACAACAACTGCCTAGATCTTCCTACAAAGAAAAATGAACCCCACAAGCATCTCTCTTAGATGAAAGAAATGAAAAAAAAAAAAAAAAATCATGTCCATCTTGCCTAAGTACACCCCCAGCTTTTAGGATCCCAGCTCCAGCAGCGAGGAAGGGACACAAGCCACTGACCTGCCCACACCAGTTACAGAAAGAAATAACTTGGGTAAGTGCAGAGAAGGCCAGGCAGCATGTTGAACTCCAGAGCAGAGAACTGGGAGCACAAAAGTTCACTCTCCCAACAGAGATAGAGGAAAGGCTGCCCCTTAGGAAAGGGAGAGACAGGAAAGCTTTCAGGAGCAAGGAGGGTAAGCTTCTCTGGAGCAATCATTTTCCGTCCCTCCCAACTTCTGAAATAAAAATTGATTCTGTAGGCAACCATTCAGTTCGTTATTAGTTGCTTTTAACGGCGTTCACTATGAATGACATTAGAGGCACTCTGCAAGGAAGTTTCTATTAAGCAATTATACCCTATAAAATTAAAGCGGTGAAAAGGGGCTTCTAGACAAATTAAAGCAGGCACAGCATGCGAGGCACACTTGGCCTCTGACTCCAGAGACAGGAGACAACACTGTTGCTTGCACACAAGGGAGACCAGGAAACGTGGCTGACACCGCTAATAGCACCGTCCCCATAGAAGCATGCATGGAGGCACAAGAAACCTCTCGCCACAGGCTTGTTGAAGTCAAAGCCCAAGTTTGCTTCCTTAAAGCTACAACCCAGGGGATGCCTGTCCATAAGAACCAGGCCTGCTGCGTTATCCCCCCAAATGACTCCAGCCCTTACACAACCTGCACCTCCTACAGCCATCACATAACTGAGCTCTGGTTTGGGTAGGAATTGAATTATTTTTTTCCCCCTCATCTGAGAAAAAGCAGCATTTTTCAGGACATTCAACAAGCAAAAAAAAAAGGTTAATTTCACTTTTTTTTTTTTACATAAAGAACTATTTCTTTCCTGCATTTAACAAATAAGTGTGCCACAAGAGAAGAAAGTAAGTCAAATACAGCTCAGCTGCTTTGCTGCCCACACTATTTCTGAATAACTCCTGTTTGTTTACACCAGGAGGCATTAGTCATTCACACACAGACATGCAGCCTTGCCTCCTCTTTGCTTGATTTAAAAGGAAAGGGCTTTCCCCCCCCTTTTTTCCCCCCTTCCAAGAGATGTAGTAACAATGAAATAGTTTTGCTGAGCATGTAAGGCTACCTCTAAATACTCAGACTGAATGGGTTAGCCAGTACAACACCTATAGATAAGCAGAGCCTAAGTATTTTGAAAGCAAGAAGAGGGAAGAGACAAACACCTCTTGTATACCATAACGGGCAGGTTCAACCAACCAGCGAAGTAGCACATAAATGAAAAAAAAATAAGATATTTGATAATAGCACAAATACAGGTCATAGCGGGGAATGAGGATTCTTGTTCCTCTGCCAGATTTCTCTTCTCCTCCTTATTTGGAATTGAATGACTGTTTTTGAAGATGTCCAAAAGAAACATAAGAGTCTTTAAATGAAATAACAGCATCCTACTGGATCCTGTGTATGCATCATTACAAGTCCTGCAGTTACAGGTGGGAAAAAAGCACCAGAGACAGAAAATATAAAACTGCACAAGTCTCAGAAGACTTACTTACAGGCAGACATGAACAGACTTGTGATGGTAGAAAAATTATAGCAGAAAGCTATTCCACTAGCAGTGCTTCCACAGGCAGAGTGCTCAAACAGTATTAAACTTTAATTTTGGAATAATTCTACTTCAGATTTCCCCCTCCCCCCAAAAAATATTTCTCATTCTTTCTCCTCTTCAGCACGCCTTTCCCTGGCAGATTTTGTTGGTTTGATGTATTATGGAAAAAAAAAATATTTTAAAACACACATACATCTTGACTCTTCCTGTCCTTAGTCCGGCAAGGCTGGTGATGTAGCACAACTGGAATCTCTTTGTTCAGACCTCCTCACTATTTTAATTCTTGTTACTGGTTAGATGGCACCAAAATAACCAGCTGTTGAAGCCTGCCTGTGACTGGGGCGATTTCGGTTCTTGCTCATGAGTGTTTTCTCCAGCAAGGAAAAGTCATAATTAAAATATTTCAAATCAACACTCCTGCACTTCAACACAAATTTGGGTTTGATTTTAATTGCTGTGTGCTTAAAAAAGCTTTTTTGTTTTATTCCTTTTGTTTGTTCTCTGAAAGGACAGGACAGCAGATTCTCTGTGAACTTGGGCAACAAATCGTGACATTTGGCCTCTGTGTACAGAGTAGCAGATAGTACTTGTAGGTATTTGGAGAAGGTCAGAATCAGTGTAGCACCCTTAAGCCACCACAGCTACTTTCTCAAACCTGTAAACACAAGACTTCAGTAGAATTACTAATGCACTATTGAGCTTTCTGCTTCCAGTTCACCGGTTTGACTCTTGCTCAGATTAAGGATTGAGAAATGGTTTCCCTTGAATGGTATTTGATAGATGAGGATTTTTCAGCAGTAAACTCTACTGGTAGGCTTTGCACTACATTATAGCATATACCAGGAAGCTTCTCTCCTGGTATACCTATATGTTCATCATTAAGAGAGTTATTTAAATTCAGGTAACTCACACTGAGAAAGTTCTCGCTGTTGCGCAGGGTTCATACTGAAAGGAGCACACCTTCAGCCCAGTGCAGAGCAGCAGCCAAAAGTCATTTCACTGCAACACCAGACTATTTGCCAGTACTAGAAGTCACCCATACCCTTCAGACTAAAGAGGTGAAGGTCAAAACATAAAAAAAAAAAAAGAGAAGACATCAACGAGGTTTTTTTGTAAAACATTTGAATAATTTTGTGGGCAGAACCACACCCTCAGCTATTTGAGCTGTCTTCATTGCAGTCTTAAAGCTTCTTGAACTTCTTTGCATCCACAAAATTCAACTGTACTGATGATTTCCTACAACTCAACTTCATCCCTTCCCTTCCTCAAGCCTAGCTGTGATCTCTACTCATAATTTAGGCTTTATTTACAGACAGAAATAAGCTGCCACCTCCATCCAGTGGTGAGCTATGCACAGGACTTCACTCAACCCACAGATCTAAACTTCAGTGTTAAGCCATACTTTCCTGGCTGAAGAATTTTCTCTCTTCCTATAACCCTAAAAGATGCTCAAATCCTTCCATCTTCTCCAGCACATACACGTCCACAGACCTATAGCTCTCACCTAGACCGGCCTCCTCTCTTTTCTAACAAGGGCCTGGGTGCTCAGGTCTACCCCAAGTTTGCTCATCACGGGGCCCAGGCAAAGCATAATCAAATCCCTCAATACAGTACCACAGCCAACTAATACAGAATGAGAAAACCGCGCAGCGATAAACCAACGGTTTGTAAAATTATTCAGAAGCAGCCAAGCATGGTTTATGTTGTACTGCAAGACCCTACTGCCTCTGCCATTTCTCTCCATTATATTAGGATTTCATCAGCAATCACTTAATATCCTGTTCCACAAGCTGCCATCAGTCTCACAGATGAAATGGCTCTGGTGAGCAGACAACACCACAATTTTTGTCCCTGTAAGAACTGATGTAATGCAGGGGGGGATGCATGCGGGGACTTGAATACGTACAGTTCAAGTTCACAGGGACTGTACATATGATGTGGAAGATGAAGATGCACAAGGGGAACATCAGTATGGTCAGCTGAGAGAAATGCTGGCTTTTAGGAAAGAAGTGCCATTCTTAAAGCTCTCAACTGCTTCACCTGGGACTGAACGCTTTATGCAAATCTTCAACGGGAAGCATTCTTGTAACCATTCAGAAGGAGGCAACATTTTCATAACCTTTCTGAAAGGATTCAGAATAAACCCAATTAAAAGACAGAAAAGCGCAATGCTGGGTATGCAGTCTCAGAGCTGAAACAGAAGAGAACCCTCAGAACGGCAATTCATTCCAGAAACCAAGCATATCCTCCACCTGATGAGGCTGGTGGTCCTTTTTATGCAACTTCATCTGCCATGTTCTCTACACTGTCCCTATGAATTTATAACATGTGCAAAAAGCCCCGCTTATATTCATTTTTATGGGGACAAAATGTTTTGCTATCCATCACATTGCTAAGTGACATACTGTTAGGGAATACACCCTCAGTGGATAACACAGTATGTCTGTACATATTTAGAGGGTTGCCTTGCATTTTTCCTGAAAAATTAATTCCATTAGTGTTTATGGCTAGAGATAAGAATTTCACAGGAGAACCAGACATGAAGAGAGGAAAGTTTAATTGGTGAAACATGAAAATAACAAACCACCTTTAACATTTCCTTTATAAAACAAAAAATACATTAAAGCATTTCATATGCATTTGACAACACAAGAAAAAAATACATTTACAGGTTGTATTGTTTGAGGTCTTTTTAATCATACACTTTACAACTGTAAAACTCTTCGGACTAAAAATAATTTACTCCAACAGCAGGTAAACAATTAGGTTCAAGAATTCATTTCAAAATATGTACAATTCTGAAAGTGGCAGATCATTGGTGTGACTGCATGGCTGATCTTTGCCTCTGTAAGGAAAACTAAAAATGAAAAAGTCACACCATCAAGAGATATTCACCTTTTTCACCTGTGCCTTCAGAAGAAATTCAGCAGCCAAATTATGTACGCAATCTACAAATATTTTTGGTTTAGTTTTTCAAATTTAAGTGGTCTTACAACTAACTTTAAAGAGTGTTTTCCAAGACACCTGCTAGCTGAAAACAAAATAGTTTCCTTAGTACTTGCTACACCTGAGAACTTTGTTTGCTAATAATAATTCATCCAGAAGTCTAAGAATATTTTTAATTCCAGCAAGATTTATTTTACTGTTATTGGTATGCACAATGGGAAATTTCCAACTACTTGCTTTTGAATTTCCAGTTTTCTAATGGTATCGGTATTTTTTTTTCCATAAAAACTCTTCCTAGTTAGTGATTTTAGTTACCTACAAGTTCTCTTGGTTATTCAGATCTAATGAAGCATAAAACTTGTCACTTACTTGAAGTTATACAAAGAACCAAGCTGACATTTTTAGAGAAGCAACTCTGATATTCTTACTGTGAAGTTTTCAATGGTAAGCACAGAGTCTACCAGTTTGTAAAGCAAAGCCAGAACTGGCTTTTCCCCTCACATACATCACAGTACCACACCCTTGCTTGTAATGCATTTTACTACACCACCATGAAATAGGTAGAATGAGCCTTGTCCTGCTAAGAAGTCAGGCCAGGGCAACTACTCAAGTTGGCACAATGAGACAAACTTTCAGACATACAAGCCCTTCCTCAAGTTGGCGTGTCCAAAAGCTTGTCTGATTATGGTCACACTCCTAAAGATATTGCCCTGTGATAAACCTTGTCTGGAAGTCATGACGGCCCTGCAAAATACCACCCTCAGAAATCAGTGTATTTAACTCCTGAAAGTCAACATCTGTGCCTACAGTCCAAGACTAACCTTATTCTGACTGACTCACAACACAACAGGGAGAAAAGGAAAATTTCCCACGTCTTTTGCACAACTGAAAGCCTAGAGCTAGACAAAATTTTATAAAACATTTATTCAAAATACTTAAATATTAGTTTTATATTGTTATGCATGTGAAATTTAAGCCCGTCTTCTGTGGGCTTTCACTCAGTATGCCTCACGTACACTAGTTTTTCAAGATACATCATTTACCACCTCCTTGCAACATGCCTTTTGAAAGCTTCTTCAGGCAGAGGCAGAAACTAGAAACAAGAATGTTTGAAGTTTAGATACTGCAACAGCAGAAGTTTAAAACTCACATTACCTGGCATTGGTTTGGATGCTCCCGCAATCAACGTTTCCTACACTCAGTAACTTTTTATCCAAAGCATGTTACTGTATAAAAGTGCTAGGAATTTGAAATTTCCCCTCTTCAACTTTTTGATTAAAGCTCATTGCCACAACCCTATCGCTGTCCTAAGAGAACTAAATATGTCCATAAACCAGCACATTTGCTACTTTTACCTTCCACAGGCTAAAGATAAGAAGGGAACACACAAAAGCTTGCATACTCTGAAGGCAGGGCAGGGAAGCACTGGAGAGGGCAGCCGCGCCTGCAGAACTATAAACACACCCCATGTGCTCACAGCACGGGCAGTTGGGTCTGGGCACGCGGACAGGGAGGACAGAAGGGAAACCTCAGGAGAAAAGTTAATTGACTTGAGGCAATCCCCTTTTGCAGAGGCATCTGGCAAGCAACGGGAGGTGTCTCCAATAAAAGCATCCTATTAAGGAATCTGACCAGAAACCACCCAGCAATCAGCAAGGAGCGCTATCAGCTCCCCACAGAGGACCTGCGCTGGAAGACACTTGTGTTTGCTTTCAAATGGTAGTCACAGTCATTCAGCACCTTTTTAATCTCCAATTATACAGAAGTTGCATTACCATGCCATCTAGAAGTTTCTGTCCATGCCCAGTCATTTATTAAGCAGACAATAATTAAGAAGAGCAGGTGTCCCCTTGCTTCTCTAAAACATTTATGTCCTAAGTATAAAACAAAGGCAGCAAAATCAATTTCTAGTTGTTGGTTGAATTAATAGACACACAGTCTCCAGTGGTCACACTGCAAATGAGAGACAATTTTCTTATGTGGAATTAATACTTCTAAAGAGCAAGGGAAAGATAAGTCTGTCCTGAATATAAATTTCAGCCGCATGATTTTGCAAGTGCAAAGTAAGCAGATGGGCTGGGTAGCAGGAGAGCCATGTCACTCACTCGGTGGGTACTGTCCAGATAACACATCAACACTTCTCCCGAGTTACACCCATCAGAGCTCTATGCTTCAAACTGCAATTCAGCAAGTAAGATCTTAAATTATCCATAATGGCTTATTTTGTTCCGATTTTTTCATTGCTTGTTTGTTTGTAAAAGACTAGCCAGGCTGTCTGGGAACAGCTTGGCTGCATCATGGACTGAGAAACAGAGCCTGACTATCATAGGAGGGGTAGCCCGCAGTGTCAGTTTTAGACAGCAGATGGCCAGGAGTAGAGAAAGCTTCCAAGCACATGGTATGCCAAAACTTCAGCAATTTTCTTTTTGTCAAGCAGCTTCCAGAAACACAAGATGTAGCTGAACCTCTTCACGCTGGCCAAGATTAAAATAAGAAAGCATAGTAGAATCCCACAAAATACTACCACTTCCTAAAAATATTTAGGCTGCACAGTCTAAGCGAGATGCTGCATGACTACAGTAGCTTCCTCTCCAATACTCAGCTAAGGAATTAAAAGATGCAGAAAACACAACTGCATTTTAATATGTGGGCATAAGCAGACCAATAGCAAGAACCTGTTCTACCTCAAAGACACACCTTGACATGGCAAACTGAACTGGCTAAAATGAGGATTCACATCAAAAGCGTTTCAAGAAATTGCTGAAGATGCATGTGCTACACACATGTAACAAGTAAACACAACAAGCAAAATTACCCAGAAACATATACCAGATCTCCCTCTCAAATATTGGCCATTACTGTATTATTTTAGTATTAAAGAAGCACCTGAGTTTCCCAGCTATCTACCTGACAGCAAGATAAAGAGTTTCATACCTTTACATTGCGACTGACTCGACTCCCATCCCAATTTTGTGATTTAAAAAAAACCAAAAGCCTAAAACCAATAGCCCACATAAACCGCATAAAAAGAAATTGTGATGTTGTTACTGCTGCTAGCAGACAAAAGCCAAGACCAAACATTTGAACAACAGCATCTTGTTGTTCAACTTTAAGTCCACAGCTTCAGCTAGCACCAAGTAGAAAATGGATACAGACTAAAACAGTTCTATCTTTTCATTTGAGAATGGTATCTTAGAGAAAAACAGTCAAGGTAGAAGAGTTGCCACTTGTGCTGCCTCCAAGTACAAGGAAAATTAAGTCTAATTTATTCTTTGCATAAGCACTAAACTTTCCTTAACCACCCAAACCCTTTTGTGGAAGCTATTTGAGTCTGTCAAAGATAGGATAAACAAAACCCATGCAAGGAAGATTCGGTTTTCAGAATTTCTACAAGCCCTTACCCCCATCCTCTTAATAGCTTTACTGGAAAGTTACAAAAATGAAAAGTTGAACCTAAAAACGCTTACCCACAGATTTCAGGAAGCTTCTACAAGCTTGTGATAGAACGAGGCTCTAACAGTACAGCACAACAGAAACTCCTATTTGTCCCCTCCACCCTGAACCCATTTCAAACTCGATAGCCTGCAACTGCAAGTTACAAGCTAACGGGAAGTCTCCCATGTCACAGAAGCTCTGCTGCTCCAGCATTCACCACCTTTTCTTTAATCAGTAGCCTCGGATATAGAGCTCCACTCAAATAAACAGCTAGGTTTACGGATTTTATTTCCACAGGTACATGTCCTCCTAAAACAAGTACAATCCAAAGTAACATGTTCTTCGAGTTATTTCCAGATGTAGCTTCTCTCAAATTCACTGTCCTCGCCCAGAAAGAAGCTAACTTGCCTTCATTTCTGTGTCTTGTTATAACAACCATCTGCCAAGCAAGCATTTTAGTTCCAAATAATGGAAGTATAGTAAAGCAGGAATTCTATCCAACCCTCATCTGCAAATAGCTCTTCCAGAAACAATACAAAACACACCACCCATTCCCCTGAAGATCAAATTGGTTCAAGTGTTTAAAAGCTATGACTAGAAATAGCAGTTTAAACTGGAAAAATATTTTTGCAGTTTAAACTGCAAAAAATTTTTGAAAGACCAGACAGCTATACATCTGGCCAGAACTTTGGGGTTATTGCATAATTCAGCAAGTTCCACCACAAGAAGTGGCCAAGACCCCCCTTTGAATACCACTTAACAAATAATATTCTCAACCCAGACATTACCTAACATTGCACACTATCATTTTACGTGTAAATGTATGGGACGCTAATTGCTACGAAGTCTTTCCCTTCCTACACTCGTGATTAATGCAAAATGTGCAAAATGAGACCCCAGCTCCTACACAGCATGCTGTTCTGTCCCTGCCCTGCGGATTCTGAAACATAGAAAGGACAATTGGTATGAAGAGGTCACAAAGAGCATGAGGCAAAGAGAAAAAAATTAAAAAAAAAACCCAAACCAACAACATTCAAACACTTTTTCTGCAGAGCAGAGCACACAGCGCGCAAGTCCATGGCAGGTACCAATTCACATAGCTCAAGCTTTGAGACCTTAACTAAAATAACTGAAGGCTCACATGATAATAGATGTATAGACAGCATGAATTTTCATTGCCAAGACAGGATAGGTTTTGCCATAACAAATGTAATTTTTTTTTGTATTCTAGCTGTCATGTTGGACTGACAAGGAGTTGTTCTGATCTACTCAACAACCTTCACCGGAGAACCCCAACTCTGGATATAATCTGATTGCACAGGGAAGTTACCATTCCCTACCAGCTGCAAGCAATGAATCCATACGCTCATATTCCTGCATACAAGAATTTTAAAAACAAGATCTAAAAAAGTCAGTAGCTCTGCAGAAACTTACTTCTGAGTAACAAGATGGCATGTGAACCAGTAGTGGAGCTCAATAGCAAAATTCAGTCCAATGACACTTGGTTACCAATCCATTTGCCCCTTGCACCAGGAGAGGTTGAGAAGTTCAAGCAGCAAAGAACAGGAAAGGATTCTTTAAATGTTTGGGCAATGGATTTGTACTGAGCAAAATACACTGGCTTCCACTGGAAGTAGAACTCCCACAGACACAGAAATATACTGCTTTTTGTGGCGTTTTTTTTTTTTTTTTAACCTCCTGTATTCAGCAGTGTGTTTAACCTTGGAGCTGTCAAACTCCATCATGAATAATGAGCCATGACAACACTCCAAGTGATCCTTGGAGAACAGACCAATTTTTACTATATGCTATGCAAGGCAAAACACTGTTATGATATTCCCATGGTACTGAACCTGCTTTGAAAATATACAGTAATGTGGCCATCAAGAGGAGACTACAAGTAAATACAGAAAAAAATAAGCTACTTCCTGGTATTTCATCACCTACAAACACAGAACAAACAGTCCAACATTTAACATACTAATGGTTCCTATTTAAAATTAAACTAGGACTGAGAAGATTTGTCTTATTGAATTAGGCATTTCACACAAACACTTCACAGCCAAGGAACAGCTGCATTTGATGCAACCCATGATGGTTACAGTATGAAGAGAGAGCAACCTGCAGGTCTTACGGCACCGTGCTTGGTGACCTCTATCAGATGAGCCCAAACATGGGACAGGAATGCAACCCCGTGCCCCAGGCTGCCCCCCTGATGCTCTCAGAACAAACATACCCCCGCCATACACATGGCAATGCCAGAAAGTATAGGAAGAAACTGTAGTGGCTTGAATGACTGCTAGAAGCGCCTCTACACCAACACCCTAACCACACCAAGGCAGGTCTTTAAGGCAGCACAGCACAGGTAAACCAGCAATGGCAAAAGCCATTTCTGCTGTATGTCTCCCAGGCTCAAGGCGGGGTGGAAGACAGAGCAAATGGATTCATCTAAAGAACGGAAAAACTAGGAAGAAACAAGCTGAAGATTTAAACAGGCATTAACTTCTTTCCTAAACAAGAACAGAGGGCTGTGCTTCCAAATATCCCTTAAAAAAAAAAATCAACCACCTATTCTGGAAATAAATGCTAATTCATTAACATGAAACACACATGTTCTCTAACAGACCCAAGCAGCATGCATCTGTTCTGTGTTTCTGCAAAGGGAAAAATAAATATATCCTTATTCCTGACCTGTTTGCAACAAGGTACTTGTTCATGGCTTTGTAGTGGGGAAAACTTACCTTTATTCCTGTGCCATTTCCTGGTCTCATTGGCACAACCAAAACCACAGTGCATTACCTTCCCCTCTCTGTAGGGCCACCGCTTCACTTACACTTCAGTTTCCAAAGTTGCTACAAACTATGGAAGCTTTGAAAAATCTCTGGAGAGCAGGGAAGTAGCAATGTCAGACAGCAGATGCTTGCCTTTCCTTAAGGTGCTACGGTTGCAGTGTCAGACAGCAGAAACCAGTGCTGAGCACTCTGAGGAGCTTCAAGTACTAACACACCACCCTCCCACTGAGCTGCTGTTAAAAACTGAGTCCTCTCCTGCAAGGCTGAATGGCCTATGGTTAAAGCTGGAGAAGAGCCTCTACCGCTGAAGTGACAACACAGTTACGCACAATAACATGTTTATTGACAATTTAATTTTCCATTTGGGAGTACAGCCATCTGTACCTCTCCTCTACCTGCTCTCCTTCCCCTCTACTACGTAACAGGGCATTTCACAGCTACTCACATTATACTACATCTCCCCTTCACCTGCAGTGCTCCCCCAAATCAGCAAGACCCATGGTATCACTGCACACAGCCCTACCACCATCTCTGGGTCACAACAGTTCCGCTCTTAACAGAGGACTCACTCTATACCCAAAATCATCCCACAAATTACAGGGACAGTGATTTTTTTTCCTTAGCATTATACTTAAAATGTCCTCAACCCTCCACACACACCGTTGTCTGTTTCTCCCATTCCCTGATAATGCAGCTCCATTTATGTCCCCCATCACAGCTCTGCATGTTTAGCAATTCCGTTCCCTGCTAGCAATATTTGGCAATAAGATCCCTTTAAAAGAAGGCTAATTACAGATTTCACTTGAAGAGAAATTGGTACTGGGCCAATCTGCAAGCTCTTTAATAAGCTTTTAAACTTCACTTCATGCCAGGCAAGACTTTGTTCTCCACCAGAAAGAGTGGCACAGCTCTAAAAGCAAAGGTGGAAAAGTTTGCTACTGCCAGAGGAGGAGGGGAGGTCACGGCTCTAATTCTTCTTGCAGCACTGTACCTTCTCGATGTGAGTCTTTCCCTGAAGCTACGCTGCCCGTGTTCCACAAAAGAAAAACTAAGGAAGCCAGTTCAGATACTACAAAAATAATGAAAAGTAGTCACACGAAGAAAAACCCCATGGCTGACAGTTGTACTGGAAGAGGAACAAAGACCAGTATGACAGAAACTGGGTCAAGGACTCAAAAATTAGGAAGTGATAAAATTAAGGATGCATGGAGCATGGCATTTTCTGAGAACTTTTGTGCGGAGTTCATTTTCAAAGGGATGGAGGAACCCAAGGCAAAGCTTCTCAAGCACTTAAGTATCTAGTCCCATACCAAGACAAATGTTTTCTTCCTACAGACTTAGCATGGAAAACAGCAATCCCACCTGCGGATGCTCCTCTGCACCTTTGTACTGGTGCCACTTTCGCTCCCTGTAAGCTGTGCTCACAACACCTGGTGAAATCACATTTCAGCCAGACCATTTTCCTGAGGGGAACGAATGCAAGACTGCAATCCATCCTCCATGCTACCTGCCTGATAACTAGGGTGGAAGTCAAAAAGAGTAAGGGATAAAGTGGTGGTCAGCAGAAAGATAGTCCTGGTTTGACAGTACAAGACTAGCACCCCAAAAAACTACAAGAGCTTTCTGTGTGAGGTTAGAAAAGTCTACCGTTTTCCACTGTGGTCAACAACTATGTGGCATCACATGCAGATGTCACACCTGATAGACTAAAATGCTGCTGCTGAAGTGGCTGACTGCCCAGAGAATCCCAGCTGGAATCTGTGGGAACCACACACACCGGGTGCACAGCTGGCAGGAAGTCTCCAACCGGGAGCTCAACCCACAGACACTTAAAAAAAGAAGAGTTATGAGTGTTACACATGTAAAGCATAAACATCAATAATGTCTATTTGACAGAGATTAAACCCATGAATATCTACAACATCCTCAACTTCTAACATACCCAAAGATTTTCCCCACTGCGAGACGCCACACTAAAAGAATGACTTGTGACAGTATCCTCTTATATGTAGGCAAACATTTAAGAGGCTAACAGAAGCACTCTTGCAAAAGGGCTGCACAGCTATTCCCTACACACTACCAAGACGCATTTCAATCAGTTCAGGAGACACCTTTGGGAGCAAGGAAACAGAGCCATGGTACAACTGCAAAGCTTCACACATTCAGTTTGAAAGGCAAACCACAAGTCTGACCATTTCCCAACCCCTAAAGGCTGAGAATAAAAAAATGGCAGGAAAGGAACTATCTTTTCCCAGCCTTATTCTCTGAAGTACCCACGCAGATTTTACTGTAACAGTTGGGAAGCCCTGCAAACAAAGACAGATCTAGTGGGAAGAATTTAATCTAGAGCCTCAAGACTTGCAAAATATGAGTACCTAAACACAGACTACCATAACAGGAAAGAATAAGAAAACAGATATGTGTGTTAATATATGCTGCAATTATTAACGTGCATACACACAGAGCTTATCAGAAGTGCTAAGGCATATGGAAGGAAAAGCACTATTCAAGTACAGAAAGTTGCCAGCAGCTGTATCATCACCATATTCTATAGTTGGTTTTAATTCAGCTCGGTGGACACCAAGTTAATCCCCCAGGACAGTATCATTCACATTTATAATAGCTACTGACCTCATTTCTGTGTTTGAACCCTGCTGTAGTGTCATGACTAAATGTGGCAAGCAACCAATCAGACTGCCATCAGCCAGTGCCTGTCCTTTCTCCTTTCAAAGCTTTCATTCATTTCTGCATTTTCTAAAGTCATGCTGCTTCAAAACAGCTGATCCAGATGGTGGCTATTTGGATTTCAACCTTCCCACATGGTGATGTGGCTCAAGAAAATAGAAACTGTTGCTACCTGCTGCTGACCTAATTATTTCTTTAAGTTGTTTCCTGCCATGTAACAGAATAAACAATACAGTTGATTGAACTAAACTTCCACACCTACATAGCAAATATAAAATTAATAGAAGAAGGAGGAAAAAGGAAAAAAAAGCAGCATGAACCAGTGGGGAGGTAGCAGGGAGCAACTCTCACCTCTATCATAGTCATCTTCCTCTATTGCTTTTTCTTGAAGTCTCTGAAGCCGTAAGATCAAGGATTTTATCTAGGCAAAGAAAAAAAAATTAATTAAGAAGTTGCATTTAAAACTATTTAGACTATTAACCTCTACATAATATAAATTTAATTGATTACTACATCACTAGAACGGCCCAGTTTTTAAAGTTAAGCCCAACATTTGTTAGACAGACAGACCAATTTGAAGGCAGCTGAACTGCAGCTACTTGAGCCAAGCATGGCTTCAGTCCAAACACATACAGAGAATAACAAACAATATTTCTTGAAAAGCAGAAGAGATCATGTGATTGTAGGATAGTTTTCACCCTTTGAATAAATCAAAGTAATGATAATTAGAGGATTCTAACAGCATGACATCTACTTCTGATCACATTGTACTAAACTGTGTTCTCGAGCCCATTCTAACAACTTTTTGCCTATGAGAGTTTTGCACAGAAGAAATCCAGAATTTCCACATGCAAACCACATTTTCTTCTGTAATTAAAAAGAGAAATACAGTATGAGTATTCTGGAACAGGAATACTCATGTTATGGCACAGAAAATTGTGTTCATATGCAGCCAATGAAGTTTCACTAAAATATAATTTAGGCTTATCTACACAAGGTTGATGCTTACATTTTCAGAAGCGTTCACACTAGAAATGCTAGATGGGGAAAAAAGCAAAACACCGCAAACACCTATACCACATACTGTGCCCTTTCACATCCAAAAAGAAACACTTACCATAATAAAATTTTATTTCGAAAGTTACTGCTTCTGTTTGTTAACATGAAGGGTCTGGACCACAGTTCTGAATTTACTAAACAATCGTAAGACTAGGTGTGCATTCAAAGGCCTTTACAAGTTTTTATTGTTAGAAGAATTTGGTTAGAAGGTAGGCAGCCCTCTCCTCATTGCCATGCTAGCCACAGCCTAACATGGCTACAGTTACAAGACTGAAGCGTTCCATTAACAGCACTGAAAAAAGGTAAGCCTGGAAAAAGCAGCAGCTTATATTCTTATAGCCCATAGTCTGAAAATGCCTGGGGAATAATTTTCTAAAAAAAAAAAAACCAAACAAAGGAATTATACTTTCAATATTCTGCATTTACAAAAGATCTCACTCCTCCCTGAAACTCTTGAAATCCCTATATTTAAACTCTAAATTACATAGGGAAAAATAGGTACAGCCAGTCAACAACTTAATAGAAACACTCACTTACCATGACTACGCAATCAACACAAAAATTAGGCAAGACATTTAAATTAACGGTATCCCTTCTAAATATGGTATGTGAAAGTGGACTAGTCAGAAAAGAACTATAAAAAATAAAGCCAGAAAAAAAAAAATCAAAAAATGCTTGATTAATAATAGGCTATAAAATGCCCCAGAGGAAAGAAAAACAAATAAAACCCAACATTGTATATACTCCATTTTCCTCAAGGCTTTATTTTATTTTGCTCTTCACTTGATGCTACAATGTTTTCTTCTCTGAGGCTGGTGAGGAATGTGTAACGTATTGAAGGGAGGAGCTCTGAATCCTCACCATAAATTATTTTCTGTATTTTATGCCATATTTTTGATAGTTTTAAAGAAGCCTGCAGTGGGAATGATTCAAATGACACTTTTTTCATATATGTGATGTATAACAACCATCTATACTGAGACTACTGCTCTGCTGCTCTTTGCAGGGTTTATTCCATCATGTGCTCACAGTGGCAGGTCATTTAAAGTCTGCTTGGGTACCACAGCCCAGGCATGCCCACGGCAAACTGTCTGATGCTGTCACAGTAAAGTGCTTTCTATCTGCAGGCTGGTAGGATGTTTGGAGCTTAACTAATCAAAGAGCTGCTTCAGCATGGCATGTCCTATATCTGTACCATGTGATGACCAGTGGTTTGGTTTTTTTTAATAAGTACAGAAAAGGCATAATTTTTAACAACTTTGCTATCATCTCCTTTTCTTGACTACAGTTGCCTTTGTTCCTTTCTGAAAAGTTTGAGACTTAAGACTTACAATAGGAAGGTGCTTCAAATTAGACATACACAACTGGCTTTACCAAGGGCAAAGACATCTGAGGGCACAAATTTCCAATTCTCAATTCAATGAATTAACGAATACATAAATTAAAGATAGCAATGTTTCTCTTGTGTCTATCAAATAAGATTACTGAAAAGACAGAAAAATAATTTCTTATTTTGATTGTGTTATATATTCCCAAATACGCAGCAAATTAATTTCCCTAACCATCCTAGACTATGAGTACGTTGTCATTTCAGGCATGAAGCCAAAGAAAGTGCTCCATGTCAATGTGTGTGAAGTCTGTGAATAGGAGAACCTAATTTGAGTCCTATATGCATCCTTTATGAAAAGTATTAGAGAGCACCATAAGCCTAGGTCAGGTATCATGGGAGTAAAGTAAGAATAAAAGTTTCTTGACCTTCTGTCTCACCCAGACAACAGGGCTGTGCAAAGTCTCCCCAGAGCAGGTTGTTTCATCAGGCCTAAAGACAATACAGTGCATCTCAGCAGGTATGTCTGAGCTCAGAAGTCACAAGAACCTGGGTTTCTAAAAGACATCCCAGAAACTCGAGGCACTAGTGAGATACTAAAAAAAAAAAAAAAACAACTCCCAAAAAAACAACAAAACAAACAAAAAAACCACACACACAAGGAAAAACCCTCACGCAATATAAAACCCCACACCAGAAAAACCTCACCACTCATTTAGTTCATGTTGAACAAATTTATGCAATCCATGTTAATCTTTGGAGTACTGCTTCCTGCATGTACAATAAAGCCACTACTTGGCTCAGAATGGTTTCCCTCTGATGCCCACCATGACATCCCAAAAACTGTATAACAAACCATAATTGATCCTTCTTAAAGTTTCCCCACCTGTCTCCCGCAGAGAGCAAAGTGAATGAGACTGCCTGTATATGTGGTAGGTATACACATGTACAAAAAGGAAGACTCCTGACTCACCAACTCAATACTCCTCTGGAGTGGCAGGCAAAAAAAATAAAAGGTTCAATCCCTAGCTGGAGTTAGAGCAAAGGCTTAACTCCTGTTTTCCTTTGAGCAGAGAGAGCGCCCATCTACTAGATAAAAGGCTACTCTCATACAGGCGCTTCACTCCCAAGAAACCTTTGGCTTAACATTTCCAATTACAAAGTTTGGTGTTGTTAAATCATGGTGCCTCAAGAAAAGAGTTCTTACCACCCCCAAATTTTGTACTACATATAGTCCAAACTGCAGACGAAACAGCAACCTGTGAAAAAAACCTGTAGTTGTCACACATCAGTTTCTGAATTCAACATATTAGAAGTGAGAAGATCACAGTTTCGGTATAACATAGGAGCAGGGTACTGCAACATCACCTTTTTGTTTAAAGAACCAAAAAGAAAACAAAAGCAGTTCTTTTATCATGCAGAGTATTTCTGTAAACCTCTTATGAACAAACGTCGTTAAAGCCATTAATATCCCAACTCCTACATCAACCTTGACTTCGGCACTATAAATACAAATGTTTTGAGGGCTGGAGGAGGAATCAAAGATGAAGTGAGATTACTAACCTTTAATGTACTGCGGTTGCCCAGCAGGCAGTCCTGTAGCACTGGTTCATATTTTTTCATCAAAGTATCCCAGTTATGGTCACTAACAGTAAAGCTACTTTCATAGCCTGAGGTGACAGAAGAGCCAGCAGATGCTGCATCCGAGGAGTCTGTAGAACATGAAAATGTTGCATCTGTATCCGAGAGAGAGACAGTCTCGCAGTCCTGTAGTTTATCATTTGCTGTGGTCTCATTTTCATACTCCAAATCCTCCCTAGGCCTGGAGAAGCAATGCAAAGCTCCCAAGTGCCCGTGAGTTTGCACCATCTCTGCTGGCTTCTGCAAATTTCCTGCAGTGCTGGGATGCAGAACATACTCGGCTTCCTCAATAGCTGACTTGCCTTCAGCATCACTTACTCCAGAGGCCAAGTTCAGGGAGAGCTGTATGAAGCTGAAATTTGAACTAAAGCTATCACGTGCACCAACAGAACAAGAAACAACATCTCTGTTTTGATATTCAGAGTTGTTATTCATTTCTGTCTGATCCAAAGTATATACGTTTGGGAGCTTGCTCACTTCAGTGCCATGGCTTTTCTGCCATGCACAGCAAACAGCAGAAACACCTTTTTTGTTTGTTGCTGCAGCAGGGTAAACGACGCTCGCTGTGTTTTCTGACCGTGGACTCTTGCAACATGAAAGATTTTTGCAGCATCCTGGCGTATTTTCAGTAGTGGCCAATGTTGTTACCCCATCAGCAGGAACTATGGCACTACTTGCTGCGCTACAGTATAAGAATTCAAAGTTATTTTGGCATCGTCGGTATAGCGAGCAGTTCTCCAACTCTCCACAATTCTGCCTACCATGTTTGAGTTCTTCTGGGCTCAACACTTTGCAGGCACCCAGGGACTGAAACTCTATCTGTCGCTGAGCTTCTGGCCTCATGTATCCAGGTCTTTTTGCCAGTTTCTTTTTACAAAGAGAGCCTGCAGGCATTAAGTGCTCCTGACCATCTGGGGGAAGGGGGGAAAAAAAAAAAAAAATCATTAAAGTGCTTCTGCAGTTTTCTAGGCTTAGTGGATTTAGCATCTGAAAATAATTGTTTCATGAATTTCAAACAGTACATCACTTTCCATTTCAGCAAAACAGAGATGCTGACCACACTGCAGATAGAGGAGAAAAGGTGTGGCTGAGAGCACTGTCTACATTCATTCACTTTCTAAAGAGTTTGTACCTGCTTTTAAGGGAGCTCGCTAACACAATTGCATCCATCAGGACACAAACCTGGGTACAATGAAACACATCATCTTCCCTATTCATAACACCACCCTGTGCTTTTTCATTCTCAATTTGCTTAGCAGCACACTAAAGCACAAACCTTGCTTATGTCTCTCTGAACCAGGAGAATTCTGAGACTTACAAGCACATCTAAGATGAGACTGAATCTGCATTTTGAGAACCACACTCACAAAGAAACTTTGTGCGTAATCTCTGCTTGTGTCCGGTTTCCTATGTTCATCTCCACGTTTTATTAGTATGAGCAAGTGATGCAGGTTCTGCTTCCAGAACAGATGCCGCTCTGTAACACTCCATGGCTGCAGATGTCAGTCTAATGAGATATTTTATAAGTTGTCATTTAGATGTACTGTACTGCCTATTGTCCAAAATATAAAGTTAACATTTTGCATGCAGGACCAGCAGTCCCAGAAAACTGATGTCACCATATGCTTGCTAGCATTATGATAATATTAATACCATTAAGAAAGGGCCTTTGCTCAATAGCTCTATTAACCCACATACACCTTCCTTACATAGATGACAAGATAAATTTGCTCTTTGCAGAGCAGAACAGAAAGAACCAAGATAAAAAAAACACAACAAACATTACAAGTAGGATATTGGAATGTGTAATCTTGTCTTAGTTTTCTGTACACTTCTATTAAAAAAAAAATTATGGGTGAAAGATTACTTTCAGTTTCTAACAGATTTACTGCTTGTCGAAAGGTATTCCATCCATCTATCCTGCACACAATCAATGAGAATACAAAATGGATGATGGTGCAGAGCTTGTAACACAAAACCACACTGACCAGACCTGTTTGCCAGAAATACCCTTCAAAGGCATCTAGTGACTAGCTGAATTATGCCCTCGATTAGCTGCCCTACTCACTGAAACAGAATCAATTGCTAGAATCTCAGGTGTTCGAAATATTCTCGTCACCCATGCAGAGCTCTTCCAAAAACATATTTCTTTATTTTTCCGTTACATGCAATACACTTATCTCTATTATCACAAACCTTTACCAATTTTTACATTAATAGATGTAGGCATGATCTGAACTCCTCAAGCAACTTGTAACGCAAGTCTTGTACACACCTCACTACAGCGACGTCCTATACGAAAATTTAAGCATTAGACCTGAAACTTCCCAGGGGACTTTTCCCAACATTCACTACACTCTCTCCAAATAACCTTCACAAAAGCAATTTATACATTTTCCACCTACTATAATAGTGGCACATCTCACCGTGGGACTGCAGTTAAGCTTCTGTATTCTACCTCCTATCACCATAAATTAGAATACCCCAGCTGTCTCTTACATTCCCTTTTGTCAGAGAAAAAAGCATCACAGAAATCAGAAATAAAAAAGGTCAGAGTCCATCAGCCTGTCTACTATGAAAAGACAGTGAAATGCTGTACTGGGAGTAATTTAATAGAAGTCTTAACAAATAGGAACCTCTCTTGGAGTAAGGGAACAAAACCTGAATGAAATGTTCTTTCAAATTTAATTCTTTTAGTTTATATACAAAATAACAGCCTAAATTTGCCTTCAGCAGAAGAAATTTTTTCATGCAGAAAAAAAAAGTCATTCTAAGACTGGATATACTTTACTGCCATTTGCAAAGGCTAGTCGCTGGCCTTATCTGTAAAAATGGAAAAGGTTCTTTGGTTTAATTAAAATCAGTTTAAAATCGATATCACTAAACCACTATTAATTTTTCAAGTCAACAGACAATTACAGTTCTTTAAACACCAAGTTTAAACTAAGCTAATTAAGTAAGGTTTAAATTGGACTATGTTGGATATTTACACCAAGTGAGAACTGGATGCAATTCTAAAAGTTATTGAAGCCAAAGTGGTACAATTCCAGGATCCTGAGCAAGTCCAACACAAAACCCACACATCTCTTCGATCCTCCCAGCATTTACAGGTCTCCTCTAGATAGGTTTGCCATTCAGCTCTTCATGGACTCCAGATCTGCCTCCTGGCAAGTCCAGCAGCATGAGTCCCTCACTTGGCTACCAGAGGGGCACCACTGCCTGAAGATCACTCAAGATGATAGTCCAAGCCACAAACCACTCAGAGGATGCTACAAGGAGGGGGTTACAGCTCCTTAGCCCCAGTGTAGCTGCACCTGAGCACAAGGCAGAGAAGGAGCGGACACAGAGCTGGGAGCAGTATGCCAACTCAAACACCCACGCTTTCCCCAAAGGATACGGAAGGGAGGAGGCAACTGCAGCCTGGCTCCCAGGTCCAGCTAGAGAGCAGTCGCAGTGCCCTCAGCCATCACAGAATCCAGCCAGGATATTACTAGGCTCTGGGTATACTGTTTGCATGCCATTTACCCTTCTGCCATGTCCCTTTCCTGCCGATTAGAATAATTTGGGTTGTTTATCATCACAGATCTGAAATTCAGTTACAGAGACTTTGTTTTCCCGCGTAGCCTTCCAACTATAACTTGCTTTGTCTGCACGTCAGACACAGAAACTACACCGAACCAAATCAGCTAGCTTGTTAAAAAAAGACAGGCCTCACATTTTTCTTATAATTCCCCCAGTTTCAGGCACATAAAGTAACTGATGGCAATTAACTACAAAACCATCAAACTGGTACCTTGGAACACTGTGAAACAACTGAAGGTAATTAAAAACACCCTATATTATAGTGTGTCATGCATCGTATGAGACACACGCTTAGAAAAAGAGAAGAGTCACAAATGGAAGAAGGGCCTTTCAATTGTAATATTACAAATCAACTCTTTTTAAAATGTTACAATCCTAGAAGATGATGCAACGCATATTCTAGTGTCAGATACTGTGCAAATTGCTTCAAATCCAAATTATGAAAACCCAGAAATAATTTTATTATAACAACTCTTTCACCATAACAATTCTTTCTGATGACCAACATTTCATAAAAAGTAACAGCTCAGAGCCAGAGCACAGGAGAGAGGAGGGGAGAGGGAAGAAAAAAAAGGGGGGGGGCAGGGGGGAGAGAGTCTATTTCTGTAAAGCAATGACCAGCAATGCTGTTCACATCCTAGTTGCACCAGTAAAATAAAAGAGGGAAGATGAAGCCAAAGAGCACTTCCCACTGATGGAAAGAGCACATTCTCTAGTACCCAGCCTGATGCTGAAGGACAGCAGAACAGTCATCTTATTTTAAGTGATCAGACTTTGTTTTCAGCCACGGAAGTTGCAATTCAGGGTTGTTTTATCAGGTGCTCTAGTAGTATCTGTGGATGTACAGGCGTTAACTACCCTATATTTTTGTGAAGTGCACTAGGATTTTAGATTGGTACAGAAAGTCTGAAGCAATTACCTCCTCACCCCTGCTTTAAACACATAATGTAGAACACTTGTGCGTTCATTAAGTTCTCCCTAAAAGTAACTGATAAGTTATACATGCAGTTTCAAAGAGAGCTCAACTATCTGAATACACCTGTATTACACACAGTTGATTTTTATTAGAATTACAAATTTACCTTCAAAGCATTTGTGAGCAGTGACTGTGGCGTGGAGGAAAAGATACTTGGTCATATCCAAAGCCAACTATCAAAGCACTGCTTAGAAAGCAATTTCTGTAGTGCTGCTCCTGTTAAGGAAGCCTTAAACACCTGCATTAAACCACACAAAGTAAGTGAGATGAAAATAAAAATACTTAGAGACACACACACATAAATGTTTAACCTATCAGAACAAAAATTAAACCATTTCCAGGGATCGATCAATCTGTCATGACAATAACGATGACTGTTCAGTTTCCATGCCATAAAAATACATAAAAAATTGCAGGTTCCTAATCAGTTATATCTTGACTTATTTGCTGAATTTCAAAGATACCACTAAATACTCAAAATAAGACTGTACTGATCTGAATGTACACCGTTTCTTTAGACAAGCAAGTTCTCAAAGAAAGTTGCTTTTGAATAAAATTTTTTATAACTCTTAAAATGCAAATGTCTCATTTAGCTTTTTAATCTTACTTATTGAATGTTAACTATATGTTGATTTATCCAGCATTTTATAAAGTGTATCTATAGAGGACAAGCAATGGCTGAGCCTCATTATATTTGATACCATTTACAAATTAATTCCTCACCAAGGGTTCCTGTGATTTCTAAGGTCGCAGGCTGGGTTCAGTTATTCAACTGTTAAATTTCCAAGACATTATGTATAAAGTATTCTCTGAAGTCATTAAATGCATGTTAGTTTCTATTCGCCATTAGAAAACACTTCAAAGAGTTGTGCATTTTAGAAGTCAGAGGGGTCTTCCTTAGACAGTGTTTAAGTAACTGTATTTTTATTGACTCATTACCATAATGCCCATGTCATTGAGTTGTTAGATTTGAGCCACTTACCTCCTTAATGCAATAGTTCATTTTAGGCCACCTGATTAAGTTGCAGCACCTCTCTCTAGATTAAGAATCACATTAGCTAATACTAGTTTCAATATGCCCATCAACTTCCCCCCCCCCGCCCCCAAGAAACAAAAAATTGTTTTAACCTGGTTTTGCCTTAACGCTAAGAAAGAAAATAAAGAATCCATTAAGAAGTAAGCTGATAAATATCAAACTTTTCCCATGTCAGTAACAATCACCTATTTAGTCAGGGGGAATAAGGGAAGCACCCTTAATTACATAATTATAATTGTGTTCAATATTACAAAGAGTTTAAACCACATCTGCATCCATCAGTATTCAACAGCGCATTACTACACACAAAAATGGGCTTTTTTTTCAAGCAAGTGCCTTGCTGAATCAGGGCCTAAGTGCCTTGATGCAACAAAAAAAAAAAAAATATTAATCTTTCTGATCTTTTCAAATGTAAAGATACAATAAGCATCCGGTTTGTGAAAGCATGCAGTTGCACTGTGAGGGCCTACTTGATCACTAACCAACACCCTATGGCTGGCAACTGGAGGCTCAAAGCTTAACTATTACAGAAAATGCATTTCTCCAAGCTGAATGAAAATCACAACACTCAACTTCTTCACTGCAGCGTTACAAGAAAATCCATTTTGTTGGCCAGAAAAGCAAATGGTCAGATTCATTCTAGAACAGCCAGGTGACTGCGTGCTGTCTCAGTAAAGCAAAAACACTTCAATAGCACAATACTGTAAAAAAAAAAAAAAAAAAAAAATGACATTTCTGCTCTTTTCAGTTTTGTTTTCATGCAGTCAGCTACTGTTATGAAGTCCCAAGAGGAAAAAAAAAAAAGAAACAGGGAAGCCCAAGACCTTTGCAATAAATTTCGGTGTAATCACGTTACAGACACTCAGCACACATCTCATTCTCTGGCTGTTACTACATCTCACATTCAAAATACATCTCGGGTCGACGAGCTTCAACCCCACCAGTCTCCAAACCTCATCATACAGCACTCTCAGGTATTTCACCCAACCTACTGCTATCAGCCTAGGCTAACTAGAACGGCCAGACTCACATACCCAACCGCCTAACGTAACAGTTGCCTCCTCAGGCTCCCCAGGCATCATCTACCCTACATCCAGCTCTGCGACGCATCCCAAGGACCACCTCGTAGACAGCAAACATCCTGGGGAAGGATCCAAGCAGGTCTGGGAAAACAAGCCAGTACCAACACTGGATGCCTTCAGTGCAGTCAGTAACAGAAGACAGTTAGCTTCCCCACAAATATCCAGCCTGGTTTGTCTTAAACCTGTATACTTCTTTTAAATTTACAAATAATTGAGAATAATTCATCCACTTTCCAAAGAGGGAGGAGGACACACAAGTTCCAAGTCTACCAAGAACACTCACAATACACAGGCAATGCTTATTTTGGGAGTTTTGTGGTTGTTTTTTTGTTGGGTTTTTTTTTTTAAGGTTTGGTGTTATTCTTCCTGGGGAAAAAAACTTTTGTTCCCAGTTTCAGTGCAAAAGTCTGTAGCAGCAGTCTATGCAAATTTCTCAAATGGAGAGAACGCTCTGGTTCTTTCAGTCAAGATTTGAAAAAGCTTTAAATATTACACAGAAGTAGGTGAGCAATGATTCTGCATAGAAACTGGGAAGTTTGGTTAGGCCCTAAATTAATTTGCAAATGACACTTAATGGGTTTGCAGTCATATCACATAAAATTATTTCACCAAATATGCACGAAACTATGAAATTAGTACACAGCAGTCCTTTTCAAGAATGCTCTATTTAACACACCACACTTCGCTTTTCATCACTCTGTCTATGGAGTGACAGTGTGGATTCCCACTACTTCTGCTCAGTCAGATCATCTACAGCAAGACTCTAATATAAAACTCATCGGGGGGGAGGGGAGGGAGGAAAAGGGGGGAAAAAAAAAAAAGAAAAGAAAAGAAAAAGTGAAGTGTGAGAGCACATTGACAGCAGTCAATTTCCAATTCAAGCACAGTTTGAGTGCTCCAGCTTGGAGATTTGAATTTTTAATTTCACCAAGAGAGTGGGTTCCAAATTAAGCATCTGATGCACAGTCAGTCTGAAACCAGAATTGAGTTTACTGAAATAGAAAGTAATTTTCTTTCAACAGCTCAGTAGTGATCACATATAATGAAAATAAAACAACGTGGCAGTTCCTATATTGCCAAGGGTGAGAAGTCAGAATGCTTTTAGCTTTACAATTTAATATCAAAGTCCCAGGACAAATGCTCCTCCTTTGCCTGCTGAAGGAAGTTTACCTTAGAGCCCCAGTCAGGCTGTCAGGACGTGATGCCACTGCTGTCTAGACAACAATGGAGATGGAACAGAGCTCCAGACCATCAGGAAAGCTGAGCAATAACTTCCCACAGAAAGCACAGCACTTCAGGATGCAGCTTAAATACAAGCTACTGCAAAAGCCGGACATGCACACAAACTTCAGTTAGGGCAATGCATGGGACACAGAACCCCTGTAGCAAGGAGGCAGGCAAACCAGCAGTGCTGGTCCCTCACCCTGCTCCTTCAAAAAGAAAACCTCAGGGCTTTGCGTGAACCCCTGCAACTCTTCATGCTCCCACAAAATTTCTGTACTCAGGTACCCTCTGCTCTTTGCAGCAGTGATTGCGTGCGTTGTGCTTTTGCTGAATGACAACAAACCACCACTCCGAGTGGCAATATGAAGACTCTCAGCTGAACGTACGAGGCACAGACTGCAGCACTACTCTCCTACCCTCAACTGTTACACAGACAGCTTCAGCTAATGCAAGTCCAGCATCATCGATCTGTAGGTGTTATAGCCTGTGAGGGGTCAACCTTTGCGCTCCAGCAAGTAGAGTGCAGCTCCCTTGGAGACCTACTCTGGTAAGCAGGAAAGATGCACATGAAATCCCTTTTGAGATCTTTAGTGAGAATCTGGCTTGACCCTTACAACCCTTAGTCAAGGCCGTAGGCAGACAAACCAGAAGTTAGACATTTGTTTTAATGGGCCTGAGAACACAAAACCTATATCCTTCTCTTCCAGCACAGAAGAGAAAAGTAGATGGCTCAGGTGAATTTCTAAGATTATTTTATGAACAAGCTATGAAAGAAGTACTATAGCAGGTATTGCGGAAATTGCAGCAGAATACTAACCATGGGCAAAAACATCTCTCTTCCAACAGAAATCACAGCTCCTTCTAGATAAGGTGGGACAAAAGTCATTCTGCCTACAGCAAGTTAGATATCTTTAAAAATAAGAACACCCAACAATAAAACCAGAAAACTAACATTCCAGGAAAGAATAGTTTCTCTCTAGAAGGTAACCATATTGAATTACAGAATTTCACAGATGTGCCAGCACAGTGATGATGTCATCTGATACAGAGGACGAGATGACCTTAAGGAAGGGCTGGGGAGCACTCAAAGACGACACCCACCACCTCTAGACAGCTATCGGTCCAGACCTCCTCAGATAAGAGCCCAGGCATTAAAGACCAAACTTGGCATTTCCCACCCATGTCAACAGGTATTGCAGGAACACGGCCTCCATAACCAGACTCCTGGAGTGACAACTCACATGAGATCTGAGCAACTGCCTACTCAGCTCCTGACAGGAGCCGAGTTACCCTACACGGCTTGTACCATTTTTGGAGACTGAAGATGCAACTAGACCAAAGCCCTATCTTCACACACATTTGAAAGCTGTGACCACTAAAGGTCAGACAAGGATCACGGGATACAGTCACGAAGCAGCAGGTAGTCAGACCCCAGGCTGAGGGAGGACATCATCAACACTGACAAATCTACTTTGTCACTCATTTCTGTCTCCATCCCAACCCTGCACATGCTTTCCAACACTCCTATCAAACCCTGCCTTCTTATCCACCAGCTTCCACTGCATTTCTCTTCTTGGTCCCCAATTAGTTCTCACAAACCAACTGCTAATTTATCTTCAAAAAGAAGTTTAAAAGACAGTTGAACCAGGAATCCTTCCCAATGCTGCTCTGGACCTTTAACTGAACTCTGCATGGGTCACACTTTACATAGTCTAGAGTGATAGCCATCCACAAAGCTCCCAAATAATGTTCAAAGCCACACAGAAATACTCTTTTTCCCCAATATTGCCCCTCAGTACCACCTCTTTGGTCCTTTTCAGTTTATCCTTTTTGTCACAACCCCGATGTGCACAAGCCTCCCCCCGCCCTGTAACAGCATCCCCTTTACAAGGGCAAACAAGTGCATCTCAACTTACTTCAACAATCCTCCTCACGTGAGCTTCCAGGCTTTCCAGCTCCCCAGCCCCCTCAGATCACCCCAGCCTTTTCCAGGTGGGGAGCCTTCCCTGCTTCACACTCCCCATCAGCAGGGCTCCGAAGTTTCTAGGCTTCTCCAGGTGCATTTAAAAGGAGCCCAACCCCACTTCAGCTGTGCCTACTGATTTCATTGCCTGGCTCCAGGTGCTCAGCCTTTCAGCTATCAGGACTTCAGCCAGTTCTCTGGGCTCCTGTTACTCTTTCACAGCACACACACACAGTTTGTATGAGCATCTAAACCAAACCCCACTCTAAAGGCACACTAGCTCCATTCATCCCCTTTGAGATCATTTCAATGAAAACACTCTTGTAAGAGCTTCTTTCCCGTGACTGTAAATCACTGCTATTCACGTCTAAGAAATCAAGACAATTACCTGCCACAATTTACTGTGACAGTCTCCCTGGGCTGATATATGTTACCTAATAATACAGGTTACGCTTATTAACATATGCCTATGATGCTCAACAAAAGCACAGATTTTTGCCAGAGGTTTTTTAAAACTCATTTCTGCCACATGCTATTTGTATTCACTTCAGTACAAGGCCATAGGATCTGTCACCTTTCACTGAACCTTACCTGTCTGATTTTATTACCCAAGTAAATTAAAGCACCATATTAATCTTCAAAGAAATTGTACCCTTATGAGAGAGCTTGCAGATGTTTTTTGGGTGCCAAGGACTCTGTGTGATACTGTAATGAAACAAAGTCTTAAGCAAAAATACTTCAAGTTAAAAAACAATAGAAGTAAACACAAAAATCAGAATGACCTTTCAAAAATATTCTCTTTAGTAAAAGAAGATTGTCTTGAATAAGCCAATTAAACCATTTTTCAGGTCAACATATTCTGGATTCAGCTTAGCATTTTAAATGTATAAAAAAGATGCAGATTGTACCATATGGTGTCAACCACACACACCTGAGAAGATCCACTTCAGTAACAAAAAGCTTGGCAGAGGAAAACATTAGAGTGTCATTTAAATTGTTTTCCAGAATAAATATAGATCATTAATTCATTATTTCCAATACTTTTTTTAAAAAAAAATATTACTTGCTTTAGAAAACCCGAATTTAGGATCCAGGACTAGCAAGGTCCTGTGCAAGGTAGCTCACATTTGCCTGTCCCTTTCAGTCGTATGGGACAGGCCCCCAGGTAGTACTAGTGTAGTAGCAACAGATTCCTTCCCCTGCTTCTTTCAGGTTCACCCACAGTACTCCTAACAAGTATTATTATTTAAAAATAGCAGTACAAACTGCTGCAGCTTCCTTTCAGGGAAAGCAATCCTTTTTCAGAGACATTTGATCCATCAGTCCTGAGGAACTGCAGTAATCTGCTGCATTCGTTAGGGTTAAAGCAGACCATGTGAGAAGCTATACAACTTGCCCATAGTCACAATGCACACCCAAGGCAGAACTAAGGACTTACACAAGACTCCCGAAAGACATCTCGGGGGGGGGGGGGGGGGGGGGGGGGAAGTATTTTCACTATAAGAATACACCTAAGGCTTTGTACCTTTATAACTCCTGTCTTCATGGAAAAGATTGGAGAATTTGAAAGCAGCATTTAGGTAGAATTTTAGCTAGATTAAGACAGAATCCTAATAGGTTCAAAACTACTAAACCTTAAAGTCATGGGTCCCCCATATGGCAGATCATGCAATAATGTTATTCTGTGTGGGATTCTGTACAGTGAAATGTCATTGGAAACTTCAGGTTTAACTCACATTTTCACCAGAAATTTGAAGCAAATGCAGACATCACATTTAGATGGCTCCTTAACTTATCTATAATATGACTTGTGCCTGCCTAAGTTTTTGTACTCCAAATCTAAACAAGTCTATACAAATCCACAGATCTGTTACAGGAAAGTATGTTTGTTAAATATCTGTGTCAAGTAAGTCCATTAGGATAGTCCAGACATAGAAGTTCATTGACAGGCTCCTTTAATTCCCAAGTGAAACTGTGCTGCCTTTAAGTTGGAAGCCTTTTAAATCCTCTCCTGACTAGGGGGAAAGAAAAATTCACAGTATTTTGAAGGTACTTGCAGAAATTTTACAACCTACAAAGCATCCCCCTCCACCTCTCAGTGAGCAGGAACATCTTGTATGAATAGCCTTACAAAAACAAAGAAGTGCCAATAAAACTGAGAGATACAGAGAAGACACATGGGTTTTCATTTCTGTACAATAAAAATGTCATAGTGCTTTACAGAACAAAAATATATGAAATGTTTTAAACTTAAATTACCTTGAAGTCTGAGTCATAAGCAAGGACTTCTGTACCAGAGAAAGCCATGAAGGCAGAACTAATAACATCTTTAAGGTTAGAATGCCCTCTTTGGGTATAAAAATATATTTGCAGCAACAGTAAATTCCAATGCATGCAATGCTATTTTACACTATAGGAAGGAAAGTAAATCAAGGAATGCCAAGTATGCTACTCTAAAACATTTAAAGATGTTATAAAAACCATCCGATTACACTCTGCTAGCAACAATGTTTCCTAAGATGCTACATGCCAATAGTGAGGATAACAGCAATCCATGCAAAGGAGCAGGACAAGACATAGGCATAACTTGAAAAAAAGAAAGGTTCAGACTGCATACAAATAAAAACTTTTTCACCTGGAGCGCAGCCAAGCAGCGGAGCAGGCTGCCTAGAGAGACTGTGCAGTCCTTGGATGTTTTCAAGACCCAACAGGATAAAGCACTTGGCAACCTCAGTGTCAGCCCTGCTTTTAGCAGGGAGTTGGACCAGAGACCTCCTGAGGTGCCGTCCAACCCGAACTATCATGTTATACCTCTAAGCCTTAAATACATGTAGAGGGATTTGCAGTATCCCACTACTTATCTACACACACAGAGCAAAAGTTCAAGACTTTCATCTGTGAAGATGCATCCAACTTTGCAAGAAAGCAATTTATCCATTTTAATTCCACAAAGGAGTCACAAGGGAATTGGTAAACAATAGTTTCATCACATCCTGGAAGCTGGAAACAGCTGATTTCTATCAACAAAATTAAGAATAAAGTTCAGTACTTGAAATAAATGCGTTCTCAACCAGCATTTAAGCACACACACACACAGAGAAATCACAACCTTCAATGATGGTCAGTGCTTTAAGCAAGACAGATGCAGTAAGGCACAACAACATAGGAACTCTATTGTTGCACAGCAGCAGACCTTTAGTAGTTAGCTGGTGATTAAATGGTGCTCATGAGCATTGCTTAAATGTCACTTTGATCTACTACAGTTATTTCACAAAATGTTTATTACTGAGGCTTTTTTATTGCCTGTACAAACATTGGAGAGCATTTCTCTCAAGGCATTATTCAGTTTGCTATATTAAAAGTTATTTTGATATCTTTTCCTAGGCTGCTTGCCAATTGGAGGACAAGATGGAGCCATCTGTGAGACTATAACTGTCTGTAGACACTTGCCTTTCAAAAACATAATCCCTTAAATGGTGTCAAGGGCATTACACACACACACACACACACCAAAAAAAAAAAAAAAACCACAAAAAAAACCCCACTGTAACATCACCTCTGAACAGCTACAACAAAACCGGCCTCTGTCACAAATTTCCTGGTAAAGAAAGGAGGAAGACCACCTCTGCCCAGGGAATACTGCCTCTACTCTACCCAGTCCATGAAGTCTGATTATAACATGGGCATGGAAAAAGGCAAACCTGAACACTGCCACACAGCAGTATCAGGCAGCCATAACTGTGCCACAGACATATATGTTCTATATAACTGAGTTTACAAACACAGTTATTTCTACAACTCCTATTTTCCTTCTTGATTTTATTTAGAATTTGAGGGATTTCTGGGCCTGGTCACTTTCTTCTCCCACTACTTTACAACATTGGTGCTTATGATATGTACACAGGCTGCTACACTGAATTCCTCAGAACAGCCTTAAGCTGTTCTCTGCACTGTCTTCTCCTGGTCTGTTTGGGGTTTTATTGTTATTACTACTATTATTATACCCTACTTAGCTCCCTGAATATAATCCTCCTTTAAAAACTTCCCTCATATTTTATATCACCATTTTCAACTCATTAGAGATCGTTTTTAGACAGCTAACATGTGGAACAATTGCTCCTAAGAAGAGACCTGGAAGAAAGACAGCAAACCCCACGTACTTCTCATACAGCTTGCACTGACCAGTCATATTGGCCTTTCAATATTAAAGCCACTGCCAACCTAAACTTACTCGGGCCACACTTAATGCCTAGGCAAAGTACAGAGTTTCACCAACACCTGGCAGCACAGAAAGCAGAAACAGAAGCATGTGTGTCCAGATTG
Organism: Falco naumanni; assembly: GCF_017639655.2. Classification (NCBI taxonomy): domain Eukaryota; kingdom Metazoa; phylum Chordata; class Aves; order Falconiformes; family Falconidae; genus Falco; species Falco naumanni. The sequence goes on from NC_054059.1 coordinate 76,802,702, forward strand.
AGTAGAAAGGTCTGGACCCCCATCAAGAAATCCAGCGCCACACCAAGCTCACCAGAAACACAGCGTAAGTGTTGCTACACATGGTTAGCACTAGTTGTAACAAAGCTAAACTATTTTAAAATTAAATGCAATTTGTCTGGAACATGAATGGCATGAACATACACAGCCTAGTCAAACCAAGACTAAAAATCTTCCCAACTGTACTCTAGGGGATAAACAGAAAGCCCTGAAGAACAACAGGGCAAGCCAGCAGATTTCACAAAGTGCAATCAGAAGTCCTATGGATTGTTCTTCCAAAAACAGCAACACTGGTTATTAGATCCCAGTCCTACCTCATAGAGAAAAAGATAGTAACAAATGTACTTCCAGAAAACTAAGCATCATAACTGTACTCAAGACAGGCAGAGAATACCTCCTTGGCTAACTGGAAATTGTTCCTAACTTGGCCCTGGAGCAGATGATCCCATGGAAAATTCTGTCATTGGCAAAAGCTGGCACCATCGCAGGAAAATTCTTAATCTGCTAAAAGAACAGGTAAAACATACCATGCTCTCTGCATAAAAAAGGAGGAGGAGCTGGTTTTTCTTACCTTACAGCAACCTGAGACCCCCCCACAAAGCAGGATTCTCCCCACCCCCATCTTCATTCTCACAGGAGGCAGACAGCCAGCACTGATGCACCACTCAGAAGGAACCATTAACTGGAGCAGCTCTCTTCATGGCCAAGTCTGTTCAAGACCCTGGCAGACCACAAGCATGAGAACACGACAGCAGCTGTTTCACCATGGCCACATTCAAGTTCCCCTGGGAAAGGGGAAACACGGTGCCTGTTGATTATTAACCAGTTTGGGAGCAAAGCCATGTGGACCATCAGCTGCACTGGTGCTGCACTCCAGGCAACAGTGACCAGGCCCTCCTCACACAATTTCAATGACAGTTCCCTCAAGATTTTCACTGCTCTAAGCAAATAAAAACATACTGCTCTCCTAAACAAGGGCTCCAGACAGAACAGGAGCAGTTTCAGCACGGTGCCCTGCCAAAACAGTGCTGTCCCACCACAGTGGCAGCATAGCCTGGGACAATCCAGGGCATCCAAGAACACCTCATGCCCCTGAGACTCCACACCGCTGCTGATGCACAGATGTCAGCACCCCTTCCGTGTCACTCCCACTGGGGACACAGCAACCACAAAGATGTTAAAATTAAAGAAATCTTCCCAAAGCAACATAAGACACCACCAAACTCAGCAGCTGCCTGTCCTGCACTGCTGAGATTGCTGTGCCTATCACTCCTCAAGAGCGGAGCTGGGAACACAACACATTCACAGCTGAGCTCCTGAGCTGAGGCTCAAGCTCACAGCCTAAGCTATTAGTGCAAACACTGACAAGTTAATAAATAAATTCCCAATAAATGGGAACAGCCAAGCCCCAGCAAACAGCTGTGCTGCCCATTCCCCCATCACCTGGGTCTCCATGGGCCATCAGCAACAGGAAGCACCTGGATCTTAGCCCAGCACGTGAAATTCAACCTCATCCCTGCCTCAGTAACCACTCCCCGCCAAAACCCTAACAAAGGGGGGAAAAGTCTTGTCCCCAAAGCCATGCTCTCCAACAAGTAAAAACAAACCCTTCCTGATAGGATCAGCTTAGCCCTCACAACAAAAAGATACTTCCCAGGGCTGAGGCTGCCTGGATTTAGCACACTGAACAGGCTCAGTGACACTCCTTCCTTGGAACCCCAGTGTGTTTCCCTGAAGTAAAACATTTGTGTGGGGGCAAAGGGGAACAACCAAACCACAAGAATTAGGCAGCCATAACATAAGAAAAAAGCCTGCAGCTATAAGCATTTGACCTTGCAAATAGTCTTCAGCAGCACCACTCCAGGTGCCTGTATATCTGCAGTAGTGATAATCCATAAAACTAAGCTGGTATGTTGGTGGAAATGATGCTTACCATCATATCATTAAAGATGGGAAAAAAAATACTTTTGGTATCCCTCTGAAACAGCAAGAAAACACTTTACCAGCAGGGAAAAACTGTCCTTCCACTTCTCAAGCTCTCTGGAGACTTTACGGTTTTCCAAAAACAAAACAAGAAGACTCTAAGAATGGTTTCCTTCAATGCTCAAAACATACTTTTCAGACCCAAGGGCCTGACTGCTGATTTAAACTCAAAGTGCTGCCAGATAGATGAGCTGAGCTAGGGACTACTCTGTTCATCCCATCAATCAGCACAGTTGTGAAGCCATTATCAAACTTCATTATCTACAGACACATTGAAAACATCACACTATCATTTGATTCTAATTTTCCATTATTATTATCCAGAATTTAGCAAGTTCTTGAAGAGCTATGCATGCATCACCTCACACAGTTACAGATATCTGCCAAACAGTTCAGAAAATCTAATGATACCAGCTCCCATCCCAGTTCCTGCCTTTCCCACAGATACTAACCTTTCCATTGTTACTCAGTTTCACAATACTCACCGTCAACCTCTTGACTTTTCACTCCACAGGCTACCTCAAAGTCACTCTACTAAGAGATTTTCATCTGTAATGTTTTCCTGGCCCACTGACCTCTCAGTGCAGCAAAAGAAACCTTTCAACCAGAGCCCACTAAACCCCTCCAAACAACCAACACTCCTGCCATTGCAGAGAACAGGGAAAGTTTACACACAGACATTCATTCTGTTCTCAGTTTCAAGGAGCCACTTCTCCCCCATCGCTCTTTTCCAAGGAGATGATACCATCTCAACATGCATACACTGTTTAGCAAATTACTGTTACCATTGCAGATCTGACTCAGGTGCTGTTTGATCCGATCTATAAATACAGGTAATGCATACAACTTTGGAGAAAAGAAAAAAAAAGGAGCTAGCTAAGCGCTATTAAGGAAATGCATTTTCCATCCCTAATTCTGAGCACACAGCTGTTGATGTAGTAAATATTTACTACTTAATGTAAAAATCTAACTTTTTTTTTTTACACTTGTTGTTACAAACAAACATATTAACAGAAGGCAAAAAGAGCAAAGTAACTGGACCATTTACTCTGACACCAGGGTCAAACAACTAGCACACCTATTCGTAAGGCAACAAGAAAGGAAGGAAAGGAAGGAGAGGAGTGAGAAAGAATAGAAAGTGCCACCAATCACACTCATTAGGCAGCAAGGTTGCAATTAGTAATTTATCACATAGAGATAATAAGAGGTGCTGGAAGGAAGTGTGGCTATAAGATGGAGGGTCTGAAACAGAGACAGCAGCATTGTACAGTATGTACAAAGGGGAGACAGACTCCAAGTTCTGCATGCCCCAAAGGAATCGCACTGAACAAAGAAACCCTACTTGAGGCAAGCACATGATCTCACCCCTCTGCCTGCAGACTTTAGATTAGTCATTAAGCCACTTCACATTCTCAGCATCAATAAATAGGGAAGTAACTCCATGTCAATAGCTAATTCAATTTCCATACAGAAAACTCATGTTTAACAAACAAAGTATGTCAATAGCAGATCTCAGCTTCCACAGCAGCAGTTAGGAGGCTCAATACAGAAATATTTCTCCCTGAAAGCATTTTTCAGGTGAGCAGTTAATGGAATCCATGCCTATATGCTAGAAGAGAAGAAAAAAAGAAACTTAAATTGAGTGTTAAATAGTTAACATGGTGCAGAATTAAGCAAACACCTCCAAATAAGGATACAACCATGCTTGACATAGGCAGAATAGTCTTTGTTCAGTGTCAAGAGGGCCAAGTTTTCCCTCTTGTGACTGCTGATTTACAAAGGGCACGTTCATCCCAAATACATAAGGTTTTTGCAGCAGTTTTCCTTCAAGAATATTGAATAGTATTACAACATACCTTGGGCTCAATCCTAATCTAAGTGACACAGCATGAAAGGGCTGCTCTCTGGAAAAAAAAGACGCAAGATGCTACGGATGAACTTGGAAATCACTATGGCAACTCTGCAGGTTCCTTTCTGTTCACCTTTGAGGCTGGAGGTAAGAAAACCCCTTTCCACTGGAGTCGTTAATACGTGTTACGGCTGAAACCAGAAAAGGCCACAGCCTGTCTGCCACTCAATTAGAAAGAATGTTTGCTCAAGTAAATCTAATGCTAAAATGAAAAAAAATCGTAACTCCTGAGGAGTGCTCGGGAGGTGTTACACACTCCAGTAAATCTCATTTGAAAGGTCAGGTGGTTCAGTAGCTGTTGGAGGCCCAAGTTATGGTGAGCAAAAAAAGCCTAACCAAGTGTGCCTAATTTGTGAACAAAGTCAGAATTAACCTTTAGGGTTTTCGCTTTTGCGAGTACAAAACATTGTTTGCAGTTCTTTCTGTCTTCCTGTTCATCACAATTAATTTATCCTGGTGCTAATAAATCCTTTTTTCTTGCACAGCCCCACTACAATTCCAGCAGCAGCAGCTTAGGCCCAAACTTTTGACTTCACTTTACTGAAGAGAACAAAGGCTGATTTATCTAAATTTGAAGAGGGAGGAAGCCAGCGGCAATACAATGCTTGCCCCTGACCGCTCTTCATAGTGCTGCTGCACTGTAATCATCATCAGTATCATGTATGAGAACACGTTATTTTCACTGTCCAATCTCAAAGCACTATACACAAAAAAACTTTGATAGTATAAGCACTGGAAAGCAAGAAAAAAAATACATAGTTGGACATAGTCTTAATGCCAAGCGTACAAATCATTGCTCATAAGCATTTGGGAGTTCATTTACATTCCCTTCATCCACCATGACCACTTCATTTTAAATAACCACAAACCTCTAAACTCAGGATTTTTTTATTAAAATATTTAAACATCCCTACTTTTCAGTTTCACAAGTGCCTAAAAGCCCTCTCAATAGTAAAAAATCTACTGTAGCTTCAACTGGAAAACCACTGTCAATGCCTTCCTAGAAGGAACCACAACTTCAACAATGAGATGGGGGAATACCTGTACAACATTATTCAAGTTACATTAGTATTTAAACAACAAGAAAAGTTTAATAAAGTAGAACTTCTCCCATTTTCATGAGTTCTGTAAGGCCAATTGCAAATTAGCATGTAAATGAGCAAATACAAAAGGACAAAACCAGACATAATGCATCCCAGTGTACTTTGCTCATCTCTTTGAAAACTCTCATTTACTTTTAATTACCAGTAGTGCTTGCTGGTGTATGATTCTGCAGCACATTTTGTAAAAGCCTTTATTACAAAAGCACTTCACTGCAGAGCTCTTAAATCACTATCCAGAAGCATAGAAGAAAGTTACTTCAAGCACTTGTACACAAAGATTTGCATGGATTACCAAAACATGAATGAGCTGTTTTCCATTAAACCTCTGGCAAGGACAACAGAAGTGTTTGCAGAAAGCCTTGCTGGACTAACGGAGCTTGGAGAACCACATATCCCGATCAACCCAAAAGGCAGAGGATGTGCTGGGCGAGCGACAAGCCTTTCTTCCCCAGGTCCCCCAGGAAAGGCGAAGGGTTCTGGGTTTTTTTTCCAGGAGTTCTCCACAGCTCCAGCCTTGCGCCAGCACAGGTGCTGAAAGGTGGGCAGCCCCAGCTGGAGCTGGCTGGTGGCTGCTGCGCCAGGGGAGCAGGGCAGCACATCCACATTACAGAAATCAGTTATTCATGCAAGTATATACACAGCTTCTCTGTTAAGATGGCAGTTTCCTTTTCCTTCCTTTAAGTCAAGTTTGGAGATACTCTATGGGTGACTTCGTTCTAAGAGCACCATTACTTCCCTCTTTGCAATAGGTTATTTAAAAATAAATAAACAGATTGCACCTTTCTATCAACACAACTGCTTTCACGCTGGCTGAAGTAAATTAAAGGATTTTTTGAGCTAATAAAAATAATAATGATGCCATTTCAGCATTGTAACACGCTTTCTTAGCATTTATTTCACAGAAGTACTCTAACATCACCGAGGACTTAAAAAAAAACACCAAAACTTAGGAATCCTAAAACTCTCAGACTGAGAAATGAAAGGTGCATATTTTTTCACCTAAAAACCCCCACGTTCCCTCGTACTCAGTACGACTCCCATCACGCGGAGCTGCCGGCCCTCCCGGCCCAAGGCAGCGCCTAGCCGAGCTGCCCGGCCCCTCCAGCCGGGGGAAGCGCAGCCGGCCCCGGGCTCGGGCTCAGACCCAGCCCCGTCCGGGCGCTACCTCGCCCCACCACGGCCGCCGCTCAGCACCCGTTCCGGCGCTCACGGCCGGGCACCTGCCCCCGGCGCGGGGATGGAGAAGGAAGCGGGTAACGGCGGGTGAAGCCTCCCGCTCCCTCTCCCCGCCTCACGCCGCCGGCCCGGCCCGGCGCCCCCCTCCGCAGCCGCGGACCCCCCGGACGCCCCCGCTCACCTGGACTCGCCGCCTCCCCCCCGCCGCCGCGGCGCCGCCTGCCGGTCCCGCCCGGCCGGGGCTGCGGCCGCCACATCCCGGCCCCCCCCTCCGCGGGGCGGAAAGCGGCGGTGCCGCCGGCCCCTCCCAGCCGGGGGCGGGCCGCAGGCAGCCCCGCCGCCCTGGGGAAGCGGCGGGCCGCGGGTGGGCCTGGCGCGGGTGGCGGGGGGGAGCGGGGCTGCCCTCGGCGCGGGGCCGCAGGCGTGGGGCCCTGCACAGGCCCTCGGAGCAAGGGGCCTGCAGGGCGAGGCAGGCGGTGGGCTCAGGCTGTTCCGTCCCTGTGCCGCCAGGTCTGCAGGACACCGGCGCTACCTTAGGGAAGCGGAGGTGATCCCGGTCTGGCTCCCCGTCCTCATCAGCCCGAAGGGAGCAGCGCAGCCCAGAGCCACCTCTGCCACAGGGACGGAGGCGTGTGGCCTCCCTGGCGTGTCCCAGCTGCAGGCCCAGCGTCACTGGCCAGTGGCTACACCAAATATATAGAGATACAGAGATATAGAGAGATAGATATATACACACACACACACACGAAACACTATGGGAAACAGTTGGCTTGCAACTTTAGCCGTACGGTGCATTGCTGGGTTCTTCGAGCCATCATGTGTCCTTTGGTGAGCCCAGCTCCAGCACCATGTTCCATGTCTCCATGGTACGCACTTCCCTACTTTTGTGTGGTGTGACATCTCGATGTCAAACAGAACATTCTCATTTTGTGGCAAGGTGCTGTCATTTATATGTATGTAAAGGTTTTGGCTGGGATAGAGGCAATTTCCTTCATAGCGGCTCAGGCAGCTCAGCTCTGTTTCGGACTTGTGACCGGTGTTGATGACAGGGAAGTTTTAGTTGCTGCTGAGCAATGCTTTACTCCAGCCTCAGCGCCGCCTTCTGTTTCTCACACTGCCCTGCCTTCGAATGGCCTGGGGGTACACAAGCTGGGACCCCAACAACCAGAGGGATATCCCAGGGCACATGGCCATGTGGTATATCATGCTCATCAGTAAAGGTTGGGGGAAAGAGGGAGGGAGAATGTTCAGAATAAGGGCATTTGTTTTCCCAAGTAACCCTTAGCGTGACGCAGCCCTGCTTTCCAGGGAACGTCTAAACACCTGCCTGCCAATGGGAAACAGCAAATGAATCCCTTGTTTTGCTTTGCTTGTGCATGCAGCTTTTGCTTTACCTATTAAACGGTCTATACCTCAACCCACAAGTTTTCTCACTTTTGCCTTTCTAGTTCTCTCCCCCATCCCGCTGGCGGTGGGGAGCGAGCAAGTGGTTTCATGGAGCTCAGCTGCTTACCAGAGTTAACCCACAATATAAAGCAAATAATTTCAAGTTCTTTTTCTAAGATCACTGTACCTTTCTTGAGGCTGTCCCGTTGAACTTCATGTCATTGCAACAACGTGAATTTCCACTAAAATCCCCTCTCTATTTTGTGTTTTAAGTCATTTTAGTCCTCCATCACTTCCTGTGTATCCTCCTCCCTTGTTAACACATGCATCGCCTTTTGCTATCCCTGGTATTTCTCTACTGACAGCTTTATTTCTATTGATACCCATAATTATGAGCCTTATATAAGCTTATGACTGTCCACTGACTACAGCTTTTTATTAACTTTACTAAAATAATACCTGCTTCAATCACGGATCATCATATCTACTGTATTAGCCATGTACATGAAATCAGCATTTTTCAGGATGACCTCTGTCATCAAAAATGTTTCTGCCTGCTCAGGTGCAGCAAATGCTATTGTAAGTTAAAAATACCATCTGTGCACAGGGAAGTTTTCCTCACATTCATAAAAATTGCTAAAAGAAAGCCCAGCTTTATCTAACAACTGATAACTTCTCTAGTTTCAGTCCATTTACTAAGAAATACAGGACATGCTAAGGGAGTTTTGGCCTCATGTTCCAGCCTGTGCCCTTCCTGACTTGTGAGAGAAGGGAGTGAGCAGCTGTGCTGTGCCTACCGAAAACAGCCACGCAGCCTTCTCCTTCTTCCTTCAGCCTTGCTGTATTGCATCTGATTCAGATGATGTCAGCGCTAGCTCCCATCAGTCAGATGAAGAGAAATCTGTTGTAAAAGGGCTGCTGTGCTGGTGCAGACAAAAGACCCATCTAGTGCAACCTTCCCTCCAACGCAAACCCAGGGCAGCTGCCTCAGCAAGAGTAGGAACAAGGCAGCACACACACTTCCCCTTTGGATGCCCCCAACCTCTGACCGATGTCTGCTCGGGGGCTTCCTCAGCTCGGTTGGGTTTGTCACCTCAGTACCCTGCAGTGGCTCTCACGCTCTCCAAGCGCTTGCCCAGCCCCCACTTGAGACCGCTTCAGCTTTCGGCTCGGGCAGCACCCAGGGGTGAGGGGTTCCCCCGCTCTCCATCCACGGTGCGAGGCAGCACTTGCTCTGAGCCTGCCTGTGACTCGCTGCCTGAGAGCTGCAGGATTTTTGTGCTTGAAGAAACAGAGATTTTTCCCAGCGTGTCTGTGCCTCTGATGATTTCCATATGTGTTATCACATCATGTGATCCCTTTTCCAAACTGCGTGGTGCTAAGCTACTCAGACTGCCCTTGTACAGAAGCTGCTCCAAACTTTTTATTATCTTTGTTGCCTCTCTCTAAAATTTTCTATTTCTGCTTTTTGGGATTGGGGGGCTATGTAAGGGTGAGGGTTAGCTATGGTGGCATGTTCGTGTTTCCTGTTGTATTCTGTGTTCCTTTACCAAGAGTCTGTAACACTGGATTGTTTATTCTGACTGCCGCCACACACTTAGCTGGTATTTTCTGGTATGTAACTAATCCCACGGTTTCGTTCTCAGTGGCAGTGATCATCTCAGGGCTTTTCATCTTATATGAGAGGCTAGGATTGTTCTTACTGGTAGGTGCCAATTCAGTTTACACACAGTGAATTTCATCTGTTGTTTGATTGTTCAGTCATTCAGCCTCGGAAGGTCCTTCTGCAGCTCTTCGCAGCCAGCCTTTGTTCATGCTACCACAAATAACAGCATCAGCAGCAGACTTGTTTCAGCTGCTTATACGAAGAGCAGGGGTTCTAGAGATGCTAATCAGTCCAAAGCCACCAAAAGGTAACTATTGTCTAAATCAGTATTGGAAAGAATCATGGCATGATCTGTACTCAGAAAGAAAACCTGTTAATCGGGGTGGGGGTTGCATTTGCTCCGAATCTACTCGAGAATTAACGTTTACCCTAAACTTCAGCACTTCTGCTTCAGGTGGCTTTGCCTTACCTCATGTGGACTCACGTCAATGTGTATATTTAACAAAAAAGTCCCACAACAACAGAATACTCAGTGGTCCGTAATTCATTTCCTCAGTAAATCATCAGCAGTATGTGTGAATATGTACATGTGTGTATGTATGTGTGTATATATATATATGTTGAACATGGCAATCTGTTTTGGACAGTCACTCTCATTCAGTTGTCAGACCATTGGAAGGGAATTGGAGGGAGATTGCAGATAGCTTGTACAGAGAAGTATACCTGGAGAAAATGGTGCAGGAAGAAGATAGACTTCTGAAGCAAATACTAGTAGGTGAGAATAGTATTCTTGGGTTTTAATGCTGTTTGAATTGTGCCCTTCATGGAAGGTCTGATCCAAATGACATGGTGAGACATCCAGAGCTTACAATCTACCCACCTACAGTTTGCCCCCGTGCACTTTTGGGCAGTACTTGGGTGTTTAGAGTGAGATGGATGGTGTAAGAATTTACACGGAAGAGCATACCTAACAGCAGACACTGTATGGCTGTCTTCTGGTTTAGATTAGATAGGAGGGAGCTGGAGTGTTTTGCTATTTCTTAATTTCCATTTTTCATTATGATAGCATAAACACGCACAGCTGCCAAAAGAAATGGTCCTGCCTGCTCCCTCCACTACTTCTTCTCCAGTTGTGTCTGCCTTCCCTTCCCCCATGCTACTGCCCGCTTTGTCCTGGCAAGAGCGTTTCTCTGTCTCTACAGTAAACTGGGAACAGATTGGATTTAAACCTTTTTTTTTTTCCTCACCCCACCACCAAAAACCTTTCTCCAGTTGAAAGCGACTGTGAAACTACAGCATTACAGGCTGCATCAGAAATCCCGCTAAATTTTAACAATCCCTCCTGTGTACTGAAGGCAGTGCTGCTGTCTCTTTCCTTCTGAAACAACTTCCTGAGCCATCATGCAAGCTCAAAACTGCCCCTCTGTTTTCCACTCCTTGCCCTCTCTGCTTCTCATTGTCTACACATAGCTGCTGCTTTGTGTGGTACCTTCGCTCCCAACTGACATCAGCGTATGAGAGCTCCCCCCTGCACCTGCTGACATAGTGAACAGATTTCCTGTAGCTCTGTCCCTTACGACCTCTGGTTTGTCTCATAGCTCAGCTGCAAACTCGGCTTTTCTTCTTCTTGCATTCATCTTTGTTTTTTGCCCTCTACCCCATCATTGCTACACCAGAGACCTTTTCTATTTCAGTTGTAAATAACGTATTCACCAAAACGTGCCGCTGAAGGGAAGCCAATTCTACTTGCAAATTCAAGTCAAATTCAGAGGGGGAAAAAAAGGGGTTGCCTAGCATAAAAAGAAGGAAATCCAAGACATGTTAAACCTATTTATTTTGATCTCTCCAGGATCAAGACATCTTGATCTTTTTAAGCTAGGCTTGCATGTGGCACTGCAACATCTATCACAGAGCAGAAAAGCAAATAAGCCTCATGCTCATGCCCTCATGTTCTAATACAGATTTTCTCAAGCTTCTTCTTATCATCTCTCCTTCACTTTAAAAGCTATTTACATGGCATCTTTTGAAGCATGGCTTCAGCATGGGCTGGGGAAGTTGCCATAAGGTGGAAGGCCAGGAAGGGTGGTGAGGGCAGAACAGCAGCACCGGCTGGCACAGACCAGAGGTGGAGGCTTTGCCCGTGGGGAGACAGGGCAGCCGGCTGGGCTGCCTTAGCTCACCAGAAAGCTCAGGACGAGGGATGGCAATAACCATGGCTGGCCAGGAGGCTGGGAGATGGCAGATCAGCTCAGTGGTTTGCTGTGGCCATGAGCTCCAGGTCCCCACATTGCTGCCTTCTGCAGAAGCCAGAAGCTGGCCGATACTTTTCCACTGCCTGGTCCTGCTGGAGCCACCTCTGAGCTGCCTCCTTTTCACCTGCACACCCTCAGGGCTCAGATCACTGCCTTTTCTTTCCCCTCAGTAACATCTTTTGCAGGGATAACTAACACCTTCTTCCACTTCTCCTTTGTTTTCACGTTAAATATCCAAAACCAGAAGAACTCATTTCACTTTCAGTGGTGAAGTTCATCCCCCCAGGATTGTTTTCCATCAAAACACAGTAAAAGTCAGGGCATTTGGGGTTTATCTGCAAAGAACTTTGAAGTATATATATATATAGCTCATCCACAGAACCGAAGCAAAATTTTTTTGCACAGCTTTAATCGGTGCTTATCTTAGATACACTATCACGCCCTATCCAGAATGAAATGTTCTGAATTAGATTGTGCTTTAGTTACTCTGTGGGTACTTACAATAACTCTGGAACATGCTTTGTGATGTGATTAGCATACAGGTAATCTTCATAATAGATAAGTAAAACAAATCGGAGTGCTTACTGCAGAAATCCCACTCCTAGTTATTAAATCACAGAACTCCTACAGGATTCACCTGAGCCAGGATTTTGTTGAAAAAGTTTAAACAACTTTTTAAAACAAACACATGCAAATCTGAAGAAACTGGTGAGACTTTAATGTGATTGTTGTTACAGGTGAACACATTTCACTTTCCAGAACCATCTTTTTTGCTGTTCATCTACAGCTGTAACGGAGCAGCTGGTTGACTTTACTGGCATCATTTTCTGATCCTGTTCCAAAGACAGTGACTCAACTGGTGTCACGGCAGACTTCAAAACAAGAGTAAAGCTGAGAGCTCATTACCACTCAGTTCAAAATATTTATGAGATTAAGAATCGTATAGATAACTCAAAAATGTTTTAAATCCTAATCCAGTGGATATACAAATCAAAAGAGTTAAGCCTTTGGGTGTTTATTTTGACTGAGTGCCTTCCTATAAATTTAAATTAGTCTAAGAAAAGAATTAGTTTCTCTAGAGACATTTGATCGCTAGCAAACAAGCTGAGGATTCATGTTGCTGTTCTTCAGGCTTTAAAAATGGATTTTAGGGACGTTTACTCATAGTAATGTAGACCAGCCAAAATTCTAAAGTCAGTAAATCAACCAGGAACAATACTGGGAGAAATGAAAGCAGGAGCACTGTGGTTTAAAAAGCAGAATAGGCATATTTTCCTCAGCAGCTATACTTTTTACCATATTACCCACCCCACATCCCAAATTGGCTCAAATTTATTTGTCTCACAGTCTTCCGTATCTACCGCTTCTCACAAATTGAGGTTAAAACATTACAGTACAGCCACTAAGTAAGCAGCCATTATTGCATTCATCTTTTTACATCTGGATACAGGATATTTTCTATTGAACCGTCATTATTGTGGGGATTTTTTTTTTCACAACATGCGTGTATTTGGATTTGAACTTGTCATTATTTGGCTATAGCGTTCATTTTAATAGACCTTTCCCCTTGGCTGAGGAATGATCCTGCGACTTAACCAAAGCTGTTCAACACGGCTGCTGTGCCTGAAGGAGGTGGGCGCTGAGGGGGGTGGGGTGCCCTGGGCTGTACGGCGCCCCACAGAGCTGCTCACACACCCAGCCCCGAAGAGCATTCGAACGTTAGCTTTGGCAATGAGTTCCTGCTGCCTTGCTCTGTCACGTTTTCATGCCAATACACCTTATATGTGTAGGAGCATTTAAATGATGTATTACACATCAATACAAGGTATTAAAAGTGCAAATACGTAAAGCATGTTCCCCGCATCCCAGAAATCCAGGGGGTGCTAGAGCAGGACCACAGTCCAGAGGCCGAACACCCAGTGCATTGGCTCTCCAGCTGGAGGATGGGGTCTGGCTCCAAATTCAACTTGATCCACATGTGTCTGTGCAGAGACCGTCCTTGGAGTTTACATCAGGAACTGCAGGTTATTCTCTGATTGCACGTGATTATGTTAGCGGGAGTTGCAGGGTTTTTTTGCTGCTCTGCTAAAACAACTCTTCTGTTACGTGCCGAGCTCGCAGAGCCGCCGGGGGAACTCGCTGGCACGGGACGACTGAAGGGCTCGGTGCAGGGGGTGCACACTGTGCCTGAGGCTGTGGCACATATGCAGCACTCTCAGAGGCAGGACTGAGCAGGGCCTTGAGAATTCATCTCATCCTTACCTCTGCCCAAAGGAGTCTAAACATGCTGTAAGTGACCATGTTTAGGTGACTGAATCCCACCCAGGGGTTTTACCCCCATGTAAGTGTTCATAGCCTAGGTGGCGAAGGCTGGTATCTTCTTCCTTCGAATAAACTAAATTGAACTCTAGAGCAGCTGGTGAAAGGCCTTTTTCTTCCAGTTCTTGAATTATTTCTGTGACTCTCTGAAGTGCCAGCAGGAAAATCTTCAGCGCTTTTTTTCAGTGGGAATGCTTCAGTGGGATATCTATTCCAGCAATGGTTTCATGTGGGGCTTTTGATCACTACCCACTTCTCACCAATTGTGTATCCAAAGACAGTCAGCACCTTTTCTTCCATCACACTGGGAGCTCATACTGAGTTGCTTCTCTGTTCTGGCTTCTCCAAAGCGTTCCAGTCAGTGCTTACCCTCTGAAATTCACCTCCTGTAGGTACAGCCTGTATTCCTGCTTTTTAGATGTCTAATTTAACTAGATACTTTAGGACTGTACTAAGACATCACTTGCCTGGATGGGCTCTCTACTGAGCAATCCTGGCCACTCCAGGTGACTTTCCATCATTATTTGCCACCTGGCCAGTGTTTGCACTATCCAATTTCTTAGCAGAAATGTTATGTTTACTCCCAGATATTGATAAAAACACTAAACAGCAATAAGTCTTATACTTCTCCATGCAGACTTCACTACAGTAACTCCCATTCCTTAACAGTTCCTCTTGGACAACTGTGCCTTTTTGATCCACCAGATCTCATACCACTAAATACTTTGATCTTACATAATTGGACCTTTTTTTAAAAAAAAAAAAAAATCAGGCTGTTGTATGATACTGTTCAAATAACTGACAGAAAACTTACCTTCATGATGGCCCATACCCACCAAACTTGTGCTCTCATCAACGATGAATCCTGAGCCTCAGGCCTGGCGAGGCTCGTTTTCATTACTGCCCTCTGTACTTACTGCATCAGCGTCTTCAGTTCACAACTGACTGGGTTCTTTACCAGTAATTACATTATTTTCAGTGACTTTGCCCAGGGCACAGGTTAAGCCAACCTGCCTAGAATTCCCTGAGGCTAGCATTCCTTATGGGAAGGATCCTGTCATTAGCACAGCCTGACCTTCTGCCGGACCCGGCAGTCCCCTGACCCAGGCACTGGCAGAGACTCCCTTGGCCAAGACCTGTGCTGGGAAGGGAGCAGACAGCTCAGGCCAACCCATTTCTTAATATTCATGACATCCTCCCAATTTACCAAAGGACTGGAAAGCACCTGAGATATCTTCATAAATTGTGGGTACCATCCTCCTGCTTTCTCATTGTGCTGGTTTGGGCTGGGGTAGGGTTAATTTTCTTCATAGTAGCCAGCATGGGCTGTGTTTTGGGTTTGTGCTGAAAACAGCGTTGATAGCACAGGGATGTTTCGGCTGCCGCTGAGCAGGGCTTACCCAGAGCCAAGGGCTCCTCTGCTCCTCACCCCACCCCACCAGCGAGTGGGCTGGGGGGCACAGGGAGCTGGGAGGGGACACAGCCGGGACAGCTGACCCCAGCTGACCCCAGGGGTATCCCCTACCAAATGATGTCACGCTCAGCATATAAAGCTGGGGGAAGAAGAAGGAAGGGGGGGTGTTCAGAGCGATGGTGTTTGTCTTCCCAAGTCATCGTTACACATGACAGAGCCCGGCTGTCCTGGAGATGGCTGAACCTGCCTGCTGGTGGGAAGGGGGGAATGAATTCCTTGTTTTGCTTTGCTTGTGTGCACAGCTTTTGCTCTACTCATTCAACTGTCTTTATCCCAGCCCATGAGTTTTCTCCCTTTTACTCTTCTGATTCTCCTCCCCATCCCACGGGTGGGACCGAGCAAGCGGCTTTGTGGGGCTTGGTGTGGGGTTAAACCATGACACTTGTTCTTTGTCATCACTAGCAGATGGAACAGCTACACCGAGTAGTGAGCCTGGCCCATCACTAAGATTTGTCTCTGCCTAAGATTTCTAAAACACACCCTTATTAGTCTTCCTAACCATTGGCTTCACATCCTCACTACTGTAGTGCTTGTCTGAGAATGTGCGGATGGGCAACATAGCAGGCGTTCAGGCATTTCTGAGGCGACAGGAAAAAACATACTCTTTTCTGTGACCTTCACATGCCTTGTTTGTTCACAGGTATTTTTCTGACTGTGCTAAGTCCAGAGCCAGTCCTGCTAGTGGTACTGTTTTTTCTGCCTGATTAGAATGATAAAGGAAATATTTCTCTGGTCAATGATACAAACCACATGTAACAATACTGGGAAACCTTGTTGTCAAAAATAGATTTACTTTTTAAGAAATAAACTGCATGAATTAAAAATCCTCCTCGTTTTATTCTCCAATTCAGGAAATGCCATAAGATGACACAAAGATTTTCATTTGTTAATGCCTGGAAAGAGGAAAAGCTGGTTCCATTTCAGAGACCATCAGATAATACCTTTGCCAGAGGATGTTATTACAGTTTTAGGATAAATATATAATATAAATAACCTGTCTTCTGCTGTACAAAAAATATCTACTGGCTGGAAGCAATTATTGTGAGATAATGCGTGGAAGTTTGCCAGCTGGCCTTGTTAGGTTTTCTAACTCTACATTTAGAATTTACATTAGTGCATAGCCCTATCTCCTAGCACAGCCAAGGCTCTATTGCTCTATTTATGAACCTACTTTACATATTAGTGGTAAAATTATTGTTCTGAAGTAAACTATGCAGTGAACTAACCTAAACCAAATCCTCAGAAGAGATTCGTTTCCATCCAGGAAATAAGCACCACCTTCAAATGGACCACGTTCAGTATGAGTGAATTATTATTCCAATTATTTGGCCAGCTTTACAACTTGCCAGTGGCTCAATGCCAGCATTTTATTTAACAGGCTCATAAAAATTTGATTATCAAAGCCACCAAGTCAGCTGCACACAGAACGGCAGCCGGTGGGGCAGAGAGCAACTGCAGCAGCCACCGGCGCAACAGCACCTTGGGCAGACACAAGGCCAAGGACTGACCCTTTTCTGTTATCTCGTGTCCTGCAGCCAGTAATAATATTAATGAAAAATACTCCCAAGAGCTATCCGGACCAAAGAATGTGGACGTGGACACAGTTTTTCCTCTGCTAGTGACCTGTAGAGAAGGGTTAGGGTGGGAAAGAGCATCCCACTGAGCCTGTCCTGGGGACAAGGGACTTTCATGGGAGGGTGGTCGTACCCTCTTGTGCCCACCAGTGTGTAAAGGGAAGGGAGGGCAGAGACACACAGGGAAAGGGAGGGAGCATGCCACTTCGACAGATTTTTGCATTCCTGGATCAGCAAGCAATAAAAGCCGTGATCCAGGCTGGAGGCAAAATCTTGGGAAAGCCACTGACTAAACCTCGCAGGCAGATTGTAGGACCAGATTTCTACATAGGCCTTTACCGTGTAACAGCTTGTCAGAAATTTCAGTATACAACAGAGTGTGCCTAGGAGAAACTCTGGGAGGGTTGTTAGCGTGTTGCCTGTATTTGTTCGGTCTGATCATAGAAAACTGGGAAAATCTCCTTGGGAACAAATGTCTGGATGGAGATAAGGCTGCATTTGCAGTTCATGGTTCCTGTGTGATTTGCTATGGAAAAGGCTAAACACGGCTCCATTCAAAATGTTGAACCTAGCCCCTGGGAGACATTCTCCCAGCAAAACAAAAGCTGTGCCGACTCTGCTTGTGAACGGTTGGGTGAGAATGAAAGTTTTGCTTCCCTTTTCACTTTTATTTCCTTATTCCTTACATGACACTTATTTTTAGAGCAGAAAAGGAACGGGAGCAAAAATGCTCACTTGGCTTGTTGAAGGCGGACCAAAAGCTTTGTCTGTGGCACAGAGGTGGGACTTTGGGGTGGGGGAGAGCTGCTGGGAGGCTCTGTCAGTGGGTCTGCTGCTCTGCTGCAGGCACAACTTGTGCTGACCATCAGGGTGCGGGCAGAAGCTTGGCACGTGGGAGGTGTCGTGATTTAACCCTGGCCGGCAACCAGCACCATGCATCAGAGGGATGGGGAGAAGAATTGGAAAGGAATGTAAAACTCAAGGGGGAGATCAGAACAATTTAATAGGTAAAGCAAAAGCCACACAGGCAAGCAAAGCAAAGCAAGGGATTCATTCACCACTTCCCATGGGCAGGCTGGTGCTCGGCCATCCCCGGGGAAGCCGGGCTCCATCACACATAACGCTTACTCATAAAGACAAACACCATAATGCCAAATGTCCCCCCTTCGTTCTTCTTCCCCCAGTTTATATACTCAGCATGACATCCCGTGGTATGGAATACCTCTTTGGATAGCTTGGGTCACCTGTCCTGGCTGTGTCCCTTCCCCATTTCAGTGCCCCTCCAGCCCTCTCCCTGGCAGGGCCCAGGAAACCCAGAAGTCCTTGACCGGGTATAAACATCACCCAGCAACAACTCAAAACATCAGCACTTGTCAACATTGTTCTCACATCAGAGCCAAAACACAGCACTGTACTAGCTACTAGGGAGAAAGTTAACTCCATCCCAGCTGAAACCAGGACAGAGGGCAATGCTGGATAGAGGGAAGATGCTCTGATTTGTGCTCCCCATCCATCTGACATGTGCCAAAAGACTGTGCAAAAGCAGAATTTTAATCCTAAATAACTTTTGGCTCCCAATTCAAAGCTCATAAGTTAGGCTATTTATCTGTCTTACTGGCAGACCACGGCAGAACATCAGTCTTCTTTGTAAGGTCTTTCGACAGCCTTAAAAACTGAGTCACCTTCTGGAGGCTCCCGTGTCTCCCCATTGACTACAGAGGGAGCCAAGGAAGGTCACCTTCCTCAGCTGAGCGCCCCGAGCTGTGGGAGGTGGCTCTGGGCCATACAAATGCTGTGATTCAGCCCTTGAGAAAATTATGAGAAAGGGAGAAAGTGGTGCGTGTGGCTTGGCAGAAAGCAAGAGAGAAAACCAAGAGGAACAGGGAAGCTAAAAGAGGAAAATGGGAAGAAATTGAAAGAAATGAAGACGAGTGGTAAGAGAGAAAGCAACTGCCAAAGGGAAATAACAAAGAGATCGGGGGTGGAAAGGGTCTGAAAGAAGAGATCAAGCAGAGGGAAGTCAAAAGCAGACAAGCAAGAAGCCTGAGCATCATGCGGAGAAACCCCCATCCCCGAGCCCTGACCAAGGAGCAGCTGCTGCCCACGGCTGTGGGAGTCACTGACTCAGCCACCCCCGGGGCTGGGGGGACCCTGCATGAAGGGCACTGCGGGTGGCTCCGTCCGGGCCACTGCTGCGACAGACCCCTCTGCCATTCCCGGGAACAGCAGAAATTCAGCACTTGGCAGTCAGCAGCCAGAGAATGAAATAGTCTTTTCCCTTTGACAGACGTACAGCCCTGTTTAATGGACACAGGGCAGGGTTTCTGGTGTGTGGTACCAGCAGCAGGAATTTTTCAATTTTCTGTTTTCAGTCTCTTTTAGCTGTGAAAAAGTTGGCAAATTATTCAGGGCTTTTTCCATGCTCTGCCGTCAAAATTATCACAGCATGGCCAAGGCAAGGGAAGCACAGAGAAGCCTCCAAATATATTCTGTGGGCTCTAGGAATCTCTGGAAACACTTTTGGTTTAATTGTTAAATGTCTTTCCATGTTAAATGTCTACTGTGTACTTGGAAAGTTGCACAAACATGTATGTTATGCAGACCCAGCAATCAAAAATCACTTACTAGTTCGTAACAGTAAATATACTGCTGGCTGGTAAGGTTAAATATGGTTAATAGGAAAGAATGTGGGAGACATTAGCCAGTGTAATTGCTTTAATGGAGTCTATTATCTTTAATGGAGTTTTTACAAATACGCACACACAGCGAAGATACCAAATTAGAAATAAAACTCTAGTAGAGCCAAGCCACAGCTTAACTGTTAAGACCATTGATAAAAGGACTGCACTTGCAGCTGGATTACAAAGCACTGTAAAATGTACTAAGAGGCATTTTCTCTTTGAGAACCTTCTTGGTCACCCATTAAAACTGAGGAAGTGTTGCCTGAAGGGTGAGCCAGCACATCTGGAATGCGAGCATCCAGATTGCGGTGACACTAACGTGCTGCAGAGCTACGAGGGGAGGCTCAGGGAGGGAGAGAGGAAATTCTCACAATTGCCTGTTTCCCTGCGAACGTGAAGCGACTGAGCGATCACAGGCCACAACTGCCTTACAGGAGTGAGTCACGGAGTTCAAAACAAGAGCATCCACTAATTGTTTCATGGAAGAGGCTCGGGGAAGTCTGAAGAAGGATTTTGTAGGATATTCTTTTACTCATTGTGAGCTTTGTAGTCTTTTGTACCAAAGCCAGCCGTTCTGACCAGAGATTTTATTTTACGACTCATAGCCCAGGGAGGGCTGTGTTCCAGGGCTGGGCATCCCTCACGGGCAGTGTTTTCTGCTGTGAGCCTGGAATAGTTTTGAAGCTGTCCAGAAGGAGCTCTCAGACACCACCTGATGGCAAACAGGAGGGGGTAAATGGCCTTATTCCCAGTCTAGCTGCCCATCAGCTCTGGGCAAATGTTTTGGTCGGTTTGGTTATTTGTTCACCTACGTTTCAGGTGTTCAAGGCAAAAAGATGATACTTAATTATTATTCGAAAAATACCTCTACCCCAAGCCTCCAGACCTGGCTAAGATGTCGCAATGATCAGCCCCTGAGCCTTGCTAAGTAGGGTTGTAGAGCCAGATGCAAGGTGGAGAAGACCTCCAGGCTTCTGGTGGAGGTTTAATTTATGGGGGCTGGCTGTTGCGCCCTGAATGATGAATGGGAATGGTCCAGGAGGCGTGTGGGTCCAGGGCTCTGCTTTGCCGCAGTCTGTGTCCTTATTCTAACCGCACGGTGGTGTCAGCTCCCTTTCCCTGACATAAGGGCAGTTCGTCAGTGCTCCCATGACGCTGATACACCCTGGTGATGGGCACTGAGGATGTACGTGGGAGGGATGAGTGCAGTCACAGGCTCAGGGGTTGCACGAACAGATGGGGACACGCTGCAGGTCAGAAGGAGGGGCCAAAGGGCATTCATCCACTGGCAGATCACTCTGGAAAGGGGGTCAGTGAAGATGTGGATGGCTTCCACAGCGCTAATTGCCACAGGGTTACAAGCAGACTGGAGTTTAAAGCTGTGGGACTGCCTTGTGGCTGTACTTTTGCCCTTCCCTACCCGTTACTGACCACCACCCCCAGCAAGCTGCTTCGGTTGGGTCACCACAACCCACTTACTTTTACGGTGCTGATTCCCTTGATCTCTTTGGCCTGTGTCTTGGACAAAGAACCAGTTTTTTACTCCTTCTGGGTAACCCAGCTCCTCTAGAAATGCTCTAACCCCTGATTTGCCTGATTTGTGTCTTGTCCCTCTCCCACGGCTTCACCTCTACACGTTCTCCAGGTTATTGGGATCCAACTTCCAGGATCCAGGAATGCAGAAAGCAGTCCCGGATTCAACATGCACTAGTGGTATAGAAAACCCTTTGCCAAAAATCCATGTTAGTGCACGCTAAGTTACCATGTACTTGTTTCCCTAGGCAATTCAGATTCTTGGTCTCCAGTCGCTGTCCTGTTGGTAGCCCTGAGCTTTTCCTTCCTCCTGTCCTCTCCTCCTCTGAGGCATGAAGTCTCCTCCTCATCCTTGCCACCAAGTTTCTGCTTCTGGTTCCATAAACCCGCCTAAGACAGAACGGGATCACAGCCTACCTGCCGGACTGTTGTTTTCTGAGCTAAGGCTTAGTCGGTATCTCAGAAGGCTTCCTTGCAAATCAGAGATAACCAAGGCTCAGTGACTCACTGGTCTGGAGTTGGGTTCTTTTCAAATTTCAGTCTCAACCGGGAGACAAAAGCATCAACAGAGAATGATGACTCAAAAAGGAATTTGCAGTTTCTCTTAGAGAAAAGACCTGTGAAGGCAGATTCACTTGGCAGAAGCTCAGTTGGCTGGTTCAGAGGCAGGCGGGAAAGGCTTTGTGCAGATATGGTGCTTTCTTCCCATTGAGATGATATGGGCACAAAAGATTTTATGGCCAACAGCTAATCTCAGCCTTGCTCTTTTCTGGGTGAAGAAATTAAATAGCTGCTTCTGGACCTGTCCTCCTCTCAGGTCTCACTTGTGGGGAAAGGTCCCTGCTGTTGGCAGGAGCTGGGCTCATTTGCATTTTTCCTCTATCTGAGTTTTTCTAAAAAGCGAAGACATACTTTTTTTTCCATTGCCAAAACTGTGGAAAATTAGCAGGCTAGGAAGGTGAACAAAAATCAGAAAATCTTACCAAAAAAAATGGAAATTTCCCATGTTTTACATATACGTGGATTTATTCCGAAATCCATTTGGAGTAAAAGTACTTGCCAAATTATTACCAGAAAAGTGAGAGTTAGCAAAGAGATCTGCCAGGATTCAGGAGGAGCCCAAGTTAGTGGAAAATTGTCACATTTGGGGACCATTTACTAGAATAGTAACACTTATGGTCTTATATTTAAAACAACAGCTTGGTCTCGGCTGCCTAAAAAACTCATATCATTACTGCCCAAGTCATTAGCTTACAAAGCTCCAGGCCCTGTCTACACACAAGCCTGCCATCAGTTTAACTAAAATCACTATTTAATCCATTTAGAGCAATCAGCACAACCCTTTTTTTTTTTTTTTTTTTTTAGGTAACCAAATTAATCTAAATCAATACAAGCCTGTTACAAACAGAGACAAACAATTTAAGGACCTCGACATCACAACCTGCGTTAGCTCAAGCGGTGTGAGTTTTGTGGAGAGGCGAGAGCCCAGGTCCAGCCTGGGGGATGCTGTGATGGTCCCATTTGCACCGTAGAGCTGTGCCTGAAGCACGTCCAGCTGCATCTTTGTGTTGAGGTGCCCGAGTGGTCTCTCCTGTGTGTTGCTACATGACGCAGGCTGGATCCCCACCGCTTCTCAGGGCTGTGCCCTGCTGTATTTAGGAGCTGCGGCTACCCTGTCCTCTTCCCAGCCCTGAGCCCTGCGGGAGAAACCCAACCGGTTTACTGGGGGTGCTTGAGGTGGAAGGCGTAAGATGTAGCTGGCTCTGGTAGAGAGCGTTTGGCTTCAATGACCCAGGAAACCTTTTTTCAACTCTATTCTCCTGCGCTGAAACACATGCAAGCGTAAGCATGGCCGCAGCAGCGTATGCCAGTGTCCTCCCTCTCCATGTTTGTGGCTGCCTCCGCACAGAGGCCTCTCAGGAGACCTCCTGCATCCCCCTCCTGGGAGAAGGAGAACACCAGCAGCAGCCCAGAGCACAGGCAGTTTTCCCCTGGGCACGCACGGCCCTGGGTGCTGTGGCCGCGCTCAGCCCCTGAGGGGTGCCCAGCTGTGCCGCGCTCACACACGGTGGGGCAGGACCAAAGCTCCCTCCTGCCAAAAGCAGCACTCACCCAAAACAAACCGGGGCCAAAAAGGGGCTCGGGGGCTTCCTCAGCTCGGTTGGGTTTGTCACCTCAGTACCCTGCAGTGGCTCTCACGCTCTCCAAGCGCTTGCCCAGCCCCCACTTGAGACCGCTTCAGCTTTCGGCTCGGGCAGCACCCAGGGGTGAGGGGTTCCCCAGCTCTCCATCCACGGTGCGAGGCAGCAGCTCCTGGTGCTTGCCCTGAGCCTGCCTGTGGCCAGCTGCACTCGATGGCATCCAGTTCTTCTCTTAGCAGAGACAGTGAATGGCTGCTCCATACCTTCTTTATGGCACACGTAACTCTGTAGACCTCTATTATACCCTCCCTAATGTCATTTTTTCCAGGCTGAAGGATTCCAGCCCACTGGACTTCCATAGTTTCCTTTCACAGAGTAACTATTCTCTACTTTTGGTCATCCTTTTTGCCATTCTCTGGACCTTTTCCAGTTCCGCTATATCCTTTTTGAGATAAGGGATCAATCACACTCAAAAGAAGGTAAGGTGACATTTATACAGCATATCCTCATCTTTATTTCTAGTCCTTTCCTAATAATTCCTAACATTTGACTGGCATTTTCAACTGCTAACAAACAGGTGACATTTTCATGGAAAAAAACCAAAAACACACCAGTATTTTGATCTTGAAGGGGGTACACAGAGATTATTTTTCCCTATGCATATTGCTTCACATCTGCCTACACTCAATCTGTTTTCCCATCCTGTCACTTTGCAGTCTCACAATGCTCTTCCACATTTTTTCAGTCAACTGTTGTCCTTACTACAGCGGCTATCTCATCGTGAGCAAACTCTCTCACCTCAGAGCTCACCCCCTTCTCCACATCTTTATGGGTATGCTGTGTGTGTGTACAGCGGGCAGCGGGGAGGGAAGTGCGCAGGAAATAAAGCAAAAATGCAAGTATGAACTCATATCCCAGTTAGTCTGTTTTCAGGTGCTGCATCAGCAAACCCCCGTGGTGACAGCCTACAGCAAAATGCGATTCCCAAAAGCAAAGGAGACCAGAATCAGAAAAGAAGCAGGGCCACAGGTGGGCCAGGGGATTGCTGCCGACGTGCAAAGACACCTTCCTAGCTGCCTATCTCCAGGTTTTCCTGCTGCCCAGAGGGAGCATCCAGTTCAGCTCAGAGCTCCTGATGGCTTCAGGGAGGGCTCTGACCTGAGGCAGAGCTGCAGGATGTAGCTGCTGAGTTTTGGCAGGTGAGGGATGCCACTAACTTCCCCGCCAGGGCTAGGGATTTCAAAGTGTTTTTACCGAAGACACCAGCTGGAACCTCACCTGAGTTTATCCAAAAGGCTGCGAGGACTCCAACTCCCTCCCACCTTTATACTCAGTGCAGGTTGGTTCCTATACATTCAGAGGTTCATACGAAATCTCAGTCTTTGTTAAGCTGTGGTGGAAAAAGACGGAAATCCCTCCAAAACCTGTGATCTTCCACAGGCAAAGGAACTGCTTTAAAACAAACCAGCACCTCCTTCCTCCTGTGGCTGTCATCCAGAAAGCAGTTTACGTTAACGGGGTATCTGGCCCCCAGCTAAGCTGCAAAAAGCCAAAGATGCTCAGATATGACAGTGACAATATAACGTAAAACAGGGCTAATTTTGTATTGCAGAGTGCCTGGGTAGCGATAGATGTCTGCAGCCACACGGCCAGACACACCAGCCTTGCACAATGGTTTCCAGTGTGCCAGCCCATCAGGCTGGAACTGGGTGGAGGACAAGCAGGAACTGTGGGTGTAAGAACAGGAGATCTGTGCTGTTTGATGGCTTTCAGTCCCAGGGTGGGTACCCTGTGGAAGGTACTCAGTAATGAATGGCCCTGTACAAGAAGGACACTTAAATTACCCTTGAATGACCTCTGGAAGAAGAAATAAATCTCCATGGTGACATCGCCACCATTTCTAATTCTATTGATGCAATTTTAGAACTGATTATTATCGGTGCCTTTCCATGGGGGCAAGCCAGTTAACAACTCTGGCTGTGTTACCCCCTTTACAAGCCCACTGCGGTGTTTTATCAGCCCTCTGCTGTGGTACGTGCCTCTCTCCTGGCCTGGGACACCCCTGAGCAGCACAGGGCAAGGGACAGCTGACAGACCAGGACTATGAGAGGAACCAACTCACCTTCAGCTCCCAGGGCTTAAACACCAACCCCAGCCCCATTCTGTTCACAGAGCGCAGCAGAGCT
This sequence comes from Falco naumanni, assembly GCF_017639655.2. Taxonomy (NCBI): domain Eukaryota; kingdom Metazoa; phylum Chordata; class Aves; order Falconiformes; family Falconidae; genus Falco; species Falco naumanni. The sequence continues at coordinate 76,828,043 of NC_054059.1, forward strand.
GCTGCTTTCATGCTACGGTCAAAACCCTTGTGGGTTTGAAGCCACTCGCGCTTTCCACCTGAGGGTTTTCTCTGGCAACCACAGTCACAGCAGGGAAGTACACAGGCACATTCACACAGGCAGAAGCATTTGATTTTCTAGCAGGAGTCTAACAGCTAAAAAAGGCTTGCATTTTCTTGTATGAGTAGCATGATTATAATATATATTAAGGAATTTAGGACTCCAGTTTATGAATCCTTATTAGCACTGCTACTCCTTAAAAGTCCTAGTTCAAATAAGACTATTTGTATAATTCACAAGGCTGCAAGAACATGTCTAGTCAAAGTCTCATGGCTTTTTTTTTTTTTTCAAAACACCATACACACACACATGACAAGATATAAAATAAAATTCACAAGGCTGCAAGAACATGTCTAGTCAAAGTCTCATGGCTTTTTTTTTTTTCAAAACACCATACACATACACACGACGAGATATAAAATAAAAATATGCTATTCCCTGGTATTCCCCAAATTTCTAAATAATAGAAGGCACTGAGTGGTATTACTATCGAAGACCTACCTAAGTCTTAAAATTAAGCTTACACCACATCACTAATTGTGTTTATAGGAACTTAAAGAGAAAACAACAAACATTTAACTCAAAAAAAAACCCCAAAACTTGAGTATTTCTAGAGCTGGACACTAGGTGGCAGAACAAATGTATGTTCTCTAACAAACAGCATCATTTTACTAAGGCGGCAGGCCCAGAGAAGTTTTAAGTATAGCAGATCTCAAAAAAAAGAAATAAATTGAAAGCCTATAGCTGCCCTGCTTTTCCTAATCAGTTCCTGCAGAGCAAAGGCCCTGTTAAGTCTGAGTTTAAACCTTTTACGTTCTTTACAATGAGCATGATGATTTAGTTGCAAAACTCAAGTCTCGCTGCTAACGCCCATGGCTCCCCTTTCCCCGTGCAACCCTTCTGTGAAGCAGGACCCAGGCAAACTCTACCCCAACATTTACTAGACGAGAAAAAGGTTTTATAGAGAGGTAAGAATGTCAAACGAGCCCAGGTGATTTAGGAACATCAGTGTAACGGCAAGTTGGTAAGGCACTGTACGGGTAGCTCAAATTAAGAAAGAAGAATCTAAATTATTCGCTAATTATCGCTTCGCTCCTGTAAAGCAGCAGTTCTTCAAGAGCACATCAGCTAGGTGGGTGAAGGCTGAGCTGCAAAGGCTGGGGGGGGAGGGAGGGCTGGGGAGGAAGGCTGGGGGGGGAGGGCTGGGGGGGATGCGAAGGAAGCGTTTCGCACCACGAGGTGTCAGCACACGCCTGCCCGGGCCCCCGCGCGCTGCCCCAGGCCGGGAGGGGGGCGCAGCGCAGGCGCAGCGCAGGCGCAGCGGGATGCACGGGGAAGGGCTCGGGAAAAGCGATGCCGCCCAGAGCATCCCCCGGCACGGGCCGTGACGGAGCCCGGCTGGCAGCTGGGCATCGGCCGGAGGCTGGCGGAGCCGTCTGAGTGCCGGCCCCTGGCTGGTGTGCCCCGTGAGGTGCCACAAGGCAGGACACCCGACAGTCCCTGCCGCAAGGAGAGAAGCGACCCCCACTCCCTCCTAAAACGAGACAGCCAGCGCTTAACAATATTCCTGCGACTTCGGAACACCCGGGACCGTTCAAGCGCATCCTTCACCCACCGGGTTCCTGGCCCCAAGCGTGCAAAGCGCATTATAACCAAAAAACTGGGCTATTCCCAGATGGGTTTTGTCAGCTCTTCACGGTGGGGCCATCGGAGAGGACCTTGAGGGAGAATTAAATGGAAGTGGTAGGACCCTTCCAGATTAAAAAGGACTCGCAAACCTGTGGGAAAGCTCAGGGCTGTAGGAAAAGTGCCTGAAAACAGGTGAAGCCCCATGAAACCTGCACTGACCAGAAACAGTTTGTGATGGGCTCAAGAGATCATCTGACCTGTTGCAGCTGTGGAGGAGCAGAGCAAACACAACAGCTTCTTTCTTTGGGAATAAACGAACATCTGCATGACATGAAAACACCACCACTGGGGGAAGAAAAGGGAAAGAAAAAAAAAAAATGAAGCTACACGCCACTGGTCTGCAAAATCCAGTAGTGGAGGCTCAGAGTTCAGCCCCCCGGGGTGGCCGGAGGGACAACAGAGCCAGCCTGCCCGGCCGGGGGGGAGGAGCTGAGATAGGAGCCATCACACCACTTTTGGCCAGTGTTCAGGGAGGCACCGACTGGCTCCAGAAGTCATAGGCAAGTCTCTCCTACCCTCTGCAAACAGGCCTTTCAAAGGGACAAGGGGTCAGGTAGAAAGAGGTGGAGCTGGTGGGAACTGATACTCCTCAAAGCCAGACTTCCTCAAAACTGGAGAAGAAACTTCACGTTTGTAGGCAAATTACCTTGGCTCGTTATGATTGCAAACCTCAAAATAACTAAGGTTTGCCCACCTGCAAAAGCAACGTGAGATCTGCCCACCCCTCCACCCTGGCACACGGCACCACGGCCACCGCAGGATGTATGCACCAGGCCTTAACCGAGCGCAGGAGGAGAGCAGACCTCTCCCCTCCCAGCCAAAGCACTGCTCCCAAATGTGGAAGTGCAAGTAGATAAACCTACCTAAGAAACCAACTGATTTCTCTTCCTGCATGGAGATGTTTTACCCCAGGATTCCAGCTAAACATGGAAAGAACCGAACCATGGGATGGACACCATCAATGGCTCAATAGAACGGTACAGCCTAAGAAAGGGAAGAAACAGAGGGGCTCAAGCAGCAGTGACAGCAAAACGGACACGTAAACAGCACACGAAGGGAAAACGGTGGTCACCGTAAGCATTCCTTTATGTTAAAACCTGTATCTAACCATGTCTCTAACAGCTGCAAATGGTGGTAGTTCAAGCATCAGTGTTTGTGGCTACCAACACGGGAGCGAAGGGAACGTGCGCGGGAAGGTGGGTGGGATGGGAACCAAGCCCTTGTTGATTTGCGACAGCACGGCTGGAAGCCTGTAAACCCTGCTCAGTCCAGGACCTGCAGGTTCTCAGCTGCTCAGAAAATCAAGTTCCCCTTGTTTGTGACCCAAGGATAGCCAGATGCCTTGCAGACCTTGGGGTCATTTTAAATTCAGTTCCTACAGTTAACTCCCCAAGTCTTTTACAGCCGAGTCACCTGGTTTCAAAGTGTTGTTTCCAAGTTCTTGCAGGGCTCTTCCTGTGCCACGTCCTCCCCAGTCCCACCCTATCATGTGCACCCGCTATCCTGCAGCCCAGCCTGCTCTTCCTCCATGCTGTCCCACTCCTTGCCACTCTTCCCCCCTTTGTCTCTACCTCACTTCCTTCCATTTTGCCTCTCCAGTGCCTTCACCCTTCCCAGCTAACCCTTTACTGTCACACTTCAGACTTTCTGAAGTTTTGACAAGTTTCTTTTCTGAAATGGGAAGCGGTGAACCAACCTACTACCACACAGAGTTTTCCAGTAAAAATCCTGTCACTTCATCTCCCCCCCCCCGCCCCGCCCCCGCTTTCTACCATCTTCCTTTTGTTTGTCTTGGCTACTCTTCTGCCTACTCTTAAATTGCAAACTCTTTGAGGGCAGCGCCAGAATCCGGTCCATAGAATTCCATAAGACGCCTAATACGCTAAAATGTTATAAAAAGGTCCTATTTTCATTTATTTGCTTTTGATGTTCAATAAACTTACTGAAAATCCAAGTAAGCAGGACTCAAGTAGACAGACATACGTGTCCTGTCAACAGGAAGTTTCTCTTGTATAACTTCTTCAGCAGTTCTGGAAAGCTAAATGCAGTTTGGTTTATTTTCCTCATTGCAAATTAATAGTCAGGGAAAAAAGCAAACTCATAAAGAAAAATCATTTCTGAGAAAGGAGATTCCAGAAAGGCAGATGATTTTTAGCACGCAGAGCTGCCCTCGTGAAACATCTGCTATGACGTAGTCCTGTTCTGGCCGTAGACCAAGCGTATCAATAGCTCCACAGAGTAACGGGATAAGAAATGGGAAAATTGCCATTGCTTGTTTAGCAGCTTGTTTTGCTGATAAATGTCTGTCACTTTTCAAATAGCTACAGTGTAATTGTTGTGGGGGGAAAATATTTCCTTGAGCAGGAGGTTTGCAGGCCATTAGCTATTTCCCATCTGTGCTGGTGTTTAATACACCACACATACACTTTGCTCCCTATTTGAAATTACTCACAGCTCTTGATCACACGCCCGCAGCCTGAAGTTTAGAAATCACATCTGTCATTTACAAGTGTTCTCTTGCCTTCCAGAAAATTTGAATCTTAATATCATTAGGACCAAGATGTATTTTTTGAAAGCACCTCTACTTATAAAAGTTGCTAGGAAAAAAAGTATTCTTTTTAGGCATCTGTAATTCTAATGAGTGGCTGTACAAAAGCAGGTGACTGTGACTGAAGTGGTGGCCGCTGTGTGCTCATTCCATGGCTAGTGGCAGAACGTCACTTGGCCAAGCACTGCCATGTGCTGGTGTTCATCTCATCCCTTTTCAAACTGTGCCATGAAAATTTTTGAATTCCACCAGACAGCTGCTGGGACAGAAGAGACAGACCTCTCTGTTCAATATCACACAATACCTCTAATAGTATCTGCTTTCACTTCACACACACGCTCAGCAAGCAGTAACTTGCAGTAAATTTAGCTGTGCCAAAAGACACAGAACTATACTCTTACCTGCATCAACTGAAATACTAAACACATACATTTCAGGGTGGGCAGAAACAAAACCAAAACCATTCCTTATTAATAAGTATCCTTCTTTCTCTCCTCTCCACCAATCGGGGAAAAAAGCAGAGAAAAAACAAGCAGAGATGTAAAAATGTGGGTACTGACATAGATTTATTCCAGCATTAAATTTGTATTGCCATCTAAATCCTCTGCCTTTCTTTAATTTAAGAGCATCACATGAAGTTTCTATCCTAACTAGCTTTTAGGCTTCCTAGAATGAAGTTCAGGGATAAAGAGAAAAAAGATTCCGGATTAGAAAGTGCCTCTCAAAGTATGAATATAGGAATGGAGTGAAACTTCCAAGCCAAGTCCTGCACAGTGGGAGCTCCACACCATTATTTACCACTGGGACCGACAGGCAAAAGGACCAACGTACAGACAGTGACTACTTTTCAGAATTTATTGTAAAAAACAGTATTAAACAATAGGAAAAAAAGCTGCTCCTTGTTCAACCCACCACATACTGCTTTATGTGGAAACAATGGAAAAATGTGACAGAAATGTATTTACCCATTCCTATCCATACATCTGATGATCCAAGATACTCAGGACATGCTCATGGGAAAAATATTGGCAGTATCACAGCATATGGAAGTGGAAATAAAAAACATGCAGTATTTTCAATTGCAGTTGGGAGGCCTGTTTCCTGGAGTCTAAAGATCATGTTGTTTTATCTGTTTTCCTTTAGCATAACGTACATTATCAAACTTTCATAACTTCAGACACCGGCAGAAAGCCCTGATTTTTTGCCAATAGTGACATACCCACCTCAAAGATAAATGTGGAAGTCAGAATGTCTGCCTTATTTCTGTTTGCAATTTCCTTTCCATAGAAACATGCACATTATATAGTTCCTGCTAACAGATATTTAAAGCTTGGGTAGCCCTTTTTCACTCAAACCAGTTCAACTACACTGGAGGTCCTCAGGGCAGCACAAACAATGGAGAACAGACTTCCAACACCACACCGTAGTTGTTTTGGCCAAAACCTGATTGTCCTAACACCAAATTATTCACGTTAAACACACTTGGCAGGTCTTCTGCTTTTGTCTACAAACAGAAAGATGTCAGATTCTGCATTAAACTGCATTACAAAAAATGTAAACCAATACATTCCACTTTAACGTGTGTGTGCATTTTCTAGCTCACGTCAAAACTGTCAAGTACCAGTGTTAACTTGAACAGAGCTCAATTTAAACAGAGCCCCAAAATAATGAATGCACAGTAGTAACTGCCTGGTGCAATCAGCTTCACTGTCAATTGGTGAAAAGTTGACTTAGCTTCAGTTCTACGCTCAAAAGCATAATCAGAGAAAACATGGCACCTTTGAGACCTCAGTTTCAAGTCAAGGGATGAACTTACACATAACATTGTTTTATGTATAACATGACTATAGAACCCAAATACTCAGAAACAAGTCAGCAGAAACCTATGATAATGCTAAATAACGGTCCTAACCACTTTTTTTCCCACTGCTAGGCTCGCTGAAAAGTGGTAACCGCAACCGTAACAGTTTCAGGTGACTCACACAACAGACAGTCACTGGTGTAGAGCGCAGTGTAAATTTTGGTTGTTCTGAAAGAAGACACATTACAGGAGCAATACAGGAGATTCCATACCAAGAGGACAAAGTCAAACATTTGTTCTCTTGCACATCATAAAAAGTATTTTTGGTTACAAATTTCCACTGCAAACCATCTTCTCATAGATAAAACTAAAAATGTCTCTACCTAAAAAGCTTTGAGAAGAGTCAAAACTCCACAAACCATAACAAAAAAGCTTTCTCGAAGTCCTCTTCACTTCTGAGTTGGAACAGTCTCCTTATTTTAAGAAAGACCCTCCTCTTGGTCAATCAACTCCGTTTTGGTGGAGAACACATCAGCCAGCATGTGCTTTGGGATTTCAGATCCCCGTACTTTTAACGTGTAGCAGGCATTCTCCACTTTTGCCAGACTCTGTTTCAAGGTATACAACTTCTTAGATACTTCATAAGGTCCAGTGTTGCCAATGAAAGTAAAACCATCATAAATCTGACGTAAGAACTGGCTCAGTTCAAAAGGCGTGTCTATGTCACCGTTTCCAACACTGCTGATGCACAGCCGCATCAGCTCTCCAGTTAGGTCTGCCACTCCCAGCAGGTAATCTACAGGTGTTACCTTCAGGCTCCAAACATGAGGCTGTTTATCATGGGAATTGGAGGTCTGAGAACAGAACAGAACAAAGTCCAGTACAGGGAACTATGAAAAAGCAGTCTATAATGGTTCAAATACACACTAACTTATCTAATATAACTGGTAATTGGAAACATTCTGGAAAATTACATTGCATGGCACTTCCACAGTCTGTTTTCAGGAGTACTAACCTCCTTCCAGCATACTGGAAGGTACAAAAGCATCATTTCTACTGGAGATGTGATTTCCATTCTAGCAAGCATGATAAACTTACCTTGCCTCTAACATCTCTATTTACAAACAGAATTATCACACCTTTGTATCAACATTTATTTGCAGTTACTTTGGGGTTTTTTTTGGCTGAAGGATTGCAGCCTAATAGATTTGAATTTTCCCTAAATGGTCTGTCCAAAGCTACCAAAGCAATGAAGAATCAAAGAGTCTGCATTGTGAAAACAAATGATGCAATTTTGTAATAGTATCCTGACTTTCAAAATCCATTTTCTACAAGACGCTGATGGGTATAGCTCTCTCAGATCCATTTTATATCAGCTGAACTTATTAAAACAGTAACAACATACTTCATGAAGAAAACTCACCACAAAGTTACAAGTTTGCTCCTGTATCCAAGTACTTTTTATTGCCAAAATATGGGTAATATGGGAGACAACGCAGGTTTCTTTCTGTTCCCTTGTTCCCATAACATACTATCCACCCGAATTCACAAATCTGGTCAGAGGCATGTATGCAGGGGTTAACAACTTCACCATTTATAAAACAAGTGTGCCACAATGGGTTTGCCTTCAGTAGGAAGAAATTAACTTAAGCTACAAACTTGGCTTCTTTGCAAATAGTTTACCAAGAGAATGAAGAAAGAATAAGAAGTGCTTTACAGCAGAATCTCTTCAACAGAAGCAGACTTGGGAATTCACCTAAAGCAGTAGTGCTGTGCATTACTGTACACTGCACGTGCACTGCACATGCATTTCTGTACGTTCCTATAAAATCGCCTTTTGTCCCTCGTCAACAATCAAACTGTACCAGGTTTGCTGTGGTCGCTGGCAGCAGTATGTCCCTATGCAAAAAGTCCTATTTAGGGCAGGGTAGAAGTATGGGCAAGTCAAGAAACAGCAGCTATGGTATTAGAGCTAAGGTATGATGGGACACAAGCTTGTCCTCTGAGAGGAAGCATCAAGATCAACTCCAGGAAAATTACAAACGACCAAGCTCAGACATATGTAGCGCATTTTAACAGAAGCCAAATACAGTGTCTTTTGTGACTAGCTCAGTACCAGCAGTAAGATTTCATTCATGGAGTTCATCCTGCCCCGGATCCACTTGTCTCCCCCAACTTCTGCTACATCACTATACACCAGTAGGTCTTACAGGCAGTCCCTGCCACTAAATACCCCTCCTCTCATATGTTTTGCTGATACTTCACTATCCTGGATCTTTCCCCCTACGAGAAGGAGTTCAGTTTGCTCTGCATAAAAAGGATGTGAAATTTATAAACTTGTATCCCATGGATTTAGTTTACGACTTGTCAGAATAAAAAGCACGTTTTGAACAAGTGAGTGAAAGCCCATATGTGTACCTGACACCGTTCCACTAACTGGCCTTATTTAATCAGATGCCAAAAATGTGACTAAGACTACTCACTGCATTTCCACCCCAGAAAGATGTTTGTTACATGAGGAAAGAAAAACTCTTTACCTTGTTTGTTGTTTCTTCTCTGTCTTCTGCTGTAAATATTAGTTGTTTGTTGATCTCTTCAACACTAATCAAAGATCGTGTTTTGATAAAATACTGAAATGAGACGGCCTCAACATATTCTTGAAGTCCTGCAAAAACAGAATTAACTAATGATTCAAACTTTCCAGCAGCGATCTAGGCTCACATATATTTATTTTTTGAAATCTTTTAAGTGAGACTATTTTAAGTTTACTAGCAAAAAGTGAAAGCTAAAATAATCCAGAAATAACATTGAAAGATAATCCAACATAACATGCTTCTTAAGTATGAAAACCAGAACAAGAACACAGTAGATAAACATCTTCAAGTTTTCATTCCAACTGCATTTTTCATTATTCAGAACCTTCTGTAATTTCAGTGTAAAGCATCATGTTACTCTCAGAAACATACTGAACAGCAGCTCCCCATAATGCCCCTCCAGGGGTCTGTATTGGGACCAGTACTGGTTTAATATCTTCATCAGTAACACAGACAGTGGGATTGAGTGCACCCTCAGCAAGTTGGCTGATGACACCAAGCTGTGGTGTGGTTGACACGCCTGAGAGATGAAGTCCCATCCAAAGGGACCTGGACATGCTTAAGAAGTGGGCCTGAGCGAACCTCACAAAGTTCAACAAGTCCGAGTGCAAGGTCCTGCACCTGGGTCAGGGCAACCCCTGGTATCAATGCAGGCCGGGGGATGCAGGGATTGAGAGCAGCCCTGTGGAGAACTTGGGGGTGCTGGTGGATGCAAAACTGGATGTGAGCCAACAATGTGCACTCGCAACCCAGAGAGCCAACAGTATGCTGGGCTGCATCAAAAGAAGGGTGACCAGCAGGTCGAGGGAGGTCATTCTGCCCCTCTGCTTCATGCTGGTGAGACCCCACCTGGAGCACTGCATCCAGCCCTGGAGCCCTCAGCACAGGAAAGACATGGACCTGTTAGAGCAGGTCCAGAGGAGGGCCACAAAAATGATGAGGGATGGATCATCTCTCCTGTGAAGAAAGGCCAAGAGAGCTGGGGTTGTTCAGCCTGGAGAGGAGAAGGCTCCAGGGAGACCTTACTGCAGCCTTTCAGTACTTAAAGGGGGCCTATAAGAAAGATGGGGACAGACTTTTTAGTAGGGCCTGTTGCAATAGGACAAGGGGTAATGGTTTTAAACTAACAGAGGGCAGATTCAGACTAGACATAAGGAAGAAATTTTTTACAGTGAGTGTTGAAACACTGGAAAGGTTGCCCAGAGAGATGGTAGATGCCCCCATCCCTGGAAACATTCAAGATCAGGCTGGACAGGGCTCTGAGCAACTTGATCTAGTCAAAAACGTCCCTGCTCATTGCAGGGGGGGCTCAACCAGATGACCTTTAAAGGTCCCTTCCAACACAAACCACTCCATGATAATGGAGCTTTTAAAATACAGCATTCATATGGTGGAGAGTGCAGATTACTATTTCACAAGCTTACAAAGAAACAGGACACAGTGCAGAGAAAAAGACTGCAGATAAATCAAAAGCAAGGCAGCTCACCTACAAAAAAGAAGTTTCCTTTGTTTCACCTTACTAGCAACAGTAGATACTTGCTTAAAACTGAATTTCCCACCTCTCCGTTTTGCAGGAATTGGTGAACAGGCTCCTTAAAACATGCAGGTGAGGTGAAATTCACATTCAGGACAAAGCATCTGTTGTTACAAATCACGCCAAAAAAACCCAAAAAAACCAAAAAAAACACCAAACAAAAAACCCACAAGCAAAACAATAAAACAAAACCCAAAATCAAACACACAGGACTGTGATATCCAATAAGGGGAATATACTGGACAACAGCTTTGTCCAAAAGAACTTTCACTCTGAAAATGCAGGGGGACAAAAGGAGCTGGTGTGTTGGCAAGGAAATGAAAGATGGGATAACAAACGTAGCTTGTACCAATTTGTACACCATCTGTAGCCACCTGCCACAATCACCGCTCGCTACCTACTTAGCAGATGGTGATTTTCTGTATGTGTTATAGCCAAGGTGAGATCTAAAAAAGAGCTTGAATGTTCAGACAGCAAATTCACAGGCTGTCAGTTTTTTCTTATGTGCAGAGCACATATTTGGGGAAAGCATGTGGGAAAAGTTCATAAGCAGAAAGCTGAAGTTGGCACTGTCGGTGGAAAAAAAGCAGAAACAAACCTGGAACAAACAGCCATGGCAGGACTAAGCTAAAAAAAGCCCTGAAGACAAACTCAATGCACGTGTATATCTGACCTATGGACAGAGAAAGCACCAAAGGAGGAAATCAAAAGAACAGACTGTAATATGACAGAGATGGCTCAGTAGAGACATTCTGAGCTTTTTTAAGGGGATGGCTTCACTTCATGAGAAACAAAGAGGTGCCATGGCTGTATCAGGCTGCAGGAGAGCCAGGATTAGACAATAGTTTTACTAGTCCATGAAGTGAGAAAATGTGGAGGTACCCAAGGGTACCAGAAATAGAATCTTAGTTCCATTAGAATAATTTTTAAATCCTCAACTGACTTCTACAGGGCCAGGACCTCAGCCTACGGAGATATGCAGAAGCAGCAAATTTAGACTTCATCTGGATCAAAGAAAAAGTCTAAATCAAAAAGATGACAACACATACGTGAATAACAGAAGAGGGTGGAAATACCTCCAAAAAACTAGAGGTAACCTCCAGGGAAAATTCAGTTGCAGAAGGCTTTCTACATACAGTCACAAAAGCGTGATAAGTGACCTGCATTTTTTTCCTTTTAAATATGTATTTGCAAGGTGAGCAGAGGCAATTCAAATGGCAATTTAGCCTGCACCTCTTGTGCTTCTGTACAGCAGCAGCGGGAAAAGCAGAATAAGCATCCAGCAACCAAAGCCACACTTAGCACTACTGTTCACAAGTCAGAACACAGACACAGAGCTGCAAGACCAATTAAATACAATAATTTAATCAACTGAATTCAGGTAAAGCATTCTGGGCACAAGCAATAGAAGAATACTAGATAAAAGCTACTCAGGATCTTCTAAGATAAATAACTTCAGAAGTTGCAGAGAGGTAGATTTCATCACCCATTCCCTTCCTGACTTACCCTGTGATGTAACAGCCAGTAATTCATTACGAAATTTTGGCTTTTTCTGTGGACAAGCTGTACACTACCAGATACAGCTGCACTCACACAACATCTGTGAGAATCTACTATCTGTGGAGAAGACTATCGCATATGAAGAATCAACCTGGCATTTTCCCAAGTTCTCAGAGAGATCAAATCGGCTCTCAAACTTTTTAGTAAACAGCTTTCTCGATCAATCATAACTTCCAGTTTCAGCTCACTCCACTATTCCACACACATTTTGTCCTTTTCCAGGAGAAGTGTTTGGCTCTTCCATTCATTTATTTTTATGTATTTTTTTATATAGGCATATGTGTATATATATGTATGTATAAGCACACAGTTTTTGCTTCCTCCCACCATCCCACCCTAGCTGACATGTTCCACTCTTCTTGCTCCTTCTGTTTAACACCATCATGTGAGTGTTGTGCACACAGTCTGGTTTGTCATTTACTGTCATCTTTTCACAATTAGGGATCTCCCACTATTTACTACAAAACCTCATTTAAAGTTGTCACCATTACAAATAGACTGGTAACAAATCCTGGTAACAACTACTTTGCAAAGAACATTCATATTTGACTTTTTTTTTTTTCTTTTTAAAGTCCTTCTTGCAGAAGTAGCTACAACATGACACTTCAATGACCCAAGACCTTGAAATAAGGTGTTTCCAGGTGCAGGTATAAGGATGTTTAAACATGTTATATTTTAGCTTAATGGTAGGACATCCGCTATTTTCAGCAAATAATCCCCAAGGTGAAAAACCCCATCCCATTTCACTACACCATCCAACAATACCTTTCCCCTTATGCTTTTGTTTTGGATTTATTCCAAAATTGGCTTATTTACTTATTGAGCTGCCAGTAATGGAATAGTTTGTAAGACTGCCTTTTATGTAATTTTTTTTTCTAGTACATGGACCAAAAATCCCAATTAAAAGCACTGTATTATTTCTACTACCACTTCTTATAATTACAGAAGGTAACAAAATGATTAAGTATTTTGATACTTTAATACATCTATTCTATATAAATAGCTGACACTAGTGACAAGTTACAGTAACTCAGTGTAAGAGCTTCACTCTGTATTTTAAAAACTTATTTTCTACAAAAGAAGTAGAAAGTTACACTGAGATATCTTCTGAGAATGAAAGGAGATTTTGTGCCTAAAAGTTTGTGCACTTTTTTTTGCCAGCTGTATCAGTTGATATTTAAGACACTTCTCCTCATCTACATATGCAAGCTCCAAGAAAGAACTGTTAAGTAATTTCTCTAAGAAACTCAGCAAGAAATCAGCTTTCTTCAAAAAAAAAGTTATTGGAGTACTCAAAGGGTCAAATGAGTGCATAAGGGGTAGGAAAAGATGGTTCTATTAAAAAAAAAAATAAATCAAAGAATAGATATACTTTAATTGCAGGAGTCAGGTTAGGGTAAACAGAATCTAATTCCACCCAAGATGTACCTGCATGCATGCATGCATGGAAGTTTTAATCCAGAACAACAGGTCAAACAAGAGGTCAAAGTTTCCTCCTAAAATTTTTACTTCATTTCCTCCTTTAAGTATCTTTTCAACAGTTTAAAAACGGGTTAAAAAGGATTTCATGCCTCTCAGTTCTCAAGGTTAACAATGTCAATGTTACCTGCCATATTCCTGAATAAGCTGCTTCTTTTCCTATTTCTTCTCAAACTCCTGTTCTTTCTATCCCTTTGTCCTCTTTCCTTCCTCTTTCTCTGCATCTTTTTGCTCACAGAGCAGCCTATGCTGATGGTTAGGACACAAGCAGATGACAGCCTGTGTTCTCTTACCCAGCTCCTCCCCTAAACCATGCAGCAGGAATCACACACCAACAGCAGCCACTAGGAAGATGGGAGGAAAATATACACAGCAAGTTTCCTCCAGATCACTATATGAAGGGTGGGGCACATTAGTTGCAGGGCAAGTCATGTGAAACTAACCACTTGCAAATTCATTACAAAATCAAAACAACGCAGCCACAGCTCTATCTTATCATCATGTTCAGGCTGGCAAGTCACATTCTCATTAAGAACAAACCCCAAAACCAACAAACAAACAAAAACCCACACCAAAACCCACAGAACCCCCCACAACCCAGAAAAAAAAAAGAAGTCATATTTCTGTGAAAATCCCAAATAGAGAAAAACCAAAGTTAAACTAGACAGCCCTTATTACTAAGCTCTGCAAAATATGGGAAGGATGGTAGACTTAACACATTTCTACAAGTGTATTGATCAGCGAAGGGGAGAACTGGTGAAGTAAGCAAATAATTAACTGGGTACGTCAACTGAAACAAGTACAAGCAATAAATTGAAAAGTATTAATACACAAATTAAATAATTTTGCTTCAGAGTCAGGATCCTATTAAGATGAAATTGACAATTCACAACTTGGCCTTTCCCATTTAAGTTGTCTACAGACTTGGCAATGCTTCCTTAGATTCACAGGTCTCTTCCCAGGCACAAGTTATAAAAACTTAAGTAATTAAACTAAAACTGAGGCTGTGAAACAATCCAACTGCTTTGTTGATTGTGAGTGTGAAGTCAAAGGTTAATTTTTTAATAGCAGACTGAAAGAGCATGAAGCCAGCTAGCCTCAGAGGCAGGCATGCTCTGGACATCCTGTTGTGAAAATGGCTTAAAAGAATAATTCCACACAGGGATTAATTTTATAAAATGGGACTAACAAATACAAATGAAAGCACTAGAACAAACGCCCATAAAAGCTTACAAATGAAAAAAGAGATAATTCTATTCACTAATACGTCAAAAGAATTTTTAAGGGAACTGGGGAGACAAACAACACAGGTAAGTCCACATCCACATGAATAAACTGCTTCATTTTATCAATCCAGTTTTGAAATTAATTTAGGAGTCAGTATGAAGCCAGATATGAATACCTGTCAGAAAAACGTATTTTAAATAACCTTTAACTGATTACTAAAGGAATATAAATAAGAATGTACATTACATCTAACAGTGATTTGTCTAAACTGGTTTATTATATCAATAATTGAACTGATGCAAACTTCTCATATTAAGCCCTGAATGTTTTGGTGATTAGTCAACTGCTACTTGACATATCTGTGCTCATCTTCCCTTCTAGCTGCAAGTGTTGAAGTGATGCATTTCAGAGACTGAAGTGTTAATATTGTTTGCACTTTGTTTAACGTTGAATGTACATCCACTTTATGAAAAAGGTAATCCCAAAATTAGTCTGTTTTCCCATTAACTGCAGATAATACAGGTGCCTGTGAGAGTTAAATTATTTCCCCAAACAGGCACAAAGCCCCTGCACAAAACTGCAAAGAGTATTCTAATCTCTCATTGCAGAGAACAGTTTAATCAAGCCTTTTTGTTATTGTTACTAGAAACACATATATACATATGACAAACACTAGGTTTTTTGCAGATGACTCATAGCGGATGAGAAATTCGTAAGCTTTCATTTTGCTTCTACTTGAAGACCCGAGGGATATAATTTTGTAACAAAGTTTTTTGTTCTGAAGGGTTTGTTCTGGGGTTTCTTGTTTATTTCTCCCAAAAAAAGCAGCAGTTCTGAAGAGCAGTCACTGTACTACATGAGTAAAAAACAAACAAAAAACCCAAAGTTATTCTTGTGACAAGTAGTCTTCCTGATCGCTTTGACTACCTCCAACTGCCTTGATAATTGATACAGTTTTAAAAGTCATTCAGTTAGATGGCAAATTTTACACTACTACAGCCTTCAGGCTTTGTGTTCAAGCCACCAAAGAAAGGAAGCTCTGACTCAGCCAGGATGTTAAATGATCAAAGGAGGAAGAGCACCTAACAAAACACAGCTTCTTCAGTTCAAACCCCAGTGAAAGTTCTCCTCAAGACAATGTCATTTCCATGCAACAGCCCCAACTCACTAGCATGTCAGAAGAACCAGTGGTGGCCATTTATCTTCATAAATATGGATCTGGTGAGATAGTAAAAAAGGTACATCACCACTCACCAACTTTCTCACCACGTGACTGCAAAACAAAAACCTAATCATGATGTGTTATACTAGTTGTTTCCTGGAATGGAGTTCCTCTATGACACAATCCTGTGTGATTTTAAACAAACAAACAAAAACAGTTCCTAGATTTTTCTTGGTCTTCTCTCATGTTCCACCTGCACTTGAGTCCTGTAAAGGCTGGAGAGTTCTGGTCTGTGAATAACTGAATGTTAACAGCTGCAGAGTTGAAAAAAAATTCCTGAGCTAGAGCACAAGGTCTCCTCCATTTGCTAGCTATGAAACTGAATTAAAAGACAAACAACGTCACTAGTTTCAGACTGTCTAGTACAGTTAGATCTTAAGTTAGAACTAGGAAAGGACAACCTTTCTTTGGCCTGACCCACAGTAGCATCTTTAAAAGACTGTATATAGCTTTTCTTACGGACTTAATACTGCCCTGAACAGCTCCTGCTGAATTTACAGCCGACATTGAACTCAATGGCTCATTCAGGGATTAGCTGACATACTGCATGCCCTCTGTGATTACAACTGAATTCACATTCATGTTCCCAGTTTAAGTTTTTGTGTATGGACATAAAAACCCTGCAGCAGAAAGTAAAACATGAGAGGTTTTGCAGTTGCTGATTTTTCATTTTCCCTGGAAGAACCTAGAAAAAAGCCCTGAACCCTGAAAGCGAAGGGTAGTAAAATGCAGTCAGCTGAATATCAAGTTCCAAATAATCAACTTGCAGAGTGAAGAAAATCGGTTTGACTAAGTTTGTTGGCTCACTTGGTGATGTGAGAACATAAACAGAGAAAGTAACAAAACAGAGAAACAAATGAACAAAATTAGATCTGATAAATACTGGTTTATTCACTACAAATTCTGTTAATTTTCCAGTATAATCAGGAAACTTTGTTTCCATTTCTGGCATTTTACCTCTCACCCACTACAGCAGAGAGATTAATTCTTCAGTTACATCCTGTTCCTGTGTTATTACAGTTTCCCACCATCTTGCAGAAACCTGACCGCTTCCTTCATGGATAGCTTTCCTTTCAAGTTTTAGGTGTATTCAAGTACATGTCTCACCCAGGAAAAGACAATTCATGATACCTTCCTCATTCTGTAAAAAGCTCTTCCTTTGTATTGCCAACCTATGATTAAATATGCCACCTATTTTTATTAGGTTTTAAACTTTCTTAAGAAAAAAAAAAAAAAGTCCTACTTCTACTGTTCCTAACAAGCAGAATAGTTAAAAAAGTCCTGCTTCTACTATTCCTAATAAGCAGAATAGTTCTTCACCTTGGTATTATTTCAGAAATACACAGATGTCTACAAATACAAAGGTAGCTAGCACAGCTCAAGTATGAGATGTTCTTTACATAACAAGCAGAATAAGTTAAGAACAAAAAACCAGCTAACACAGAAATCATTACATGGATAGTTCCTTTAGTTTGTGTTCTAATCCAAATCCTTCATACAATACCAAAAAAATCCCTAATATTACTTAAATAACCAGTAATCTAAATCCACCTGCTTGGACAGACCTCACTCATCTCCACAGCATTTCTTACAGCATCATGCTTGGTGGTCCTACATACTGCAGTTAAAAAATGGTATTCTAATACAATTAAAGTATTTCCTTTTCATCCATGCAGACTTAACTGGCTTTGCCCAATCCAGCAATCCAGTTTGTTGCAGTATGATTACACACCTGAAGTGACTCTAAATGGCAGGAGACAGAAATAAGCTCCATTATATCATTCTCTCAGAACACAAATAGAGCCTGCACAAGATAAATTATGTGTTAGACTGCGTCAATGCTGAACTTTTACATAGAATTTCCCACATCATCTGCGGCAGAAGCAGTCACAGAGCAATAGTTTTGACAAGGTGCTGACATTTTACAGCCTCGTCATCTAATCCTATTGAGAGCAAGTGCAGACATGATAAAGAGCTAATGAGCTTCTCTGTGCACACTACAGCACTCACCACTGCTGCTCGCACAGGCACACAGCAAACAGAAAGGTCAGCCAACAACGCTCTGGTTGCACCTCCTATCATCACTCTATACCGCACTACTGAAGAAGCCCCAGAATAATTATGGGCTTCTCACTCCGTATTTTGTCTTAGGTACAGTTATCAGCTGTGAAGATAATATCACACCTATATTTACTCCTAGCAGAATCTAATGACCTCATTGTAAAAACACCAACATGTAGTTAAAACTATCACTCGAAGAGGATTTTCAGCCAAGCTGCCCTACAGAAAATAGTTTAAGAGCTCAAAAGCCTTAGAATTCTCTCACACACCCTTATGGTTAAGGGACAAAAAAACTGAGTAAATCTTTGAAGAGCTAGAGATTGCACTTAACAAAATCATGCTTAAAAGGTACTCTATTCAATCCCACACAACGCCAACCTATGAAGCAAGACTCAGTTTCCCTCTGCATTGCACAGGTTTTGCATTTATACGGAGCAGATTTATAACATGCTTAGAATTACATAAATGCTAAGAGAATCATAGAACTGCTTAGGCTGGAAAAGACCTCTGAGATCAAGTCCAACCGACAACCTAGCATGTCAACTCCACCAATAAACCATGTCCTTAAGTGCCACGCATCTTCTAAATACCTCCAGGGATGTCGATTCCACCACCTTCCCTGACTGGCAGACTGTTCCAATGCTTCACCACCCTTTCAGCGAAGGAATTTTTCTTAATATCAAATCTAAACCTCCTGGCACAACTTGAGGTCATTTCCTCTTGTCCTATCACTTGTTACTTAAAGGAAGAGACAGACTGGCACCTCACAACAACCTCCTGTCAGGTGGCTGCGGAGAGCGATCAGGTCTCCCCTGAGCCCCCTCCTCTCCAGGCCAACCCCCCCAGGTCCCTCAGCCGCTCCTCATCAGCCCTGTGCCCCAGCCCCTGCCCCAGCCCCCTGCCCGGCTCTGGACACGCTCCAGCCCCTCCACGTCCCCCTGCAGTGAGGGGCCCAAAGCTGAACACAGGGGTCCAGGGGCGGCCTCACCGGTGCCCAGCACAGGGGGACGGGCACTGCCCTGGTCCTGCTGGCCACGCTGTGTCTGCTACAAGCCAGGATGCTGTTGGCCACCTTGGCCACCTGGGCACACTGCTGGCTCCTGTTCAGATGCCCATCACCCAGCACCCCCAGGCCCTTTCCCACCAGGCAGCTTCCCAGACACCCTTCCCCAAGCCTGCAGTGTTGAGTGGGGTTGTTGTGACTCACGTGCACATGTTGCAGAGCACCCTCTTTCTTGTCTTTACGGCTCGTACAGGTCTTTCCTGTATACTATTGGTATCTTCCTTAGTATTTTAAATATATATGAATATAAATACCCAAACACATAAATATACACATATATAAAATCCCCAAAAATTTCTTCCCCTTCATAAATTCACACAATCTTTCTTCAGTCCTTTTTTGCACAGTCTCACAACAATTTTAAAGGAACAGTACACATTTCCTCACAGGATATATAAGGTATACACTGCAAAGTGGGCCAAAGGAGCAGGAATTCTATATTACAAATAGTAAAGCTTTAAAAATATCAACAAAGGAGAACATTCTAACATAACAAATGAAGAACTCTACATTAAAAAAAGACTTCATTATTTCAGTATCTCTTTGTTTGCTTGTTTAATCATCCCCTGGGACAATCTGTACTGTTAAGAAACGTGTAGAAAACAGTCATCAGTTTTTGTTGTTGTTCAATTAGTGCTATACTCAGTGTTTGAGCTCATGCAAGTGTCCTTTGGGGAAACGTCCTGCGTGCCATTAGCACTATTCTTAATGAGGGAAAGCATGAAACTCCTTTAGTGCTCTGCCAGAATTGTTTTATCTTCAAGTCAAAAGAACAACTGCTTGGAGTAACCCCAAAAAAAGCATTTAACAATTACAAGTGGCAAACAATATTCCCAAGCATTATAGTCATAGCACTCTTCTATTAATAGGCTAACAGTTATACTGAATAAAATATGTATTAGGCAGCTTTATTATGCAGACAGTCATGACTCTCCAGCTAAGGCTGCTACGCTGGTTTCCATTATGAGCCCAGTTTTGATCCATTTTACTCTTTCTGCGAGAGGTAGGGTGGGGAACAGGAGGATGTTTCATGTTTGGTTTCAAGACAAAGGAGAATATTTTTAGGAAGTTTGAGGTTAATTGGACATGCTGCTTTTGAGATATGGGACATAGGCGTTTCTTTATCCCTTTTTTTAGAAAAAAGCAGTTTAATGGCAATGTTTTTGTTCATAAAAAGCTTTTTAACTAGTTCTCCAGATTTTCTTTAGAATACAGAATCGGAATTGAAAACTAGGTGAAAGGAAGGTCAATACTTACAGCTCTAAGAAATATATATAGACAGAAGATCTAACACTTCTCCTAGCTACATTTATTTTCAAAAATGCATGCAAGCTTTTTCCACTGTGAAAAAAGCAAAGCAACAGTTAAACACTAAAAAACAAAACTTAAAGCAACACTTTTAATTCTTATCACAGTGCAGGGCAGAGGGAATAAAGCATTCCCCCTCACAGCTGCTGTTCGTCTAACTGTCCCCTCATTCTTCATGTTTCTAGGTTTTCTATCTCAGCTTCATAATCCTGACATCAAGCATCTTCACGTCTCTCACACCTCCTTGATCCTAGCTTCAGCATGATCAAGAGTCTACAAGTCTTTACACCTGCATATTCCTTTTGTTGCCACCCCCATACCTAACTGGAGAGCAGAGGCTTTAATGAACAAGGTAAGAGTGAAGCTCTGGTTAAAGGTTTGCATTTCATACTTGACAAGTTCATTTAAACCATGCCTAAAAGCATTCCCTTGTCTTCTCAGTGACACACACGTATATTCTAACACATGCCCTTACAAAACACACACAATGAACCCCAGCTGGCACTGAGTTCCGTCACAGGGGAGCATCGTATAGAAGAGCTGAATTTAAGTAGACACTGCGGATGACCTACAGAAATGGAATGAAGGCAACTTATTTCAGCTGGATTTAATATACAGTCTTCTTAACGAGATAAGAACTACCTAATGACTGCAACAATGGGGAGATCTCAGGGCCAGGCAGTATTATACAACTGATGAGATTCCATAGACTTGCCACTTACTCATGTCACTTGAAGAGAGGAAAAAGGTAGAAGTACAGCCATTCCCAGTTCAAACTCCAGAAATGCAATGGTGACTGCATACTTCTCTCTTTCAGTTCTATCCACAAACCCGCGAAGTTCAGACATTTGTTTGAAAGACTGCACACCTGATTGCTGGAAAGGCAGACAGCAGAGTCTACTTCTCCACCCTCTTATTATTTAGTGTACTAATATCTCTTTGCCGTCCTTTCTTTTTACCTGGAGAGGTCAGAAAGATTCATTCTCTTAAGTTATCTTAAGACTGTGGTAAGAAAATTCTTTAATTCTATGACAATCTCACTCCAAGTCCCATGCAAGTGTTAGGGATGTGCTGTTGTGGTGTATGTAACTGCATGCAGTTCTGGACCCCACAGTTTTAAAAGGATGTGAAAGTCCTTGAATGTGTCCAGAGGAGGGCAACAAAGCTGGGGAAAGGGCTGGAAAGAATGTCCTGTGAGGAGCAGCTAGCTTGGGTTTGTCTTGTTTGCAAAGGAGGAGACTGAGGGGCAGCCTCATTGCTCTCTACAGCTTCCTGAGGAGAAGTGGAGAGGGAGGTGCTGAGCTCTTCTCCCTGGTACCCAATGATAGGACGCATGGGAATAGTTCAAAGCTGCATCAGAGGTGGTTTAGACTGTACATTAGGAAGCATGCATTTCTTTACCAAGAAGCTGATCAAACACTGGAACAAGCTCCCTAGAGAGGAGGTCGATGCCCCAAGCCTATCTGCATTTAAGAGGCATTTGGACAATGCCCTTAACACACTTCAACTTTTGGTCAGCCCTGAAGTGGTTAGGCAGATGACTGGTAAGGACTACATGATTGTTGTAGGTCCCTTCCATCTGAAATAGCCTATTCTATTCCGAAAACTTTGCAGCTGTGGATGCACTGAGTCATCATACGCATGCAGCAGGCCTACAAACTTGCTCTACTAGAGGTCTATAGTAATTCAGGACAAATACATCTTAGTCGCTTTAAGAAGGTGAGATTTAAACCACTGGGGAAAAGTTTTAGAAATTCTGAATTGTTTCTGACAGCATATTTTCAGTCGTTTTCTGAAGAGTTTATTCAGGTCTCTTTTGATATTAACAGGTATCTTTATGCAAATCAGAAATCAATTATACAGGAGAACCAGTGTAGTTGACTATGTATGAGTATTTACCAAATACATAAAGAAAATCTGAACCAAATATTTTTCCTTTATGTCTTTGTTTTCAGGTTGCTACGGCTAGCTTAAGTTTACAAATCTTTCATACAAAAAACAAACATCTAACTTTCCAAATCTGATTAAAAACCAAAACCAGTATTTTTTTTTACTCAGGAGAGAATCTGGAAGTAGAAACCTAGCATCAGGTTTGCTCGCTTGCTTTGTACGACACAGGTACACACAGAAGTTATCACACAGTAGGTTTCCATCTCTCTGCTAGGTAGGCATGCTCTTACATCCGAGCTGAATGCAAGCTAATCCCAGGCAAGCTACCCCTCAGTAAAAACAGAGAGAGGTATGCCTCTTTGAATTTACCCACACAGCGCCACATGCTCAGAAAATAAGAGACAATTCAGGTGAAGCAGCTAATGCTGGGTAACTGGTTACACCATAACAAGTTTGCTCACATGGCAAGGCTGATAGTTCCTATCATGAGGTCTCACAAAGATTCAAGAGGTAGAAGACCTCAGATGCTGCTGTTTTATAGACAGCATTATATGACTCTCATGGGACTACAAACTTCAGGGGTTATTCAGATAAGGTTTCCAAGTCTCAATGAAGCTTTCAAAAATATTCATGAAACTGAATGCAAGCATTTTCAGCTTTTATAAGCAGCGCTTCAAATAAAAACCAAACCACATTTTCAGCATGTCAGGATACTTGGACTAACTTTATTCACAGTTTTGAGGTCATCTGCAGTGTTAAGAGTTTTGAATTATCTTTCTTTTCATTGCCTCATTACAGTACAAAGCTATAGACAGCAGCAAGACACACACAGATGAAGTGGCTCTTTAAGAATAACTACTTAAATTTAATTTGAACAATGCAATGCACCGCAGGTAAGGACTGTGAAATTGCATTAGAGCCACTGAAGACTAGCATGGCAAGCTCCTCCTGTTTCAGAAGTGCCAAACTGAGCTTTCACTTATGAGCTGTCTCGCTCTTAAACTTAAGTTTGTGCCAGACAATTGTACAAGTTAATCTGTGAGCTGTTTGCCCTGTAAATTACACAGATGTATTTGCTGCTGGTTTATAAAATCAAACCTACAGACATTTTTAAACAATTAAATCATTCAGGGAAAATCTTCAGCTCTCCTCAGCTGAAGAAATCTTGCCTGAACATGGAAAGATACACAGGACTCCAGTATGTTTAAACCGGAACACGAGACACTTCTATGCCATGTCCAAGATGTCAAAGAAGCAGTGACCTATTTTCCTATTTTAAACAAGGCATAACAATTTTAGGTAAGATTCAGATTGTCAGCAACAATTCAGCAAAGAAATATGATTTGACAGCAAAAATCATGAAAACACTGGGACTTAGTATCTGAAGGATGTTAGTAAAGACTGCTATTTACAGAGAGGAGCAGAAAAAGATGCAACTGAAACATATAAACTTTGCTTTAATGCTTGTAACAGAGGCAAAAGCACATTCTGAGTCTTCAGAAGAAAGAAAATGCTAATCTAAGGATTTTAATTCATAAACTTTGTCAACTCCAGATGGGGTCGTTTCACAAGATAAGTTGCTCCTGCTGTCCTCCTAGAAATTACAACCCTTCAGGTGGAGTAAATGAGTGTGTTGCACATACTCCTCTCTGTCACACATCATCCAGTACATCTGTTAGAACTACTCCCAACTTCAGTTTAGGTCAAGGTGCAAATCTTTCCATTTGCAGTCTCCCATTTAATTCGTCACTTAACTGCAAGGTAAGATGACTGTAGGGCAATAGTCTCTCTAATATGAGAGCTAACTTTGCTAACAACAAAGATTAATCAGAGTCCTGATTTAAACCATAGAAATGTGACAAATTCAGACCTGTGGCATGAAGAGGAACCACTGCTGCATAAAGAGAAACTGAGCTTAGTGCAAAATTGCATACTTCCCCTATTTCAAAATAATTTACCTGGAGATATAGCTCTGTGGAACTGATACATGTCTTCTCCAATCAGTTCTTGTGCAACCTGCTTAATCTTCCGTCGGACAGCATCGAGCTTGACTTCAGACTCGTTTAGTATTTCTTCCCCATTGGGAGCACTGCAATCATAGAACAGCTTTCAGAATGTGAACAAACAGTTAAAAAATATTACACATTTTCTTTACTAACCCATACATTTTCAATGGCTTTAGGAAAAAGCAAAGCCAGTATTGGAAAGAGAAACAGTTTAACTTTCATTGATACTTACTGCAGATTCTTAAATTCTGTAGGTTATGAAAATAATCAACCAGCCAAACACAGTTCTGGTAGATGATGTTTATTCCAGTCCAGAATTTTAACTATTGCTTAAATAAGAACAACGAGAAATACATGCAAAGGCTTCAAAAAACGATGCCAGAAAATCAGCAATATTTGCAGAAGTCCCTCAAGCTCTTAAAAAAAATAAATTAGTATTTTGCAATACATTACAGTATTGCAAAATACAATACAGGATCTACCTCTACATGTGATTACTTTTTTTTTTAGGAAGTAATTATGAACTATGCAATTCAGGAACAGGTGAAATATCTATTCACAAACATAGTATGTACTTGGCATTTAAAGTTTAGTTTATCTAATTTCCTTTAAACTTCCCCACCCTATAACCTATATGGTGTACTGGTTTACAGTCTATTTAAGGAACTACTGATAGACAGGTCCCAAGAAAACATTTAAAAGCACTAAAGTTTACTGAAATTAAAGCCACAATAATAGCAAAGAGCAAAGGAGAAGGAAATAAAAATACAGCATGGAAAGCTTCCACTCTCACAAAACCAGAAATGTCTTACAAAACAGGAATCTAAAAATCAGAGTAAAGGGAGTAAAGGAGTTTTTTGTTGTTGTTCTTTCCTCTACCAGTTCCCAGATACATAGCCCCTGCAGTGGGAGTAGCTATTTACAGTCAAGGCTGTAGCAGTTACTAGAATTATTACAATGCCTCCTCTTTGCAGAACAGGATCAAGTTAAAAAGAGGGCAACTTCATAATACCTATTTATAACTGTTACTATTATGGTAACTATAAATAGTCACTACTACAGCAGAAATGCATTGATAGGCAACAAAAAATAAATTAAATTAAAAATAGAAGGAACCGGGAGAGCTGTTACAGTTATAACACATTAAGAACAACGTCTGACACATATAGTAAATATTTTACGCAACAGGCTATGCAAAGCTTCAAATTTCTTTGTTATTCTTCTAGTTTGTCTGTGGCTTACAAAGATTGCTTGAAGGCTCATGAGAACACAAAACATGTAGAAGCTCAAAACTTCACACAAAAGCCTCTTAGACTGCAGTATGAGTTGACATAAATAGAACCCAGGTCACCTCCTCTTTGCATTGATGACCTAGGGCAGGGCTGCAAAAACCGAAATGGTGAAGTAACTGCAGAGGTAACGAATCTGAAGGAAGAGTGCATGCTCTTCTTGCCTAGCCTGCTGAAATCTGGAAAGCTCTCACCTGTCGTTACCTACTATGATGCTGTTTAATACATCAATAAAACCAACTGAGAAACCTGAACCAGCATCTTTTAATTCTCTAACTGGAGTGTGCATTCATTAGCTCACATCCACCCTAAAGATGTTCATGGGAAGTTAATTAAATTCCTCTCAACAGAACACTGCACCTATTAATCACAAATACAGAAAACACTGCAATGCAGCTTCTACGTTTCCATGAACACTTTCATGCTCAATGTGACTCACCTGGTAAACCTGTGGAGCAGAAATATTGTTCTTTTGCTTTCAATAGTTATATCACGACTGAGCTTCACAAGTCGTTCATATTTATCGTGCCTGGTGTCAAGCTCCAGCTGAAATGCTGCAGTCAATCAATATGGTTATCACATATACATAGTGTACAGGAAGAGCAGAGAGCCTGTGCTACAGTGACTGTTTATGGGCCCCAGCCCCACCAGTCTTTTCCCTGGGAATGTCTTTTCCCAAGGTGGGCAGTGCAGCTGCTCCTGCATGGGGCACAGCTGTGAAGGCCACCACCTCCTACCACCTGCCTGAGCTGCAAAATCAAAGATACTACTTTTGTTTAATAAGGCAGCATCAACCCTGATGATGCTTTAAGGCAGCCCAAACAACTTTAATGTAAAATACTTTTTTTAACTAGTAAAATGTGTTCTGCAATACTGCTGTTCAGGAAACTAGACTTAAAATTTCACCCAAATTCAGCAAGATAAATTAAAAAATAAACCCCGACAATCATTAGTAAATAAGATTTGCCAGTCTAAACCAAACCAACCAAACAAGGCATTTGGCTAAGGCGCATACACTGTTAAAAACGCACCATTTAGTAAAAAGAAGTTTCATTTCACATCCCAGCTAGACATGGCCAATAGTCAAGTATTCTAATATCCCTAAGAACTAGAAGTATTAAAGCAAAGTGAGATCAATTACTTAAAGTAAGATTTCTGTCTTACAGACATACATTCCTTCTGTCTAACTCCAATGAAGGCAGAGAAGAAAGGATATGTGTCTGGTTATCACAGTCAAACATTATGAATGTTTCACAGATACCATTAACATTTTATAGATGATTACTCCACTAAATAAACCATTAATAGATACCTATAAGAAATCTAACACACCTCCTGCGTAACTGAGTTAAAACATCTGTGTGAGAATGGGGACAATTAGCTGAGAGGATATATTTTTAAAGGGCCTGACAAGTGAATATCCTCTAAAAAAGTGTAGCAGTTTCCTGGCAAGCTAAGTTTAGATGAAGGTACAAAAATAACTGTACCTCTCATTGCCTTGATAAAAACTTGGTTCCTCTTACTTTGTTCTGTTCTCCCCAATCTTCTTCTGAAACTCTAAGATAAATTACAAATACTCCTACTAATCTTCTAAATCTTTCACATGTCTGATTGGTGTGTCTCTTCCAAATTCTGAGAGTCTAGTTCACCACTAAATTACCATCAAGAAGAAACTTACCCTCAGGTCATACCAACAGGAACGTGAGGGAAGGTGACCAGTACTTTCCTTCATAGGATGTCACATATGACATTTCCAATGTCCATTTACAAATTTCATCTACCAGGAAACTCACTATTCTGAAAATCTACGATATTAGCAATGTCCCCAGTCTCTTCTGGACAGTTGTGGCTTTTATGTTAGACTTTAAGCCTGTTAGGGACTACTAGGAAGTGTCATGTGACCTGAACTAAAACACCAACAAATACAGTAATCTTTAGCCTAATAGAATGCAAGAATACCTATTGTACTATTGCCTAAACTGCAAAGGATTAGAACTCAGGGGATTCTCCAGGCTCATGCATCAGGATCACAAAGCCATTTCCTCCACACATTCTGCTTTAATGTCTAATCCATCACTGAAAGCCAAGACTCAATACTCTATTGATCTTGGTGATGCAGAATCAGATCATTAAAAATGACACTTAACAAATCTTAGCCTTACAAACCAAGATGCTGTCCACTCTCTGTATCACTGAGCTGTCATATTTAAAAATGTATTAAGCAAAAGAAATGCTCCTTGGGTTTTGATTAATTATTATTATTAAAGAAGACAACTTCCCATTAGTTAAGAAATCTCTGGTGCCAACAGATAACTATGGCAATTCAAGTACTTTTTTTTCCCAAAGAGATTAAAAAGAGCAACATGTGTATAACCATTTAATGTCACACATCAGGTTGTTTAGATTTGGGCAACATACGTAGAAATAGTGCACCACTCTGGTCCATCTTGCGCAGCCTGCTCAATTATAAACCATCCGGAGCTCACCTTTGCTTAATACTTGCTCTGACATGGAGACAAAGACCACCAGCATCTCTGTGTGGGGCTTACGAGCACTAGTGCAATACAAAGAGTCCACCTTTGAAAAGCTGAATAAACTGAGTAATTTACATCTCTTCTGAAATTAACCAAACGCTGCTGACTGGATCTCATGGGAAAAGAGGGAAACAAGTGTTGTTTTGAATTTGAATTAATGGCAACCTTATAATAAACTGATATGCTTAACTGTGAAAAATTAAAGTTGAAAATACAGTTGCACTACTCAATTGAAGAGCAAGTGCACGTACTTTATTCATTATAAAAGTTCAGGGGTCAAAGTTAATCACCTGCCAAGCTGACTTCCACAGAAAAAAAGAAGTATCTGTTTTAAAGAAAGCAAGGAAATTACATGATACTGAAGTGACCATCTGTAACAGCCATCCAGCTCTTAATTCTTCATCCTCCTTAGCTTCATAAAAAAATATGTGGGACAGGGAAAATCTTACACCAAGAATTAATCTGTTTCCCGTATCACATCTCCCTTCTTTTGTCAAAACTGCTCATTTCTGAAGCTCAACTTAGCCTTGTCTAATGAGAAAGTTCAATTAGATTAACTGGAGTTTACATCTGGTTTTGTGCAAAATCCTGTAAAAATAATTTGGTTGGAGGGAAGTTTACACTTGCTTATTCAAAGAAACTGAAACATAAGCTAATTTTGAAAAGGCACTCAAACTAAAGTAAGTGTCTATATTAGTTAACTAAACTCTTATTTTTAAAGAGCATGGATAAACAGCTACCAACTGGCAAATCAATGCATCCAGATTTACATTGAAGTAACTTAGTGATCTATGCACCACAGCCAAGGTCAACAGCCAAGAGCCTTCTCAGTCTCCCAGAGGAAGCCATCTCTTCCTCTTGTCCCCACGGCTCAGATTTTGCATTACACCTGCAGATCTTAGTTTTCTGCCACCAAAGGGCCCAGTAACCTTTGCAGTTACCAGTAACTGTAACAGTTAACAGTAACCCAGTAACCTGGCTGAACACTTAAGCAGTTTGCTTAGTATCAGGTTCAGCACAAATGGGGTGGGGAGGGGGAACCACAGGTAGGATGAAAAAGGGAGCAAGTCAGAAGTCAGGTGGAGCTATATGAAATCCCACTCTCAGGACTTCACTGCACAAAAAGCAAAACACCAAGCTCTAAATGTATGATGGAGTCCAACTAGTTTCAAGTTTCTCCCCCAGAGAAAGCTGGTTTATTCCATCACTAAATACCAAAAAAATTCCTAAGAATTTCTATACCACATTATTATAATCTGGCTTTCCAAATGCTTACTTACATTTAAAAGACGTCATCAAAGCTGAAGATGAATTAACATTCTCTTTTTCCTCTCTTCTCTGACCATGTGGAAAATTGTCATGCTTTCGTTTTCTGAACCCACCCGATCCTATTCATAAAAAATACACACAAAAAAAAAAATATTTAAAAATGAAGTAATTTTGCCAGAGCATAAGCAGGATCAGAACACTGTCACCAGAGCATCCCTGACCGTAGCCATATTTTCAGGCTAGAATAAGGTAACTGGATGAACCTTATTACCAACTGACATCATCTTCACATTAGCATGCTACTTTTTCCACCACATTCCTAGTGAAAATTAGAAAAAAATCCTACCGCTTCTAATGGCTGTGTGTGGTAAGATCCCAAGTCTTTTTTTTTTGTGTGTGTGTGTGTGTGGTAAGGTCTTCATACTCTTTTATGTTTCCTTTCTGTAAGGGAATGGCTGCATGGAAATCCTTGCGTGAGCAAGGGCCTACAGGATTAGACCTTTTATTCCCCCCCCCCCCCTTTTTTTTTTTTAATTATTTTAAATATTCAGCTCAGCAGGAGTCATTAAAACTACGTTTTCCATTACTGTAATTATTTATGTCATGAGTCTTCAGAGTCTTCAGTAATCAGAAAAAGCAGCAAGGCATAACTTAAGTAGGCCACCATTGTCCAGGCATGCAGGTTTAGCTCCTGCAGTGCAGCATCTTGGGTCCTTACACTCTGCCCATTAACCAGTTTCTTCGTTTTCACCCCAATACAGCTGTTCCCTTCAACTGGCCTGATACGCCTCTTCCTTAGCCTTCCCTTTCAAACCCTCACCTCGCACTCATCTCTTTTGGACTGCCTTACTTTACCACTGACTTGTACCTTACACTGCTTCTTCCTTTTGTCCTTCCCTCATCTAGGACTGACCCACTGTGTCATTCATGTTTTAACCATTCCTCCCTCTCACTACCTCCTTTTTGTGACAGCTGTACACTTTGTGTTCCTAACAGAGGCCAAAATCTGGCAAACTTACATGCAAGCATACCTTTTTGAATATGTGGAGTTCTCTCAATTTCCTTAAAAGAAGAACAAAAGGAAGCTACTTAAAAGTTACAGACGAACGCTGGATTTTAAAATGTTTCCGTTTAATTGTTTATTATCCAAAACCAAAACCAGAAGTGGGCGTAGTTACTTTCTAAAAGAGGAAACTGAAAATCATTTTTTCCTTCTTTTCTGTTAGGACATGAGTTCAGGGCTTTGTTTTTCCTGTAGAAGTTGAAAACATTACAAACACAACCCCTGAAATAGTGCACAGAATTAAACTCCCTGCAGCATTCTTAAAGTTGGGAACATCATAATGACCTACAGGAAAAAACAGGCCCTCCTGAAGCGCGTGTGGTGGGGGGATGCGAGAAATAGAGAAGATGTTCCAGTGAATAACCAACTTGAGTATCAGAGAACCCCACCAGCTGCAGGAACTGTAACTTAGGCTTAAGTTTGAAAAATAAAGAGGCCAGCTTCCTTGCGGCAGAGCCGGATTTCTGGCTGAAGGGAGGCCCGCTCTGAAGGTAGGCCTCTGTGACTGCCCAGGCCAAACCAACACCCAGGCGAGCGCCATGGCACCACTACAACCGCTTCACAGACCTAACACACACCCCGCTTTTGGCTGTACCGGCCCGGCCGCCTCTTTACCACCGAGAATGAAGATTTCTAAAACTAGAACTGCAGACGTATCTGTAAAGCCCAAGTGACAGGACGATAACACCTGATGAAGCAGCCCCCCTCAGCTAAGGGCAGAGATCAGTGACAGCCGCAGGGCACCGCGGCCTCACGGGGGAGGCGCGCTCCCGCCCCCCCGCCGCCGCTTTCGCGGGCTCTGGCTCCTCACGCCTTCGCCTCCTGCCGGCTCCGGGGGCTGAACCGGCCCCCGTGGGCCCACACGGCCGTGGCCGGCTGCGGCTGGACCGCCCCTCGGCGGCGGCGGCGGCAGGAGGCGCATCGGCCGCCCGCCCCGAGAAGCGCCCGCCCATACCGCTGTGCACCAGGCGGCGGCGGGCAGCTCCGCGCCGTCAGGGCCGGGGTACGCGTCTGGCTCCTGCGGCGGCCGCAGCCGCGCCGCGCACCGGGGAGCCGCCGGCTCCCACCGCCGCCGGACCGGAGAGGGGAGGGAGGGGGGAACGGGGACACGCGCCGCCGCCGTCACCTTCCTTGCCGCTCATCCCGGTGCCACCGCCGAGCCAGGCCGCGTTCCCCGCGACGGCAACCCGCCTCCACCCCGCCCGCCGCCAGGGCCCCGCCGCACCGCCGCGGTAGGGCGCCTGCGCGGGTGCCTGACAGCAGGGCGCCG
Organism: Falco naumanni; assembly: GCF_017639655.2. Lineage (NCBI taxonomy): Eukaryota > Metazoa > Chordata > Aves > Falconiformes > Falconidae > Falco > Falco naumanni. Next base: position 76,859,510 of record NC_054059.1, read on the forward strand.
CACAGCCGGGGCGCCGGCCCGCCGCGGGAGGCGCGGTGCGGGGCTCGAGCGGCGCGGAGGGCGATGCCGGGCCTTACTGCCCGGGAGAGCGGGGTAGCGCCGCGGGCCGGGCCGGGCTCCGAGCAGGCGAGTGGCTGGGCAGCTAGCCTGCCGCCCCGCCGTGGGGCCTGCCGCGCCCGCGGCACGACGGGACATGTAGTGGTCGGACCGGGACTGGGTGGTGGAGCGGTGGCGTCCCGGTGGTACTTGCCCGTTGCCCTTGCGAACAGCCGGCGTGTGCCGCCAGCGCCCTGCCCGGCCAGTGGAGCGGAGGAGGAGCGGGGGGCGATCATCCTCCTGCGCTGGGCACCGGTGAGGCCGCCCCTGGACCCCTGTGTTCAGCTTTGGGCCCCTCACTGCAGGGGGACGTGGAGGGGCTGGAGCGTGTCCAGAGCCGGGCAGGGGGCTGGGGCAGGGGCTGGGGCACCAGCCTTGTGAGGGGCGGCTGAGGGACCTGGGGGGGTTGGCCTGGAGAGGAGGGGGCTCAGGGGGGACCTGATCGCTCTCCGCAGCCACCTGACAGGGGCCGTAGGCAGCGGGGGTCGGTCTCTTCTCCCGGATAACGAGCGACAGGACGAGAGGAAACGGCCTCACGTTGCGCCAGGGGAGGTTTAGGTTGGGTATTGGGAAAATTTCTTCCCGGGAAGGGTGGTGAAGCGTTGGGACAGGCTGCCCAGGGCGATGGTGCCGTCGCCATCCCTGGAGGTGTTTAGAGCCCGCGTGGACGCGGTGCTGAGGGCCGTGGGTTAGTGCTGGGCTTGGCAGGGCTGGGGTAGCAGCGGGACCTGATGAGCTCTAAAGGGCTTTTCCAAACGGAATGATTCTGTGATACTGTGACTTTCCACAGTCTGGGCCCACAGAAAGTGACTGTCATGTCACCTTCCCCTCACCCTCCTCCCTTCCCTCTCAGGCCCTCTACCCACTCTCTGCCTCCTTACAGCCTCTTCCTTCCCTGGCATATCAGGACCATGGTGCTTTCCTTCTACATGAGGTGAACAGGAGCACGTCAATGGCCCAGAGTAGCCACACCAAGGAACATGCTATTCCCCTTAGTGCCCAGTATGGAGAGGGCCCCACAGCACCCAGCTATAAGGTGTACCAGGTGAAGGAGGCCAGAGAGGATGCTAACTGACAGCAAGACAGGGCCTGGAAACTGGAGACGCTAACTGTATACCAAAAAGGTCTGATAGTGAAGCCACCTGATACTTGGAAAAGAAATCTGAGAAGCAGCTGATGTAGCTGCTTCCACAGGGGAGGCAGCAGCCACAGAGCCAGAGAATAGAGGTCCCTGGCCTGCAGGCAGAGAGAGAGGGGCTGTGGATTACTAATCTGACCTGGTTTGGGACTGTTACTTCCTGAACGCAGGTTATTTGCATCCTGTATTTTGTCAGGCCTGGTAAAAATTCCTCTGCTAGAGATGTAGTGTGAGTGTTCATAGGAGACATCACAGGATTGAGCACAAGGGAGATGGATGCACACTGTAAATGCATATCCCTCCACCCAGGGCACATGATGACACTTCAGTTCTTATGGTGATAAATACAAAAATCTTGCCCCACTGGACTATTCGTGCTTCTCTTTCCTACACTGCATCCTGATAATGTTCCTCTAACATGTTTAAAAAAGGCATGGGTGTTGCAAATCCCAAAACCAAAAGGTTTGCAAATCATCAGTCTTGTTGCTCTGCTGCTAGACAGCTGTTGCCTGTTTTAGTAGCTGGATTCCCAAGGAAACAGCTCACATGAGCACAAAGGCGGAGTGCTTGCAGCTTTTGTGTGTGGGTGTGCGTGTGTGTCAGTCCTTCCTCCCCACCCTTAATAATTTTTTAATCTGTTGGTCAATTGGTCGATTCAATTTGACAGAGGGAAAGAGCCTCCAGGAGTGATTATAAACATCCTGACTAGGGAAAAAAATTTGGGTGGAACTTGCACCTTACTAGAAACCAGATAAGCCCAGCTGTGAGATGGGAATGCTTCAGAGGCCAATGTTAGTAGAGCCCGGCCTTTGGTAGTTCTAGCACAGCAGGGACACTAGCCCTGGCTCAAGCCTTTGTGTTTAACAAGTAAACAAATACAGCTAATAGCAAACTTGAATACCAGATGAATCTGTGGACAGATTTAGGAGGACAATAAATCACCTAAGTCAGATAGTGGAGGAGTTAAGCTTTGACAAGGAGCTTTAAACAGTCTCTAGACAGCCAAGCAGGAGTTGCTAAAACCTGGTATTTCCAAATATCTAGAACATATGACTCTGTTGTGCACTGTTCAAAATTTTTCAGAAGCATAACAAAACCTCTCTCCAATTTCCTAATCTAAGAAAACAGATATTAATCACGTTTGAAAAACAGTACAGAGGATCCTGGCAGAACTTCCTCAGGCCTGATCTGCATACTGAGTTGTGCAACAGCTGATTGTTGCCCTACCAGCTGCGCAGGAGCTTTCTGCTTTCTATGTAGCAAGATCAGAACGTGAAATTATTTGTGTCAGTGTTATCGTTGCACACATTTAAGCACAGCCTTTTGTTTAGAAGAGGTACAAAATTGCTTTTCTACATATACTTTTTTTTTTTTTTAATACTGTGCTATTTCCCTGTTTTCAGCAGCAAGTTGGACAAAAAGTAGAGTAGATTTGATTATGTCAGTGTCACAGGATGGTGGAAAGAGCACTAGCATTTGAATGTTTCCCAGCAGTGGAGACTTCTCAGCCAATTGTGGGGAGTGGAGGCTTGGTCTTCCACTGATTTCTGTTGTACTCAGGGACACTTTGCACATGCCCAGAGATATTCAGCAACTTGCTTGACATCCCTAAGATGTTGTCGTGAATAAAAACTGGGGTGGTTTTTTTTTTCTGAGGCAGTCCATTTAAATGTGGCAGTGATAAACTTCTTTGGCAACAGGTTATTTGCAGTATCTTTCTTCTAGCGGATAATTATACCTTTCCCCCTCCCAGTTATGTTTTCTTTATTCCTGAAGAGAATGGCAGCTGCACAAGTGTGAAGGAGGAGTAACAACATTTTGAGGAAGAAAATAGTAAGAGAAAGGAGGTGCCAGGATTTAGGGTAGGGCAAAAACCCCAAACAAACTAACAATCCAACAAGGTTTCCTCAGAGACTTAAGGTCACGCTGAGATGTTGCATATGAGTTGCATACAACTGTGCTCCAGATCCTAAGACAAGGCCAGTAACTCAGCTTTCATATGGAAAAAAAATGTTTTTTAAGACTCACAGTTGTGAGGGCAGAGCATGAGTAGGTGGACAAGATATCATCTGTGCCTTTATGAGTGGGCAAGCCAACTGAAAACAACCACCATCGGGGGTAGGAACTTCTTATTTCATTTTATCCCTGAAGTCTGCCGCTTTGGGCAATGACCTACTTTAGTAACACTCCTACACAATATTCTTCAGTGAGGCTTTTGCTCTGCTGCAGTGTTGTCAGCAGAGACTACCTTGAAATGATGCTCAAGGGAGTGGAGAATGAATCTTTCCTTCTCTGGAAAAGCCCAAGTTTAATATCGACTCAGTTGAACAGCGTAAAGGGCAGACATAGGAGTGGTGGTGGGTCCAACTCAAGGACCACACTAGTGGAGCTGCTGTAACACCTACAGCTTCAAGTAATGAAGTTGTATAGAGGTAGGGCCCAAGTGATTTTGCAGACACATGAAATTACCATATCTTTATGCCCTCAATCATTTCTGTGTAGCTCTTTGGAAGCTTTTCAAGGAGCCTGGGTTTACTGGCAGAGCTCACAGTGTACTCTTCCTGGACCTGTATGGCTTGTAGAGCTTTAGAGACAAATGCTGTCTTTGCGATGCCCTCCTATGTTTAAATAACCAGCCTGGAAATGTCTCCTAAAGTCTCTATAAAGCAGTAGCACTATGGATAGTTAGAGCTGCAATTATCTCTGTGTAACCTTTTGGTTTTCGTTTTATCTCATGATATGACGTAGTCTTTAGAGCAAGGTTGTGAGGTTGCCTTGGGGATGGAGGGCTTAACCATAGGGTTATCTGTCATACTGAAACGTTCACGTTAGCCAATGTAACTGTGAATGCTTTTAACAAACAATTGAGCGAAGTGACAAAAAGCTTACGAAACAGTCACAGGGGAATTGCATAAACTGGGGTCAGATGTTCAATTTGAGACTGTTACATGACCAAGGAGTTTTGCAGCTGGTTGACAAAAGGAAGTGGGAGGTCAGCTGGTCTCGAGTTGTTGTAACAACAACCTGTTATGTTTCTCAGACAACAGAGATGCCCTTAGTCTTGGCAGGGTGGATCAGGAGGATGATTTCCTCTTTTCCTGGAATAATGTTTGAAAGCTGCGAATGTTTTTCAGCCAGTAGCATTTGGGATTTCTCTTGGAAGAGGCAGCAAAGACACCAACTGCTAATACACCATGGTGCAGTCTTTGAGTGGATCTGCAGGAAGACTTTAGGAATGCCCTGTCAATTTAGCTGACTTGTAAATGAGCAAGTGGAAAAGAGAGGGACAGAGAGAACCTAAAGGTTTGCTACAACATCCAGCTGGGTGTGTGTGTGTGTGTGGAAAGAGACCCAACTGTGCATTGCCTTTATTCCTAATGTTTAGTTTGTATCTTGCAAGGGAAAACTGGCAAGTGACCGGCTATGAATAATGAACCCACGGGGAAAGTTTGTTTCTAAACATGAACAGTTAGTACCTGGTTTATGTCTGGGTGGGTGTGCTGGCTATTTCATAAAGATTTCATTCTACTGAGGCAACCACATGAAAGAATTACTTTGGAGGAATTCAAGGTGAGAATATCTTTATTCTGCATCTACATCAACACCAACACCCTTGATTCAGTAGAAGCGAATTGCAGAGACTAACTTCTCTGCCTCATCTCTTCCATGCCCCTCTCTATGCCTGAGCCCTTTGCAAATTCTAACTGAAGTGATACGGTATTTCTAGCTGCTTCAGTTTGGTCCACTCGATGAAATGCTGTGATTTTCTGCAATAGTGGCAGGACAAAGAAAATGTATGGGCTGAAGTTGCTAGCTGCAGTTTAGGAAGAGATGCTGGTGGAGTAAGAACAGCAAACAAATCAAAACAAAAACATTCCCTTCAGCTATGGGAGTAACAAAAGTGAGGGAGCCTGAAGGTGCAATTCTCATCAGAAATAGTAAAGCCGATGGTGTAATAGCAGAACTTGCTTTTTGCTTTTTTTTTTTTTTGTACGCACACCTAAGTCTCTTCTCTGAACCCTACCAACCTTGAAGAGTCTCAGATGCTCTTCAGTACCTGTGACCCTCAGTACCGCCTGGGTAAGCAGTGCCAAATACATATTCTCCTTCACCCTCTTGGTCCTCTTTAGTGCTGCGGTTTGGTGACAATGGCTCTTAGCAAAAGGCTTAATCTGGTTCATCAGCAGTTAACCCTCTATAAGAAAGAGTCTGAGAATACTGTTGGTGTCTACATCTGAGAGAGGCAAAATATTACATTATATATGGAAAACCCTCATTCATGCCAATGTAAAACAGGAATAATGCTGTTTAAATTGGGTGCTATTGAGATGACTATCAAGTCTTGAGAATTCCCAATGTACAGAATATTTTATGCTGCGGTATAGGTAGGGCCAAAAAAACACAGCAAGGCTTAGGCAGTTAGAGAAATGCTTTCCTAACAATTCCCACCAAAAAGTTCTGTTAAAAAGCAGTTAAGGTTGCTCCGGGGCAAAACACACCCACACAAGAAATGACAGGTTAGGGGAACCTTCTTCGTGTAAGCTATGGTGCACACCTCATATTAACCACTCCCAGTGACAGACTCCAAACCCCAACAAGAAGCTTCCCTTGTTCTGCGGGATAAAGAAACAAACTAAACACCCATCCCTCCTACACGCTTCAGTGCAAAACCCTCTGGCTTCTGCAAGGCTAACATTAGGGGCTGGTGCATGCCTAGAGGCTACAGTGATTATGGGGAAAAAACGAGGATTAACAAGTGCCCCCCTGAGCACGCACTCTGCTGGTACTGCTGGTCTCAGGGACCTTCTTTGACTTTGTCAGACTGTTCTTCTCTGTGGTTGACCACTCTGCTTAGTAGACCCCCTCCACAATGCAGGGCTGAAGAGCCATATGTTGCTTTTTATTAGATTGGAGAATGAGCTATTTGATATATTTACACCAGAGTAAAGCTGGTTCCCTTGCTGCAAAAATAGCTACGCCTGCACGAGGTATCTGTATGGGACTTTTAGAGGATTTATTCCCAGCTGGGCCAGGAGAGATTTTACGTGAAATGGGTTTTGTCGCCCAGCATTATGGGGATCCTGTGCAGAATGATGACTGCACTAAGCTGTAGTTACAATTAAAGCTAATTTGTAACACAATTTTATGATCAGCATAGCATATGATTTTATGACCAGAATAGCACAGGATTTTTGTGATCAGTCAGTGTAGTACAGGTCATTACACTGTAATGTAAGTACAGTACCTTATCATTCCTAATCACCTGGACCCTCTGCAGATTGGTCTTAATATTTGTCTTGCAGTATCAATATAAAAATCATCATATAGACTCAAAACATGTAAAAGAATGCAAGTCATTCACTCAGTTCTTGGCAGAAGCAGATGACGGTGAAAGCATCCCTGACCATTTGGGGATCATGAGTTTTGCTGTTCAGCAGCAGTTGTGGTCCAAGCCCTACTTAGGACTTGTAACTGCTTGATTTTATAGACAGTGCTCTGTGTGCTGCTACACTTCCCTGTTCTGTGATGGGGTCATCACAGCCTGTTTGGCCAGGTGTCTGGAACCTTAAAAGCTGGTAAGGCAGGGAGTAGTTGGGAACCTTGTCAGGAACTTTGAGGCTGGCTGATAGGGAGGGGGAGAGGAAATCTGCCTGGTGCGCAGGACCTTCCAGGCCTGATGAGGAAGGTAAAAGGGACTGATACATGACTGGCTTGGTCACAGAGAATGGCCATTTGCCTTATAAAATTACATTACTTATGCCAACCATATTACAAGGGGTCAGGAGCAGGGGGTGCCACTTACAGATCTGCACTGAAGAAGCCGTTGCTGAAGTTGAAGTGTATTGGTGGTCTTCCGTCTACCTTCCCACATAGCTTTATACCTCCCACACCTAACTGCTACTTTTATCCAAGTTTCTTCTGCTCCACGGAGTCACAGTGATCAGTACTGACCAGGTTTCACCTTGTGGCTTAAATGCTAATACAGAGTTAGTCCTGCCTTTTTGTACCCAGGGGCTCTACGAACAATGTTTTGCCATGCCACTAACACACTTTATCTGCTTCATCTGTGCCACAGGGGGCTCGTGAGCCTTCTCATACTCTCCAAAAGGATAAAGATGTTTGGTCCAGTCACAGAAACCAGAATGTTTATCCTGGGCCTCAGGGGAAGGGTTTGAGGCAGCTCTGCGTAGCAGCTGCACAAAGCATTAAAGACAAGTAGATGGAGTACAGTAGTGCTGCGGACCTTTGCCCATTGAAAATGTGCTGGAGAAGATTTTGTCAGGAGGTATTAGTTTAAGAATGTAATTTTATGTCATGGGTAATGACCTTGAAGATGCTGGGGATGGTAAGACTGAAAACCTCCTCGCTGAATCTACCGTACACATGCCAATGCTGTGACCTGGCCATAGTCTGTTACTTGACCAGGTGTCCAAAATTCTGGCCCTGCTCTCCCTGACTGCTGTGCTGTGTGATCAGCTTCAGTCTGGAAAACTGAAATCATCATCAGGGAAGCGTGACTGTTGTCATCTACCTGGACTTGTGCAAAGCTTTTGACACTGTCCCACACAGCATCCTTGTCTCTAAACTGGAGAGACATGGATTTGACGGGTGGACCACTTTGGTGGTTAAGGAACTGGCTGTATGGTCACACTCATTCTAGTCAGTGGCTCAATGTCCAAGTGGAGACTGGTGATAAGTGGCATTTCTCAGGGGTCTGTACTGGGACCAGTACTGTTCAACATTGTTGCTGGTGACATGGACAGCGGGATCGACTGCACCACTCAGCAAGTTTGCTGATGACACCAAGCTGTGTGGTGTGGTTGACACGCTGAAGGGAAGGAATCCCATCCAGAGGGACCTTGACAGGTTTGAGAGGTGGGCCCAAGCGAGCATCGCAAAGTTCAACAAGGCCAAGTGCAAGGTCCTGGGCCAGAGCAACCCCCAGTATCAATACAGGCTGGGCAGAGAGCAGATTGAGAGCAGCCCTGAGGAGAAGGATTAGAGAATGCTGGTGGACAAAAAACTCAAGGTGTGCTTGCAGCCCAGAAAGCCAATCAAATCCTGGGCTGCATCAAAAGAAGCGTGGCCAGCAAGTCAAGGGAGGTGATTCTCCCCCTCTACTCCGCTCTACGCCACCCCACCTGAGCACTGCATCCAGCTCTGGAGACCCCAACATAAGAAGAGGGCCACAAAGATGATCAGAGGGCTGGAATGCCTCTCCTATGAAGACAGCCTGAGAGACTTGGGGTTGTTCAGCCTGGAGAACAGAAGGCTCTGGGGAGACCTTATAGCAGCCTGTCGGTACCTAACAGGGCCCTGAAGGTTGGAGGGGGACTTTTTACAAGGGCCTGTAGCAATAGGGCAAGGGGGATCGGCTTTCAACTGAAAGAGGGTAGATTTATAGCAGATATTAGGAAGAAACTCTTCACTGTGAGGGTGGTGAGGCACTGGAACAGGTTGCCCAGAGCAGCTGTGGATGCCCCATCCCTGGAAGTGCTCAAGGCCAGGCTGGATGGGGCTTTGAGCAACCTGCTTGAGTGGAAGGTGTCCCTGCCCGTGGCAGGGGGGTTGGAACTAGATGATCTTTAAGGTCCCTTCCAACCCAAACCGTTCTATGATTCTGTGATAATACAACTGTGCTCATTACAGACTGAACATTTTGTAGTTCTGTCACAGTGCAAAGGCCCCAGAAAGCAAACTAATAAAGGTTTGATGTGCATTTATAACCTCATCTTTAAAAAGTCAGCATGACGTTTTTATTTTCCTGTCCTCCAGGAAAATCTATATCAACAAATCCCAGAAAATCAATATTTGTTTAGAAAACTGTAACAACTAAAACATTAATCTTAATGCCTTTTCAATGCTAAATGCCTTTATCAATGGTCTCTAATTTCACCACAGGCTATGTAAAAGTAATACACAACATAGAGTAAGCTCGGAGCAGGGGTCTTTTGCAGATACCTATACATGACACGCACAGCTCTACGCACTGGTCTAAGAATATGATATCAAAATGGGTGGAATCTTTGTTTCTATGACAAGACTATGTCCCTTATGGAAGTCACCAGCATCAATGCTAAGCTTCCCTGTAAGCTCTTTTGAGCCACCATTATTAAAAATACATTACACATACACCTGTACAAGTTGAAGTCTTAGAAGAACATGTCTATTCCTCAGATATCAAAGCGCTTTCAATGCGGATGCCTGCGGGGGACAGTGATCATAAAGCAGCCAGAGAGCAAAAGGAATGCTGAGGGTCCAGAGCCTGCGTGATTACCCACAGCTGTACAAACAGCACAGTGGAGAAAACAGATTGACCTTGGCCATGTTTTGAGAGTGCCAGATAACCAGGTCCTTCAACAAGCCCTGTTTCAACATGGAGAGGAAAGAAGAGACAGATCCTGAGGAACGTGAGGAAATAGAATAATGACTAAAGCAACTACATCGCCAGTCAGCAATTTGAACATCTTCAAGGGACTGATGTGGGGTAGAACTGGTTGGTGATGACAGACATCTGCCTTATATTCCTGGCAGCATAAGAAGTGGATTAGACTGGATATGTAACAATAATATCTCAAGTACAAGTAGACAGCACCTTTCAAAATATGAATTATTGTGCCTTAACCATCCCATAAGTAGCCATAGCAGTGAAATTTTAGTGCGTTTGCAGGGAATTTGAAATGGAATTTAAAAGGCAGAAGGCACTTTTTGGTGTATTTCTAAATCCATAGCTATCTTTTTCCAGTTTATTAGTGCCTTTGTTCTCCTGTATAGAGAGCACTGGGGGGCCCCATACCAGCAAGTAATTGCAATGCTCATGTCACTGACCTCCCCTTCACCCTTGCAAATAGGTATTTTCTTTGCTGTTTCCTCACATGACTGGGGAACACACCCTCCAACACCAGGATCACTTGCAAAATTGCAAACGCTATCACTAGGGTGGCCATCAGCATCCCCTCTAACTCTTATCTTGGGCTGTGCCCCACTAGGGTTGTTAAGTTAGATGCTTGACCTCGGGGCAGGGGGGAATCTCTCCACCCCCCATACCCTCCCCGTGGTGAATGAAACACAGTGGATCAGTTAACTGGTAGAGCGCTCACTGGATGTTACGCCCATGAACTATGGAGGCTTGATGCAGGATGAAAGGTAGGAATTAACTTCCTCCAGAATCTCCTGTAACTCAGAGCAGGCTGCGGAGGTGATCCTTAGAACGGTTGTGGGAAACAAGCTTGAGGACTGAAGGAAACCTTATCTTTGCTGTCCCAGAAAACTGAGCGTTACACAATACTTGTTTTTCTCACCTTGTGAATTCTGCATTTGCAACGTGCAAAATCCTCAGGTGTACATGTGTTCACTGCCATCCAGCATCTTGGTAACTGGAGAATAAAGATGAGATGTTTGGAGAGCTTCTGAAGAACATTACTGTGAAGAACATTATTGTAGTTCCAAACAGACAAGAGTTCCCTAAACAAGGCGGGGGGTGGGGGGTGGGGGGTGGGGGTGGGGTGAAGATGACAGAAGGGAGATGGAAAGGGAACAGAAGGTGAAGGTCAGTATTCCGTCAGTCACTGATGGAGGACTCCCCTCCTAGCACAGGGACTATGAAAGCGCTTCCCTGTTAAGGCTTCACCTACAGCTGCTGCCAGCTTGGCAGGGAAAGCATCTCTCTGATGAAAACAAATTCCTGTGTTCCCCTGACACCGAGTTGCTCCTGCAGCACTGCAGCTCTCAGAGAACCTGAGTGACTCCAAGGAGAAACACTGCATTTACCCTGGCTGTTTTGCTCTCCCCTTTCAAACACTAATTTTATATTCTTCAGTCGACCAAGCAACTCTGCAAATTTTACAACCTGCTCTCCCCAGAGCCTGAAGGCATAAAGCACTCACACAGTGCACAACCTGAGAACTAAAGTATAAAATACAGGAAAACACATAAAACCTCTACAAAAGGATCGGAATAAGGTCAGTGAATCTGCCTACACCTTCAGGAGCAAGCACTCACCTGACTGATAAATCAAGATATAAAAACAGACCATGTTAAAAGCTGATGAAAGCACAAGTAGGCATAGCATATTATTTAGATCTGTCACACAGAAATCCCATACCTGATTTATGAGAAAGTGTAAGGAACATGTCCTCACCAGATACCTGCCAACTGCGTATTGAGACCTTTAGAACAAATTTAGAAGAATGAATAATTACAAATTGCATGTAATAAGTAGCTGGGAAACAGGATAAGATGCAAGATGGGTCTTTCAAAACCAGATCATGTCAAACTAAGCAATTATCTTTCCTAGATGTGATAACTCAACCTTTTTGGCAGAGGAAGCATGGTAGGTCTTACTTGTTGGATTTCAGTAAAGCATTTGATACAGTGCCACTACTTACGTGATTAAAAGGCAAACTGGAGAAGATGGAGATTAGTAGGCAAATTGTACATGGGTGAGGAACTGCCTGAAGGGAAGAAGATAAGTAACCTTGGAAAGGTGCTATGCTGGAATGAGAGGGTTCCACAAGGTTCCACAAAGACCGGTCTTAGGGCTTTCAATATTTTTACTGACAGTTTAGATATTAAAAAAACAGGAGTGTTGTGAAACGTGACTGATGTGTGATGAAATCTGTCAACATCAGAAAGCTGGATGGTGTTGCTGGTACTCAAGAAGTTATGGATATCACAGGCAGAGATCACTGAGAGATGAAGTTACATAAATAGAGTCAAACGCTGTAGTAAAAATCGGACGGAAAAGAGGTGGAAATTATGCTAATGGCATTGTAAAAAAGGCACCAAGAAACTTCATCTGGAATACTGTATACAATTCCAGTTAGGTCTGTGTTCAGAAAGCCCTCAAACTGAAATAGGTGCTGTGAAGAGATGTCCAGGAAATTTATGGGGAACAGACAGCCTGTCCTGTAAGACACGGGAAGAATTTCAGCAAAGCAAAGAATGAGAGACCTTATAATTTCTCTCCGTAAACACCGTGGGAGGACAGGAAGGTAAAAGACAAACTATTCCACTTGAAGGACAATGTGACCCAAAAATATTTGAGTGCAAAGTGGCCATCAACAGACTGAGTCCTGAAATTAGAGGAAAGTTCCTTGTTACTAGAGGCATGACCAAACAGGCTTTCCACAGAGGAAGACAGCAGCAAATGTTGCTGGTTTTCGGCGTGAGGTGTACTTAGTTTCCAAAGAGCCTGTACCACACGGCTGCCTGCCGTGACCCAGGCCAGGCTCAGAGCTCCAAGGAAACAGCTTCCACCTCTGTCCCCACTCCCGTCCTCAGAGCAGCTGCCAGTGGTGTCCCAGGAAGGTGTTCCTGGAGTCTGGTCTTACAACAGCCGGTCTCTCACCGGTTGCACAGACTGGGAGGCAAATCTTTAAACGTCTGTCTCCCAGCCCTCAAGGAAGGTCGCTCCCTTTTCTCACAGTGCTGTGCAAAACATCTATTTCTCCAGCTGCCCCGGGCATTGCTTAATACTTGCCGGTTTTCCAAAGGCATTCTTCATTTTGATCTTAGGCAGTAGCTAAATGGCTCATTTCTCCAGCCCAGGTGCTTCCTCCACCAAGGCAACGGGGAAAAAAAGCAGGCTCCATGGCAGGCAGGTTGCTGAGTCCCTCTGTGGCATTTCTGCTGCTGCCACTTCACTGCTGTCTGCCCCTGCCCTGGGGCTGCAGCATGCCACGCTCTTGGCTGTGGCAGCACAAGTGGCTGTGGTGACCTACCAGAGCAAGTGCCAGGTCTGGCCAAAACACACCACCAGTGCAGTTGCCAGGAAGGTGCATACAGGCTTATGGAGAGAGGAGATGGAAGGGGAGGCATGCAGCTACTGTTTATTATCTATGATATGGCTACATTACCGTAGTGGGCCAGCCACCTTGCTCACTGGGTGAAAGAAACATGGACTTTGAAAAGTTTAATATGACCTTTCTCAGACCCATCTGCTTTAAAAACAGTATGTTGACCACGGTGGATGGCCAAGTGCTAAAGCACATCAGAGAAGTGCTCTTTGGTATTTGTGGACTCCAAAGCCTGGTTCTTGGAAGAAGGGGCAGAGGAGACTGTGGATCAGGCAGTAGGACTGTGAGCTGTCAATTGCATCAACACATCTGGAGCACCTCGGACCTCCAAAGTCATTGATCATGTCCTGGGGACCAGTTTTCTACATGTGTTCATAGCAATGCACACTTTCCTCTCCACTCCATTGCCATGCAGCTGCACACACACACACCCCCAAGCTCAAGGCTAACCGCCAAGAAAATGCCCTCTGTCACCCTGGCACTGCTGGCCATGCCAGGTTTACTGAACCACCCGCCTTTTTTCTTCAGCATGGTACTGGCTTTGCAATAACTGGAACTTTTCCAAATCCTCCTTGAAGCCGCCTCCTCTTTGCTCACCCACCTCCTTGCTGGCAGCAGCTTTCTGTGGCAGAGGAGTGGGTACCTGCATGGTGTCCCCCTGCCCCACAGGGAAGCGGCATCTGCTCGGAAAGTAAAAGCTGACTTTTCCTTGGCGCATGCTGGCATCAAGGAGGTGCACTGAACTTGTCCATCTGTGCAGCTCACGTGGATGCAAGGTCTGCTGGCACCGAGGAGTCCCATGGGTTTTGATAAGGGGATCTGGCCGGTTTTCATGGAAAGTGTTAGCAGGGAACACACTGTGAGCAAGCTCATGTGAGGCAGGGGATATGGGACAGGGCTGTATTTTAATCTCCGTTAGCACAGTACAATCCTGGCCGGAGCCCAGGGCTCCTCAAAACCGTCCAATACCTATTCTAATGGTGACGGCATTCAGAGGTAAACCTGTTCCTAGGCAGAGGGCACGCACAATTGTCCCAATAAATAGTTCAGGAGTCTATCTTTAAAGCAGAGCTCCAGTGCATAGGGAGAAAAGCTGCTATTTCACCCGCTCCTTTATATGTTGGCCCTGCTGTCCCCGTCTGGCTGACCTTTCGCTAGTGTAAAACCTCCGAGGGCTATTTTCATCCTAGTGTAAATCAGCGTAGCTTCAGGGTTGGCATCACAGGAGGTTCTTATCTCATGGGGACTGTCCCAGCACAACCTCCCTCCTGAGCACACCTCTGGGCTGGAGAAAACAGGATCTGCTGTACACACTGCTGCTGGCTGTGGCTCTGCCCCCACCAGAGGAATCCTGAGCCAATCCTTTTGACATTCCCCCTTCCCTTCCTTAAGAGTGACCCCAAACAACTACCAGTATCTTCCCTTCGGGCAGTGTTTCTGCCACCCTGCAGCTGGACTCCTCCCAGGTGAGCGGAGCTTGGCTGCTGTGGTGGAGAGAGGGAAGTGCCTGCAGAAAGCAATTCATCCCTCCTAAAATCTGAACTGCGTCTCTCTCTGAGGAGGTGCCCAGGAAGACTGTGCTGCTGACACCAATGCTTCATTTAGACACCTAAAATGAGGTGGGGATAAATTCACAGCCTTCTGCTTCTCAGGCATGATGTTTCACAAGCAGAAATGTCCTAATTCTCCTGCGTGTTGCTCTCAGCCACTACAAGTTAGGTAGGATGTTAGATAACGTGTGTCCTCCCACGTTCTGGCAGAGCTCTTTTCCCCAAGTGGCATAAATGATAACTTTCATCTTGCTACACTAGATAATCAACATTGCTTCGTGTAAAGGATGCATAATTTTATATCTGGCTGTTATCAATAAACAGTTCCTATCTATGGCAACAATTGCCTGCAACATCGAGGGTTTGGATTTTGTCATGTAATGGTTGTTGAAATGGCTATCTTTTGTAATCAATAGCCTGAGAGTCTTTCTCAGGAAGATTTGCATTGCATGATCAACAGGAACAGTAGTCCAAGCCAACTTGATGAAAGGGACAGCTAATCCCAAAGACCCAAGCAACTGGAATGTGCCCTGCTCTGGGGGGGGCGTCACTCAGCTACGTGCACACAGCTGGGTATGGCTTGTGTAGCTGAAGCTCGTAGGTAGCTAGAGGTTTGGGGGTTGGTTGGTGGCGGGGGGGTTGTTGTTTCTTTTAAAGTAAGAAAAACATCCACAGTTGTTCCACAGGAAAAGAACAAGTAATCTACCCACATGGAATATATGCAGTTGTCCTTGTTTCCTCCGTGCTTACTTTCACCTTCTGCTAATATAATTTGGGTGACAAGATTTTTCCAAACGCTGAATTAGGATAAACAGCAGTTGCATGCTACAGATGAAGGGCAATAACTGGCAGGCTTTTAACAAATGAGTAATACATGCATTGGGCAGATAGTGAGATGCACGAACCTTGCAGTATTTTACAAAAGCGGGCAAAGGCGGTTAACTCATCCGCACAGGCCAAGTCCTTTAGCATAGGGTGTCCGTGCCTCACTGCCCATTCTCCCCTTCCTCGGGATGCTGAGATGGGACAGCTGAGCTGCATGTGAAGCAGCTCCTAAACTGCCCAAGTTTTCAACCTGACCTGTTAAAACAAGCTCCCCTTCACCCAAGCAGGGGAGTGAAAAGAAACCCAAGGCATGATTCTCCATGGGAGTAAAACACTCCAGATGACACATCCTCTGATACCGGAGCAGGGTCGTTGGCACATATGGTGGCAGTTTGTACAGATGCATGGGCCTAGGCAGTGCCCAGTGCGGTGAGGGACAGATTCCGAGTCATGTTCAATGCAAAGTTGGGTCCAAGCTGACCACGTGTGAAACACCTGCCAGAAGCCAGCCTGTGAAGCAGGCTCTCCTTGTCATTCATCCTGCGGAGCTGCACACCCCCTGGCAACAGAGCAACATCTCTAAAAGGCGTCCCAAACCTAAGGGGGAACAGCGATGATGGTCACAGCTAGAGCCCTCTAGCTTTGTCCGTCCCTCAACCATAAAAAAAACATGAAACTGCATAGGTAGGCAATGCTGCCTATGCTGTCTGAGCACCATTCGGCTGCATGCAAAGCATCTGATTGACAAGTGCAAAGGCCTGGATTAAATGAGTTTTAGTATGTTACCATCCTCTTAGGTGAGGTCCAGTCACTGCTGCTGCAATATGAAGTAAAACGCGTAGATCATGTGAAGGTACCAACACATGACAAGCCCGTGCGTAGCGCTTGGTAGAGCTGATCCAGGGACCACTGCACTCCAGGGCACCTGGCTGGGTCTGTCTGGCCAAAGCCGTTTCTCTGGGCTCCTCAGCTGAGCCGGCAAAGCTGACTTTTGCCACTCCAAGGATGAAAGGCCAGGACTGGGACTGGCTCACACCACTCAAGGGAAGATGGAAATTGCTGAGCTGGAACAGGGAGCTGGCAGAACACCTAGGAGAGCTGGGCATGCTGTCTTACTACCATAGCAGGAGGGAGTAATGGCAGAGGGGGGAGCAGGGACAGTAGTTTTGTACCATCCCATTCCAGCTTCCCAAGTTCTGCTGTAGCTAAAATACGTAGCAAAGCTCCCACCCTTCCAGCTGCTTACTTTGCCAATGGTGAGACCCAACTGTGACTCACGTTAGCGTTCCCTGGGTCTTGCTGCCTCAGTGCCCTGAACCAGCTCCATCTCCCCTGATGAAAGAAGGATGGTGCTTTTATTTCTCTGTCAGGCTCAGCAAAGTCACAAGACAGCAGAGCAGATAGCAAGAGAGCTCAGATAAGCCTCACGAAGTGGGGAGTGCCCAGGCTGAGCGTGGGGCCAGGTGCCCGGGATGTCCCCAAGCTGTCCATTCGCAGGTAACCTAGCATGTCCCTCACAAGGCTACCAGAGCTCTGGTGGAAACCAGAGCATGGGGCTGGGCTATGGCGTAGCTGAGCGGGATTAACACTGCCATGCCCTACGTGCTGTAAGTTTGCACCGCTGACGTGCTGAGGAGGGAGCGAGCTCCTCCTGCCCGGTGTGCCTCAGCCCTGGGCTGTGCACTGCCTGGCCCGCACCTTGGCCACGCTTGGATTCACACGTGCCACGCAATGCCTTCATGCAGATATATTTATCAAGCTAAAAAAAGGTGCTGGTTAACTGTTGTGTTGACTGTGAGGCCCAGCTGTGCTATCTAGGAGGGAAAAAGAGGCCACCTGGAGTTGCAAAAATCTCACAAGTCTGCAAAATAAGGAAGGCAGCGTGCTGGTGGGATGTTGGATACTTACTGGAGTGGCGGAATTCCTGCAGCAATACAGAAATTACTCATTTTCACTCCATGGTCCCTCCCCCAACCACAAAAAAAAAAAAAAATTTTACTTTTTACATATTTCCTGAAATAGGTGATTTTACTAGGAGTGCACTTTGTGCTCTTGTTATGAAAGGAAATCCAGTCCAGTGGGACGAAGTCATTCTTGGAATAACTTTCAATGAAATCAAGAGTTACGACTGGACTCCCTTTGGCACAACAAGTCCTCGGGATATTGGTGGCTGCTGCAGCCATGTTTTTGTAGGCAGTCTGGATCTACTAGTTTTCCTAGTGCAATAATTGTAGTAAGAACTGTGATGTTTTGTAACCAAACTAGTTTATACTGGCAAAAGCCCTACTTTGGATGATAGAGAGGTGACTTATACCACTAAAATTCCCCCAGTTTTTATTTGGGAATTGCTGTTCTATTATAAAATGTCTTTATGCTGTCTGCACAATAGGTGGGGAAGATTACTTCTGCATTGTTATAACAGTACCATTTTCTAGCATAGACAAGCTAAAATGTCTAAATGTTTGTATTTTGTAAAATACTAACATTAGAATATGGTTTGGGGAATAAAGAAACTACTGTCTTTAAACAAAATAAAGTAGGTTGATGCCCTAGATTAGCCTGCAAGGCAAACTCTGTATGACAGTAAGAGAACATAATTCACAAAAAGATTTAGAACATTTTCTTTCATTATTTTTGTCACGCTTGGGTTCCTTATTTCCTAAGCTCTCTGTATAACCATCTGCATGAACCCAGAGCCTCTATATGTCTATTTAAATTTCTAAGATCCAAGTTAAACTTGTTTGCAGTACGCAGAGAAATTGAGCAGTGTTCTGTGTGGGATGCCACTCAGTGTCATACCTATTTGTAAATGCAGCAGCATTGCGGTATCACTGCCTGGCCAGCCCGAGGGGCACTGGGACACTAGCAGCCTTGCCATGGCCAGTTTGGCTGTGGACGGGTCTAAGGAGCTTTTGGGAAGCAGAGGTTCATTGGGAGCACCTCCTGAAAGTGAAAGGCAGCGTGACAGGGAGCACAAAGGTGCAGGGATAAAATCTAAGTATGAGGCAGTATGGGGCATCTTCTTGAAGGTGGGATTTCACCTTGTATTTTGTCGCAGAGAGGACGGAGATGGGCTTGGAAGGCTTTGAAAGCAAAGACAAGCAGCTGTGTTTGATGGTTTAAAATTAGAGGAAACTCAATCTGTGCTTGTTGAGAGCAGCTTTACAGTATTTCCTTACGTATAGCATGTACCTTAGAAAAACTGCAGATCAGTGCTGTACTGTTCCTTAAATAAGCCCCCAGATAAGTTGCACAACATCTCAGAAGAGGCAGGAGAGCTGGTGAAGGAAAAAGGGTCTGTGTAGGATCCTAGCAGGTGACCTACCAGGGAAGAAGGGGCTCTGGGCTATCTGAATGTGCAGATTGCTTCCGAGTGGCCCACTACAGATCTTACGAACGAAAATCGGGTCCTTTGGCCTAAAGCCTCCCCTTGACAACCTGTTTCTTGAGGCAACTTGGAGCTCACAGCAATTAGGCTGTGGGCAGGGGGAATTTGCCCTGGGGGTGGCAGAGCTATTCTGGCACCCTGCAGCCACCTTTCCCCAGGGCTCCTCACTCTTGCACACGCTTGGGAGTGGTGCATATCCTCGATGCACCAGCGCTGAGGCCTTGGGACACCAGGAAAGGTGGTGTTAGAAACAAACAGCTGCTGGTGGTGATTCAGTGACCTTTTAGCTCATTCGTGGTGGGCCCTGAGGGGTGTGCGGTGCTCAGGGCTGCCGCAGCACCAGGACGCCTTTGGCTCCCGCTCCTTCCTGCAGCAACCTGGGGCACAGCAAAATCGTTCCACCCCCTGTGTGTGTGCAAATAACTCCATCTGCACGTACAGATTAATGCCATCAGCCAACATATAAATGGGCTTCTATAAATTGGGTTGAGTACTTCTGCTGAGATAAGGTCAGTGGAAGGGGGTGACAAAATGGCAAGCAAAGAGAACAACTTTTGCAGCAGCCCTGTGAATAAATAAATGCAGGGCAAACGTGTATAGGTCTCACAACCAGAGAAAGGATGTTGCAGCAACCAAGGTGTAAGAGAAGGAGAGTCTGGCACAGTTTTGGCTGTGAGGCTAGCTAAAAAAAGACCATGTCTTGTAGATATTATCCAAAAATAGCCTGCAAATCTGAAAATAGCAAGGCTGTATCAAGGTTTAAAAAGAGACCAGAACTGAAGCTTGCGAAGATTGAGAAAGTTGTATGAGATACAGAAAATTACCGTGAACTTCACAGCTTATAAAAGACAGAGAAATGGAAATTAAATTATACTAACTCACACTACCATGTCTCAGTCTCCAGTCACCTGAGCCAAAACAAGCAGACAGTTTTATTTACTGGTTTTTAAATTTTTCCTGGGATGTACAACCTGAAGGTGCTGCGTGCCAGACCTCCCATGCTTCTCGTGTACAGACCATGTTTCTTGCTTGCACAGGCCTCGCTCTTCTGCCAGCACCTCAAACATGTGCTTTGGTGGCCACCTCAGAAATTGCCTGGAGGACTGAAAAGGGCAGAAGCAAGAAACTAGCTGTGTCTGGAGCAGAAGGCTGTGTGAATCCCACTGCTTGCTGCAGGTCAGATACCTTCCTCAGGTTTGCAGGGTTTTGCAAAGTATTTTGTGTGCTACTTACTCCTGCTGGTGGGTTAGGATGCCCACCAAATTGAGACTGGTGTCCTGAACAGGCAGGTGCCAATCTGCCCAGAGAGCAGCAGCTCTGGCTATGAACAGGGATGGGCATCTCAAATGGGCAGCTGCCTAGCAAGTCTTGGCACCACCAGGGATGTAGCCAGCTAACTGGGGAACTTTGGGACTTTAGTTTTAGTCTCAGGACCATTAGTCAAGCATGTATCCCGCTCAGGTACACTAATCTTTCATCTGATTTAACTCTCCAACCCTGCTCAGGGGTATTAAGGGTTTAATTCAGCATTTGCAACAGGACCCGGATAGATTAAGAGCTTAAGGTAAAAGGGCAAGGTAAGTAGAGGGGCTGCAGCAGAGGCTGATTCTTGTCCCATCGGGGGGACAGCACAGAGCCCTGTCATTCATGCTGTGTGTTGCTGCAAGCACCAGACGCACCAGCTCAGCATGCTTTGGCTAGCCCCTGCGTGAGGACGCAGTGCTTAGTCCTGGGAGAGGCAAGGGCAGCCGCGGGAGGAGCAGGCAGGCTTGCTGGGGCAGCTGCAGCACCTTCTGGAGTGGCACGGGGAGAGGAAGGGAAGGAACAGCCCTTCTGAAAGCCCTGCTTGGGCAGCCAGAGCCTGTGTGCAGCTGCATGGCCACAACCAGGCTGGAGACCCAAGCCTTCTTCCAGCTGTAGTGGAAGGGTTAATGCCCCAGTCTACCCCACCCCGGCTCCTCACCATTCTCCTGTTAACCAGCACTGCTTTCCCAGGTTTGTCAGCAAAACTGCTCCTATGTGCTTCCTCCAGCTCTCGGGAGCCGAAGCGAGCCGTGCTAGCTCAAGCAGTTGAAACACAAGGTCTGCTTACATCTAGTTCGTTGCTAGTAAATGGGTCAAGGAAAGCAGGCGGGGGGTGCCTGTGCCTGAGCGCGGGGAGAGCAGCATCTCTTCAGCCGACAGAGCTGGACTTCCAAGGTTGGCTTACGCACCTCTGTGGCGACTTCCCCACGCACCCAGAAGCTAAGGCAGCTGACATTTGCTTTCCATGGCTCGTTGTGTTCGGTGTGAGCTATACCGAGACAGTGAGTCTGGTCAGAGAAGCTCCAATTGTGCCCAACCTTTTCTCATCCCCACACGCTCCTTGACAGCCTCTTCCCTGCCCTGGCAGTTCTCTACAGCTAGCACGTAGGTCCAGCCAGGGGGCAAGCAACGCCACAGGACCCTGTGCACATGGCTGGGGGCACAGTCCCTCCCTGCTGAAACAAGGTGTGAAAGCAGGGGGGTGTGGGTGGTCCCAGTGATGCATGGCATGCATGCCCATGCCTCAGCGGGGCTCTAAGAGAGTGGTGCCACTGAGCTGCCTTCTTACACCAGTGATTTTCATGCATCTAGTCGCTTGCAGCTAGGGAGAAATTGTTTCAGTGCTGCTTTAAACCTTTGGGTCTTGACCTCTGGGCCCTGGCAATGAAAAGGAGGGGGACATGCTCTCCTCATACATGTAATACATGTCCTGTGGTATAGATGGGTTTGGGGTTGAGCTTATATAAGGGCACAGAATTTGCAAGTTCTCACCTCTTCCTTCTCAAGCACTCTCAAACCAATATGCCACAGACTCAAAATAAACCACTTCCTTGCAGGCGGCCGTACTACCAAGTTTTATGTAATTCAGAACTGCAAAATCACTTTCTCTGGGTACCTTAGTGAGCATCCATGTGAGATACTCTGCCGAGGGATCCGAGGAGACCTGGCATTCGCTTCTCTGGATAACTGAGAATCTTACTCTCTCTAAATAAGATGATTATCAACGGGGTGTTTGTGCCCATTCTTGTTTTTGGGGACTCTCCTTTCCCGTTGCTGCCATGACTCATAAAACTCGTTAAACCAGAGTATGCCTAGCAGGAGAACATTTAATTACATAGCAGTTGCAGGGTAGTGATGGAATTTATGTTTGACAGGCTGACGGCAAGATGGCTTTATCTACAAAGCTGTTTAGATGTCAGTATAGCCAATTCCATCCATAAGGCTGGGCAAGCCATACCAGGCATCAAACCAGCAAGGAAGGTAAAATACGTGCCAGGAGCAGGTTTGGGACACTGGTGGTTTGCATAAACAGCCTGAAAACGTGCCTGTCATCACCATGTCTGGGTCAACGTGTGGAAACATTATCTGGTAAACCAACAGCCTCGCACAGCACAGTGACCTAGATAGGAAATATGATGCAGGGAGGGAGAAAGTGAGACTGAGCACTGTTGTAACACATGCGTCAAGTTATTTGCTGTTGCTTTTATCTGGCTATAAGAGTTTAATAGTCAATAAACCACTTGGAAACAGGTTCTGGCCTCTCCCGTCCTTCTCAGACACTCTCACACCAGACAGCATGCAGCCAGGCCAATTTACAAACAATGTATTTCAGTACTTAGCAAAATATTCTGCAAACCACTGTACACATCTCAGCGACGTGTGCACCACTTCAAGAGTACAGCCTTAAGGCTCCTGTGAAGCTGCTGAGAGGGATTACACCAACATTGGAGTGACTACTCTTCACATGTGTGTGTAAACAGGTTTGTTTACATGAAGAGAACTCTTTCCACTCTGGCCTTTGAGATTGCAGTAGACCATTCGGTTGAAGCAGGCTAGGATAGGTTAGGATGATTTTACTCAGTGTAACAAAAAAGCAAAGGGAAGTGTTTGGGAGCTAATGCATGCTACTGTTTGAAATCCCTTCCCATTTGTACATGTTTTCTCACAGTGTACTTAAAAGCCATACATATGACCAAGTAATTTGTCATCAGTTTCAGGTTTGGGTTTTTTTCCTTGAATTTACCTTACAATTAGCACATTGTATCATACATTCTAGCCCATTGAAGATCATATTGTTCTGATTTTAAAACTCTACTATAAAAATTTTGCATGCTGAAAGAAGTACTGTTCTGGCATGGAAAGCACGTCTCCCTCAACTTTAAAGAAATTGTTATCTACGTGACACTTTCAGGAAGGCAGAGGGATGATAATCTTGTAGGGCAATGGCTCAGTGTTCCTATATTATCATTTCCATATTATTTTTTGTAACAACAAAATAAAGGTCTTTCTTAACTCTGAAACTCATCTGGCAGGAAAAAAAACATTTAAAGATTACATATCAAAGGTCTTTGAGATCAAATAATAACTTATCTATAGCCCAGTGTGTTCAATATGCAGTCTGTGAACAGGAAAAAGGTTTGCTTTCATTTTTCATTCTCCTGTAAACAGACTGTTCTCCCAAATTAGCCTTGTTGGCTCCAAATTACTGTGCTTAGTCAAAATTCAGCCTCTTTTTTGTATTTACAGATTTTTTTCCCCAGAATAATCAAACAGCTAATTAAGTATTCCTCTTTCAAATGTATAGTAACTGAGATTTTGATATTAACCATGAGGCTGAGCTATCAGAAGTCAGAGTGAGTAAAATTTTCCTTTTTCAATCCCATTTTTTAAGTTATCTCTTTTGAAAATAATACATGAAGCTTGACCCCTGACAAAATTTTTGCCCCACATGTAAACTGTAGATAAATCTTGGAAAATACACTGTAGCCAAAATTTGGAAGACAACACTTTTTAACTTGCTGTCACAATCAAGGAACCTACATTCATGAAAATGGAGAGTGCTAGGACAGACTTTTCTAGCTTCTGTAGTAGTCAGCTGGTTTTCTTCTATATTTACATGTTTTTTAGAACCAAAGTTCCAAGTGTTTTGCTCTTGAGACTTACTCCAGAGTTATATTTGTGATTACTCTGTAGTGTTATTATCTCACTCACGACAGTCCATCAGAACAATTTAAAAATTTCTATGTGGTAAACTACAGTAATTCTTAACACATTTATTGCAATTTTCACTGATACCAGTGAAACCATTTCTCCACTCACCCGAGGGAGTAACATATCTCTTCAGGAGTGTCTCTTGACTGATCGGGGAAATATCAGGTATCTTTGTCATTTGCAGCTCACAGTCGTTGTGGCTGCATTTTCCACTCTGCCAGCAATACTCTCTGTGTAGGATTTAATGGACACACATTTTTGCGAAGAGCCTGCCATCTCAACTATTCTCCTCGCAACCTGTCCACAGACCTTATCTCACGTTCAAGCAGATCCCAGTCCCCTTCCCGGTCCCCTTCCTGGTCCCACCATGTACCTCTCCTTCCACTGCCTCCATCAGAGCTCAGCACTCCCTTGCAGAACAGCATTGCAAAACCTCCTCGGGGATGCAGACCTCCTCTATTTATAGAGGGCTGAGGCTGGATGAAAGTTTCCAGAGAGCTTTCTGGAAGGGCTCTCATCTAGCTGCTCTGAAGGCTTACAAAAAGAAATGAGCTTGCTACCTTGGCTTCATAGCTTTGACCTGCATATAGCATTCAGTAAACCACTGCAGTAAAACATATAGTGCACCAGGCAAGCATTTGATGTTACACGTTGGCATTTATGAACCTTTGAAGAAGTTTTCTTCCTGACATGCCTCATCCGTATCTGGATTACAAATGCAAAATCAGAGGTTTAAGGCAGATTCTCCAACATGAATCCACGTTCCCTGTTGATTTTTATCCTAGATTTGCAATTCAGTGCTATCTTAAGATAACAGAGAGGGAGAAATCTTCTTAGCTTCATGCTGTATTTTTTTCTTAAAAGATTCGGTCTCTTGAGGCTGATATTTTTAAATCAAAAATAAGGCTCCGCTAACAAATGCACTGCTGAGTGTTGCTCCACAAAGATATGATTCAGCATTTCTTTTACTCGTCACAAATGAAATGCAGAATATTTCTTAAAATAGGGGAGAAATGTTCACCCTAGCTAAAATAAGGTAGGAGCCAGGCTGGGCACACGTAGTGGGCATATCCACAAACACACAAGCCTTTGTGTGTATATGAGCTAGCCGTGTTTGGCCTCTCACATTGATAAATTGCTGTTTATTTAAAAAAAAAAAAAAAAAAAAGGAGGGGGGCCAGCAAGCCCTTAACTACTTTTGCCACAGCACATGGCTTTTATTGGAGGATATGTTTGCACAAGTGAGGAGCGTTGCCTCCCACCCAAATTTCAACAACGCGTAAATAGGTGAGGACAAAGCGTCTATCTATTCTCTGCCTATACCTTCCAGTTCAAGCTCTATCTATATCACACAGTGAAGAAACTGCAATCTGAGGAACTCTTCTAGGAATTTTTTTAATGAAAACTCCCGAACATGCTCCTAGCATTAGACACAGTCTGAGGTTAACCCCCCAAAATCAACCAACCAACAAAAAAGCCTCAACCAACAGCAACAAAAAAGAGAGAATAATGCCAGGGAGAAAATGTAAGCCCAACGAAACAGTAAGGAAAAAAGTGAAATCCACCTCCTGACAAGATAAGCATTATCATCTTCCATTGCACTGTGGGTGGATGAAGAATGTGTAAATTGCTTGCTGACCTGTTTTTCGCTTCTGCATAAAAATGAAAGGCCATTTCTCCTAGTACCAATAAATGCCAACTTATCTCTAGGTCACTAATTAGCTAGCTGGGTGAGAAAGGAACAGGTTCAGGGGTAGCAATTCTAGCAGTGACAAACTGATGCAGCATGATAGTGAGACTCAGATGCAACCCAGCCCTAATTACAGCTCGGTAGCACATACTATCACTCTGAGAACACACCAAAGATTTTAATAATTCATATTCAGCTGTGTGCCTGCATGAACTCCTTGTAAGTTTAATTTTCCAGGACCTAATATTTAGGTACTGCTTTGTAAAAGCTCTCCAGTGTACAATTCCAGCCTTCTGTTTTACTGGATTCATTAACAGCATTGTGCCATCTGAACGTCCACGGAAAGAGACAAAATGAATAGTGTCAATTAAGATCATGCAGGGAGACAACAAAATTTTTCTCATACTAATACAGGAATTTAAATGACTATATATCCACTACTAGCATTCCTGGTTTAGTAAATATCTGCCCTTGGTATAAGTTGCTTGGGAAGTGCTTTAAAACATGCTGAAATATCTCACTCTGGTATTAGACTGAAAGTATTTGCACAGAGGGTTGTGCTTGTTGGCATAGGAAACAAGAAGACACAGGACACAATCATGAGTGTGCACCAATATCACAGTCTTTAATACCGCGTTTGTTCAGTTCTAAAATCTCGGGAACTATTTTAATGAACAGACAGAACCCTTCAACTACTAAAACCTGAAAAATAAAAACGCCAACAAAAACCCCAACACAAAAACCAGCTTACAAAATGTGAGTCCCTGGCATGCTGTTCACAGAATCAATAGCCTGAAACACCTCTCCCTGAATCCTCAGATACCAGCATCAGCTGATGCTAGCCGTTACCCTGTCTTGGTATAGAATATCCTGCACTTTGGATTTGCTGATTCTCTCAACAGTTTCAAAAGGAAAGGTGTCTCTCTCCATTAGGGAGAACGTAGAAATGGGTCAAGTTATATAATATGGAGTAAAAAAGGGTAAAGTTACATGACGTGACTGAGTTAGTTTACCGTTCTGACTTGGGTGGTCCTGCTTTTCGCTCCCTGACTCCTGGCTCTGCTGGTCCACACCCTCTCTTGCACCACATCAAACCACTGGGTAAGCAGATCCAACTTGTTAATCCAACAGAAAACTATTCTCTTGAACTGACTCACCAAAGGGCTAGACAAGCGTGGTGCTGAGAAGCATGCTGCTGGAGGAAGCAGAACCACCTCTTTTGGTGGGCAGCAAGTCAACACCATGACTTAAATGGACTGCAGCCAAAGAAAGCTCTGCAGAAGGGCACAAGAGAAGCACTGAAGGCAAACAGAAGGGCATGGCGTAAAAGCCTGGGTCTTTGGGAAGGACGGAAATGCACAAAAAGACATCACAAAGCCATTGGGATGGGGGAGACGCTGAGGAGGACAATGGCAGGAGAGCAGCAGGACATTGCATCCCAATACACATCGGAGCGGTGTGTGGGGACAGGCACCATCCTAGCAGAAGGGGGGACGAGCAGTGCAGGACAACATGGTGCTGAGTTGTACTGAGTCCATCCAGATTGCAACGGCTCTTCAGGGCTCAGGCTCACAACGCTTGTGTGCGTGTCTGTAGGCAGCCCTGGCAAAGGTGAGCTCTTCAGGACAGATGTGATATCTTGATAGTTTAACAAAACATGAGCTATAATATTGTATCCCCATTGTTCAAGAAAAGGGGGAGGACACTATTGTTCTACTTGGAAAGCAAACAAAAATGAAGCCTGCCCCCATTCTTCTCCAGAAATTGCCTCATTAAAAAAAAAAATAAAATAAAACCCCTAAATCTTATTGAGGAATAACACCTAGTCACTCTTATCAGCTCAAAACCTCCCTCACTATTACCTTTTCCTTCCTCTCTTAAATTACTGAGACAGGTTTCTCCTTTCGTAGCAGCAAATGTTTTAAGCTCACTGTTTTCTTAGAATCTCTCTTACTGGTTCAACTGCCTGAATAAGAAAAAGAACTTAAGAGATACCAGGAATTGTGCTAGCCAGCTGGAGAAAGGGAAAAGAGACTGCATCTTTACCCAAAGATAAGATGTCCAAATGTCCAGTCTTTTAACAAATACATCTTTATGGCTTCAGGAACAGTTCCCGAGTTCCACTCTTGAGCTCTGGGTAATAGTTTCTAGGGAATCAGGGAAAAAAAAAAAAAGCTGACACTGTAACTCATTAAATAGCAGGATATATTGTAATGCATGGGCTGAGGTGCTCTCAAGCTTCTCAAACCAAGGGGCACAGAGTGACCTGTCCTTCTTGCCCATACCCCAGGGCACCCCTGTTTTTTCCAAATACAAGGCCAGGCACTGGCAGAAAAGAGAACTACGTGCCTGGCAGCTGGAAGACGAGGAAAGAGGAAATACGATGTGCAGTAGATCAGGTACACACAAAATAATCATGGCAGGCCACATCATCGTAACACTGCTCGGCATTGTTTCCACCTTGATGGTCTTTCAGCATGTCATGATGCTGAATCATGATGACACAGGGGCAGGAAGCACATACCAGATGCAAAGTGAAAAGGTCATGTTATGATTGTGGCCCTACGAAGCACTGGAGACACTTTCTTTATGTTGGGGTCCCTGTCTTTACATTGGAGTCTCCTTGTTCTCCTGCTGCAAGACTCATCTGCACCAAAATAAAGAAAAGCTTCTGGAGCAGTTCAGATAAATTTGACCTACACACAGATAAAACAAGAATCTTGGGGGGGGGGGGGGGGGGTGGTGTTTCCCCTCCAAAACTGCTTATCGCTGTATCAGTGAGTGGATTTCACATAGTGTTTAAAAAATGTACTTGAAAAGTAACTTTCTGTTCATAACTGCACTTTAGGCACCCCGAGGGCCTGCTGGCTTGCTTAAGTTACAGGCTAAAAATGTACATAATTGTCAATCTTTAGCAAGACGGGGAATTCTTTTCTAACCAAAGCCTGAAATACTCCCTCTGGAGAAACCTCACAAACAATGTGGAAAAAGCTTTTGAACTTTCCATGGTACAAAGTTTGA
The DNA here is from genome assembly GCF_017639655.2 of Falco naumanni. Taxonomy (NCBI): domain Eukaryota; kingdom Metazoa; phylum Chordata; class Aves; order Falconiformes; family Falconidae; genus Falco; species Falco naumanni. The sequence goes on from NC_054059.1 coordinate 76,888,032, forward strand.
AATGAGGACAAAACTGGAGTGAGTATTGCGCATTTTCTAAGCTCCACTGCATTTAGCTTTACAGATACAGACATCTAGTAGCAGCATTTTCAGTTTAAAAAAAAAAAAAAAAGACACACTCTTGTACTTCACTAGCATAATTAATTTTTCTTTAAATTTGACTACAATTATTAAACTAGTCAAATATTAAAACACACATAAATCTCTCTAGATCTACACTAACCATATTTTTGGTGTAATAAAAATAGGCAATATTCCCACAGAAGCAAACACATATAATTTCAGACAGATTCAGGGACTGCAAAAACAATTTTAGTTGAAGAGCCTGGAGGTATCCCACAATATTAAACACAAGTTTTTACAAAGTAATTGAGAATACTTCTCCTTATAATTTAGCCCAACCCTTATAATCCCAGATTATAATGAAAGGTTTTCCCTTTAAACATTACACCATTATGATACTCCGTGATAAACAACTACATTATTCTGTTACTTGAATTTCAGCAAAACCTTTTAGGGAAACTACAATGTCATCAACAGGCACTAAACGGGATGGGAGCTGGTCCAGGGTAACTGCTGATTATTTTCAGGGCTCTGAGCCTGATTTTCTGAGCCATTGTCCCAAAAGCTGTGTGCCACTTCATACTGTGACAGCAGCATACCAAGCTCTTGGCACATCAGAGTGCCCATGCCTGGACCTTGAAAGTGCTCCTCCGTAATGGCTGGGACTAGCACAGCTAGTCAATAACCCTACACCTTCCTGATCACTTCTAGTGAGCGATCCTTTCCTCACTTTGCAGAAACAGGGAGCAGGGGAGGTATTTGGGAGTTGAATAAACCACACTAACCCTCTGGGTACCTCAGGAAAAGAGCACGTATTCAATAGAGGAGCACTTGCATAGCCTTGTGGATATAGAGTTTGTACAGTTTGTCCCGATTAGAAAGGAAGTGAGTTTAACAGAGGATCCAACTCAGACAAACAGTTCTCTAGTTTTATTTGGAAAAGCTGCAAACCTGTTACAGTTCACTTGCTAGTATGAAAAGCAAGCCTGAAAAATGCTGCTGTAGAGATCAGTGAATAATGGTTTAAGTGGAATAAGAGCAGTCAGGCTGAAGAACATGGTGGAGTGGTCTGGAGGGAAAAGAGCAAATGCTACAAGCCCCCAAGTTCTAAATTTTAATCATGACACTGTCATGGACACATATCTGCCTGATTGATGCCTTACACTACCACCACCGTAAGGAGCATGTGTAGCTTCCAAGTGGCCTTCTGGCAGCAGTGAAAAACTTAGCCTGGAGTCCCAGGGACTTTTTCCTGTTCACAGCAAAACTATCTGAAGATGAGATTACTTTTTATTTAAACTTCATTTTTAAGCTGATTTTGTTCTGTGAATGAAACTTCTCTACTCTTGTTATGCTGCATTCCCCCCTCTCCCTGGGCTTCAAAGATTCTTTTTCGGTTGCTCATACAACCTTACCACTGTAGCACTCAAGATACATAAAGCATATTATAAATGCTGCTGTTATTACTACTTAATGAAAACATAAAAGTTATTCATTGGCCAACTCCCTCCCCCCCCCCTTTTTTTTTTTCATTTCTAATAAACGTATCAAATCCTTATCTCAGTGGTGACAAAAAACTATGACCTTGCATTAAGTTTGCCCTCATCGTGACTGGTATCACTTTAAAGACTTTTCATCTGCATTCTCTGCAAAGCAGTATATGTCATCATTACCTAGTCACCAGCCAAGTTCTTGTCCGATGTTCACTGACACAGACAAGAAATTAGCCATCTTGGGCACGCCACATTAGGGAGCAAATGAAGAGTAACCAGCAGAAAAATAAGAGGAGGAAGTCCCATCCCCCCTCAGTTTTAGCAACCACCGTGTTGGTCCTTTTGCTTTGTATACCCTACGTTGCTTTTTATCGTGCTTTGCCCTTGTTCTGTCTTTTAAGGAACAAGCCTTTTGGAAATGAATAGAGTCTTTATATACTTGGAAAACATTTCTAGCATGTTGTAGACACCATTGTAATATAAATACTCATTGTCTTCCAGAGTTTCCTTACCACCACCACTCTTTTCTGCAGCTTTGTCACTGGACAACAGCCATCATTAAATTGTTTTGTGCTGCTGTGAAGCGCTGTAATCATAAAATATGGCAAATGCTCCATACATCCAAAGATAAATTTTGTTGAACTCTGTATTTCTGTTGACCATGCAGGGGAACAGTACGTCAAAACAACCTGAAGTAGCTCAGCACATTAGCAAATGTAAAAACTAAGACCAAGACCTGTAATTGCATCCCAAAAGACATGTGGTAAGGAGAGGGAAAGAACAAATGACTTTTGAAGACAAATTAGCCCATGAATTGATAATTATCATTAGGTTTTAGCCAGGTACCTTGGTCCTTTTCTTATTTGTTTCATAATTGGACTACCGAGTTTCAAACCTGTGACTTTCATCTCTGCTGTTTGCTGAAGGAGTATGCAACAAGTGCAAAAGGTCTTAACTCTTCAGTTTCTTTCTAGCAGAATATCATTGTTTGCATTTCCAAAGTTTTTGGAAATAACAGCCTCGACTCTCTTCTCATTTAGCCTGGTTTAACAATGCTGCGAGTCCAACAAATTCAGTTGCATTAATTTCAGTTTAAAGCAAGCTAGAGGAATACCTAGCCTAGTGTTGCTGACATACCTCATATACCTGTAGGTAAAGTAGTAAAACTGTCATTAAACCTAGATTAAAAAACTGTACACTTTATGCCTGGACTTAAAACCTGTTTTTAACCCACTTCCTTCTGCCTCTACCACTGTATTTTCCTCCCTGTAAGAGCAACGAACAAAGAAATTACTAATCTGCAACCCCATCTGTTTTTAGTTCCCAGCTTTTCCAGTTCATTTGGTTCATTTCTATTTTTTTTTAAATTCACCATGGAGCTTGCTGATCACATTCACCTTGAAATCTCATCCTTTGGGCTTTCATGAGCTTGTCCTCTCGCTACTCCTTTTGCCCTTCTAAAAATTCATCCTGTTTCTCCTTCTCATCTTCTGTAGATGCACCACAGGCGTTTGTATCCTTGGCACGCTTTGTTTCTCCTTTTAACACCCTTCACATAGTACACACGGTGCCTAACATTCCTCCAAGTCCTACTGCTATGTCGGTTAATTTTAAATCCAGTTCTATGTAGAGACATGGCAAGAACTAAACCATTTCAATTGTGTATATAAAGCCATCTCACTATAATACAAGTATATCACAGTCTTAAGCCTCACCAACAGCCTGCGAGGAGCAAAAGCCCTACTATTGCCCTCCCACAGTGGCAAAGAGAAAATGGTTTATCCAAAATCACGTGAAAGCCTGCTGCAGCCTATGGGTTACCAACCAAGAGGATTCACTTCACCTTCCTACCTCCAGATCTGTATATTGGCTCATGTATTTGACCCTTCTTGGATTCTTGGACACTTCAGAATGGATTTGCTTAACTTACGGGCAGCGCACAGCAACTGCAGGCGCTACCTCTCACCTGCCCTGCTCTCGGAGCAAACACATGCTGGCAGTTCACCCAATGGTTCTGGGAGCGGGTGTGCAGGAGACCCCCGGCCCGGGAGGAGGCCTTGCTCCAGCGTACCACGAGGCTCTGAGGCTCCAGCCTCCACGTTGGGCTGTATCGCAGGAACCTGCAGAATACACTCCACTGTCCTAGTGTCTCCCACAAGCAAGCGAAGCCACGGTTAAGCCGGACCGACTGGAGCTTACACATCACCTCGGAGGAGTCCACGTCCTCATGCGGCTTCTGACAGCCGACGTGACTGTGTGTGGACCTTTGTCCCTGCACCGGCGCTGCTCTGCCATACCCGCTTTTTCCTGTCAGGGGCTGCGTGCCATGTTGATCACGGCACTGGCCCCGGCTCCAGGCCTCGTTTGCCGGCCACATCACTTGCACCTTCTTCCTGCTTTTTGCCCTTCTAACCCGCCGGACTCCGGCCTTTTTTACCGGCGACTTCGGTGGCACACAAGCCACAAGGTTATTTAAACGGGAGCCAGCGCACACCCCGCCCCGCCAGCCACCGGGCTGGGGTATTCTGGGGCCTACGAGAGCGACGACACCCTGCGGCAGGGCGCTGCCGCCACCCTCCCCGTCACTCATGGCCACAGCGCCCGGCTTCTATGCCAGGCCGGGCCCCTCGGTGCCGCCGCCGCCGCCCCCCCCCCCGCGGCGGCCGCCCGCCGCTGGCGACAGCGCAAGGCCGCCCGCGGAGCAGCGGCCCACCGTCCGCCCGGGGTGTCGCGGGCAGCGCCGCCAGCACCGTCTGTGCGTGCCCGCCGCCCCTGGCAGCGCGGCTCCGCGCTCCCCGGCGGGCCGCTCCCGGCCGCCCTCCCGCCGCCGCGGGGGCGCCCCGGCCGAGGCCCGTCGCTACTCCCAGCGCCGGGATCCGGCCCTGCGGCTGCGGCGGGACCGTTCGGCTCCTCGGCCCGGCCTGCCCCGGTCCGGCCCCGCCCGCCTGGCGGCGCGGCCCCGCCCGCCTGACGCGCCGGCGGCGCTGGCGGGCTGGAAGTGGCGTACGTGCAAAGCGAGCCGCGAGAGTGGCGCCTCCTCCTCGCCCCGACACAGCGGCGGAGGCGCGGCGGGGAGAGGCGGCGGCCGCGCCGGCCCGCGCACTGGGCAGAGGCCGGCGGGGAGCGGAAGGCAGCGCCCCCCCCCTCCCCGCTCCGCGCCAGCCGGCTGCCCCCCGCCGCCGCTCTGCCCCTCGGCCGCGCCGCCGCCGGCGGGGCGGCGATGAGGCGGTGCTAGCGGCGTTAGCGGCGCAGGGAGGGCGGCGCGGGCCCCCGCGGCAGCTCCGCGCCCGGCTGCCACGAAGGAGGCCGCGGGCCGGCGGAGGCGGAGGGCGGCGGGGGGCCGCGGCGGAGCCGGGCGGCCATGATGCAGTGAGCGCTCCCTCCCCGCGCGGCCGGGCGGGGGCCCGCGTTAGCGCCGCTCCCGCCCGCCTCCTTACATAACCCTTCGGCGGCGGAGCGGGGCTGCGGCGGCACCACCAGCGCCATGGCGAATGACAGCGGCGGCGGGGCCGGCCAGGGCGGCGGCGAGAGCAGCGGCGGCGGGAGCGGCAGCAGCGGCTGCAGCAGCGAGCGGGACCGGCAGTACTGCGAGCTGTGCGGGAAGATGGAGAACCTGCTGCGGTGCGGGCGCTGCCGCAGCTCCTTCTACTGCAGCAAGGAGCACCAGCGCCAGGACTGGAAGAAGCACAAGCTCATCTGCCGCGGCGGCGGCGCGACGGCGGCGGCGGCGACGGTCGCGGCAGGGGGCGCTGCCGAGCCCCGCGGCGGGCACCCCACGCCGACCCGCGCCCACAGCGCCGGGGCCGCGGCCGGAGGGGGCAGCCGGGCGGCGGGGTGGGCTGCGGCGGGGAAGGGCGCAGCGCCGCCGTCCCCGGAGGCCTCCGCCGAGGCCGCCCCTCTGACCAACAACTACATCGCCGCCGCGGCCGCCGGTGCTGAGGCGGAGGCCCCGGCCGCGGCCCAGTCCCCGTCGCCGTCCGGGGAGGCGGTGCTGCTGTACCGGGACAAGTCGAACCTGTCCCCGGGCGGCGTGCAGGCGGGGCCCGGCGGGGCCGCGCTGCGCCCCAACGGGCAGACCAAGTCGCTGGTGCCGCAGCGGCTGGCGCTGGAGTACATCGTGCCCTGCATGAACAAGCACGGCATCTGCGTGGTGGACGACTTCCTCGGCAAGGAGCTGGGCGGGCTGGTGGCCCAGGAGGTGCGGGCCCTCCACCACACCGGCCGCTTCACCGACGGGCAGCTCGTCAGCCAGAAGAGCGACTCGTCCAAGGACATCCGCGGCGACAAGATCACCTGGGTGGAGGGCAAGGAGCCGGGCTGCCAGACCATCCGGCTCCTCATGAACAGCATGGACGATCTCATCCGGCACTGCAACGGCAAGCTGGGCAACTACAAAATCAACGGCAGGACGAAAGTGAGTGCGAGAGCCGGGACCCCCGGTGCCCCCCGCTGCCGCCGGGGGGGTGGGGGGGAGCGGGGCGGCGGGGCCGTGTGCGCTGCCTGCGGGTGTGCGTGCGGGTGCGCACGTCCCTGCGTGTGCCTGGGCGTGTGGCCCGGGGCCGGCCGCGCTCAGCATCCGGGGGTCGCTCCCCACCTCGGCAGTGTGACAGGGTTTGTTTGCTGGGGAGGGGGAGCCACCTCATTTATATCCCGGCGTTTCGTTAAAACACTTGACCTGGAAGCTCATGCGCTAGGCGGTGAATACTGGAACGCACGTTCCGCCAAAAAAAAAAAAAAAAAAATGAAAGCGGTATACTTGTTGTCCCCAGAAAGCGGGGGGTACCGTGTGCTGGGCACCGGCTGCAAGGCGGCCTCGGGGCAGCGGCAGCCCCGCACGAGTGGGTCCGGGGTTGCTGGGTGCCGGCTCCGGGGACGCCTGCCGGGTGCGGGGCTTGAGTGGGAGCGGCGTGGGCAGTGCCGCGGCGGGCAGCGCTGCTGCAGGGAGGCACCGGGGGGTTTACTACCGTCCTGTCTGTTTTCTGCAAAAATCACACTCTTTGAGTCCAGAGAACCGAGGCAAAATTTCCCGGTGTCTTTGCCTAGTTTGAAGTTCTCTTCCAGTTCTTTAAATAATATCCTCCCCCTTGATAAAGGACTAGTAATGAATATTCATCAGTATTCTTCCAGTTAAAAAAGAAAAAGGGGGGGGTAACACCCTTCACAGTTTGCTACCTCTATTAAAACATAAGGAAGCCGGTGAGCTGGTAGCATCCATCGCGCCGGGACGGTTGCACTGTCACAGACGGGCTGTTGTTGCTGCAGCTGCAGCTCTCAGCTGGTGGGAAGCTGCGGGAGGGAGGAGGGGAGAAACTGGAGGGCAAAAAACAGCCTTGGATTTGTTTGGGGCACGGGAAACTCCCGTGATAAGGAAAAGTGGGTGGGAATCAGTTTTTTGCAAATGTGATCTTTACATACCTGTAGTTGAACCAGTACTGCACTAAAATCTTTCTAACGGGGATGTGGTCTAGGTTCCCCCTAGATCCCTGTTAGCTTGGACTTTCTAAGCCAATTTATGTTTCAGACAGTCCTAAATCTCTTCAAGGCTCCAGGTGCTTCGAACTTACACTCTAAACGTATCAGTGGCTTTGCTGGGCTTCAGTTTTATGCAGTGAAGAGGAATACCGCTTCTGGTTTTATGCGCAGCGGTATGCTTCTGTAAATAATACTTGCCAGGGCTTTAGAAAGGACTTTTGGAATTGTAATCCCAAATCACGCATGTTACTACTCTTATCTTACATTTCTAAGTAGTAACCGATACATTTGCTAACTGTGAAAGAGAGAGAAAAATCTTATCTCTCTTCTTGTTGTGCTCTTTTGTGGAGCAACAGCAAAGCAATGGTTTGTTTAGCCCCACTCGTTTTTCAGCCACTGCTGAAATTTCTCAGTATTTAGGGCATCAGGGCAGGTGCAGGGATCAATCAGGTCAGTAAAAGTGCAGTGCTTTACTCCTTGGTGGTACAGAAATGCATTACTTTCTGTCTTCTCACCTTCCCTTGCTTTTATCTCCCCACAAAAGTCCGTGCTTGTAGAGATACAGGGAAGTTTCCGCAGGAGCGGAATGGAGCTGACAGTCACTCTCACAGATTCACCCCTGAGTTGAATAAACAGAAGCAGTTGGTGAGAAGAGATGAACAAGTCAGTGGAAGAGTTTGATCTGTTGAAACGTGGGATTTATCAGTGTTTGGGCATGCTTATTTGTAAAGTCAGCAGCGATAGGAGTGATGTGACTTTCACCTTTTCTCTTTTGCACCTATAGAGAACTGCACCTTTGCCATTAATGCCACAGTAAGTTGAATCGAAGGGCTGGGAGGGGAGGTGTTGGGGAGAGAGAGCAGTCCGGCAGTGGAAACTTATGTACATCCCTTCAGGGCTCCTGGCTGTTTAGGGGGGGGAAAGGAAGATGTAAAATAAACACACAGACACCTCTTGGTTGTCTGAAGGGATTTTTTTTTGGTACATCTTGCCCTTGCTTTTTCTGACTTCTGATTTTGATTGTGTTGCTGCCGGAGTCCCGGCATACTTTCATTCTTGGCAGTATAGAGGGGTGTGCAGTGCAGACATTGTAATAGCTATAACAGGCTATCCTGGAGCTTTTCTGTTAGTGCACTTTGAGGGTGACCGCTGCTTAGTTCTTTTAGTCAAATACAGTCTACTTTCAAATCTTGATGGGTATTTTGGGTTTGCTTTCACAGCAAAGACTTTTGAAAATGAACGATCTACATGTAATATTTATTCTTATTTGTTTCATTTCAAGTAATAGGACCAAAATGGTCAAAATGGTAGCACATGTGACCGACTGAGCTCTTACTGAATAACTTTCATACTCCTGACTATGCATGTTTATGTTGCAATACTGTGGTTTGTGTAGTTGATGTGCGGAGAACATAGTGTACCATTTTACTGAAGGTGCTAAATAAACCAATTTGCAGCGTCACTGGTGAGACTTTCATTCCCCAGCATCTGAACCTGCAAAAGAATTCCAGGCCTTGGGAATCCCTCTGCCCTTTCTAAAAAGCTACCAGTGCTAGCTGCACGAGGTGATGGGTTGGTACAGTATTAAATGATTGCAGTCTGGTACAGCACTTCTGCAACAGGGGACATGCTAGAATTGGGCTGTGCTCATAGATGTCAGGGATGTAGCTGTGCTGGGGAGAGCTGAGGTGGTGAAGTTTAAGAGTTTGTTTCCTCAAAATAAGATGTGCAGTGTTGTAGATTTGAAAAGAAGGTGGTTTTGTATTAACAGTTCTAAAGGTGTGTTGTTTTGTTTGTTTTAAGCCTAACTTCAAATTATTTTTTTTTATTAGACCTTTTAAATGAAACCCAAGCAAAAAATCCAAACCACTTGCAGCCAGTCATTTAAAATACTGTTGTTGGGTTCACTGCAGCGTCTTGTTAGAAAACTGACTTTGTTTTTGAATGTTGTGCAAGGGCTGGCATTATGTCACAGGAGTCACAGGAGCTTTTCTTGAATCTTTAACCTTTACCAGATCTACTTCAAGCTCTGTAAACAAGCATATCCTATTAGAGGGGATGAATCATAAATAAATCCGCTTCACAGTGTGCTGAAATTCCCACCCTCCATTAATGGAACTTAAAAATAACTGAATACACGTATAGAGTCTTAGCATTTTATTCTGTGTGATTTAACTAGCAGCTGGGTACTTCTACAGAAATAAATGAATTATTGATCAAAGGTTTTAATGATGCTGTTGATCAAGGCTAATTGTTTTTGGTGTTGGGGAAAAAAAGCCATAGATAAAATGGAAGAGATGATACATAGATTATCACTTCAAATTTAGTTAAGGCTGAACTTGTATACCTGTTGGTGGTGTTGGCATTGAACTTGCCATCACTACGAAGTGTCTAGAAGCAGTGCGTGAAAACGGGAAATGGGTCTTGAGATGTAAACCCTGCATCTCTTAGCCTGTAAAACTATCGACCACGGAAAAACCTACATTGTTTTAATGGAATCTGTTTTAAACTGATTTACATTCTCCGGTGTCTTAAGGTAGAGGAAATGAAATAAGGTAAAATGTTGTGTGAGAAACCTGAGGTTTTACATTTGAAAGTCTCTGTTAGGGGTTTTCTCTAGACTAACCAGGCTACCTAGAACTCATCTGCTTAAACTGATGTGGTTCTGCTTAGGTCTGACCATTAGCAGATTACTCTCCAGCCTGAAAGGTATCTGTATAGCAGTAGGTATAAACTAGCCAACCTCCTCTGAGGTGTGTGGTCAGTACACCAGCAGGTGTAAGAGAATGGCTAACTATTTGCTCATCTCAGAAGTCCTGATTTACTGCATTCCTTGTTTTTGTTCTTTTAGTCTCTTTCTTTCCAGACCCTGCTTCCTTCTTTTCCCTGGGTGATGGTGGCACATACTTGCATACATGAGCTGCAGTGTCTTTTCTCCTTCCTTTTATTTTCTAGATATGTCTTCTTCCATCTCTTCTCAAAAATTAACGCTCCCCACCCCCCTTTTCTCTTATCAGTTACTGTACTTGTACATGCATGTGTTTCTGTTCCCTGGCTGTCCTGTTTTAGATAGCCAGTGGAGGTATAAACCTGCTCATCAAAGCCAGGGAATTAAATCATCCTGAATCTTACCTAGGCGAGAAGGTTTTTTCTTATCTCCTTCGTGGAGGCTGAGAAGGGGTTAAGGGAGGGGGCAGTTTTATGATTTTTTTGCTAGGTTTCTCTTTCCCCAGTTCTGAACTCCGCTGATCATCTAAATCTGATTCATATAAATCTGAAGTTTGCTTCCTTTACTGGTATTGCAAAAACATTGGGACATCCCTGTTGTGGACTGGGTTCCTAATAATCACTGTATAAACAGACATCTGATCTGTCAGCTATTTCTTCTGCTTCCATCACACCCAGCTCCACCCAGCTTCTAACCCTACCCTGTGCCTTTCATTGGTAGGAAACTGAATAGACAGTTTGACAGTCATTGTTAAATCCCTTTAGTTTTTGCTTCATTCCCACTTCTTGTGATAGCTAGAAAAGACCTACAGTTCAAATTGCTGCATTTTAATGCTCTCCTGTCTCTTCCAGTAGGCCACTGGCGCCCACTGCTTCTCAGCCACCAGTGGATTAAAAATATGATTGATTAGCTGCACGTTGTGCAAGCCTGTTTTACTGCTTTTCTTGGAATTGTTGAATTGCATAATTGCGCATCTCTTACTTTCTCCCAGCCTCCCATCTCAAAATAAACTGGCCTGGTTGTGAGTACTTTAACCGCTGCTTATAATTCCCTGGATGCTCATCAGTTTTCAATATGATGCTGCGCACTAGAGCATCCTCGAGTTCTCTGAAGACCTAGAGGTCTCCGGATTCAAACTAGTCCAGGTGTACCCTATTATATTAGCTTCTTTCAAAGTTAGTAAAGCTGCTTTAGAGAATAATCTTCGAAGAGTGAGTGGATACCCTGCTGTTAGCTTTTCTATAAGCTGGAAAGAAAAGGCTCTCTGCTCTGGCCATTTATTTATGTTGCGGTTTTCCTGCAAACACATCAGATTAATCTTTCCAAGGGAAGAGAAGTGGCACCAAGAAGCAGTAATCAGCTGATACAGCTGAAGCTGTTGGCAGCTGTGTAGCACTGAGAAGGGAATATGGGAGGAGGATAGGTTAAAGTCTTGAGTTTTGCAGATGCTGTTTAAAAATAGCATACAGGAGACCCGAGCAAGTTTTCTGGATGTTCTTTCCACTGTATCTTATTCTGCAAAATACAACCATGAGCATGTGTGGCCATAAGAAGACAGATGAAAATAAGAGAGAGAGAATAAGGACTCAGCAACCAAGCAGGTAGTGTGGGAAGTGATGATGGTGACAAAATGCTGTTAGGACAGTGAGCACAGGGGCGAGTGAGGGACTCTGCTGCCGCTGGTGTGAGTCTCCCACTGATCAGAGGACTCCAGAGGTGTAGCTGGTGATCTGAGCTGAGGAATGTTTGTGAAGTGGGGTAAAATGTTTGTAAAGCATGTCAAATTGCTTGTGACATGCCCAGTTACAGAGAACCTTCTGTATCATTCCGGGGATTTGTTTCACTATCATGCCTTGAATTTCTTTCTTGGTAGAAAACTTACTGATCTGATGATCGGTTCCTAATGGGTGATGGTATAGGGTTGAAGTTGTCACTGAGTTGTGGGAAAGTGTGGCTCAGTCTCCCAATAAGGATTTGAGTTGCTTGACCTTGATACAGAATATGACCAATGCTCGTCCTTGTCAGTTATTTTCCTTACAGTGATGTTTCTGTTGATGACGGTGTTGTCTTCTAGACGAGCGTGCTGGTCATTGAAGGATTGTATGGTGGTTCATGGATACTCAGCAGCCCACAGTTCTTACATCCCTGTTGGGGGTAGAGCCCTGATGTGTAATGAGCGCAGTTTAATTTGTTACCACAGAGTGGTTTGGGTTGGAAGGGACCTTAAAGGTCACCTCATTCCATCCCCCCTGCCATGGGGCAGGGGCACCTTCCACTAGACCATGTTGCTCAAAGCCCCGTCCAACCTGGCCTTGAGCACTTCCAGGGATGGGGAATCCGCAACTTCTCTGGCAAGCTGTTCCAGTTCCTTATATACAGGATTTTGGGTCCCAAATGGAACAGAAGATCAAAAGACTGTCTGTTGTCTCCAGTGCAAATGATCTTTTGATCGAGAAGCACAACATCCAGAAAAGATACTCGTTTATGGCCAGTGAAAATGAAAATGTGAACGTTGCTGAGATTCTGGCAGATTCCCCTACTGGTTTCTGAGGGGCATCTGTGTGGTAACTCTTAACTTTGAAGTGTGGTATGAATATAGCGTGTGTGAGGGTGCAGAGCACCACTTGTGACTGCTAGAAATTTCTCCGTAGCCCTGTATCTTCTGTATCTGTGTCTTGTAGTGCTCCGGCGCTGCTGGAGAAGTAGTCGCTCTTCTTTGCCAGTGGTTGTATTTACATGGCCATCTTGTGAACTGGTTTGGGGAACTGATCCATCTGAAAAATAAACTGGCAAAAGAAGTGCTCCTGGTTCAGTGTTCGGATGTTTGTGCTGGCACAAGGGACTGGCAGATGGTGAGACTTTCTTTCAGCAGCAATGCAAATTTATGCCAACTTAAAGTGTTTGCCAAACTACAGCCTTAGTTTAACACTTCGGGACTGATTATCCCAAAATTTTGCTCATGAAAATTTGAACACCGTTTAAGAAATCTTTACTAGCTATGGTGTTGGTTTTTGTTTTTTTTCCTTAACCTTTCTTTTCTTTGTTCTTCCATGTTCAGCGTGAGACCAGTTCTTGCCATCAGAAATGGCATTCTTCTGTCCTTCAGGGTTCTTCCCCGTGACAGTTTTATACAGAAGCTTTGCTGGTCTGCCTACCATGTGATCCCATGTAGCATGCACAGGGAAAACCACATTTTCTCTGAATGAAAACTGGTTATTTCTTGGTTCCTTCCCCCCCCCCCCAACTTGATTTCTTATTCATGTTGGCTGTCCCTATCCGTTATTCTAGAGATTTATCAGCACCAAGGACATTCTTGCTTTCTCTTTTCAAGGCAGAGCTGGTCTGGCATCCTCTGCAATGAGTGCTGTGGTGCAGCTTGCTGTTTGTTGCTGGCTGCTGCTGGTAAGGAAGGTCCCTGTTCTGCCACATCCCCTTGTGCCGCATCCAGCGCTCATTCTGCTTCAGGGGCTCCATCTGAAATGGGCAATTTCAGTACTATTTCACTTTTCCTGTCCTGTTTCCTCTCTGTTCCCTGGTGCATTAGGATAGCTCTATGGAATTCTGGTTTGATTCGTTGCTTGGTTTTTCCCAGCTGTTTTTTACTATGCAACTGCAGTTCTTGAGTTGTTGCTGTTCTGGAGATTAGGAACCTGTAGCCTTAAGGTTTGTGCACATCAGTGATTTCAGTGCACTGTGGGTAATTAATTTGGTTTTTTCCTGTCAGGTGCATCAATGATTTTCTGATTGTGTTGCTGCCTTGATGTGCTATGCACTCTCTCCTGTGCAGAATGCGCTCAATTCAGTACCACCCAAAAATCAAGCAGGCAGCTTCCCATCATAGCTGTACAGCTTGAGAGGAAGAGCTGCCTTCCCTTGCCAGTGGCCTCTTGGACTGAAATTCCTTGGAAGTGATGTCCTGCCAAGTCATAGGACTGTCTGAACAGCAGTTCTCAAATCTCTGGGCTAGTTATATCAGTAACCTTGACTGGGTGTTTGAGAGGTGTTTTCCCTTTTTCTAGATGATGTTTAATTTTTTAATAGGTTACCAGCTATTTCCTGCAAATAACTGGTAGCGTATTATTCTCTTTTCTGATACTTACCTGCATTCATGATGTTTGTAATTCAGTTTTGGTGCTTAGACCATCCTGGATAGTACCTGGCACCTTTTGGCTTGAACAGGCTGGGTTGCTACTGGAATTTTCCAAAACGCTGTCTTTCTAGTTGTTATCATGTTGTCTTGTACTGAGTGCTGTTGGGTACGTATGCACACAGTATACTTGTAGCTAGTAAGCTACATTTAGCTTAGTAGCTGAAATGAAGGCTTTCTGCTGCAGCAGAAAGGAAGCTTATTTTATAAAAAGGAAACGGATACTCTGTCTAGAGCAAAAATTTTTTGCCCATCCAGAAACTAAATTGGTTTTCTTTAGGCTCCTTGGAGAGCTCTTGTACAAAGGCAACACAGTTTTTCGCTTCAGAATTCAGTTTGGGACTGTTGTGAGTGGATTGGTTAATTAGTGCTTCAGTGGGATGCTTGTGGGGCTCCCTGTCTCTTGTGCTGCTATATTTTGTTACTTCACAGTAGGGGAGTGACTGCGGACAATCCAAGGACTGTGCAAGTGTTTTTTGGAAATAAACTGATTCAGAATATTATCAATTATCAATAATATATCAAGATCTTCATTGGCATGTTTTTTACACTACACTAAGGATATAATATTTTGAAAGCAATATTTTCAGTGAACAGAACAGTAAAGTTATTTGACTTTGCAGCTACTACTGAATGGAGCAGTTATTATTTCTGATACCCTTTTTGTCTTTCAGATCTGTGACTTGCTACTTAGACCCTTCAAAAGGAGAACTAATGCTGGCTTTGTGGCCTTTTGAAAAAGTCATTTGGTGCTCATTAAATCCTTGTAAACTCCTTCCAGTTTTTGAAGGTTGTTGGTTAACGATAGCTGATCGAGCATATTTTCAGGGCAGGCTTGTGCCAGAATTAGCTGGTAAGTGGCAGTCATAAACTTCAAGTCAAAAGTGAATTCACTCCCTGTTCCAGGGCAGTGTCTGTCAAAAATAGAGCAATGCTTTTATGCACGTAACAGCTGCTTACACTTGAAGACTTTCTTGTTCTTTGGTATTTAACTTAAAACTACTTGAGAGTTTTGTTGTTGGTTTGTGGGTTGTTTTTTTTTTAATATAATGTTCTAAATAGAACAGGTAGAAATGTGCGTGCCTGCATATGTCTATGGACGTTGTGTGCGAAGGTAGGGCAGGTATGTGTAGATTATGAGCGTAGTGCTCTAACGAAGAGATGAAGACTGTACTTGAAGGGTAATTAACGGGGCCTAATGAAAAAGACTATTTTATACCCAAGGATTAATTTTACATGTTAATTTAGGGTCAGACCAGCTCAGAGCACGTAGTTTGACCATGAAGGTGCTCTGGACTGTAGGAATGCTGTACAGCTCTGAGGAGGTGCTGCTATGTGGCCCCAGCGTGCTGCTGTGAGAGCAGAGCCGGAGACTGCCTTGCCTTGTTTCTGCAAAAACACGCATTATGTTGAAAATGATACAAAGGTGAACGCAGTGAGGGATTTCAGGAAGCAGTTCTCTTTTGGTCCCAACAGGGTGGAGGAATTGTTGCATTGGTTGTCAGATGAATGTAAGAAGTTTTAAAATGCCATAAACTGGCTGAAGAGTTGAGGGGTTTATATGCATTTGCTTGGTTTGGGGTTGGGTTTTTTCTGTCTTTATATCAAAATATTTTAAACGTGGTTACAGGAGGAGGTTGGATTGTCAATTCACATCACTTTGTTCTATTGATAGCTTTACATTCTTGGTGAAGTGGCCGGGGCTGTAGGTTTCTCTGCTGGGTGTACTCTTGCAGTGGCTTGCTGGCCTTCTGGTGTGCCAGGGACTGTTACCTTCCTGCTTGCGTAGTTCAGAGGGCTGCAGCTATACAGTTGGAACAGTCCTGAAGTTCCTAGCCAAATGAAACAAAAAGTTACAATAACAGCCTAACCTGACTGTTGGTTAATAAGATACCTTTCTCATTGCTGCTCTCTTGTCCTGTTCAAGCATTTGTTAAAGCAGTTCACCCTCGCCATGGATGCCAAGCGCCCTCAACAGCTTCGGCTGTATTCTGGTAGCGTGTGGTCTGCGCTGGGCTGGAGGCATCAGCCCCTTGCAGTTCCAGCGACTGCTGCTTTGTTGCTCAGGCAGCTGGCACACAGCCTCGCTGCTGTGAGAAGGGAAACTGTGGGCGGTTGATAAGGGCATCTTAAACTGACTCAGTTTCAGCTGGCATATTATGTGATGCCCAGTGAAATAACGTTGGTTAATTGCACCTCTGTTTGGCGTAACCTTATTTGTGTCTCCTATAGCCCGTATGTGACAGAGCATCAGACAGTCAGTAGAATTCTTTGTAACAGTGGATTTGCTTTTTCAGGTCGTACAGGGAGAGGCTGAGAGAGCTGGGGCTGTTATGTTGGAGAAGAGAAGGTGTGGGGGGACTGTACCAGTGCTTACAGATACTTGATAGGGGGGGTAAAGACGAGGGAGCCAGCCTCTTCTCGGTGGTGCCCGGTGATGAGACAGTGGCCACACTGAAATGCAAGAAATTCCATTTAAACATAAGAAGTGCTTTTTTCATTTTGGGGGTGATCAAACGGAGGAGCAGGTTGCCAGAGTGGTTGTGGAGTCTCCATCCTTGGAGATATTTGAAACTCAGCTGCTGGTCCCCCAACCTGCTGTGGCTGACCCAGCTGGAGCAGGGGGCTGGACCAGATGATCTCCAGAGGCGCCTGCCCACCTCAGCCCTCCTGTGGAGAAAGACATACTGCAGTTTGGAGTGGCGGAGGTAAAGAACAAGCCAGTTTTTGCAGTCTGTTAAAGTAGTAGGGTTTTTTTTCTAGCAAAGGCACAGTCAGTAGTCTAAGTCCTCCTTATTGTTTCTCTGGGTGAAGTGACCAGAAGTCTGTCCTCCTACTAGCGGTCATTTGCTTCTTAAAGGAACATTGTGGTCAGATATGTAATGCATGTAAGTAATGTACAGTTTGAAACATTCCTGGCTTGGATCCATTTTGGTCATCCACATGATCACTTGCGCTACCGTCTGTGCTGCTGCCTCTTCACTGTTGTCTCCCGTGTTGCCTGTTCTACAGTTTGTATGTGCGTATGTCCGTTACGCAGTACTGTCCTAGGGTAACTGCTGATCTAAAGCATGTGTACGCTTCAGAAGACTGATTTAAGCCAGATTTTAATCCAAAACAATTATTTATCTGTGTGGGGGCTCATACTTCCTCTCCAAAATTATTTTAAGGTTATATATGATTTTGGGACATCTTCTATAGTGAGAGGGCATAGTACATCAGGGATAGCTATCCTTTCTTTGCTAGATGGACAGAAAAGTGAAATATGCTGTTTCAAAGCTACAAACTACCAAAAAGTGCTTTACTTTAATATTTCCCATATTTTTACTTTATGTAGCAATTTTTTAACAAACATCTGGACAAGATTATTTTCAGTATGTTGTAGATATATTTTACTTTTAAAAAAATGCCACCCACTCTAACATTAAAAACAGTTCCAGAGAAGTGTGAGGAGGGAACCTTTGAACAGGTAAGAGTCAGGTTCATATCTTTTGCCAGGCTGTGGTATAAATCAAAAGCCTGCAGCTCTTCAGTTACAATCCCTACTCCTCATTTAACTTCTAGCTGTTTTTCTTTCATCTACATTCTCCACATGTACTTGGTGCTGCTGCTCGCTTTCCTCTTGCCTGTACTCCCTTGGAGTCCTCGGGTTCCAGGGGTGCAGAGGACTAGGCTTGCCTCAGTTGCTCTCTGCCGTGTATTCAGCAGTTGCAGGCACCCTGTTGATGGGCTATCCTCTGCATGACTGCTTTTGAGAGATAAAGAGCCGCGTGCCTCCTGGAAGATGCCAGGTTGACCATCCATGCCCTATATCTAGTTGCAAATTGAAGCCAGATGGAGTTGTGCTCATCTGAAGTGGCCTTCTGTATGAACTAGATGCTAGACCATCCCTGAATTGTAGGCTACAGCTATGTATTTTTGAGGTGTATCCAGTCTTACAGGGGGGAAAAAAAAAAGTAATTAAAAATTCTGCCTTCTCATGTTTGGTAGGTGAGAGTTCTTTCTTATCGGATGTCTCCATTTCATACAAGTATTTGTCATCTGTGTTTATACCATTAAGTATTTATTGTAACTAATCCATAATTGGTGTCTGTATGAAGCTTCAAAATGTACATAAACTGATGTTCCTATATACCATCCACCTTCTGGCAGTTCAGGAACTCTCTGAGCTAGCAGTTGTATCTGGACCACTGCATTCATTTATGTAATCCTGTTTTAGAAGCCATTTGTACTTTTGGCCTCTGCAACATCCTGTAACAACGAGTCCTGCAGTTTGATTAGATGGAAGAGGAACTTTCCTTTGTTTAAGACCTACTGCCTGGTGATTTCAGTGTCTCCTAGACTCTGTATTGTGAAAACTCATTTCCCAGTAGTTTTACTTTCCATGGTTTTAAAAGTCTGGCATTTGCTTCCATACATTTTTCAGCTGACACTCTTTCCTTCCCGACCTGAAGAATTATAGTATTTTTAGTATTTCTGCAGATCAGTGCTGTTCCACACCTCTGGTCATTCCTGCTGCCCTTCTCTGCAGCTTTTCTGTTTCTGCTAAGCCCACTTTAAGCTAAGGCAGCCAGAAGCACAGTATTTAATGTATATCATGAATTTGTATGCCGGCATAGTGATGTACTCTGTGTTACCTTTCCCTGCCTAGTGATTTATGACACTTCAGTTGCCTCTGCTGCAGTGCTGAGAACAACCTGTATTTACTACAGCTTTTTCTGAAGTGATGCTGTCCAGTTTAGAAGCCATCACTGTGTATAAGGACAATTTTATTTATTTTTTTTTGAGCAGGTATTCCTTTGCACTTACTCCTTCCTGAATTTCACCTGCCGTTTTGTTATACAGGCACTTGGTATCATTTTACCTTTCTGTGCACCTTTCTGCAGTCAGGGCCAGGATGGATTATGCAACATATTTCAGTATTGCATGTAAACACTGTCACTCTGCTGCTCGCCCCCTTTTCCCAGGTCACGTATGAAAAGTACAGGTCCTGTGGGGATCCTGCTGGTAACTCCTAATTTTTCACTGAAAGGAGTTGAGTTGTCCGTAGTGAAATTCTTATTGCAGTTTACTATTTTATTGCTTTTTGCTTTGCCTGTTCCAGTACTCTGGAATGCCTTGGAAGTAAGATGCATGCTTAAAATGCTTTATACTTCAACCTTTCTAATTTTTGCATTAAAATTAATGTCTTGAGGAAGTTTTTATTAAACCTCCATTATAGATTGGAGAAAATGACAGGTAGTTGCTCCCCAAGGCCTCCTAACACCTGGCACAGACTCAGGAACAACACAGGAGTTCCTAGACTGGAGTCCTGACTTTGTCATTTTCCTTAGTGGAAATAGAAAACGGGAGTGGTCTCTCTCATGAGCCAAAGGCTATGCCAAAATTATATTGTAAGCTATATAGGTAATAAGATAAACATACATTATTTTTACCTGTTTAGTCCTATAACTTTATAAAGAGCCTTGTAAACATGGAAAATAATACTCCTCTGCAGCACAGGCAATGTAGGTGAAGACACCATCGACTAGCTTCGAGTTTAGGCTTCTCATGTAGCAACAGGAATGTTGCAGAGGTGTGTTTGACTTTCACTTTTTACTGTGCCTTTTGCTCTTTCTACGCTCACACCCTGCTACTTCGAAGGTACATACCTATTAAAAGACAAAGCTAGTAACAAATGATCCTTCCTCACCACTGAGGCTTCAGCTTCTGCAGTTCAACTAGTAATAGCCCCATAGTATCTGTAGAGAAAAATAGCCTTTGAATGAGGGAAAATTCCAAATTTCCCCCCTACCCCCCCCTGTTTGGGTACGTCTTTCTAGAGGGAGCAATAGAATTTTTCAGGGGCCCTGTGGGGAACAGAATTTCCCAGTGATGTGAAGGTGGAATCCCTTTGTTTTCTCCCTTTGAGAAATCTCTTACACTTTATTTTATTATCTGCCCTTCATTTGCCAGGAAGGGTTATGTTGGCTTGGGAACCCCTAATTAAGGGTTTACAGAAGAAATAAATTTTGTTTTCTGGAGTAACTTTCAGTTGTCTTGCTGGTAGTTGCACAGGATTGCTTATGTTGACCCTGGGAATAAAATATATTACAGTCTTTTTACTACTGGCGCTTCAGGGTTTCTGTGTGTGCCAAGCTGGGGGACCAGTTGATACGCTTGAGAGCAGAGCTGCTGTCAGATACAGACAACCCAGAGGCAGTTAGCTTTTTTGCAAGGCCACTCTATGTGAACGTTTTTTCTGGGAGACGTATTATGCGAGCAACCTTCTGCACGCAGCGGGTGGATGTGAGCACACGCTACCGTGCTGTGTGTGAAGCGGTGGCATTTCTCTTGTTTTCGGTTGCGATTCTGTGCGCTGAGAGCAACCTCCAGTGTCAGAGGGCTTTTGTAGTGCGGTTGGTTAAGGGACTGGAGGCCACAGAAAAGCAATTACAGCTGAGGCCTGATGAGGTATCTCAGTCATTAGTGCTTGCAGCTTGATTTCATGGGGTTAGTAGCAGGGCAGTCTTAATTCAAACCTGTGCTGTGGAACCTGCTCCCTTCGTTACCACAGTGTATGCTTGGCAGGCGCCTCTGCCATCCACGGCTGCTTACCCACTCCTTTTCTTCCTCCCTGTTCTTCTCTGCAGCCTTTCTCCAGCATCAGAATTGGTTTTCCTCTTCTTTGGTTGCACATCTCGGATCAAGTGAAGACAACATATAGACTTAAGACATAAAGAATTCTGGGATCTGTAGTATCTTTAGGGTCATCTACTACATGTTATAGAAGTTAGTAAATCAGCTGGCTGCCCACAGAAAGTTTCCTGAAATGCAGTTTCCTCTTCAGAAACTATTACCCACTGTTAGCGTACAATACTATATCCATGTTTTCAAAGCTCTGTTGTTTACTTTCGGTAATGATGTAGAAATTTCATTTTAAAATACGGTCTGTGGCTGAACAATACGCTTCTGCCAACCCTGAAATCTGCAGTGATTGCCTGCTGACTTGAAGGGGGAGTTGATTTCTTGTATAGAAATCTGGAATCTAGCATTTTGCAGAATTGCTTGTTGTTCCATTTGTTCCTTCGTTCTCATGGTGCTCAGCATTATTTTCCCCCTTCCACTAATGCAGACTTATGTCAGTGCTGCTGTTCCTTCTGGTGTCTGCTTCTCTTTCTTCATCTTCCTTTCATTTTGCTCTCCATCATCTGTCCGTCTGTACTTTCCACTGTGGTTACGCTCTGCAGATCTCGTGTGCAGGTTGCATAAACATGTCTTACGGAACAGTCCTCATGGTCTAACGTGACACCTCTGATCTAGGTGACTATTGCTAATCCCTGCAGTCTCTCCCCAGTGAGTACAGTGGATTGTAAAACCCTAACTGTCCTTCAGTTCTCCGGAAAAGTTCCTGCTGATTGGGCTTTTAGGGACATACAGAAAAACCTTTCTGCAGAAACATGAGAGAATGAGGTATACATGTCCTGTCTTGAAATCCGTCATTTCTGCGTGGGGTGTGCTTCCTTTTTTTACTAAATGCAACGCGTTTAAGAGTATGTAAGTACTGGCAGCATGCTAACTGAGCCGGTGTTAGGATTTCTGACCTCTCTGTGTGAGCAGCTGGGGAGAGATTTCCTGGTTCTGTGCTCTTCTGAATACTTGGAAAGGGGAAAAATCTCAGTGATAAGTTGATTCAGAAAGGCTTTCTTTCTGTCATGTTTTGTACTGTCACGGCATTTCTGCTTACACCATCACTTTGTGTGGAGTTTGGCTTCTACTACCTTTTGATTTTTAGACTGGGGGATGCGGAATTTGAGGTTAGCATCCTGCTTCTAA
This sequence comes from Falco naumanni, assembly GCF_017639655.2. Classification (NCBI taxonomy): domain Eukaryota; kingdom Metazoa; phylum Chordata; class Aves; order Falconiformes; family Falconidae; genus Falco; species Falco naumanni. The sequence goes on from NC_054059.1 coordinate 76,909,750, forward strand.
CACTAACATGAGCCTTTGGCTCATGAGAAGAGACCACTCCCGTTTTCTATTTCCACTAAGGAAAATGACAAAGTCAGGACTCCAGTCTAGGAACTCCTGTGTTGTTCCTGAGTCTGTGCCAGGTGTTAGGAGGCCTTGGGGAGCAACTACCTGTCATTTTCTCCAATCTATAATGGAGGTTTAATAAAAACTTACTCAAGACATTAATTTTAATGCAAAAATTAGAAAGTTTGAAGTATAAAGCATTTTAAGCATGAATCAAGTTACAGTCAGTCAACAATGTTGATTGACAAGGACCTTGACATACAGCATGAACAGGTTTAATTATTCACAGAAAAGGGCCAATCTGTAGAGAAACCTACTTGCCTTTTAGGAAGGGTGAATGATTTGATGGAATATATAAAATACTATCTTTGTTATCGAAATGGTGGCAAGGCGGTAGGTAACTTTTTTGCCTGGATGGGTTGTTTTCGTAGCAGTTTCCTAATGCCAAGTATAAATAGACTTGGAACAAACCAGGTGAGTTCCTTTTAATCAATTGGTAGTTGGTAATGCGGCACATGTTATTTTTCCCAAGGCATGAGGGTGGTGTGTATTTCCAATCATGCTGGTCTCTTGGGGCGTAAGTGGCTGTGACTGATGAAGAGTGTGGGAAAAAGCCTGTAGGAGCAGCACCGGGGAGCTCTCTGTTCTCTGCAAGTGGTCCTAACCTAACGATGATCTTGTTGCTGTCAGGCTGTGGAGCCAGATGAATTGGTGTTTGAGGAGGAGATGGGGCTTTTGTGTCAGCTAGGAGAGGGTGGGCAGTTTCCTCAGGTGTTTCTCACTGCCTGGAGTCGGCGTTGGGTACATTCAGATCTTTCTTGTGCTCATGTGGCCACATACTCTTGGAGTAAATAGACGGCATTCCTGAGCCACCCTCCTCCAGGAGTGTCACCAAGCTGGCACAGCCTCCTCATTGCAGCAGAATGCCTCCCTAACCTGAAATGCTGGGACATACGTGGAAGGGGCGGGTTTTCCAGTCACTTTTCTGACTTGCGTGCTGGTGTCAGCAGTCTGTTCCCAGTGTTTATGGTCAGCCTTTAGCTCTGCACGGCCACAGCTGTTCCTCAAGGCTTTCCCCCGGCACTGGTGGTAGCCTGACACAGCTGGAACACCAGTAGATTTGTATAATGCCTACTTACATTTGAACTGGATACACTGGGTGATCTGGTTAAAACCAAAAAACCCTAAGTGTTATTTATACTAGCTGGGAGAGAGGCCCTATTACGGTGTGATGGTGGGATTGTAAGGAAGTTTTATGTGTGAAAGCCCATAAAAACCAGTATGGGCAGAGTCAGCACTTCTTGGATTTAAATGGTAGGTGAGTTGAAAGCATGTTACAGGCTGTTCCTTGCTATTTAGCTTTAAACCTTAGTCAGACTTTGGTGCAGTGTTAATATAAATTAAAGCAGCACTTTGTCTATTAGCATTTCAGTGCATAGTTACTTGGTTTTTTAATTTATAAATAATTCCAAAGAATTGTCTGGACTCTTAATAGTAGGAGTGAATGCTATAGCATACGTTGTCAAGTTTGGAAAGCTGTGGGCAGGCTGAATTGTGTATGTCCCTTTGCAAATACCATTAGAAACTACTTTAAAAATAATTTTCCTCAACATACTGTTTATGGCAGTAGATCTGTAAACAGTAAACTGGTTAAAATCTAGAGGTGCTAGCTGAGACCTTGACTTTGACTTCAGTAAATGTTCATGTAGATGGCAGTAAGCTTAAGATACTTAGAGTGCACAAGTACCTGGTTAACCGTAGTGCTAAACAGGCAGTCCTATTACTGTGTAATTGCACAACATTCAGATTTATATAAAGATATCTTTCCTGCAAGTTAAATGTCACTTTATGGTTATTTTGCTCCTTAATGCAGAAACAACATTACAGTGTTAAATAAGTAATGAAATAACTTATATATATATATACACACACATAATCTAGTATTTAGCAAAACTGTCATATACAGTTTCTTGTCTTCTATAGGGAAGAAGTTCGAGGCTTCTCAGTATCTGTAGTTTTGCAGGAGAATGGTAGTGGTGATGAGTGATATTCTTTAAATGGCAAATCTTTTAGCCATTCACTTTCACAGGTATTACAGTAAGGTTTTGTTTAAAAACTACCCCTTGCCCATCTTTAATCCTTAGGGTTTCTTCCTCCCCAGTCTCTTGTGGTATTAAGAAGTATAAAAAGTCTCCAGCTTTGAAGTTTGAGCTAATGTGCATGCTTTATTTTTTAAGGTAATGTAAGTTCAATTTATCCAGTAGATCTCACGGAGCTAAACAAATGCAGTGATTGTGTGTAATGATCTTAAAATAGGTAACCACGCTTTTTCATGTGTCATCCGTCAGTGTGCCTGATGTCATGTGGCTGGCTCTGGAAATCTGGTGTGCACAAACTGCTGTCAGAATATATTTTAAGTGATGTAGCTGAATGAGCTTTAGCTTCTTACTATTTTAGCAAGCCACTGTAACTTGGTTTTAGTGTTGTATTATTTTTAGTTTTTAAAGATGTTGCTTCTCTGTGGCCTTTCTGAATGGTTGGTTAGTGATGAAACTAGTAAGTTGACTAGTCTAATGCGAGAGCAGAATGTTCTGCCCCATCTTGCGGGGGAAATAGTTTCAAGGTACTTACTTTCTAAATGGTATTATTAATTTCAAAGCATTTATGACATTAAATTAAAAATAGACTCTTAAAATTTGTGTTGATTGACTTACTTTTTGTAAGTCAAATTTTTGTACAGCGCCAAACCAGTGAGTCACCGGTCTGCTTGTCTTGGAGGGAATGGGGAGTTATTCATGGAGGCCAGCCAGTTCTGCGAACACATTTTATATTATTCAACAGTTGTTTGAATCTGAAGTGTACTGGTCAACTTATTTAATCATAATGTAGACAGATTTAGGCTGACACATATCAAAATATGCTTTAAAACTTTGTCAGCTACAAAGTCAAGTGTTGTGTTTGTTCCTAGGCTTTTGAGAGAGAACTTTCTGCCCTTGGTGGCAGAGGTTTTCATCTAGCTACTTTCTTTGGGAGGCCTCTATTAGGTATATCAGGGGGATTTTGTTTGTTTGTTTGTTCTAGGTTGTTGCCTTTTTTTTAAGTTTGTAGTAGACTTTGAGATCAAAACTATCAGAATGTGTCATGTTGAACCTTTGGGGAGCTATTAGTGCTTTGAAGCACTAGCATGGCTTGGATGTGCTGTTTGTTTGTTTGTTTTTCTTTCTAATATCCTGTTAAAGCCAGTGCACAATTTTCTGCAGACTTTTTAGATTTGAGCCCAGTTTTATTTTCCTAATAAGCAGTTAGATTAAGTTAGTGGAAGCTAGGCATTCATAGGATTAAATGACTGCAAGGGTACCTGCGCTAGTTTCACTGATTCAGTTTTAAACCAGCACCTTTTGGTTAAACTGGCACAATTTTGAGAATAGGCATGCCCTACCTAGCTTGGCTAGCAGCCTGGAAAATGCCACTGTGTTAAATATTAAAGAAGATACAGTCTTTATTTTTTCCCCTTGAAGCTTGTAAGCTGACTTGGCAGTCTCTTCTTTTTGCCTTTGGAGATTTGAGACTTCCCAAGTGAGGTCCAGGAGAGCAGAGAGAACCTTGTTAATGTTTAAATGTCGTTATCTCAGTTTAGTAGTGGTGGGGGCTGCAGGACTTCAGCTGGGAGTTAGGAAGTGTATTTTAGGTCTTCCTGTTATGTCTGCCTGTAACACTGGTTTCAGTTGCTCGGTGGCTCACCTTTTGAGATGCATTTCTGTGATGCCCTAAGCTGCTTTCCTCAGGGCTCAGTCAAAGCCTCCATGTAGGGTTCTGTCCCCAGCCCACGACGAGAATCTCCACCATCCCCCCCCCATGTTAATGCCTCTTGCTTGATCGTTTCGAGGGAGCTTCTCTATCTTATGTTCTCTATCCTATCTAAGGTTGTTGTTTATTAGATGTACTCATCAAAGTGTGAGCACATCGCAGGTTCACAGTCATTTCCTGAATATCAGGCTTGGGCAACTGCAGTTCTGGGTTTTTTCCTCTGCCATTTAAAAGAATTGATGAAATATCCAAACTTACATGCACGTTTCTTCAGCGATCCAAGAGCTCATGAACATTTCTTAGAGCCTGTGTGCATGCATGAACGAAAGGAATGATACGGTGAAATCAGCTTCTTGTGATCTTGCTGTCGAGTGCAATTAGAATTGAATGGTGGAGGGGGAGTACCAAACTTGGTGTAGCTCCAGTGAAAAATGCCAGCGCTTGTTTGCTGGTGGCACCCTGGTTACGTTCAGGCTCTTTGGATCCAAACTCCAGTGCTGTTGCCTTCACAGGCGCGCGGTGACCTGGTTCAGGAACGGCACGGCGGCCAACCCCTGGCCGCGCGGTCCGTCAGCTCACAGACACCAATGTGGTGGATGGCAAATGGCCTTTATTGCTGAACGACGTGACACTATATAGCCTGGGTTTACAGTGTCACTTCCGTCTGCTTACATCATAAGCTACAAGCTGTTGGCTACCTGGAGGGGGGCCCTATGTTTCCGTACAGCGCGAGATCTTCCGGCCGCCAGGCCCTACCCAGCAACATTTCCCCTCCCCCTATGCTTAACTAAACAGGCTAGAATAATAAAAATATTTCTAAAAAAGCGTACAAAGATAAGGCACATTGAGCAATTGGCACTTGGGAAGCGACTGGGGGTAATGGAGTGTAGCTTGGGATACTTGGGGAGAGCCAGGGGGAATCGGGGGAAATACTGATCAAGCAGATTTTAAAGCAGTTGTTGGTGTTCTACAAACATGTTGTTGACCCTTTCTAGCCGGCTCTTGACAAAGGACAGGAGCCTGTTTAATATACAGGGTCCGAAGATCAGTGTCAGCAGGATTATTGCAATCGGACCTACCAAGGTGGATATCAGGGTGGCTAGCCACGGTGATTGGTTAAACCATGATTCAAACCACCCTTCTTGGGCTTCCCTGTCTCTTTTTCTTTGAGCCAATCTCTCTCTCAATTTGGCCATCGAGTCTCTAACTACTCCGATGTGGTCAGCAAAGAAGCAACATTCCTCTTTCAAGGCGGCACAAAGGCCTCCTTGCTGCATAAACAGGAGGTCTAATCCCCGTCTACTCTGCAAAACAACCTCTGATAGCGAGGAGAGGGATTGCTCCAAAAAGGTAATGGATTTCTCGATTTTTTGTAAGTCTTCATCGATGGCAGCTTGCAGTTGAGACAGGCCTCGTCGCTGGGTCACTAGGGAGGTCACTCCCGTGGCCGTGCTGGCTGCTCCCAAACCAAGCAGCGTCGCTATTGTTACAGCTGTCAGTACTTCTCTTTTTTGAAGCCTGCTATTGGCTTCTCCCCAGTAGCGGTTCATTTCTTCTTCTGGATGGTATGGGATCCTAGAAACAATCAGAATTTGTACACCAAAGTCAGCAGAATCGTCAAAAATTTTGAGGGACACACAGGGGCTTACTCCTGATTGATGGCAGGTCCACATTCCGGGTGCGGATGGGATCGCCCATTTACGGGTCTTGTCAACCTCAATGGTTCTTGCGCAGACAGCACTATCCCAGCTTGCTAGAGCGACATTACCAATACATACGCCCAGGCCCCTGACTTGGTTCAAGGTGACTCCTTTCCATGGTGTATCCCACCTACACTGGGTTGGATTGCTATCTGATTGAATAGTTGAAGGAAGCATCGAGGGCAATACCCTCATGGAAGGGGGGATAGACGTCATAACATAACCAACAAGAATTCATAAGATCCGGGTTTGACTGATTTAGCGACGGAAGATGGCATCTAACACGCTAAAAAATGGCTTGTCGGGTAAATGGTGAGAGTTCATGTTTGGTTGGCTTGAGGGAACTATCTGCTTGGTTGGTAAGGGATCGGCTGGGGTGGGCATGGCAGTCTGCAAGTTTTCTTTTCTTTGCTGGTTATCGCTTTTGATCACGACGTTGGGGCCAATTGCTGTTCTGCTTTTTACTTCCTGTTTTTTAATAAAAAACAGTCCCCCCCTGTCTGTGCCGGGTTGCCAGTATCTAATGCCCCAAGTTTTGCCGATGGTCCATCCTAGGTCGTTTAAGAAATATATATTGGCAGTCACATTTCCCACGGCATACTGTCCTTCCCATCCCGCTTGGTCTCCTAGGGGTGCAGCCTGTTGGTCCCCAACTGGTCTTAAGAAACGGGTCTGGTTTCGCTACCTTCCAGCCAGATGCGATGGCTTCACAGCCCCAGCGAGAACAGTAATACTGGTAAGGGACGTTACAGTAAGATTTGCTGGGGTTAGAGCTGGGACACATATAATACATTACAGTGTTCAAACAGGGGGTTGAGAGGATTAGGTCACAGAGATATACTTGGAAACTAGGGGGTCCCGGGGTAACAATATTTTGTAGTATCTTCTGGTCCTCCCATCTCGCCAGTACCCATTCCCACGGCTGAAGTTCATACAAGCCACTAGACAGCATTATGAACCCCAAAATTGAGATCACACAAAAACATCGCAGCCCCGCCTTGCGGGGGCTGTTTCGCCGTTGTCTGGACTCCACCGGTGCAGAGCCCTCAGATGCGGACAGGCCGCTTGCCGACTCGTTGTCTTCTCTTGTCACCAGGGTATACGGGTTACGGGGGTGTCCGATGATCCAGTCCTGCAGATAAACTAATGAAAACTGTGAGTTTTTTATTCTGAAGGTCCGGCTTTATAGACTTAAGTGGACACCATTTGATTCCGTTATCTTTTCTGACCGCAGCATACCCTCGCCCTGTCAGAACTAATTTCCACCCTTGTTCCCACTCTCCTAGCTCATTTCTGATCATGACGTACGGGCCTTCTTCTAGCGCTCGAGTGGCCCAGTGCTTCTGGGCAGGGCTATTCACCTCGTCTCCCCTAGGGAACTGGTTTAAAGCTAATAGGGCTGTTGCTAATAAGCGTGCCTGGTCCCTTGAGGGAATGACGTTGGTAAAACCTTCTGGTTTTGCTAATACCTCTAATTTAGATTTCAGAGTTTGATTTGCCCGTTCGACTATGGCTTGTCCTGTACTATTATATGGGATGCCGTATATCAGAGTAATACCCCATTTCAGAGCGAATGCCTGGACTGATTTAGACACAAAATTCGGACCGTTGTCCGTTTTGATCTGATTAGGGATGCCAAGCCACGCCATGGCTGTTAGCCAATGTTGGATGGTTGCCTTAGCGTCGCTCTTAAGGTGTTGTGTCGCTACGATCACCCTGCTGTATGTGTCTACAGTTACTGCTAGCCATGCTCGAGGTTTTAGCAATTGGCAGAGCGTAAAATCTGTCTGCCACACCTCAGAGGCTTTAAGACCTCTGGGGTTGACTCCACTAGACCACAATGGTGCTTTTTGACAGTGGGGACATGTAGCTACTATATGTTTCGCGTCAGTGGCCGAGATCCCACATCTCTTTGCTAACGCTTTAGCTCCAATGTGGAGGGACTCATGTAATTGGCGGGCATCTTTCAGTGTCCACAACCCTTTTGCAGCGGCGTCTGCTTTGTCGTTGCCGATTTGGAAGAACCCTTTGATTGGGTTATGGCTGTTGACATGGATAACTGATATAGTGCCCTTTCGGGAAAAAAGTGCTTCTTCTAGCATCAGAGCTATTGTGGATGTTGACACGCCGGGCCCTGACATGGCTAAGCAAAGCTTGGCCACAAACATTGAATCAGTTACTATGTTGAGATGTTCTGTTGGGAACAGACCGCATGCCAGCACTACAGCTGCTGCTTCCAGCTGTTGGACGGAGATCGCATAATCAGTCATTTTGACACAGTGCCATTCTCCTCCCGACTGCCGTACTGCTGCCGCGGTTGAGGTCGCTGAGGATGCGTCTTTGAAGACCGTTGGTCCCTGTTGGGGCCAGTCCATGATTTTCCGTGGGAGGTCGACATCGACAATAGCTAGCATTTGAGTCCAGGGGGGCTTTGTGGCATACCGGACTTCCCCCCCAAATCCGACGAGGGCTATAGCTAGATATTCTGACATTGCCACTGATGTGTTGGGAGCTGTTTGCGAAAGGGCAGGTATATTCTGGCTGGCTCAATGCCCAGATGTCTTAGGGCGAGTTTTCTGCCTTTCATGATGAGGTTACCGAGGCACTCGACTCCTGGAGAGAAAGCACGTGACGTTTTCCCCAGGACTACCCATTGTATTGGCTGAGCTTTTTCAGGAGGGCCTTGGGCCAGCGCTCCTACTCCCCCCCCTTCCGTGAAATGCACATACAAATCAAGTGGTATAGCTGGGTTCCACCTGGCAAGCGTGTTTGATGACACTTGTTGCTCGATAAAGTTGACGACAGAAGCAATAAGCTCTCTCGGAGTTTTTTGTTCCCATGGGTGTTTCCCTTTCAAAAGATCGTACAGGGGGGCCATGATTTTGGGAGGGATCAGGACAACATTGCGGAGCCATTGCAAAGACCCCACTAACTGTTGCACATCATGGAGTGTTTTAACGGTTCGACGGATTTTTATTTGAGGAGGTGTTATATAAGAACTTGTGATTCCCATTCCCAAGAAACTTACACAGGGTCCTCTTTTAATTTTTGCACTCGCGATTTCAAACCCGTTTGTCTTGAGGGTTTCTGAAATTATTGTCACCAGGTGGTCTACCTGATTGCCTGATGGTGCGGCAATCAGGATATCATCCATGTATTGAATGATAGTCGCAGTCGGGTCACTGTGCCGAACCGGTGCCAGTGCTCGATCCGCTGTGATTTGACAGATAGTGGGTGAATTGATCATTCCTTGGGGCAGCGCTTCCCACTGGAAGCGCAAGTTGGGGTGTTGGCTGTTTGGAAACACTACAGAAAAAGCAAACCGTTCCTTGTCCGCCTCATGCAGAGGTATTGAGAAAAAACAATCTTTAATATCAAGGACGGCACGAGGTTGTCCCTCCGGAACCATGGAGTTCATGGGCAACAATGTTTGAACGGGACCCATTGGCTGGATTTTTTTGTTTACCTCGCGCAGGTCATGGAGGAGACGAAACCCCTCGCCTGCTCGTTTGGGTATTACAAAGACTGGGGTGTTCCATGGACTAGTGGAAGGCTCTATATGACCTCGTTGTAGTTCGCGGTCAACTAACTCAGGAAGGGCATCCATTCGAGGCTTTGACAGGGGCCACTGCTCGACCCAGACTGGGTCGGATGATTTCCATGTCAGTCTGACTGGGGGAAGTGGGTGTACGGCAGTGGCCCTCACTGTAAATTTGTCACTCTGGCTTTTAGTAAGGCTAGGGCGTCCCTTCCCAACAGGGGTGGGACTCCTGACATGACGTATGGGAAGAGGGTAATGGTCTTTTCTGGTCCCTTTTCTGTGTGAAGCGTGATTGCTACCAAGTGAGCACTCTTCTGAGCTCGGGTTAATCCCCCGCCTCTGCCCACCGTGGAGGCGTCTTCCAATTTCCAATGTGGGGGCCAGCTCGTTTCAGGAATGACTGTAACATCTGCTCTGGTATCAATCAAAAAGGGGATACTGATGGTAGGGAATTATGGAGGGAACAAATCCCCCACACCACTGGCGGGTTGTCACACCTTACTGCCGGGGCCACCCAGGGGTCTTGTCCCCACAGGGCGGTCCCTGCTGTCCTTGGGATGGAAGCCAGGTTTGTGGGGTCGTTGGCTGGGCCATAAAGTTGGTTGCTTCCCTCAGGGGCAACGTGTTCGGGAGTGACCCCCCCTGTCTGGGGTTGGTGTAATGGGGCCGCCTGACATCCCAAGTGGGAGAGGGCTGTGTGTGGCCCAGGGGCCCCCTCCCTTTCCCGTTTCCCTGCTTTTTAAGTCTGCATTCCTTTGCGAAGTGCCCTCTCTTTCCACAGGCCCAACACGGTCCTTTAGATCGGTTTTGTGGGGGGAGCGCCGTTGGCGGGTCTCCCGATTGGGGGCAATTGATCATTGCATGGCCTGGTTGGCCACGTTTGGGACATATCATCACGCTAGCCAGTGCACGAACGGCCACTTGGATTGGGGCCAGGTGTTCCTCACTCACTACATGTTTAATCATGTCTGCGAGACTTGACCCAGGTGGCAGCGATCGCAGGATTTCCTTGGTTTTTAGATTACACTGTTGCCGCAAACAGTCTGCGACAGCTGGGCCTTTTGCCTCTGAGGGCAGGGTCGAGGAATCGACTGCTGCTTGGAGGCGATCTACAAACTGTGTAAAACTCTCGCTTTCTTTTTGTTTTATTGTGGACCATGGCGATGGCTTGGCAATAACTCTAGAGGTCACACGAATAGCCTCTCTAGCTGCACGAGTGGTTGCCATAACTTCATGGGCCCGCAGGCCCTGGGCTTGTGCTTGGGGGGTAATCATTGTTGGGTCTGTACCCATCAACCGCTGTAGACTGGAGCCGTGTAGCGGATGATCTGCTCCGGTTACTCGGGCTAACTGCCTGGCACAGTTCTCCTCCCATTCTTGTTTAAACACAATCATCCCTGCCCCATCAAAAATCAACCTACAAGTCTGTTTTATATCGAACGAGAGCAAATCATCTCCCCCAAAAACTCCATCTATGAGGGTGGAGACCATGGCAGAATTGAGTCCTTTGTCCGCGATTGCTTTAACAATCACTTGTATATCCTTAGGGCTTAAGGGCGAATGAACCCTCTGTCCCCCGTCCGTCACTCGGACCGGGAATGCTAGTGTGTCTGGTGGGGCCCAATCGGCACATGCAATCTGTATTTTTCTCCAATCAGTGAGAGTAATTTCTGTCCCCTTATGTCTTTCTTTTCCCGTGAGTGGTGATATTTTGGTCTTTGTATTTGCAAGCCAATGCTCCCATGCAGAGTCAGAGTCGGAGTCAGAGTCCGACTGACTGCTCACTTCCGGGTGTTGGTGGGATGTAGTCGGGCTTCGGCCCCTCCCTTTTCTTGCGTCATTGGGCGGTTCTTTCCCTTTTTGCCCGCCCCGTCTCCTGCTTGGGGAGGCGCCTGCCTTATAAGGACGGTTTTGGGGAGGGTCATTCTGATTAGCTTTCTGCCCCTCGCTCGTGATCTTTTCCCTTTTTTGGTCATGCCAATCACTCTTTTCCTTCCCATTCTCCTCCCCCTCCCCTCTGTGTGCGCTTGTTAACTCTAGCGCTCCCCCCCCCCCCCCGCTCCCGCAGGGGGCGGTCTCGCCCCGCCCTTCTTCTTGCTGCTCGGCGACATCTTGGGGCACATAAGGTGGTGGTTCAATCCGTGTGCTCTCGGCCTCGGCTTTCGCCTCAGCACCCCTGGCCTCTGCAGCCAGTTTGCCCCAAAAGGAGTTCACCGAGGAGTCTGTGGGCGAGCTGAAGATGTTAGAGTCTTTCGGACGCTGAGTGGGCGCGTCACCTTTCTGTCACCTTTCTGTCGGCTTTGAGGGTCGACGGAACCCTGCTCAGCTGGGGGGCGTGAGGTTTGCGTAGCCGCCCCGATTCCCACCCGCGGGGCGGTTAACAGACAATCCCTGGCAGCCTTCCAGGTCTCCTGCTCGTATCTAGCTTTTTGGAGAGCCTGGACGACTTTCCCCCACGCTTTCAGATTTTTCCCACTACCAGTAGACATCGTTCCATCGCAGAAAGCGCGGGAGCATTTGTCCCACGCATCTGGGTGGAGTATATCCACCGGCTGGTCAATGACCCCCAGCTCCAAAAGTCTCGCAGCTGCGAGAGTAAAATCTTTGGGCTTACAGTCAATACCCCACTGCCTATGCAGCTGTAATGCGACCTTCGCAAGAGCTTCCATCCTCTTGGCTGGTCGGGAGCGTCCTCCCCGCCGGGCTGGTCCTGCCGCTCCGGCCGCCGTTCACCCGACTCCAGGTGAATGTTCCCGGGTTTCGGCACCACTTGTTGCCTTCACAGGCGCGCGGTGACCTGGCTCAGGAACGGCACGGCGGCCAACCCCTGGCCGCGCGGTCCATCAGCTCACAGACACCAATGTGGTGGATGGCAAATGGCCTTTATTGCTGAACGACGTGACACTATATAGCCTGGGTTTACAGTGTCACTTCCGTCTGCTTACATCATCAGCTACAAGCTGTTGGCTACCTGGAGGGGGGCCCTATGTTTCCGTACAGCGCGAGATCTTCTGGCCGCCAGGCCCTACCTAGCAACACAGTGCTGGGCTGGACATGGCCACTGAACCAGCGTGAAAGAAAGTTTCCGCCTTCTGATTTGTGTCAGTTTGTTAGAATGTGTGAAGTGAAGGTTGTAAGCAGGTAAATGTCATGTAAAACTGAAAACAAGAGTCGAGCAGTGTATTAATTTGAAGAGAAGTTGGAAGAGCCTGCCACTGAACTGCTAGGTTGGCAAAGGTTTCTCTGAACTTCAGTCTGAGAAGTCAGCACCTGATGGGCAAGTTAGAAATAAGCAATTTAGTAAAAGTATTAATCTGTTGTGTCGAGCTTCTGATGGCATGGTATGGTGCTTGATTTTCTGCGCTTATGGAATGCGGTTCTATTGAAGCAGGTAGAAATCTTGTACTGGCCATGTCATTGAAGGCCCTGGGAAGGGGTGAGGGAGGTCACATTACCGTTAGTTTCTGAACTCCCTGGAAGCCCACGAAGATGTAACCCATGTACGGAGCCGCGTGCTGATGCTATTTATAGCGTAAGCAGCTATGTCAGCTCTCAGTTTTTCCCCTTTGCTTTCCTATCTTGAGTGCATTTTTCATCTCTGTCCTCAGTTCGGTTTGCCTTCCCTTTGGCAGCTCAAGAGCTGGCGGCTTTGCCAAGCCTGCTTCCCTGTTAGAGCTGCTGCTGCTGCTCTGCTCCGCCAGCAGCCACAGGAGAGGGGTGACCCACGCTCGTCGTCCCTGCCCTCTCTTGTGTATTCCTAGAAGAGCAGCTTACTCTGCGCTTGCCAGAAGATGACCCACATAGCTGGTATTTGAAGTAGATGAGGTTTTGGGGGTTGTTTGTTTTATTCTTTTAATCTGCAGCTAAGTGTTTTACTATATCTGCAGAGAAAAACGCAGCAGAAAATGATAGCTCCTAACTCCTTGGCTAATAGGCAAATTGAATGGCTGTAGTGCTCATACAGTAGTAGGAGAGAGGGGCTAAAGAGAAATGATTCAAAGCTGCTTCAATGTGTCGGTCTCGTCTTTAGGTTAGCTTCTAACTAAAATTTGCAGATTCCTGTTCTCTCCTGGGGACATCTCAACTACTGCGTTGTTTAATTTTTAAGCCCATTAAGTAGTAGTTTGCTTTCCTCTTGCAGGTTCTCCAGTTCACGGTGATTGCAAGGCATGGATTTTTTTTATCAGGGAATCTTTTTAGGAGGTGATGTTTCTCTCCAGCTTTGCTAGTTTCAGCGTCGACTGGTGTGAAAGCTTGGTTCTCTGGCCTTGCTTACTAGATCATGGGGGTATCAGCATAAAGTTTTACTGAGATGGAAGTCAGTATGGAAATACTGGGATTAGCCCAGTCCCAAAGAGTTTATTTTGCCCCTTCCAGCTTCCTCTGTTTTGGGTAAGGCTGACAGGAGTTTCCCCCTGTTGATATTTTCTTTCTGTTGCAAGTTTCTCTCTCTGCTTGTGAAGAATTTGCAGAAGGGTTAGGAATCCAGGACAAGCCGTACCACATTTGCATGTTTAAGTCAGTAATCTTGATGCTGCTCACACAAAGTAGTATCAATACAAGTCTTTTTTTCCTTCCCATTTGATTGTTACTTTTTGTACACCTGGTGAAAAATCTTAGGCTGATGTGCTTGAACTGAAATGTGTTTCCTCAGGACTGTCGTTTGTTAGGGATGAACAAATTCTTGAGCTATATATACATCACAGATGGACCAAACAGCGATAGGTCACATTTTTTTCCCCTCTTCTTTTCTTTGGGGTGTGGCTTTTTCCCTTCTTTGAATAATCTGTCAGATGACCCACGCCAAGGATTTCCAATGAAGTCTTTGTGAGAGCATCTGATAAATTTTGGTAGGAAGTCATTGGTCTTGCATTTAGACATTTTGTTTTGCTCACAGAGATTTGCAGTTCCTTCAGCAAACAGCAAAAGTGACATCTCCTTGACTGATGCAGCTTTCTTTGAACTAAACAATACGGTTCTTTTATATTAATAAATTAATATGACAACACATGTCCTCTTTCAGTTTTATGTTTGTGGTTTGTGGCTTCCCCCCCCACTTAAGGAATTGGACATTTTCATGTAACTTTTATTTTCCCCTCTTTCCTAAGAGTTTGCTATTATTGCTTCCTTTTTTTTTTTTTTTTTTTTTTTTTTTCTTTTTTAAGGAACAGTATCTAAACTTGCAGGTGTCCAGCTGTGAGAGGGATGGAGAGGATAGAAGGAGAAGCTTCAGTCTGTTTACCTGCAAGTCTTCTTCCTTCTTTATGTATGGGCGAGGCTGTCATACTTCTCTGAAAGGAGGTTGAGGCTACTCCCAAATGAAATCACGTTTTCGGCTGCACTGATGTGCTGGTGCCTCCCAGGGCTGAGCGTCTTAGCTGATGCCTCTTTACATAGTGAACAAAACCATATGGACTGTGGGTTATTCCCTCTGATATCACCTGCATGCATTTAATTGAAAGTTAATTAACTAGCTGACATGCTAAGGGTGCCGATGCTTAGCAAAAGATCTGTGGTTGCAGTTAGTTCTTCCTTTAACAACTTAAAGTTGCTCGTTTGGGCTGATGGCCTAAAGTAAATTTTCCAGAGTTAAACGTTTGCAGGTAGAACATCTGTGTGTGGATGAATGATCAGCAGCTTCCTCAGCCTGTGAGTACATGGGTTTGATAGACGCAGGTGGGCGGATTGCGGAGTGGGGAGGGCGCTTTCATGCTTTCTCGGTTACTCATAAATTCCAGAGGGTATCTCAGGACAGCGCTCATGTGCTAGGCATGAGTGCTCAGGCTAAAAGAGATTGCTCTGGAGTTGGAGGAGGTTAATAGTAAAAGTGTTTGCGAAGGAATCCAGTGGGTGAACAAATCCAGTGTGTGACTTAAATACATTCTTTGCAGAAATTAAGATTACTGAACGCTTAAAAATTGTAATGTCTAAGAAGCACAAAAGGGGAGACCTCCTTGTCTGTCAAGAAAATACAAGTAATTTTATTTTTGTAATAATAATTATGTAATGCCTTGAGTTGAATTCATCAATTACTTTTATGGGAAGACTGATGCGACAGGTAGCTCTTTGGTTTTTGAGAGCCAACAACTTTCTTGTTCATAATCTAAAATGTTAATGAATCTTGGATGTTCTGGTCTCAAATGCCTGGCTCTCTTGACTGCTGTGATCAGTGTTTTAAAAAAACCAAACAACCTGCAACCCCAGAATTTTCTCTCTGCTCGGCACACTCCTATTTGCTTGCTTATTTACACTGTAAAACTTTAAAACAACAAAAGTACGGGCTTTCATTATTTACCTGGGTCACTTTTTTTCCCTTTCTGAGTGGGTGGGTGGTCTAACAGTGTCTGACAGTTGGACACAAAGTCACTTCATATTGTTTCACAAAGCCATGTATTTCACATGGCCCATAAATTGTTTTGTGACTTTCCTTATCGTAGTTCCGCTGGGGAGGGAGAATTGGCACACTAACTGGCAAAAGCAACATACATTATGCTACACGAGCTGATCTGCAAATTTGTTTGCTTTCCAATTTGCCGCTAAAGGCTGAGTCATTCATACTGTTATAACAAATACGTATTAGGTAAGTTATCGCAGCAAAACTGTTTTTCGTCTCTTGCCGTTGATAGCAGACTGTGAAGTCAAAAACAAGGGCTTTTTTTAAACTTTGACAGTATTTTAGACTCAAGTGATTGTATGAAATGCTTTTGACCTTGAATATGGCTGCACTTTATATGAAGTTGGTGGCAGCTGGTGTTTCCCCAGGCTTTCCAAAAAGTGTGACTGGTCCTCTTTTTCTTCAGCAATGTTGATGCTAAAGATTGCTTTCTTGATTTCCCTTCAGCAAAGAGAACAGGCACCCATTTCAGTACCTTATAAAGGAAACTATAGCAATAGGTTGCAGATTTATGCTTCTCTAATCGCAATACTATCTTTTTGACGAACAGACGGCAACCAAGCATGCCCTTGAAAAAAACCCTGTGTTGGCCAGAGAGACCTGGGAACTGTCCTAAACTTTTAACACTAAGTGTTTTAGCTGAGTGAAAGATACTTAGGTCATTTATATGCCCGAAGACTTTTTCATATCTGAGACTACCTCCTTGTGATGTCAGCGAGAAGTGACATGGCTCTAGTTACCAGGTCTCAATGTTTTCTTCATTCTGAATGAGCTTTAGCAGCTGTTTCACACAGATGTTGAGCAACAATTAATGTCAGGGTTTAATTTACATGTACTTCTCAGCAAAACCCCCTAAATTAAAACTTCCCTGTTATTAGGAACGCTGTTGCAGGACTGGACCTGGATCTCCTTTCAGCACTGTTTATGCTCCACGAGAGCTTGGATGGGGTGTACGTGGGACTTTTTTCAAGAGGGTTGGCTTTCAGTGGAAACCAAATATCTTCCTCTTCAGCCCAGCTTCACTCTTGTTTTGTTCCTTTTTTCTCCCTAAGAAAGGAAATTACAGAACCCTTATTACATTATTTGGTCTCTAAATCACTGTTTTGATTTTTGTGGGTTTTTCTTCCTGCAGCAAAACTCCTAAGTAATGACTGCCAAATATTAGGTCACATTACTTGATACATGTAGTATGTTTACATAATGTGAGACCTATAAGGATGACTACGCTATGATTATAGTACAGGCATTGAGAAGCTGAAGTGCCTAATCTCAAAAATATAAGTATATTTGAATTTTGTAGCTTTGAGTACTTTCCATACAGTGTAGTTGTTTCCATCTCATGTGAATGAAGTTTGGCTTAAATTTTAGGGGTTTTTTTAATGACCTCTTGGTCGTTAATGCAACTTCTGGCAAATACTGTGTTCTGATTTCTGCCTAGAACGAGCTACCAAAGAATTGCGGCTTCCTTTAGTAGACTATATATGGAAATAAAGATTTTTGAACCAAAAGATCGCTGTCTGTGAACTTGAGTCTGGAAAAGAAGTATTCTTACCATAAGGAGAAGCGCATGCTACTTAATTATGCGCAAGACATTTTTCTTCTCATGTATTTCATTCAAGGGAGGGAAATCTGAATGATTAGTCACAACATGGGAGCAGCCCCACCTTCCATACTTTAATTAACAGTGTTCCTGTCGGTATGTCTTAGGCTTTTGTTGTAGACATCTGGGATCAAAACCACTTCTTCTGGGATCAAAACCACTTTTTAACTATAAAGGAAACACAGATAAAATTATTTTCCCCTTATTTCTATCTTAATTTTTCTGTTGCTTATATATGTATTACTTAGGAATTAATACAGATAAACCATAGACTTCTTCCCACACACAGAGATAAAATTAATTGTATCGTGTTTGATTCTTTGACTCTAGGCTATGGTGGCTTGTTATCCAGGCAATGGAACAGGATATGTGCGCCATGTTGATAACCCAAATGGAGACGGAAGATGTGTTACGTGTATATATTATCTTAATAAAGACTGGGATGCCAAGGTATGCAATAATTTCTTCCTATATAACTTTTTTTTTTTTTAAACCTGTACTTCCTAGTGCACCTTTGCTACAGGTCTTTGTGTCCTTATTTCTGTGCCTTAGTTGCATTCTTACATTATGTTAACTGTGAGGTTGAAGGAAAGTTGCATGTTTTTTGTGTACGTTTCTTACAAGTATCTGCTATTGTCCAGAGTTTCATAAACACCTAATTAGTCAACTTCACGTACATTATTTGTATGGTGAACACCCATATACATACACAAAGAGTAAATAAAGATTATTTGAAAGATAGCTGCTTTTAGTTTATTTCTCCTTTTATTCATGTTGAATCTTGAGTTTACTGTTTGTGCAACTAGATTACTTAAGTTGCTTCTAAAGAGAAGGATGCTGTAGCTTGGGAGCAGTTTCAAATAAGCCAAGTGTTATAGTTACTGCTGTATCAGTATAGTTCAAGGCAGCACAAGTCCATGTATCGTTGTAGATACAGGGTGTAAAATAGTTAAGGATTTATAACACAGTTCAAGTGGTCTAAGAATTTACTACCAGTGACGTGAAATTCTCCATAGATATAGTGACTATGATAAAGTAACTTTTAAATAAGGATTTTTCTAACGGTTCAGTGGCATTAGCTAGATTTAAAGAATGGACCTAGCTAACTGGCTGTATTGAAAGCATGAGAGAGTAATGCAAAGATAGCTTTGTTTATTTCTTGATTGCTGTGCAGCTAGCTTATGGAGAAGTTTATTCTCATTGTATATGAAAAAGAAAAGATAAAACTACTGATACTTCTGTTGTAGTTAGGAAGTTGCGTGTGAATTGAGTGCACCAGATACAGATAACGCAAGTTGTAGCTTGAGGGCTTTTTTTTTTTTCCTTGGGTTTTTTTTCATTTCTTTTCTTTTCTTGAGTGCTATCTGTTTCTTCTGAGAGCTGGATGAGACAAGGAAACTGATAATATACTCAAAATTGGTAGATTGGAAAGCTGAGTCAGAAATTGATGCAGTTCAAGCTCTCTGTTTCTGACTTGCTTTTTGAAATGTCAATTTTGATCCTTCAATTAGAAAATAAATTACTAGCCTTATTTGCCGTGATAGCATCTTTGTATATAAGTGTGCTAGATGGGCAGAACATCTTAAAAGGTACCTTTCGGGCATTTTTGGATTATTTATGGTTTCTCTCCTGGAAAAAAAAGAATACATACCAGAGTGTCAAAGTCAAGCAAATTGCATTTTTGCAATAGCTGAAAAATTTACTAGCTGAATATTTGATTTATGAACAAAGGTATTGCATTTCCTGCAAAATCTATTTTAAATTACAAATTAATATGTTACGAGGTGTATTGGTTAGCAAAGAAAGAAGCTCAGACTTTCTTTAGGAAAACAAGTTGATTTGAATTATCACTTCTCGTTCGCTGATTTAGATCACAATTAAAAAAACCAGTCATTTATATCAACTTACCTTGTTAGTACTTGCACAGTTACGACTTTCCCATGAGGGCCTACAGTGGCTATCTATAGTTAAATCTAACTACATCAATGCCATCACTAGGAAGAAGGTTATATGACTTAAAAATAATTAACCCCACCTACTTGTGCTGTTCTCTAGGCATGCGTATTCAAAGCCTGGAAGAGATCTACATTGACCAACAGTAATAAAAATTCAAACTTTAGTTTGAAGCTTCCTAGTCTTTCCTAATCTTCATTACAGAAACATGATAAACTTGTGCTGCTGTTAAATAAAACAATCTTGTTAATGGGGAAGGGTGAAACTTGGATGTGAAATACAATGTTTTATCTGCTAGCGTATTTTTAGCCACCTGTGTAACATCAGTCGGTCTTGTCTGTTTTTTCAAGTAGGTAATGCAGCTAAAAAACCAACCGATCTAAACCCACAGCTGTTTACTTAAATGTGAATGGAGGTTTAATATTTGGAAGCAGTCAGAAATTACTTATTGAAAAATGTGTGAAACACTTTGTTAAATGTATCAACAGAAAAGCTGTAGATTCATAATTTCTGTAGTATCTGATAAAAGGCTTTTGTTTTGGTTCCAAGTGTCTGAAATATTTTCAAATGCTATATTTGGTGAGACATTGTTTTCAAGCACTGGTTTTAAATACTTAATTTGTAGGTAAGTGGAGGCATCCTTCGGATATTTCCAGAAGGTAAAGCCCAATTCGCTGATATTGAACCCAAATTCGATAGACTGCTATTCTTCTGGTCTGATCGCCGCAACCCTCATGAAGTACAGCCAGCATTTGCTACAAGGTAGGACTAATGGACTCCATATATTGCATGATGCTTTTTTTATCAAGACATGAGCAAATCTTAATAAGAAATAAGTGAAACTGTGAATTATGACCTGATCCCAGGTCTTTCCACATACACTTTGAGTTGCATTGTGACAAGACTGTTCTTTTCTGCTGATTCATTAGGCTTTCGCTGTGCTTCTGAGTTGGTACTAATGTCTGATCCCTTATTTAGGAGAAGACATCCTCTTGGGTAGGCAGGAGGGGGGACTGGAAACGCCAGAAGTTTCTGATAGTGTACTTGGCAGAACTGGGTAGCAGCACAGAGAGCCATAAGCAGACCCCACCTTAGCCAAGGGGCGCTGTCTTCATTACTTCTCTGTAATGACTTTGCACTCTCCTCCTTTCCCTTTGTCCTGACACCTTCCTGTGTTACTGGAAGATTGACCAGGTACTGCAGCCTTTACCTCCCCTCTTGTTGGGAGGGAGGTGTTAGAAAATAGTGGTATTCAAACTTGCGGTAAACCACAATTTAGTTTGGGAATTGGGAGAGGTCTGTGGGGCAGAAACCACCAATGATGGACCAATCTTTTCTTTCTCTGGGGTGGTAGAGGAGTTGCCCCCAGTCTGAGTCACAGGGGGAATTTGGTGTCTCCTTTGTCCCTCAGTGTAGGGCAGTGGATGATGCTAAAGGTACTCGCATTCATTGCCCCCACATCTTGAGTGGCGTTTCCACACAGAGTTAATAGGTAAATGGTTGGGTTGTTGATCCAGATTTCCTGTTGCCCATGTTGCAACAGGTTTGGATGGCAGGAGCACTGAACATTGACTGGAGCTGTGAGATAACACAAGTACTTTTGCAAGAAGTAACTTGAAACTGCCATTGGCGCATCCTCTTGGAGCCTTTTGAGAGGCTGTACCGCTCTCCCCTCCCCCTTTATGCTCCAAGCAGGGTCAGGGAGCGAAATGCCATTTACTGAAGTTCCTTAAAGTCTTCTCTTAGTATCTGGCATTTCATATTTAAATCCTCTGCGGGCAGTGGAAAACCAGAGGAGCTGTGTAAGAAGGGGTGGTTAACTTTCCCTTATGGCGAATGTCCAAATGAAGAGGTTCTTGCAGCGTGACTCAGTAGTAGACTTAAGTAAAGTAAAAGATGAGGTCACAGGGCAAGGTGATGCAGACAGCGTTACAGGTTCTTGGCAAGAACCCTAGTAGCAGCTCATTGGGGAAAAAGAAGGGTAAACTTACAGCATCAATGTCACTCATTCAGTGACTGTTCAGACAATACCTACTAATGAAAAAAAAAAAAAGACATGCTTGCTTTGTGCTTTATGAAATCTTTCTTCTGTCAGACTGCAGAAGTATCACCTCGTTTAGGTTGTGTTTTATGTAAAGTGCCTCACTGTTTTGTTTTCTTCGTAGTTCAGGAGTTCTTTTTCCATCCGTTTCCCTAGGTACGCAATAACAGTGTGGTATTTTGATGCAGATGAAAGAGCACGAGCTAAAGTAAAATATCTAACAGGTAATCTATTGTTAGTATCTTCTGTGTTCTTTTTTTTCTGAAAAAATACCTAAGCCATCCAGCCTCGTTTCCTTGGCCCAGCCTGTGCACAAAAAGCGGGAGAAAAGCGGAGTCAGGTTTTATAGGGAAGGTGACCCACTGATTTTGATGCTAGACAGTGACTTGGGAAATCCAGGTCAGTGCCTTGTCCTGCTGACGCTTCCTCTGAGACCTGAGGCTGCTCAGTATTTTTATATGGGGGATGCAGCTTCTCCCTAGTCTTGTCTCCCTAATAGGTGTCGGAGGGTAAACACACCAGAGACTGGGGCACTGCAGAACCGAGAGCCCTGGAAATAGTTTTGATCAAATATAGTGATTCAGCAAGTGAATACAACTTAACTTGATCAGAGTCTCTATATTGGAAAAACAGAAGTCTAAAATTAAAATCTGGCATCGGAGAATGGAGTTACTTCCTCCATTTCCAATTCCACATATCTAGCATCTGTTTTCCTTTACTGGCTTCTCCCTCAAGAGGAAGTTGATCTAATTTTCCTGTTCAAATTAGCATTATGAGGAGAAATAGCCTAGGACTTCTGTCATGCTTGTAATTGCCATCACGATTTTGTGTTTGTTACAGCAGTTTAAAAATAAACCAAAATCAGGTATATCACTAAGCACACACATCCACAGGGCCAGTTTATCCACATTTTTGTCCAGAGCTCTGAAACCGATGATGCTGAAGGCGTGTGCCGGTCATTTACGAATGAGGTTTCCATTCATTTGCTGTTCATCGTCTGAAGCTCATAACTCGCCCCAGAGCTATCCAGTGGCTGCCAGAGCTGCAGTTCAGTTCAGCCCCCCTTGGTGCAGCTGGGGACTTGATGCATTTCGGGAGCAGTAAGAGCAGTGGCTCCAGCCGGGCTCGCAGAGAAACAGTCGGTCCGTCAGTCCGACCGGGCTGTCCCGCTGCTGGCTTCGCAGGCAGTGGGAATGCGGGATAACGCCCGCCTGGTCCCGCAGGAAGCCTGTGTCTGTCTGTAAGCCGGGATTCGTGTCCCACGCGTGGGACTGCGCGGCCCCTGCAGCCAGCCTGGCCGGACCAGAGCTGTTCCGCTGGGCTCTGCGCAGCTGCTGCCCTCAGAGTGCAGGGAAGTGAGTGGGTGGGCTTGTGTGCTGCTCCCCCCCAGCCCCCCTCCCTCTCCAGGGTCCCCCTAAACTGCAGGTACTTAAGGAAGGAAAGAAGGCTGAGTTGGAGGGGTTTAAATTTCAGTAGCAGTTTGCCCTGTTGCTTATTTTCATTATTTTATTGTTGTGATTTCATTTTCATTTGCACTTAAAATTGCGTTATTCCTTGCTCTGTATCTGCAGCAAGAACTGTGCAAGGTGCTCTTTATTTTCTACTGACAATAAAATGTAAGATTTTAGAATAAAATGTCATAAAATAGGAAACTATTAATTTTTTGCTCAGTGTCAGTCTAACTAAAGCCACGCAGAGTATGTGTGAATTTGTCTTGAATATGAGGTACCACATCTGTTAATATTTTGATGGTCAAACTTTTATTCGAGGGTACCTGAGGTTATGTAGGTAAATTTTTAGTAAAAAGGACAGAAGAGGTATGGGTTGGTTGGTGGCTTTGTTTACTTTTTAGCAGTGAGTCAAATGGAATGTTGCATTTTAAAACTCCCTCAGAGTTTCTTTACAGAGGTAAATACCCAGAAATTCTGGATATTCCGATACAGCATAATGGGCAATATTCTCAGATTCTTAGTTGATCATTCTTAAAGCTTACTTTTATAAAGGCTGAGATGATGAGCTTCAGAACTGCACGCGTGATGTGAAGCATGCAGTCATCTACTTGGGCAGCCAAATACATGCCTGTTTTTGCAGATGATCAGTAACCACAGCTCATTAATCTTAGTCAGCACAGGATACAGAGCATGCATAGAAAAATATCTATACTGCTAGATCATACGTACTAGACAATCTCTGAAGTACTCTCTTGGAACTAATCTGAAAAGCAGCATAGCAATTCTGTGGATTGTACTTTGATAAATACTGAAAAATAATTCTGACTTCCTTCTCGTATTTCTGCAGGTGAAAAAGGTGTGAGGGTTGAACTTAATAAACCTTCTGACTCAGTTGGGAAAGACGTTTTATAAGCCTTTGATTTAGCAACTCCCCTTGCTGTTCTCCCTGATAAATCTTGATGCTATCTATTAACTTTTGAATGTGAATAACAAGATAAAGGAAAATCAACAACAAACCAACATTTTAATAAAGAAGCAAACAGTGTTTCAATGTTGCATCAAATAGAAGGTTCTTTGACTGCTGAAGCATTGTACTATGTGATTGTGACTCCAGGCCTGTGACTGCTTATGTGAAGAAGATAAGCAATCAGTAAGAAACAGCATATGCATCTGGACATAAATAAGTGCCCTACATAGAATTTGCCCATCCTTATATTTTGCCAGACCTGTCATCCAGCTGAATCCAGTTCATCTCTCCCTTTTTTTATATGGTAAAAGTTTGAATTTTGGGTAATTTTTGTATGACCAGGTACAGTTTATCAAAATTGAGTCTTAAAAAAAAAAAAAAAAAAAAAAAAAAACTGAAAAAAAAAAGAAAAAAATTTACAGTATTCTCCAAAATAACATGGATCTATTTTTGTAAAACTGTTCATACTGTTCTCCTCTGCCATGAAAGACCTAATTTAAAGTAAGGGTTGCCAGTAACTGATAATCACTTTAATTTCTTTACACCTTAAGTCAGAAAAGGAGCACTTTAATTACCAGCTAAAGACCTGATTGTTTTATATCATATCTCACACTAATCTTAACTTTTAAAGATTGCTGCTGTATTGTTTTTTTGACTATGTCCTCTTGAACCTTATTAACAGAAGCAAATCAGTATCTCGCTATTAGTAACATTCAGTTTGTGGTTTTGTATGTTGAGTCCACAGAGGGGAAGTTTCTGTCTCTTCTTTGGTTTTTTTTTTTTGTTTGGTTTTTTGTTTTAGGGTTTTTTTGTTTGTTTGTTTTCTTGGTTTTTTTTAAGTGACTGGCACTAAGTGAACTTGACACTATCGGTTGCTATCATTGGCTTTGGGGACCTGGTAAATACCATCAAGTTACAAGAATATACAAGGGCTTTCCTAGGCTATTAGAGGTACCCAGAACCTCCTTACGTACTTGACAGAAATTTTTGAGCATTCTCCCTTTTCTAAAGAATAGTTGCCACCCCCCTTTCCTTTGTGTGTAAGTTAATAGAATATCTAAAATTAACTTTTTTTTAATTATTTTCAAATGTTGATGTCCCATGCAGTCTGTAAGTTGACGCCTTGATCTGTTATATAGTATCAAGGAGATGGTCAGCACACTGAAGCTGAAGTGCATCACTGTAGGCTCCTTGTGCAACACATCTTAAGGTTTTCACTGTGCTGAAGGATTTCCCCAAAGAGGCACTGCCCTTTGATCAGTACTGAGGTATATATTTAGTAAGAAATCATTTACTTTCTTTTACATTGTTTTCATTTTATCACGGAGAGGGGACATCACAGAATAAAAGTGAGATGTGCAGAAACTTTGATATTCTTATTTTTAAGAAATTGATGTTTTGGACAGTGATTTTTTTTCTTCTTTTTTTTTTTTTTTTTTTTTTCCCTGAGCTTTAAAAGCTTAAGAAAACAAAAGCAAATTATGTTCATATTTACAGGAGTTTGTGTTGATCAGCTTCCCTGCTGCAGTTTTCTATCTGTCCCTTACTTCCTTACTTAGCCAAAACAATGTGAGTGTACAGAAATATTTCTGTATGTATTACAACTTGTGACAATTTTAACATCTGTATAGTTTGTATTCAATTAGAGACCTTTTCTATGGAAAGCTCAGTAATTTTTTATTAAAAAGATTACTATTGTTCATGTAAAACATGAAAAAGCTAATTGTTTAGTAACAAACTGACAGAAGGGGGAAAAATTCAGTATTGGTATATCATTTAGGAGAACCAACAGAATTCCCAGTTTTGTTTTGATTTTGCTTTTCCTTTTTTTTTTAGTAAGTTCTTGCCCTTTACAGTTCTCTTCCTCTTTCCTCTTTTCTTCCCAGAAAAACAGACAGGATACCTTTACTGTAAGTGCCTCTGCCAACCTGGCCAAGGAGTGCAAATCTTCATTACTGTCTGGTCTGCAGTGCATTTAGGCTACCAGTGAAACAAGCAAAAAAGCCACCTCTTCTACTTCATCTTCTTTAGTACTGCTTTAACGGAGGTTTGGTTGGTTTTGTTCTAGAAATGTAAGCATAAGCCTTTAAACTCATCTTAGCCCCTCTGTAATTCAAACTTTTGCAGTTCCACGGCGTATCAAATTCTAATCACACTGTAGGTTTGTGCTTGCCAGACAGGTTTAAAAAGTGCTTATTTTTTCACTCCATGTAAGTCGTTACAATAGGGTCAACAAATCAGGTCAGCCATTTCTTCCATGTCCTTTAGGAACCATTCATTTCACGTCGGTTGAATATTCAGTCTTGAGCATCACCAAGCAGGTCCTTGTTTTAAAACTATTTTTTAAACTGTCTTATGATCTGTATGTGTCTAGTCCTGGTTAAAGATAAAGCTTCATAATGCTATTTTTATTCATGATGTTAGCTGGCTGTGAAATACGAGACCTTTATCTATAGCAGGCAAAGAAATTCAGGATTCGTTTACAGGTTGCCTATAAAGTTGTGTAATTTGAAAAGCAGTGTTCATTATGAAAGAGCTCTCAAGTTGCTTGTAAAGCTAATCTAATTAAAAAAGATGATGTATAAAGGTTCTTGAAAACGATGTGGTTGTTTGTAATCTTTGTAACTTTTAAAACTGCTCTGTAGCCAACTAATTTATAAATGCCCCCTGGTAAAAGGGGCATGTGGTTTGTGTGGGTGGGGTGGATTTTTTTGGATTTGGGTTTTTTTTTTTTATCAGAGCTATTTCTGCTCTGGAGTAGGATCTGGTTTGGGTTTGGGCTTTTTTGTGTCTTTTTTTTTTTTTTTTTTAAATTGAGACTCCCTACAGTTGCCTGGGTGTGATCATTTTCATGATTACTTTCTCCCTCAAAAACATCAAGTTTAGGCTGGCTGAAGAGTGATGATGGACATAGAGGCAGCTCTGGTTTTTTCACCACTGTGACAGGTATGTGAGGTGGAAAATGAAAGTCTTTTTCAAACAGGATTTGTAAAGTCTAACAGTAGCTCTTCAGTTTTACATGGCTCCCAATGAATTATGAGCCCTTTGAAGATGGCAGAAAAATGGTAGAGTCTACAGATGCCAACCCATACAAGGTGCCACCCAATTTCCATAATCTTTTTGATGAGCTTGGTAATGACTGTATGGTTATCAAGGGAACATCTGGCTGGCTGTGCTCCTGTCATTGCTATAACTCTTGTGAAGCTCCTGCTGCGTTGCTTGCTGTCTTGTGCTGGTTCAGGAGGAATTACCTGGATCTCCGGATTAGTCTGCCAGCCTTGGTGCACCTTTCATGGAGCTTGGGTACTTGTGGTGCTCAGTTCTGCTCTGAGGTGATGGTTCTTGCCACTGTGTGAGGCTGAAACCTAAGTGCAGCAGCACTGCGCTGATCCCAAAGTGCTTTGAGGCTTTTTCCCTGCTTCTTACGTGTTCTCTTGAAATAGCCTCTTCCCTGTCTTTGTTTTACATGGAACAAGGAAGCAGCCTTTCTAGCACTTGTAACCCTCCTGCGTAGACCTGATTTTTTATTTTTATTTTTTAATTATCACATTGTTGAGCGTGATATGCAGGGGGATTGTTTTGCATAGTAAAGGCAAATACTGCACCAGGGAAAGATGAAGTCTGTCTTGGGTGTTTCTCAAAAGAAAGAGGCTTGCAAATCTGAGGGGAAGCTGGCTGACAGCCTCTGTCTTAAATAAAACATCTGGTTGTGCTGACCATTTGAAGGTCAGGAGTGGAAAGATCACATTGCTAAGTCATCCTGCTAAGTATAATCAGACTGGAAAGTACCATTTCTGTGCTTGCTGAATGCTTTAAAGAGGAGGGGAGGAAAAAAAAAATTGTGCTGTGACAATAGCAAGCTTAGAGTCTCGAAACCCTGGAAGCCTAGCGTGTGTACCCTGCCTGCAGGCATGCAGATACACAGCTGCACACGCTTGCAAATACCTAGTGGGAATTTATGAGTACCGAGCAGCAAAGACTTTGAAGAAGTTCATGGGACTTAACTGGATTTGGATGTCATCAGCTTTTTTTTTTTTTTTTTTTTTTTTTTTTTTATTGATGTGGTGGTGTATGGAGCTGCAGAAACTTGGGTCTCCCATCATCAGCTTTCATACAAAATACCCAGCTTTTCTCTGAATGTAAAGTAAAGCTTGAATGTAAAGCAATTACTGCAAATGCACTGAAGTCTGTTTGTGCTGTTACACTGCTGCAGGAGCTGTGTTCACTTTGGAACGTCTGCTAAATCCAAGTTGCCTGACCCTGTCTGGTGGGGGCGGACAGCAGCTGACAGAAGCAGGTTCAAGGTCCTCTGTCCTGCCAGACAAAACCAGTTCCAGTGAATTTGCTCTCTTGACTTTTGCTACCACTTAGTGCCATCAATCTTTTCCCCAAATCTTTGAAGTTGAGTGAATATACAGCACATTTATCCCTTTCCGAAATGGGGAGGGGAAAGCCCACAGCTTCCAAACGGATGAGCCAGGGACTGAGTTGGCCCTAAAATTGAAAGGGCAGGGCAGATGAGATGCAATACACCGACCCACTGGGGATAGACTCAAGTCCTTAGCAGGACTGGGAGGAGTTGAACAGAAGCTGTGAAGTAGGATGGAAAGAGGCTGATGGCCAAGAGACCAAGATAAAACACGTATAGGACACACAGGATGTGCCAAGTAAAAATCCATCGTAGGTGTCTGCTTTGGGGAGGAACACGAAGTGTGAGGAGGAAGAATACACAATGTGTTTGCCTCAGGAAAGACAGTTGATGCATCCTGCCCATCCTTTCTCTTCATGGATGCGTGTTGCAAAATAGCCTATTTTTACCTCTGAAGATGAGACGTTCCTAACTTTTTGCTTGAACGAGGAGTTGGTTTCCTTGCCTGTCTTCCAGCTGTAATTTGTTGGACTTTGGGGATTTTTTTCCCCCCTTCTTAATAAATATGCAGCCTGGGATTAAACTTCTCTTGGCAATGGTTTATGGGTTCTTCTGGGGAATTTACTGTAACTACCTTACATATAACATGGTGATAAATGCTGAAAAGGTGACTGGCTCTTTTAGCCTATAAACCCAGTACCAGCACCTTCACATGGCTAAAAGTTTGCAGGGCATGCCTGGCATCAGGGTGAGGAGGGATGTAAAGCACACGGATGGACCAACAACCTGTCAGTGTCACACACAGCTGACAGGCTATTTCAGGGCAGTGTCTAAACCATAAACCCATTATTTCTTTCAAATGCTGTTGGAGATGGGAAGTAAAATTTCATCTCTATAAATATTCGCCGTGTGGATCCAGTGCTCCTTGTGGGCCTGTCAGTGTGGTTTGCTAGGGTGGAACCGGTTCCTGACCTGGGCTTGTTTCAAGGACTGGTGTGGTTCAATTTTATTTTTGCT
The DNA here is from genome assembly GCF_017639655.2 of Falco naumanni. NCBI lineage: Eukaryota > Metazoa > Chordata > Aves > Falconiformes > Falconidae > Falco > Falco naumanni. The sequence goes on from NC_054059.1 coordinate 76,938,635, forward strand.
TTTAAATAAAAGAAGAATCTGGAATAACTAAAATGCAGAGATTTGACTCCTACTCCCAATCGAGAAGCTTAGTATCTAAATACTGTATTGGGTTGTGAGCTAGTATTTCACTGCCTGAAGAAAGCAAGGGTCAAACAAAAAGTCAAGCAAAGAAACGAGCAGAACTATCTTAAGGCAGGTCACTTAAGTTGTAAATGTATCCTGCTTACATTATTGTATGTAAGCAAGATTTAGAAAGCTATTAATAAAGATTGCATTATAGCAGAAGACATGGTTGCAGCTCTGTCCTGGTTTCATCTGGGATAGAGTTAATTTTCTTTTTAGTAGCTGGTGCAGTGTTGTTAGAACAAGGAAACTAGAATTTTGGAGCTTGATTAATTGCTGTTGCAATCTTGGAAAGTTTTTCCATACAGTGATGATGGGAATGAACGTGTCAAAAAACCCCACCAAACCGCTAGCTAGCAACAAACTAGCTACCACCACCCCTAAACCTGAAAAGGAGAGTCTTGGCTGCTGGTGAGTGCAGCATTCAGTTACTGGAACTGAAAGATATTTCAGAAGAACTCTTTTTTTTTTTTTTTTTTATTTGAGCACTTGGCAGCCTCTTTGGACATCAATGAGAAAATATTTCTCTAAGGAAAATGTGACTGTGAACACTAATGTTTGGCAATCAGGACCATGGGTAATAACAGAATCTGTTTTCTGAGATTGGAGTCCAGTTGATGATGTTCCTGAAGCAAAGAGCAAGGTTTGAGCTGTCACACTGGGCATGTTTATTTTCCCTTCGCTTCCCCTTCCCCAGCCACGACATAACAGTAAGTGATATGGTGCGGGGCATGTGTTCTGCAGTCATATTTTAATGAACAAGCAAAAGCTGTGTTAACTCTGTGGTCCTAAATTTTTGTTATATGTTAAACTTTTCAATGGGATGTAGGTAGCAACTTCTAAACTACTTTGCTTACTTTTATTTTTCCCCACCTGCACTATGACAAGTTTAGGTTGTTTTTTTTTAAAAAAAAACCACCTTTAAAATAGCACAAATAGGAAACGCGTGTAGTTAACAGTTGCTGCAACTTTATAACCATGCAATGTTATGCAATGACATAACCAGGGAGAGCATGTATTTTACGGTAAAAATTAGGCTTCTGAAGCCAGGAAAACAGCAGGATGCAGGGGGTGCTGTGTGGTCCTTGTTGTGGGAGAGGCAGGGATGCAGGAGCACTGCAGGCACAGGGATGCGGGAGTGCTGCCAGCCTGCTTCCAGGGCCAGCGGGGAGCAAGGGCGAGTGGCTGGGTCCCCCTGGTGCCATCACCAGGATAAGACGTCTGTCCGGGCAGAAAAACGTGTCGTTGGTGTCCCGGAGATGACAAAGAGACAAATTGCTCTATTTTAGGTGGAGGATGTTGTGCTGCACAAATAAAAGTTATTTGAACTTGTAGCTATCAAAGGATGTGTGTTTTGGTTGGTTGGGAGGCTTTTTTTGCTGTTGAGTACGATGGTGTAAGCTCTTGTTTAGATGCTCGTGAGGCAGGTTTATGTATAACTAAACATCTACCAGTGCTGGGATGGAGCAGGTGAGTTGAGAGTGGTTGGGTACACCTCCAGGGCTTGCCATGGGTTTGCAAATTTTCTCTTTTCCTTGTGCGAGAATGCACTGAGAGCGACAGCTCTGCTACTGCCCTGCCTGGCACCTTCCCCTGCCATTCCTGCTCCTCTCCTGCCCCTTGCTAACCCCACGCGTTCGTGCCCTGCCAGGCTGCCTTGGCTCCCCCAGTGCTGTCAGCCCGCTTTGGTGCTACACCCTGGTGTGAGCATTGGATTAAATTATAAAATACTTGGCTCAAGAAAATGTTTGGAATTCTTGCTCCGAGGCAAAGGCTGGCAGCAGCCCGGTGCCTGCCTTTCCAGGTGGGATGCTGCTACCTGAGCCCTTGGCTGAGAGTTGCAAGAAATGCCTGGAGGGGAGCAGCCAAGCAAGCCATGGCCAGCGTGGTGGCCTCTGGCTGCTGCCGCCTGCCCTGAGCTGGTGCTGCTTGGCAGAAGCTCAGTGTGACAAGCTGCTGACTGTCTCGGGGAAGCAAACTGATCTTGAATTGCTGAGGGTGCTCCTCCTCTTTTGGCAGGGGTGACGGGATTATACATGACACAGCTGAACCGTGGCAGCTCATGGGACATGCCCTTCAGCCGGCCCGAGTCAGTGTAACTAACCACGCTAGCACCACCCAGGAGCAGCTTCACGCCAGGCTTGGGTAGTTTTTCTGTTGAAGAAAGAAAAGGGAAAGATGCAAGGAGACTGGAAACCAGTGCAGGATTCACAAACGGGACACCTCCTTGTCAGTCTCCTGAAAATGGTATCACTTTGACACAAATCCACAGCCACAGGTGAAAATACACTCGGGGCTGGGCCGGACCCATCATTTAACAACTCGGAGCTGGGTGAGGATGCTTGTCCAACAGCAGAGGCCTCCAACCCCTCTCCCTGAAGAAGTTAAGGCAGTGTTGGCCTCAGGACCTGCTGCAGGGTGGGCACGGGCTGGCTGTGACCCAATGCGTGGCTCTGGTGCTGAGGGTGCAGAGCGGTGCTGTGCTGCGGGAGTGCCCCGCTGCAGGAGGGACATGGGAAAGGGAACATCCCTGGGGCCTGTAAAGGGATTAAGAGGAAGGCTGCATCAAGGCAATTTGTCAGTGTTTTCCTCCAAACTGAGGTCTCATTCCTTCAGGGGACGCTTGTGTCCACAGTGCCTTGCAAACAGCTCCACAGGTGTGGCACCACTTGAGATGGGTGTCTGCTTTGGCAAAACTGCCAGATTTCAACAGCAGAAAATAAGGATATAGGATATGACGATAAAGATAACTTCATGTTGCTTCTTGTGCCTCCGGCAAGGCTGCTGCTTTGAGTTGGCTTAACAAATTTCGAGACCCGAGCACCGGCCCAGACGTTAGCAGGAACACCTCTTAGGTGGTGTCCCCTTAACTCTGCCAGATCCCCTGGGAAACGTTGCCAGCTAGCTTGAGTAGTCTCTTAGGGTTTTGCAGTGCCTGAAATACCTCCCCTTTCCTGTCATCAGATGCTTTTCCTGCCTTCCAGATTTCTTGTAGGTACATTCAGAGTTAATTACGTCTGAGCTTTAATTCATGCCATCTGCAGGGCTGATAATCCCGACCCCCCTGCCCCCACTGTGGCTTGGCAAGGAAGCAGCAATTAAAACCTGCCTTTCCAGGGCAGGCTGGAAGAGGTGGTGACCCAGCTACCTGCTCCTCCGGCCATCGTGGCAGGGCATCCTCCTGCCTGTCTTCTCCCTTTGTATTGTAGCATGGCCCTAGCTCCTGCCCAAGTCCCCCAGTCTCTGATGCACGGGGTGGGGAACACACCCCTCATGGACACGGTCTGGGTGGTGGCAGTGACGAGAGCTGCCCTTGCCAAACCTTCCAGGGTGAGGAAGAAATGTGCAGCTGGAAATAAGTTGATGGTAAGAAGTGGTGCGAGCACTCCTGGGCTGGGCCAGCGCAAGGGGAGGCAGATGGATCTTAACTGCCCTCCGCTGTAATTTCACTCTGTCCTGATGTGTTCGTGGGGTTGTTAGGCAGAAACCCATGGTGGTGGGAAGGGGTTCCCGGAGGTGGTCTGGTCCAGCTTCCCTGCCCTTGAGCAAGGTCACCCAGAGCTGACTGCCCAGGACCTTTGGGGTTTGAGTGTCTTCAAGGATGGAGGCTCCACAACATCTCCAGGCAACCTGTTCCTGTGTTCGACCACCCTCACTGTAATGAAGTTATTTCTTAGAGGTATTGCTAAATGCAAATCAAAGGACTAACTCAATTCTTAGCAACATATCCTGCAGAAGACAGCAGATTTAAGACTGAAGTCCCTTACTCGCAGCTTTCCATACCCCACCTGGTGCAGGTGCCATCTTCTCTGAAGTCCCTGGGGTGTTTATCCTCAGGATGACTCTTCCCTTTGGATGCGTTTCTGTTTGCCATCTGCCAGAACAGCCCTGATTTTGTATCGTATCCTTCTACCACTGCGTTGTCTGGAGCAGCCTGTGCCAAATTGTGTGGTTCTGTCACATCAGGAAGTTCGTCTTGCTGTTGGTTGAAAAACAGCCAGTGTAAGATGTGCTGTGCTCTATGGATAGCACAGCCCCTGGGTCTTGGGAGTAATGCCTGTAAAATAGAAAGTGTATGCCGGGTTACACGTTAAACAGGCCAAAACCACTGGACTTGGTATGCAGTGCTCAAAACGAAGGGGCATTTGAATTGGTAAAAAATAAACTGCTCTGGTTGAATTATTTCTTGCTTCTGAGAAGTGCTGCCCTTGAACAAAGCGGCCGGTGCTTCCTCAGGGCAGCCTGCGTCTCGCCGTGCACTGGCTGCAGGCAAGTGCTGCAGGGGCTGCACCAGCGTCTGCAGGTGGGCAACCCCCCCAGAAAGCATGTGCCTGGCTTTTTTGCTTCATGCCTTTCTCAAAACGCAACCCACGCTCTCCTGGTCAATCAAAACCCACTTACAAATGGGTGGCAGCACACCCACCGAGCGGAGCCTCCTGGGAAGAAAGCAGGTAATTACTGGGATGCCTCTGGGGAGAGACCAGGGTGGTCAGTGGGAAGGCAAAGGCAGGGGAGCAAAGCAGCGGGGAGGAAGCAGAGTAAGAGCAGAGAGGCTCCGTGGCTGTTCCTCCCGTCAGTAAGTTGCCAAATGAAGCTACTAGAATTACAAACCCCAACTAAACCATATTCCTACAGCTCAGACACCGGGACTTCACTGAGCTCTAGCCCACAGCTCACCCCAGACCTTCTGTGCAACCAGTGACAGCTCCCTGAAGGGAAAGCACTTGCAGCCAACACAGAAATTATGGTCCAAAGGTTGATGTCATTTCAAGAAAAAGATAAAGTATTTGCCACTTCTAAATTAAGCAATAGGGGAGCCAAATATTTGGCTTGTTGGTTTTTGCTCCTCCAAACATTGTTATGCGGTTTATAAAACATCAGGTCTAAGATTTATTAGGCCAAAAGAGCAGATGCAGCGATGCGAACGATAGGGGATGGATGGGCCTGAGACAGGGCAAGCTATTCAGGCCAAGGTGCTGCACCTTCTTAATCCAGTCTTAAAGCAGCCTGGCCTGGCAGCAGCTAAAAGGGAACGGAGGGATTAAGGCCACAGCCATCTCCCTTTTAGCTGTCACTCCGAGAGCAGCTATCCATCCCTCGGCCTCTCACACTGCTCCCGCTCCCCAGCTTAGCCGAGGCGCAGGAGTGAAGTTTTGCGGTTTACAGCCCGCTCTGACTTCCTACAGCTCTGTCCTGCCTCTCTTGCAGAGCTGGGCTGATGCCAAGCAGTGACAGAAAAACAATTTTTCACACAACGGATGCAAGCGGTGCGGTAGGTGTAGATGACAAAAAGGTACCTTTTGGGTTATTCACTGAGCCTTGGACTAGAAAAAGGAACTACTGCCTCCTCTTCTAAGTCCCTCTTGCCGCTAAGCTGAAAGAAACACAGAAAACCTCATTAGTTCCTTGTAAACTGACTTTGCATCCCAGCTAGTGGCAGCCCTGCCCCCGCACCCCTCCACTCCCCCTCCTTTACCCTGCCTGTGGTCCATCAGTGTTCCCGCTGATCCACCTTCAGCCCGGAGCGCGGCCCTGGGGGGGATACCAGCCAGCTAATTCTGGACTTTCTGTTCCTTCCCTGCACAGGTTGGGAAGAGGAAGAAATAAGTATTCCTTAAGTGCAAGCATTGCCACCTAATGGCCTGTGGGAGAATCCCAAAGCTCCACCCCGCCTGGTGCCTTGGTATTTTTTTTCCATATACACAAGTACAGGAAAACGCACAGAGTGTATTTTCACGCATACCGAAACGCAAGCCTCTTTCACGGCCTCTGTACCCATAAACCACATTTGAAGGGTAATTTAACGTAGAGTCTTTATGGTCATATGCGAACAGTTGTTTCTTTAAACTCAAGACTCCAACAGCGGCAATAATCCAGATGCAAGTAAGGACTTGGGTATTTTAGTTTGGAGTGTGAAATTCACGGATGCTGGTGAGCAGGTAAGGCGCAGGCGCTGGAGAGTGGCTGTCTCACTGCTGTCACGGCTGGGTCAGGCAGCAACAATCACATGCTCGTAGGGGAAGAGAGGTCAGATGTAACCACAGAAGGTGGGAACTTTTAGTGGCCTTTCCATTCAAGGTGGCGAAACGCGACAGCTGATGCACAGACACCGTGTTCGAGGCCAAGCGGATCGAGCAGTGCTGAAGCAAACAGCTGTAGGGGCAGTTTCCTGGCATTCTCCAGCCAGAGCAGTCTGCACCATCCCATCATCGCCATGAATTGCTCCAGCTGCTTCAGAAGAGATGTCCGTCTCACCTTTTCTCAGAAACTCACCCTTCCTTCCTTCTCGCTGTTACCCTTCAGTACAGTGGAACTTGCTTTACTTTAAGGATGTATAGGGCTGCTGTGTGCATGGAAAATACCACAGAACCGAGGGACTCTAGAAGAACACATGAGGAAGAAGTAAACCCTTACAAGCCATTTACTCCATAGCACATCCTACTGCTGCAGCAAGAGAAGCTTCAACAGCTACTCTGCATTTCAGGAATTATTCACGAGTTACCCAGTTACGACTAAGCCCTCTCTAGCCTTTGATTTCATGAAATATTATTACCTCGTATGCTTTATTACTAACACCGATCCAGTGACAGATAGAACAGCCTGTTCCAAATGACATGTAGTTGTTCTCTTGCGAAACGTTCCTAGAAAGGCGGCTCAGGTAACTAATTCCTACAGTCCGAGCCGCAGCACCTGCCCTGCCTCAGTAATGTACTTCCACGGAGACATAAATAGCCTGCTCCTCAGCTTAGGCACAGGCATCAGGGTTGGGCTTGCTGTAAGAATACTTTTCCCCCACGACCTAGATATCCCAAGTGAAAACAAACAGTGGTTGGACTACTGGAGATGGTAAAGGAACGCACATTATCACTTTTAAAACATGTTATAAAGCACACTGCTACTACGTATCTTCTTGCAAGACAAACTCATTTTTCTTAGCCCAAAGGAAAACTCTACTTTCCACTCTTTCATCAGAACTCATCAAGTATTACAAAAACTTCTTAGATAAATATTTTCAATTATTATTTTTTTTTTTACTTTATGGAAATGTTTATCTTCAAGATTCCTTGCCTGATAACAGTTTCAAGGCAATCAAAGAGCAGCCTTTTATTATAATGATGAAACAGCCAAGTAACCCTCACTTCTAGAGGTTAAACTACCTAAATATCATCCGAATCATTCCGAGCAATTCCAGTAGGTCACCACAGAATGGGATTGGTTTTGCCCTCAGTTTGCACAACAATCTGGTCACAAACAGCACGCGCACATTTGACCTTGCCCATATCCCATTTGTCTCAGAAATGAGGTATATTATCCTGTTTCTTACATTCTCAATCAGGCAACTTATTTCACAGATCAGTGAATCACGTCTGTTTGTGTTGTCACAGACAGTATCTAAACTCACTCAGGACAAAGTCAACTGATAGAGAAGACAAAATTTCTCACCTTTCACCCAAATGTACTGGTCCATTTTAAAAACATACGGGTAGTCATTGTTGTAACTGTGGGAAGGACACTGTATTCAAGAACAAAATCTTACAGAAACAGCATTCACAGTAACATACCTCGAAAAACCAGGCCATGACCTGTTAATAATAGCCTGCAATAGGTAATAACCGCAAAGCCTGTCCACCCTGCTCTTTGTCACATTTATCTCTGTATAAAAGAGATCTTGGCACCATACTACTTCATTGTAAAAACACGCATGGGCAGAGGTGATGTTTTTCCACAGCTGTTCCAGAACTGCTCAATTGTTTTGGAAACAGATCTATTTTAGGACATTTGTATATTTGAGACAGGACTTGCCTATAGCTTAAGTTCCCCGACCTGCCTGCCCCGACAGGCTGTACTGTTCACTGAATTCTACAGGTCAATTCCCCCATTTGTTTTCTATTTGTTGTTCAAATGAACACTATTGATGTAAAAGAAGACATTAGGAAAAAAAAAATAATTCATTTAACAATACCCACAATCCTCCCTTCTCCATTACTCTTATTGGTTACAGTGGGAAAGACAAGTGAGGAAACTGATGAGAACAATAGTAAAGGAAATAGCTCTCAAAAAATTGCTTCACGATCTGAGACCATTCATGATGTGAATCCAGTCCTCATCTTAAAAACATACGACAGCACAAATACCTCCGAGTCACACCATCCTTGTAAATGTCAAGTTTCACTGGGAACATTGCCAGATACTGCCATTTTTAGAAGGAAGTATGGAAAATGAACTTGTCAAATTAAGTTTTAGAATCAGTACTTGTAAAGTCTTCCACAGAAATGCAACAAAAGTGAAACTACTAAAAATATGATGGAGAAGGCAGGGGTTGACGCAGTCAACCAACACCTGTTTTTACAGGGAAATCTAAGAAGGAAAACTGTTAATAAAGGAAGGATCTATTAAACCAGACTTATTAGATATACAGGTGAGCCCACTGGTGAGTAACACAAGACAGTGACAACTGCCATGTGAAAATTTAAACTTATAACTGCTTAATGAAAATTTAAAATTAAGTACCAATTTATTCAGAATATACAAGAACAAACGTTAAACATCTGTAGCATCAGTGTTCACAAAACACCTTAACTCTTTTTAAACACTGGTGTATCATTTGCCAAATTTGCACAGCAGTTTATTTCCCAATTTTAAAAGGAAGCAGCAAGTAATGGATTGTACAGAGGCAAATAAATGTGCATCCCAGGCTAATACAGCCATTTTCAGTTGTAGCAACAATATTGGAATTTATATTTTTTGGTAACAAAAATACTTATGATCAGTTTTACAAGTAAGGAAACAAGCTGTTAACTCTTTAACCAGTTAATACTTTCAGTGCAACTAGAGAATTGTTAAAATTTCAGAAGGTTTATATAGAATAACGTTTCACAGCATAATTGTTTTTAGCACTCAACTGAGCAGCTTGCTGGATACTAACCACCGAGCTGGCTGGCTTCCAGAAGAAGCCAAATAAAGGCTGTCAGCTAACGTCAATTTAAACTTCCAGTGCTTTACAGGTCAAAACAGCATCAAGTGAAAAATCACAAAGGCTTTTATGACATGGCCAAGAACAGTCTTTACCAGTATTGCTACCAATACTCCTCACAACTTTCACTTACTAGTGTCAGGATATGGGGGTCAGTTACTCGTAGGCACATAATACCTATACGCTAGAAGACGAGAGAACTTTCAACAGTTTGTGCAAGCCATCAAAAAAAGTGGGCGGAGAACCTAGCTGGGACCCTGGACCAAAAAGACACACGAAACTGAAGTTCATCAGCTTCCAATTGACCACTCCAACTTTTAACAGTGTACCTAATTTTTAAATCCTTTTTGAAAAAAACTCCTCAAAATGATTTATTTTTTTTAATTGAGCCCTTAAGTGTACAGCCTTCTCATCTGCCAAGTATCTTGCGCTTCATTTCCTAGCACTTCATCACCCTTCTGGATTTTCTCTCTTCCTGCAACAATCTACCCATTAATCCTAAATGGATGCTTTGCTATGTTTTTGATGACTGTCCATCTCCCATTTTTGACAAAAACTCGTATTTGAGATTCTCACTCATCCATCTTTTCAAAAAGGTCACAGGTGAGAAGAACCACCCGAGTGTAATTGTGGCTTATGCAAAATATTTATTATTCTAAAAATACATGCCACTTAATTACACTGCAGTAAACAGAAGAATTCTTATCTATTATAGGTGGTTAACTTTAAGAATGGTCAAAGACACTTAAAAAAAAAAAAAAAAACAAACACACAAAGGGGTCCTGAAAACAAAGACAAATTAGCAGGATTAAAAATGTCTTAGTTTTAAGAACTGCCTCAAAACTACACAGTTCAGCAAGTATCCACCTTCTTATTACCCAGATAATGCAGCAACAATGTTGGCACAACCATCCACCAACTAAAACTTGAGTATTTGATTCTTTGGAACACAAGTAGCAGCTAGCTTCCCAGTCAGCACTGATGCATAACTCCACACAACTTGATGTTCAGCGTGCTGACAGTATTTTAAATTCCAGTTTGCAAACCTTAAGCAAAGCAGTTTTCAAGCCATGTTTTCAGCCCCGGTTCATCTTTTTGAGACAGCTTTCTGAAAGTTTTTATGCAAGACAAGAATCAAGGTGTTCATTTATTTCAGACTCGAAAACCTCAGTCTGGCAAACAGGACAACTGACTCTTTCATTCTGCCTTACAGCAGTGCTGGAACTTGCAGAGGACACTGTAGATGCAGCTTTGGTTTTCACAGGAGCATTTACACTTAAGGTGACATCAGTACTCCCTTTTTTAATGAAATAGTTTTCAAAGGCAGTTTTGTCTTCCATTTTTGGCCATTGCTGTAGTGCATTAGTACACTCCGAGTGTTTTTTCTCAGGTGCAACCTGAGCTGTTGCTGTCTGCTCAAGACAAATCTGTTTCGATGGCCTGTTAGAAAAAGGCATAACCCTCTTGCCATTTGCAGAACGTTGGTTTGATTTTTCTTCCACAACACCAGCAATTTTAACAGGCGATCCACTGACATTCTTGTAAGCTTTTGCATTAGCGACAGAGGGTTTGGGAAACTCATGCTTTGAGGCTAAGTTGATTTTCTCACAGGCGTCATCAGTGTAAAGGGGAAAGAAGATGCCATTACGGGGTGATTTTTCAAATTTTATCTCATTTTTAGGGATTGGTATTGTCCTTACTGCTGAACGATGCTGTGAACTAACATTGCTGCTGAAATCTGTGCTTTTTTCTGAGAGTTCACCGTCTCCCCCAAGCCGATAACCCTTTCCACTAAAAGGCACCAGATCTTGTGTATCACGCATTGGGGTCTTGCCTGCAAAATGAGAAGAAAATAAGAAAAAAGTTAGTAAGTTTTTCATATATAAATCAAGGGCTTAGTATTTACGTACTTCACCTGAAAAATCTGCTGCTTGGAAGCAGTGCAGCAAACTAAACCTTTTGCAAACAATTGAGAAGAAGCCTAGAAATGCACAAATACAAATGGGCCCTGTTCTTTGCCTACATCACAGTAATGGCTAAGCAAAGCTTAGTGGTTGATCTGTATTTGTTCAAGGAAGTGTTTGGAAAAGAAAAAAAGAATTATTTTACATACCTTTGTTAGTTGACTTGGACTTCGGAAGTTTTGCTGCCCCAGTTCGCTCCTTGGATTTCTTTGAGAAGTTCTCTGGCTCCTTTACTTTTGTGAACGTACCTCCACACGTCTCTTGATGCTTAACCCACCAAAAGTCTCGTGCCGAGGGTGCTCTATTTGTTGAACGTTTCACATATCCAAAGTACGGTTTTCTGTTTTGACAGGGGCCATTGCATCGCCACCAGTGCTGGCGGTACAAATCCACCTCATCATGAAAAGTATGGTAAATCTAGGTTTAAAAAAAAAAACAACAAACAAGCAGTAATTCAGGAAGTTTCTATTTTTATGTGAATAGCTCTACGATTTTTTTTTTTTAAATGTATTACCATTTAATTCCTTCCATTACTGCTGTGATTTTTACATTACCAGTTAAAAGAGCTGAATCTGGGTATAACTTGATCAACATTTAGCTACCATTAAAATAAAGCCTTAAAGAAAGACAGGATGTGTAGGAATATGGCTTATCTTGTTTGAACTGCAATAAAATCACTTTCAAAATCTATCTACAGTTTCACCCCAAATTACATACTGTTTAGAATGCATTGTAAATACCGGTATTGTAATCTCCCTCCAGTTATTATCTCAGTGATGGTATCAGATACATCATATCGTCAACCCATTAGCCTCTACTCACATAAATCCTAACTAAAAGAGACTGCTCCCAAATATTATTCTGAACATGGAGCTATTCTGTCCCTAAGTTGTTTCAAATTCAAACAAAAGTTTAAAGGAAAGTAGTTACAGAGAATATACTTGAAAACTGTACGACTTAACAATTCACCACATCTTCCTCAACTTGTTTGCACCACCATCCCCAACAAAATTAACCATGGCACTGGCATACACTTGGATGCAAATTTGTATTGGTACCAACCGTGGAGTGTCCAACAGGAGTAAGTTTATTACTCACACCACGCCAGGCATACTAAAAAAAAGACCAGGAAGAAATCTTTATTAAATTAGGTTAAGTGGATTATGCTTACTGTGACATTGGCTCCAGTCAAGCGATTAATGCGACGCATGTGTTTGCAGAACTCTGGTCCATGAGATTCACGATCTTTGTCATTATTAGTAACAAAAAGCAGGGCATGGATCATTTCATGCAACAATGTCTGAAACGATGCAAATCATTACCTATTTACTGAAAAGCATTACATACAGTTTCAAGATTAAGCTGGGAGTATTTCACTCCTCTGCATTTATCTGGGTACTGATCTTATCTTCAGGCATTCGTATGTTCAGTCTGGGTCATAAAAACATAATACTTATTCTACCTGTCAAATCAAATTACCTCTGTTCCCATACCAGCAAAACATGCTGGAGAATATTACTACAATAAATGACAATCCAAAAAGGAGAAATAATCCTCAAACTTAAGTCAGACCTTTAAAGAGACCATCCCCTCTGCCACTGGGGGGCGGGGGGGGGAAGGGGGGGAAGACACTTGTGAGAAAGTTGAAACTGTACAACATTTTGTTCATTAAGAAAATCCAAATGTTAAGCCAACTCAAAGCAGCAGCCCCAACAGAGGCACAAAGTTATGTTTACTGTCATATCCTATATTCTTATTTTCTGTTGTTGGCCTTTTGACCTAGAAGATGAAACTACAGCCATTTTCTGATTCTGATTTCAGCAAATGTTTGGCTTAATATTAAAAGGATAATTTAGGAATAAAAAAGTTGGTTTTTTTCTTTATAAAGTCAGTAAAATAAACAAATTACTTTAGACTCCTACTCAGAGTTGCCCATTTAGAAACATAAACCAAGTATTACCATGATACTGCAACACAAGCAACACAAATGTAATAATAAAGCTACTGCTATTTTACAAGCTGTTTTACAAGCTATTTTACAAGAATCCCACTATGAAATGTAAAATGTTTGTACAAAGTGGTAGGGTAGACGCAATACATTTTATGTGGAGATTCACAAACAGTCTTCAAATACCTCAACGAGATCCTTCCTCGGCCTTAGCTTTAGGAGTGGCTCACTTAGACGAATGGAACACATTCCACCTTTTCCTTCATATCTACACACTCCAGCACAACTGAAAGAGACACAGGAAAAAACAAGTATGAAAGGCTACTTCAGTAGTACATGAAGAAAGTTGAAAATTGAAGTTAAACCACCATCCCTTTCCAACACACGCTTGGTAACTCACATGAAAGAACACTTTGCGCAGTTACTTGAAAAACTCAACAGGATTAACAAAAGTGAAACTATGATTTATTCAATTTCTTGCAAAAGATAGCAATCCTGGGGGAAAAAATGAAAAAATAAATCACAGTGGACTGTTCCAAGCTGATTTGTTTAGGAGGCAGAGGACTGTTTTCATTAGAACTCCTGATGGAGCACACAATACATAAAACAGAGGCTGGAGATTCACAACAGCTAACACCAACTTAACCACTGGTTGCTGCAATTTCACTCCTCACCCTACCCCCAACTTCTGGCTCTTACTAAACCTTCACATATCATCACTTCTGCATGCTAATCCAGCAGAAAGCAGTTGTGTTGTTTTGGGTTTTTTGGGTTACCGAATTAGTCCTCTACCAGTTCAGTATCCAAATATTTTCAAGTGCCTCAGGAACACTGCAACCATTGGAGGACAAGAGGGGGGCAGGACTCCAGCAGGCAGCAATTGCATCAGCTGTGTGCGGCAGCACTGCAGCCTGGGCTTCAAAGCTGTTTTTTTCTTTCATCTCAGATTTCCTGTATATTCCCCTTCCTGGTTTATTCTAAGTCTTGTTAATATAACATTGTAATTTCATACCTGCCTCTCTGCCATGCTGCAAAACTATCAAAAGACCGAGAACGAGAAAAACGACAGCACTATGAGTGTGTTCTTTTAAGGTTCGACAGACACAGTTCAAGACCAAGTTACTTATTCCAAGCCAACATCTCTCCGGTTTTGCCTGCATCATGCAAAAAGCCATTTACGGCAGCCAAGGACGACAAGCGAAGGGCAACACAGTGACAGTGATCAACCCACGACCTGGGGTATGAACTATGTCAGACAAGCAGGACATCCAGATATCTGGAAGAGAAGCTGCGCCACTGCTATCCCGCGCCACGAAGCCAGAGCTGGGAGCAGCCCTGAGGGACAAATGACAGATTTTCCTCCCCCGCCCCGAAACCCGCTGGATGATGGGCCCAGTTGCTGCTTATGGGACGGCTCACAGCCTGTCCCGCAGCTCTGGCCCAGCACCGGGGGCCGCTCAGCGCCAGGCGGCTCCTGAAACCCACCGCCCCCCCCGCTCCCGACGCCTCCCGGCTCCAGCCGCCCCCGGCCCCCTGCCGCCCCCCGCCCCGGCCGAGTCACGCCCGCAGGGAGGCCGCCCCCCGGCCCGCTCCCCCCCGCAGGGCTGCCCTGCGAGCCCACCCGGCGCCGCTCCCCGCCCCGGTAGCGTACAGGGTCATGCGCGGGCTCCACGACACCTCGACGGCCGCCAGGCGCCCCCAGAAGAGCGTCTCGTTGAACTGCAGGAAGAGGCCGTGCACGTCGGGGCTGGGGTCCAGCAGCTCCCAGGCCTCGTCCACCACCGACAGCGGGCGGAGGAGCGAAGGGTCCGGCGAGGCCTCGGGGCACGCAGAAGCCGCCGCCGCCTCCTCCTTATCCTCCGCTTCCCACAGCGCCTGGAGCTGGAGCGCCAGCACGAAGTCCTCCTCCTCCGCCGCCGCCATCCCGCGCAGCGCCGCTGCGTGCCCGCCCCGGCGGCCAGGCCCTAAACCCGCCCGAACGGCCGGCGGGGCCCACGGCGCATGCGCGCTGCCCCTCCCAGCCCGGCGCACACGCGCGGCGCGGCCATGCGCGACCCCGCCCCGCCGGCGGCCGGCAGCCTCCGCCTGCGCATGCGCGGCTGGCGGGCGATGCTGGCGCAGGCGGCGTACGGGCCGCTGTGCGCAGGCGCGGCCGCGGTGTCCGCGGCGGCGGCGGCGGCGGCGGCTGGGCGGGCGCCCGGCGGCGAGGCGGGCGGGGGCGCGGCGATGGCGCTGTCGCTGGGCGAAGGCGGCGGGAGCCGGCTGCGGCGGCAGCTGGAGTCGGGGGGCTTCGCGGCGGGGGAGTACGTGAAGCAGCTGTCGCAGCAGTCGGACGGCGACCGGGACCTGCAGGAGCACCGGCAGCGCATCCAGGCGCTGAGCGAGGAGACGGCCCAGAGCCTGAAGCGCAACGTCTACCAGAACTACCGGCAGTTCATCGAGACGGCGCGGGAGATCAGCTACCTGGAGAGCGAGATGTACCAGCTCAGCCACATCCTCACCGAGCAGAAGGGCATCATGGAGGCCGTCACCCAGGCCCTGCTCCTGCAGGCCGACCGCGACGACCCCGCGCTGGGAGCCCGCCGCGCCGCCTCCACCGACCCCTTCCTGCCGCTGTCGGCCAAGGAGGCAGCGGCCAGCGAGGAGGGCCGGCAGCGCACCCTCACCACCCTCCTGGAGAAGGTGGAGGGCTGCCGCGACCTCCTGCCCGAGAGCCCCGGCAAGTACCTGGTCTACAACGGCGACCTGGTGGAGTATGATGCGGACCACATGGCGCAGATCCAGCGGGTGCACGCCTTCCTCATGAACGACTGCCTGCTGGTGGCCACCGCCCTGCCCAACCGCCGCGGCGCCTACCGCTACGACGCACTGTACCCCCTCGACGGGCTGGCCGTGGTCAACGTCAAGGACAACCCACCCATGAAGGACATGTTCAAGCTGCTCATGTTCCCCGAGAGCCGCATCTTCCAGGCCGAGAACGCCAAGATCAAGAAGGAGTGGCTGGAGGTGCTGGAGGAGACCAAGCGCAACCGGGCCCTCAGCGAGAAGCGACGCCTGGAGCAGGAGGCTCTGCCCCGGCCTGCCCCGACACCCCCCGAGTCCACCAACCCCTTTGAGGAGGAGGAGGAGGAGGAGGAAGAGGAGCACTCTGAGGAGGAGGAGGTGGTCGACCTCTCTCTCGAGTGGATCCAGGAGCTGCCTGAGGACCTGGACGTCTGCATCGCTCAGCGGGACTTCGAGGGGGCGGTGGACCTCTTGGATAAACTCAACGAGTACCTGGGGGACAA
The DNA here is from genome assembly GCF_017639655.2 of Falco naumanni. Taxonomy (NCBI): domain Eukaryota; kingdom Metazoa; phylum Chordata; class Aves; order Falconiformes; family Falconidae; genus Falco; species Falco naumanni. Next base: position 76,954,913 of record NC_054059.1, read on the forward strand.
GCCCGTGAGCCAGCCCGTGAAGGAGCTGCGGGCCAAGGTGGATGAGCGGGTCCGGCAGCTTACAGACGTGCTGGTGTTTGAGCTGTCTCCAGACCGCTCGCTGCGGGGAGGGCCACGGGCCACCCGCAGGGCCGTGTCCCAGCTCATTCGCTTGGGCCAGTCCACCAAGGCGTGTGAGCTCTTCTTGAAGAACCGGGCGGCCGCGGTGCAGACAGCCATCCGACAGCTGCGCATCGAGGGCGCCACGCTGCTCTACATCCACAAGCTCTGCCATGTCTTCTTCACCAGCCTTCTAGAGACAGCAAGAGAGTTTGAGACGGACTTCGCTGGCAACAATGGCTGCTACTCGGCCTTTGTTGTCTGGGCCCGCTCCTCCATGAGGATGTTTGTAGATGCCTTCAGTAAGCAAGTATTTGATAGTAAAGAGAGCTTGTCAACTGCGGCAGAGTGCGTCAAGGTAAGAGGGTCTGAAGAGAGGGTGGTGTGACACGATAACCAAAGTAAAGGCTGCAAAGCTTATAAAATCCTCTTTTCTAACCCTAGTTCAGTTGTTGTGGGTCTCCAGAGAGGTTTCCTTAGCTGAAAGATTAATATTCATTTGGGATTGGTTTGGGTGTTTTCATTCTAACAGAGGAAAACATTAAGATGAAAATACACAGCAAGAAAAACCCTGCCCTTAGATTTACGTAAGCTCCATCTGAATGATGAATATTTGAAGACTTTCTGTTTGTTTTCCAAGCCTGTCCTGGACTACATTTCCATAATTTTTTTCAAGACTAACTTTCTCAGGTTATGGTTTCTTTCAGCTGCTAATAAGGGAGGTGGGGGGTGCGGGTGGAAACAAGTGGGTGGGTGCATGGGTGGGGTTGTAATGTCATTGTCCAGCGTATTTTTGACAGGCAGGGTTTATCTTTCAGTTACGGATTTCTCATTAATAAGGAATTTCTTCAAGCAGGAGAAATAAGTGACTAACACTTCCCCGTTTTGTGAGAATGACAAATTTGGTAAGTGTGTAAGATGTAAAGGGGGCCTGCACAATAGTAACACCTTTCACTTTTTGTTAATTCCCAAGGTAGCTAAAGAGCACTGCAAGCAGCTTAGCGAGATCGGACTGGATCTCACCTTCATCATTCATGCCCTTCTGGTGAAAGATATCAAAGGTGCTTTACAGAGCTACAAGGATATCATCATTGAGGCCACCAAGCACCGCAATTCTGAGGAGATGTGGAGAAGGATGAACCTAATGACTCCGGAGGCGCTGGGAAAACTCAGGGAGGAGATGAGGAGCTGTGGGGTAGGCAATTTTGATCAATACACGGGTGATGACTGCTGGGTCAACCTTAGCTATACTGTGGTAGCTTTCACTAAGCAGACTATGGCCTTCTTGGAGGAGGCGTTAAAGCTTTACTTTCCGGAGTTGCATATGGTTCTTTTGGAGAGTCTCGTGGAAATCATCCTAGTGGCTGTCCAGCATGTTGATTACAGTTTACGGTGTGAACAGGACCCTGAGAAAAAAGCATTCATTAGGCAGAATGCATCCTTCCTGTATGAAACTGTCCTTCCTGTTGTGGAAAAAAGATTTGAGGAAGGAGTTGGAAAGCCAGCCAAGCAGCTACAGGATCTGAGAAATGCTTCAAGATTGATGCGTGTAAATCCAGAAAGTACCACCTCTGTGGTGTGAAGTGACCTAACTGTTCTGATGAACAGAGTGTGAAAGCACTTAATGAAAATGTTGTACATTGAATATATGAACTAAGGGGAGTGGGGTGGGGGGGTGCTGAGTCACTGAAAAATGCAGAAGTCTTAACTGCTGCATTCCAGAAGCTGGAGATTTACAACCAAAGCCTGCAAGGATGCAATGCTTTTCTTGGTGGATTGGGGGTAGGGGAGTGAGAATTAAGGTCGAGGTCACACTTCCTTAGGCAGAATATCCTGTAAGAATGGCTTGTGTAGTGTTTGTGACTTGGGAAATACTATGATATACAATTTTTGGCCAAATGTTTGCGGAAGTCTTAAATATATGTACACCGTATGGCAGGAAATGATCACTTCTCGTGACATCACTGTAGGAATTCTTTTTTAAGGCAGCATTCTGGTAGGAGGGAAGTGCCGAAACCCTCCCAGGGTGTGGTATTCGGTGAGGCACATCCACCATCGAGATGTGACTCAGCACTGCAGATAAACAACATAGATTTGCACAGTCTGATTTGTTTGGTAGCAATGCAGACTCTTCAGTTTCTCCGGCATTCAAATTCTCTTCATTCACTTCAGAGGCAGATCTAAAATAAAAAAAGATTTTTGTGCAGAGTTTTTATGTTTGGGTGAAGGGGCTGCTTCTGTTTAATAACCTGTCAGCTTAAATTACAGCTCTCTGGAAACAAACCTTCTGCTGTCAGAAACATTTGTTCCCTTCAGAGAAGAAGTGAGAATAACTTTCTTCCCTTCCCTTTTATGCTCACCTTCCTGGTTTTCCTTGTTTTCTCCTGGACTTCATTAGGGTCAAATTCATTTGATGAAGTGTGCACCCTTGCTTGAGGTGCTGTCATAAATGCATTATGGGCCATTACCTACTGGTAAGAACCATAGTGAAGAGGCATAAATGGTCTTGCAATGGGCAGGGCAGGGAGAGGGTCTGAAGGTACTTTCAGTTTGGAAGAAACAGAATGTAAGTTTTGCTGTACAGAAGCAGCTCAGGATGAAGAGCCTGGGTGTGTGGCTTTTTGTAAATGATGTGATCTTCAAAACACATGCTCTGTCTCTCCTGCAAATATTAGTGTCATTCCCTGTAATACAGCAATAACCAAGAAGAACTATATTTTTTGCAGAAAACACAAGGGCTGTGTTTGATTGGGAACTCTAATGTAGATGAGGGAAGGTTACACAAATGCCTGTAAGTTTGGATTGAATGGTGATGGCTATCTCGTTCAGTGTGTGGCTTTGAAAATAAAGTAAGCTAAGTCCTGTGTAAAGGCTGGCTGAAAGAAGGCTGTCAGCATCATCTTCTAACCTGTGTAAACTTCTTCCCCTTTGGTGCAGGCTTCATTAGTTGTGAGGAAATCATGTTACAGCTAAGTAATCTTGTATTAGACTCTCAATAAGTGTTCTTAACTGGAATAATTGAGTGTCCTAGTCCTCTTGCACTTTCAAATGAAAGCTTTTGCATTTTGTATCGTGGTAATGAATGCCTTGTGACTGCCTGAACAAACAAAAGATACCGCTAGTAAAACATCCTGCGTAACTGCTGCTTACACTGGAGCTTCTTCATGTCTGCTTACTTTCACGGTGCTGGTTCAGTGCAGTTTTCACCGTACTGGCCAGTTTTTATTGTCTTGCTCTTTGGATGCCTTTTGAACTGACAGATTTTGGAAAGCATCCTGCTGTCTCTGCTCACTTGCTTTCCAGCGTTTGGACCCTTTGCTAGCAAATCACAGGAAAAACCCATACAAAATGGTTTTAAAGGGTAACTCGTTACTCTTAACTAAAACTGATTGAAAACCACTGAAATAGCTATAGTTTTATTTTAAGGCACAGGGACAGTGAGAATTAGAACTTGTGTGAACATGTTATGTCCATAGAGAGCCACACAGGCTTTTTTTCACTAGTTAACTATTTTTAATACCAGAACCTAGTGAAGTATATCGAAGTAATATATTCTCTGTCATCCGTTGAAAGTGGGCGAAGGTAGCAACCTGGCTTTACTTAATCTGAGAAATACTTTCAAGTGGATTACAAGTGAGAGCTCTCCATGATGACGGGTATTTTGGAGGAGAGGGAGAAGGGAGGGCGTTTTTCCTCTGAAGACAGATACATTTTATTGTTTTCTTTACAGCAGAAGAAAGCAGTGTATTAAATATGGATGAGCCTTATGTAATTTATTTTTTTTTTTGCCTGTGCAAGAGAAGGGTAAGCTATGGAACTGCAGCTCAATGCTCTTGATTGTTGTGATGCTTGAGGATTTTGTGTAAGCTGAATTGTAGTTTCGTGATTCCCAGCTCTGGGATAAGGTTGAATAGGAAAAGAGCCCTCGTCACGCTTCTGCTGCAGGCTGGTGTAGCGCATTTTATACTAATCAGAGGATGAAATACAGAATGTCATTCTGCCATGTGCTCTGTTACACCTCTGTCACCGCTCCTTTCGTCGATCTATTTACAGCATGCAGGGCCTACTCATTTTGTCTCTGCCATCATCGATGGAGCAGGGGACTTTTGTGGATGTTGGTTTTAAAGGATCAGGGAATGTGGCCTTTCATTTGGGTGATCTAATACCGTGTTTGTGTGCCTGTCACAATTCAGACACAGGTGTGGATTTATATAAACTGCTGTAGGTAGCATTGGTATTTTGTAACTTGTGAATCTATTCAAGTCATAATAAAAGACAGTAACTTAAGGGAAATGGTGTGCAATTAAATTGATCATGCTTTGTGTGTTAATTCAGTTAACAGGAAAACTCAACATATGCTGAGAGTCATCGTTCAATAAATTTCAGATTTGCAGATGGTAATTTGGAATGGCACTTTTCTTTTCCTGGGCTGTATACTTGTGGGGATAGTGTTCAAGTTGGAATTTGCAGTAACTACTGAATAGTACAATAGCAGTTTTCTTGATTTGAGCAAAGACTAGTGGGTTGGTTTTTTTTGTTTTCTTCTGAGACAATTGCATATAAAATCTGGTTTGCTTTAGCTGCTGTGACAAAATTGTAATGTGTAAAATGAAGGTGGGTTGGGTTTTTTTTTCTAATTCAGATGAATTTATGTATTAGAATTTAATGCAATAACTTTTCTGAACAGTGAGGATCATGTATTAAAACTTTTGGACATACAACACTAGTGATGTATTTCTGTTTTTATTACATCATCATCAGGAAGAGGACGTTGGTTCAAAGTTCAAGTCCACTAATAAAGCTTCAGGTCAGTCGTTTGTGGGGGAAAGGTAAGAGGCAGCCAGGTGATGTCACTTCTGTTACATTCTTACAAAGTCGGTGTGTGGCTGAATAAGTTGAAGCTGGAAGCAAATGTTTCTCAACATTGTATCTGAGTCAAATGGCGCAGAGGCCGTACTCTAAGGGGACTTGGGGTAGGTAGGTGAGGCTGTATCAACACCGGGGCAGTGTAGCTATAGGGTTTGTTACATTGCAGAGATTATTTTGTCACTGGCTTCCATTCATACTTCCCTTGGATGCTGAGTGTGCAGTAGAGCCCATCTCATCACTAGGTGGAGTTTTGTCCGATGAAACTTAAGTAAGCCATGGGCAGGCACAGGCGTTAAAGCTGTGCTACCTTGCAGTGTGGCTCAGGATGTTTTTGTAGCGTGCTGGGGAACGAAGATGCTGCACCAAATAATTCAGATGTTAGGGTCAACTCTTTTTCTTCCTTGGTAGTGCTTATTTTCTATGTTTTCTAATTTTAGTATAGTTAATTTCTTAATTCTTCATGTTTTCCTTTCCTGCTGTGTTTCTGTACCCTCTGCAGGATCCCTGCAGAGGATCTCAGCTTTCTACTTTTTCTAAAGGTACGTACCAACATGTGATTTCTGTTCCGCCTGAGAGACATGCTGCTAGACTGCAAGCCCCTGCAGGGATGTGAAAAGTCGCTTGTCCCAGCTTCAAGTGTCTTGTGTAAAGTGTGCAGCTTAATGACTTCTTAAAGTCAAGCTTGTGTGACCTCTCGTCATTTTACTTCAATATTGGCCTGAAATTCCAATGAGAGCTCATGGTCGTAACGCAGCTTTGCACACCAGCACAGTAATGCAGAAAGTCCCCACCACCAATCCTCATAACTTAATTGCTCTTTACATTCCCTTTGCTGCACAGATGATAGTATGGTGGTGGTGATGATGATGATTATTATTATGGTTACTTTTACTTAAAAATATTCATCGTTCTGCAAACTCTCCGTTTGTTTTCTCTGAAGAAAATCACACCCAGAATGGGGCTTGTCTGTCGAGGAGCTTTTTGAGCTTTGCCTGTAGACACATCTTTTTCCCCAGAGGTTCAAGAGCTGTGATATGCATTCACATCTCTACAACCTCTGAAAGGTGGTAGAGGGAGAAACACTGCGAACTGTGGTGAAAATAGATTTACACCCTTTATAATTACAAGGGATGCTGACTAGAGTAATAGATCAGAATTTGAGTCATCTCGGACACAGAGTAATTGCCTCTGGAGTATTTAGGAAACTTTGCTAATACAACTTCAGTGGCTTCAATGTGCCCTGTGATACAGGTCTTAACTTCAGGGTTACAGGTTGAACTAGATTCTGTTCTACAGATGTGCTCTGTTTGCTGCAGCAGAGAGAAATTACTAGGAAGAGGCCTGGTCTGTGCAGGCTCCTGAGCAGTATTCCCCTTCCCAGTGGTTTATGTGACTGGTCAGGACAGCTTTCAGGCAATTTTAGATCACCTTTCTGTGACCCCGTAGTATTTACCCTCTCTCCCTCCCCATACAGTAGCTGGATCACAGGTGCACTCTGTTCCATGGCCTGAGCATCCCATGTCTCGCCCAAACAGAAGATAATATGGGAGGATGGAGAGAACCTTGCTCCCCAAATGACGAAGAGAGCTGTGGTGGCACATGGTTACCAGCGGAGGTCCCACAAGAGCTTTGCTTTGGTGAGCATCACCTCAGCGCAGGGAAAACAGGCATCCCCTAGCGTGTGCAAGCAGATACGATTGCGTTCAGTTGGTTCTCATAGAGCAGCACAGGAGCGAAAAGCATGTATGAAACTCTTCATGTTATGGCAGGAGCTGGACTCTCAGGCATTGGCTTAGATTACCCAAAACATAATTTGGCCTTGCAGCTGTTGGGAATCTTGTTCAGATGTGCGTGTGATTATTGAATGTATTGCACTAGGGAGGTAGACCAGGGAGACGAGCAGGCAGCGTTAACTTCACTGCTGCTTGGGAAGTCCTTGGAGATGCTTGGATTAATGATCATTTCAAGTGAATTTAAAAAAATCAGTCATGCAGCTCTTCGGCTAGTTGCACCAACATACTCAGTTCTTTCTCTGTCCTCCCAGAAAGCTGATCCAGACAAAATCAAAATTATCATGAAAGTGAGAGAGAGTTAGCCAAATCCTTTGTGATACAAGGCATTCTGAACACCTGCAGACTTGGGCAAAATTGGGATCCGGGCTTCAGACACTCCCCAGCCTGACTGTGGGCAGAGGGAAGACTTTGCCTCAAACACTTCCAGATTTCAAGTTCTCTGGGCTTTGAGTCATTCATACTGTTTCTAAAATCACAATTCATAGACAACTGTCTGTGTGCCAGTCAGATTTGTTAACTAGCCTGTTTTGGGTTTTTTTAATCGCAGCTTTACGGCACTGCTGCAGCCTGGGGACTCCTGTTGTTATGGCCATTTTCAGTTCTCCAGACACAGTTTTCACAATAGGAAGGGGCCCAGCTCCCTGCCCCAGCTCCTGCAGGATGGGATTGTCAGAAAAGTACTTGAAGCTCTGCAGAGAATCCTTCCTTCCTCAGGATCCAGGGAATTTTTCTCTCAAAATGCAGGTCTCTGATAAGCAGCTTCTGGTTTGCTTTTTCCCCCCTCCCCGTGACTAACAATTGGCAGGATTGATTTTTTTCCCACTCCACAATGTAACTGCTCCAGCAGAGGTGCCAGATCGGCTTTGTGGAGGAAGGAGGCCAAACTGCATGTTAAATTACAGTCTGTGCATCTGTCTTAATGTAATTCAGGCCATATACCTCCCTGCTGCCATCGCTAATGACAATGTATGTGGGGAGGAGAGGGGCTGAGAGGCTTGCAAGGAAAGGTCTCTAATCTTTGTCTCTCCGACTTCCACCCAGCAAGGTGCTTAAGCACACAGTGAAGGGCATAATGTTGCCCTGAATTTGAGAGGCCCACTCCTATACTCAGAGCTAATTAGATGTTAAAGTGGTTTTGATGTGTGGAGCATCAGTAAACTTCTGAATTTCGAAAAACCAACTGGCAAAGAAGCAATAGGGGGGTGATGCTAAAGCAACAGCAGCACATGAGCTAACAAAGCGTGTGTTTCTGTGACGCCTCAACTCTACTGTGACAAATCATGGCCCAAAACAAAGCCTTCCCCTTCTTCAGCAGGAGCAGTAGGCTCCATAAATCACCAGTGTTGCATCTTCCCAGGAGGCAGCCATAATGGAGTTGGACATGCTGAAATAAAGTAGCTTCATCTGACCAGGTGTGATACCTGGCACCGCATCACATCACAAGGAAACGCCCTTGGGAAAACTGTGATGCTAAGGAGCGGTGCACAGTGAGGCTGGATCAGCTGCTGTTCCAGGATGTGGCTCCACCTGAGCCTGACACTGGTGCTGGCTGGCACCAGGAGCAGCAGTCCCAGCCTCCTGCTGCACCCTGTCCTGCCTCCTGTGGCTAATCCAGAGCCCCCCATCCTGCAAGCTCCTCTCCTGCTGCCCACCGGGCCTGAATAGGTCTCCTCCTTCCTGGTGGGTTTGAACCCCGTCTTGTTTGCTGGGCGCCCAGTGATGTGCGCAGCAGGCAGAAGGGCCCTGCGCCCCTGCCTGGCATCTTCACACCAAATAGCCCCTCTCCCGGTGTGCCTGTAATCAGTCACCATTTTTTGTTTTCCCCTGAAGTTTATTACCATTTAAATAGCCTTCCAGCCTGAGACCTCCTGTGGGGTTTCTGACTCTGCTGCCTCACACTCTGTGAAATTAATTCCTGTAAGATCGTGTCCTCACAGGAAAATGGTACGGGTTCAACTAAACTGGTTTAGAAACTGTTTCAAACCCACGCAGGACCTTCTGTGGCCCTTTAGTTTTGACTGGAATACTTTCTACGTACTTGGCTTGGGGTATAATACGCTTAGACAGGGGAGTGTTTATTCCCAACCAAAATTACAGCGCTGAATCCTGCTGTCTGGGGCAATGTTTTTGACTACTGTGGGCAAATTCTGTATTTAACTCAGTCTGTGTTTTTAGGCCTTGAAGGTTTAAGGGCCAGACTGCAAATGCCTTTAATCAGGAAGCAATTAATTGCACAAATTTCCTCCCTGCAGTCAGCATAGTGCCCAACCAGGTAATACGCCCTGCGAGGCGATGGCTCATGCCTGTGCACTACTTTTATTACTGTATATCTCTGCTAATTAGTTCCTGTTAGATGGTAGGCCAGGTTGCTAGAGGGGGTTTAGATAAAAGGTACAATCAGTTAAGACAATCTAAAGATGAGCTTTAAGGAGAAAAGCGAATGGTTTGTTTTCCTGCTGAGCTTTTTTTTTTCTTTTTTTTTTTTTTTTTTTGTGTTTTTATTCTTATTTCTGAAGAAAACTTGCAAGCAGGATTCATGCTTTTGATGGAAGTCAGGACCAGGTTTGCAAGGGTTGTTCCAGTACCTTGATGTCGAGCACGCTGGACTGGAGCTTTTTCCAGAGTATCCTGGTACTCATCCCAGACAAAGCCCAAGCAGGAAACACCTCATTTGTCTGTTTTGCACCCAACTCCATGCAAAGGGTCACAGTCCTGGTTCTCTCTCAAAAACAATGCTCAGCTTCACTTTGAGAGAGGTGTACGTGTAGCAGGGCCGGGAAAGCTGGGGAGATGTTTAGCCTTCACGGACAGCCCCTGGGGCAGCGTGTACATGACGTCTCACAGGAGGGGAAGGCTTCAGCTGCCTCTCTGCCCCTCGTTCAGGTCAGGGCCGTTCCCCTCCTCCGCTAATGCTGACACCAACCTTGTTTGCTTTTTCAAACACAAGCCACACATCCTTCCTGTCCCACATGCTGGCTAGAAATGACAAACTCCCTCATTATGCTATTATAATAATCTACTAGCAGAAACCTTCCTCTCTGCACACACAGCTCTTCATGTTTGACTATTATAATTGTATTTTCGAAGTCATAAATAACACATTAGTCTGGTTTATGTGTTCATGCAAGTCAAGCTATAAACTGGCAGATGAAGAAATTAACTGTCTCCAGAATTCACATTCCTGTCACTTATTCAATTATTTGATCAACATAATTGCTTAGAGCAAGAGCTAATTGGAAAATGACATGCATTTACCCTCTCTATAGAGGAGGAGAGGTTTATCGGGTATTTTACTGCAGGCACTTTCATTACTTCCAATATTCTAGAAGAAACAAGGTTTTTAAATGAGCCAGGCCCAAACACACAAAGCTTGTTTGCTAGCCAGATGCTTTCCCACCCTTAAAACAGTTCCAGTGTTTTGCAGTGCAAGGGTTTGAACACGTCCATACTGCAGTGGATGTGAGTACCTTGGCACATGCGTATGGGAGCCGCAAGCCAAGCTTGCCTCCAGGAGTCTACAGCACTACTGAATGTGTCCTTGCTTCTCTCTATCTGTATTCTTGCTGGTGCTGCAGCTATACGTGTTTGGTTCTGCCTGTGACAGGCTCCCATCCCTGAGAGCTGATACGGGGGACAGCGGTTGGCTGAGGCAGAAGAGCCTCTCAGGAGTAGGAAAGGCAGAAAGTGACTTTTTTTGTTGCTGATGTAAAGGAGACTAATTCCCCACCTTGACAGCTCAAACCCTGCATCAAGGCCACAGTTTGAAACACTGATGCCTTTGGAATGATTTTTTTGTCCCATGGCTCGCTCCGATGTTCTGGTTAACATTGTGAGCCTGCACGCACACACACATCCACATGTCTGTGCACTTTGTTAGTAAATGCAAATCTAAGAATCGGGTGCTGGAGCAGAGGCGTGGGGATGGAAAGGATCAGGAGGTAGAAGCCTCAAGTCCTAAAGTGGTCCCTGTTTCCGTTGTTAGCTCTAGCATTGTTTGGGGTTGGAATATTTGATTTGTTTAAGGAAGAAACAAGCAAGCACTTTTCCAGGCTGTGTGGAAGAGGAGGAAGCTCATCTATCAATGCCAACAGTTTGCAACCTATTGTCTGCAGGCCCTGCAGGGATCTGTGGGTTATCTGTAGAGAAAAGGGAGCTAAGAAAATCAACCCTGTTGTCTGTTGCTTTAAATTCATGACAGATGGTCTGCACCTCCGCTGGAAAATATTAGGGTCTGCAAATTAAAATTGGATAAAAACCGGTGTGTTTTCCTCCTGCTGTTCGTGATCGGTTCAAGCATCAGGTTTTGCTTGCTTAAAAAGACTCCCAAAGTGGTCCACAGAGCATGTGAGGGCTGTGAAACATGCTGTACTGGATCTTGCCCCTAGAGCTCTAGCTGTGCCGCTAACACCGCCAAAGTGGTACAGGACAGCTCTGTGAAACTCGCTGTACTGCATGCAGTGTCCTAGGGGCTGGCACTGTCTATATTTGATGAGAAGTAGTTAACCAGGTGAGTAATTATTTAGTTCACCCAAGAGGAGATGAAGAAATGAGTGCAGCATGGCCTGTTTGTACTTACACCAGGACATTTCTGATGGTGGAGGTTTTATAGGGTAGGAAGCAAAAATGGACAATAGGTAAATAAACCCCATCCCCATGGTGGGGGGCTGGGGAAGTTTGAGGTGCTTGTATAAATGTCCCGGTGGTCCCCGAGGGGGGGAAAGTCAGATCCATCCACAACTTCATGGTGCTGCTTAATGGGGATGCCCTGCAGCTCGGAAAAGAGGGGTGCTGAGGGCACCGGGTGCCATTCCTGCCGGCAGCTCTGCCACGCACAGGGCCGCAGCGTGCTAGGAGCGAGGGTGATGCCAAGGTTTGGTGTCCTGTGAGTGACGCCAGCGGGTGGACAAATACCCCCGAGCGTGGTGCTGTGATCTCTAAGCAGTGACTGACGGTGTAAATCAGTAACCTGCTGACACCACGGGACACCTCACACGGAACAGGCAGGCTCCTTTGTCGCCAGCTGTAGGCGCAAAGGCGGGGGAAATAACCGCGATACGTCGGGATTTTGCACATTCAGGCCGCTGCTAGGGCCGGAGCGGGGGGCAGGGGATGCGGGAGCTACGGGCAGAGGGGGCCGCTGCCGGGGCGGGGGGAGCGGGCGGCCCCGTAGCCTGCCGGGCCGCACGGCCAAGGGGCGGCGCGGGGCCCCGCACCGGCAGCGGGCAGCTCCCCGGGGGGCGCGGCGGCCGCCGCACTTCGCACCGGCTCCACACCGGCGTGCGGCCGGGAGAGGCTCCCCCGGGGGCCAGGCTGGCACCGGCACGGGCAGCGGCGCGGGCACCGGCACCGGCACCGACACGGGCACGGGCACCGCCCCGTCCGGCCCCCGGGCCGTGGCCGGGCGCCGCGGCGGCACCGACAGCAGGGGGCGCCATCCGCTGCGGCAACCCGCACGCCGGCCCGCACGGCACTCCGCACCGCACCCAGGCGCGCACACAGCCCCGCACCCTGCTCCGCACCCAGCCCCCCACCCCGCCGGCCCGCACCCAGCCCCCCCGTCGGTCCGCACCCGCCCCGCACCCCGCCCCGCACCCCCTCCCACCTTCAGCCCAGCAGCCTCACAGCCCCGCACCCAGCCCCGCAGCCCCCCGCCCAGCACCCCGCAGCCTCGGAGCCAGCCCGCAGCCCTCCAGCCCATCGTTCCTATGTGCCCACCACCCAGCAGCCTCACATTGCCCCAGCTCAGTGCCCCAGCAGTCCCACAGCCAAGTCACCAGCAGACCTGCATCCAAATGTCAGTTCTGCAGCCCTGCAGACCCACAGCCTAGCACCCAGCCCCAAATCCCCGAATCCCTGAATCCCACCATCCCACCATCCCAGCATCCCTGCAGCCCTATGGCCCGGGAGTCCTGCAGTCCCGCAGCCCTACCGCCCAGCATCCCCACAGCACACCAGCCACAGCGACAGCCAAGCTGCAGCGGAGCCCCAAAGCTTCACAGCTCAGCACCCCCGCAGCCCCACACCCAGCAGCTCAGCATCCCGAGCAGCTCCGCATCCCAGCCCAGGCCATGCAGCAAGCATGGCTGGCACAGTGCTGCTGCTCGTGGGTCTACGTTTTATTGTGATTTCAGTCCTCAGGGTGAAGGACAACTGTGACTGTGGAGGTGGCTGGAGTTATACTGTGGCATTTTGCCTGAAGCCCTGTTATAACCCATACTGGCAGAGGTGCTATTTCATTCCTGGGAGCTGGAAAAGTCTTTCTAGTGTGGGCTTGCCGCAGCTTTACAAACGTGCAGGATGCAGCCCAAGTTACCAGTGCACTCCTGGTCCCACTGCTGTGCAGGGCTGGAGGCAGGCATGCAACGTGAGTAAAGGAAGGCAGAGCTGCCTCTGCTGCTTCTTGGGGTGTTACAGCCTGGTACTTCACTGTGAGCTTTGTCCCCATCAGGAACAGTCCCTCCCTATGCACAATAACAGATTTTTCTGCAAGATTTTAGCATTAGAAATGAATGCTGGAAACGTGGCGCTTTTGTTACACTAGGACATTCATCCTGCTGACTGTGAATCGACGTGATTGCATTTCTGCAACTGGAAAATTCAATAAATATTTGCAGAAAAAGGATTCTTTCCCAGTTTATGGATTGTTCCTATCCACTTTCTTGTCCTGCTGAGCCTCACCCTCCTTGCAGGAGGCCAGTAGGATGTTTGACCTGATGGAGCGCTCGTCTCCTGCCTGACTTACAGCAGAGCCTTGCTGTATACCCGAAGCAATGGCACAGGTGTGCTGATCCTCTGTGAACATGTTCCAAAGGCACGTTGGCTGCCTTAGCTGGAACTTCATCCTAATTTTTTATTCAGGCACAAAATATCTGGTTACTATTTTCGGCGGAGAGAAGGTACTTGAAATGGAAAAAGTCCCTCAAGTCACAAAATAGGATAGAAAATCAAGCCATGGAAAATATGTGCAGGCAAACAATAAAAATGCAGTTCAAGTCAATGGGAACATTTCATTTCAGTACTTTCAAGCTGATTTTTTTGATCACTTAAAAGTAAAATCATTTAAATTGTAGAAGGCATTTGAATAAAGAAAACACTAATCTAAATGTCAACAATGGAAAACCGTGATGCTTTGATATTTGTAATTTCTTTTTCTTCTTACTTTTATTTGAGAAACATATTGGGCATGTTTTCTTTTGTAGCTCCCACAAGAAAAATAATAGTTTTAAGAAATCGGTATCTTTCAATTAGAAAATATTTTGCTGAAAACTCCTATCTGGAAAAAAGCTGGAAATAGTTAGTGTGGAAAGTCTAGCTGGAAGCTTTTAGTTCCAGATGTGTTGTTCTGCTTCCCCTGGTATGACAGAGGTACTTACAATTAAAGTTCAAAGATGCAGCACCAGTGGAACTAACTACATATTTCCTGGCATTTGCGCCTGTCAGCACAGGGGTGGTTAGTCAGCTATTTACAAATCCAAACTGAATTCATTCTCATACCAGAAGGAGCAATCAAAACCTCGGTGATTCCCAGAGGGAAATCAGGGCCAGCGTGCGGAGGTTTTCTCCCATCTTATTTCTGGCTGTGCGGTGTTCGGAAGGAAGATGCACATAGCAGAAACAGTCCAATCCCAGCCCTTCTCCAGTGAGTCAGAGTCAGCTTCTTAGGTCTTACGGATCTTAAGTCAGGAGGAAAGGATGGTCTTGTGGCTTAGGATAAGGACTGTGAGTCAGAAGAGTTTATTCACGAAAGAAAAATTGTTCTTTTCATTTATTAGCAGATGTTTAGACCAGCCTAAGCAAGTTGCCACTAGAAAATTTTCAGCTGTAGGCATTTTAAAGCTGGAGGGGGTAAAAAATACCAAATCCAATTGACATTTGATCATTTATGCAGCAACACTACATTTATCCATAACCAGTTGTCCTGGTAGGAAAAGGACAAGCACCAGGGTAAACACCAAAAATATCCTGATTTGCATTTCAGGCCAGCTAAACTCCTGTTGATTAAGCTGGGAATGTTGATTAAAGACCTCAAGCTGTGACCCCCAACAATTCAGTCAGGTTACTCCTGCTGCTTAGCCAGGCTTGAGTTAAATTGCAAAGCAGAATAGAGCCTCAGTGAGTTTATCAGCTCTGAGCAATGTGTTTCTAGGCAGATAACCTGCAAGTACGTCCCTGCTCAGCCCTGGAGTTTTACAGGGGATTCAATAGGTTGTCTGTGTGCTGGTGGGAGATATTAAAGTCCTTCAGAAAAAAAAAAATCAAAAAACAACCCAGCTTTGGACCAATCCTCTGGAAATCAGTCATTCAGTCTGTATAGTTAATGATCAGTTGGTGGGTTAATAGCCCAACATGAAGTCAAGGGTGATTAAAGCTTAAAATAAAATTAACTGCTCAGTGACTATAGTCAAAGACAGCATTTGGGTATTTTTTGATGGTTACTTTTCTGTCTAGGCTCCCATGCAGGCTGACAAGGGATATTTTAACTTGTCAAGGCAACAGCACCATAGCAACAAAACCCTAAGCAGCCCATCAGTTTGGTGCACAGGACCTGTTTTGCATACCAGGCTTTTGATCTTTAAGTGTATTTAGTATTGCCATTTTTTTATGAGTGTAGTGAAAAGGTGAAATAGGTCCCTTGTTTGCGTAGGACAATTTATTATCGTCATTTGGCTTTTGAAGGACAAGCCATGCAGAAGGACTCCAGTCAGGGGAGAGAGGCCTTGAACACCAGAATATTTACGCTTGGGTTAACAGGGAAGCAAGCTGCACGAGGGTTTGCAGAATCCAGTCCTTACTGCATTGGAAAAAAAATGAGATTTTTATTAGTCCATCTTCAATTCATGTTTCCTCAGTTTACTGACAAAAAAAATAAAACTAGTTATTTGCACTACAAAAGCTAAAGCAGTAAAGATAGGGCTGCTCCCTTCTGCTTTGTGCCATGGCAACAAGATTGTTGGCCAAACTTTGACTGAATAACCTATGATGCTGTGAAAAGCAGAAGGAAATCAGACCAATTTTGAGGGTACCAGTTGAGTCTGTTGATCCAGCAGGGAAGGAAAGAGGAATCACTGCAAACCAAATGGGGACGCTTCCAGCCAGACCATACAGAGATGGTGTGATACATGTAAACTATGTAATGTAACTAAGAACAACTGCTGCTTCCAAACACTAAACTGTAAGAGGCAAGTGCCATTTCTTCTTCCTGTGATCTTTCTCTGATAGAAAGCAACCCCAAATCCAGGACAGACAGCACTTAACAGAATCTAGCTGTACTCCTGACAGCTCTTGACTATGTCTTCTCGCAGGGTCTTGGGCAGCAGCCAGTGCACGAGCGGGGCAGGGCTCTGCTCAGCACCAGCACCGGTGTGTGCCTCGCTCATCGGGACGAGCAGCCCCCTGGCCACAGGCAGTGCCTGGTGCTGGGCAGCTGACCGCGCTTGCACAGGGAAGGGACCCAAAAGGGCTCCCATGAGGATGTCCAGTCCTGTGGTTTTGAGGCTGTGCTTCAGGGGCACACTGGTCATCCACGGGACAAGAGGAGGTGGTCAGTGAAATTCATGGAGAAAAAGTGAATGTACCAAGGAGCATCTACTTCCACACCTGTAAACAAATGTTATGGAGAGGGAGCAAGACCACTGAAATGTATCCCAGGCTTTGTCTGGTTTCCTTTCTGTTGTCAGAGAAAATCACCGTGGAGCACTGCTCAGTCCTTGGATCATTTTCCAAAAGTGAGGTTGGAAAAGCAACTGTCAGGAAACACCTTAAAGATCATCTGCTTCCAACCCCGCTGCCATGGGACAGGGACTCTTTCCACTAGACCAGGTTTCTCAAAGCCCCATCCAGCCTGGCCTTGAATTCCCTTTCTCTTCAGTGTGGCGAAGCCGAATTGTGCCCAGCTCCAGCTGTTGGTACGGCCCTTCGGCAGGGGCAGCCCACCCCTCCTTCGCCTCGCTGCCTGCCCAACAGCCGGCACTGACCATTCGCCCCAGTACAGCACAGCAGTGGCAGTCTCCGCACCTTTCCTTTTCTGGTGCATTGGTTTTATTCGGTGCTGCCTTTCCAACCTTAACCACCCGCTGGATTTGCCTCTAGTTTTCAGTCCTTCTCAAGAGCTCATTCCCACCACTGAGCTGTGTTATCCAGGAGCAGCCAAAGCACATTCCTGTTTCCTCTGCACCCGCTTTACTCCTTTGCTTCCCTTCCGCGGGGCTGCCCTTCCCTGCAAACCGATGGGGACCACCCCCCACCCCCACCCCCCTGACATGCAACCAGCTCCACATTAACCAAGACCTAAGATAACCCAAAGCAAGAGAGAAAAAAAAAGAAAAAGAAAAAGAAAAAGAAAAAGAAAAAGAAAAAGAAAAAGAAAAAGAAAAAGAAAAAGAAAAAGAAAAAGAAAAAGAAAAAGAAAAAGAAAAAAAGCTCTGTGTATAATCAGTACCTGGAGCTAAACAGAGATATTCTACCCCTCATATTTTTTTTTTTAATTGTTGCTCTGGACATTTTTGTTTTATCAGATGGGGAATGACACTTGAGATGTAACTAATTTGTGCCTCTTGTCAATGGCTCTTTGTTTTCTTTTAGCTTTTTTTTTCTCCTTATTTTTCCCTGACCCTATAATCATTTCTTTGTTGCCTTCAGTAAGCTGGCCGCTTGGAGCATTACATCCCTGCAAGGCAGGCTTGTCTTAAGCCTGGCCGTATTATTATCCGTAACAGCAGCAGCATCTGCCGGGATGGCAGCGATGCATGGCAGCCACGGCTCCCTCCGCTAGGCACCGCACACAAAATCACACTACCTGCATCAACCAAACCCAGCCCTGCAGTGACCAGGACAAAAGAGGTTGAATCCCAGATGAGAAAGCACCTTTTTCTTATAAAACCAGGTGAAATGCTTTGGACTTTTCCCTCTTAGGCACTTTATTGCCCTTGCTAATGGCCGGCGCTCTGTCTCTACTCGTGTAGGCTAGCAGCAAGGTACTAATAAACTAATAAACAAAGTGGAGGCATGGCACAGGCCCAGGCGGCTACCCGTACAGTTAAATGGTTGGCATTGTCCTCGCAGGATTTTGTCCCAGACCAAGCAAATACTCCCACAGCTGATGCCCAGGCATGTTTCAGGAGCCGGGGTGGGCCAGGGAGGGTTCCCAGCAGGTGGTTTGGGCACAGCTCTCCTGTGCCGGGGAGACAAGAGCTTGTTCCTCTGGGGATGGCTGGGCATGCTGATGGGTCTCGGGGGCAGAAAACATTCCCTGGCTTGTCCTATTAATTTCTATAACTGTAGCCTTGGTGTCTCGGCACTGCACAGCTTTTAATGGGTTTACTCATCCCAGTGTCCCTGTGGGGCAGGGAAGTGCTGCTCAGCCTCTGGGTCTGGGGAAAACCAGACCCATGGGGACAGCAAAAGGGCAACGTGGCTCCAGGGAAGCCTTCAGGTCCCGCAGCCTGCTTGTTTCCCAGCCCCCTTGCCCCATCCCCAGGGCTTGAGGCCCCTTGGGCTGGTGAGGATGAGCCAGCCAAGGAGACCTGCCTCAGGTCTGGTGGGGATGCTGAGCTGCCTGAGACCACATGGGGCAAGACAGGGCCACCTCCTCTGAGCTCTGCGGCTGAGGTGAAACTCAGCCTGGTGAGACTGGGCGGCTTAAAGCACACACCGGGCAAGTCTGGTCCTGAGAACAGGGTCAGGCTTACACTTAACTTGACCCTTAGGGACCTGCAGAAGCTTAGGCAGGGACCTGGCTCCACTACCCTGTATACTTTGGCTTACTGGGACGTACAAGGCCTTGGGGCCACTCAGGGACCATGTATCAAATCCATACACGTTGTTTGTGTAGAGGAAATTGGTAGGGTCGGGAAGAGCAGAGGGTGCTCAGCGCTTTAACAGCCACATTGCCTGAAGTTCCTCTGCTGAGAAAAAGAGAGGAGTTCAGCATCATGAATTTTCCATGGTCATTTTCCCCATGCCTGTGTTAACAGGGAGGTGATCAGTCTTTTAGCTACTGGGTCATCTGTCTCTGCTCTTGGATCACACCCATCACCATGGTGTCAGGGACTTCAAATACAGATAATTGCTCATTAATTAAGGCATTATATGAAAATGCACTGGTTTATCTACCATCCCATTTTGAGATATTTTTATTTTGTAAGCAATACCATTATTTTGGTACCTGAACAGTCACAACCAGACCTTTTGACAGAGCGCCTTCAGGTTTCCACGGCCAGCTGCCAGGCACAAGCCTAACATCCCTGCAGAGCCCTGCGTGCCTGGGGTGAGGATTTGTGGCAGGAGGGAGGTGTCAGGAGCTGCAGGTCCCCCTGGCAGCGTGATGGGCAGCCCTGCCCCAAGCCACCCACCTGCAGCGAGCCCACGCCTGGCCACAACCCGGCAAGGAGCTTTGCTCTGGCCAGTAGCCAGCCTGAGGCTCTGCGGGGCAGGGATGGATCCAGGGGCCATATGGGTCCAGGCTGTGAGGCTTCAGCTGTATTTATCCCAGCCTTTTGCTCTCCCCGGCTCACCTCACACTGACACCTGCACACCTCCAGCGTGGTGGGAATATTTGTGCCTTTCCCTGCTTCAGCGCACGGACAGCAGAGGTGCAGCGAGGGCCCCTTACCCACACAGGGTGGGGTTGCAAAATTGGACTCCACCGAGGAGGTGAGACCTGCTCATGGCCTTTGCTTAATTACTGTTCTCCTTGCTGAGTCTTCTCCTTGCTTGGTACTGCCTCTGGTAGGAATGATGTTTTTCTTGTATTATCAAAACAGCTTAAAAGCAAAAAGAAAACTCAGCAAAATGAAAAGTACCACCGACAAAAACCAATTCACACAAGAAATCTGGGCCTCATCCACCCTTCTGTTAATTACTATTAAAGAAAACAATAAAACCAGAAAGCAAAGCAAAAGCTGACAGAGGTAATCGGGCTGGGCTGCTGGAGAAGCAGGAGCTGTGGGAAATGGGGAGATGGCTGTGGAGAGCATCACCTTGCAGAGAGTCCCAGATTTCTGAGGTCTGCCTCTCCCCTGAGTCCCATTTCATGGCAAATCAGGGTAGATGGGGTAATTATCGCAGCTGTGTTTTGGGCTGGTTTAAGTGGTCATACTTTCCCTGCCTTTGGAGTGCAGCAGCAGCGGCAGACAGCATTCCTGCCAGCACAGCCCAGCTAAAGCCTCTGAAAAAAGCAACCAACCAGCCTTCTGGAAGAAGTCGCTGGGTGATTGTTGCCTGCTCATTTTCAATGACAAGTTTCTAAGGAAAACAGTAGCATTTTAAAACCCACACGTACAGCCAAAAAAGCTTGTGGACTTTTTCCTCCTCCTCTCCAGCAAATACTGTGCTGCCTCTTTTACGATGCCATTTCTATTGACGTAAAGCAAAGATAAGAAATGTTTGCCTGTGCTGCCTTGCTCAGTTTTCCATCTGTGGCTTCTGGCTAATTTGCCATGTGTCCCTGCTGAGGTCTCAATCCACTTTTGACTGAAAGCGTCTGGGTCCTTGCTTGGCTTATCATGCCGATACAGCTGGCAACCTATTAATCTCCTGCTCCCGATGCCTTTACTCCAGTGGGAAAGCTCTGGTGCCTTTTAGTGGTTTGTATTTACAGCTAACAGAGGCTGGTGCTCAGAGCCCCTAGGTCACTTCTCTGTGAAAACCCCTCTCCTGAACTGCTGGAGCTGGGGAGGTTCAGCATTTTCATCTTTCTTGCTCTAGCACTCCCTTTCAAACATATGGAGAACTGTACAGCTGCAGGAGAAGTAGGGTCTAAGCTAGGAACACATCTTCTACCAGTAACGCTTTGCCCTTGTTCACATCTTTAACCTGAGGACTTCAAGACATCTAAGAAGTATCTTCTCATATACCGATAAACTGAGGCTCATTTTCCACTCAACAGAAGTTTTCCTGTAGAGTGATGTTTTTAGGCACATGAGCTTTGCCTACTTTCTCCCCAGCTAAGAGAGGACACTAGTCTGGCAAGGTTACCCAGCAAAGGACCCCTTGGAATCTTAACTTTGTTTAGAAAATGGTTTTAAGCCAGGCTGGTAAAAACACATTTGCATGAAAATAAACCGCCCTGGAAGGGTTTGCCTTGTAGAGCTGTGTTAGTGGTACTGTTCTGGCATCTCTTTCTTTCTAAATCCAGCCCTATCCTCAGGCAGAGGGCAGTTTGTGAGCAGGAAAGCGGGGACTAGAATGGCAGCTTCCTGAGCCAGGCCTTGTACACTGACCAGGCGACACTCTGGCTGCTAACAAAATAGTTAGCGAGGGACTCACAGGTAGAGACAGGATGCTTGAAAGAGAGAAAATAACTTACATTGTGGCTGGCTTCTATGTCTGGTTATGTATACCTATTGTGGCTGGAAAGTTCTGGCCTGAAAACCTGGGAACTGAAGGTTTTCATCCTGTCTCTGAAAAAGAAGAGAAGCATCATGCCTGGGTAACTGCTTTCCAGTATCCCAAACCTGCTTACAGCTCCTCTCCCAAAGCAGATTTCTGGTGGGGTGAAGCACAGTGTGCTGAGATGTACCTGCTCCTGCCCAGCTACGGCTGCCAGCTCCAGGGTGGTGGTCTGGACTCAGCGCTGAGCCGGCTCAGCCAGGCTGGGGATCAGGGAGCACGTACAAACACCTGAGCCAGGACAGTGCAGATTAGGACAGCAAGTTTTGCTCTGCACCAAGAATATCATGTTCTTTGCTTTCCAGCCTTTGTGTTACCATGCAGCACAGAAAAAGCTGTGGCTTCCCCCCCTCTGCTAAGCTGCCCCAGAACCAGCCGTGGATGCTGTCCTGCAACGTCCACCCTCGGAGTCAGGCAGCTATCAGGGAAGAACAGCCTGCTCACTTTCAATAAAACTGACACTTGCGCTGACTCGTTCCAAGCTTTTTAATCCCCACCAAAAAGATCCCAGCAACTACTTTCAGAAAAGATCTTTAAATGTGGAAAGGGAAAAGCCTTTTCAGCAGTGGCCATGGGGTTTTTCCAAGTTTGATACCAAGAGGAAGTGGTCGGCTCCAAGAGAGATTAGGAATAAAGAGAATAGGACTAATCATTGTTTTTCAGATTTTAAGAGTAACCAACTAAAAATGCACAGGCCAGACTGTCCAAGGGGGCAGGTCAGCACAGATCCACTGACTGGGGCAAGCTTCACTGGGGAGGGTGAGTGCAGAAGCAAGCGTCAGCACGTACCTACAGAGCAGACAGGTCTCTCTGCCCCACTCACCTCCCAGCACTGTGGACAGAAGTCCCCTCTTAGGAAGCTACTCTCACCCCTCCCCCCAGGGAATGTGAGCTCATGCAAGGACATGTATGGCCCAGGGAGAGGTGTCCCTGGGGACATCCCATGGTGGTGGGGAGGCAGCAGAGTTCTCCAGGGAGTACTGATCTCTGTTCACCCTGGCTAGTGACAATTGCAGCTCTATCTGGGCATATTTTACAAGCACCGTTCAGCATTATGAGGTTGTTCAGTGTCCTGGTTCTCTATGCCTAGGGGAGACACGGATTGTCCACTCCCTTGCATTCCCTCTCCTCTCGCAATGTTTGAATTTGGGTTTAAGGCATGCAAAACCTGCCTCCTTCCACCTGCTTCATTGCTGACTGTCTCCCTCTGTGCTCACTGCTCTGTCCCATCAGCCTGGGCTCTGGCTGCCTTTTCCCAGTCCTCCAGCCAGGTCTGATTGCATTATCCTCTGTCACAACTCATTTGTAAACTGGGAACTTATTTTTTAATACAGCCCCGCATCCAAAATGCAGAGATATCCCTGCATTTACCTTATCAATATGCAAAAGCATCAGCATTTTTAGGTCTGGCCACTGAGGACTCCCTGGTCCAGACACAAGCTGTGCATCTCCCGTTGTGCAGCTGGTGTCCCCCTGGCACCTCCCAGCTCCCCCTCTCCAGGTCTGGGAGATCAGGCTCCTTACATCTGTCATGCCACTATTTCGGGGAGGAAACCCCAGGTCTGACAGGCTGCTTTGGAACTTGGCTCCCCTTTGAAGCTGCCCAGAGGCCTGAAACTCTGGTGAAACGAGGGGCTCAGGTACAGCCTGCTGGTGGGGTGCACAGAGTGGGGTGATGCACTTCGGTGCACACAGGCTGCTGGGGTTCCCCATTCAAAAAGACACTGGGTGTCTAACCATTGTGAAAACAAAACAGATGCCTGGCATAATCCTGAGAGGAAAACTATTATTGAGGTCTTTTAGCTTGCTGAGAAGCGAAAATGTATCTGCTCTACAGAAAATACCTCTGAGATACAGATGACTTCAGGAACACGGATTACGATGCGGAAGACTGGAGTAGGAGTGTACACAGGAGATGATGGATTGCAGTCTAGGCTTGGGCATGAAGGCCATGAAGATCTATCTGTGGGGTCATGCAAAGATGCCCATGAATGCAGGTCACCTCAACTCAAGCATGGGAGAAGAGAGTGCTCACAGCAGGCATGAGAGCAGGGCTGGAGCAGGAACTGGCAGAGGCAGCCAGGACGGTTCTTCCTAGGGTTCAGGGTTTCTTCTTTTTAGGTTCAACAAGAAGTGCTGGGTCCTGCACTTGGGTCACAACAATCCCATCCTACAGGCTTGGGGAAGAGCGGCTGGGAAGCTGCCTGCTAGGCAAGAACTTGGAGAAGGCTAAGAACATACTGGCTTGTAGCAGACACGGCGTGGCCAGCAGGACCAGGGCAGTGCCCGTCCCCCTGCGCTGGGCACCGGTGAGGCCGCCCCTGGACCCCTGTGTTCAGCTTTGGGCCCCTCACTGCAGGGGGACGTGGAGGGGCTGGAGCGTGTCCAGAGCCGGGCAGGGGGCTGGGGCAGGGGCTGGGGCACCAGCCTTGTGAGGGGCGGCTGAGGGACCTGGGGGGGTTGGCCTGGAGAGGAGGGGGCTCAGGGGGGACCTGATCGCTCTCCGCAGCCACCTGACAGGGGCCGCAGGCAGCGGGGGTCGGTCTCTTCTCCCGGATAACGAGCGACAGGACGAGAGGAAACGGCCTCACGTTGCGCCAGGGGAGGTTTAGGTTGGGTATCGGGAAAATTTCTTCCCGGGAAGGGTGGTGAAGCGCTGGGACAGGCTGCCCAGGGCGGTGGTGCCGTCGCCATCCCTGGAGGTGTTTAGAGCCCGCGTGGACGCGGTGCTGAGGGCCGTGGGTTAGTGCTGGGCTTGGCAGGGCTGGGGTAGCGGCCGGACCTGATGAGCTCAAAGGGCTTTTCCCACCTAAACGATTCTGTGATTCCACGATTCCCAGGGGTGCTACAAATGTCAGGAAAGCTGTGGCAGAAAAGTTACCCAGTAGTCTGTCCTGACAGGGAGGGGGTTATGTAGTAGGAAGCAGAGTTTTTCCCAGCTGCTAGAAAGAGCCCCTAGAGATCAGGAGCATGGCGCAGACCAGGATTTTGACAGCTGTTTTGGGAATCCACCTGGGGGAACTGGTGGGGTTGTAGGAGCTAAGGAGAACTAGTAAGGGGATTCACATGTGGGCTGATGGGCAGTGTGGCAAAGAGCATCTGAGCTGCAGATACCGTGCCTGTTTTGAATGCTAGCTTCTCGGCCCCTGGCTCCTCAGAGGCAAGCTGTCCTTTCCCTGCTCAGCTCTCTCCTTTGCCACTCTCACCAGCCCTACCAATGTGCAGCACATTGCCCAACCATATTTTCTTCTCCTCCAGCTTCGTCCTTGATTTACCTCCTTCTCTCCAGATTGTCTCTGTAAACTGGGGCTCCTGGGGCAGAAACGGCATGGCAGGTTATAAATCCTAGCAAGCAGGAGGGCAATGAAACGTGGTATGTCACAGGGCATGGGCAGTTCCTTCGTCCAGTTTGTCAAAACTAGTATCTTTGCTATTTTTCTTACCAACATGGATCTCACCCAGCCTGTCGCCAGCAGTGCCCAGGTGACCTGCTGGGGTCCCCACTCAGGGCTAGGCAGGGAGAGCCCTGGGAAGAGCTCCTGCCCCCAGTGCACCCGGAGGGGTGTGGGGCAGCCCTAGGGCAGTGAGGGGCTTTACAGGACAAGCAGGCAAATTGGTGACCATCACACAAAATACAGGACATGCAGCACTTCTCAGCAGCTGTGACCCCAGATCAGCTGAAAAGGATTTTGAAAGCGAGATAAAGGGCTCACCTCCCACCGTGATTCCCCTGCAGAGGCAATGCAGATAGGAGGTTAGGGTTAATTTGTTTTCTGAATTAACTAGGAATTTGGGAGGCTGGAAGCAATTGTGCTTTGTTTTGGGGTTTGGTTTTTTTTCAGGTTTATCTCAATAATCCTTTTTGCCTGTGAGTTTTTGGGAGCCTCTTCTCAATCAGAACTTAGCTGGAGGGGTGGTGAGAGTTTATTGTGTTAATAATGTGTGCCGCTCACCGACGCCTTTCCCCAGGTAGTGAAAACTTCCCTGAGATCGATATCTTGGGCCATGAAAATGTTCTTTAAAAAAAGCCCTGGCAAATGTGCATATATATATATATGTATATGTTAATTACAGATCAAATATATAATAAAAGCAGCAATATTTTGTACTTCTTTAGCCCTTTTCCCTCCTAGTTTTCAAAGAACAGCCTCAAAAGCACTTCTCTGGAGTCGGAGCAGGTCAGAGGCATCCTTTATACAAGCTGCCTCTTCTTTCCCAGGTTGTTGCCCTTTCTTTGCTCCCTCTAACTTCCTCTTTCTTTTCTCCCTGCCTCCCCTGCCGCCGGCCAGCTCAGCCGTGTCGCTGCAATTCTGTCCTTTGGAGAATGAAGGGGTGCATCGCAGATGGGTTATTTCTAGACCTTGGGGTTGGTCTCCTTGACAAAGAACAGGATCTCGGCGACAGCCTTGCAGAGCAGGCTGTACCCTTCCCTTGAACAAGCAGCAGCGTATCACGTCATGCTCGGGGTGCGCTGCCTCACTCCCTCGCCTCTCTCCGTGTCAGGCTTTTCAAGTTTCTACAACTGAGAAAAAAAAGAAGAAAGCTTTCATTCTACAAGGCCAGCATCCAGTTTGTATTTTTTATATCGTAGGGAAAATGATAAGCCAGGATATAACAATGACCTACTTCACGTCTTGATAAAATAATTTCCTCTCTCTGTCATTTTTCTTGAAGAATAATATTTGACTAACACGAGCATGTAAGATAGAGCGAGAGCTTTTCTGTGAACTGGTTGATAATGTGCCAAATTCAGCCCCGAGACAGACAACTGCCACCCTGTTGACCTGTGTGGAGTTAAGCCTGTTTATCCCCCAGCTCAGAGCTCTGAAAACAATTGGGTTCAAACCTGTAAGATGTGTGCGTGTGATAGGGTTGAGGCTGAAAGCTTCTCGGCTATCTGTTACAGCATCCCTCCATCAATGCACCTTCACCCCACCGCCAGCACGGCTGCCCGGGAGCTGCTCTGACTTGCTGCTGTGGTGCAAACGGCTTCCCCCCCCCCCCCCCCCCCCCCCCCCCCCCCCCCCGCCCCGCAAAACAACCAGTTAGCTCATCCTCTCACACAAAAGGCTACTGTATTTGGTAGGGTACATTACAGTATAGGGCAACCATGCAGCTCTGAATCCACTCACGCCCCCCTCCCCGAGCACAGAAACAATGCAGCCCGTTATAGCTATCTCACTGGAGCCTACTTAGCTCAATGCATTGACTGTATTTGTCTGCTGAAGGTGTTTAAAAATGTGCATGTGGCATTTTTTGCTTGCAGCATTTGCATGAAGAGCTTTCTCACATCATCTTTCAACGCCGTTCAAACGGGTTGTCACCCAGTGCATATTGCCCGCCCTCTCATCTCCCACCTCCAGCAGTTTTCCTTGTGGTTGTGCATCTCTTCTCTTAATGAGCTCTTATTGCAGCATTGATACGGGCCATGGATTTGCCATTTGTCACTACAGATAAGAGGTGACATTGCTCAGGTATTCTTGTGCCCTCAGCTGGGTCATATTCCATCCTGGCGTCAGAGACTGCAGTACATCTGCTTCATTCACTTGGCACACTGCCCAAAACGGACAGAAATTTGTCTGCTGTCATGATTTCAGCATGCTGTGACACGCTGCCCAAGGTGGCCAAAGCCAACCAGCACACAGTACTTACCCTATTTACCGTCAGTGTATTTACCGTATGCTGACTTCCAGCATCACATGCCATTCCACAGTACTAACAAGGTACCCAATTTATGGGATGCTGCTGAGAGTAAAATATAGTTAAAACTTAATTACAGTATTCCTTTTATTTATTTCCTTGCATAAATGTGGTATGAACCTAGACTGGTCTATTGACTTTTCTCCAGTTTCTTGTTCCCCCAGGTGGAAAGTTCCTCTGGATTTCTCGAGATGGAAAACTACTGACTGCTGGGCTCTGGCAGGAGAAGACTAACAACCATCTGGGCATGGAGGTGGAGACTCCTCTTGACAGCTCTGCTCCTCAGGCACAACACGCCTTTCTATCAAAGCTCATGTGTGTGGGAGACAACTTTCTTGGGCACTGCTCAGAGCCTGAAGAATAAATTCTCAGAAGGAAACAGCCTTAAAAGCCATACCTTTTCCCATCGTACATGCCTTTCATTCGCATTGCCCTGTCTTGTGTAGAGATGCAGCTATGTATACATTCAGAACCATACAGAATAAAAATGAGACAGTGGACTGAAAACGTGGCTCTGCGCCCTGCACAGAGTAGTAGGGAGCAAATGCATCAGACATAACAGCATCTAGTGTCCATGCTCCGTGCAGTTCTTCAGAAATGACTGAAGATGTTCTTCCTTGTCTTGCATAGATCCTGACTACCTTCCCAGTTTCACTGAAGTGATCTGTTTTTCATTCAGAAGAAGGGACACATGTCTCTGCAATTTATCTGTTTTCTTCTTGGCTCAATTGAAGGAAAAGAAGGACCTAGAACAATTTTTGGTACAGGGATCAGTACCTGATTTTGATCAGGTGTGTGATTTGTCATCTGTATCACTCCTACTGTTCACTGTTGAAAAAGCATCGCTGCTCAAGATGTTACCACACTACAGGGAGCTCTGAGGCCCCTCAACCATTACAGTAGAGCAGCCTCACAAAGGCTTCTCAGCCCTTTCAGGGACACGTCTGCTGGGCTGAAGCTGCCTAATACTGGATCAAATGCTGTGACTTTGCAGCCAGGTGGCTGTGAAGCACATAGGCTTTAGGGCTCTACTATGGAGGGAGCAACTCCAGGAACCAGTGTGGCAACAGGTTACCATGGTGGTAACCTTTCAAACAGCCACAGCTGTTTTATAAAGCGAGCCTGCCCCTACACACATGATGTTTTTCCCTTTCCTGACAAAAATTAAACATATTAGCATTATCCTGGCACAACTGCATCCATACTGTGGGGACAGTTGTAACAGTATTGTTAAAGCAATTCAGCTTTTCTAGGTAGACAGCCTATAATTACACTAAATTAAAATAGAACACTTTTGTTCTAACCTAGGCATCCCCATGAGGACTTGCACCAAAATAACCAAAGGTACGTATTAAGCCATTTCTGTTATTGCGGTACATGCCTGAGCACAGGCAGGCTCCCACTCCAGTCCTTCTGGCGGTCGATCCTGGCAAAGCTCAGCTGCCTGGGTGATCTCCTCTTCTCAGGCTTCAGCACAGGGAGATTAATATGTGAAAGCACCTGATGGGGAAATGCATCTTGGTTGTAGCTGGGTGCCCTGTAATGTCTCTCTCTGGTGCTCACTCCATACAGCACTGGCTTTGTTCATTTATTCCCATAAATTCTGCAGAACTGGGGAGTCCCACGGAAGGGTCACTGGCCCCTGTGGGTCTTGAGCACGAGGGTCACCATTGAGCCCCTGTGCTCTGCTGGCTCCTGTGCTCCGTCCCTGCCTGGCTGTGCTCCTTGCAGGGCCTGGAAGAGTGCTGCCGCCCCGGGGCAGGGGTCCAGGGGGCTGTTTCTTTCGCCCCCACCCCACGTCAGCTGCATGCACAGGGCATCCAACCTGGGGTCTCCCCAGCTGCCCTGGCTCTGGCCCCGCTTTGGAGTGCCCAACATCTTGTCTAAGTGCAGGTGTGTCACGGCCCCATGGAGAGCCACGGCGGCTGTTCCTATGGAAGAGGCCAGGGCACGTAGGAAAGCAAGATCAGCTGTACCAAGTGCTGATTTCTGTGAGGCACAAGCCCTGGCAGGGCCTCTGGTGCTCAGACCACGCGGCTCCAGGGTTCGTAGAGGCAGGAAGATGACAGCCCCATAGGCCTGACATTTCCAGCTCCTCCAGTGAGCGTGGGCCAGGCAGCCGGGGCACCAGGGGCAGCTGCAGTACGAAACCAGCTGCATCGTGTGGGTTTCCATTTCAGGGAGGGAAACGGGAAAAGAGCGCTAGGGACTCAGAGGTGCTGAAAATGGGGAACTGAAATCCCGGCTCCGCCACGGGCTCGGCAGCACCGATCCGGACAAGTTGTTGAGGGCACCTGCACTTGCTGTCTGCAAAACGAGGATACGGACACCTGTATCCCAGATTCTCCGGGTGGCACCGCCGGTGTCAGTGCCGTGCTGCCAAGCTCCCCGGAAGAAACGTCTTAATAATGATTGCAGTTAGGGCAGAGCCAAACTGTTCAGCAGCCCCTCGTCGTCTGTGCTCAACGGCAAAACTTCCCACGGCGCTAAAAACGTCATCCTCCCTCTCCCACGGCACGTGGCCCAGTTAGCCCCCCGCCCCTCCCCCCCTGGGCCTGCAGGTGCGCCCGCCACTTCCACGGCAAACACGACCCGTGGCCACGGCTGCGCGCTGCCGCGCCTGTGACCCACGGCTCCGCGGTGCCGAGGCGGGCGGCGGGCCCGGCCGGGAAAGCGCCGCTGCCGGGGGGCGGGGCCCCGACAGGGCGGGCGGCGCGCCCCCGCCGCGCCAGCCAATGGCGAGCCGCGGCTCGTCGCCGCACTGCGCGGCGGGGCGAGCTGGCCAATGAGGGGCGCGCCCGCGCGGCGGCGGAGGCGCGCCCCCTGCCCGCCTGCCCGCGGCCGTCGGGGCGGGCGGTGGGAGCGCTGTGGCGCCGCCTGCCGTGCCGTGCCGGGCCGTGCCGTGCAGTGCCGTGCCGTGCCGTGCGGCGCCGGCTCCTCCCCGCGCGGCGCTATGTCACGCGGAGGCGCGGGGCCGGCGGTCGGGACTCGGTAGCGCGGGGCGAGGCGAGCGCAGCGCAGCCGGGATCCCGCCGCCGCCCGCTCCGGGAGCCGCCGCCACCCGCGCCCGGGAAGAGTCAGCGGCGCCGGGGCTGGCTTCGCGGCGGTCGCGCCGCGCCTGCCGGGCCGCCGGGGCCCCGCACCGCCCGCCCGCCGCCGCCGCCGCCGCGCCCCGCCGCTCCCCGGCCGGCGGCCCCGGGCCGCGCACCGCCCCCCGGCCGGCGGGGCTCTGCGTGGCCGCGCGGATGCCGCCGCAGCAGGAGGGCGAGGCGGGCTACATCAGCAAGCCGGTGCCGGGCGGCTGCGAGGTGCCGCCGGTGCCCCCGCGCAGGGTGCGCAGCGGCCGGGCGGCGGCGGCGCTGGGGGCGGCGCTGGGCGGCCGCTGCCGGGCGGCGGGGGCCGGGGCGGCGGCGGGGGCCGGAGCCGGGGCCGGAGCGGGGAGCGAACCGCGGCGCAGCATCAAGTGCGTGCTGGTGGGGGACGGCGCCGTGGGGAAGACCAGCCTGGTGGTGAGCTACACCACCAACGGGTACCCCACCGAGTACATCCCCACCGCCTTCGACAACTTCTCCGGTAAGGGCCGGCGGCGGGGACCGGGGCGGCGGGAGGGGGTGCCGCCGCCGCGGGGAGCGGCGCGTCCGGCCGGTGCTGCTCCCCGGGGCCGTTACCGCGTCCTGTGTCTGCGTGGGGCAGGACCCGGGTCGGGCGGCACCGGGGCTGGCTCGGCTCCGACGGCAGCCGGCGGCACCGGCCGATCTCCCGTGTAACGGAGGCAGGCTGGCGGCTCGTGCCGCGCCCGGCCGGGCAACCAAAGCCGAGCTTTAACCGTGCGCTCCCCGGTGTAAAGCGCGCGGCTCCGGGCCGGCAGGGCGCCGCCCGAAAGGGAACCTTCAGCCCTCGCCTTGCCTCACCGGCGCGGAGCGGGAGGTGCTGGCGTTTCGCCGGGGTTCGGCGGGGGCTTTTTGTGTCCCGGCCGTGTTGGAGGCGGCCGGGGGGATGACGGTCTGGAGCCCTGGCGGCTGGAGCGGGAGCCGGCCGGCTTGGCTGCCCCCCCCGCTGCCGGCCGGGGGGGGTGAGCGCGGTCGCTGCCCGCCCCGTCGCTGCGGGTCGGAGGGGCCGCGGGGGCTTGTGTGTGCCCGAGTGTTAGCGGTGGGTTCCCTGCCAGCGCTGTTAAGTTGTGAACTCTAAACTAATTGAAGGGAAGACGATAAGAGAGCTGAGGGATAGAAAATCTTATTTCCTTTTTTTTTTCTGTCTTTTTTTTTTTGATGGAAAACGTGTAAAGTTGGTCTCACCACACTTTTTCCCCCTCCCTCCTTTCCCTCCAAAGCTGTCGTGTCTGTCGATGGCAAGCCGGTGAGACTTCAGCTCTGCGACACAGCTGGTCAGGTCAGTGAAGCCACTTATTTAAGTGACAGCGGGAGGGGAGAAGTTGTTGGGCAAAGTAGTCCTGCTAATGACTTCATGGATTTGAAAGGATTCCCAGTGTTTGATCATCTTATTAAACTGCTATAATTTTCACTGCTGCTTAACCCGCTGCTTTGCCCGCTGTCTGTGGAAGGGTGGGGGATGTTCTGTGTAGGGGCTGGGCACGGGCTGCTGCTCTGCTGGCTCAAGCTGCTGTTTCCCTGAGCCCGACTAGAAGGGCTGAACATATTGGGGATTCAAGGGCCACCTGGTTTTCTCTTTGAGTGGATGTCACTGTCTTTATTTTTGCTAAAGAACTGCGGGCTTAAGAATTACAGTGTTTGGGATGTACTCATGCAAAGCATCCACAGCTGTAGTTATTCGGGAGACAGAGACTGTGTTTTTGAAAGGGGCAGAAGCTTGAGGGCGAAAAAAGTCCTATTGGGAGTTGCCTGTGAACGCTTAGTATTTGCCGTTCCCACCCCCTTAAAAAGTGCTGCCGCCCCAAAGTCGAGATTTGCAGTAATCTTAAGTCCTGAAGCGTTGAGGGTGGCAGATGCCTCTCAGCTCCTAGTTTGCCTGGTACATAAAAAAAGCACATTTCTTACCGCCTTATATTTTCTGCAAGCCCCTGGCTTCTACCACCCTGAGCAGCATGCAGCGCTGCTTGCCAGGGGCTGAGGTTGAGTCTGGATAGCCAAAAGCAACTAAAAGTATTTTGTTACCTTGCTGGCATTTGAAGGCACTGGGAGTTCGGTTCCTGCACAGCTTTGTGGATCTGGGTCCACGCCTTCAGCAAAACCACGCTGAAAAATCTCAGTAGCCTTAACATACAAACCTATTTAGATGAGTTGTAGCTGGGCGCCCTACTTAGGAAAGGGGTTTGAAGGGCTGTGCAACCCTAGACAGCAGTGTAGGGCTCCTGTGTGCCCTAAAAAACGAAGCTAAAATCCTTCAAGCAGCCTTCTGTGGGTAACAATACGAGGTGAAACAGCCAGAATTTTCCCATGATTTTGTGCCCTGCTGAAGAGGCCAGGTTGCACCGCAACAGCCTTGGCTGTGCGCATTCATATGCAGAGCGTGGCAGGTGGAATTGCCATCGGGTGACAGCCTGTGGATAGGCAGCGCCTGTGGAAACGCTGCTGCGAGCTGCAGGGGAGGGATGGGCAAGTCACCTCTTACCTTCGCTGCCACTAAGTGTTAAGATGTTTGCTCTGGCTGCTCGAGTGCAGCTGGAATGGGTGGTAGCGTCGCTGCCTTAAAAATGAAGGGGTTATCTAAACTGACAGAAGTCATCCTAAATAAAAAGATACCTAGCTGGATGCTTTGGTAAAACTGCTGCTGTGAGATGCCTGCTGAAATCTGCAGCTAAACAAGCATGCCAGGCAGAGAGAAGTTGTATTTCAGCATCACTAGCCCAAAGAGGTGCAGAGTCCCTGCAGGTCACGCACCTACCATTGAAACTGCAGGAGGGTACTTGGGATATAAAGGGCACTGTTTCATCTCGGCAGAAACCCTTAAGATCTGGGTTTGGCTTTCAAACCCATTGAATCGAGCCCTTTTGAGGTTTCTCACTTAGCAAGAAGAGGCAATTACATGGCAAGGTGCCTTTCTGTGAACGGCCCTGTCCTTCAGAGCAGCATCTCTCAGTAAATGCGGGGTTTCTCTTGAGCCACGCGGTGAGAGCCTGGCTTCCTCTGAGGCTTAATCTGAGAATCAAGAGAGCTAATGAAGCTTGCTTTCTTGACTCGTGTTTTATAAATCGCTGTCTCTCTTGGAGATACTGCTGGAAGAAATGCATTTGAGCGGAACAAGACTTCTGAGGCTTCCAGGGGGCTTTAAACTGCATATCCTGGGCCTCCAGAGGCTTTAAAGCAAAATTTCACATCTGGAAAATTAACGTGGAACTTGCAATTCAGCAGTAAACTGCTGGTACCAGAGAGATGTTTTCAGCTGTGTGTGTTCTTTGCACTTTCAGAACACGGTCCGTTTTAATTAAAATGTCACTGCCGCTGAGGCAAATCCTACCTGTTCAGGCTGCTAGTGTTACTCTGCTTTTATCCTGCTGTCAGCATAAAAGCAGCCTGCCTGGAGTTAACCCTTGCTTCTTGCTGCATTCTTTGCTGAGGATCAGCACGCCTTTGTTACCATGAGGTGTTTGGCTTTCTTGTGGCTAGTTCCTGAAGCTGCAAAAGAGCCTTGCTTTGCTGGAGTTTGCACTAAAAGGAGGAGGGGGGGGGGGTAAGAGGTAGCACTGGGAGGGCTGTTTGCAGTTTGTTTGATGTGGCATGGGTGGGAGGGGAAGGTAAAGCTCTCACTCTGTGCCATTGGCATGTTAAGCCTGCACATTGTGAGTCATTATTGCTGCCATCAGATTTAAATCCCTGGGCACAATGGCAGGGAAATTATTCCCAGTTCCTGTAGGATGTTGTTAAGTAGTCAGGGATTCCAGGAAAGGTGAGGTTGCTGCTTCTTGTCTGCTTCGCTCTTGCCCTATCTGGAGGTAGGGGTGTTCACAGAGCAGCTTTGAGGTACGCAGCTGCTCCTCATCGGAGCAGCTCACTGACTCACCCCTGGACGAGGTGGACCTGTAGAAAGTACTTTCTCCCTCCCACACTTCGATTTTTGGCTTCGTTGCTCATGTGCCGTAACCTGCTTCCCGCAGCATCGCTCCTTTGCTGAAATAGAGCAGAAGGCCTGTGTATAAAGAGCGAAGGAAATATTTAGGCACTCGAAACAAGCTGTGGTGTTAGTCAGAAAACCATCAGCTACTGAGGAAAGCCACCACCTTTGCCCTGTGTGCTTGACAGTGGCAGGGTGCCCGCTGGCTAGCAGCCCTGAGACCTCGGGCTGGGTATGGGCAACTTCTGCTCATAACACATCTGGTTGGGTGGTCTGGGTGCTCGTGTTGAGGTGCTTCTTGAGATGGTGATCCTCAGCTTCTCCAAAGGTCAGCGGCAGGCTGGAGCTGGGAGCATACCAGTCCTCCAGGGCCGATGTGCTCTTCCGTGGGGTGCTAACGTGGTTTCGTTCTGTGCAGGATGAATTCGACAAGCTCAGGCCTCTGTGCTACACCAATACGGACATCTTCTTGCTGTGCTTCAGCGTGGTGAGCCCCTCGTCCTTCCAGAACGTGAGTGAGAAGTGGGTTCCCGAAATCCGATGCCACTGCCCCAAGGCTCCCATTATCCTGGTTGGGACGCAGTCGGACCTCCGGGAGGATGTCAAAGTTCTCATCGAGCTGGACAAGTGCAAAGAAAAGCCGGTCTCGGAGGAGGCTGCGAAGCTCTGTGCCGAGGAAATAAAAGCTGCGTCCTACATCGAGTGCTCTGCTTTGACTCAGAAAAACCTCAAGGAGGTCTTTGATGCGGCCATCGTGGCTGGTATTCAGTACTCGGATACCCAGCAGCAACCAAAGAAATCCAAGTGTAGGACTCCAGATAAGATGAAAAACCTCTCCAAATCCTGGTGGAAAAAATACTGCTGTTTTGTATAGGGGTTGCAAGGACCTGAGTGCTGCTCTGAGGAAATCAAATAGAGGCTATATTAGCTGAAATCTCATTCTGTGTCGTCCCGAGTGTATAGTGTAGATCTGTATGTATGTGTATATGTTGCTACTGGATATCTCGGTTGCCCTTTCGAGGGTGGCGGAAGGATTCTTAGTTAAATAATTGCTATAAATCAGGTTTGGCATCCAGTTCCGTGACTAAAACCTCTTGTTAAGGAAGAAAAGCACCACATGTCTGTGAGGCTGGAAGGATTTGTCCAAAGGATTCAGCTTCTTGCGTTGCAAGGTGTATGTGACAGGGAGGGGCACACCAGAGGCCTTTGTTGCCAGGGCTTCACAGGAGGAACACGTGAGCAATGGTGGAGACGTAGAGCTCTGAACATGGACGATCAAAGGGAAAAATAACACTGTGCCTCCTAACTGACATTTGTAGCTTTAAAAACCCACTCCTGCTCTCTCCTCTGTGTCTTCCCAAGCCGTTGCTCTTAGGGATCGCTTTAAAAAGGGTATGCAAGAGGTGTAAACTATACGCAAATGCCATGGCTGGAAAGGTCATTAATATACCTTCAGCATGTGGTGAGGGAACCTAATCCCTTATGGAGCTGACATCTCGTTTGTCACCTCCTGACTTCGTGAAAGTCCTTTCTGTCCTCCTTCCCCTGCCCTTCCCAGGAAGCCGAGTGGAAGCCTGAGAACACGACCGAGTTTTACCTCGCTACCTCGAGCAGTGGCGATTTCCTCTGTATTTTTGCAGACGTGACGACAGTTCATCTGTTTCAGCTGAAAGGAATGTACGTGCTGTTGTGTTGGAGGATTTTTATTTTTTTTTTAATTTTTAATTTTTTTACAGAGATGTAACAAATATCCCTGCAGCACCATGTAAACCACATCTGGGTTTAAGTCTACAGCCAAGAATTTCAGGATGCCCCTCCTTACCTTTTAAGGCTGCTAAACAAATAACAAATCAGGCAGATCAAGATTTATAACAAACCGGAGTCTAGAAACTGAGGCTGCTGTGTCCTCTTCACAATGCTGTTTTCAACCGAGTTAATGTTTCCTTTCTAAAGGCAACAGTCACTTGTGGTTAAATCTTCTCCAAGCTCGTAGTTGTGAAATTGGCTGAGTCCACCCCAGAAAATTACCTGATAATTTTTTTCCCCCCAGATCAGTCCAACAGATAAACTGAAATGTGCCTAAAATGTAGCTGAGTGATGAACATAGTGCAGACCTGAGTGTGACCTGTTCTCTGGTTAAATCTGGTTCCTACTAAACTAAGCCTAGTCCCAGGCCTGGCAAATTCCAGAGACTGGAGGGATAACATGACTTTCTGCAAGAATCAGTATTTTAACTTATTCTGCAGAGGATATTTAGTTTGTGCTGTCTGTCTGTCTGCCTTTTTATGGCCCTGACTACTTTTTTTTTTTTTTTTCTCTAGATATTTCAAGATCGGATTATATTTTATTTTTTGCCCCTTTGGCCATAGCCTTGAAGTGACCTTTTTCGTAGTCTTAAACTAAACTGCAGTGACAGAAATTTCGGAACCTTTTTTTCATCAGAAATGAATCAATGCCTGATAGAAAGAACTGTGGAAGCCATTTGAGTTGATAAAGCTGACCACAGTTTACCTCCTGGCCCATAAAAGAAAATGACACTATGTAAATGGATTCTGGGCTGTATTGGCATAGGCTCCACAAGCAGTATTTTTTCCTCCTCTACAGCGAAAGGAGTGCAGAATGGGTAATGTTCCATCATTGAAAACTCAAAAATGGGATGGAAACCTTTACCTAGGGCCTAATTCAGTAAAAATGTGTTGGCTTCTGCACTGGAACAGCCTGGAAAAACAGTTTCCATAGCACAGAAGCTGGATGCATTTAACTTGATTGCATCTGGTTGGTAATGGTTTAATGTTTACTGGTTGTGAAGTTAACATCTGAGCCTTTATATTTCTTTCTCGAATGCTTTGACACGATTTCAGATATGCAGTCATACCATCATCTCAGAGAAAAACATAAAGCCACATTTCTCCTGGGTGCTTTGCTTCTCTGTAAAACGGTCTCAGTCAATCAAAAATGTGGGTTTGGGGAGGAGACAGGCTTGAATCTGTGCAGCTTCCATTTGCAAAAATAACAAAATTTCTTCTGCAAGGTCATATTGCTTTGCATCACGCCGTACGGGAAGCAGTAGGTTATATTTTATAAGCAGCCTGTTTCATAGTCTGGGGTAGCATTACTTTTAAATGTAGCCAGCTGTGACTGTTTCTGAAAATGTGATGTATATACAACTTGTTATAGCCCTTTACTAGGTGTGTGTAAACTGAGGTCTAATAACTTTACGAATACTGCTCTACACGGGGCTACACAGGGTCTAGGTTTTAGAAATATTACTTTTAAAATCACCAGTATTTTACGAGCGCAAGTGAGGGGGAGATGGCTCTATGTAGTCTATAATCTGATGTGCCTTATAAAAAAAAAAAAAACAACAACCTCTCTTCTGTTTTCTAAGTGTAGGCTATATTCCGAAAGAAATATTTCATGTGAGAATGATATAAATGAGGTATTTGGAAATAAATTCTGACCTGTGTATGCGTCTGCCTCTGCTGCCTGCTCGGGGAGGCTGGAGGGCAGTCCCTGGCCGTGCACCGTGCTGATACCCAGCATGGAGGAGGCAGCCGCACTGCCAGCCCGGAGCTGCGCTCCCCGTGCCCCAGCAGAAGACCTTGGGTTAAAAAATACAGACTTTACTCTGCGCTGCCCCATGCCCATGGATGGGAAAGGTGCGATGGGGGGGTTCTGCCTCCCTGGCAGCACGGCAGCCTCTTGCTGTGGCCCTGCAAGGTGTGGGCAGGCTGGTTGCGCCTGGCCCCCAAAAGCGGGGCGAGCAGCAGAGAAGCACAGCCTGGCAGGGGACAGCCGGGGGGGACACCGAGACTGGTGGCATTAAGCCTGCCACATGTTGTGCCACACATGCCCTGGGGAGCCAGAGGACATTTTTGGAATGTTTCCCTCTTGGCACCAAGGGTCTTGTCACCCGCTCTCTGGATCTTGTCCCTCATGCTAGGGCCCAGGCGTGCGAGGCTTGAAGTTGTTTGTGCCCAGGGCAGCCCGTGGGTGGCCATGGCACGGGGGCCTTCTGCCCTTTGGTGCCATGATGGTAGCCCTGGGGGAGCGGCGCTGAGTGGGGAGCAGCATCGAGATGCCTGGGCATCCCTGCAGAGCCAGTGGTCCTGCTATGAAACCGCTCCAGAGAAGGAGCTTTGCTCTGGACCAAGGTTTGTAAACTGTCACCATTGCATTTGTTTTTCTGGGAGGCGAGAGGAGCAGGCACACTGGGCTGGCATACTGGGACGCCCTCCTGTGCCACCTGTCTCCCAAGTCATACGGCCGATGCATTTTGAACCATTGAAATGCATGCTGCCTGCACGAAGCAGAGGAAGGTGACTGATGTCTGTTCCTTTTCCCCCTTGGTCGATTCCTCACTGAAGCAAGATCTTGGCTTCTCTTCTGCTTTGTTAACCAACACACTGCGGGGAGGCTTGTTCCTCTAGTCGTGCCTGTGGCACGGCAACATTGCCCATGTGCCCGAGCTGCCCGCGGGCTCCGTTCCGGGCAGTGCCGGGGTGAATCAGCATGGCCATCGCTGATGCCTTTGAAAAATCGCTTCCACTGGGTCTGTGCACTGGGCAGCGGGAGCTCTGGGTGCGCTCGCTGGAGACCGAGTCACCCCACCTTCGCCCACTGACTTTGCAGGAAAAGGGGCTGCACTAGGTGAGAGCCCAGAGTCTGCCATTGCCAAATCCCGGCAAAAAAGTCCTTCTGCTACTTGTGGGGTGTTGCTTCTCTACTGAGGCGGGCTGCTGTCCTACACATCCCGACATCTGGAGAGGGCTAAGGCCGTTCAGGTCATCTTTATGCCAGGGTAACTTTGTGGATGTGTGCGCTGCTATGATCAAAAGGCTCCTTCGGCTGCCCTGCTTCAGACACTGGATGGGCTGGCAGCTGAGGCTGATAAGAGCGTCCTGAAGTAAGCTCTGCTGTACGTAAGGTTTTCCAGGAATGCTGAAATCACTGCTGCTTTGTGATGGATGGGAGTTCCCAAGAGAGGATTTTGTTTTCTTTCATATCAAATTAAAGTGCTCTGGGAAAAATTGATCTTTTTTCTTTATTTCATTGAACTTTACCATTTATCCCCCTGTATTTTGTGCATTGGACGTACCTCTGAGGGCTGACTGGAGCTGAGACATTGACAGACGCAGCAGTTTTGAGAAAGGGTGTCTCTAAGGAAACTTCACCACACTCTTACTTTGCTTTTTATTTTCTTGCTAGACATCAGTTACTGACCACAGAAAGGGCGAGGCTGCTGCAGGAGATGGCCCTTTTGCACGACCACGTGCAGCTGACCTAATATTGTCATATGTATTATGCTTAAACACTGAACCTCACTGAAGCATGTGAGTGCCCTTACAATTGAGCAACCTTTCTGAGCTCTAGTAGGTAATCGACGTGCTCGGAGGTTTGTGCAGAAGAGACCTCTGTCAGCTCTTGCCTTCAGTGTTGCCCTGGTATATGGCAAGGTGGGGAGACGGGAAAACCAACTCGTCAGGAAAGAGTGAGACATAATAAGTCTCAGAAGAACTGGCAAAGGGACTCTTGGGCAATGGGGAGTGATAGAAACTCCTTTTACCTGCTTTGGGCATAAGCAGATGAAAAGTCAGAGAAAGCTGTGGGGGAAAGAACAGTCCCAAGGAGGGCTGTTAAATACCAAAATACAGCCTTTAGGGAGTCAAAGCTGCAGATAGCTGGAAGCTGGGGGAAGGATCACTGCACACTATAGGGAAATATCACTGCGTTTGCTCCGTTCTTGTACTCTCTCCCCAAGCATCTGTGCTGGCTAGGGGCAGGACGTGGGATGATGTGGACTTTTGGCATCAACCAGCACTACTGTCCTAATGTATGTGATGTTTTTGAAAGCAGGATGGGTTTCAGGCCAACAGCGGGGCCCCAAGATCCAGTAGGACCTTCTGAAACTGGAGCTTCCCACATTGCTGGCAGCCAGTGGTAAGATGTAATGTGATGAGAGTTGTTCGTTACCCATTCAGTGCAGTCCTCTACGGTATAACCTGGGGAACAGGCAGTTGTGTAATTCAATGAATTTTACCATTTGATGCGGAGTATTCTTCAGCGTTACTGATTTATTTCCCCTCCCAGTCTTTTAATGGGATGGATAAATCTGATGTGTATGAAAAAAAGCATAAAGCCCCAGCTTTTTTAATTCAGGCCAGTTGTTTTTTTAATTCGGCAAGGGAAATGTGTCTAGTGGAAGCCTGAGGAGCAGCCCTGCTGATCTGCAGGGGACTGCAGCAACCTCCTGAGGAGCTCCTCCAGCTCTTCGGCACAGAGCGAGGAGACCTGCAGCAGACACCGATTCAGACGCTAGTGGTGGGTGCGAGAGTGTCCCC
Organism: Falco naumanni; assembly: GCF_017639655.2. NCBI lineage: Eukaryota > Metazoa > Chordata > Aves > Falconiformes > Falconidae > Falco > Falco naumanni. Next base: position 76,995,132 of record NC_054059.1, read on the forward strand.
AGGTGTCTGTTGCTCTTTAGGTCTTTACATTTATGTTGGATCCTGATCTTATTATTTGGAAGCAAAAGAGGGATCATTTCACCAAGGTCAGCAGAGTTGCAGACCTGTAAAGCTTTATCTAGCCTGACAAAGGCTCAAGCAGGGATCCCTGTTAAGCTTCTGGAGTTGCAGGTGTGCTTGCAATGACATTGCCTCTACATGGCTTTTCCCCCCAGCTTCACTGGGAGGGGCGAATATTGATCCTCTACTGCTGCTCAAAGTCTTGCTCATCTTGATGGTCCCCTGGGTCCAGCCCACCTCCTTCAAGCCCCCTGTATATTTTAGCCTGCCGTTTCTGTGCATAACCATTCATTACCCAAGGGAGCTAGTTTCGGTGTCTGCCTCACAGTCGTGTAGGAGTCCTTTGGTTATCGTTCATCAGAGGACAGGCTTAATCACTTGGCTTATGCAATCCCAACCCAACACCTCTTGCAAATTATTTTGCTCACCCTTTCTAAAAAGTGTGTTGTCATCACCCATCTCCCTGTGTACCTGGCTGATTTTTCTGACTCCTGGTCCACAATTGATTTGGTTAACTCCAAACATCTCTTTAAAATCCTTCTCTGGGATAGTAATTTTAGCAGCAGTGGCCTAATGGAGTTAATATGGATGGGATAAATAAGACATAGGATAAAGCAGGGCCCTTGTTCAGACAGCTGCTACTTTCCCTGTCACGGTGGGACATCCCTGGCTGTGTGTGTGCCATGGGCCCTCTGTGGCCACCTCACCTGTGTCCCTAATGCCGGCCCCTGTGGTGATGCTACTTGTTAACAGCGGCAGAAAACAAGTTCCAGGCGGAAATGTGGCTTTTATGTTTTGCGTTTCCATTTTCAAGTTGCTGATGGAGTGAGAACTGCACGCGCGGAGTCCTGTCTTTTGTCCTGGCAGGCGCTTGGTCTTCCGTGGTTCAGCGGGGGTGATAACACGTGGAACAGCTGCACCGCTTTCCTCTGCCTCGCTGCACCTCGTGGTCTCTCAGTGGAGGAATGCCAAACAAGATTTATCTGAGGTGAGGACAGCGCTCGAACAATAGCCCCCCCCCCCCCCCAGTCATCCTCTTTTTCCACAGCTGCCTTTCCCCCCGCGTTCCCCTCTCTATAGGCAATTTTCTCATTTATTTTTAATTCAAAACGGCGCATTGCCCAAAGCCTGGTGCTCAGCATTTTTCTGCTCCCTGTGTCCCATTCTTCCATCTTTTGAGCTCTGTCATGGCCTTTCCACATTTTAATTACAAGCTCAGCAGGCTTCGGGCTTCCCCGTTCCTCAGGGCTGAGAAAAAACCACTCCTTTTTCTTTCCCCTCATTTTTGTAATCTACCACAACCAAGCTGGGTGAATCCAGAGGGAAGACGGCCAGCATATCGTGGAGCCAAGACAGAAGATGGGGTGGCAATAGCAAGGGGGTGAAGGCTCTCCTGCTGCTCCTTGTTGCGGTGCTGATAAGGCGGCACTGAACGCCTGCCGGCGCGGCCGCTGTTGGCTTCTGCTGGGCTACAGGCAGAGCCCTGGCCATTTTCAAAGGGCTTTGAAGTACCCTCTGACAATCTCCTCTGAGAGATAAGAGATTGCAAGGAGAGGAAGGTGTTCCTGGAAACAGTTTCGGCAGCACGTATGTTTGTCTAGGCTGGGCAACCCAGAAGGATGTCAAAACCTGGGCCGCTGACACCCGAGAAGATACGCAGGGATTCAAGCAGAAAAATGCAAAGTAATGTGAAACCTCGGGTCTTTAAAGTTTAAATTAATCAGTTTTCTAGCATCTGACTCCGGCCTGTAGTTGTACAAGGCTGGCATTGGTGGGTACATCCCTGCCTGGTCTTTTCAGTATCTGCATGGAGCTCTTATTCATGAATTTGCCTTCTCCCTCACCGATGCATGCACCAGCCCCAGAGGTCCCACACCCACTGCGTAAAGAAGTATTTGTTTTTCTTTCTTTTAAACTGAGTTCCCGTTCATTCCATCACATGCTTCCTAGCTCCAGCATTGTAGGACGTGGCAAAGAGCAGTTTACAGGTAAATAGGTGGCCAGATGACCAGCTAAACAGTGGTGTGACTTGTTCTACTGCCTTCTCTGGTTTGTAAACCACCCTCATACTTGCTTTTTTCTGCCCCAGCTGAAGAATCCCAGTTTTTTTTAGTATCTCCTCATAGGACAGTGACTCTATCCACTTGATCATTTCAGTTGCTGCCCCTCTGGGTCTCTGCTGACCTCACCATCCCGCTCCTGAAGAACAGAGAGCAGAGCCACGGGCAAAGTCTAAGCCCCATGTTTTGTTCTTCAGCACCCTTCCTGGTAATGCCCAGCATTTTATTGGCAGTGTTTCAACAAGCTTTGGTCTTGACTATTGTAAAAAGCTTTCTGGAAATCCAGCCATATTGTGCCCCTGGGATCCCCGCTATTCCTAAGCTTGCCTTCACCCCTTATAACAGCAGCAGCATTCCAGAAGGATTTCCCTTCAGAAAAGGCAGACTGGCACTTTCCCAGCAGACTGTATTGTCCACGTGGTCCATTATGTTACTCTTTATTGTAGCATCTACCCTCCATGTGAACATAAGGGAAACTGTCTTTTTTTTGAGAGCAGTACTGCTCTGGGAAGGAGAAACTGCCCAGCGGTTCCTCTGATCCAAATTTTTCTATGGATCTGTGATTTTACCAAGTATGAAAAGTCAAGCTATTGCTTTCTTCATCAACCCCTCCATCTAGAGGGCATGGATAATGAAAATTCCTATTGGACTGGAGTACCATGAGGCTGCAGTACGCCAACCTTATTGTTCAACAGGTTTGCTGATCACCGACCCAGTGGAAAGCAAGTACCTTTATCATTTTATTCCAGGTCTGATTGCATAAATCCTCAGTTGTGTTTTGCTCTTAGGAGGGCACAAATCCTTGAGGTGCCTTAGGTGGGAGGCAGAGCAACAACCAAAATAATATTCCCCTGCCAAAGTACTTTGAGAAAGGGGTCTCCATGTCCTTCTTTAAAGCATAACTTAAAACTGATTTTGACTCACTGGGCAAATATTTTGTGCAGAATGTGTCATCTATGCAGTTAGAATGGAAACTTGGTAAATTTTATCAAGGTGACATTGAAAATGTTCCCATAATAAATTTGGTTGTGAAAGGCACTTGTGCACATGTAATGTTTGTAGTGGGATCACAGAGAGCAGATTTGGCCTAGTCATTTTAAAATATTCCTAATTTTCTGGGAGATTGTGATCCTGGGCTTTCAGCAATGTATATCTGCTGTTGCTTGACTTCAGGCAACAGGGATGCTTGGTACACTGTTACTCCAGGTTAGAAAAAAATGGAGTATGACGTTATTATAACTGCTACCTTTACCAGGAAAATGCAAAAGAAGCCAGCAGGCTGGACTCCAACCTGATTTTTAAAGAGGTGAAACTCCCACTTGTCACATTGGGAGCTTGCTGTCAGGATGCAAGGTGCAGCCTGCAGAGATGGTCGCGTATTTTACCCCTGTGAATCCAGAGAAGCAACTGTGACATTCAATGCTTTTGGGGACAGCAGCATCAAAATAATGATGAGAAATGGACAGGAGGCACTTGGCAAGCCTGATGACAGAAGGAAGCCTCGATAAGCACCGTTACTCTTTGGGATCCAGTCCAGATTTTTGGAGTTCTTCATCTGAAGGGTCAGCTAAAGCAGTCACTAAACCCCTTTAAAGTGGCACAGATCAGTCCTAATTGGGACCAGGTTGTTCTGACTGGAGGCTGTGTTGGCTGGTTCAAGCTTTCTGGCGTGAACCGGGGCTGGCCGACCAGGAAGCAGCCCCAGATCCTCATCGATCTGCGACAGTTCAAAGGGAATCGACATGCCACAGCAGCTTCCTTATGGGTCCTTTGTGTCACACTGCTGCGCAGCTGAGAGTCTAAACATTTATGAGGCTTGAAATTTTGATCTACACTTTGGGCGCAGAAGACCGCAGAGGAGAGAGGGGCGCAGCGAGAGGAATGGATGTGGCAGCGGGCAGAGTCAAGGCTGCAGCCGAGCAGTGCCCTGGGGCTGCTGGGGCCCTTCACAGCCCTGACAGTTGTAATTTCTGTCATAAACAGGAAAAAAGATGTTTGGGGCTGGGGCACGCTAGATTCTAGGGCCCAGGTTTAACGCAAGCCCCCATTTGCTTCATAGCCCAGTCTGTTGGTTTCGGAGGGGTGTTTCCACAGCGAGAACAGCAGTCGCTGAACAGATTCCCATTCTTTCTCCCCTGACACTTTGTAGTTCTCACCCAGGCACTTCTGTTTCTGATTAATTAGCAATCAAGGTGGCAAAAAGATAGCACAATCTGGTGTTTACAAATAGCTTTGTCTCAGTGGGTGGACCAGAGTGGAGGTTCTCAGGACACGTGGCTTGTAAAATCCCTGTGATGGAAGGGCTTGGTGTTGCTTTCCCCCTCCTCCTTCTCCTTTTCTCATCCTGGTTTGCAGAGTTACTCCCAAAAGCGATGTTGCCCATAATTTCCCCAGGTGCTGCAATCAGGCTGCGACTTCTGCTTCAAAGGCTCTTCCATTGGCTTACCCAGGTCCCCACAATCAGCCCACGTTGCCTTTCCAAAGCGAACACTTGAGTGGGAAAATGCGTAATAAATGGAATAGCAGCACTGATGGTGCTCATTTGGAAAAGGAGATAATCTGCTTTGCGCTACCACATGTTAACGGGTGAAGCATCTGCGACTTTTGCTCAATAAAGCTGGTGCTGGATTTGTCTCCATTGCCTAAGAAATCCCCTTTAATCTTGTGAAACGCTATCACTGTAATGAGAAGTATATCATGACTTGCATCACTTTGCTTATTCCCCTCTATTGTCTTGAGCCAATTTGCAAATATTTAGTTAGATTAAAGCATTAGGCCTGTGTGAGGGGGAGAAACGTCATGAAATGGGTAGAGAAAGAGAGAGAATTGGCTGTGTAAATGTTCTTCCAAACACCTTTTACTCAACACTTGAGTCTTTTGGTTTTATTTCTCCTCCAGTAAGCTTTGCACCCCAGCAGTTCAAGCCTTTCCCCTCCACTTTTTATAGCTGCTGATAAAAATTAGGTGTTGTTTGGTCCTTTGGGGCTGCATGTTGCCACATTAGTTAAATAGAAAACCTCATTTATCTGTGATCCTTTTGGCTTTGCTTGAAGGCGGGATCGCTCTGGCTGGGTAGCCTGGGACGGCTTAGCTGTGTGCTTGTCTGAGCAGGCAGATGGGGCTGCTTTATGTGGAGAGCCAGAGAGTTTAGGTGAAACGAAGAGGGGGAGAGGTGGGATTTTCCCTTTGTGCTCTGGTTCTTTGGCCTGCAACTCAGGTCCCAAATCTGCTCCCAGTTACTCCAAAGACAGCTGATTTACAACAGCCCACTCTAGATTTAACTCCAAGTAATTGATGGCAGAGTCTGGTCCTTATTATTCATTCTGCACCTAGCCAGTTTAAAGGGTCAGGGAAAATATCTGAGGAACAGAACTGCCTTTGATCTTGGGTTTAATATTTCTGCTACATTTTACATACACAAAGAGCTATCGTGGCCTTTCGCTAAGAATTGTTCAGCAAGGAGAGGCATAAGAAGCAGTCCCTGTGACGGTGAGGAAGCCTCTGGGATGTGCAAAGTGTAAAGTAAAAAGGGGTGCAAGGGAGAAGATGGGTTTCTCCCTCTGTTATTCCCACTAATAAGGCCATATGCAGGTAGGGGAGAAGAAAATAGTGAATACACAGCCTCTTTATTAGATCTTTTAATTTGAAATTGTTGGTTTGCAGTGTCAAAGAAAATGACACTGTGAACACCAACACTGTCACTGTAATACGTAGTTTGCACCCAAGAATTCACATTTGCCAACATATACCCTACACCTGTGCTACCTAGTCATTATTCTAAGTATAGTGGTAAAAAAGAAAAAAGAAAAAAAAAAAAAGATAGGACATCTCAGTTTACTGTTTGCACATGCTGGCTTTTGTGACTTCAGTGCTAATATTTAATTTCACCGCTGGCCCAGAATGTAGCAGGAAGTGTCAAGAGGGTTTCGGAGAGGTGAGACGTATATCTGTAACATCTGTTCCGGATACTCACCAGGGCCCGGTTAATAAGTTGTATTTGACGCTATCTGAGCATAACTTGCTTTTCCTCTTTGCAAATCACCTGTAGCAAAACAGTGGGATGGAGACTTGAGAGGTGCTTTTCAACACCACTCATTACGAGAAGCAATGCAGCGTGGCTTCCTCGGCGTGTCAACAGCTTGGGTTTTCCTTTGGAGACCCGTCCTCTCCAAATCAAGTTATCAGCCATGCAGAGCAACCAGCGGTCGGAGGGTCAAGGATTAGCCCACAGGGACCATTGTAGCTGGCTTCCAGATATGCCAGCAGGTCTCCAGGCCAGCCAGACTGTGATGACTGCTATGTGTTTTGAGGGGATCAAAAAGGAATGAAGACCTCTATTAGAGCTATTGAAGTTTGTTAAGTCAGATGCACTTTGTGCAGATGAATTTCTAATGGTCCAGGGGCCCAGACCTTGACCAGCAAGGTGGGAGCGACCATGAGGTGGGAAGGAAGACAGCACATGAGCATGGAGTCTGCTATAGGGAGAGAAAGCCTCAGGCAGTGGAAGGGATGGCCATGGGCTTCAGAAATGTTTTACTTTTAAATCCCTACTCCTGGTTAGGGAAAAATAATTACCATTCCACGCTGAAATATCTGGGGGGGAGCTGTCTGCAAAATGGTAGTGTCTAGAAAAAGTATCACGTGAGCATACATTCTCAACAAACTCCTTGTGTTGAGATACTTACCGATCAGAAAAGGAGGCTGTCTTTATAGACTGTTCCAGACTTTCAGCTGCATACATAAAGGGAATGAAGAGCACTTCAGGTTTGTATTGACGTTTTTATGCAGCGGCATATAAAGCACTGCTGCCCCATAAAAAATTGGTGTATCTGCTGTCTGTGTGCAAATGTTGCCTGCTTTTTGCATATTACTTCCATGACTTGTTGATGTTCAAGCTGACGCTGTGGAAAATTGGCTGTTTTCACTTCTCACAGGGAATTAATTATACTTTTGCCATTCTGACTTGCAGAACTTGTGCCAGATAGTTTTCACATAGGATTAGGGTACTGAGCAAACCTATGAAAAGCCAAACAGCATCAGCTCCGCGGCCCTCGCCATATTGAGGGAGAGGCAATTAGAAGCCAATTAACGTCCCCAGGAAGGTTTATACATTTTGGCTTGCATCCAGGTGCAAACATGATAACGACTGGGAAAAACACATATGTCCACAGACTGTGACAACTTTTTAGCCTGAAGCTCATTCATTGTTCCATGTGTCACAGGATGACAGGACATCCCCACGGACAGATCCATGGGTCTCCCCTCGCAGAGCGCTGGGTGGGCAGCAGCAGCCCTGCCAGGAGAGCAAAACGCCTGCAGCCCTGCCCGCTCACGTGTCCTGCAAAAACACCCCCGTCCTGCCCAGCCCAGGAGGGACTGTGGATATTTAGCTGTCAGCAGGATGTGCCCAGTCTAAACTGCCTGGATCCCTGCATTACGACTACACTACACAGGGGACAGGGATGAATTCCCGAGCTCCCTGCTCCCGGTGCCGCCCCAGCTACACCCAGTCCCTGCAGCACCGTGTGACCCAGGACCCCCCCGGGGCTTTCTGCAGCACACACCCTGCCCACGCAGCACAGAAGATGACTGCATTGCCTCACCTGGAAATACCTGAAATACCTGTGGGTTATGCGTGCTTCCTCACTACAGGCTTCCCCAGCACCCCCAGTGACCTCCCCTCCCTGCACTCCAGCTCTTCGGCTCTGCCTCCTCACTTCTGGTCTTGCTTAACCTTGGCAGGGCAGGGGCTCAGCCCTGGCCTCCCCTCCCAGGGGAAGCACCTCCTCGCCTGGACCGTGCAAGGGTTTGGGTTTGGGCTGAAACTTTGCCTTGTGGGGCTATCGCTACAGTTTTGGAGTGGATTTTCCTTTCCCAGAATCTGCTCTCCAGTACAGGCGTAGGGCAGATATTTCCTCTCGTAATTAGTCGGTGAGCTTTAGCAAAAATGCAGCTTTTTAAAGGGGAAGGATTTAAAACCCCTGACTGAAGCGAAGCATCCAAGCTGACCCGCATTTTGGTCCTACTGTCTCAGCAGGGTCAAATCCTTCTTCCAATGGACTGTAACAGGAGATTTGGTTTATACCTACATGCTCAGAAAATGTAACCCAGACCTTCCCCCTCACCAGATGAAACAAGTCAAGTGTCAAAAACCTCTCTTTCCTTCGGTGGGTGAAATGCTCTCTCTCCATCCTTGGGCAGCAGATCTGTTCTCAGAGGTGGGAGCTTAAGTCGAAGATGAATCTGAGGTATAACCTTGAAGTGCTGTCGAGCAGAAAGACCAGGTGTGTGAGCAACATGTGAAATTTCCCTTTCAGCAACAGGCAGCACCACGGCCACGGCAGCCCCTGCCCTAACTCGTCCTGCTGAGACCACCTGTATGGTTGGTGATAACACAGGCTTTGGGTTCCACAGGGAAAACCTGCATTTGGCAGGGAGGCAGGAGCTGGGGGAAGCCATACGTTCTAGTAGAATTGCACAGGGAGCCCTGCCCTTTCCCAGGGTGCCCAGGCAGGCAAGAGCTTGCCACAATCCTGCCCCGGGGACAAGGTCTTCCCACGGCGTGTGGCCATCGCAGGGTGGCTCAGAGCAGAGGGTGGCATGGGGGCAGGGAGGGCTCTGGGACAGGAGCTGTGCCCTGCCAGGGTGATGGCTGAGGCAGTGGGCATGCCCTGCACCCAGCACCTGGGATTCCCCGAGGGAAAGCTGGTGGGTGCTGCTTTCTTAGAGTGCCTTGAGCCTTCCAGCTAGCAGTAGAAGACTCCTCCAGGGTGACCAGGTCTTTGCAAGAAGGTAACGCAGCACCTGGACTCGTGTGCTGAGGTTGCACTGCAGGGTTCAAACCTGGGATAAAGCCTGTAGGAGCATCTCCTCTGAGTTTATAAAACACGGAGAACAACCTGCCTTTCTTTGAAAAAGGCAGGTTTCAGTCTCTAAGTTTTTTTATTCCTCCCATCCAACAGACCTTTTTTTTACCACTAAGAGCAATGTGGGTTTTATGTCAGCTTTGAGAAACCTTAATTTACCCTTTAAAGAACTTTCATTTACCTTCCAAAAACCGACCTTATAGTTCATCCTGGGGGGCTGAGCAGGATTTCTCTTCCAGAATTCCCAGAAAACATGCTTCCACCTTTCTCACAAGGATTTTGAACACCCTCCAAAGAAGGATCACAGTTTGCAATAGAAGTGTTACATAGGATGTTGTGCTCTGAGACTCTGCCCACAATGCAGACCTGCCCTGTAATCCTGAAGTTTCCATTTTCCTTTGTTTAACTTGGATGACTGGCTGCTTGGGGCACACGAGCCTCCTGGCTAGCAGTGCTGCTCAGCCAGAGTGTGAGTTTTTACACAGAGTGGAGGTTTTACAGCGCTTTTGTCTTTGCAGCCAAGTATCTGTGGGATGGTCCAGCCCCTGCATCACCTGAACAGCGTTCAGAGCCCTTGCAGAGCCAAGCACCCAAACAGTCAGCAGGCATCCCCAGGCATGTTCGCCTTTATTTTACTGAGCAAGGAGAAAATGGAAAAAGCTACCATCTCCCTGAGCATGCATGGGCAAACATACCCAAGTCACAAGTGAGTGACCTGTGCAGGAAAGTCTCTCCCGGCCCTCGCAGGCAGAAGTGGCTGGCAGTGATTTAAAGCTGCTGTCTGCAGAAAACAAGGGGACGATGGCAGAAGAAAACCAGGGAGCAAGGGAACAGCTATCAGGCTCAAGCGGGCATTGCTTTGTGTCAGCAGTAACCGCAGGGTCACAGGAGGATTCTGTTATTAAAGAAAATAAATTTGGGTAAGTTGGTCAGTTATTCTCCAGTGAGCTGTTTGAGACTGATTGATTGGACCACAACTGGTACCAGGGACGTGCGGGCTCTCTGACCAACTGCTGCTTTTACAGCCATATTTCTCCTTCTCTCTTCTTTCCACTTTGTTTTCTTTAATAGATGAGGAGACTAAAATGCAGGTGAACTCTGTGAACTGCAAACAATGGGAGCTCAAAGCTTTCTGAATTGAGATGTCCAGGGGCAGCGCTGTATGTACTTTGTGCTGGGGGGGCTTTAGTTCCTCTGGAGAATAGAAGAATTGAATTTGAGAGAAAGAAGGAAAGAAGGAAGGAAGGAAAGGAAGAAAAAGAAAGAAAGAAACAAAAGAAAGAAAGCAGGAAGGAGAGAAGGAAGAAAGGAAGGAAAGAATGAATGAATGAAGGAAGGAAGGAAGGACAGAAAGAAGGAAGGAAGGGAGAAAGGAGAAAGGAAGAAAAGAAAGAAAGGAAGAAAGAAAGGAAGAAAGGAAGAAAGAAAGAAAGAAAGAAAGAAGAAAAAGAAGGAAGGAAGGAGGGAAGGAAGGAAGGAAAGGAAAAAGAAAGAGAAACAAAAGGCAGAAGGAAAGAAAGAAGAAAGGAACAAAAGATAGAAGGAAGGAAGGAGGGAAGGAAAAATGGAAATAAGGAAGGAAGGAAACAGAGAGAAAAGAATGAAAGAAAGAAGGAAGGAAGGAAGGAAGAAGGCAAGGTGTTGCAGGGGGGTGCTGAGATGCTGAGGGGACCCGTCCCCTGTGTCAGGACTGATGGCCCGCAGTGTCCAGGTGTCTGTGAGCTCTGGCCTCGGTGGCTGTGAGCAGGGAAGAGAAATCAACCACCCCAGCCTCTGCTCGGTGGCTGCAGCATGGCACAGCTTGGAAGGAGATAACAGCTGAGGAGCTGAGAGGGGGGAGGCATGTATGGGCTGAGGAGAGGAATAGTATTTGAGCACACAGGAAAGAAATGCAGGGCAATAGGGAGAGAGTGTCTTCAGGAGCTGGGGGGAGGGGAAGGGTGTCATGAAGAGGACAAAAGTGAGGAAGACCTCTAGAAGAAGTAAGCACAAGTTTAGGGGGCCTCTCGGTGTGAGTATAAGGGCAAAAAACGTGCCAGTGCCAGACTGAGTAACTGGGAAGCTGTGAGTTTCTGGACATAGTCTGCAGGTTTAAGATAATTTAAAAAGAGACTCAGTAGTGTATGGGAGCGGGGAGGTGGACCGTGCTGCCCATGCAAAGTTGGCTTGGAGAGCCTGAGAGGTGCAGCGGCATAGTTCTGCATCAGGAAAAAAAGAGTGAACTGAAACAAGGTACTTAGGAATTGCTGTTCTACCTGACTGAGAACAAGAGGGATGCAAAACAACTGAGAAAATGCAGGTGGGAGGGAAGAGGTTATAGGAGACCTCCTGCTGCCCAGTGAGCCTGGCCCAGGGCACAAAGGTGAACTTTCAACAGGATCATTAATAGCAGGAATTGTTTGAACTCCAGTTTCCAGGCACAAACCACAGCAATCCAGCGTGAAGAACAGCTGAGATGCCTTGGCACCAGCTGAGGGCTGAGGACAGCGTCTCTATGTACAAAACGTCAAGGAGGAGAAGGAAATATATAATATCCATTGTCCCCTTGACTGGAAAGGACATTTTTATGGGACTGGAGGTTGCCTGGAGCCTGTGGAGACTCGGGGGAAGGCACTACCACTTCCCTCTCCTTCAGACAAGGGGGGATTTCGTCGCTGGGAAGGATCTGCCCTGCCCAGGCATGGGGCTGCGCAGGGCATCGATCCCTGCGGCACTGGTTCCTGAATCTCAGCAGTAACCAGCCATAGTGTGTCGTCGATGAGTTGGTAAAAACCTATTTCATCATTGCATCTCCCAGAACATATTTCAGGTAAAACAGACCCATGTTCACACCGCCTTGGGTATTACCACAGGATGGGTCATTTTGGCAATGCACAGAGGGTATTTCTTCATGTAGGACGACTGGCTGCTCCCCAGACAACAGGGAGGCTGCCTGGGGTGTGTTTAACTGATAACATTTATCGCCTTCTACAGGAATGGCATGTGTGGTGGACATCCAGTGTCCAACCAGAAATCTGCTAGTGAGGTGGAAGAGAAAACATGCTCCGTCACGCAGCCGATGTGACAGACAGCTGTCACTGTAAAGTCACATTGTTTATGACTTGAGTGAGAGAGAAAAACGGAAAGTAAGAGAATAAGGATTCATTTTAGACAAACAGGGTGGAAGAAGTACTGGTAAAATCTAGCGTTGTGAATCCCCTAGGAAAGAGTTAATTCCTGTAAGGCTTCTCTCTGCACCAAGCTGGGAACACTGACATTCCCCTCAGGCGATTATCAGCCATTGAGATTTTTTCCTGATGATGTAATACTTGTAGCTGACATCTTGCACACACTTCCTGGTTGGGGTGGCTATCTGCAGAACCGGCATGATACCCCCACACGTTGCGCTGGCAGTTGCCATGATGCCACGTAACTCAGTCGATTTGCTTTCTTTCTAACAAATTCAGTTATTATTTTATTAATCATTGCTTTGTTGTGTAGCACTGTGGGCCAAATTATTGATTTTCAACTATTCCAGCATGGACCATTTATGTTACAGGACATAAATGAGGGGGTGCAATGGAGGGAAATTATTCCAGCTACCCCAAAAGTAGCAATACTCACCTTCTTGGTAACAGGACAGTGAATCCAGGATCCTTCGCCTGGAGTCCAGGTGGCGTGTGGGAAGGGCATTTGTCTCCTGCAGGTTGCTGTACATATATGTATGTACCTGCCTGCCTGTGCGAATGTTTGATAAGGTAGGGCAGCTCAAAAAGCACCAGGCAACCAAATCCTCCAACGCGTGTCGAGGGCTGAGCTGCTTTTCCAGATTAAATTTATAGTTTATAGAGGGAAGCAATTGTTTTGTGATTGCTGTGGGTTATTTTAGGTATCTACCATAGGAGAAGATGAATTGTTTCCTGTAAATGCCTGTTTATCTCTATTAACTGAGCCCAGGGTGTCTGGCTCACATGTAGATGTCACTCACCTGTAAAGACATTTCAGATGAAGCTACTGCAAAGTCTGGGAAGTGACCGCAGGCCAATTTCCCAAGAGTACCCAAGCCCCATTTTACAAAGAGCTAAGTGAATAAGTTCTTAAATTTCATGGAAACCACTGAAGACAGGGCTTCTAAGGCTCCTGAAGAACTTCCCCTACATTAATTAGAGGGTGGTGGAAGTCTTTATCTCTGTCTCTCCATTGGGGTGAAGCGCTGGAGGCTGAGCTCACAGGGCAGTGCTGGCAGCTGCAGCACAGCCCCAGCTTATCTGCTGGGCACCTGCTGGGGAGCTCCCGGAGGCAGGAGGGCCAGGATGTCTAGGCAGCTAAGTGCTAAGTATTCCCCAAAGTTTCTGCAAGAGTGCCTAGTGGAAAAAAAAGAAAAGGCTAGCAGGAGTTCTGCGTGAAGTGCAGGTCAGCGGAAGATGACGGCGTGGTGGAACGGCTGGCTGGGGCTGCCTTTGGAGCAGGTACGCGACTGAAGTGGAAAAAATACGACAGGGTGCAACTGGAATGCAGGGAGATGGAGGGAACGTAACTAGGCAGGAGGTTTAGTAATGCTGGGTCTGTCCTCTCAGGAGGAGGGGGTAAGGAGGTGGGGTTGTTGCAATGCACGGAGTGCTCTTCTCTTGCACCTTCCAGCTCAGGGCACACATTCCCATCCTCACATCGCTGCTGGTCGCTGCTGGTTTCCACCTTCTACAGAGGGCAGGGCAGAGAGGGCCTGGTGCAAGTCAGCTCACACAAAGCAAGGCAATGGCAGTACTGGGATCAGAGCTGTAGCTCCCAAGGCCTCGTCCTGCAGGTTGGGCCGCGTATGCTGGAAGACGGAGGCTTGCAGACTACCTGCACAGCATGGCGCACAGCCGGATGCAGGTACAGCTTCAGGAAGACATGAGGGTCAAAGAACTGCAAGAAACATTTAAAAACATTGCTTGTGCAGGGCTGCAGGGAGATTGCTGAGGTGATCAGCGGTTCTGAGGACAAGTGGGGTGTGCACCAGGGTTTGCAGTCACCGTGTGAATGTGTCCTGAACAGGAATCTCTGTTCGATTTCAATTAAGATATGGCAGAGGCTGCCTACAGTACTGATCAAGGTAGACGGTCATCGTGAGCCTTGCAATCATCCACTAACTGACTTTTTTTACTTCCCCAATGAGAGACATCTTATGCCACCTGAGTGTGCCTTAGTTTCCTTTCCAGGATGGAGAGATCATACTGCTTGCCTGTGGGAAAGTGAGGGGAGGAAAAACAATGTCTTTGATACAGTCACACCTTCAGTTTCTGATGCTGAGGCAGAAAATGCTCAGAGTACAAAGCCTTGTTGTTGTTGCTTGGACAGAGATGGATAGAGCCCTTCAAGAAGTCAAGAAGGGTATCTCTGGGCTGGCATCATGGGATTGCAGGATCATTCTGGTTGGGAGGGGCATCTCAGGAGTCTTTAGACCAACCCCTGCTCAAAGCCGGGACAGCTTTGAAGTCAGGCCAGGTCAGGCTGCTTGACGTAGCTGGGGCTTGAAAGGCTCCTGAACTGGAGGCAGCACAGCCTCTGCTTGTCTGGGTTGACTGTCAGGCAAACACAGAGGCAGAGAGAGACCCGGCAGATGCGGCTCCATTTCGGAAAGGCATTAATGAGCTGTGAGGCTGAAGGATTTCCTGCAGCCAAACTTCCATGCCTGGTGAAGCCCGCTTGTCCCCAGTTTCACTGCAAGACCTGCAATGCAGTGCAGTGCAGCTTTAGGGTGCCTGGCTCGGCACAGAGCAATGGCTGGAAGATATTCCCAGCAGATGTTGCAGGCTACCCTGACCTCACTGTAACTACTAGACCTTGGTTTTATTAGCCTGCTATTAGACCCTGGATGTATTAGATGTATTAGATCAAAAGTAAGGTGGGTATGTCTACAACACAAATCAGTGCGATGACTGCACTGCAGACATGCCCTTAGAAAGAAAATAGGTAAATATTTAGGGAAGATATGCCCCTGGCTTCTGAGAGAAAATAAATGGTAACTTGTGCTGTATGATGAAAGCAATGAAATCAGATATTCTTTCTGGCTTCTTCTCTGCTTAGGGTTTTTTTTTTCCTCTTCCTAAGTGAAAGCCCAAAATATTAAGGATTTATTCTGCAGAAGACTGATACTCTCTGCTTAAAGCCCTAAAGGCTTAAAAAAGTTCAAAACCAGACATTTGTCAAGTGAAGCGTTATGATCAGTTTGAAACTCAGCTTAAATACTGCCTGCGTTATCCCGTTAGCGAGGCTTCTTTGAATCCCACTTGCACATCAGAGCTGTACATTGCCTTACAGATTATTATGGCTATTTACAGTGGCTGCTGACAGCACTCCTAGTTTAACAGAGAGCATCTTGTTCTGCAAAAGGGATGCTTTTAGACAGGATTCAGGGAATGAAAAAGAAGACTGGGAGTAGCAGCACACTTTGGGTGCATCCTCTGCATCCTTGACACAGACGGGCACCTTCACTTGGGGCCGAACATAAGTCTTAAAACCATCGTCCACAGAAGCTTCCCCATGATGCCAACCTCCCACTGCCCACCCCAGCCAGCTCCTGCCTTCTGCACCGTGCTTGTTAGCCTCTCCCTTGCTGTGATCTAAAATCAGAAGTAGGCACAAGTTTGAACCTATGAACTCTGCGTCCAAACAAAAAGAACACCCTTGGGCTTTTGAAGGGTTCAGCTCCAGGTAGATGGAAATCCACCCTCATGCTTTGCTGCCTGCTGTCTGTAAAGAGCAGAGATGAGGCAGCCCTGCATGCTTCCAGCGTGCCCTGGAGCAAGCAGGACAAGCAGCCTCCAGGCACAGCTTGTTCCTGCAATAGTGCAGCATGGGTTTGCACATGTGAGCACCGGGCAGCTGAGCACGTGCAGCTCTGTGTGCGCAGAGGACCTCTCTCTTCCCGTCACTGGGAGCAGCTCCACAGGAGATGTGGGGAGTTACACCCTGTCCCTGTTAGTGCTGATAAGGAGCACAGCGAAGGTCCTGGCTGCTGGAGCAATGTGGGGCCAGGAGCACTTGTGGTTGCAGACAGCCTGCCTGCGTGGGGTTTGTCACTGCCCTTCCTCCCGTCATATTCAGAACGTCACCGTTCAGCCCTCTCTCCAGTTAGGGATGGAACATGCCTTGGCAGGCACTTGCTAGCCTTCAGTGTTTTAAGGAGGGAAGGTGAAAGGGAGGAAAGGGTTTAAACTTGTTTTCATGGCTTGGGCAGCCATTGCTCCATTTTGTCCTTGCACCCAAAAGGCACCGGCCTGCCCCCCCCCCCCCCCCCCCCCCCCCGCCATGCCTGTGCCCAGGGCTGGCAAACCCCAGCTTTCCCTTGTACCGCCGCATGCACACAGAACACCCTAAATCTTTGTACCAGCCACCTTCTTCACAAAGTCAAAGCAACGACCTTGTCAGGGTCTTTCAAGGTCTTCACAGAACATCAGGGCAGCCAGGGCCAAATTCTGAGCTTTGAAATCTCCAGGCGGTTGTTCTCTGTGACAATTGTCTGTCTTGGGTGTGTGTTGCCAATGATAGCTGCAGAAAATCTGTGCACCTCGGATCAGTGGTCAAGGTAGAAGTGGAGGGTGGAGGCATCATACTCCCCATGAGCTGCAATACCTCTGTAGCCCCAACCAGATTTAAATGAAGGCGAAGTTTGGTCTAAGGGTTCAAATTCCTAGCTGAGCTGAGCTGACCTGTTTCTCCTCAAAGTCTGGGCATATAAGTAATACCAGTTTAGGATCATCAGAGTCCCTCAGATCCTGCTTGCATGACCTTAAGCTCTGAGCTTCCTACACTTCATGTCTAGCTTAGTCTCTCCACTGGAGAGATGTTTGGAGGAGAACCAGGGGACTGTCAGAGGGACCCGGGGCAGGAAATGGTTTCATGAGCCAAAGGGAAATTGGAGAAGGTTAAAAATTAGCTGTCTGAATTCTCTGCTGATATCAGTTGGCTTAACGTAATGGAGCTGCATTAATTTACTCTAGGAAACCATATGATACCACTCCTCATGCAGGACTATGCTGGCTGAGCAATAACCTGTCTGGGAGAGATGGGGAGGGTGTCTGTGTCCCATTCGGCTCTGACCCTTCGGTGCAGACTGTTGCATACACATGCAGCAAAAGACAGTGAGTTTTGCATATGTGAAAAATATTGTCTGGATGTAGGAAAGCCTTTGGAAGCACTAAGTCACATCAAGTTTTCTTTAGTCTCCTCTGAATCTGGCCCAGTGTTACTAAATAACTTAATGCTCTGCAGATTTACAATGTTTGCTGAAAACAGTTTGTATGAAACCTGACCAGCTAAAATAGAGTCTGAGAATATCTCCAGCTTGCAGAGCTGTCATTAAACATTAACAGCAAGCAGCTGGGTCTCCCGTGGATAACGCAGGCTTGCACTCCTGTCACTGCTAGCAGGAGCGAGCTTCAGAAGGAGTGGGAAGAAAACACACCCTGGCATGTACAACCCAGCCTGCGAGCCAGAGGAACAGAGGAGCCATGGGTTTAAAGTGGGACTACCTATCTTTGCCTCTGAGGCTGAAGTGGGAGGCACATGTCCCCAAGAAAAGTTAAACAGGGATGGAGCTGCCTCAGACACAGCTGTTCGTACCACTTTCCTTCGGTGTTCACATTGCTTTCCATCCAGCTCAGCACTGCAGCATTGTTAGGGGAAGCAGAGACTTTGGCAGAGAGGACATTTCACAGGGGCTCAGGTCCAAGATCAGGCAGCAGAAAGCAAAATAAAAAAGAGGGGGTTCACTAGTGGCTCTTGCGATGGGAGCCGTGTGGCATCCCTGTGCTGTGCCAGCTGCTCCAAGCAGATTTGGGCTGCTGCAGACATCTTCCTGTGGCGGGACCAGCGCAGGAGCTGGCCACCACCAGCCTGGGCACCTCCTGGGCTGCCATTCACAGCAGCCAACATTGCTTTGCCCTACAGACCTCATTGCTGTGGCACAGACAGGTGATGGCATTTGCCCCTACTCACACAGAGCCATCAGCAGCTCTCCTGCCGCCAGCCCTAGATACAGTTCAGAAGACAGCTCTGCTAACTCCATGGAAACCCTTCAGAAGAAAATTATTGGGAAAAGATGAAGGCAGGTGGAGGCTTAGGGGCTGAGTACATGAGTGTCCTGCATTGGATTTGCCATGTTCTGCATTATTCTGTGGTGAATGCCCATGGCCACCTGCTCGCTGATGGGGCAAGTAGCTCAGCCAGCTAAGGAGCCTCTCATCCAGCTGTGCTATGACACAACCCATGAATGCAGGCAGTCACCACAGGTAGCTATGGCACAGTGCCCGTGGCTTTCACCTTCCCCTGGGTGTGCAGCCATACCTCCAGGCTTGCCTTTGGAAAGGTCCCTTTGCAATCAATACGTCAGAGATTGAAATGTGAGGTAGTGACCCTGCAGACCACCACGCCAACCCGTCCAGAGCCCTGACCACTATCTTCCTCCTGGCCTCTTCCCTGTGTGGCATCGCACAAGCAGAGGGTGAAGGCTGCAGGCTGGTGGCTGCAACCTGTGGGGCTTGCCCATGTCTGTTTATGGTGGGTGTCTTACCCCAAGCCTCAAAAAAGACACACATCAGGCCAGGGAGGGGATGCATTTAGTCTAAGCATCTTCTGATTATGCCATGTTCAGCACTGCTCCTAGATGAGGTGGAGCCTGTTATCCAGTGAAGACTGGCTGGATACTGATCTTCTATGGTACAGCTGAAGGAAAGAAACCCCTAGGTTTGGATTAGTAGATTGATTTAACCTGAAATCTCCTGTCTAAATGGGATCTGCTAGATACTTGTGTCACGTCCTTATTCATTTGAAATACACATGGTTTACCTGTGTACATTCAGGAGTCACTTGGGGTAGCACCACCCAGCTCCATGGAATCCAGACAAGGTGGGCTCAGGATGTGCAAGCTCTGCATCGATCCCAGCCGCTGTGTCTACACAGGAACTTGACAACTCTGTTTCTAAAAGGCACCTCTTTCAGAGTAGAATTTTCAGAGTGTGATGCCACAGCTGCACAGGTAGACAGGCAACTTCAACTGAAGTTAATGAGAGATACGGAGCTAAGAACCACCACCCCCACAAGCCAGCATGACTTCAAAACTGAGCCCCATAACTTTTTTTTTAATTTACTGGACATTTCTTGGAATGGAAAACACATTTTGTAAAGACTAATGTGTGTTTCATGGGTAGCAGAGGTGGTGTTTCCAATGTAGGCTCAGCAGCAATTGGCATTAGAGTGTACAGGGGAAGACAGTGAAACAATACACAGGACGTCTTTAAAATACAGTATGAGAGCACGTGGACTGATGAAATAATTATTGGAAGTCGTATTCAGCAGGGTATGTAAGCATCTGCCTGATTCTGCCCAGAAACAGTTCCACTTGCTTCAGTGGAATTAATCATGAGACTACAAATTAATACTTTAAAACATCCTGCAGAATCATGGCCTGACCAAACAAAGTACATTCATTTGATATTTTTACATACACTTGTTTCAGGGCCCTTGCTTTGCTTGCTGGAGACTCTTGCAAGAGCTTGTTTTACTGGCAGACCTAGAGTACATTTCAAAATCCTGAGCGAGGAGTCATGGAAAACAGATTTTAAATGCCCGTCCTTGGGCAGTCACACCAGGAGAGCTGGTGCCAGTAGGGGAAGAGCCCCAGTGTCATGTGATTTATTTGTCTGGACAATGTAGCTTGGATTTCATGTGCCTGCCATCCAATATTTCATGGAATGAATATCCAAACTGAGTTCTGTTTTAGACACCTAATACGTACTAGATGCTTGAATAATGAATAAATCTGAAGAAATCCCAATATTTTCCAGGGTATTCTACCCACAGGGAAAAAGAAGTGAAATGCTTCCCTACCCTGCGAGCCACTCATTTAATTCCAGTAATAATAGTTCAGTTTCAAAGCCCTTTTCAAATGCTAATTAACTCTGACCACAGTCCTGCCAGAAAGGGAAATATTATCCCATACTAGGCAGGTGAGGAAGACAAAGACATAAAGATGCTCCCTTCCTTGCCCCAAATCTCATAGGAACTGGTGGCAGACAGAGCTGGGGAGCTCTTTTTCTTTTGGTTTCTCAGTTTCTGGTCTTGTGCTTTAGCTGTTTGCCTAATCTGTGTCTAGACACTGCTTCCTTGTCCGAGCAGGAGGGCTGCGGGGGCTGCCTGCCTCTGAGCAGGGGTGAGGAGCGGGAGGTATGCACCTCCACAGCACCAGGCTCACGCTGAGCTTCACCCGTGGGTGAGGAAGGGGGGCAGTGACTGAAAGGGGTTCAGCCTCTGCCAGGGACCAGATGGGCTGGCAGGAGCGGGAGCGGGGGGATGCTGTCCAGAGCAGTGCCCGGGTCATCAGCTCCTTATCCCCCAGAACAAGGAGGGGACAACTGGGCACTCGCTGCTCGGGTCTCCAAGCCCCTCTGGGAAGGGGGCTGCAGCCTGGATGGGCACAGCTGGCGGGGCTGCAGCAGGTCGGGCTGCCCGCCAAGGCTGGATGATCTCCAAGCTTCCATGAAGGGCACCCCTTGGAGAAAGGAGCACTGAGAGCCAGCCAAACCACAGTACAAGGGTGAAGAAACCTAACCCTCAGCTGTAGAAGGGAAAGTCTTGAACCTCAGGCTGGGTTCTTGGAAACAGTTCACAGACCCTTTCTTCCCCTTCCCCCCGCCCTGCAGCATGGCCACGCGCACGAGGAAGGGAGAGGGTAGGTATTAAGGCTATTCACCATTACAAGGTGACAGCCAGCAGCTTGAGGGCTTGCCTACGGTGAAAAGGGCTTGCTGGGCTATCCAGGTGAAAATACAGCCTCATCCTGGCAAATAAAATCCAGATTGTCCTGCTGACATAGGCTAAAGCTGCTCCTCCATGGGGATAAGTTGTATCAGCAGCAAGATGTAGTTGCCCGTATAACTAACGCTAACAAGAGCATAGGTTAGGGAGGTAGTATGTTTTTCTTTTATTCCCGTGACCGACGTAGTTATACTGACCCACCTTTTAATTACAGTGCTAGCACTGCGCCTGCTGCAGCACACCTTATATTTTCCCATTTCTCTGCCCAGCAGGATGTGAACCACTTCAGATGTGGTTAAAGCATCTCAGGGCTTTTTTTGCCAAGGTTCTAATGAAAGGCATTTAGTCGGCAGAAGGTGGTGACACTTACATCCCCACAGATGGACTCCCCCCGACCCCGAGCCCTGTGCTGGCCCAGCACAGTGCGAGCTTGCCCAGGGGAAGGGCTCCAGGAGGATGCTCCCAGGAGGGACCGTTCCCGTTTTATGGATGAGCGAACCTAAGACCAGGAAGATTAAGGAGTCCTATTTCCTCCAGCCACCACCGGTCTGGTGGTTACTCAGTTGTAATTAAAAATGCAGGTGGCCCAAGCTATGGGGCATTATGCCGGGGGAAGGAGCATTCTCTCCATCACATTAAGGCAAGAGCTAGGGGCTGGGTTGTTAGAGGTGGGCATCTGTCTGCTTACAGACCTAGGTCTCAGGACCCAAATACTCCCATAATTAAGTGTACAGGTCTAGTGGAATGAGGCACCAGGGTTAGGCTATTAGAGAAGACCTGCACTGGGGTGGAGATGTGAGGCGAGCGTGCGGGAGCCTTGTTGGGATGGGGTCACCTGCACTGCAAGGAGATGGGAGCTGTCCCATCCCTGCTGGCAGCTCCCTCGCTGCTCTTTCTCATTGTAGGAATGGAGAAGTAAGTGTGGATGTGTGCATGATGTGTGTGTGCGTGTGTAAGCCACCTGTGCTGACAGTCTTGCCTCAAAGGGTAAGGTGAATCCAGCATAACTCGCAGAGCAAGGCTGCACTTGGTGAGGGTGCCATAACGATGCCTAAAAGGGGAGAAATCAGAGCGTGGAAGCCCATGCGTGCATCTGTTTTAACTCCCATTTGTGTGATAAGAAAAGACACTGAAAAAAAAGAATGGTAGAGCATGTGCATGACAGAAACATTCTCTTTAATATTCCGGTAATTTGTGGTTTACATTGCTAAATAAATGTTAGCGAGCTTATAGGAGAAGGTGGAGGTGACGGTCTGTGTTCATCACAGATAGAGAAAGCAAATTCGCTGGATCCACCCACAAAATTAGGATCTTCCTGATTTTCTTTCCCTTGACATATGCACAAGGTTTTCTCTGACTAGAAAACTCCAGAACTATTTGGCAGGTGTGTCTTAAAATGTTTATGGCCGTACTCATGACTTCACATCTGTGAAACACTGTCTGTGCAGGAGCCTGAGGGACAACTGCAGGCATCTTTCCTGGCCGCTCCTCTATAGTCCTCTCGGCAGATTTTGGCACCTCTAGTTTTTACGTGAAAAAGCAGATGGGGGAGAGAGCACTTCTGAGACGGCCTAACACCTTCTTAGCCCAGAGATATTTTAAGCATAAATCTGCTAAGAGATCTCAGGAGGTTCCAGACTCCAAACTCTCCCAGGGCAGCAGACTCAGGTCTGGTGTCCCGTGCTGTGCAAAGGCAGCAGCGGTCAGGAAAGAGGTCCAGAGGCAGTGGGACCACTCCAGCCATAGTGGAGTCACACCAGATGAAGCCAACGTGAAAATTTACTGAACCAGAGGTGGAAAGACAAATCCTCCACACCAGAGAAAGCACCAAGTTGCCTTGAACTGATAACACATTTGCCTGTACGAAAGCAGCCAGTCCGTGGCTGGCCTGAACGAACGTCAGGAAAAGCAATCATGGGATAACGCCAATTTTTGGAGCTGGATGTCAGCCTCTGCTGTCACACAGCTTTGTTTCAGTGCTGGTGGGAGCAGGGTGACCCTGGTGGGAGGAAGGTGGTGTGCCAGGAAGGCATTGTGTCTCAGCCAGGAGCCGCTGGGCCATCAGGACAGGCTGTACCTGTGCTCCTGATTTGTTCCAGCTGGGTGGTGAAGGTGCTTTGGCTTAGACCTCGGTGAGAAGAAAGTTATTTGTTGAGGGAGGAAATGCACCAGCAGGTGTTGATTAAATGAAGCAGGGGCCATGATCTGACCACTGATTTGAACGCACTTTCCTGAGAGTGCTGCTATTCAAGCCTGCTGCACCATTCACTTCTCCTTCCCTGTTAATAATTACAGTCGCAGTGCCACTGGTGTCAAATCGCTGTAGAGGCACTGGTTAAGCTCCTTTGTGAGCTGTTTGATGAATATAAAAGGATCTTTCCCAAGTGTTTCGAATGTCCAGCTGCAGAGCAGCTCGACTCCTCACTGCCTCCCGGCTCCCTCACCTGCTTCAGCTCAGCACCCTGCTCCGAGTGCCTTGCCCCAGCTCCAGAGCCAGGAAACCTGCTTTCCTTAGCAAAGTCCTTGCTGACTTCGGTTGCACACAAGTGCCTTTTCAAGTGGAGGAAACGGGGTGTTGCTTGGCCAGCGTCAATACGTTGCCTCTCAGGACTGGCACCATTTACTGATGTGCTCCCATGTGTGCCGCTTTTCTGGCCCTCTGCCGTACAATGATGGGGCTTGTGCCTCACCTTACTGATGTCACTTCACAGACCAAATACTTAAACAAGCATTAACCCTTGATTTCAAGGTGAGGTTGTTTTTAAACTTCACATATCTCCCCACTCCACTCCACAGTGCTTATCCTCTCTGTCTTCAGGTTTCAGCCTTCCCCTGACTGAGCTGGAAGCAGCAGCATCCCAGCATGATCGCTGTTTCCTATTCCCATCACTGGCTGTAATTAATGGCTGCTAAAGGAAGATTGGGACTGCCTTTTATATACATTTCCCCACCCAGCACTCCCTCAAGCTCTGTGTTACTCCACTGGAGCCGTGCTGATTTATTAGCACTCAAGCAGACCTGTAGTCATAACAGGCTGGGGAATATTTTCTGTACAGGCTCAAGATTAACACAGGGGGCTTCAGACCTTGCCCAGAGAAGGGATTACAGCATGGGTAAGTGGACTTCTGGTAGATGTATCTAATAAGCCCAAAAAGCAATGGCTGGGGAGCTGACAGAAGATGCCATGCAGAGCCCAGGCCATTGGGTCAGTGCTGCCAGAGCTGTAAGCTGCTCTCTGGGCATGCAGTGTGTCATATCATGGCATGGGCATGGGCACTGCCACCACCCTCACAGGCTCACCCGGCTCTCCCTTGACTCCATTCATCATCCACCAAAGCCACAAACCATTCTGCTGTCCCTTCAGGAGGCAGAAAATGGGGTGTATCGTTTCACAGGGGTGTTTTCTGCCCTGTAGAAGAGCACGTTTATATGCCCCTATGATCACTGGACACATCATGCCATGAATGGTTCCAGTCAAGCCCTTAATGCCTTCCAAGGAGCCAGGTACTATCCAGAAGGGGTGGCCTACAGTTTGCTGCCCTGGGTACTTACATAGTGCTAACTATCTTCACAAAACCACCACGCTATGCTGAGTTACATCATATCATAGTGTAATGCCCTTAAATCATTAATCTGTCTTGCTTCTGGACTAGTGCCAGAAAAGCTGATGAAG
This sequence comes from Falco naumanni, assembly GCF_017639655.2. Classification (NCBI taxonomy): domain Eukaryota; kingdom Metazoa; phylum Chordata; class Aves; order Falconiformes; family Falconidae; genus Falco; species Falco naumanni. The sequence continues at coordinate 77,019,569 of NC_054059.1, forward strand.
GCCAGGCTGAGTTCACATCAAACCAGAGGACATTGTGGTTACGTTTATGGTTTTTCAGAGGATCTCTCACCTGCAGCCACAAATCTGCCTTTATTTGGCTTGAGCATGATCCAAAATTACCTCAGAGGTCAGCAGTGCATGTCTTGCGGATTAGTGAATACTACTGACTAACCTAACGTAATGCATTATTATTATTCCAGGAAAAAAGGGTGGCTGTAGTCTGTTGTTTTGTAAGAAAAGTCTAACGTCGATTTTTTTCCCTTTTGCAAAAGAAAAAGGAAAGGGGGGGGGGGGGGGGGGGGGGGGGGGAAAGACAGGGCAGTGATTTGCACCCTGCATCTTGCTGAGTGCTTGTAGCTCTTGCTACAAAGGATTCATTGTAGGCAGCACTCTAAATCGGCTTTGCAAATGTGAATTAATGAAACTTCCCAGCACTTCGTCAAGGTAAGTCAGAGGGGCTGAAGTCGATCTCTGCAGGAGCCGTGTCAGGGAGAGGAACGGTGACTCAGGCCGGTGGTGCCCCAGCCTCCAAGGGAGGACAGCGGCACTTCACTTCCCGGGATGCCTGGTGATGCAGCCAGGGAGCTCGGCTCCTGCCCGCAGCCAGGCTGGCTCTGGCTGTTTACTCCAGCTGCTCCTGTTCAAAGTCCCTCAGACTTGGTGGTAAAAGCACCGTTGACTTTCCCCAGCTTGAGATTAAGTCACCTTTGCCCCAGTTGTGTATCTGTAAAATGGGAGCAATAATATTACCCTGCTGCCCCATGGCCAGGGAGAATCTGTCATTGTTCCTGTGGATGAGAAGGGTGCAGGAAAGGGAAAGGAGAATAAATATTTACCCAGAATCAGAAACAGATAAATCTATTTGTGCGATCGTCCCCTCCTCCAACGGCGTTCCCTTCCTACGGCAGAGGAAAGCTCCAGCCTCTATTTGGTTAAATCATTTACGTACATTAACGAACAATTAGGGAGGGAAGAAGGGGGAACCAGCCCAGAAAGCCTTCCACAAAAGAGCTGCCCTCGCTTGGGCTTGTTTGATTTAGGGTAGGAGGGGAGCAACCTGACTGTGATAGATGAGCACTCTGTCGTGACCCTGAGCGTCTGTAAAATCAAGTCTGGGTGGGAGATTTAAGACAAAGGGCCAGACACAGTGTTGATTTAAACTATTGTAGTTTCTCTGGAGTCACTGGAGCAATGAGAGTCATATTGGGAAGGTCCGGTCCCGTGGGTGCCAGAAGAGAAGGGCAGGGTCGGAGCAGCCCCGCACTCTTGGCAGGGTTCTGGCTCTGTCAGAAGAGTTGTGGGCTTTGCTCTTGGTTCTTTAATTCACGCAGCTCAGCCTTGCGCCTGTCCCCGGGGCCCAGCTGCTATTGAGAGCTTTCAGCTTTTCACATGAGGTCTATTGAATGTGACAAGGTACACATGGGTCATATGCTGCTCTCTAAGTAAGCCATGTTTAAGTGCAGCATCGCAATAAGAACAGCAAAACCCCAAACCCATCCTTTTCACCCCAGTGCAAACTGCCCCACATCCCAGCTTGGTTTCTGGACTCTTCTGGCAGTGTTCCCCGCTGGGAGCTATGCAAGGGAGCGCTCCGCTGTCCCTCCGTGCATCCCGGGGGTCTCTCCGTGCAAGAAGAGTATTGAGTGCAGAGTAAGAAGCTGGTGAGCTGGCACACTCTCCTAGCACAGAGTGGCCAGAAGAGGCTAAAGCCCAGAAGGCATGTCCCTGTTTTATGATCATTTGGGCTGAGTAAACAGATCTCTGTGAGTTGGAGCTTTGGTTGCTAATTCCGACTGAAGTTCATCAAAGCCCGAGAGATGGGGGTGCAGAACGTGGAGTAAACTAGACCGACTTTGTGCTGAAGCAGAGGAATATAGATCAAACAAATGCAAATTCAAGGAGAAACCCTGAACCCTAGAAATCCTTGTTTGAAACCACCTTTTTTTCCTCAAAAACAAAAGCATGAGTAAAGCAAGGGTAACACTGCTATGCCAAAGTCCTTTCTGCCCTGAGCACTTTGCTAACCCTGTGCAGCTCAGTTAATTCCTACCTTGGGGCACGCATCTGAACTGTTATTTCAAACCACCTCCTCCGACCAGAGAAAATCAATGGTTTAGAAATAGGGCACTGAGCAGGACCGCCGGGACCCCCCAGCTCGTTCTTAGCATGGCTGATCTGCCCCTTTCTCACGTGTTGGAGTCAATTTACTCCCACTTTCCCTGTCACAGCAGCCCTGGGACAGTCTGCTGGTTTTTGGGACGGGGCTGTGAGGTGACTGGGGGCACAGTGCCCTCCACGAGCCAGGCGGGGATGGCTGGTGACACTGCCAGCCTGACTGAAGTCTGCCCCGTTGTGTAGAAATCCTTTGACGTGGCAAGTGGCCATAACAGATCAGAGCTGACTCAAATCCCGGCGGGTGTTTGAAGTTAGAACTCCAGAGGTTCAAATATTAGCCTACTCCATCACCTGTCCATCAAACATTAACTTACTCCACCAAAAGCACAATTACCTGGTCCCTTGGCTTCACTGCTTCCCATACCGGCGATTTTTCTTGAGACAAATGCAAACCACTGCACCCTGCACACTGCTGCTCTTGCAGAAGGAGATAAGCTCCAGCCCAGTTATGGGAGAACATTAAATACCATCGGTTCACAGCTGGGGATTTATATCTGGCTGAGGACTGAGGGTCAGGGTAAAGAAAAATAGTTTCAGTACATCTGTGAGTTAGTTGTACATCAAGTCTGCCTTCATCTTGGTAGTGAAAGCTGGATTGCCAATGCCATATATTTAAAAAAGCTTGCTTGAAAATCATACGGAGAGGTGTCCTTTTAATTGGCTTATGGTCCTGGAGGTACTAGGAGTCTGCTATTTCCATGCTACTTATTTTTGAGGGTGAGTTAGGTCCGTGCTGCTGTTCCTGGGAGTGGGGAGAGTCTCGGATAACCCGTTCCCTGGGGATAGCAGGGCTTGGAGGAGAACAGGCTACGACTCATGACAAGAGCTGGCAGCGCTGCACCGGCAATGCAATCTGTCCTGTCCTTTTTGCCTCCATACATCAGCTGAAATCTTCTGGGAGCCAGAAAGTCTCAGAGGAGCTTGGGCCATCCAGCCCTGTCTCGCCCCAGCGCTGTGCCCCTCTGCCTGGCCGAGCAGGTGAGGAAGCAGCAGGGGAGCAACAGGGCAAGTTGGTGGGATGCCCTGGAGGTGGCCTGCAGATAAAAACCTCTGCTCTCTCTCAAAATTCAACTGGTGCCTGAAAGGTTATAAAAGTAACAAGCTTTCCCTGATTCTTCTGAGATGCTTACACAGCTTGGGTCCCATTGCTTTTGAGAGATGGGAAACGGTGAGGTTGCAGGAGGCAGCCTTGTCCTTGTTCTAACGTCAGGTCTTTGCCCAGCTGTGAACAGGATTGTTTCTATGTGTATTATCAAGATCATGTATTATACTCACAACATGTTATTTTTAACCTCTATATATCATGTACTCCAAACTCAGTAATGTTTAACTGTGAGGGTGTATTCCTGGCCCTACTTCTCAGCAGCATTAGGAAGTTTGATTGAAGTGCTTTGAAATTCTGGGATAAAAAAATACTGCCAAAGTGCTATGTATTATAATCATTACATATTTAGGAGACAATTCAGTGATCTGATGAATGAATGGGGATTTCACTAGCTATTCCCTCAACCATAAACATTCTAAATGAACAGAGATTGCAGAATGAGAACCTGCTTAATACTGTAAACTTTGACATAAACATGTAAAGCTGAGCTGGTGGTCACATTTCCATCGCCTCGCTTGAAGGAATGCGCTTTGGACTCATTTCCCTGCGCCAGGATTTAGCACTCACAGCTTCCATTCTGCGGAAGGTTAAACTCTGCTGCCAATGTTACCATGCTATAATATTTGAAATGGTTTTGCACAAGGACTGTGCAAGGCAGCTCTGGCTGGGGTGATCGAAGCAAAGTCATCTGGCTGCCGAGCAGGGGGGACAGGCTCCTTTCTCAGGCAAATTGCTTGGTGTTATTTTTAGCTGCAAATATACTGTCTGGTGCATTTAGTTTTTGGCTTGCAGGGCTGCAGGACACATCACCACGGCTCCTGCTAGGAAAAGCGACAGACATGTGTAGGGTGCTTGCCAAGTGTGAGCTCCCTGCTCAGGTGGCTGGCCAGGAGCTGACAGGGAGCCTGGCATCGCCGGGGAGCTGCTCTCGGCTCCGGGAGCGGGAAGCCATGCCAGGCAGGCTGGCAGCACTAGTCCCTACATAGGAGCTCAATAGTTGTGTGTTACAGGACAAAACATCAGTTCCTTTACTGGTAATAACATAATCATGAAAATTACGTCAGCTGCTGTTAATTACAGATTAACCCTTTCCAACCCCGAAGCAGACAGAGGAGTGGGTTGTGCTTCTTGCAGAGCTGAGCTGCCCCAAACTTTCCTTGCAGGTGCAGGTGACCGTGATGGGGTACAGCCCATCTCCTTCCCACAGGGTGTCCAGGCTATCACCGTGACTTCAGCTACAGCGAGGGGAGCACACCCCGCGACGTGGTGACACCCCACGACGTGGTGACAAGGGAATGGGACGGTGGCAACTGGCTTTGGAGGTACCAGGTTATCTGCAGCTTGTATCAGGGAAAGATGCAAAACCCCTTGCTCTGTTCCTCTCACCCCTCGCAGAACCGAAACCTGCACTTCTGCAGGGGCATGCTCTGGTGTCAGAGCACAAGGATTTTTTTCAGTGTGAACGACAGCAAGTTTCCTTGAACCTGTTTTTCTGGAGGAGTATCTCCAAATGGATAATCACCCCTTGTGCACCTGGTAGTGGGCTGCAGTTGCAGTCAGGTGGGAGTTTACAGGATCTCAGGCCCTCCTCCTATGGGGCTGTGATGAGAAGGAACACCTTTGCTAAGGAGGCATTTATGGGTAGCAGTTATTTCTTGCACCCAGCCCTCAGGCAGGTTGCAGCTTCCCTCCCAGCAGGAATGAACTCATTGCAGGAGGTGACAGAGCGCACGAACAAGACTTTAAATACATTTCAGGTAGTTTGTGGTATCTCTTGCACCTTTAACACAGCAGGCAGCCAGAAAGCAGGTGCTGATAGACCAGGTGATAAGATGCCAACACCTGAATTACACCTTGCGGTATTTCTGGTACATTACAGCAACAGACTAAAGATCTTAAAGCCCAGGAGAGTATCACAATGACCTAGTCAGTCCATCTGTGTAAAACAGCCCAGGAATTCCACCTCAGTTTTTACTCCACCAGCTTGAGTAATGTGTGGCTGAATTTTAGTGATGATTTAGAAGATCTGCTCTTGAATTATACAGGCTTCAAGTGGTGGCAACTTCATGCCATCCTTCAGTGAATGCTTTCAGCAGTCATTTACCACAGCTGTTAAAAACTGGCACCTCGCTCCTTGTTCATACATTGCTCTTTCAACTTACAGTTTCTGGCTTGCCAAGTGCTCTGTAACCTGCTGAGGAATTAAAAGTAGTGGGTAAGACCCAAATTCTCGCCTCTGACCCCTCCAGCATCCATCGATGCTCCCCGGGGAGCGAGCAGGGGTGCAGCCCTGCAGTGCCCTGCCGTGCTGGTGAGGTGGGCTCTGCGGGACGCGTCTCCCGCTCTGTGTCAGGGCTTCCTTTGGTGTGGATCGGTACAGCTTAGGTCTCCTGCAGGAAAACAAAGCTGGTTTAGTAACCTGACCAACCCGATAAAGTTTTCCCTGAGCATCAGCAAATATTTTAGAGGTGAGGTGGCAGATTGCTTCTTACTGCTATGCACATACCTACATATGTAAATAGATATAAATTTATATGAGATGTAGTCTTTCTGCTACTCCTTTAAAAGATTTAAAAATCCTTTTCCCAGGGGGTGTGTGGAAGCTGTCATATTTCTAACATGTTGCCAATCTGCATTTCCTATTGATCTTATCTACTCTGCTGTGCTGCAGCAGTCTGTTTCACATCATAGCCCTGGGGCCTCCATCCTCATTAGAAATCCTTTCCCGGGAGACTGCAGATCACCAGCTGATCACAGATCCAGTAGTAACAGACAGCAACCAAACTCTCCGAGCCCCTGAAATAAAAGCAAGAAACGGTAGGTGAAGCACAAGGTACCTTACAAGCAGGTTTCCCCTGGTCCTGTTTAGCAGCCACAACAGTCACCAGCCCTCTCAAGCACCTCACAGGCATTAACTGCCGAAGAAAACAGCATGCACTTATCACTGGAAAAAGCATGCTTTGGGGATTCATTGGTCAGAGGTTTTCTCCTCGAGGAGCTACACTGGCCCCAGAAGTTGCTAAAACACTTGGTTAATGCAGCCTAACACAGCACAGCATCTGCCTGGCCCAGGTGGTGCCTGAGATGGGTGACAGCCGGGGCAGGCTAGGGCATGGCAGGCTCTGCTCCATCCTGGCTCTGTCCCCAGCTTTCTGGCAGAATGTGCTGATGTCCTGGGACTTGAGTCAGGGAAGGGTGTAGGGACTGTAGGTGTGGTGGCGTAGAAGGGTCCCCTAACCCCAGAAAGGGGGTAAATTAGTTCCTTTATGCACATGATTTGCTTGCCAGAGTACAGCCAGCTTGCTTGTGGCTTGATGATGTTTGCAGGGGGTGAATCTGCAGGGCAGCACCCTGATACAACTGTCTGGTGGGCAGACCCACTTCCCTCCTGTGCTTCAAGCCAAAAAAATGAGCAAGCAGCTCACGCCAGGGACAGTGATGTTGTCAGCAGCCCGGCCATGGGTGCAGCTCAGGATCAGGCTGGCCCCAGGACCACAGGGTTGCCTGTGCCTATGATGGTGCCTGTCCCAAAAGTGCTGTGGGATCAGCGTCTCCGCAGTGGGGCCGATGTGCCCTTGATGCCCAGCCAGCTGCTTCCCAGCACTGACAGCTGGGGACAATGTTAGAGTTGCTAGTGATGCTCTGCATGGGGACAACCTTGTCCCACCCTCATCCCATGCCAGGCTCTGCCTTGAGGTTTCCCACCCTCTCAAAACCTCACCAGCCCATGCAACTCCTTGCTGCCTCTGTGCTCCTTACACTTCTTTTTTTTTTTTTTTTTTTTTTTTTTTTTTTAATTTGGACAGTAAGGAGTGTGCCCACCTCTCATATAGCTCAAACAGCAGAGTTATCCCACTTCTCTATCTCTCACAGTACTTGTGGGTAAACCCTGCTGTCCCGGCAGCACAACCCTCACAGCCCCCAATACCCTGAAGCCTGTGGGGCAGCAAGTGTCCAAAGGGCCTGAGACTGTGAGAGCAGGTGAACAGTCTCTGCAGTTACAGCAGCAAGAGCACAGTTTATGGGAGCTAAAAATGCTGGTGCCTCAGCAATTAACTGATCTGACTGGGCTTTTTCAGCCTGTCTTCACTCCAGAACTGCTTGCCAGGCACTGCCTGAAGTTGCTGCTTTTCTTTGACATGCCACCTTCTGAAAACATTGTGGAAAACAACTCCTGGACTACATCAAACTACCTCTCCCTCTTGTTGGGTTAAGCCACACATGTATGGTTTTCCCAGCTACAAATCTTAACTGTGCTCCTTAGCAGGACGTTAAAACCCATGCTGAAATCAAAGTGGTATCCTTCATCCTTACGGTCGCAATAAGCTCTTGAGCCCTGCGCTTGTACCGTGCCTAATGCAACATGACCCTGGCCGAAAACTGGGGATCTGCTGAATCCAATAAAAATAATACATAAAAATTTCATTTTATATTGGGAACAAGGCGGCATCAATCTCATATCCTTTTTAATATACAACACATGTGAAAAGCAGCTACAGGAGCAGAAAAAGCTTTCCTGAGTCATGCTTTTCTAAGGCAGGGTTGCTGCTTACCCCTTTTCTCACAGCAGGCAGAGGAACCTCAAAGAAGCAGGTGTTTTTCATGGACAAGACAAGTCCCCGTTCAGTGCTTGTAGTCTGCTTGAAACACGCCACTAATCTTCAGTGGAGTCTCTGCTCAGCTGTGCAAACATGATTTTTTTTTTTTTTTTTTTTTTTTTTTTGAGGATTAGGTTCAAATTCACATGACATTTTGTGGCTGTGTTTTAAAAAGAAAGATGAATCCCCAAAAACAATAGCATGGATTACCTTCCGTTTGGAGAAACAGATTGCAAGCTTTCCTGCAATCTAGGGCTGGACCGATCTCAAAGTTATACCAGTCTAGCAGCTTCCATTCGTAGATTTCATGTCTCTTTAGTAGAGGAAACATGGTAAAATTTTGCAGCTTCCATGGGTTAGGGACGGGAGAAAGAGGCCCAGCTAGCTTAAAGGATTTCCTAAGTTTGTGGAGAAAGTACTGGGCGCAGCCAGGGTGGGAACTGACTCCCAGCCTTAGAAGGTCTGCTTATGGGCAAAGCTGTCTATCTCACAGTACTTACGAAAACAGAGTGGGAAGAGTTACCAAGAAGCTCGTTGGAGAAGCTGTTTTATATTCCTCAGTGTCTGTCCATCTATTGAGCCTCATAAGAGGTGCTGGAGAGGTAAAGTGCAAGCACAAGCTATACAAAAAGGAGAGGAGGAATCAAGCATGATACCAGGGATGAGTTTTGAGCAAAGGTTCAGCTTGGCTCTTGTTTGCCCCCTTCCACTGCACCCAGGTCACTCTGAAGGAACTGGCTTGAATTAAGCCTTTCTGGGGCTGTCCCCTGCGTGCAGCGTTTTTACATTGGCATTTTCTCCTTACAGGACAGCGAGGGCTGTGACTGGCACCATGGGGAGTAAGTGGCTGGAAGGCTAACGATGCGACCTGCTGATATCTCCATTTTTACTACATCCAATTAAGCAATAAATGGTTCTGGTGGAAGTGTGGAGGCACACAGATTATTATGCAAATCAGGTCCCTTTGCTACCAGTGGGGTCCTGCATTGCCCGAAATAGCACCGGTAGGATATTAGTGCAAATGTCACCTTTCCTGTCTGTTAGTTATTGCCTCCCATCTCACCCATCGTGCGGCTTCCCAGAGGTCAGAGCCATGATTTCTCACAGACTCGGGACTGAAATGGATTTTAAAGAGGATATTTAACAAAGCTCCAGTCACCTTCCACGAACCTGCTGATGCAACCAACACTGGTGGCCGGAGAGCCTGCCGCAGTGGCAAAGACGCCTGAAGAAACCACCTTGACTTCTTCACCAAGAAATCTGTGTGGAGCCAAGCTATGAACTGGTTCACGGACATGCTCCAGACTAGAAAAGACATGTACTTTTTGGGAGGTGGTGGACAGAGCTGCCTGGAAGCAGCAAGCTGAGGGCTCTGGTGGAAATCTGGGGCTTTACCATCAGTTTACTTATACCATTAAAGAAGTAGATTGGAAGGAGTGACACTGATAATTTTTAATCCCTTTATTTCCCAAGTTATTTTGCCCTCACTGATTCCTTCAAAGAGATCTCTTCTGCTCCGTGTCCCTAAAATGCGAGCGAGACAAGAGGTGCGGGCTGCTTGCCCCCATCCCTGCCACTAACCGTTGTTAGCTGACAAAAGCCATTGTTTGCTGCCACTGGTTATTGTTCCAGCGGTGGCAGCAGCCCCCAAGCGCCAGTCCTCAGCTCTGGGCCCTTTTTGTGCTCGGCACAAACAATTGCACAGTCCCTTTCTATAGATGGCTGCAATTTAAAGAGAAATACTTTTCTCTGCATTTTCCCACAGGCCCCAAGGATGCAGAAATTCACAGGCTGGCTGCAGACACCCTGGTGAAGGGGGACAGAGAGAGAGCAATCGTCACCCGTTGGTATAGCACGTGGCCCAGACTAAGCACACTGCAATTCTTCAGGTCACAAGAGGTATCTCCTCATCAGCTGCACTGGGGTAGATCTGTCCCTCCATCTCCAAATCAAAACCTCTGAGTTTATATCACAGTTCAGTGAGGTTTACTGCAAAGTTCCTGTCTCTGTCCCTGGTGCAAAACTACACTGAACTGAACTTGTCCAGATTTTGCAAAAGAAATGTAATTGTCCGTGGCCAGTGATGCCAAGATCTGATCTTTGGGCACAAGGTTAACAGAAAAGATGAATGCAAACAAACCCAACTATGTAAAATGTGCAAGGGACCCTGATAACAAGGTAGTCCACATCATTTGGTGATCTCTTGAACATCCACAGCACAACTCCAAGATGCATGATGAAACCTGATCAAACTGTGTGGATTTGTTCGAATTTGTCTTGGAGTTTTGAGGGTTTATGCAAACATGGGACTCAGGAGACAGTCAAGCATGTAGTCTGAAACAGAGCCAGGAGTGCCACGTGTCTGCAAACCAAAGGTCCCACTGCTCAGTATCTCTGGGGATAAATGATGTTCACAACTGTAAATCAATCTTCTGCTTTAGCCTCTGATCATACTTTGCTTTGCACCAGGGTAAATCCAAAACTGCCTAACCTAGCTCAGAATAAAATAAAAGAGAGAAAGAGACAAATCTTTCTTTTCCTTCTGCAGTCAACAAGGCAGAAATCAGTTTTTTCTTCCTATGCCTAGGTTGGAGAGAAAGGGATATTTACCCTTTCAGATTGCAAATTTAATTGATTCTTGCTTGTCCCTTTGGGAGAAAAGGAGTGCAGTGAATTTTTAAAATGTCAGGAGGCTGGTAAAGATGGGCAGATCCCTTTGTCACCAGGCCATTATGCAGAGCTGACAAGTGGCCATCACACCCTGAAATCCCTGATTTGCTGTGATTGCTCCAGAATTGAGATAGGAGAGAAAATCAAGAGACAAATATGCAGGTTTTAGAGTTTCCTCACTGCTCTGACAAGTTGTTCATCAAACAGCAGCAAAGCAGTTTCAGTGTTTCCTTTGCCTTCTCCTATGAACTGGCTTCGCCCCCAACAAGCCGGGGCACAGCCCTCAGGCTCCGTGTGCTCTGCAACACAAAACTGCAATGGATTTTATTTTGAGAGCCATGTTCAAACATAATTCACACTGGGAAGGTGCTATCAAAAAGCCTCGCTCCTATGCCCCACTACATCTTCTGGTTCCAGGTGCCTGTGGCAGGCATGCGACAGGCAGAGCCGTGCTGTGCAATACCCCTTGGAGGCCATGTCCCCATGGCGGCTTGGGACTCAGGCACAGCATTGTCCCCTCCCACGCATGCTGGCAGCTCCCACTCCACTCTGCATCCTCCCAGGCTGCAGCTAATCTCTGCCACTTCATTACTGGTGGCCTGGCTTCACTCAGCGGGGAGGTGTGAGCTACACAGCCTTTGGAGGCTGAGAGCTTCGTGCTCCACATGCCTCTCGTCTCTTGCCAGCCACAGTAAAACGGGGGGCTGGCAATTGCTCCGCGGGTTGAATTTCCAGCACGGCAGCCTGCAGTGCTAGGAGCCATTCACCGAAATGTAAGGAGCTGGCTGGGACACAGTGCTGTTGCCCAGCGAGAGCTTCCCCACAGCCCTGACCACGGAGAAGCTGGGAATTCCTGAAGATCCAGCTTGTCACGGGGCACGTGTCAAAGGCTGAATGACTGTTGCTACCTCATGTAGACTGCAAAGGAGCCCAAGCTGCAGAGGGTACCTTCTGGTCACCGAGGAAGGCAGGCTGGGGCTGTAAAAAAAAGATTAGTTTTATACAGTGTGTATAAAACATTCATATTATAGATAATAAAACATTATATACATACATTTATATGAATATTTGTTTATTCATTCATTTATTTTAATGCCTTAATTCTCCAGCGGAACCAGCTTATATCCCAAAAGATATTTCTGCCACAGGCAGAAAATCAGACTTATTTTAAGGCGCCTCGAGTTGGCCACACAGCAGAGGCTTCCCCATTCCCCCTAGACTGGTGAAAATCCCTACCAAGCTGACAGCCTAGAAGGCTCTGGACCAAGGAGGAGCAGAGCAAATAATGTAGTGTGAAGGTAGCTGCTGTCTCGCTTATTACAAGTTTATTTGTTTCATTTTTCCAAGTTACACTAATCGTCTCATCATCATGCAGCCCCTTTGCTCTTCCTCCACACTAGCTCCCAGGTTTCACCACACAGTCCCAACAGCAATGCTCTGATGACACCTGGTTTTTGAAGCATCACTATAAAGAGCAAAAAATGGAAAAACCCAAGCATTGAATGCAACCTCTTGATAGTGTTTCTAGTAATACTTTTACATCACCAGTAGTGAAATACCATAAAGCATCTCAAATGCTTTCCACGGTTGTGGTTTTTTATTCTTCCCTTGCTTTTCCCACCTCTTAGTCTGCCCAGTGTCACTGCCAGGCAATTTCATGTTTTCTTGCGGTCTTCACCATGCCATGGAGGTGACCATGTCCATGGTGATATCAACCTGCACCCAAAGCAGCCACCAGCCCTGAAGTCCTGGCTACACCTCTGGCTCAGCAAGAGTAATTCCCCGGTTTCCCTCAAGCTGTTGCTGGGGATAGTGGGGCCAGTGCGACCACAACACTGAGACCCTACACTGCCTGTGACCATCGTTTCCACCAGCCTGGGGTGCCATGCTGCTGGCCAGCTCGCTGACCAGAGCAGGGAGGCTCAGTCTTCCAGCAGCAGACCCCACTGCACGTCACTACACCCACCACCACTGTTCAGGTGTCTCAAAATTTTATTTTTAATTTGGATTTCAACCAGTTTAGCAGATCTGAGGCAGAGCCACTTGACCCAGACCTTCCTCAACTGCAGATGCTGGCTCGAAGACATGGTCCCAGACTTCGCCGCTTGCTACTCCTCCAGGACGCGGACCGGTTTTAGTGAGGGAGCACGTTTTTGTTAGCTCAGTCACTGAGGTCTCCAACACTTCATTCAGTTCTTGTTAGTATTTACCATCTGGGTCCACTGACTTAGTTTATTAATTTGTTTCAGCACCTCCTCTTTCAACACCTCAGGTTCTTCTCGTGCATGATTTTTATTAGCTGAGTGTAGCAAGCCCCTCCAGCACCCTCTGTAGAAAAGACCAGTGTGTAAAGGGATCAGATACCTATTCAGCAATAAGATTAGCACTTTGGTTAATTGCTCTGCTTCCTAGTGACCTGGTGGACAAATTTATTTTCCCATGTATTTGAAGGAATAGGTATGTTTGTGTTTTGTGATCTTGCTATTTGCTCTTCCAATTAGCCTTTCTGATTTACTTCTTATATTTTAATGATGGAAGATTTTTTTTCTTACAGAATTATGAAAAGGCAAGTCCTTTTCTAAAAATTCTAATTGAGGTTTTAATCTAAAAATTCTAAATTCTTTCCATGCTGCAGGAGCCCGATGCTAAAACAAAAGCTGCCTTAAGCACCATTACCCCTTGTACCTCCCCAGGCAATAAATCTTCCTCATCCAGCAGCTCTTCTGGCAAATCCATCCAGCCCCTGCCTCCCCACCCTGGACTCCCAAAGTGGTCACCCATCCTCCTGGATGCCCAGGGCCCCAGTGCACCCTCTGTCATCTGGGTGCTGAGTCTAACGGTCGTTTCTGGGAAAATACTGCATATAGACGTGTGTCCGTGTGTATGTATATACAAATACGCATGTAAAATCCAATCAACATAAAACTGGTTAATTATTTGTGTGGTGTGACTTTAACAGAGCCAGGGGTCAAACTGAAACCAGCTGTCAACCTTCAGTCAATCCCAAATTAATAATACAATGCAAGACGGGCCTCTAAAGGTTTTTTAATGTGTTTATATCTTGGCTTGATAAACACAGTCAAGAGAGACAAGATGGAAGAGGCAGGAAGCTTAGCAGGGTTACTTTTCTGTAAAAAACAACTTGTGAAAACATCTGCACAGCCTGCAACTTCCCAGATGTTCTCTTTAACAGAGCACTTAACTTGTTTATATTTTGCCTAACACTGGAATCGTGGCAGATTATTTTTGTTGCGGGGTCTTTGCAACATTTTGTAGGTGGTCTCGTAAAAGAGAGCAGATATTTAACCCCACCACCACCACCTCCTTCTCCTTTGCCCTGGTTGTTTACACAGCGGAGCTTGGTACCAGTTCCCTCCGACAGCGTGTGCGTGGGGGGCCTGGGGGCTCGGCTATCGCTCCACTTTTGCACCAGAGTCACTCCGTTGGCTCTGCTGTGAGGGCTGGGGGCTGACAGCAGTGAAAATGCGAGATGAGATGATTCAGGCATTCGCTTCAGCCGGGGGTGGCCAAAAGACGGCTTGGAATCATTATTTGTTGCCTTTGACTTGTTCACACTAGCAGCAATGGGGCACCATCTCAAATCAGAATGACTTGTCTCTCTGAAGCCTGTGGGATGTCCCGTGTGAAAAAAGTATGCCCACAGAAAAAGGATCTGGTGATCAGAGTCTCTGTATACAGGGAACATCACTGGATTTACTATCTGCACAGGCTGGAGAACCTTATGTATGTATCCTTTTCTACATACAGGTACAGCTTTCAGCTGGGACTGTTTTCTTTTCTTCAGTCCTAGATATTTTGCCACAATTGCATGAGATGCATAAAGTACCTGTGATCTTGTCAGGTCCAAAGCTTCTTGGGGTCTGAAAGGCTTTAACACCCTAGCCCCCCCACCCCCCAAAATTCCACCTTGCAATCTCATGTTGTATGGCACAGTTGCGGCTCCACAGGCTTTCCCCTGGGGCTGTGCCTCCAGTTCCGGGCCACATTTCTCCACTTCAGCAAGTTTGGGCTTATTTATGATTGGATCAGGTTTTGGATGGCATGTTCTCAAAGGCAAACCCAAGGGCTGGAGGAGATGTTATGGGCTGCTTTTTATGCTCCGCTTGTAGCTCCGACTGGAGCTGATGCTCTTTATGTCCTGCCCTAAAGGGCTATTTCTACAGCAGGAATACATTTATGAAAAGCTGTTAGAGCATGGCCCAAAGCGATGGGCAAAGTGAGGCTGGATATGTCTCCTGGGGAAGACTTGCACAGCTGTAGCTGGGAGTGAGGTGCATTGCCCCCAGAAAGGTCAAACAGGATTTACCATAGATGTCTTATTGACATTAGAGCCTTAGATCCTTTTGAACATGTCTATATGATTGACAGACTGTTAGGTCACATAGGCTGAAGACTTGGGAAGTCTTATATTACTTTAATCCATTTGTTTTCTGGTTTGTTTTTTTTTTTTTTTTTGTCAATTTAAAGTGAATTAATTCTTACTGCAGTGGATGGGTTTAAGTGAAGGGTGCTGTAGAAATACTCTACATTTTCCAGTAATGACACTTGCAAGCTGTGCTGACAATATTCCATCCCTTTGACAAAACATGGTTATAAAAAGTCATTTCTCCAGAGCCCTCTGTAGCTAAGTGCCTGAATGCTGGAGTACTAGCTGACAATAGTATGTATGGCTGCGATACAGCTTAGTGTATTGACTAATGCACTCTTCATCCATGCCTTAAATTCACAGTATACACTGAAAAGGGTGCAGCCAGCTTTTTACACCAGTGTGCACAACGTTAGCTACGTCCACTTGCTCCCTTTCTGGGCAGGTTTTTCAGGCCAGTTTTCTTTGATTTGTTGGCCGTTGTTTTGTTCTTCCTTATTCCCTTTTATAGCCATTCTGTTTGGTTTTCCCATGTGTGGGAAAAACATTGACTTTCAGTGCCAGAAGCCGCTCTGCGGGGAATGGTGCCTAACGCACCATATGGCGCAGGCCAAACATCTGCGAATCTCTGACACTGCAGTTCTGCTTCACGGGCCCGGGGTGCATTTCACACGTGTGCTAGAGAGAAACGAATATGACACCAGTGTTTTTCAGGAACCCTGACATATGATAAACAGAATGAATTTGCTAGAGGAGACTGTAAAAAAATCAGAATGCTACATTGCGCTAAACCAATTTCCCTAATGGAGCTGTGTTGCCCCTATTATGCTCCCTTTCCTGTTAAATTGCGGTATCTATTTTCTATTTGCCGTCGCGTAGTGTTGAAAATAGATCTCACGGTGAACGGAGATGGCTCATCTTACAACTTGTAGAAAGGTTAATTAAATGGTGCGTGGTGCTGGCACTTGCTCAGCGCAGCCTGAACCTGGGGATGACAGATTGCCGGGGGCGTGCAAGCAGCTTCCTCCCCCCCCCCCCCCACATGATCCACACGTCAGATAGCCACACCGGGGGCTGCGTCTGCAGAATATGCAAGCGCAGCAATAGTTCCACTTCTGCAGGTAAAGTTATGCACATGCAGATGGACTTTCTGGAAAAGAGAGATCAGATGTGCCTGTGTGTTTCAGATAACATTTTTGTAGTCTTTTTCTGACTTTTCGGGAGGCTCGTTGGCCTGCTTATAAGTGACTTCTGGTAGATTTTTTTTTTTTTTTTGAGTTGTTGTGAAGACCTTTTGCTTGCAGTGGTGGTCTGTGGTGGTAGTGATGCAGATGGACACCCAAGTGGAGACTGCTGCACACTTTCAGCATCATCTCTCCTCTTGATTTTCCTGCCCACATAACAAGGTAGAGCTCCTTGTTAAGTGCCACCGGTAACGTCAAGCACCCAGACACTGCCAGGGAATGACAATGCTAAGGATGAGCTAGCATTTAAAGCACTTCACAGGGGCTCATGAGACTCACATTCAGCTGCTGGCTCTGCCCCAGCACGTGTATGCCATTCTGTGTCCAGACTTTGTGTGCCAGACCTCGTGCCAAGTTGCCGAAGCACAGGTCCTGCGGAGTGACAGGTGACAAAGTTTGTGAAATGCTCGTGATGCTTCCGTACCTCCCAGGGCCGCTTGGATCTGGCAGAGGACAGGTGGTAAGGTGCTTTGGTACTGGGGCGACTGGGTTTCTGGAGGGAGCCTTACATGGGGAGTAAACACCGCAATGCTCCATAGGAAAGACCAACTTTGTCTGGTGTGTGCTGCATGGAGGGTTGCTGGCTGCATGGGCTTGGCTGAGGAAGGGAGGTGTGTGTCTGCTGATCAAGCAGCATCACGGCAGAAACGTCATTCCTGGGACAGAGGCTTTCAGGCAGGGTGATGCTGGCTGCTCTGGGAAAGCAGCCAGCTGTGCAGCTCCTCCATAAGGTCACAACCCCACTGGGAAATGACCACCAGGGTAAATCCCTAAATCTTTCATACAGGATCCAGGTGTTCTCAGGCTGGTCAGATATTGAGGACTCCTGCTGAATTTTGCATCCAGGCACAAGGCACCAGCAGCAACAGTAGCAAAGCATCCAGAGGCAGAGTCCTTCCCTTGAAGCATACAGACAAGCCCTTTCCTCCTCCCCCCAACAGTAAGGCTCTTCTAGAAGGACTCTGCAGTGATCACTTTCCTCAAAAATCAAGATGCTACAAACAAGGAACCTCATCTGTGAGCTGACAGCCTTCCCTGTGGCTGCCCTGAAGGGGCTGGTGACCAAAAGCTGAACACTGTGCTGCAAACATGCAGTACGTAACAGTGCAGAGTTAGAAAGAAAATCCAGGCATTTCTTAGCCAAGAAGTACAACCATAACCTTTAACTGTGAGGGCAGCAAATACACCAGCAGAAAAAGTTATTGCTGTTACTAAAGACTGTAGTTTAGTGCTTGGAGGACCTTGTTATGCCTCTTGCATTTGTGGCTTCCTCGTCCCTTCTTTATTGCTCTGCTTAGCCCTGTTAAACAGGGAATGAATGTGGGAGTGCCTTGGAGTCATTAAGGAGATTTAGGAGTAAAACCCTAGTCAAGGCTGTGAGAAAAACTCTGCTAAGTGGCAGCAGCCAAAGGCCTTGTTCCCACACATGCTTATGCACGTGAGCAACTGCACCCACAGCAGTAATCGCCCTGGAGCTCGGTAGGATCAAGGACAGATTCCTCTGTCAGCATCAGCAGCAATGGGCATCTCAGTATGAGACTTGTTGCACGGCTTTTCTCAGTGCATCTACCCACGGTGAGCTGAAATACTGTCCCGAGGTCTTTGATCAGGATACACTTCAGTGCGATTTGAATGTTGCATGGGCCTTGACCTGCAGGGAGAGGAATTTTACCCTTCCATAAATATGCTGTGCTCTGGCAGGTCCTGCTCTCTGGGGCTGGCTGGAGCTTGGGAAAAACTATCCAGCCACAGCATTTCTAATGTGGGTGCTCGGGGTTTGCTCACGCTTGGCTTGCTGGCGCACGTGGGCCACCCTGCACATAAGTTCTCCAATAATTTCCAGGGAGGCAGCAGATCAAAAAGCATCGCACGTGTTTCCTGAGCTCCCACCCAGGGCTGTTGCCTCTGCTGGTCCAGCCTCAATGGGCAGGCAGAAATGGTGCCAGGAGTGAGGATGGTTGTAGGCCCCATGAACATCTGCTGTACGTGACCTGGCTGGGACCATGGACTGGTTTTGCAGAGTTCACTACGCAAGGATCTTCAGGTCCCCTGGACCCCAGCTGTACAAAACCCCATGATGTTAATGTGAGGGACACTGACTCACTGCCCTCCCAGGCACTGCTCCAGCATGTGCAGCATGAGCTGCTGTGCACCCAGCATCAGCTTTCTTCTCCCCTGGAGAAGAGGCTGAGCCTTGTATCAGGGACGCTGACAGTCCAGGGATGTAGAAGAGCCAGCGTACAGTTTGCATTTTCTGGACTGAGGATGCAGAGTGTGTTTACCTTAACTTAATGATGAGCACATTTAGAGAAGGTTTCCATCACAGAAGACTGGGGAGACTGATAAAACCGAGGTCTGGTTCCTCCTGGACTGTAACACAAATGTTTCCTTTGGCTTTCTGTTTTATTGGCTCCATTCACGGTGGTCTCCAAGGAGCCCATCAGAGGCCTCTGTGCTCGTTGCGTTCAGAGCAAGCATGATTTCTACAGACAATTGCCTGCAGCTTGCAAAAGCAGATTTGCCAAACCACACGTAATAAATCATAACACAATTTCCAAGTGCTAGAATGGGCAAAAGCTACATCTTATTACAATGCACTCTTTCCGGGAGAATTTCTTGGCCTTGTTTTTTAAGGAACACATAATGAGAGGGAAGAAAATGGGTGGGTAGTACAGAAACAAGATAGCACAGGTAGGTGGCTCACTGACTTTATCTGGTTATTCCCAAAAGCAATCATTTTACAGCTGTCAGTTACAGTCTTCCAGAGCTGCTTTATACTCCCATGTGCCAGGAGCTCCCACAAGCAGCCAAGCAAGTTCAGTTACGATCCTGCATCACCCTTCAGAAGTAAACTTCCTTCAGAAACAACTGTCTTCTTTCTAGATACAAACAACCTTTCAAAAAAAGTCAAAGATAAAGTTGTATTTAGGTTTTGGAAGGTTTTAATAATTATGTTTTTCTACCTCCCAGATATTCATAGATCTCTTTTTGTATAGTAACAAAACTTATAGCCTGCAAATTGGTTCAGCACTGTCTTAATGTTTTTAACATCAGATTGCATTGTATCAGTGTCAGAATGTACTTACTGGAGGTCTGAAAGAAAAGTAACTGTAGATGTGATTAAAAAACCCCCAAACATAAAAACTGGGCCTATTGAATTAAGGTCCTAGCACAAGCCTCTATTTCTCACTTACACCTCTCTTTTTCAGCTGGCATCTGAAAATAACCTGAGTTTCTCTGCTCCCATCAGAGATCGCAACAAGATGCTTCCTGACAGCTTTTGCCTGTCACTGCCTGTAACTCAGTGCAGTATCAGTATTTTAAATAGGTGATGCAAAGGTATACCGTCCTACAGCATTAATTCTTAAAAACTATCTTGTACAGGATCTTTCTGACAGCTCTGCAGCCAGACTTTTTGTTTGCATCTCACAGTTGTCCCTTTCCAGGGAGCAGGCTTTTAGAAATCCATGAGACACCTCCAGTTATGACCCACAAAGCACAGCTCTGGCAGCTGATTTGTAGAGGAATAATGCGTGTGAATCAGAAGGTGCCTTGAACTACTTTTTAAAGTGGGCCTACCTGGTTACCATCTTTCATTAAACAAATGTTAATAGGCTGAAATTGGTTCCTTCTCTCCTGCCATTAGGGGCAGGTTTGTAATGCAGACCTGTGCCTTTGTTTCATGGAGGAGCCTCAGTTAAACCCATGTCACCTCTGCCTGTCACGAGCATCTCTTCAGCTCAGATCCTTGGGAACCATCATCACCTGTATTTTTCAGCTTGCATTTCCCAGTCCCAAACCCTGCTGCAATGTCACCCTTTGGGAGGCCCCCACAAGCTTAGTGCCTGTGGGGGGGAGGAATATTCCACCCTAATCTTCCAAGTTGGTTTTCAGGGATTCTCACGCTCTTGGTGGGAATGAAGTGTACAGCTAACTCCCTTTAACTTTAGAGTTTTAACTTATCCATTAGCTAAAGCTTAATTAATTCTTGCAGAATCCATGCAAATTATATATCAAATACCTGACTCATGCCCATTAATTTTCTGCACTCTCCAAGACATTTAATATTCCTGTAGATGACAAATGTCCTGCGGGGGCTATGCTAATACACTTAGCATCTGCAAATGGGTCCATAAAAAGGGGCAGGTTCCCATTCACTGAAGTGGGAGATGGCGGGGTGCTTTAGAGTCACCGTGCCTGCATCCCCCTCACCCCCAAGCACACCTTCAGGCATATTCTTCTCCAGGGCTTTGGTGTGACTAATTGCAAATGGCAGAGGAGATGGGGAATACCTGCTGTAAGTGAGGGAGAATCGAAGCATTTCCCTCCGAAAGTGCCCTCCTTTGTTCAGAATTTGCAACCAAGTCAGGAAAAGCAAGTTTTCCCATGATGTAGTGACCAAGCCTGGGCTGTGATCTCTGTCCCTCTCAGACAAGAGTGCAAGGGAAGCGAGGACGCGTGAGGTTTGCCAGCACTGCAGAGCTGGCAGGAGCTGAGTGAGCCTGGGAGGCAGTGGGTTCACCTTTCCCCCAGCCAAGGGGCCGAAAGGGGGTTTCCAGGTGAGACCCCCTTCAAATAGCCCTGCTGGGAAATCTGCATCAATCCCAGGAGATGTCGAGGTTTATTGTATTTCTTTCCCTTTCTCTCGGTGTCTTTTCCCCACCACCAGAGTATCAAACATCTTCCATTTAAAGTAATTAACAATAATGAGGTCCCTGGTGAACTTCGTAGACTGACTGCAATTCCTGCCTTTTCCCAGTGAAATTCTGCCTGGGATGGGGCGAGCTGCCTCCCAGGAGGGACAATGAGATCGGGCAACATTACCCTGCCACAGCCTGACGGTGAGTCTTTCAGTCCCCTCCTGGTATTCTTGAAACCATTGACTAGGGAAGGACCTAATCTACATTCATTCCTTTAATAGCTTTTTTAAATTGCCAGCCAGGCAGAAGCGAGGTGACCCAGCAGAGGGAAGGCAGGGGACCGCCACTGTTGTGAGTTCAGCTTGCAGCTGCTGTCAGACCCTCGTGGCACCAGCTCTGGCATGCCCTGCCTGCGGGTGCTCCTGGTGCCCGCGGAGGAGCTGGACATACTGCACCGGGGATGCGAGCCAGGACATACTTCCTCTGCCCAACAAACGATGCCTTTCTTTGCTTTTATTATTTTCAAAAAGCCAAGGTTTCTGGAGTCATCAAAGGACATAAGGAACGCCCAGTTGTGGCAGAAAAGCCTGAAGCCATGAATCCATGAGGCTCAGCCTCTCCTCTTTCCCCCTTCATCCTCCAAAAAGGGAGACAAGGCAGAAGGCTGGGGCAGAGCCCCGCGTTTGGGTCTTGCGGGGTTCCCAGGTCCCAGCCGCTGCAAGTGAGGGCACCTGACAGAGAGGGGATGCTCTCACCGGCGTGGGATGCTCATGCCCTGGGCATGCAGGGTTTCTAGCCGTTATTGCTCCCCCTGCATCCCTGTTACTACCCCTTTCCAGAAGGCAATGTGGCTCAGGAGGAGGAGGAGAACTGGGGATCTTGGTTGGGCACTTCTCCAGATTTCTCTCCAGGCTGTTGGAGAAGCAGTTTCATCCTGCCTCCCCCAGCCCCATGCTCAGCTGGCTCTGGGTCTAACCCAGTGCCCTCCAGTGCATCTGCCTCCATGGTCCATGTACTCCACAGTACCAGGGCAGCCCCCGCGGCCCTTGGCCCCCACCTCGGCAGGCCTCCTCTCCATGTCTAATTGCTAGCATCTGTTGGGACAACCATTTCAGCGGCCTGCAGAATCCAGGGTGGGGATCTTTGGGTTTTCTGTAAGAAACCACTTTCTTTCAGGATGGGATTATACATTTCCTTGAGATGTAAGAACATGCAGATGTTGCAGGGCCAGACAGCCCCGACGCTCACCAGGGCAAGAGGAAATTACCCTCTTCTCTCACTTATTTATTACAGGGGGTGGGAGTCTGTGTTTCCACTCCCTCCTTGCGTTCACACACAGTTCCCAGGCAGCAGAAGCAGGAGCTTTGCCCACTTGCACCAGGCTTCTGCTCTTCAAAACCGGGCATCATATGAGGTGAAGGCAGGTGCAAACCTCCACCCCAGATATTAAACCAGAGGCCCCCACTTTTCCTGCTGTTTTTTGCAGCACTGTTACAGCACTGGGGCCTGGAGGTGGTGAAAAAACTTACCTCACTGGGTTATTCTGTAGCCCTTCACCTGTGCCTCCTGAAGCACTTAATCATGGAAAGAGAGTGTCATTGCTGCCTCCACAGGCAGGCAAAAGCAGGCACAGAGAGGTGGGCAGCTGCCCATGTGAAGGCAGGAACAGGATTCCCTTGCCCTGGCTCTCAGCCCAGCGCGGACTTGCTTACCCTTCCTACTAACCTCCACCAGACCATCAGAATGGGACACCCTCTGCTACCGACAGTTACTGCTCTCCTGGCTCCAGAGGCTTGCAGGGCTCCATGGGCAGGCTGGAGGTGTTGTAAGCCAGCTAGTAAAATACAAATGGCAGCAAAGCAGACATCCCGGAGTATGGCATCATTCGCAGGTTGTTGCAAAAGGGAGCAATGCTTCACCTCACCTTGGGATCAGAACTTCATCATTTTTTTTAGTTCCAGATAGGAATGAGAGGCAAAAAAAAAAACCAAACCAAACTAATCAAAAAATCCGCACAGTTCCCCATGAAAGACACCAAAAAGATTCTAGTTTGACTGAAGCATTTTGAGTCAATTTTGGCTTTTTAGTTAATAACATGTTACAGTAGAGATAATAACACTTAAAAAGCAGTCACATTAAAAGGCTGCTCCTGAGAAATCAAAACATTTAACTCTGTGACAATATTGAAATCTTCTGCTTCCCTGCTTTCATTCTTCCTCATTGCTCCCACTTTTTGCCAAACACAGATTGGTTTTTGTTCAAAAGAAAGCCATGTTCCCAGAGGCTCAGCCACAGTTGTCACAGCTGGCTCTGACTGCATACTCATAAAATTAAAGAGAAAGATTTAAAGGCTCATGTGATGTGATGTGATGTGATGTGATGTGATGTGATGGATTGCTGATCTGGGTTAAAAATCTGCCCCGTCCTGACTCCTGTCTCTCAGAGCCTTCCCACCGTGTTGGTTGTTTTGGTTCTTACTGCATCAGAACTGCCTCTGTATCTGTGCCTGTGTCTGTATCTGTGTCCATACCTGTATCCATATCTATATCCTCTACATGCCTGTTGCTTCCTGAATTGCATCACGTTGCAAATACTCAGACAGAAGTGGCCCGTTCTAGCAGAGCAGCACCAGACTGTGCCCTCAGCCTTCTGTGGTTACTCACAGAGCAGAGGACCTCTTTTCTTTCACCCTGTATATGTATCACCTATGCAAGAGTCTGAGCCAAGCAGGAGTATAGCTGAGCTTCAGGGCAGGCAAGAATTGGGTCTGAACCTTGTGGTTTGCCAGTCAGTCCTTGGCCTCTCATTAGAGTGTAAAAATTAGTGCTGATTAGAGCAAGTTAGTATCTGTAGAGATTTCTCAGCCTGGACTTTTTGCAAGTGTGCACACTCAATTCAGATCCATAAGTCAAATATTGGGAGTTGCATTTGGATGCCAGGCCAGCGCTGCTGGGCGTAAAGGGGCTCTCCTCTGCCTGCTGTCCAACACACGCACGAGCTGCAGAGCAATGGGTTAGAAGTGGTTCTTTGACCATCAGTAGATTACCTCTGGGATAGGTACATCCCGCCCTGGAGAGCCCAGAACTGCCGCTCTACACCCTGTTACATCCCACTGTGCTTTTCCCCTTTGTGCCCCCGTTGGTTTCTGCTGTACAGCCAACGTGCCCCACGTTGGCAGCTCTGACATATTGAGCAGCAATGCGACCTGCCAGCAGGCTGTCCCTGTCAGTGCTGCCAGGCATCCTGCTGGGTGCATTGCCAGCAGCAGGGGCTGAGGAGCCCAGGATTCAGCTGCTCCAGCTGCAGCGCGGGTGACCTGGCCCAGCACCGGGTTACTCTGTAGTGGGGCTGCTCTTCCTCAGGCTGAACTGGGGGGGCTTCACATCAGGACATAAGATAGCTGAGCTAACACTGAACGGAAGACAAGGTCATTAAAAAAAGAGAAGTGGAAAATTTTCTGATTTATCTAGGGCTGATAACTAATCTATATGTATAATTAACCCTCTCCTCTCCTTAGTAGGTTGTGGCAGTGGATAAAAGGGATGCGGGTAACATGTTGGTACCAGCCACAGCATTAAGGAACTTTTTAGATGAGAAACAATCCTTCGTAAAGCTCCGCACAAAATTTTGTTCTATCAAAACCTCTAAGTCTGGATCTCCTTCCAGGGGCATAGTGTGGGCAGTTTTTACCAGATTTCCTTGACTGCTCAGTGTTGGGAGCTGATGGACTCGTCAGGGGGTAAAGACGCACTTGGGCTTGTCTGCTTCTCTGCAGAGAGCTGCACGGGCTCAGGGGCCTCTGACCAGAAGGATGTCCTGACCTATCCTAAGCACAGAAATACTGCAATGCTCCAAAAAGCTGTGGGAAAGAGACTCTTGTTAGGCTTTAATCTTCCATCGACATGTGGCTGACGTGTTCACTGTTGCCCAGGCCTTTCTCTCTGAAAGGATTACTTTATCACAGAGCTCTTTTCCTCATTAAATTAAAAAATCAAACCAAACTAACCAAGACCATAGTTTATTTTGTTTCATGCTATGGGTTTATTTTGAATGTATTAGATTTCCTTTAAAAAAAAATGCAATAACTGATAACGAGTGCATATGGATCTTTTCAGTTTAATGCTTTGTTTACACTGAACACTGCTTTGCCTGAAAAGTGTGTGTTTTAAATTACTCTGCTTTATTTTAAACCAAATATTAACCTCTTTGTGTGTGCATGAGAGAGAAAAGGAGAAAGGGAGATGAGAGGGAGCTGGATGATGAGGGCCGCGTTGTGTGCTGCACTGTTGGCGGGTGCCTCTTCCCCTCCTGCTCCTGTGTTGCTCCTGCTGCTCTGCTCTACCACCCTTAAGGTGAGAGTCTGAGTTTGGAGCAACATAATTCGATGTTGGTGCCACATGCAAAGGGAGATGAAGAAGCTCCTCTTTCTGCCCAGTCCAGAGGGGCTGAAAGGGTGTAAGTGGCCCTCAGGGGGCATGGCCTGGCTGTGCAAGGGCACTGCTGCAAGACCCTGTCCTTGCTGGTGACCTGGAGGATGGTGGTGTCACCACATGGTGGAAGACATGTGTGCTACAGCACGTACAGGCAGGGAAGCTCCGTGTGGTCCTTTGCTCCTGTCCAGGGCAATCCCAGCTGCAGTAGGTGTCTTTCCTCTTGTGGAAGAGCTCAATTCAGAAGACCACAAAGAGGTGTCAAAACCACATCTGCAGCCCCATCCCCATGGGCTGGCTTTCTCCTGAGCCCCCACTGCTCCTCCTCCTGCAGAGCCCCACGGTGTGTCCCCCCGCCAGCCCCACGCCTGGGCTTGCATACGGCTGCTGAAGCACCGCGCTCAGAGGAGTGGTGCTCCATCCAGCATATCATTTATCACCAAGTTGCCACCCCTGCTGTGAATGTGCTGTCCCCACCTCTGAGAGGAACAGGTAAAAAGGTGCTTTACACCCTTGGGGCTGCAGCAGGGGAGGGAGCAGAACCAGTGCTGCGGGGCTCAGCCCAGGAACAGAGTTTACAGGGGTTGTCAAACCCTGTTGAAATGGATCTCCATCAGGAGGCAAATCCAAATCTTTCCTACAGTTACAGACATGTGGGTGCCTGGCTAGGACCTTCTTGGAGCCGAAGCCTGCCTGAAGCAGCCTGTCGCGTTGAGGAGGAGCTGTTCCTGGGCTTTCCTTAAACCCATGACAGTAATACAAAGCTCCGGAATGGCTTTCCAGCTAGCATCCAAAGTTTTTTGGCTCAAGCTGATTTGACTTCAAAGGCAGGCAAATCCACGAACTTTCTAAATCTCCTCAGCCTATTTCTAAACACAGACCCGACACGTTACAGAGTGCTTCCTGTCTGTTGGACACATACCCCCAGTATTAAGGGAGCTCTAATATCACAGGCTGAATCCCCTGGAATATCTCCAGACTGCCTAGAAAACATGACCCAGACTTGAATTAAATCCTTTAAAACCAGAAGCAACGCTTCTTGCAAGCACAAATCCTGTGGTTTTCAGTGCCTTCCAAAATGAATCTCAGCTCTAGGCTGGAGCTGGCCTTACACATCATTCCCAGTCTGCAGCTGAAATTTCTCTGAATGTCACTGCCTCACCACTGGGCTGTCAATTCAACCTTATAAAGTGCATGTTGTCCATCTGTGGAAACTCCTGTGAAGCTAAGTGACTTCTGAAGGGAAGGACAGGAGCAGGATAGAGCCCATGTGTACGAGTCTGGGCATATCTTGATATAAAATAACCCTCTTTTTTCCTAATACTGCCACACAGACCTTAGTCCGTGTCTTAGTCCCATTCTTCTGTTTGCCATGTCTGCATCAACTGAATGTATCATCACTGTATTCTTTATTATTGTCGTAACACTTAATCCCGAGCAGGGCTCCATTGTGCTGAGCACAGCCTAAGAAGGTTGTCCCTGCCCCAGGGAGCCTCATTATTAAAATGCAAGACAAGAGGCAGCAGACAGCCATAGGCAGGTGAGCAAACACTGGCTTGTGGTCTCTGCACACCAGACATGCCATTTTCCAGCCCAGGGGCTGGTAGTGATGCTCTGTTTAAACTTTTCATGAATATAGGTGAAAATACACTGCCTTCTAGTTTTTACTAACAGAAACCAGTGGAGAGTGTGCTGGAAAGGAGGGACAGAGCACCGAGGAGTTTTGTGTTCCCTGTTTCCATCAAGTGTACAAGGCCAGTGCTGAGGTGCCTGCATCCCCACCAGTGTCCCAGTGCTGCTGCCAGAGAGGGTGCCTGCTGACCCACACGTCCTGCAAAGGTGGCAGAGGCATGAGATGGAATAAAGGCTTCGACGAAGAGGGAAACGGAGTTACCTCCTTTGCTGGGGCATTGAGCAGAGCTGAGGGAAACGGCCACGCTGCAGCTCCCCGTGTTTGGCATCACGGCATGTTTGCCCTTCCTCCGTACAGGAACAGGTTTCTGGCCAGCTGGACTGGTGGGGTGAGGGGAGAACTGGGGCTTTCCCTGTGCAACAGCTGGCACTAGCGGGCAAGTGCCCCAAAGGGAAAAGAAATCTCTCCAAGACTTTGGAACAAGCCAAATCCTGCAGTTCCTTTAAAGCCTCCCTGTACTGTTTTCTCCAACAGAGCCTGTATCACAGGGGGGCTGTGACGAGCACGGTGGGGCACTGGCCGGCCAGCTGCTGCATGCTGCCCAGCCCAGGAGTTTCAGGGAAGCTCCGCTCCCCTCGTGGGATGAACCCTCCAGACTGCTCAGCACCCAGTGGCTCCTGGGGTGCTGTTTCTGGCCCACTTTTTAGGCAGCATGGATTTAAAAACCTAGCCGCTAGTTTTTGGCCTGTGGTGGGAAGAGAGGAAATATTTTGCAAATTATTTCTTGCAGAGGCGAGTCAGAAGGGAAGGTATTTGGCATGGTTCAGGGAGCAATCGCAGTGTCTGCTTCACAGCCTCTCATCCTCTCCATGCTTCCTAGCACAGTTATCTGATGTCTATTAGAGCTGAGTTTATCAACCTTTCACCTGGGGGAGCACTGGCAAGATTTTTTTTCCATTGCTTCATAGTTTATTTTCACAACCTGGGAGAAAAACAACAGCTTTTAGACCTCCACCATCCTGTCCAAATGGTTGAATCTGGCCAATGAGTTGAAAAGTTATTGGCAGCAGATAGTGCCAGATGAATTCACAAAACCTGATCCTATAAGCCTTGTTTTCTAAGGGAAACAGGCTAAAACCAGCCATAGCCTGAAGGTCACGGTATTTTCACCCACAACAAGCCTTTTCAGTCGGGACAGCAACCAATTCATCCATGTAACACCTCCTGCTCCATCTGTAGCAACCAGGAAGCAAGATGTGTTCACAGTTTTCAGGCAGTTTCAAAGCTGCTGAAGTGGACCCCACACTGATAGGACCTTCTCCCACCATCCTGAAGCCCACCACAGAGGCAGTGACAGCCATTTGCAGGGCTCTGCTGGGAGAACCAGTCTGGAAGGGAAGGCCAGTTTTGTGGGGAGGTGGAAAACAGAATGGGCTGGATGATCTGGAAGAGGGAAGGCTTCCTTTGTAAGGGAGAGTGGCTACAGGTGCAGAGGCACCATGTGCTTGTGACTTAAGAAGCAGTATACATTATTATTTATGATTAAATGTCCATCTGTCAAATTAAAATGCCTTCTTTTGAAGTTACACATCACAGAAGAATAAGAGTGAAGCCACAGACATCTCTGTACAATGTTTTTTTGTCCATCATTCTCTGAAGCCTATTGAAGCAGAACACTCGTTTGCATTACAAAGGATGCAGTGTCTTTGTGTCTCAGTGCAGTGTCTCAGACCTGAGTAACCTGCCTTTCTAATAATGGTCAAGTAAAAACCCTGGTCCAAATCGATCAGTGGTGTGACTCCTGTTACTTCAGAGGAGCTACAGCCAGAATAAAGGCACCCCACTAATCTCTTCTTCCAGGCAGGGCTCTTCCCTTTGAGTGCAGCCTGTTGCATCAAGTCAGTTAGCTACACGAGGGGACACGGGCAAAGAGTCCCCAAGGACCTGGTTCTTCTCATCCTCCTCTTGGTGTACATCAGGCTTGACATGAATCAGCTGGATTAAGACCATGTAAAACCTGGGATGAAAGAAGGGAAAAATCATGGAGTTTCTACTCATCAAGCCCACCTCCAGTATATTGATTTGGAGGCTTGAGCACGTACATCTGCTGTCCCAGTATTCAAAAACTGAAGAAATGTGACAACTCTAGCCCACCTGTTTCTAAAGGAAAAAGGGATCAGATGTTTATCAAACCTTTGTGTGACCCCTCCAAGGGCCTGGGTTGATCTAAGTCAGGGATTTGTAACACAGGTTTGGTTTTCTTGCTTTCACATTCACTCTCTAAGGCCACGTAGGGTGGGCAAGTCAGCTCTCCCCTACTCCCTCTTGTTCTGCCGTTGGGATCTTGCCTCTTTCCCATTAAGAGGTGCTCTTTCCTCCCCTGCCTCCTGCGGCACAGACCCTGGTGGAAAGCCTTCCCTGCAAGGGGAGCACAAAGGTACAAGCGTCTGCGTTGATGCCAGCAAGTGAGCGAGCAATTAAAGCGCTCCTCGTCAGAAAAGAGCTTCTGCAGACGGTTGCTGACTGCAGACCGTGTTTCTGACAGCAGCAGCTGATGCACAATGCTCCCATTCAGCCGCTGACAGGTCCTCGCCGCTCACAGGACGTGCTGGCCTTCGGCTTAATTCAGTGTGTAATAGATAAATCACACAGAGGCTTTGCTCCCTGCGCTCACCCCCACTGGCAAGCGTGGCACTGGGGGAGCCTGAGCAGCCTTTACCATGTTTTCACTCCCAGGTTTTCAAGGAGGCTACCTCACTGGCTATAGTTTGTAGCTGCTTTTCCTTGAAGTCTCAAGTCTCTTACCTACTGGTTTTATCAGGTTTCCTCATTCTGGGTTTCCTCCTCTGCTCGTTGCTCCCCCCGGCCGCAGCTCCTGCTCCTGAGCAGTGCAGCCCCCTCCCTTCCCGTGGCATCAGTGCTGCTGATCCTCAGTGGCACCGAAACACCACAGCCAGCACCACACGGCATGGGGCATCGCAGGCAGGCTCACTCTGCCCCTTCACCCCACAGCGTGGGCTGGAGGCTGGGGGCTTCCATTTGGATTTAATCAGGTGTGATTTCTGTTTGGAAAATAAGGGGTGGAAAAACAGGTTAGGCAGTGAAAGCGGGGATTATGGTTTAAGAGGCCATAGTGTGTGACTCAGAACGAGAGGACAGTTTGGAAGCAGACAGAATAGAAAGCAGGGGGGTGATGGTTAAATACTTCTTGCTCCCTCCAAAATTTTCTGAGCCAGTTTGATCAGGAATGCACAAAGAAAATCCCATCTTGTTTCTGTTCCCATGTTGCATTTTGATTGACCCCAGCAAGGAAAGCTGTATCCACACCATATACTGCTGGCAAATCTCTGGCACGCTCAGAGCAGGAGAGACACACACAAGCTCTGACTTAAGCTGTGTGACACCGTAAGTGCGGTGCTCAGCCAAGCCAGCACATGCTGCTCCTCAGCGGAGCTTGTGCAGCACATGCGAGGATGTTTCTGCGCCGTGCAAGCAAGTGCCATCCCTTCTGCCCTCTGTCTCCAGGGGGAAAGAAGTCTTTGCCAGCATGGGAGCCAGCTTGCAGCTGATGAAACTGCTCAGAGCAGGGAGGGCCAATGAGACGAGGTTGCTCGGGGCAATGTCCAGTTGGGTTCTGAATATTTCCAAGGATGGAGATTGCCCAGCCACCCTGGCAGCCTGCTCCTGTGCTTGGCCAAAAGCATAGTGAAGAAGTTTTTCCTAATATCCATTGACTCGTAGAATAATTCAGGTCATGATGACTAATATTATCTTACGATAGGAAAAGCACCTTTTCTTTCCTTGATGTGTGTGCCCTTGTACTTGGAACAGTATCAGCTTTACTGCTGTGCGTGCACAGAAGAGAAAGTGGGGCTCTCAGTATGGGATGCAGGGCTGCCTGAAATGTGCAGGCAAAGGTGGCTCTGTGAGGAATAAAAACCATGATCCAAAAGCTCTTAAAAGGCCTTGTAGCTCAAGCTTGGCTCGAGAAGTTTGAAATCTTGTCAATGAATGAGGCTTAGTTTATGGGTTTAGATAGAAATCAAATAAATATGTACAGTTCTGGCTAAGAAACATGTTTGGGATTAATGGCTTGTAGGATTTAAAAATAGCTGTATCATTTTAATTAGTTTGGGAGTCCTTTGGTGGTCCTGTGTTGTGAAAGCTGCCAGGAACGTCTGCAAGCAGCAGGACACATGAATATCTTTTTCACAGAGGATTATGTGGGATCCAGTTCTGCCCATGAGGTCTCTTCATATCAGTCAGCTGAGTAAAAGCAAAGAACCGAGGAGAGGTGGTGCCTGCCCTTGGGTTTCCCCTGTGTTTGGGTTTGTTGCTCTGACGTTGTCACCTCAAGTCCTGCTGCTTGGTGGCTGCTGGGGAGCCCCGGCGATGCATCTGTGGGGGCATCTGAGCCATCTGCAGGTCCAGCCCACGCCTGGAGCAGCCCCCAGCACCGTCAGGCGACTGGTGCATCTCCCCGCACCGCAGCCCTCTCTGTGCAGGTTACTGGTGATGGGTGTGAGCTGTGGGGAGGAGCGGGGAGTGCTGCACACTTTGGAAAGGTGGAGGAGGAACTGGACTAGGACACCAGGACCACATGGCACTGTGGCAATGCCCTGGCCAGGGCAGGTGGGGCAGGACTCAGCCAAGTGACTTCTCACAGTGCACGAGACCTGACAGCTCCACATGAGCCCCGCCAGGTCAGTGGGTCCCAGGTGAAGATCTGGCTCAGGCTTTGCAACCAATGCTTTCTCCTGTGTGAGCACGATCAGGGTTTGGATTGAATCCCTCACCATTCAACCAGGAGCTGAAGAAACACCCATGACTGCTCCCTGGTAGCATCTCCCCAGCTGTGGATGAGCCCATACCAGAAGCTCTGCTTATTTTGGAGGGTGACGATTTCTGTATTCTCTTGATC
Source organism: Falco naumanni (assembly GCF_017639655.2). Taxonomy (NCBI): domain Eukaryota; kingdom Metazoa; phylum Chordata; class Aves; order Falconiformes; family Falconidae; genus Falco; species Falco naumanni. The sequence continues at coordinate 77,051,372 of NC_054059.1, forward strand.
AGCGAAAAAGTCTGCAAGTCTGGAAATTCATTCCCTACAACCTCTGTCAACCATGCCAAAAAATAGCGTTTCAGCAGTTAAATCAGCTTCTACCCCACCCCACCCTGCCCAAGAAAGCACGGAGTCAGTGTTTGCTGCTGTACAGCCCTCTCCACCGTGCACCCAGAGCAACTTCTCCAATAGCTCTTGCTGGTCTTATTTTCTGCCGAGTCTAATCACCAAGACGCTGCTTAGTGGCCCAGGTCACCCTGACTCTCTGCGCCACACCGTTGCACAATTCATGTGTAAATGTCAAGTTTTAGCTGATCCCATCCCCAGCCCTCCTACTGCAACAAAAAGCGAGCAAGCAGGGGGGCGAGGGGTGGGGGGAAGGGAGTGGGCTGTGGCAGTACAGTGGGGAGGAAACAATAGCCAGTGCATATGGGACAGGTCAATAGGCTGCCATATGCTGGCTCCCTCAGCGCTCTGCTGCTTAATCCCCACTTTCAATATCATTATCAGTGCTGGTTGTTCACTCCCTCTGCAGAAAGGTGGTTTATACTCTGCCGTTTAATGCGTTCTCGGTTTTAAATCCAAGAGCGCTTTTGCTTTGTTGAACCGTTATTGAGGACAGATTAACAGGGAAAGGTTAGCTCGCTGACAGTCCCACAAGTGAGGCTGCAGCCAGCTTGAGAAAAGCATGAAATTCATCTTTTCTTAGGAAAAGGTTTCAGTCATGAAGTTTAGTTTGTGGCATTCACTCTGTGAAGCAGCGGGGCTGTTGGGAAGGAGTACAGAAAGGGCTTTGTTCATGCTTCCTCGGCTTGATTTATATGATGAAGGGGTTCTTGCTCCGCATAATATTTCATCTGTGCACGAAGTTGTGGTACCGATGGAGCATGAAATTCCCCAGTGATCAGAAATGAGCTCTCCACTCAGCAGCCTCTTATTCTGCATCCTTCCCAGATCCTCATTCTGCATCCGTCCCCTGGAACCCCGCAAGCCAGCAAAATAAGCAGGAGGGTGCTTACGCAGACCCTGACAGGTCCTCATGCTTCATTCAGCGTGGTACAGGCAAGCATATGCCTTTCCAATTACAAATGAGCAGTGAGGGTACGTAGCACTCCCCGTGAGAGCAGGCGGGGTTTGCAGCAGGATTTCAGGGCGCCTATGCAAAGGGAAAGGGGAAGGAGGGATCCCGATCCTGGGGGGCATCCCAGTCCCAAACCACTCGTGATGGGGCTACTCCCCTGTGTGCAGGATGCCAGCTAGCCTGCTCCCCATGGATGGCAAACAGCAGACAGACCCCCGGCGGGGTGGCCTGCCTGGCAGCAGCCACACAGGGTGGTGGGCTCGCTGCAAGAATGCAGAGGGCACCTGGCTGGAGGAGGGCTGGGAGCCCACCGGGCAGCACTGGCTCAGCTGGGAGGACACCCGGACTGGGTAGGGGACCAAGCTGTCACGCTCCAGCAGCTTAGCTGCTGTGGGGTGTTTGCTCCGGCACAGCCCCGGCACTGGCAGGGCTGGAGGCCCCAGCATTGTGGCCGGCCAGGCAGAGCAGTGGGGTGCTCCTGCTTTTCCCCTGCTGAATGGTCCCGGGAGATCCCTGCAGCTGCCCCTGCTGCATTGCCACCACTGTCCCCTTCAGCAGGGCAAGGCGGCCTCCTCCTGCCCCTCCAGATGACTCCCACTCCTCACCACGGCACCACGCTTTCCCACAAGCTCTCTTGTAGCGCCTCTAGCAACACTTCCAACTTCTCCAGTGCAACGTGCTACAGCCCTGCCTTGCTCCAGCACTACCCAGCTACTTGCCTACAGACAACTGTGCCGTCGATGTCTTGGGGGGAGTTCTGTTGACCCTGGTTTTGGCTCCGGGGCTGAACAGACACCATGCTGCTTGGTCATCTTCTTGCCTTCTGGACAGAAAGGCAGCCAGGGGCAGGGATCTGACACAATCAAACTACCAAACCTTTAACTTCAAAGACCACTTTGGGAATATGGCTGAGGTTACTGGTTCATATGTCCCCACTGAAGATGCTTATGTTGGTGGTGGGCCTGAAAAATGCTTTGTCAGGTTAGATTGCTCCTCAGGGAGGTATAACAAACAGGCAGAAAAACTGTCAACCCTTTTCCGAAAGTAAGACTCCAAGTGAGAGCTCTGCGGTGGATTAATTAGTAGGTGATGGCTGGGAATCTGATGAGCTGCTGCTTAAAACTACAGCCTGCCTGTCTGCTTGTGGGACAGCTGGGCAATGCTTTTCAAACACGAGTGCGCTTGGGTGTCTTAAATTATCAAATAGAAGCTATATCAGAGAATGGGTCTCCACTATAACCCTGGATGGATATTTCATTTCAGACAGGAGCAAACCACCCACATAGCCACAGATCGTCCCAAACTTAGTAGTTACAGTCTGCAGCCAGGTTCGGCAGTTGTCAAAACCTGAGGCACTCAGACTTGACCAGGAAGGGAGAGAGAGATTTGAACTGCAGGCTTGAAATGGGTTGTGAGTTGAAATTTTGCTTTCATCCACCTCTAATCCTTAATAATCCTTAATATCTTCTTTTTCTCCCTTAATATATGAATTGATGTCACTGGGTAATGGAGCAAGGAACCTGGGAAAGGGGAGCCTCAGTATTACATATGTACATGCCTAACATCACGCTGTGCTTGACAATAAAATTATATAAGCAAAGCTCAAATGGCTTGTGGTAGCATCAGATGCCCTGGGACGACCTGACTCATCTGATTCTTCATTCTCTTTGTTTATAGATTTTGTTAGACCACCAAAAACGTAACGACACAAAAATCTCATTAAAGATTGCTGTCATTCTCTCTTCCTTTTGTTGTTTGCTGTCTATATCACAGCAGCTGCTGCCCACGACTGTGAGCTGAACATGCTCCCCATCACACAGAGCTTGCACATTGCGTATGAGATGACAGAAAAGAGTGAAACACCCATAATGACATCATTAAAGGAATCACAGGGCTCCAGTTTCTTACCTGCAGCTATGGTACACTCACAGTTTTGAAACATTGCCATTTGATGTCTTCATAATGATCCCCAGGCCTGACACCACCCTCCAGAGAGATGCTTTTAGGTTGCTCTTCCCCAGCAGGACTTTCTGTCTGACATTACGAGCCAAGGCACAGGAAAGGCAGCTGTGCCAGGGACCGGGTGAGCACAAGGCTCTTAGCTGAGGGGCTTGCGTGCCTTGCACATGCTGCACACCCCCCCTCCCCCTCACTTCTCTGCCCTGAAGGGCTGAACCAGTGCTGCGAGGCTCACGGGGAAGGGAAATTTCCTCTTATCAGCTGGATTTTTCTCTAACTGTTGCCTTCTGAGGTACACGTCTCATGTGTTTGGTTGAAGTCCAGAAAAAAAATTAATAAAAGCTATTCACTCCACACACACCCCACCCCCACCCCCCACCCGCAAAATCAATGCCCGTGGGCTCCAATGATGAGATGAGGTCTGGCAAAGATGCCGTGGGGAGAGGAAGATCACCGCCTGTCAGGAAGGGCCCTATTACAATTTAAGTACCAAGTGGGTGGGTGGGTGGGTGGATGCTGCTGCAGGAACCTTCCTATCGGTTTCTTAAATTTGTATGACAAGAATCTCAGGCTTACCTAGGGATTAACAGCGGGTTTGTTAAGCAATTAGGGCAATGTCAGATATATACATATATTCTGGTGCTTATCTTCTGTGAATGCAGACTGTCATTAAAGAACTATGGGAAGCGAGTATAGTGTGCAGCAGCCACAGCACTGGCCTCTTAAACATTTAATTGAATCCTTACATGCCTGCTTATTCTGATCCTTATTATTTATTAAAATAAAAAATGATCCAGGTCAATAAGCCACCGAGGATCCACTATGGGACAAGGTAAGAGAAAAATGGAAGGGCTGCTGTATTCTTTCAGGTGGAAAAGGCAAGCTTAGAGGGTTTGAGTGAGTGATTAGGGCTAGTCTGTTCACTGAGAGCTTAACCCATCTGGCAAAACTCATCTGGTGATTGTCTGCCCACTGGCTAGAGAAGTATTTTGAATGATTTTCTTAAATTTTAGCCTCAGCGTGAGCCGAAAGGCAAAAGGATGCTTTTAGCCTTCAAAATTACATCTGTACTAAAATAGCCAGAGGTTTCTTGTTTCATAATCAGTAATCCTGTTTTATTAATAAATGAAGACTGTCAGTTATCTTCCTCTTTTTCAGCTTCCAGATAAATACTTCTATCCGTATTCCTCCTTTCTACATCTCTAATTGGTTGCTGCCTCAATTTTTTATTTCTTTGCTTTTTTTTTCTTTTGAGTTTATTTGATTTACAAACTCACTAGAAAGAAGCCTTACGTGATGCTATTTTCAGCAACATCAGGAAAACCTCCAAACCATATGAAAAATGTGTGCTGCAAGCATTCAGAATGATCCTTCTTCAACAGAAAATGTCTTCTCCTTTTGTGTTTGTAGAGCTGGCTGTCTAAATTCATGAATCTGCTTAGTTTTACTAGCACGATTGGCTAGACTAGAGCCAGGCTCCTGCGGTTCCTCTTGACTAGAAAAAGAGTTTTGTGTTATCGGGCCATCCTGGGAGAGCAGGTGAACACGGATGGCTCTTTCTGAAGAGATCTGAGGTTTAGCGCACAGCTGGCAAACTGGAAATTTCTGCCTTCAGGGTGAATTTGTGAAGCACCAGGGGTGTGGGCGAGGGTGGAAGGGAGAGACCATTGCAACTGCCCACCTGGTGCCGTAGCAGGCACCTTGGTAGGGGGCTTCAGCCTTTCCCAACTGCCTTCAAAGTCAGCACCATTTTCAGTGGTGGGTGGAAGGGATATTCTCTCTGTCCAGCTGTGAACAGCACAAGTGAGAAATGCTACAGAAGGATTTCTTGAGTTTACATCTGGTTAATTCACAGAATCATAGAAGGGTTTGGGTTGGAAGGGACCTTAAAATCATTCAGTTCCAACCCCCCTGCCACGGGCAGGGCCACCTTCCACTAGACCAGGCTGCTCAAAGCCCTGTCCAACCTGGCCTTGGACACTTTCAAGTCAATTCACCCCAAATCAAGAGGTTAACCTAAACAAGAACTCCATAAAACATTGTCCTTTTACGAGAGATGTACAAGGACCTGTGGGTAAATAATCTAAAAACGCTAGCAAGCTGATGCCAGCCCCTGGGAAAGATTGATCCTGGAAACAAAGCCTACACAGCACTTCCCTGATCTCCTCTTGCATGCCCACATTCACTGGTATGCATCACAGTAGTCTCATTTTCCAGGGAGAAAATCAGCAAAGCTACAGTTTTGCAACCCAAACCTGTAAAATTAGCAGTGTGGCTTATGTAGCAGACTAAGGCTAGGCTGTATTTTTCTGGAGAACTTTCAAGCAAAAAATCTTTGTTGTTTTGCTCTGAATCTGAAACTCCAAGTGACAAGTGAGACTGTCATTACCAATATGACCAATATGACCCACTTTGAAAGTAAAGGAAATTTCCATGAGAAGTCCTGGAAATGAAAACAAGCAAGTCTTGCAGAGCCTTACAGACCTCAGAGCAAGGGTAAAATGATGACAAATTCAGTTAATAGTGTTCTTCCTCTGTGAATCCACTGTGACAGAGAAGACCTTCATGAGTTGCATGAAATGTCTCAAAAGTGAATTAAAACATCCCCTCTTCATGAAGAATTTCCCAGAAAGTATTATCTTAATAAAATCTTCAAGGAAAAAGCTGTCACTACCTATAACATTCCTTCAGACATATGCTTATATTTTTACAAATAGGAAATATTAATAATCAAAGTACAACCAAAATGTAGTATTAAACCAGTCCTTTTCAAAATGCGTGATTATTGCATATGATACTAAATGTTTTCTCTTTAAGTCCACCTTCATTCATTTTGAAGGCGGAAAAATGAAGCGACTTCTAAATTACAGTTCTGGGCGATTGAAATGAAAAAAATTAGCCATCAGTAGCAATGCCCAAGCTTTTTACCTCGTGCCGTATTTGTATGAGGCTGCTGCAACCGCATTAGTCCGTGCTGTTCTATTAGCTGGGAAATCAGGAGGTATTATTCGTAGGTTTTCTCGTGCTCCCAGCTGTGGGGTGGTTTTGTGCAGCCGTGGCAGGACACCAGCTTGTTGTTAGGGAGGCCTATTAGATCGTTATCCGGCATCATAGCGCATCACAGAGCCATGCAGTGCTCCTAAAGTGAAAGAATCCTGGTTCCCTGGTGAATTTTAGAGAAATATTTATAGTGGCGCTTGTTAAAGTTAAATGTCTATTAATGGTCCTACTAAAATCCTCTTTTTTTGTGGAAAGCATGCTCTAAGCAGTCATTTAAACTCTTTCTGGGTAGAAAATAGGGTGTGGGAAGCCTGTATGTTTGTGATTATTAGTTTCTTTATTTTGAAATAAAATGCTTTGGGTTTTTTTTTTCCTTTTTTTTCTTTTTTTTTTTCTTTTTATTTTTTTTTCCCCAGAAGATGTGGGCACAGGAAAAGCTACAAGGATTAGTTTTTAATATTTGCTTAAAGTTCTTTTAAAAGCTGTAGGTTTTGGAAAGCTTTTCCCTGCTCTGTAAACTAATGAAATCCTGTATTTATATAAAACCACAGCAAATAATCACAAATGACTGGAAAAATAAGTCTCAGTCAGGTTTTGTTCAGGCAGAGCAATTGGTAGCTGCAGAAGTGGTGGTGGGGAGGGGTGAAATGAGGAAGTTTTGGGTTTTTTTCTCTTCTGTCAGCTCTAAGTGATTGAAGTTACAGGATTTTCATACTCCATTGCTTGTGTCTTTCTTACCGTTAACTCTGCATTTTAGTTTTTTGGCTCTAGTCTTGCCAACACTAAAGCAGATTCTTAATGTGACAGTCCAGTAATTCCCATGGCTTTTCACTGAATCTTCCCCAATTTTTCAGCATCCTCCCTGATTCACAGACCCCAGGAGCAGCCACAGTGCTCCCACAGTGGCTGTGACAGTGATTCCCTCCTGCTTGGTAGTTCCCTGGTCTGCAACCCAGGGCAGTGCTGACCTCCCCAGCTGTAGCGCGATGCTTAGATCTGCCTTTCTGCTGACCACACGGCTGGACCTCCTCCTGCTTTCCTGCAGTTTTGGAAATGACCTGATCCCCCTGTGTGCCTGCACTCTCCAACACCGCTGTAAAAGCCATGTCTTGTTTGCTGGGGTTGCATTCCCAGGGAACCAAATCCCACTGGATCACTAACACACCTGGTTCAATGCTTATTGCTATCTTTTGATCAGGCTTTGCCAGTGATGCATCTTCCAACCCATTCACAGAAATATTAAATAAAGGCTTATTTCTACTAGCTATTTCTATATACCATATAGAAATATATATGCTATATATATATCTATGTATCTATCTAGCAGATCCCCCTGCTACTCTGCAAGGAAACTTGCCAGAAATGCACTGCTTTGTAATGCCATCCACGCTTGCACTTCCCCATCCACTATTTAATAATCTTTCATTTTCCCTTCTTCCAAGTCAGTCAGTCAGTGTCACACTGATTTTCTTCACTGCTCACATTTCTTAACCAAAATGTTGTATATCGTCAAGTGGGAAGCCACATGGGTGCTGAAGTATATGGTAGCAAATTAAGCTTCTGCCTCTGCCAGTCACGCCAGCAATCCCATTGAAAAAAGGTATCTGATTAGTTTTTCAGGTTTCTTTACCTTAATTCGTAAAAATCATAGGAAATGTTGGCAGGAGATTATGCAGACCTCCAAGGATAGCAATTCATCAGCCTCCCTGGGCACCTCTTCCAGGGCTGCCCTACTCCTCCTCCAGTGAAGAGGTTTTTCCTAATGTCCAGCCCTAGCGCCTCCCAAGCCACACTGTGTGTCCATTGCCCCCTGCTGTGTCATCTGGCAGCACTACCTTTGTAACCATCCTTTAGATACAGGCAGCTATTAGCTTAGCCCTCACCCTGCAGTAAGCAAGCCTGGCCCCCCAGGTTCTCCTTGCAGGGCATGTTCCCTCAGCCCTGACCATCTCCGTGCCCCTCCACTGGACTCACCCCAGTTTCTTCACATCACTGTTGAACTGGGAGACCCCAAATGGGGTGCGGTGTTGAGAACCTGTCCTCACCAGTGCTGGACACAAGGAAATAATAACCCTTCTTACTTGACTGGCCATGCAGCCCAGAGCAAGGAGAGCACACTGTTGGCTCTTAAGCAGGCTGGCATCCAATGTAACCCCGAGGTCCCTTTCAGCAAGGCTGCTACTACATCGTAATGCTACTCCCCTTTAATCCTTTGCTACGCATGTCCTGCCCCAGCCAGCTCTTACTGCCCATTGCTATGAGCTGAAACGATGTAATCGCCCTACTTGCCCAGTGTACCCCTCTGCAAGTCTAATAGAATGTTAGTTTTTGTCCTAGTCCTCTAGAAACATCCCCATAAAGATCCATAGGATGCAGCATAGCCACCATAGACTCTTGGAGGCAAATAGTTTTTAACTGCTGGTTCAAAAATAACTATTATTTCAGGAGATATTTGTTAACATTTTCTCATTGCCAGACCGTAAGAATTACGTTGCAGTCATCCCTCCCCTCACTCCTAGTATCATGAAAAAACATTGACCATACCTATCTTCCCACAGTGCTACTGCCAAGTGCTGCTTAGAAAGTGTTAGCACCTTTTGCTCCTAGAGTAAACTGCACCTCCTTCATGCCCTTCAGTTCTACTATGAACACAGGATACATTTTCTTTGCCTTTTCTGATAATTTTCCTTAACTTCTAATTCATATTTGTATTCAACACCTTTTTGTTTCACCTGATCTAACATTTGTTTTGCGTACCGGCCTTCACTGATCCCCTCAGCCAGGTTTTTTCTTTTTTAAAATCAGTGCATACATCCCCTCCCGATCATAGGACAGGGACTAAAAATGGTGTTGCAGTACCCTACCAGTGTCCATCTGTCCATGGGGTTATGTGCAGAGAGAATATTGTTTCTGTTTTAACACTTACATATTTACAAATATCAGGATTCCTTAACGTGCAAGTTACATGGAAACCAGCTACCATCTGGCACTGAAACTATCTGGCAGTAGGCTTTACCTTGCTCGCTGTGCCAGGCTATAAAGCAGGAGTAATTTGTGTTCTTGCTGGAGTGAAACAAGACTGAGGGTGAACTCTCCTTTAGATTGTTACAAGTAGCTGCCTGTGAGACCAATAGACCTTTCTGGTTTATATCCCACCTTAAACCGATGTAGAGGCTTCCTCATGTGCCTAGAGGAGCTGATCCATGCGCCAAAGGCTCCAGCACGGGCAGAAGCACACCATCTGGCTGCAGTTGGGCATCACTTGCCCAAGGCCCTGCTGATCCATCTCAGTTTGCAAAGCACCCTTGGACAGGATGGCGGTGCAGGGCACAGGCGAGTGCCCCACTTGGGCACCCTTCCCTGTCATCCCTGAGGACTTTCTAACACCACCACCAGGATGACTTTTCCAGCTGTGGTTCTCCACCTCTGTTTTTCTGTTACTAGACAAAAATGGGGGAGAGGAGGCTTGCAGTGCAGAAATACCCAGCTCTGACAGACTGCATCTTTACTAAGAGCATACACCTCAGAGGGGATGCCCAAAGAGCGCATGCTCACGGCACTGCCAGGTTTCTGCCATCCCTTGCCATTGCTCTGCTCGCTTATTTGAGAAGTGCCCACTGGCATTTGTGTACTCACCAAGTGCTCCGGGTGCAGGTCTAATCTGTGGCTAGCTCAGCCCTTCTGGACCCTTTTTTTACCAGTTTTAGGATTACCAGCAGAACTGGCAGATATGTTTTACAGTTTTACAGGGCTGGCCACAGGGCTTTTGCTGGGGCCTAAGTCATCCTTTGGTCCTCCTCAACCAGATGCAGCTGGGCAGACACCAGCCCTCTGGGTGCTGGTCCCTAAAAGAGATGCAAGTTCCATCGGAGCCAGTCAGTGCTGGACCTGGCCCCTTGGAGGGATCTGTGCTGCTCCAGCTCATCTTCGGAGCATGCATTTACAGCTGAGTCATCAACACTTGAAAACCTGGGCTCCTGGCAGAGAGAAAAGCAGGACATTCGCCTGAGCAGCGTGAGCCGTGATGTGGCAGCTCCAGAAACACAAACACCCATTTACAAAATGAGCCCCTGAAGTCCAGAAGAAAGAGAGCAAACACATATTTGACAGAGTCCGTATTACCTCACCCTCTGTCTGCGAGGACAGACATGCTTTATTAATTGAAAACACAGATGATTATGTTTCTGGTCTTGTCTCTTTGCGTGCCTCCTTCCCTGCTTCTCCAAGCAGCAGCTCTTGCTAGGACCTGGCGTGCCAGCTGGGTTTGCTGGTGTGGTGCCGCTTCCCTTCCCTGCTCCAGGTTTTCTCAGCCAGCTCCTCTGCTTTGCTGTGTTCCAGCCTGCAAGGAGAGCAGCCAGGCAAACGGGGCTTGCCAGAGGGGGTATCTTTTTACTATCCCAGCCTCCTGAGAGGGGGTGTCAGGTCGCCCCCAAGAGATGGGAGTGCTGATGTGGGGGTTTACTGTCTTGAGGCATCAGATCCTGATACTTCGTCCACCAGCCCAAATCTGGAGTAACTTCACTGCTATCCCAGAGGCCCTGCAGGAATACAGCTCCTGGCAAGCTGGCAGCCCTTCAGGACTGTAGCCCACTGAACAGGGCTATAACTCACTGAACAGACCAAAGCAGATTACACCAAAAGCTGGACCAGATGTTAAACCTAATCCAGGACTAAGCAGAGCAAACCTGTAGGAAGCGTAAAAGAAACATCTTTTGCACTCGGGACTGTGTGATCCTGAAACACTTGGCTTCAGCTGGAGATGATACACATCATCCTGGCGTTCAGTGTTGCTCCTCAAAACAGGGAGAGCCAGGGTACACAATGTCCTGACCTCCCACATTTAGGCTGGATCTATCACCTGCTGAAATCCAGGGCCTCTCCTCCTGTCCTGGGACAGGCTTTGCAACTGACTCTGTGTGCTGCGCTCGGCTACCCTGCTAGCAACTGAGTTTAACGCAGCTGAAGGTCTGTGGAAAGCAAATTTCAAAACTCATGGTGGCATCTCTCTGTGAAAGCGGGCTGAGTATCTCAGAGGAGGAAGAACCTGTGCCAGGTGTGGCTCTGCTGTCACCTGGCCTGGGGACAGTGAATTCTCAACAGCACTACCCTGGAAGCTCTGGACAACTGCATTTAAGAAACACAGCATCAAAATTTGAGCACTGTGAGCAGGGTGGGGGGAAGGTTTTCAGCAATGATGGGGCTTAGCATCAGTGAGAGCGCATCAGAGCAATAGAGCATTAGTCTTGGCCTCTCTGGAGCCACAGCAAGCAGTGTGAAGGGTCCATAATCACAAACCTGTAGTTATGAACAGACAGCACCACCCTGCTCTTGCTTGAAAAAGGGGGAATCACCACGGCATTGCTTATCCGCTGTGATGGGCTCAGTGTGTTGCTTGCCAGTTATTTCTTTCCTACTGGAGACAAATTGGATCTGTACCACTTTTGTTGTCTTTGAAATATTAAGTGGTTTATGTCCAGCAGAGCTGAGCACTTAACTTCAGGGGGTTCCACTTGGCTTGCTGCCCAGCCTGGTGAATCCCCAGGAAAGATCTTTAAAGGCTGTCCAAAAGAAAACAGCTTTAATGACATAATAAATAAGTACACCCACACCATGAGGAAATGGCACTGCTCTTGGAAAGGTGACATCCATAAAGGAGTTCACCAGCTGGATTATTTCCAGGGGTGACCTCTCCAGGCTTCTACTGATTGCTGGTGATTTAAAAACACTTGCGGTATTAAGTGTTTTCTTTTAATTTCTCTCCTCTCACTTCAAGGATGTGGTAGCTATGATGTGGAAGGAAAAAACAAAGGCAAGAAGAAAAAGGAAGAAAGGCAACAAGGAAAAGAAAGTGCATAAAAGGCAATAGCAAGAGTTTTTCATGTAGTCAAGATCAACTTCAGTCAAGCCCCAAGCTGCTAGAAAGCAGCACCTTAAAATGTGAAGTCTGCCAGCAACAGGGGAGACCCTTACCATAGGTCCCCAGCATCATTGTTCTGCAAGCCTGTCTTATTTCCCTGCCAGGCTGGCTGACCAAAGCAGGAGGAGATACTCACCTGAACACAGGCTTTCTGACCCTGGCAGCAGGAGGGCTGAGGAAGGTAGGTGAACTCACTACTTACAGCTGATGTGATCTGTGCCTTTTCTTTTCCCCTCAATCCCCTCCCAAATGTTTAAAGGAAGAAGTAATTCCTTTCTGGTGTTGCCACCAGACCCAGAAAGGGATGTGCAGGGCAAACGTCCTCAGCTGCAGGAACCAGCAGCGAAGCACACAAATTGACTGCCTGATTTTCACAGGTGCTGGGTACTAAGCACATCACCTTTAACACATGCTGGTACCCAGAGCCAAATTTTCCCCAAGTTTTGAAATAAAGTTGGATTCAGCATTATTATTTAAATCACTTTTATAGCTGAGAGCTGAGAGCTGACGTAGAAGAACCAGACCCACCACAGCGATGTAGAAGCCTAGTCACCTAGATTTTGAATCTGAGCTGTAGGGACATGGAAATAAATAGGATAACAGGCCTCAGGTAGCACACTTTTGCACCCCTTTCCCTGGAAGGAGGAGTGCTGGAGGGACACAGCCCTCCATGCTGCCTGTGGAAGCTGAGCCACCCTCATTTTAAAGCACAGGTAAGGTCTAATTAGCCTGAGACAGGTGTTTTTTTACACCCGCCCCAGCTGTATGCCAATTCCTGCAAGCATATACAAATACCCTAGAGGACATTTTTGCAACGTGCTGTGACTGTTTTGGATAGCAGCTGCTCCTTTTTATTATTTATAGGGACAAGCTCTATTCTCAAGTGTTGTGGGTTGGTTTTGCCTCTTAGAAGCTTGCCAAATGCTTCCCATTCCAAGAGCCTGATTTGAGGTATTTATCAGTGTCGCCAACACTTCACCTTGCAGGCTGAAAGTTTACATTCCTGGGGGTTGCCCCAGACTGAATTTTTGGTGAAACAGGTTAGCCATATCTGAGAAGACTAGAGACTAATGGGCGTGTTGACAAAACCTGATGGCATATTCTTCTAGAAATCCAAGTGCTCTTGTAGTTCAGAGCAAGGACTTGAAAGCACTCAAAAAATGAGGAAGCAAAGCAGCAAAACGTTTGGCTGGAGTGATGTGTTTAACATCTCCAAGGTGCTGAGCAGGAAGGGCTCCATTACCCAGGGCAGCACTCGGTCACTCAGCACCACAACCTCTCCTCTCTTCACTGGATCTCCTCCTGCCTTCATCCTTGCTTAACATGTTAAGTAACATGGGGAAAAAAAACACCAGCAAAGGAGTTGCAAAGGCTGAAAGAGGCTCCGAGAGAGTGTCACGCAAGTGTTACCGCTTGCGTAAGTTGGAAGAGTGTTTTGTTTGGAGCCAAGCCAACATAAGCTCTTCCTCTTCCCCAGTATTCACTCTCATCCTCACCCTTGTACATCCCCCCCAGGCTGGGCACAGAAGCGATATGGACTAGATACAATCACTAGCTCCCACTGAGATATTTTCCACCCATGAGCTCCTCCACCCACTGGCCTGGTGGCCATCCGGCATCGCGCTCCCACGCTGCAGGGCGGGTGGGAGGGACGGTGGCTGATGCCTCCAACACATCGGGCTAGCCCTGCGTGACCACTTTGCTGTGGGGGTGTGCGGTGCCGCCTGTGTTTGAGTCCCTGTGAGAGTGGCAGAGGGTTACTGAGGACACCCAAAAAGTGTGGCCCTGGGTTCTCCCACTCACGGCACACAGGCTGCACAGAAACCAGGGAGCTGCCGAGGGAAGGTTCTGCTCTTCCTGTATTAAAGTACAGAGGCAACATTAATTCTAACATTTCCTAACTTTCTGAGTACTTAGCTTTTCAACCTTAATATGGTGTCTGGGTATAATTATACTTTGGATGGTAACCCTGTGAGAGTCCCACTCTGAGCATGGTTTAGACATTAAAAAAGACAGTTCAAAGAGGTGAGAGAGCAAATGGAGAACACAGGCAGAAAACACAAAACATAGGATGTAGGAGGCAGACCACAGACTACACCCACCAGTGGCCGTGCACCCAGGGCTGGGAGCCCTGGCTCTGCTGAGCTCAGGCTGTCTTGCTCGGAGTGGGGGCTCACACAGCCGCCACAGGGCCCCTGCACGACTGCCCCCATGCCCATGGCAGGAGGTTTCTCCCTGTCTGTTTGGGACAGGCAGGGCTATCCCTTTGCCCTGTCCATGCAACCCAAGAGAGGCAAGGAAGATAGAACCCCAGGTGTTCTTCCACCCCTAGCTTCATACAGGAGTCGTCTGCGCCTGACACCGACCTCGTAGAGGAATTGTGCAAGGTTTAGTGAAGCGAGGCCATGACAGAGCTGGGGAAAGCTCACAGCTGGGACCCTGCCTTCACTGTAACCAGTGCTTGCAGGACCCAAGGGCAGCATTTTTAAATGAAGCAGACAGCATCAGTGGGGTCTTTCCACACCGGGTTTGCTGTTTTGCCCACTGCTCTTTGCTGCAAAGTTTTGACGAAGCCTGAAAGTGGTGCCGCTGTTGTTGTTGGCATCCCTCAGTGAGGGATTGTTAGCACAGGCTTCTTCTGCTCTGATTTTCTTACGGAAAAAAACAAACCAAAACAAAAGAGTGTGTTTGCGTGTTCATTTTGAGAGCAAACACAAAGAGTTACGCAGGCTTTGCAGGCAGAGCCAACAGAGCAGGTAGGTTGTGAGACGAAAGTAGATGAGCCACAGTGGAATCCCCTGAAGCACCTCGCAGGGCAAGCTTTTACTTGGCCCAGAAACAAACTCAGCCAGTCCCTGTTCCAGATCACTGCCCCAGTGAGGACAAAGACCTTGAAGTGCAGAGGACTGGGAGCCCCAGATGCTACCTGCGGTAGCGGCTATATTATTAACAAAGGCAGCGTAACAGAAGGCTGCACCTTCAGCTCATGTACCTTAGTGCGGCTCCCTCAGCATCAACAGAGCAAGGGTGGCACTGCTTGCTGGGGGACCGTCTTGTCATGGCCTGAGGGTCAGTCTCTGAAGGGCTTCTTCCATGAGGCGTGTGCAGCGCTGATCTGCTGGCACCAGCCATCCTTCCACTCGGCTGCCTCCTTTCCCTGCTCGCACGCTGCTATTGGCATTAAAGAAACAGCCACTGTCTCAGGTGGATGCGAGTCACGAGGCACTTGAGTGAACCCACAATTATTTTAGATTGATCAGAGATGGTCCTTTGGGGGCAGTGGTTTTGCAAGTAACGCTATCTGCTAAGCACTCAGCTCTAGCTCAGCAATACATGGTATAAGGCATGCACACATACAAGAAAAAGCTTTATTGATGGAAGCAGTGATGTTCAGGACATGCATCTCTTGTTGCCTTCTTATTCCCAGCTGCTTTCTGTTGATTCTTTTTTTTTTTTTTTTTTTTTTCCTGGACAAGCAGCTAACAACTCATCTGAAGAATATAGCTTATCCCGATGCCTGCATGGTCGTGTCAAAAGGCTGCTCTACCTCTGGTGTGAAGTTTGAATTTACAGTCATCCTCCTTGGAAAGGAAAATGTTTTTTTTTTACAACAAAGGGCTCTTGAGAATACAAAAGCTGATGGGCAATTTCAGGTTGGATATACCCAGCTCAACACGTCATTTCTGCCAATGAGCAAGTAGGAGGCACCTAGGAAAAAAAAAAGCAGCAAAACGATATGGATCCTCCCCTCGGCCCGACTTTCTGGTTTCAGGCTTGAATCTACAGAATCTCGGAAAGTCTGGGTTGGGTTCCTGCTCCTGGGAACCATCTGGTCTATGGAGAGTGGGCCTAGATGGGCTATCCAGGGCCCTGTCAAATTCAGTCAGGAATATTTCCAGCAGAGTCCAATTCTTCACGCCACCCTAGCTGGCCCAACCTTCCAGCTTGCCCAGGGCTCTCTGTGGGTTGACTCTTCCTTCTGGCCACCTCTACTGTCCTCTTTAACCACTGCTCACAGGCCACTCTTTCCCAAGTTCAGCTGATGTCTTTTGCTGTGCCTACCTAAGCATTTGCAGCTTCCTCTGGCAGCGAGTTCCACAGTTTAAACCAAGTGTCGTGCAAAAGAAGCACCTCCTTTAGTTCAAATCCTGGTGCCCAACCCTTTCACCAGAGACCCTCCTCCCATCACTGTGAGAAACAGTGAATAACTGGTGAACTCCTCTGTGCTAGGTTTCAACAACAGTTCTGATGCCAGCATATAATTCAGCATAAAGTTTTATCAACTTAAAAACAAATTACAGCCCAAAGATTGAATGTCTCCATAACTCAGCCTGCGATCTCAGTGGACCTGCGATCTGCAAGGAGACCTCTGTGTTTTCACTCTTGAAGCTCGTACTCAACCATTTGAGACCTCATACGCTTGCTGCCAGGCTTCTGGCTTACAAGCAGCCAGAGGAGTGCAAACCAATGCAAGGAAAAGCAAGGAGGACTAGGAGGGATGAGGGAAACAGGGGCTATGCAGGCCAAACCCAGCATGTCCTGTTAGGCATAAAAGACATGCTTAACTCCACAAGCTCTTCAATGCAGGGAGGAGAAAGGGCAGATCCTGTTGGAAGCAGATGAGATTATTAAAGCCACGGCTGCTAGGATCCTATTTCTAGCAATGCCTCCCTGCTTGTCTTGGTGGGGCTTGGTTTTGATTTCAATCATGCTTTTCCAGAGGTTGCTTAATGACAGGGGAATAGTAATGGCTCATGAGTAAAAGCAAACCAAAGGAATTCACAAAAAGCCTATTACATTATCAACTCTTGGATGGCTTTGCCAAAAGCCAGTGGCACTTGCTCACTAATTCTTTCATCTGCTTTTCCTCCTTAAATGGCTCATCCTCAAGGAAAACATCAGACAGCTTATTGAATACCTCAACTCTAACAGCTGAGGTGACCCTCTGCCTTCTTCTTCCTTCTCTCCATGGTGTAAGAAAAGGCATTTCCACAGGAGCACCATGGGGAAGATCCTGCTCCCACTATTTGGCATGAGTCATGGTGCTGCTTTCTCCAGGCAAGAGCAAGCCTGTGGGATTAGTTGCCTTTGAAGGTAAACACTGCTGAGTGCTGTGCATTTTCTTCAAACCACCTCCAGCTTAGCTGGCCACCTCTCTGCACTGTATGACAGTGTACCTCCGTCCTGGCACACGGTGACCTTATTCATTCAGCCCTGAGCGAAGGCTGCACCATGTGCTTTTCCCAGGCCTCTGTCAGAAGGCTAAACAAAGATGCAGAAGGCAAACACGAAACCTCCTTTCATTGGGTTGTAGGCTAGTTTTGATCCCCATTGTTGATGAATATCAAAAGCAGCTGATGATTATCAAAAGAGGGGGAAGCCAGTCATATAAAGCATAGCTGAGTACTATGTGTGGAATGAGCCTCAAAATGAGAAAAAGATTGGGATGCATAAACCTCATTGATTTTCAGAGGAGATATATGCCTAGCTCTTTTCATTTTTTAACCAAATTTCCTCCTTGGGAGGAAATGAGATGTGTTTGGCATTGTCTCTTCAGCAGCAGAAAACTCAGGCTACTATGAGGTACACAGAGGAAAACCTGCTTGTTAACTTTTTTCTAGGCAAGGGGTTCTCGCTATAGGCAGCAGTATCTTTACCCTATGTGAACAGTGACTGGTGTGGCCCTTTCTGTCTCACCCATGGTCAGCAGCTCTGTTGTGGAAAGCTTTGCAAGCCTCATTGCCTACCTCCCTCAGGCTTCAGACAGATGCTTCAGCAGAAAGTGAAACCACTAAATCCCAGCTTGCATCTCCATGTGCTGCCTAGCACCAGCTCGGAGTGTCAAAGCCAGTCTCTGTTTATACAGATCCACTAAGAATGATACTTTCGCAGGTACCAGCTCCATGGTGGTGTAGAGAGCAGCAGCCCCATACGCAGTATAAAAGCTCTGAAGAAAATAATTGGTCCTATTAGCTTAGGTTCATTACCTGGGCTGCTCAGAGACCACAAAGCACAGAAGACCCACATGGATCAATACTGATGTTTGCTTTGGTTCCGTTTATTCTCAACACGGCACAGGCACTCTGAATGCCGAGCTCCAAGGTCACTTAGGTTTTACCCAGAGTCACTAAACCAAACAGCACCAAAGGCAGACAAAAGATGCATAGGCTTTCTCCTAGATGAGAGCGTGAGGTCATCCTGAGACTTCTTGTGTATCATAGGGTACGGAGTTTCACAGAGCTACCCCAGTGCTGCACCCAATAAACAAGGTTTGATCACCCATCTTGGTGCAATCGTCAGGATTCCCGTGCTTCTCGGTCCTTGATCTTCCTGCTCTCCAGTGTAATAGGAATTCATTCCCAACACCCCACAGATGGACCCCAGATGAGCAAGCATAACAGTGCGATTGTGAGGGGGAATGATGACATTTTGGTGTGCATATTGCATCCACACCAGCAAGTATGGGTAGGAAGGGAAAAGTTAAATTAACCACATAAGGTGGGGGAGGAAAGCCACATCAGAGGAGCGGGGTCTTACCACAGAAAGAAATGATTTGCCTAAGAAAAGAGCAGAGGCTCCATTGCTTGAGGTTTCTGAGAGGAAATTAGACAAGACATACAGACAAATACATCTGAAGGGCTCCTGCCTGATTGCGAAGTGGCTAGAGTAGATGGCCCCTTCTTGTTCATCGGTTGTTTTAAGAGTTTTACTGCTACTGTAGTTAAGCAGGTGAACATCTGTTGTCCACCTGACCCACCATAAAACCACAACTGTCAGGAGCAGGACACACGGCACTGTGATCAAGGGGAGAAGTTTGCTTATTCTGAAGCCTGAAGGCTTTCACTTGTGTCTCTCCATCCTGTTAACAAGCAGCTGAACACGCGTTAAGAACAGGCTTGCCCAAACCAAACAGCATGTGAGTGCCTGCCAAACAACTGGCATCAATTCTCGGACGTATATGGGACAAACTACACTTTCTCTTATTATTAAGTAACTGCGTTGAGTTCTCACTTAGGGGTGTGGATGCAACACAGCTTTCGGTAGGTTTGTGTGCAGTCCCAGTGACTGCTCCTGACCTGCTGTGTAACGGTGGGTGAGGCATGTTGCTTTGTTGCACTTCAGCTTTTTCACTCCTTAAATGGCAATAACAACGTTCCTCTTTCTTTGTAAAGAGCTCTGAGCACCACAGGGAAAAAGCAATCCATGATTATAACTGAAGAACACTGATGCAGAGTCCCACTGCACGTTTTGGCTCTTCTTTAGTTAAGAATTCGACGTCAGTTGGGAGCTTCTCTACAGGATACAGGACAATTCTTTAAGGGGTAAACAATTAAGAAACCAGGACATGATGTTGGTTATGACAGTGTGAGCCAGAAGAACCATTCAAGGCTGATTCCCCTTTAAAAGAAGCAGTAAATAAATGGCTGTCCGTGATAATAGAAGGGGTAGTGTGTTATTGCCTAGTGATGCTTGTAATATGATGAAGCATGGCTCCGCCACAGTGTTATTAGCATGTAATATGTTGCAATGGTACCAAAGAGTCTTGACCTAGGTAGGGCTTGTCATGCTGGGCCTTGTACAAATGTGTAGCAAATGGCTCTTGCTTCCCCAAAGAGCATCCTTGCAGTAAAGTGGTGGTGAATTGGTAAAAGGAGGAAAAAACCCACAAACCAGAATGGGGGGAGAGGATGCTAGGGAAAGGGTGGGCACAATTGCCCTGCAAAGGAGACATGGCATGAACAGAGAGCATCCCGTGCTGCTCGCAGGGAGGCCAGGGAGGTCATGTCACTTCTGGATAAAAGCTGGTGGCAGCTTCTGAGCGGTAACGACTTAGCGTTGAGTACTGGATCACTGAGGACTGAAGCACACAATGGAAAATAAAATTCTCTCGCTGCTTCCAATTTGCAATGAGCTTCAGTCAATTTCCTGAAAACAGTCATGTTTAGTTAAAAGCATAAATCTATGCAGATGAAGCAATCTTGGCTCTGGTAGGACACAATCGAGCAAGGACTGTTCTCCTGCTCACCAGGGCTTGCTAGGAGTGCTGGTGGGCAGCTGCTGCCCAGTATCCATTAGACCTGGGTGAGGTTTGGCCGCTGACAGCTCCTGAGGTTCCACTCCCCTGGGACGGCTCCTGGCCGAGCCCCACGCAGAGCCTTCCCTCTTCCCGTGTGGTTTTCAGGCAGATGCCAAAAGCTGAGGCAAAAGCTCATAACATGCCAATTATCCTGGCCTCAAAACCACAAATGATTGTATACAGCTGTTGGCAAATGAAACCTTGTTCCAAACATTTAATACCTAATTGAATAAACTTGTGGAGCCCAGCTCAGGGTTCGCCTGTTCCCCTGCCCTCGTGTCATCTCTCCAGCTCACTACCAACCCTTGTGTTCCAGCAAGAGGGGAAGGAGGTTTGCCTTATGGCTTTCCATCATTCATTAAAAAAAAAAAAACACCCACAGTCTGTCATGGTGTAAGTTTCAGATCTATCAATTTTCTGGCAGAGCACTAAGAGGGTTAATTATAAAGCCCATTTCCTCTGTTTTCCCTGCACCAGATTCTGCTAATGGACAAATAAACCGATTCATAGCAGCTTTTGGTTCTCCAGTAAAGATGCAACAAGCATTTCATTTAGATGTGGTGAATGGTAATTGTGTTTGATGGGAAAAGTGTGCAAATTTTCCTTTCTTTGTCAAATGCCTTGGATAAATTGTTTTTGTGACCTTATCTAGAACACAAAGGTCTAGTCACCACTTAAAATTATAAGGCAATTCATGAAATACATTCCTGGATCAGAAAAAGAGACCAAAAGTGACTTTGCCAACAATAACTTACACCACAGAGAAGGTCAGAAAAGGTTAGCATTGTCTTTTTTTTAGAATAACAATATCCTAAACTAAATGTACCATGTTTAATTTCAAAAAATCCAGAAATTATATGGTTTACTTCTAAAGAAACAGTACCATTCCGAAACGTGTAATGTTTCAAAGGTTATGAGAAACAGATGCCACTACCCCATCTTTTTTGAATAACATCTGAAGTTATATGTAATTTTCTCCAAATTGCCTTTTAACATGTGATTGCCTCAGATCCAACTAACTGAGCTGCACTGTGTGATATGCAAATGGGAAGCTTACTGCTGCAATCAACATCTCCCAGGGAGGGAAATATATCTGATCCAGCAAATAATTTTGACCCATCAGTAATGAACTCTGCTGCAAGGAGACGTTGCTCTCTTCTTCAAAATCTGTGCAAAGTGAACAGCTTCTAGTCTTTTTCTCTGCTTTAGGTTGCTAGTGTTACTAAAATAATTTTTAAGGTTTTTCTGGCTTAGGGGAGAAAAAGGACTTGTGTTAAATATCCCAAAGGGAATTTATTTTTTCAGTGCTAGCCTGATTTCTCTGGTCCAGAGAGTCAGTATTCTGACAGAAAGTAGTTCAGATTATAATCCAAATAATAGATCCCAAGAGAAGCTTCCACTCTTCAGTGAAGACATCAAGAAAAAAAGAAACAACGACCAAGTACTGTGTTTTATCACCATCTAAAATCACTTGTTGCTTCTTCAGTGGAACTGTTGCCTAACAGACAGCTTTGTTCACACTTTATACAACTCTCCATTGGAAAGACATTAAGGACTTCATACTCAACATAAACAGTACAATTCAAATAGTGATGCTGATTCTTGAATTAATTGAAAAGAATTCATTATTCACACCAAAAAAAAAAGGGGGGGGGAAAGGAAAAAAATCTTCTTCCTTCAGTTCCTTCACATACAGGATGTTGCAATGTCCAGGGGGTTGCCTGGGCGTAGTGAGGGGCAGGATTTTGTCCTGATGGGCTTCTGCTCTAATTCTAATGCAATGTGAGGAATTTGCCCAAAGACCCACTCAGCGAGGCCCGTGGAGGCTTCATGTGCAGTCTATCAAGCCCCCGACCCCACTAAATCTCTCAGCAAACTGTAACTCGTTTGTTCCCCCACGTGCCCCTTGTGTGGATGCCCGGGATGTAGCGGAGCAGGGTTCGCTTGGTCACGCAGCCCCACCGTGGCTCCTCACCTTGGGGTGCACGGCACCTTGAAGGGGGCTATTGTCAGCACAGGGAGGTGACAGGGCTGCACAAAAGCCCTTTACACAGTCAGCTCGGGGTGGAGATCAGCTGAGAGGCACAAATGCCCTCTGCCCATCGCCACCCGGACAGCCAGCCCTGCTAGCCCCAGGTGCCGGGCGTCCACAGGGGCACAAAGCCAAGCTGGGACTTGTGGAGGTGGTGGGTCAGGCTGGCTGCAGCAGGAGCTAGGAGATGGAGATGGACCTGAGATGGGAGGAGATGGGCCTGAATACAATAGCAATGGTTGGGATAAAGTCAGTTTGGGAATGAAAAGGAATTAATGATTGAGCTCCTCTTTGGGGCAGGCATATAAACCTTTGGTTCTTAACACCCCAGTTACTCCACTGAGTTTAGTGGGACTGCTCACATGTGGAAAAAATGCGTGTCTTTAAGTGCTTAGCCTGAATTAAAGGTCTAGCCCAGTGTCGTTGAAAAGGAAAGGGGTGATGTGGAGCTCTACTGCTTTGGCAACTGCGTGGGCAGTACGGAGAGCTGGTTCCTCGACATAAAACCAAGAATGGTCCAGGAAGAGCTCCTCATCCTGAAGAAGTCTATAGAGATGGCAGAGAGAGCAAAATGGGGGATACGGGCAAAAGCAGAGGGTGGGATGCAGGCGAGGGGGAGGAGAGGAAGCAAAATAAAAGCACAACCATGGAAGCAGGGAGTGAAGAGACAATGGGAAGTTTGAAAGAGAAAGCTGGAGAAACACTCTGCAGTCTTTCTCTCTGGGGCTTGCAGTCAGTGATGTGGGTTTTCTGTAAGCCTGTTTTCAGATAACTCTCTTTTCCCTCTTGTTTATTCCCCCTGTTAAGATCTATACCATGTTTGCATTCCCCCCCCCCCCCCCCCCTCCCCTTTGCCATGGCTGCTCAAATCTAATTACCAGAGGTTCGCTATATTCATTAGCTTCGTTCTCGCAAAACCCTGGGCTGCACGTCATCTGGATCTGATTATGTATGGTGCATTTCGTTTTCCCAGCTATTCCCCTACCTGCTTTTAATCAGCATGAGATTTTTCATTTAAATGTCATTAGACTTTTGAATAAATACGTAAAGAACATTACAGATAAATATAAAAGCTTCACGCAAGTCGGGCACCAGGAAAGCTGTGCCCAAGACCACCCATTGCAGTGTCCTTCTCTGAGGAGGCTACACCAGATGTGCCCAGAGGTGCTAACGCAGCCTGCCCCGTTTTGTTAGAAGAGCACTTTGTTAAGCAGCAGACTTTTACTAGCCCCTTGAACACTCCTCCGAGGTTGTATATGAGGTATGTATGAAGCCCAACACTCGGCAACGCGTTTGTGCCTTTCATTTCTGCGCGAGTTCAGTAACATTTCCGCAAGTGGCTTGCGAGGCAGCTGGCCAGACACGCTCACCTGAGAGTGTCCGTCAGCTCATGGCCTTCAGCGCCTTTCCACGCAAATGAGAATTTATTATGCATGCAGAGGGGATCTAATCAACAGAAATAATTGAGCTATACTCTTTGTAGTGAAGTTAAAGCATTGTTACGTGCCTAATTCTCCTTCCGTGACTCCTTCAGCTGTGGTCAGTATTACAAACTCTCCTATTGCCTTCAAACTTTCTCTTCTTCCCTCCCTCTGGAGCATTCCATCTAGAATAGCTTCACTTATTTTTTGATTTGTTATCTATCTTTTCCCTGTCATAAAGTGGTCCTCTCTGGAGTAAAAGGATGATTTTGACTTAGGTTTGAGGACCATCATACCCTGGGTAATTAAAATCCCCATGAGCACAGTATCCTGAGCTCCTGTATAAATGGTTCAGGAATGTTTCCTTCTTCCTTTTTTCGAGATCGGTAACAGATGCCCTCAGCAGTGATCCTTTCGTCTTTCATGTCATGACTCCTTACCCAAAGCATCTGTGTGCTGGCTTCCTGACAGTCAAACTCTGCTGGCAGCTGTTTTGCACAGGTAGGAAGCGTAGCCATTATCCACTGACTTTTACAGATGGACTGATTCCTCAGGAAGAGGATGGGGGAAATCAGATCAATGGCACAATAGTATTTATTCCTGGTTTGCAAGTAGGCTAAGTACCTCTCAGAGTCTGTCTCTTTTTTTTGGGGGGGAGGAGGGGGCAAGATGTGAGCAAAGTTGCGTTCTGCTTGAGAGAATTCAATCCAGTATGTGCTTAAATGCTTGCTGAACTAGGAATGGGGCATACGGTTTGCTAAATCCAGTATGAAGCTCATAAGCAAAGAGAATAGACCCCTCAAGTATCCGTATTTGCTGCTGCTTCGTAAAGAGTAAACAAACTTGGTAGGAAGTAAACAATTATGAATCTTCAGTCAACGAAATACTCACTAGCCAGGTGTTGGGCAATGTTTCATCCTCACAAAGTCCATGTGTTTAAACGTGAAACTGCTTCAACTGAATGCCACCTTCACTTCTACTCGATTTGTGTCCAGTTCCTCCACATGTCATGTGTTCCTCCTTGCAACTGATCTATCATGGTAGAACCTCTCCCAGGTCTGAATCCGGACTTTCTGACAGAAAATGCAGATTCAGATCCAAATCCAGACCCAAACTGGAGTAACTCATGTGTATCCTCAGTGCTTGACATCAAAGCAGACAGATAATGACTGTCCTGACCCTTTCATGACCCAGTGCAGGAGCAGGAGTGTCAACAGTCCCTGACCATCCAGGCCTGCTTTCAATCTCTGTGACACAGAGGTTGGGAACCAGCCCGTGGAGTCAGTGAAAACCAGGTCCACACAATTTGGTGAAATATCTTTGATTTTAACACAAGTAAATGATTGAGGAGAAAATCCAGCCCCCTCTTTTCAGAGGGTTAAGCGATGCATGAGAAGGTGGTCTTCTTCAAGTTAAGTTCCCCATGTCTGTGCTACCTCATCCCTTCACTATTCCCTAGTAAAGATGGGACTAAGGCCTGAGAGGAAAGAGAGAAGCCACAAAGCGAAAGCAGAAGTTCTTTCAGTGATGGGGAAGCCCAAAGTGGTGGGTTTACCATGCTATGGGTTGATATAGCCCACAAGTGGGAACGGAGGGGAAGGAGTTACTGACTGTGAGTAGAGAATCACGGAGGTCTTTGCAGCCCTGGTGAGCGACCGCGGGTGTCAGGCAGGGAGTTCAGACCCAGGTTCCTTGGACTGTCACCTCTGGTTGTATAAATTCAGGATGGTTAGCAAGGGGGCTTTTGTGGAGGAAAGGCAGCAAAACACTTTGCAAGGAAAGCTGAAACTACAGCTGAAGCCTCTTCCTTGTAATGAGAAACCGTAATTCAAAGCAAGGTTTCCAAGGCACAGATATGCGTGTGTGCTTATGAAGACTCACTGCATTAAAGAGGAAAATGAGAGCACAAAAGAATTCTTTTCCTTGCTTTAATGAAGTTAATGGCCCTTTACTCTCCACGGAGCGCTGGAGGATGCCGCCATTAACTTTTTATTTGCAATTTGTATGCACCTTGCTGCACTTGTTTTTTTTATAGTAGCAATCTCAGTGCGATATCTAGGATGGGAGGGAAAGCAGCATGTAGAGAGAGGGTCCCTGTGGTGGGAAATGATGAACTGCCTGGCTACCTGCCCCAGAAGTCGTGTGCCATGGTCAGGTAGCTTGGCCACAGGATGAGTTGTTAGTAATGTCCACATTCTGAGCCCCTTTTAGAAGTGCCTTTGCAACCAAAGGCTGAGCCGCTTATCTCAGTGGTGGTGTGAGGAGCACCCCTTTTATTTGAATCATGTCTTTTAGAGAAGCTGTAGCAGATGGCATGGAGGGGAAGGAAAGCACAATGTAGGGAAAAAAGGAGGCAGCACATCCTGTTCCGTAGGAAGCCTTCCTACCAGGAAGGAAAACTGTAAAAATAGTGTAAGTCTATAACGTTAGCATGTGCAAAAAACATATGGTTCTGGCTAATATAACGAAGGCTTTGCAATGAGTGGCAAGACATAATTATCAAGGTACCGGTGTGTAAGTACATATATATGTGTGTGGGATGGGAGGGAGGGTCAAACAAAAGTCTAACTGGTTCCTCAGGCACTTGCAGGTTTTCTTTTCTTTTCTTTTCTTTGGTGGTAAATCTCAACACAAAGGCCACACTTCTGACTGATCCACTTTTAGAAGTCAGTAACAGCTGTGGGATAGCTTAATTGAGGACTGGGGGTCATGCAGCAAGAAGAGCTTCCCGTTGTTTTTTAGAAGAAAGAAAAAGCTCTTCCAAGTTGTGGTGTGAGAAGGCTGCGTTCGGTCCAGACCCAAGTGGGGGACTTCAGCCCTTATTAAACTCAGCCATAGGGGAGATCGCTCTTTCCCTTGATATCTCTTGTTAGTAGGGTTGTTGATGATGTTAATAGCTGAAAAATCAATTACCACCAATACAGTGGTAGGAAAACGCAGAGAAACTGCTCCAAACGCAGTGCTGAAAGCAGCCCTCAGGTTCAAGACAGCAGGGCAGGAGGGATGAGCCCACTGGTGGACCACAGGAGTGGGATATGGGAGACCTGAGTCCTCAGCTCAGCTGTACCACAGGTCCCCAGTGGGAGCCTGTCTGCCAGCAGCCACAGATTTCCTTTTCTGTGACCCTGGGCAGATCACACCTGCCCACCTGGCAAGGGTAATTCATGGGGGTCTGGAGGGCACCCTGAGATGCTTAATTAAAAGGCTGTTTGAGTGCAGATGATGGTTGACTTTTTCCAGCAGCCAAAGTGAAAATCAAAACACAGAGAAGATCCTACTGATCCCAGAAAAATAATTATTTCTTAAAGAAGTGAAAAAAATGTGTATTTTGCTTGAACAATATATTTCATGTTTGGTCTCTGGCCATAAAGAACCCCAAGAAAACAAAAGGCATCCCATGCCCTCTTTTGAGCCAAGAGCCTGACCTTCTGACAGGGTGAGGACTTGCTCCGTGTGGCTTGTTCACAGACATCTGGAAGTACGATAGAGATGGGAACAGAATGAAATTTTCCTGGGTCTTAGGTCTCTCTGCCAAAAGGCTTGCCAGACACCATCTCCTGATTTTCCTCTGATGTTGTCTTGAAGTGTCTTGCATATCTCCCTGTTTGAGCTAGAGCTATTTATAGCACAGCAGCAGACAGGGAAGAGCATATAGCTAAGGCTACAGATTCACTGGCATTTGCCACTAAAACCAATGTCCCATGGCTCTTGTAGGGACAGTGCGGCCGTACACAAACAAATTTAATTTCGTACAATATCTCTTGACTCTTCCCTCCCTAAAACACCCTCGTCATTTTTAATGCTAAATGAATAAATAATAACGAGACACTTAAGGTGTTAATGGAGCATTAATTATTGCTGAGGTTTCTGTGGAAGGGCATGTGACATCCACATTAATACTGAATGACTTTCTTTATGACTAGCATAATTACAGAGAATATTAAATGAAGCAAAAAGTGATTGGGCTTTTAGCAGTAATTGTTAGCAATTGTTCACACAGAACCTGATTTCCGATACCGTATTTACTTAAATTGGCTAGAAAAAGCACACAGGGCATGTAAAGCCCAATGAATCACTCCAGTTTACATCTCTAGCTTGAGAAACTGCTTCCTCATTGCCCACAGGAGAATAATAAGCGTGGCCATTTGTGTCTGGTTTAAACCTGAGACTGTGGCAAAACATGTCAGAAAAAACAGTGCTGCTTTCCACTTCTGTTTGGAAAGTTGGTTTGGTTTTTTTTTCTTAGCAGAGGTAACAGTGAACATGATTTTGTGAGTAAAAGCGAAGAGGGGAACTTAAATTCACCCGCCCGTTCGCACATTGCTGGGCAGTCAGAGTTTTACAGCCAGGGGAGGACTCCGGGCGAACAGCTGGGAAGTTTTCAGTCTTTGCTTGTATTCGTGTGGAAGAAGCTGTAGGAAAGTGAGGACAGGGACATGCAAAGGGCCAAGTCCTGGTGCCTGAAACGCTTGGAAGATACTGGGAATGACACACTTTTGTTCGAGGAAAGAGTCTGGCCCTGAAGACAACTTCCAGCATCCACCAGAGCTGGTGGAAGGAGTGTTCCTGTATTTACCTTTGAAGCTGGAAAGGGATTTAGTCCCTAGGAAAACATACACAGTGGTCACCCCTGGGTGAGACAGCTGTAGGGCTGAGGGTCCCCTCTGTCCCCTCCCTGCCAAAAGAGGGCTGGCAGCCCTGGGGGCAAAGGGGTCCCAGGTCAGCAGAGCCCAGACTGCAGTAATGCCTGAAGTAGGGTTGCACCTCGGGGGCTTTGAATTGGATGCAGGTGGGAGGCTGGGGGGAGAGAGGGGCTCCAGCAGCCGTGTCGAGGTCCTGGGCTGTTTTCCAGGGTGTGCCCTATTGTACAGCCCTTCAGCACCACACTGGGTTTAATTATCTGAGGCAAAGGATTGACCTGGCAGCATGAAAGCAGAATAAAGAGGCTTACCGCTACCTGTGAGAAAATATCCTCACTTGTGAACTTTGAATTTACTTGAAACTGAAAACTTGAGCCTGGATTTCAGCATCAGGCTTGACTGCTGAGTGTTCCCAGCGAATACCCTTTGATGAGCTGCTGTGCAGAGCTCGCTGGCTTTTCTGCATGGCTGAGCTCCTAACTCACGCGGCATTACTTCAGCGTGTGACTGACTGCCTCAGAAACTGGCCTCGCTCTGCCCGAAGTGACTTGAGCTAACTTGCCAATGTGGTTTAACTTTTGGATTAAACAAGTTCTAAATGTGCCTGAAATGTTCCCGCATGTAGAAATCCCTCTGTGAAAGGGCATGTGAAAGGTGAGCAAGATGTGGGGGAAACTTGTATTTCATTCACACTTTCTCCTCTAATTAGAAATGTGAGTTGGTCGCTGTGTCCCTTTATTCTATTTCTATAGGCTCTTTGGAAGCCCCATTGTATCTGTGTGCCTGCTAATTTCCTCAACAGACTAATTCAACTTACTCTGCTGACATGTAGTTAATTATGTTTCAGTTAACTCATTTTCCTGGATGATGCTCAACTGCTGTCTGTAAATGAAATCACTGCCTAGCTAATCAGAAGTTTCTGAGCGTGATCTCTTCTACGTGTGCACGCACATGCTGGTCTGGCACGCTGCTCGAGATCCTGGCAGGAGCTTTGGAAGACGGACATGTGCAAGTGAAACGTAAGGAAGAAAAAAGTAAATGGTCCCTGAACCTTCTGAAACTCTAAAATCTTTCTGCAATCAAACTAATGAAGTGTCTATGCCTGGGGCCATTCGATTAGAAATGGTTAGCCTATGGCAGCTAAATGAGCTCTTACAGAAGACAGACATTTGCGCAAGATGCCATCAGCAAATATGTTCTCTCTGCTTGTGGTCAAGTCCTTCCTTCAGCTGGCCCATTTGGGTCAAAACAGAGCCAAATAAGCGCCTGCATCTCACAGAAATGTCCCCCTTCTTCCTGAGTGAATCTAGTCACATTTTTGAGGATGTTAAGCGTCCTGGGCATGCTTTACACTGGCTATGTACAAGGTAGGTCTTTTGTATCACAGCTGCCTCTTCTCCATAGGCCCACAGAACCGAGCTCTTCCCAAGGGAGGTCACAGCAGAACCCGTCACCACTTAATTACCTGTGAATTGACATGGAAAGAAAGTTTAGAATTAATCAGACCATGAGAAATGAACGTTAACTGGCTACGATCATGGAAATATGGGGCCAGACTTGGGCTTAGACCAACTTGATTGGTAGCTAGAGAGTTACATCCAGGATAAATTTGCTTTGGGTGTTACAATGGTGTGTAATTCCTCTTCAGAGGATGTGACTGGACTGCATCCCACTGCTGGGCAGTGACAGAATGCCTCAGGTGACATGTCAGAGCTCTCTGCCCCAGCCTCCAGAAGCCTAACTATCCCCCAGGGAATGTACTCCTGCTATCATGAAACAGATTTCATGAATAAAGAGGAGGTAAACACTGTGGGCTAGGAACACCTGAGGTGAGGTACCTGAGAGGCAAACAGCTTACATGGAGACTGGTTAATAAAAATAAACTCACATGCAGAATTCCAGAGTTATTTCACAATATCCCACATAGTCCCCTTCATTTTCTTGTTGGGGACATGTATAAAGCAGATGTGAAAATCTCTTTCAGGAAGCTTGGGTCTTCGTTTTTAATGGGGGAACCTAAGTGGACACCCAATTCCTCCTAAGACTCACTGGCACCCAGACATTTAGCTCTGGATCCTTCATGTTCACTGTTGGTGACTGATCTGCACTTCAGCTTACAGAAGGGGCATTGTTATGAGAAGGGACATTGTTATGAGCTCTCCTTTCTGTCCTCAAAATCTTACTTTCCCTAGTCAAGTCTAGCATGAAAGTTATTTCCCTTAAGGTAATCTTAAGTGGCTAAGCATCTAAAGTGAAGCGGGAAAAGTACATTTTCCATTTTTAAAAGCTCCTAAAGGAGGGGGGCAAGAACATCATTAGGGCTGGATTTCTTCCACACCACTTCACTGTTGAGTATGTCTGAGGGAATGGTCATTTAGGTTGTTAGAGGTCTCTGGGAATCATGAACACATCCTGGCTGATTTGCAGTTAGCGATATCCAACAAAGACTTGCTGTACTGGTCATGCACGAGAAAGAAAATTACTGGCAGAAATGGTGGGTGGAGGGTGCACAAGGGCAGGGGATAAAAAATAGGTTTTTGGTCCCTACTCTGCAATACTGCTAGAAGTGTTTTACAGGTCACTCAGATATTTTGTAGTACTTCTTGGGATCTTATGCCTGGAGACCCTTTCCACACAGACGTTGCTGAGAACCCGGATCTGGTGCCTATCTACACCTGTAACATCATAACAATGTCTTGATCAGAACTGGATCTTCCATTAAAAGGTATGTCAATAGCCAATCTATAAGTATCAATATTTCAGTAGTACTGATTTAGGCTTGCTAGTCCGTCTGTTGAGTTCTCCACCACCCATGAGTTAGTTACCTTCTGGTTTTGATACAGTTTTGCCCAAAGACGTTGTACCGTTTTAAAGCTCCTTTCTTTTGTCTCCAGAGTTTGGGCACCGGTTCTATCATCTGTACAAGTTCTTGCCACTGTTTTCAGCATCCCAGTTCAGAGCTCCCTCACTGATCCCCAGTACGCTTTTCAGGACTGGCAGCACTTAGCCATGGAGCATGGTTACAAGGGAAAGTGTTTCTCTACTCTTACTAGCAGGAGAAAAGAACAGATCAGGACAAAGTACTGGCACCGTGTTGAAACCTCTGGCAAATATTCCACTGATCTCAGCAGGGACGAGTTGATTTTACTTTCAAGACTTCAACATACCATCATCATAACAGTTCCAAACACGTGATTTTTGAAGAAAAGAGTAGTGGGGATAAGAGATATAAATAAAAAGAAAGTACGAAATAAACTATGCATAAAACACTATGTACTTAACAATGAAATATAGCAGGATGGATTTTTCAGTAAATGAATGCATTAGCTCATGCTCTGCAGCATCTGTGCAAGCAAAGTCCTGCTGTATGTAAATTGGTGCCTAACAACTTGTGTGGCTAGAGAAATACGCCATATGTATGCTTACCTTGTGAATTTGTAATTAATCCATGCTTCTGGGTCCTTCATGAAATCCAGCACCAGTGTAAGTCTCTCTTTGTCCTGAAAAATCCTAACAGTAGAATAATTCAGACATCTGAAATTCTGTATGTAATTAATATTACATGAAATCTAACATACAAGTTGTAGTCAATAAATTAGCTAGTAATTATCACTCTTTGACTGGCATCTGAAGACTGGAGGGAGGCAAACATGACTGTAATTGCGTGTAAAATGGATGAGGACTGGGGAGGAATCTAGCAAATTACAAGTCTCACATCTGTGCCAGGCGAATTAGCTCAGACTGTGGTACAGAACAGAGTCAGTGGCCACCTGGACAAAAACAGGCAAGTGATGAAGGGTCAAAGTGGCTTCTGAGGGGGAAGTTCTGCCCAAAAAACCTCTAGGGGTGTTTTGGTGAGGTCAGTAACGTGGTGCTGGTGATGCTGTCTCCTTGGTTTTCCACAGTCTTGACATAAAGGTTTTTATGGAAACTGAGTAACCAGAGGACAAGAGGTAAGACCCTCATCCACACAAGTAAACTACAGGTGGGAGTAAACGGTCACTTTCTTCAGTGGAGGGAAGTCATCATGGGGGTCGTGCAGCTCTCTTGTCTGCGCTAGTAACATGTGCTGGGTCTGGATTGCTCAACGTGTACATAAACAATCCAGAGAGGGAAGGGAGCCATGAATTAATATTTGTTGGTGATACAGAGTTATTCAAGGTATTGAAATTAAGGCACACCATTAGAAATTGCAAGAGGACCTAATGACACTGTCTGGCAATAAAAAAGCAAATCAAATTATTGTAGATAAATGACCTAGATTGTGAACCGAACTGTTTGCATCACTGTGCGAAGTGGGGCATGATGTGGGAGGAGAGCCCCCCTTCTGTGTGTATGGTAACAGGCTCTGAGCAGACAGGTCCTTGAATAGAGCAACTCCATACACAGCAACAATCAAAGGCCAGTTAAATATTGAGACTTCTTGGGAAAGGGGGAGAGCATGACACGGGAACCCCAGTGCTGCTTCCAGGGTAGGAGTCCCCACTCACCCCTGTGCAGCTCTGGGCCCCTCTCTGCAAACAGCTTTGGAGGAAGGTAACAAGCACAACCAAAGGTATTCATACAAGGAATGACTCAGTTTGGACTATTAAGGCTCAAAAAGGTAGCATTTAAGAGGATATAAGAGAAATACAGAATGATGGGAATGTCATGGGGGAGGTGGATAGGAATCAACAGCTCAGTGTCTCCCCTGCTGCAAGTCCCAAGGCCGTGCAACCACTGTTGAGTGGAGCCAGTGAGACAAAGGCAACATAGCTGATCACTTCTCTTTGTCTATGGCTAATTCATATGCAAATATATTGGCTGTCGAGACTCAGTCGTTCAAAGGGATTCTGAAGGTTTTACCCATCTGGGTTAAAATACAGCTGTAGGGGTCTAGCTTTGGGCTTGCCTGTGGCAGCAGGGCAGAGCTTGCAGGGCTGCTCCAGCTCCATCCTGCCTGGAGAATGGAAACAGGATTGCTTTTTTATTAACAGCCTGCTGAAATGACTGCCCAGTGGCAAATAAAGAACCAGAC
The DNA here is from genome assembly GCF_017639655.2 of Falco naumanni. Lineage (NCBI taxonomy): Eukaryota > Metazoa > Chordata > Aves > Falconiformes > Falconidae > Falco > Falco naumanni. Next base: position 77,084,507 of record NC_054059.1, read on the forward strand.
TCAAAAGTGAGCTGCTCAGACACCATTAGCTCCTGTCATAGTGGTGCCAAAAGAAAAAAATGGGAGGGGGGAAATGTGTTTTTCCACGTCAATTGAACAATCTCCAACAACTATTAAAATGCTTTAATCATTTAATTATTGCAGTCTTTTTACCACAGAGTAGAATTAAGTACGGTCTGCAAGGCAAAGCTTTTTCTTTTTTTTTCTCTTCACAATTCTGATTTTCACAAGTGGAAAATAACTCCAAGCCTTTAGTGTTGAATGCTGAACAGGTGATTGTACTGTAGTGAATTTACTCTTAAATAACAGGTATGCCATCCATTTTGAGTGGATTCTTATGTAATTTTCCTACTTTTGAGGGAAGACAGTTGTATAGATTTTGGCACCTTGCCTGTATAACCTAACTAGGCAAAAGTTAGAGGTATCTGTCAGCTGCCTGCTTTGCAGGTCACTTATTGTGGTGACTGCTGAGCTTGCACATGGTCCTGGAATGACAACTCTTCTATTCAGAGCAGGAACATATCCGATGAACGGAGGGCTACATCTTCTGGACCCTCATGCCCACATGCATCATCCATGAAGAGCAGAAGCTGAACCCTGCAAGTGGCAGAGCATCAGCTGAGTTGCGCACGTAGCCTGGCTCACTTTGCCAAGGGTGGATGGCAGCTTGGGCTGGCAATGTAACAGCTCAACTGCTAGCAACAGCCTCCCACCGAGGCTGCCAGCAACACTCCAGTGCTTGTGGCTGTGACCATCCCCTCTTTGCTGGCTTGGGGGTGGGGGTGGGGGTGGGGGGAGGGGGGAGGAGCAGCTCTGTGTCTCCCCCACAGTTGCTGCAGCCCCGCTGGCTGCTGTCCTCCAAAGGATGCTCGTGCCAGAGCTGCCACTCGCCTGGGTGCTCGATGGAATCACTTTTTGTTCTTTCTTTTTTTCCCCGTGCATAAATCTTGTCAGCTTCAACCTAATTGCATCCTTTTCCGACAGACTGTCTCAGGAGCAATGCAAATGAGCTTTGAAATGTGGAGATCTGGTTTATATTTGTCAGTTAATTGCCTGAGTGGCACAGACATCTAGAGCTGGCACCTGCCTCCTCATGTTAAGATCCACCTTTGATTTCAGACCTGATGCTGCTCATAGAAGATGAGCTTCTGATGGAGGAGGAGGAGGACGCACTCTTCGGGCAAAATCTTGCTTTAAGGGACAGTGGCCTAAGTTCCTTGAACTGAGTCCCTTTTACACTGCAGTGATCACAGAGGTTGTGCCTCCATGCAAGGCAGCATGGATCTGTTCAGTTCTAGGTGAGATCACCCAGTCTTCACCCATGAAAGCCCCAGCCTTCTTGTCCATCTGTCTCTGTCCGTGTTGCGTGACCATATGCATCCGCAGTGTGGGTGCCTGCCAACTCACTGGTCCCTAAGGTCTGACTCTTACTGACACAAACAGGGCATGGAGAAGCACCTCGCCTAGTAGATTGTCTTACTCGGCATGCACAAGCTGGAAATAACAGGATCTTTAGCACTTTTTTACTCCTTAGTTTAAAAAAAATCCCTCATACTTAAACATTAGGCTCTGAAATTTAGCCTCTATTTCTTTTGCACTTCATTTCATCCCCTTGTCCAAATTTCGTCATTCAAATCCATGTCAGCTTTACCAAACTCCTGGCAGCACACAGATTTAGTCAAGTACAGAGCTGGCTTTCATACCAAATGTTTGAAAGCAACCCTGTTTTCTTTCCCACACACTTATTTTTCACTCTCTCTCTCTTTTTTAAACAACAAGATGCCAATCAGATAAACAGCAACACATTTTCTGAGAAACTGTGATGAAGACCATCACAATTAATATCAGCCTATTGGGCTGTGTAAGATCTGGCTTCCCTTCAGATAAGCCTTCCTGCTGCTGCTGCCTTTCTGCCAGGGACACCTACAGCAGCAGATCAAATTAACTGTCTGGGTACCCTGCAAAATGCAGTGCTACAAGCAATACAGGCCTGCACCTCTACAACAGCCCTAGCCCCAGCTCTGATGTTCGCTAGCTCATCCCAATGCAGAACACAGCAGAGACAAGTTGGAAAGGTTTGATGTCTTCCGCGGACACAAGTGTGATGGTATCTCCATGCTTCGTGACAGGTACATTAGAAATGCATAGACCAATTTATCTGGGCTGTGGTAGGGATCTGGGGTGGGCAACTTCAAGGCTGGAAGCATTTGCCAGCATAGGTCTGCACAGCATAAATTCACTCAGTTGTTCACTGGCTCTCTGGTTAAATTACCCAAACACTGAAGAAACTGTGGAGATGTACAGTTCGATGCAGCTCTGAAGCTTTGTCCCATGTAGTTGGCTCATCATCTTTCCCTGAAGGCAAATGCATGTACATAGACAGGATCAAGAGCTTAGATCTCCATGAAACCTGAAGAAGGGATAAAACAGGCACCTTGCATCTGTTACTAGGAAGCTGGGACCATCGGGCAGGAACCCTAACAGTCGGTGCAAGGAGAAGGCATTGGAAGTGATGTGCTTTCATGAAGAATTTTCTTCTCTTTAAAAATTCATTGGGGACTATTAAATGCAAAGATAATTCTTATGTGGGGAAACTGAACTGCAAAGGCATAAGGAGGAGGGGAGGGTGTATTCAGGGGAAGCACCACCATGTCTGCCCTGTTCTCATACCCTTTCTGGGTTCCTGGTTGTCCTTATTCTTGATTTACAGGTGGACAAATGTAGCCAGCCAGTATTAAAGCTGGAAACCACCCCACAGCTGGATTTGGGGCTGTGTGGGTCAGCCAGTTGTGGAGAACAGCTTGCACTTTCACATGGGAGACACAGAGAGCATTACTACCTGTGCTGCGGGCTGGGTTAACCCCACCGCTGGCAGTGCTATCTGCTGGCTTCTCCCAGAAGCAGCACGGTGATCTCTGCTCCTGGCAGGCGGCTCTGTCTAATGCCTTGGTTTGTTTATCTCTATCGAGACAAACTTATCCCAGCTGTATCTCCACCAGAGTGAGCTGGATAACACCAGGGATGTATGTGGGTCTCGCAGATTTTCATGCTCTTGTCTTTGCCAGCACTGCCGTATGCAAACACGGCTGAGATTCAGTATTGGCAATTCTGCATACTTTGTTTCTTGTAGACGATAAGTATGTATTGTGGAAGTCTTCATTTTCCTTATATCCAAGCTCATATTTTGACATAGCGTGTAATTAACAAAATGCCCTGGTTAATCAGAAAAGGGAATTTTTAGAATCAGCCTTCTGATTCTGCACTTCTACTGCTTATTAATGAACCAATACATGTTTCTCCCAGGGTATTTCCCATAGAATAACAACCCGATGAGTTGTTTTGCTTCAGGCTATTAACCCGAGCTGATTACTAAAACCTTAGAAAAGGCCTATATACTTTAGCCCTTTAATGATGTCCAAAAGTTGCACAGAATATCTTTCTCATATTCCCCTTGATTGCTTTTCTAGAAGTACAAGGTTGATCATCTTCTCTTGATAAGGAAACAATTTTTAAACATTCTTTCATATATATATAAAATATTTGCTAATGCTGTGGTCTCCGTTCTTGGTGCCTAAACGAAGACTTTCAGGGGCTCATTTCCACCAAAGCTGATCTTTTGCAGTGCTCAATGCTAAGTTGTGGCATCCCATTTTGCATCCTTCTCCTGTCCATGCTAAGTACCTATTTGGGGCTGGAGATTACAGCCTGGGAATAGATATTGCAGCTTTGGCATTGCAGTGATGGGGGTGGTGACATCTAAGGTCCTTTTTGGATCCATTCCCAGGAAACTACCCACATAAATTGGTGTCGGTCTGCCTTGTAACATGAAACAACATCACTCCCTTTGCAGTTCCTGCTACATTGCTGTGTTATGCTAGTTACCCCAGGCACTTTAAAAAAAACAACGCTAATATCCAAGTCTGCCTATGACTCTAATAACCGTCAGTTTTATTTGTTGCACAGAGAGGCTATAATAAACATAAAACAAAGAAATGAGGAAATCTTCATTACAGAGTGCTTTTACTGGTATCTTGTACTAATAAACACAGTTGTCTATTTGGAAAGATGCCTTCAATCTGTTGATTTATTGGATATTAGAAGTGCTGGGAAAGCTGGCTTCTCTACTTTTATAAGACAAGACAAGACAAGGAAGAGGACTGCCTCACAGGAAAGCTATGTAAAATTGGCTTTTTTTGTAAGCACTGTTTTGTGCCCATCATCTGAGAGATTATTCTAAGCAATTGATAGACCTAGCCATCTCAGCCTTTCTGGTTGCTTCCACCAGACCAACTCCTGGTCCTGCTTGAAGTGGTGGGAGTCTTCTTGCTGACCTTTGGGCAGTCTCCACCCTCACTGGGCAACTGCATTTCCTGGGACGCTGCTGCTTACACCTCACAACACCAGCCGCAGGGCATGGCCAAAAGCCTTCAGGGGTTCAGTTGCAATTGGTCGCTGTAGACAAAATGTGTCCATAAATCCAGGCTTGCTGCAGCAGTGCCCAGGCAAGGTCCAGGGAAGGTCCACAGCCTGCTCCCATCCTGTCGGGCAGTGGAAAGTGCAACCATGCAAACCCCAGCCAGCTGCAGTTGTGTTCTCCATACAGTAACGCTCAAACCCAAGGGTTTGCTCACTGGCATGTGGAAAATCTGAATGTTTCCCATTTTACTGATTGGTTTTAAAATCTAAACAAATTTTACTCTTTAAATGAGATGAGGCAGCTCTGGCAACCAGTCCCTGGCTACATGATTGCCAGGGTGTAAGGAACAGGGCAGGACTGCTTGCTGACTGCTGCTGTGCAGCACCAAGTGCCTGTCTGCTTCATCAGGCAGCTCAGAGACCCCTTTCTTTGAAGAAGACAGAGACCTTGCTTCAGTTATGGCACTGTTCAAAGCTCCCTCTTCCTCACAGCTCTTGGCCAGCTTCCTCAGGCTTCTTTCTATATACTTTTATACCTCTTTGCTTGAGAGGATGAGAGAACATCTGTACATCCTGGTGTTGTGGGGTGTAAGCAGCATCATCCCAGGAAATGCAATTGCCCATGAGGACAGAGACTGCTCAAGGTGATGCTCGTAAGTGGTGGTAGTTCATATCAGGAAGAACCATGTATTTTTGCTACCTTTTACAATTCTGTTATAAATCTAAGGAAAATTACTATTTTTCTATAGGACCTAGATATGTCATCACTTTATTGTCATAGTTCATAGTTGCAGAGAAAAGCAAAGCTGCGGTGTCTCTTGAAACTTCAGAAGCCAATTGATAAGGGATCTGATAAAGATGGTTGCAGAAACATACACACGGACAAGCGAATGCTTGGGACATCCTTGTTCTTTTTGCTGAAGATCATGTTAATTCACAGTGATTTGTGGGCTTGGGCACAGAGAGCACATGGGGGTTTGTTCTGCAGCTGCAGCAGTGCTCCTGCGGGTCTCTTCTTGGTGATGCCTCTAACTGGGCTGCTCTAGTGATGCCACCACAACTCCACTCCAAGACTGCATTAATGAGCATTAACAACACGGGTGGGAAGCCTGGCCGGATGCAGAGTGCTCCGTCTCTCGTATTGACCTGTCAAGTGTCCCTTACAAAGCAGAAACAAGCAGCACTATTTCCTGTCCCTGTGATTTTTTCTATTACTCAGATTTTCTATTATTCGGATCTGGCAAATGTTATTCTGACCTGGAATCAGAGATTTAGCTTAGTGTGTTGGCTGGGTCTGTTTAAGCTATTAGCCACCGTGTACCATGCACATGGAAGCAGATCAGGGCTGGGACCCACGATTAGGGCAGGGGGCTAGGGCAGGGGCTGGGGCACAAGCCTTGTGAGGGGCGGCTGAGGGACCGGGGGGGGGTTGGCCTGGAGAGGAGGGGGCTCAGGGGGGACCTGATCGCTATCCGCAGCCACCTGACAGGGGCCGTAGGCAGTGGGGGTCGGTCTCTTCTCCCGGATAACGAGCGACAGGACGAGAGGAAACGGCCTCACGTTGCGCCAGGGGAGGTTTAGGTTGGGTATCGGGAAAATTTCTTCCCGGGAAGGGTGGTGAAGCGTTGGGACAGGCTGCCCAGGGCGGTGGTGCCGTCGCCATCCCTGGAGGTGTTTAAAAAACATATAGACATGGTGCTCAGGGACACGGTTTAGTGATGGACTTGGCAGGGCTGGATTAACAGTTGGACTTGATGATCTTAAGGGTCTTTTCCAACCTAAATGATTCTGTGATTCTATGATTCCAGCCACCTGAAAACCTTTTTTCATTGTCCTAAATTTTTATTCAAAAAACCTAAAAACATGGAGGGCCTCACAGATCTCCCTGCACTATGATACCTGACCTAAATTTTTCTGTCTGAAGCTTGTGTAATGCTTACTCAGGTGCCACCAGCACTGTAGATTCCCTCTGTCACCCTGCCACACAGGGACAAGGTTCACTTCAGTGTGGCCAGACCCACAGGTGAGTCTGCTCCTGAACACCATCAGCTGAGGGGATCTGACATTGTCTGCTCCGCTGTAGCACCTGCTCCTGCAATAACAGAGCTCTTCATAATGCTTTGCCTAAATTGTATTTTTGCAGCTGGATTTCATTGTGCTTAATTCTTCTCTCCTTGGCAAATATTAATTGATGCAAGTTCTTCTTCCACAATCCCTAATACCCAGTGGCAGATGAAAAATCATGATCTGAGTTGTTTTCTTATTCAAACATTTCTATATATTTCTTCTACCATGAGAAATTTACAGGAACATTACAAGGCCAGCTTTAAACATTTGCAATACTTTTAAAAATTGTATTTTCAAGTCTGAATGCAGCACCTGTGCCCAGAGAAGTTCCAATGGAGCATCCCATCCATCTTGCAGCAGCGTCAGCCTGCAAAGATCAGGGCCTCCTGTTGCAGAAGGAATGCAAAGACCCTGGGAAGGACAGCGTGAGCCCAGAAGACTGTAGTTTAGATTGGGTAGCTACAATGCAGCAGGTAAAAAACGCAGCAAGGAGGGGAAGTGATATGCTGTCCTCGTGTGCTCAGTGATGGCACCAGTGATAGACCTGGGTGTCTTGATGTCCTTCTAGTATCACTTCCCAGGAGAGCTTATCACCACAGATTTGCCATGTTATTCACTTCCCTTTGAAAACTCCCCACTATCCTGTCCAGCCTTCCTGGAAAAAAGCTGCAATTAAGGCAAAAAAGGCTCCCTTCCCCTCTCCAAGGGGGATCCAGCAGTGACAGATGCACCCCAGCCCAGATGGGTGCTGCAGCAATAGGGGGGTGTTGGGAAGAGAGGCTCTGGAAATATATTTCCTCACTTTGCAGAAGCAAGGGACACAGTGTGAAATTCAGGTGCCAGCATACAGCCCGCTGGCTGTTTGGAGCTGATCCCGTTGAACGCCTGCCTGCTCCACCGTTCCCCCACAGGCTGCGATGTCAGCTGCGTGCTGGCTCCTCGTTCTGTAACACAAATCTGCTCCACCTTAGGCCTTGCTTCTGCTAATCTCACAATTAATTTCAGTAATCAGACTTAACCCTGACTTTAACTTTATTGCACCCTGAAGGATTCTGAGGTAGGAAGCATGGAGCAGTGGGTGGAGGTGTCTAAATATAATTTTTCATACCTGGGCAATCCCAGGAGGACGTATAGCAGGTGATAACCTTGGATGCCAAACATTCTGCTGTGTTGATGAAAGCTCAGTACATTTGAGTGCCACACATGCTCCTCTCCTCCACGACCACTGATATGCAGAGAAACCAGGGAAGGAAGGAGCAGTCTTATCCTCTGCCATTTATTTAAGCAGCGGCTATTGCCTATAGTGCCATTATATTCATATGCATTACATGGCAGGTGACCTTTATGTTTTGCATAGCATCACTGAAGAAAGGGATAGGAGAAAACAGGGCCACTGCATGCCGTAATTACATTACACAGGTCAAAGCCATGGGTGTTGTGACCCACCCCAAACACCCCCGCAGTGTGGGGCTTACAGGAGATGCTGGTGAGAAGTGGGTGGGTGATGGGATGTCTGGGTTCAGTTCCCAAGCCTGTCATTTTACGGCAAGTAACTTGTGACAAACTACATTAGCATCTTTCTTGCTATGCCACAGAAAAAAGAACTAAACAAGAAGATACCACATTTTGTAGAGATTCAGCAACAAGAGAAAACATTGTGTAAGGGCTCAACATTATTACTGAATAAGGAATTCAACACAGCGTTATTTAAGTTCATACACTTATGCATTCGGGTATACAACTTTTTTTAACATCAATTACAGGCAGGAGTGTAAAGTGCATCTCCCTTGGGATAATTGTGCATCGCTGACGATAGCTCTGCTGTAAGGAATAACCACTTTAAATCTTTAAGTAAGAGAAAGATTTTTAAAAGTCAGGCTATGAGATATGAGAAGTTATTTCAAATAAACCACCCAAGTACATCTGTTTCCCTCCAAATGTTATCTTAAACTTTAGTACTGGGTTTTCTGGCAGAGAAATTAAACTTCAGGCAGACTTTGAACACCCAGATATTATTTCCTTTTTGTTTGCTGATCATGACCTTTTCTTATGGCAGCCTCAAAGCGTTTGAGGAGCTAGATTTCCCTCAGTTATACTGAACTAACTCTGCTGATTGCCGCAAGGTGAACACTACCTTATCTGTCACCTGCTCACACGGATGTAGCGGGCTGCCCAAGTGGTCTCTCTGCCACTTTGAGTAACCAGGTTGTGTACACAGTCTTCCTGGCCCTGCAATTCACCATCGTGCAAACAGCTGGAACAAGTCGAAACCAAGCAGGAGACAGTATTGTTACCATATGTATTCCTTATCTTGATTTACTTTCATTGAGTAAGTTTTTAAAGGAGTTTTTAAGAACTGAAGTGCCATCAAGGATTCTAGCCCCTTCCAGAAAAAACAAAGACTGCAGGTAGGAAGTTATATTTTAAAACAACGTGTTTCAAATGCTGTTTGTTTTCCCCATAGGCATTCGAACATGATATATTTTTTCCTGCCTGTTTTTTCTTCCCCACTCTGAAAGCCAGGATAAAGTGCTACAGACAAAACTGAAAAGGAATAAAAGGAGTGTTCAGGCAAAATCATCTGAAAGCTTTTCTGTTTTACAGCCTTCTTCCTTTAGGACTGAGACATAATGAAGTCTCGTGGGAAAAATTTTGTTTGGTGATTTACTGTCTGATGTGCCCTGTGTCCAACAATAAACATAACTTGAGTGTAAATTCAGAGATACTCAGTGGAGATGAGTTGAACACCTACAGGATCTCTTACATAGGCCTAGATTTATGGATCTGGTCAAGAAAATACCTGCCAAAGCAGAATGGCCTCAGGTTACATGAAAGACACTTCTACCCAAGAGGAAGGGGGCACACAACTTCAGAACCCATAGCCAGACCTGATAAAGGGGATGTATCTGCACACCCTTCTGGTGGACAGACGGACTCTACTGACCTTGAGGACACATACTGATTTTGAATTCATGGATTTACACTTTAATGACCCATTCACCAATTTCAGAGGCACCCGCCCTAGTGTTAGTGAGAGCAGGACTAAAAAAAACTTCACCTGGTGCTAACTTGGATGCATGTTGGTTGTGGCTTTCTGTGTCATCAGGTGCGTGTTCATGATCTCTCTTTTAATTCCCAGTGCCAATGCATATCAACTGTGGCACCTGCAGTGCTTGACACGGGGACAGAGATAGGTACAAACAATTGGCTGGAGTGACTAGTGGAGAGTTCAGACACTTCAGATCAAATCCCGTTCCTTCAAGACAGCCCTGAGTTTTGGGGCCAATGGAGCCAGGAGCTCAGCTTTCCCTGCCCCTCACCCCTCACTCCCTCTAGGCACTGCAGTTACCAAAGGACTTCACTCAGGGCTACTCACTGTTCCACCTGTTAACGACGATGCTATGGTTTAACGAGAGGTGGCTGGAGGCTGTCCCGTCATTCTAGTTTAGGACTAGAATGACTGATTTGAGAAGTTACCATCAGTGAATGAATTAATGTGCAGGGCTTTGGGGGACCTGCAGCCCACAGGGTCTCCCCTAAACTTCCCCTGATCTGTTTGGCCTTGAGCAAATCCCACCAGCACTCAGCCCATGGGGCCAGCACTGACACTTTGCCCACCAGGACCCAGCGCTAAAATGCTCCCAGCAGGGAGGAGACCTAATCCTGCTGCAGGTACATGCTAAGGATGCAGCTGTTACAAGCCTTCAGCATCATGGACACATTACGCAGCATCGGACGCGTTATGTAAAGCCCCTTTCCCTTTCCTTCTTCAAACAGGTCGCTTCAGCCCTGCTTCCAGGTCTTCCCATAGCACTTTCCAGGGAAATAGTTTTGGCCCAATGAGTAAGGCAGGGGTTTGGATGGGAGTACTCACACTGCCCAGCTGCAGGCAGTGCCCCTTGCTGAGACCCCTCCAGCCCCTTCACACGGGTTGATGGGGGTACTACCCCCAGAGTCTCCCTGTGCTGGACCCTCCAAGTAAAGCTTCCAACCATTGCCTGCCTGCAGCTTGTGCAGTAAGGTGATTTACCATCCTATTTTTAGGCTGTTTTGCACAGATACATAGATCAAAGCAGGACACCACCCATTTTCATTGTCTTCCTGCAAAGCTGATTTCAATGGCAAACTACCACTGGCTTCAACATAAATATCGTTTGGGTCCACTATAAATAGAAGTGGTGTCAGTTTTAGAAACAGTCAGAAATGCTTCCTTCCATCCTTTGCCAAACTTTGTCTCCTATTTTTAAGTTATTTTTCCATTCCAGTCACTGTTTTATCTTCCCTTTAATGTCTTTGCACAAAAGCCATTCATCTCCTGTATGGAAGACTGTCAAATGCTTCTGGAAAATCAAAATATTCTGCTACCCACTAAATTGCCATTATCTGTCGTGGCAGTGGTATCTTCAAAGAATTCCTGAAGAGTAGTTAAGCATGACACGATCCTCCTGTGTCTCAGCCTCTGTCGGCTTCCTCTAATCAAGCCAAGGCTTGGTCACCCTTCTCTTACCACATCCCTTGAAATGGCTCCCAAGCCTTTTCCCCAGAACAGATGTCCAACTCACTGGCTGTATTACTTCCCAGATTGTCCCATTAGTCTATTTTATTTTATTTTCTTAAACAATAGTCATCTTTGCCAATTCCCAGTTCTTGCATAGCATTTCCCCCTCCTTGGACCTTTTACAAATATGACTGCTTCCCCGATTCCTGTGCACACTGCCTCAGATACCATGGGGCATGCGATATGGGATCACTGTGGATTTCTGCCACTTGGTAAGTCTTGGGAGCACTTCTGGACAGAGCTTGCTCTTTTACAGCTGGAATTTTGTTCTCAGACCTGAGCAGGCTCTTTTCTCCAACAGAGTTTAAAGCCTGCATTTTCCTGACATCAGTTACTTATTCTCTTCATCATTTCGTGTAATAGCTAATGATTGCTGTTTTTTTTAGAAAAGACTATCTCTGGAAGCTAAAGCCAACTTAACCCAGCTTCCTTGAACATTGTTTCAACACTCCCACGTCCAGCCAGAGGGTTTTTTGGGGGACAGGGAGCAGTAGTTGTTGTCCCATCCCTGGGACAATGGGCTGCTGCAGAGAGGTGGAGACCGTAAGTGATGCTGTATCAGCTGGAGACATTTCTTAGATAGCCCTGTCCTGCTGCAAGAGGCCACGCTGGTTCCTGGATGCCCAAGGTCGGACTGTGTTTAACTACTGCTCCGTGTCAGAAAGTGCATCTGGGCGTATCAAGAGGGGAGAGGCATCAGTGGAGAACACTAACTCCGCCTAAAAAATTGTGCTTATTAAAAGTGTTGGGTTTGGTTGTTTCTTTTTTTTCTCTAGACGATTAGCTCCAGGCTCCAAATACTGCTGGGTACTGACTAGATTCAGGTGTGATCTTGCCCTCACACACACACATATTGCTAACATCTGTTAATATTCTTCTGGTTCAGTTTCTCAGCCCAGGAAGAGCTAACCTTGACACACATATTTAATTTCAAGTGCAGCAAGATTGTTGATGGTAAAGCACTTACTGAGTCTGCTTGGATGAATACATAAGTTAATAGGTTTCTGTTGGACTCATGTATATGCATTATGTTAATGACAGCTTTTACATGAATTCCTGTAGGGAAACAGTGCACAGTCTATATTAATATCCCATCTCCATGTGAGTCTGCAAATTCACATATTAATTGATTAACAGCAGCCAGCAAAAATGAACAACAAGAATGCCAGGCCAATTTTGCAAGGACTGGCCAGCACATAAAGGGCTTAATGGATCTCTATCTGCAACAGACCCAGCCTTGACCTTACTGAAAGCAATGGCGGTGGTGTGCTTATTTCAACAGGAGCTAACAGAGGCTCAATAGCTATACCTCAGTGACAGGAGATCTAAAGAACGTGAATGCCACAATGTCTCTGCTTCATAATTAAAAATATTGATGTCTACACGCAGAGTTACTTGGCCAAAGCTCATTCAGAAGTACGAAGCTACCATTCATAGTAACTGATAGTCACAAATGCAAAACCAAGGTGAGCTAAAAGCAACATAGGAATTCCCTGCTTTTTAAAACTAGCCTGTACCCTCCCCACACTCTCAGCACACAGCTTTTGAGCCCAAAAATCATTCATTGACACTTAAGACTGATTTGTAAGCAGTTTTTATATGTGCATATGTATGTATACACACATTCTGCAGAAGTTCCCATGTAGGGTTATTTTTACATGAATGAGAACTCAGCCCACCCTCAGCATTCCTTTCTCCCAGGGGATTTATGCAGTGCAATTTTCCTGGTTATAATGAGTCAGCAGGACTCTGCAAGTATGTCCAGGGACGCCCCGGGCTGGCCCAGACTTGCTGCCTCAGAGGGGCAGAGATAGGGAGCCAGAAGATGGTGGAGCTCACGAGTGTCCTGACACTCCCTCGTTGCCTTTTTTCCTGCTCCCACGCCCTGCTGGAGCTCCAAGATCCCCTCAGTATAATCATTGAGTGTTGCCTTACATAGCAGGAGTCCCCTTCTGGCTTGTTAGGATGAATTAGGACCACTTTGCCCACCAAAACACAAGGCCAAATCCTTGCATGTCAGTGAACCTGGTGTGGGGCTTCCATGGGGCTGCAGGCCACTTGCCCCAGTGTTGGTGAGGGCACCTTCCTCCATGTGAGCAAGTTAGAGCATCTTTCCAGCATACACCAGCTCGAGAGCTCAAGGGCCATCGACAGCAGGAAAAAGAGTGTCTTCTGCCCTTGTTCTTCAGTGTGTCTTCAGCGACTTTTTGCTAGGGAACTAAAATAATGATGTTGAAGCATTTTTAACTGACTCAGCCTTTCACTCCCCTGCAGTTAAAACGACTTCACGACTCGGATGCTTCTCCCAGCACTGCACAAGCGAGGGTTGTTTTCTAGAAGAAAGGTTGTGTGTATAAAGATAGTGTTATAAATCATCTTTTTCATTACGTGTCTAATAAGCATGAGTAAATCTCAGGCAGAAATGTTCCTCAGAATTTTAAAGCAGTCTGTAGACTATTACTGGGCTATTCAGGGCTTGGGGTTTTTAATGAGATGGTCTCTTTGTTTCATCTCTTCATTGCTAGCCAAAAATCATATCAGGCAGAAGATTTAAAGTATTTTCTTCTGAGGCTGGTGAGTTGTTAGCGAACACATAAGCCAACTCTTTCTGAAATACATAAATCCATCTAAGTGGTCTAGACATTTCCCCAGCTTTTTTGATTATTTCATTTACTTCTTGCTCACAAAATTTGCATTTAGCATTGGGTAGGTTTCATTTGGCATAGATCTTTAAACAGATGGTTTTCAGTAAAGTGTGAGTATGGGGCTTGCCGGGGTTAAACACTGGGCTATCATCTAGGCGGGCAGGGAATGAGGTTACTCTGCTACACAATTCCTCTGTGGTCTGGTTAAATCAGGTTAAAACAGCCTGTCTATGCTTGTGATGTCATGTGGACTAAGACAGGCTGAGGATTTCATGTGCAGCAGGGCTCCTGAAGGACCTCATCCTGACTCTCCCGGTGGCAGACGAAGGATGGAGAGCCTGTGTCCGGTGCAAGCTAAGGGGATGGACGGAAAGCCCTCTGGCTGCCAAAAAAAGAGGGACACACATGAAATAAATCAGGAACACCTCTAAGTTCCTCTGCTTCTTCAGTTCCCTTGACCAATAAACCGAATAATAATGAGCCCTTTTCCTCCCATTCTTTGTGTGCTTTGTCCGTGTACACTGCAAATTCTTCTGTGGCTGAGACCAGCCTTACAAGACAGCTTTCAGCTCTGAAGACATGTTGGCCCCTAGGGCCAGAGGAGCAGTTGGCAACTCCAAGAAGCTACTGCTTTGCTTTGATGCTGCTTTCCATTTTTTTGAGGAAACTTTGCACATTAGGTACTGCTAGTAGCTGTACCAGCTCCTCAGCAGCAGGCCAGGTACGCTCGTCGCACACACAACAGCAGTGCATGTGATTTCCAGACCTGCCCGCACCCACCTCCAGTGCGGGACACTGGTACAAGCCACTGGAGGTCTGACAAGAAGGCGCCAGCTGCAAAAAGGCGATCAGCAAGCTCCCCAAGCTTATCAAGCCAAACCCTTCATGCACATCTCCAGCATTTGACAGGCCTAGCTAAGAGCTCCCTTTCACCAGTCAGTTCCCTGACACTATTTCTCTTGATTCACCTCCTCCGAAGAGTCAACACAGCCATGCCAGAAACCTCGCCACTTGTGCAGGGGCTGAGAGCGAAGTAGCTGCAAGCCAGTTCAGAAGCCTTGGCTGAGTTACCAGCTCAGTAGCTGCCCAGCAGGCTTTGTAGGGTATGCACGGAGTATACACGTGTGATTCCCCAGCGCCGGAGCAGGGTGGGTGGCACTGCCCACGCTGGGGTTGTGCAGGGACGGGAAGGGCTGTGCCTGGGTCCCAGCAGGGCTGGTTTAGCTCGGACAGACTCGTTTTGTGCCATCTCTGAATTCCGCGGTTTGTTTAGGCAAAGCAAAGGAGGAAATGGAAGCTCCTTTGCCAAAGTAACGAAAAAGGAGGGAAACGAGGAAAGGAAACCCAAAATGCTGATTAATAAACCTCTTTCCAGGCTCTGCTGTGAGGTGCTATCCAGTGACAGGGAACGCACACACGCGTCCCACCACTTCTTCTATCTTGGAAGATGACAGGAAGGATGAGGCCATTTTGCTTTGAGGATGAGCGAAGTTAAGCCCTTAAAATGAAACAAAGACAATTTGTAGAGCCCTGATAAAAGCCCTGCGTGCAGCATAGAAACTTTCCACCGCAGTCCAATGGCTTTGTCATAATCTTATCGCCTGCTGCTGACTTATCCAAACAGCTGCCTCCTACCTACTTATCTCTGTAGAGGGGTGGGGAAAATCACAGTGTGTAACAAAGCTGCAGACCACACACGCATGCACTCAGAAAGTCCTGTGTGTGCAGGACTCTGAATTTTCAGGGGCAAAAGAATCTCTGATTATGAAATGCGAGATTTACCTTCAGCTTGTTCCTGCTCCCGCTGCTGCCCCTATCAGTTATAGCACAAATGGATGTTTACTCTCCACTAAGATTTTGCCTAAGCAAATGAATAACTCCTCACACCTCCTGTCATGGCACAGTTCTCCCTCTTCCAGCTTCCTGGGAGCAACTTGCTCCCTGTTAAAGTCTTTGCAGTGCAAGCACCTTTGAAATGGTGCTCCTTATTCTGATGAAGTGGAGCTCACCTGAATGTTGAAAACACAGCTCTGGCTCCTTCATGCACAGAAGGAAATTAAATAATTGCCTCCACTAGGAAGACATCAAGTCTGGAAAATGGTGAATTACAGTGGCAGCTCCTAGCCATGCTGCTGTGCTGAAACATGGACGCTTTGGGCTGAAAGAGGCACCCAATGAGTTGTCTGCTTCAGCCCTGCTGAAGAAACATGGAGAGCTTGTCCAAGGTCAGAGTTTGCATGGGTTGTAGGACAAGCAGGAAGCCTGATTTATATCACTGATTTGCAGGTTGCCCTGGGAGTTTGTGGAGTCTCCACACTTGGAGATATTCAATATCCATTTGGACATAGTTCTGGGCAGCCTGGTCTAAGTGGCCCTGCTTGAGCAGAGGTGTTGGACAAGATGTTTCCAGAGGTCTTTTCCAATGGCAACCCTTCTGTGATCGATTTTGTGACACCACTGGGCATTGTGGGAGCCCTTGCAAAATTTTCTTGGTGGCAGAACGGCTTGATCTCTACTCCAGCAAAACCCCAGCGCTCCAATGGCTTGCAGATTTTTTGATGCAGCACATACTTGCTTTGAGTTGGCATTGCAGCTGTAGATCATAAAAGAGCGCTGTGCACAGCTACGGCCCACAGCGAGCTGGACCAGGTGCTAGCAGCAGTGATACCATGCCACTGGGGCTCTCTGTTAGATGCCACTCCTGATCTCACTCCAGCTCCATGGCTGTTACTCTTAGTAACTTGCAACTTGCTTGGCTTGATAAGAAAAGTTTTCCTAGTATCTAGCTGAAGTATCCTCCATCTATGGCTTTTTCTCCAGCTCTTCTTGGTCCCTCGCCTCCTCACATTAAGAATTCATGTTGCCTGTCCTCTTTGTGGGGTGACATGGTCTTTCTGCCATATATCACCTATCAAGCCCAGTCCTGTCCCCCTGCCTTCTCCCAGCCTTATTCCTGTGGCAAATTGACTTGAATCCACATCCCTGACATAGAGTAAAATAGTTCCCATATTTGAGACCTCATATTTTAAAGCCACAAATCAGTTTCCAAACCCAGCCATAAGTCTATAAACCCAGCAAGATTTCCCTTGGACCCTCAGGACTGACGTGCACCAGGTGGAGGTCAGAAGAGTGGGCCCGCAGGACTCAGTCATTGAAGGGAAGATTTTCAGGAATGCAGACATGGTCCAGCAAGGTCCAGCACATCCCGAGATGCTGTTCTTGGTCCTGGGGGTCCAGTCCCCCAGCAGCCTACACAAGGTGTATCCATCTCCGTGGAGGCAGAAGTTGGCCCAGAGCACTGGTTTTGTTAGGACAGCTGTACATAGCGAAGAGATTTTCAGCTCATTATTCTCTTAAACTTCCAAATTGAATTTTACCCAGGCCAAATAAAATTCACTGCTCAGAATCTGAACACCGCATTATTCCTTCTTGAGAAAGGCACTTCACCATCCTCCCTTTTTAGCTCTTTAACCTTTAGATTATCACACTCTCATTGTCATTAAGGAGAACACTGGAGCTTTTTGATACTTTTCCACACAGGTCGGTTGTTTGCATCAGTACAATTTGCTTTGCAAGAGACACAGACCTCTACAAAGTGCTGCTTAAACTTCAGTATTTATTGTCTATCTGCTGTATAAATAACTGAAATCCCATGCTTTCCCTTTGTTTTTGTTAATTTGGGAGCAGGTCCAGGTTTAATTTAATCCAAAGGCAAAAGACATCCTAAACTCAATGAGAACATCAGGCTGGATAGCCATAGCAGTTTCTTAGGACACAATATGTATATTTTAAATACAAATTCTAAAGTATAACAGATAAGATGCAGCTTCTACTAATTTGGACTGTGAACGGGTGAAAAACAAAGCTCAGGGGAGTCAGAGACTCGCTTGGTCATCTGGACACACCGATGCCAAACCTTGAGCTTTTTCTGAAGGAGCCATGGCTGGTTTATTCTTTTTGTAAGAAGCTGACTGTACAGCCCTGCGAGCGCTCGAGGATCTCAGCTTTCTCCCTCCCAGGCCTTGGGAACAAAAAATGAAAACAAATATGAAAGCTGAAGGTTCAAATAGAAGAGGGCAAATAAAATGGGCCTGAAATCCTGTTATCTTAAAATCTCCTGATTACTGGCTCTGACTCACTTGCAATAAGTAACACTGCAAAGGCTTATTCAAAATCTGCACTCAAACTAATCCTGCGTAGAAGTCTGCCATCTTGGGAGAGACAGCAGGAGACCCTGACCCCCTTCAGCTAGAAAAGCAATGGTGAACCCTTAAATGAAGCCCTTTTTGGCTTCATTTCTGCATACAGATTCAAGGGAAGAATACAGAGGATTTTTGAGCTGTCTGAAAATTAAGATCTCTTTGAAATCTTTTGCAAGCATTGCATTAGGATGTTTTTTAAGAAACTTCCATGCCTATAAAATGAGTAAAAAAATATTTTTTTTAAAAAACAGGCTTAAAACTAAGATTTTTGAAACCACTCTGAAAATCTGCAAAACCTGATGGGAAAGGAGGATCTTCCCAGCAGGTGTTTTAGCAGTGCTGGTCAGTCTTGTAAGACGGAAGTAACTCCTGACAGAGCCATGCAAGAGGCAGTTTTCAAAACTAATAATTCTTTACTAACTGCAGTAGGACTGTTTCATAGTCAGCCTTGCTCTATTTAAGCGCTTTCATGCTAGCACCTTTTTTCTTAACCAAACCCAGCATTTTCCTGATCACCGCCGTTTTGTGTGGAGCTCTACAAAAGGTTTGCAATGAAACACAAATCCTTCTGAAGCTTGCCTGGTTTCGGATTTCGTGACGAGCTCGAAACTCAACCCAGGTTCGTCCAAAAGTTCAGTAAGGGTTCGTGAACTTTCCTAGCCCAAGTGGATTGATTTATGATTTTGTGTTACAGCTACACAAATCACGTGGCTTCGGCATACGGCAAAACTCGGCAAGCCTGAGCACCAAGCCAAGGAAATCACAACCACAACCTCACCCCTTCCACCCTCTCCTCTTCCCATGAAGGGTGGATGCTGACTGTACATCCCCAGCGGCTTTCTGGGCCTTCATCTAGTAAAAGAACTGATCTTTAGAAAGCTTTAAGGTTAGTTGTGCTGACCTGTCAGGAAAACGGTCCAATCTCACAGGGACTTGTCCAAAATTTTAAAAAGAACAAAGCAGAAAACAGATGCTTAAAGTTAAGTATCTTAATTTTTATTTTGTTGACCAAATATCTGGGCTGATCTCCACACAGGGCTGAGTGTACAACAGCTCCTGGTTTTAATCAGAGTTGTTGTTTAGATGACCAAGTATGAAGAGGAAGAAACCTCATACTGGTGTTCCTTAGAAAATCCTGTCCCTCAGCTGCAGGCAGTGCTCATGGCCAGCTGCAGGTGGATGAGGTGGCCCGAGGCTACAGGCAGCCGGTGGCTCTGGCACACTCAAGTGACACACAGAGACACGTGGGAAGACACAGGGAATGTGGGGAGTTGGAGAGGCAGTTTGGTGCCTTCCCCGCCTCCCACCTTCCTGCATCCCAGCCCTGGGTACCCAAGGGCCTGGTACAGCCAAGACATGCCAAAGGCCCTGTTTGCGTGGTCCCAGCTGGTGTGGAGCATCTCGCCACCCCTTATGATGCTCTGTGACTTGCTCAGCATCTCAGAAGTACCTTGGCTGCGTCCGCCAGCACTGTGGTGACTGAACGCCATCGCTCCCACATTCCGGCCACTCGCCTGTGGTTTTGGCTTTCCTGATTTGAAAGCTGGGCATGGAAACCCTATTCCACCCCAGCTGCTTGGGATCTGATAGGCACACGTGTTAGGATGCGGTGACAGTCTGTCATCCTGTCACACGACACGGAGTTACGTGAGGCAGTGGCACAAGGCAGCAGCCCCAGGCAGCACCCAGACTCAGCAGCCCTGGTGCTGATGGTGCAGCTTTGAATCTCGAAACAGCAACGGGTGATCCCTCCAGTAACGAGGTGTAAACACAGTTTTGGTTTTCTCTTAGTGGGTTGCTTGTGCCCCCCTCCCAAAGTGGCTGGGCTAACGCTGTCCTTGCGGTGGTGGGGTCTGTGCCAGCTGCAGTTGCTTGTCAAGCTGCTGCCAACTGGTGCGAGCCCACGTCAGGCGGGTGACAGCCAAGACAAACACGCTTCGTCAGCTCAT
The DNA here is from genome assembly GCF_017639655.2 of Falco naumanni. Taxonomy (NCBI): domain Eukaryota; kingdom Metazoa; phylum Chordata; class Aves; order Falconiformes; family Falconidae; genus Falco; species Falco naumanni. Next base: position 77,104,344 of record NC_054059.1, read on the forward strand.
TACATCTTAGCTCACACTGCTGGTGAGCCATCTCCAGCTCTGCGGCTGCCTTGGGGGCCTTGAAATCAGGTCTGCTGGGCTTCCCAGTGGGGATTTTGGATTGTTTTGTTGTCTTCCCTGTAAAAAAAAAATAAAGCAGAAAATATCGATTCAAAAGAAAATGTTGACTTGAACCATGCTGAGGTCAGGGTGTAATAAAAGCGTTGTGTGCAGGGCTCTGTTTATCTACAAAACTAAGATTTTTACGCAAGTCCTGAGGGAATGAAAGGAGACAGTATTTCCAGCACTGGTGCACCAGAAAATGCAGCTTGTACTCCTGCACATAAAACGCCTGAGCTGCAGGAGAAATCAATGTGTCTGGTGAGTACCAGGGCACCCTCAGCATCTGCTTTGTCCTCGGCAGGAGCCCATCACCCTCACCTGCAGGAGCAGAGGTGGGTGCGGGGTGACATGTGGTGGGAAGGCTGTATGGAGGCATTGAGCCAGAGGAGCTGCTTTCCCATGTTGGCAGTTGAGAGCAGAAAACTCAGTGGAGGCTGGTGCTGCAGCAACGGGCATTGGAAGGAAGATGGATAAGCCATGGCACCTGGTGAAACCAGCAGTAAAATGGCTATAGACTCCATGCTCCCTCAGCTGCAGCCTGGGCACAAATAAATGAGAAGGAGAAGAGCTTTCAAGCTCCTCCAGAGATGTGCAAGCTCACAGGTAGAGTTTGCCAGTGTCTCTGCAGTGCTTTGGTGATCCCAGGAAGAACCACTGTGGATTTTGGTGGCATCTGCAAAGACACTTCTTCCTGGTCATGCCTGAGGGCAGAGCAGCTCCTTGCTCAGCGGTGCTTCTGGCCAGGGGAGGAAGAGGCTGAGGAGGGCTACACTCCCCGTGTGGGCTCAGTGAGCAAACAGAGGGCTTCAGCCCCTTGGGCTCCTGGACCAAAATTTTTCCCTCCACTGAGAGCTTTGAATCCCCTCTCCCACATCTCTCACATCCATTAATGAGTAGAAAGGAATTTTTTAAGTATGCCCCTAGCTTGCTTCTGGTTTATCCCCTGGGTTTCATCTCCTCTGATGGTACCACAATGCGGCATCTGCTGCGCTGCCAAACGTGGAGGAGAGTGGGCTCCAGGGTGCACAAACAGAGAGCACGGTGTCTTTGGCAGCTGGCGGAGCAGCCCTCTCAGGTTTCCTTTCATTTTAATGGTTCACATACCTCTCTCCACGTCTGTGTCTGATTTTCAGGGCACGACCTTGATTTCACATCAAACATTCCCTATGTCTCTCCTCATCCCACTGCTGTCTGGCTAGATTACTGATGCTAGAGCTGATCTTTCTATTAAAATGTTTGGGGTTTATTATTTTTCTAACCTAAAGCCCATCTAAAATGCAAAGCCTTGTTCATCCTTTCCTCAAGGGCTCCTGCACTTTGATTCCTGTGCCACCCCGCCACTGACAGACAGCTGCGAATCGCTGTGCATCTGCAGGCGCCAAAGCTGGAGGCAGCCGCTGTCCTCTGGACACTTACTGATACTGTAGGTAGCTGCTGTGATCCTCCTCGTGTTCATAAATCAGCCCATAAACACCCAACATCTGGCGTACTTCCTATGTCACTGGCAGCTGTTGCAAAATTAATGCTGCTGTTGAAGAAGTCCCACTGACAGCGCAGGTACACCCCTGTTTGTTGGCACCTGAGTGCTGTTTACGAACAGGAATGAGGAACTGCCTGGCCAGCATTTTTGCAATTGAACATTTGGTGCTTGATGAAGACAAGAATCAGATAATTGGGTCATAGACTGCAAATGTGGGTTGTTTTATTCCTAACATAGTTTTCAGCCTGACCCATACCTTAGAAGGCTAGGTCCTTTCATACTCTGCCTAGCACCCCAGCACCCTTCAGAAGTTACTTTTCCTCTTTTCCAGCTTGGAAAATGACTGCTCCAGGGATTTCCCATGACAATTTTGGAAAGCAACGCTGCCTGAGAGTTCCGCCTCATCCCCTAACCCCAGGCCACCTTCCCCCTCATTAGTTCTCATTTGGGGTTTTACAAACTAAGCCCATCTCTGCTCCTGTATGACAGACACTGTAGCAGGGAGAACTGGGGCCAGATGCCCACTGCAACAGCATCCCCTTCTCCTGTGCACTGCCCTGGGCTGCCTTTCACCTCTGCACAGCGGTGGTATATGTGTGCAAGTTGTGAAATGCCCCAAGACCCTCCTGGGTGCTACCAAGGCATGGGAAACTTTCCTCTAGCTAATTCACCCACTGAGTACCTCCAGCGTGGAAGCTGTAAGTAAGGAACAGAAGCCACATTTCAAGCCCTTGGATGTGACCAGCCCTTGTAGAGTCAGTTTGGACTGTCCTTGCATTGTAATGACAGCTGACCCAAAAATCCAAGATTCTGAGAAAATTTTATACCTAGGGTAAACTATCTGGGCTGTTCCCTGAGTAGCACTGGGAGCCAAGAGGGGGTCCTGGACCCGCAGCCTGTAGGGACTCTAAACAGAAACAAGCTTGGGTTTGACCTCTCCTGAAAGAGTTGGGTTGTGTTATGAAAAGTAAAACCATCCCAGACGATACAGAGCATGGTGATGGAGAAGTCAAGCTGAAAATGTTCTGAGAAGATATTCACAAAGCAGCGACAAGCAAAGACAGAAACCATAAAAAGCCAGGAACAGGCACATACCTCCATTCTCATGTGATACATTGCAAAGCCACACAGTTAGATGCATAGGTGGGGAGCACGGCAGCACCCCGTGTGCATGCACAATAGCAAGATGAGCCCCATGCGCTGCCATGACCACAGAATAACCTCTGCTGCCCTTTATCCCCATACTGCTGATGCGAGCCCTGCTCAAAGAAGTCTTCCGCCACCAAAGCCCCACTGTGAACTCCACACGCTCTAACCCAGGGGGTGACCTCAATGAAGTTCAGCCTGGTGCAGGCAAGATGTTCTGGGAAGATTCCCCACCCTGCCCCTCAGGGCCCTTGCCTGCTGTCACAGGCCCTTACTAATTGGATACATCTGACCTACCGATGTCTTTGAAAGTCCTCCAAGGATCTGTTTCAAGAAACACATTTGGTTTCACACTGAATTTACAGAGTGAAAGTTTTACCAGCTGGCGTGGTTTGAACCAAAGCTGGTCTTTCCACAAGGAACGAATCATATATTGGATCCAGATCCCTCCCAGTTTTAGCTTTCCCCTCTGCTAACTCCGCTCGTTATCTTTCAGGGAGGAGAGACTGGAAATTGTGGAGGTCTAAACCCCACTCTCTGTAGAGGGAGCCTATTAAAAGATCAAGAAGCAACAGTTCCATTTTCTTGCCCTCAAATCCTTGCTGTGCCTTGGACAGCTTTACAGTAAATTTCAAGCCAAAAGCAAATCACAATTAAGTAAGATGCTCCCGAATGCAAGGTGGCACTCAAGAACAAAAAGCACTAATCTTGTCCATTTCAGACTCTTCTAAAGCTCCCCTGATGCAGAAGGCTACACCCAGGGATGATATCCTCCTCCACGGACTCTGAACACATCCCAGAGGAGGAGAAGCAGTAGTGTGTCCCAGTTACGAGGCAGGAGAGTGACTTGCGCAAGGAGACTTAGTAACAGAGCCAGCAACAAAAGCTAGCTCTCTCGAACCCAAGGATAATCCCTTATCTTTCCAATCAGGCTCTATCCCCCATGTATAGGCAGCGTTGTTGTGTGGGGATGGGTATTTTCCGTTTCAATTAACTTGGACTTAGTAAAAGTGAAAAGAGCAGTGGCTCTTGTGCCTTAGTCCTCAGCAGGGCAAAATGAATGACCCAGGCATGAAAACTCTGACTTTCATTTGTGTGACTGAGCAACATCCTGAATAATTTGTGTTTTGCAAATTACGTATCTGAATGATGTATCTAAAAGACAATGCTGATTACACATATTTAAACATCAGGAAACATTCAGGTAATAGTCATGCCAATAAATAAATTCAATGAGTGCCTGTATGGGCCATAAAAATACACATTAAGGAATGAAAAATGAGTCCTTACAACAATATTAGTTCATTTCCAGATAGAGCTGGTGAAACAGCTAATGATAATGCAGGAGAGTTCAATTAATATTTCTGCTCTGTGCTTGAAAAGAAAAAGATGATATGTTGAGATGACATAAAGATGATAAAATGCTCTCCAGTACATCACTGAGAAGAATGACAGACAACAGCTGTTAGGGATAAACAATTTTAAATTGCAATGCCCAGATAACTTACACCCTGAAGTCCTTAAAGAGCGGTCTGGGAGATGTTTGGCCCGTTGACATTCATTTTAATAACCCTGGGGGTGCCAGCGAAGTTCCAGTGGACTGGAAAAGGTCTAAGTGTGTGCCAGTGTTTAAAAAAAGGACAGGGTGGAAATATCTGACATCAATCCCAGACCAAACAACGGAGAAGATGACATGGGATTCAAGTATGACAAAAATAAAAGACAAAAAGCATCAGTGCTGGTTAACAACATTTCATGGAAACCAGGTCTTATTTCATTTTCTGGTGACTTTATAAGTGCAACTGATAACAGTAGCCGCCTGGAGGCAATGCCTGGGTGAGGCATCGCTAGGCACTGCACAGGACTTTTAGGGAATAAGCATCTTGCAACAGCTCCAGACAACATGTGAAACAGTTTGAAGGGCTGGATGGCTGACAGGCACTAATGGAGGTGACACACACGGGAGCACTTCTGGTGGGGCTCCATGGGGACCTCCTCCAGACCTGACACCTTACAGCATCTTCCCTCAGTGATGTTGAAGAAGCAGCTGTTGCTATTGGCAGAATTTGCAGGTGACCGTGGGACTGGCAGGGTGCCAAGAGGGATTTGATGATCCCAGGCAATGAAGACAGTTAGGAAGATGAAGTCATTCAGACAAAATGCTCTCCAATACAATTAAAAAACCACATTGTGCAAGTAGCAAGGAAGACAGCTGTACCTACTGTGTAGCCTGAATTTTGCCTTCCTTGTGGAAGAGCAGCACAGGGTGAACCTGTGGGATGATGACACCAAAAAAGGACTAATGGGGCCCTGGGTGAGAGTGCTGAAGGGGCAGACACGGTTGTGTCAGGATAACCAGAAAGCTGATGCAGTCCTGCAGCAAACTGCTGGAGGAAAACAGCACTCTGCATCCTGAAAAGTGCCTGCCTGAAAGCTTGATCAGTGCTGAGTTGGAAAAAAAGGAGCCATCGTGTCCCCTGAATCAACAGCATTTCTCAGGAGATGTTGCAGGGAGTGAAGTTCCTCAGCCCCACCGCACTGCTGCAAGGTGTGCGGCACAGCCACAGCCCTCGGGACCACTTTGCTTCTGTACAATCCCTCCAGAAACCTGGGCAGGAGCTTTACCTGGATACTCCTCTCCTCAGATGCAAAATCGACTGCTGTGGTTTTTCTTCATTTCCACCAGCCAGGATAACACATGTATCTGGAAGGGGAGTGAACCAGGGGAGCCAGAAGGGGACATTGCTGTTGCTGCCTGCGATGTGGGTTCAGGCTCAAACATTCTTGTTTTCTGCCATACCCATCCTATGGCACGGCTGGGGGCTGCTCCTGGGCACATGCCCTCTTTCCAGGTTTTGTCCAGCTTGTAAGGAAGGAGTAGGAACATATGAGTCAAGACCACACGGCCGTGGGCAAAAATTGTTGCTACAACTAAACAAAACTGCTCCAAAGTGTATTCAGTTGTACCCACCTAGATTCTCCTATTTTTTTCCCCGTGAAGCCAGTGAAAACAAGAAACAAGCCACATCTCATTAATGCCTCATGAAAGTCCTCGCAGCGCACACCTCGCAGGTGGGGAGTGGGGAGCATGGCAGCCCCTTCCCTGCCAAAAGCATCAGCAGGGTCCCGCAGGCTGTGCCATCAGTACGTACGGGCTCTCCTCACCCTGCACCCACCGACGCGGAGCACACTTTGTAATGTGCGTTGCACCACAAACAGCAGCCTGGTTGTTCCCTGAGGTGGGATGGGTTTTGCCCTGGCAACCGAGAAGAGACTGCATCTCTGATCTGCTCAGGCTAGTTTTGGTTGCCAGGTGGTGTTCAGTTAAGCCCCTTCATCCCAGCAACTCCCATGCAAGGCTGGTAGCCACGGGCTGCATCATCCACAGGCTGAGGTTAACATTTGTTTTCATTTAAAAACAATCAAAAAAGCCACTGGCTTGGGAAGCTGGAGGGGTGAGGACACCAGAAGCCACCCTGCCAGATGGCAGCTCTGCACGGCAGCGAGGATGCTCGTTTGCTGGAGCTGGGGGCCAGGTTTTCACCAGGGTTTGCACTCCCTGCGCTCGCAGCCAAGCTGTGCATCATCCCAGTCTAATGGCACGCACAGAAATCATGCAGTACTGGCAAGGCTCGAAGCCCCGGCATCTGGTGGAGCTTGGACAGAGGCATCGCTGCCTGGTCCAAGTCCTGCTTGCAGATGATGAAGTATCCTGGAGGAAACCAGGCAGGATTCACAGGGGCAGGCAGTAGGTGATTAATAGGCCATTACCAAAAAGTTGTGATGCCATGGATGCAAGCTGGAAGGGAGGGAGCTCGCTTGGTATGGGTCAAATAGTCTGATTTTGGGAAATAAACGTTCATGCATGGCTACTTTTGAATATCCCCCTCTGCAGTGCTGGTAGCAGATTTACTACCACACGGGGTGCCAAGAGGAATAAAAGAGCCTCCACAAAAAAGGCTCCTGGGTCCATAGGGGAGAAAAGGCTGAGAGAAAACTGTCTGATCAGTTTTGCTTAAGCCAAAAGGCCCATAAATCACAGGCCTGATCCTCCTCACAGAAGAGTTGTCCCTTCAGTGACAGCACAGGCTGATGTCTTTCCTTGTCCTTTACACTGATCTGATTTTGCTGTATTAGAGAGAAGCTTATGAACGTGCTGCAGTTCGAGCGTTATCAGTGCAAATAACCTAATGAGCTCTTTTGCTACTTAACTTAGATAACAGAAAGTTCTTTTTTTTCAGTTTCGGAAGAAAACTCCCTCTCATTCTATTTATGAATGTATCGTGTTAATGTTTCTGGGAGCGATGGGAGTATTTTTGTCTGGTGCATTACTGAAACACTGTCACGTTTATTAATATTTCCAAACCGGCCCAAGCCCCATGCACATTATTACATGGGCACACAATAAGCAATCATACATTTATAAATTGGACAGCCACCACGAAGGACTGGTTATTGTACTGAAGGATTAGCTACACACGCTGCCTCTCGCTGCATTCACAGCTCAGCAATATCAAACCCCTACAAAAGGTGCAGAGATTCCCCAGACCCCGCTCTGCTCCCCTGCCTGGCAGATAAACCTATGCAGGGGAGATCAGTGTAAAGCATTGTGTGAACATGAAAGGAGAGGGGGAAACGAGCTGCTTGCCATGCCCTGGAATAGGAAGACTCCAAGCAATCAGTGTATCCCACCTGCCCCTGATGTGCCACGGTGCTCATTGAGATGCAGAGGGAAGCGCAGCACGGTGCTGCCAGCCAAGGGCATCCCAGCTCGGGGACAGGCTGCTCCGAGCAAGCACCTGCTTCCCTCGGGATTGGATCCAGCCAGCGCCCGCCACCGCCACCACGAAGACAGAAAAGCCCCTTCATGACACCAAGTGATGTCATCTGCGGGAGAAGAAGGGAACATTCAAGCACAGGGCTCTGCATCAGCAACAAACCTATTAAAAAACCTGCCCAGAGCAAAGCCCAGGATTTTAGATAGCCACCCCCACTTTCCTATGACCCCTGAGACGCAGCCGGGGATGAAAAGAAGGGAAGGAATTGCTGTCTGTGGTTTCCAGGAGGAGGTCCTTGAAAGCATAACAAGCAAAAGCCAAAAACAAATGCTCCCTTCAGCTAAGAGGACCTTGCCTCCATCTGCACATTGCAATTATTATATTGCAATAATTATATTGCAATATAATGGGGTATTCCTAACCTACTGGTTGCACCAGCTGAAGCCCAGGACAAAGGGATCAATGCCATTGCCACAATTGCCCACGGACAGTTCCACAGTCCTAACAATGATCTTCAGGACCAAAGCCCCATGCTGACACCCCCATGCTGTGCCCACACCGCCCAGCGAGCCCACTATGCCATGAGCCATTCTGGGGAGCGGTTTGTTCCCTGCCAAGCTGCTGGCACAAGGCACGGAGGGGCTATCAGATCCGGGACTGGCTGCAGCCACCATTGCTAGTGACTGCTAAATTACAGCTCTGTTATGCACATGATAAAAAATTTTCTACCAATGGGAAAATATATGTTTGGACAGAATTTTTTTTCATCCAATCAAGCAGATGAACCTGATCCTTGAAAACACTTCTTTAGAGTGGCTTTCTGCTCCTTTCAATAAGAATTAAATACGGCATTATTATCATTTAGCACCTCTGGTAAAGATCAGTAATTTCAGTCAATTTTTTTCTGTGTGCATGCCCCTTCACATTTCTCAGTGGGATGTGCAGAAAGCAGTTTGAGAGTCTTGAAAAGCAACATATTCCTCAAGCAACTTAATCAAATATGTATTTGTATTGAAAATACCAATTTTCACCAATCTAACAAGCATTGCACTCTGACTTGGCTGCTTTTGGGAGGGCAGCGAATACTTTGCAGGCTGTGGGGGAGTTAAGGCAGAGAAGGAGTTAGGGCACAGCTGGAGTCAGGCAGGGGAGCTGGGTGGACTTGGAACCACTCAAAAGCCAAACCTGGCCTCCAAACTCTGAAGCTCTGGAGCTGTGAAGTTGCACCACCCTGTCATCTCAGAATAAGCAAATATTCCCAGTGAGCTCTTCAGGAGATGCCCTTAGACCAGCTTTGAGTGACATTTTGAGAGGGACACAGGACATCAGTTACTATTTCAAATTTTTCTGCTCTTTCCCTGTATGATCTTTGGTATTTTCCTTGCTGCTGTCAAGCGCTGTGTGGCCATGAGAGCATTTGGTGCTCCGCTCTGGAGGCTGTGAGTCTTAATTCAACAGAAGCTGTGACCCAGTTTCCCTTTCTGGGGGCAAATAGTACTTATCTGTACAGGAAAGGGTAGAAGGGACAAGTCCTGGTTAGCAAAATGCTTTGCAATAGTGTTTTGAAAGTGCTTTGAGATAGTCTGGGATATGCAAATGAACATTAGCCGATAATCTTTGTTTGTGCTCATGCAGCCTTCTTGAAGGGAAAGAATTTGCATGAAAATCAGATTGTTGTTCTTGCCTTGTTTGTTCATTTGGTGACTTTTTGTGAGAGGATGCTTAGCTGGTCCATCAACACTCTCTGTTAAACAGGGCTTTTTACAAATTTTTCCTCCCCTGCCTTTGTCTAAACAAGGGTATTGATTGTACACAGCTCAACGCCAATTAAACCCAAAAGATCTGAGTTAGCAGGAGTAGCAAAGCTGGCATAAGATATAGATGTTCTTTTCTGCTCCCTTCCCAAGCAAACCCTAGAGGCCCATCATCCCTGGAGAGCAGGCAGCTGTTTAGGAAGCCGATCGATGGTCAGGGGTGACAACATCAGTCCCCAGCTCTGTCCCTGGTGGCTGGCGTCCAGTGGGAGGATGCACTCATCATTCACACTGTCTGTTAGGGAGAGAGCAAAGCATCCAAATGTGCATTTAAAATCATTTTTTAATGTGGCTGGGCCTGCCAATGCATTAATAGCGCACTAACTCACCTAAACTCATCCAACGTACCAAGTTTACTTTGGTTACTCATCACCTGATTCTTCCTCCAAACCCACCACTGCAGCTCGTGAGGACAGCCACAGCTGCGAGACAAAAGGTGTTCTCATACAGAAACCCTACTCGTAGAATAGCCAGACTCTTACAAGATGCAAACACTGGACAGCCAAGCAGAAAGCCCTTTCTTGTGTCCTATTTCTTGCCCAAGAGTTTTGAACAGCTCTGAACAAAGCCCCAAGGAAATGCCTTGGCCCCACTGCCTCAGCCACGGAGCGCAGAGAGGTTTCAGCCCCAAGCTCTCTGCCCAGCCTCCTGGAAGTCACCCATCCCCGATGCGAACTCTTGAACTCTTTGCTGAATGTATGCTTTGGCAAATCCACCAGTGCAGCTGAGGATGTGGTAGCACCTGCTGCATTGTCCAGAAGCTTAGCTCTCAGCTAACGGCAAGGCCAGGGACTTCCTCAGTCTATCTAGCTTTAAAGCAGACGACAAGGAGTGTGATCCCTGAGCATAAACAGGATGGAGTTTGTTCAAGATTGCCATTGTGTGTATGAAAATAAATGAATGGCTTGACAACTTAACCCGCTCATGGTATTTTGTTTTGCCAGTGCTGGGCCCAAAATTTCTACCGAGCATCACGCTGTTGCAGCAGAGAGGCTATCCCGCAGTGAGACGGCATTGGCTCATCTGGCCCCAGTTACAAGGTGAGGATGGGTTTCAGGGCTTTGTTAACTTTATGTTATCATGTTAGTATGTCACCTGCCTTCAGCTTCATAGTTATTCCTTGCCCCTGCTCCAACCTCTTCTTTTTTCCCACTTCTACTGCAGTAAACCCAAATCGTGGCTGCTTGTGGCTATTAAAACCCCCTCCTATGCATCACTGACCTTTGCAGTTCATTTTTGGAGGATGAAAGTTGAAAAGACACCTGTATTTTCAGACACATCCCATGCAAAGCCTCTGTAAATGCATTTTGGAGCACACGAGTGTCTTTCTGCTGATGTCAGTGTCACAACATAAGCCCTGCATGCCCATCCTCAGCCGCAGTTACTGGTTATATTACATAGCTTCCTCCAGGATCAGGTTTCCTCCATGCAGACACACACAGATCTGTCTCTGACTTCAGGTCAGCCACCCTGAAGAACTTAAAAATTCGTTTCGCTGTAACAGATGAGGACCACAGTCACAGGCAGTGTTGGCAGCTGTGCCAAGAACCGATCTAACATCTTCAACAGCTTTAGCCTGGTCGTGCTTTTCCTCCGCAGCTGCCTTCTTCAGTTGCTGTCCTCCCACCCTAGCCCTGCCTTCCAACTCTGAAGGGCAACAGTCTCACCCAGAGTTTGGACAGAAGCTGTTGTCACCGAACACCAGAGGACTTTGTTTCCTTTGTTTTACTAGACCCTGTTGTTACGGCAACAAAAAAAAAAAAAACCAAAACCAAGATCGGTTTCTTTTTAATTTTGTTTGCTTTTAAAAAATCATGCCAGATTTTGTATACCAAGTGCCAGCGAAGAGCAAATGCTTTCAGCAGTTCTAAAACCAGCTGGCTTTCAAAGCAGCCTCTGCCATGGAAGCAGCCCTGGCGCCTGTACCTAAAGCAGCCTGAAGGCCAGTGCTGCCAGAAGCCCAGGGATGCCGTTGCCTGCCCTGCTTGTTCAGTGATGCTCCCATACCCTGCCCAGCTGAGCAGCCCATCGTACCCCGCTGCTGGGTTTTACACCAACTTAAAATCACTGTAACAGAATCGCGGGGTTTTTCCACTTTTTTTTTCTCCTTAAGAAAGTAAATTAAATTGTAAACTGCTTGCGAGAGGTTCAGTTCCAAGGGCGAGGAAGGTGAGGTAATAAAGATTTCTGTAAAAGCTCATATCCATCACCCTGTGAAAGTTGCAGTGCATATGGTAGCCGTGCCCTTTGCTCTGGCAGAGTTAAGGCAGAGCAGTCATTCATCACTCGCAGGGAGTAATTTCATGCTGGGAAATATCCAGGGGAGTGGTGAATCAGCCAGAACATGAAAGTGTCACTCAGCCAGCAAAGAAGGGGAAAAAAGGGCAGATTTGAAAAACGAGGGAGGCTTTTGAATGTCATGGGTTTGTGGTCATCAAAGTCTTCCAGGAAAGACCAGGAATAAAATCACTTCACTCACTTTTTCTGATTGGCAATGTTACGTCTGAGTCTCATCTCAGGGATCCCTTCAGCATCAAGAGAGAGAAGGAGACACCAGTAAAGCGCGATTCACCTGCCTGATGCTGGAAGTGTGTCTGCTTTGAGGTGACCTGTGTACTGAAATGCATGTTTCCCTCTGCTGACTGTAGCTCAGCTGATGGATACTTACCTTACGTGTATCTAGAGGTCTCTGCATGTCTCCCATGAACTGATAAGCCACTGCTTTCTACAGAGTCAAGCTTGCACATAAGAAGAGGTGCCAGTGTGTTTGTCTCAGCCGGGTACAAAGGTGCACTGGCTCAAGCTTCCCATGTGATCGGGAGGCAGAAATACAACCCCCAACTTGTGCCAGCAGCCACTAGAAAATAACTTATCGCTTAATAAGGAGATAACAGACACCTTGCATATACCCAAGGAACATAGTACGTAAAGTCAAGTGGCAGAGGGAAGCAGATGGAAACATCATTCAGCGCTGCATAATCAGAAAGAGACATTTCTTAAAAATAATCTGCAAGAGGAAAAGAGAGAGCATTCGGTGAATAAAATGTTCCTTGCAAGCTATCGTACCCAGATCTATATTTAAAATCAGAAAGCAAATCACAGAGATAAGTGAGCTCATGTTATCAAGAGTTGCATCCGCAGGATGGAAAACTACGGCTCCGCTGAAACTGCCCTCCAACCTGGGTCTCCCCAGCACCATTGTGGTGTGACAAATGGCAGCACGCTGAACGAAAAGCATTGGAACAAGCTGCTGTTGGGGGGAGGCAGCTGGGGCAGCAGGCTGATCCACATATCCATGCTGGAGGCAAGCCATCATGCTGCTGCCATGTAGGCAAAGCTGCTTGTCCTCAAGGAGCTGGTGGCTGACCAGACACCCCAGGTAGCACCCAGCAAAGCAAGGCAGCCTGGCTGCCACGCTCTGTGCCACGAGCAGGGCAGGTGTGTGAGGTGTCTTGGGAGGTGGGGTGGCACCCCATGGGGCACAGGGGTCCTCCTCCCAGTGGGTGCCCTGCTGGGCTCTGAGCTACGGGCAAGACACAGGGGAAGAGCGGCCAAAAAACAAGTGCCATCAGGCTTGTGTCAGGACGCCAATCTCTGCCCATCTGTCCTCACACATGGGTGTGCCAGGGAAGGTAACTTCTCTCTCCTGGGTGAATCAGCCCTGCAAGAGGGTGTTGCAAGCAGGGGGATGTTTGCATTTGAGCATAACAGGTTGCAGTCTGTGCTGCCACTTTTTGTCACGTGCCTCTCCCTGCATCCTCAGCACGCTGTCCCCAGTGCTGTCAAGACCCTACCCTGCCCCAGGCTGCTGAGGGCCTGTGGGGCACGTGGGGAGCAGCTCCATGGCACCCCACCACGCTCCCTTCAGCCCACCCCTGTGTCCCTCCCTGTAGCATCACTGCACCGACCCCCTGCCCAGCTCCCGCCAAAGGCATCAGGAGTTTTTGCCCCTGTCTGGAGTAGGACTGAGCTCAGGCCCTGAGCAACCTGTGTTATTGCAAATGCTTGGTGGATTTATTTATGCCTGTGGCATAAATAGTTCCTCCTCTCCGCAGGACACGTAATACCTCTGGAATTCAGTGAGAGGAGATGCAGGCACAGGCACAGGCACAGGCGGTCTCTGGCATAGCCGGGTGCTCACGTGCAGGTACACGCGTACACGGCCACCCCTGCACAGCTCCGCTGATGGCAGCACCCCTCCATCAGTGGGGTCTGCCATTGCCCACACCTTCCAGCCGCCAGCTCTGCCCACTGCAAACCACCTGAGATGCACTGTCCCTATGCGTCACTTTGGGGGAAAAAATGGGGATTTGGTTAGAAAGCAAAAGGAACCATCTAGGCAGCCAGTTTGTAAATCCTGTGTGTTAGTAACATATTAGGGAGAAAGATTTTCATTTCACCTGGGGAAAAGAGACTTCTGCAAAGGGGGCTGTCATGGGAGAAGTGGGAAGTCACTTTGCCCAAACTGCAGTCCACTTAATTTGTGTGTCTGTGCCTTCACTGCTGTGCTTCACACACCTGGCCCCATGCCCACTGAACCCATGCGAAATGGAGCATCCAAAATAAAGCAGCAAGAGGAAAAATAGACACAAAAGGAACAAGTGGCCTAAGAGGAGAATGAGGGATAGGGATACATCGTTGCTCTGGGAAGGAATAAGTACCCTTTAAACAGAGGCATGACGTGAAGGCTGTGTTGTCTTTGAAAAGGTTGACTTGGAGGGCACCTGCCCTGGTGCAGAGCTGGTGTAAAGCCCTGCCCCTTGGCTACCCCGCAGCTTGGAGCTCGCAGGGCTCCTGCTCCCCCAGCGTACGCTGGCCACAGAGGCAAAAGGGCTCTGCACTTGCAGAGAGGCAAAGCAAACCTCCCTGGGGGCCGACGGGCTGAGCGGTTGCCCTGAGAGCCACCAGAATTGGTGCATGGTTTCCTTGTGCTTCCCCTGCTCAGTGTATCTGATCCTGCTGAGACCCTGCCCCAGGTCAGTTCAGCACCTCACGCAGAAGGACCACAGCCCTTCCTTTGGAGAGGCAGTTCAACACATACGAGAGCATTCATAACATGGTCTCTTGGTACCTGCACGCCGCAAAACCACACGGGTATTTTTTTAAAACAAGGCACTTTTAACTATGAGGACCAAGAAACGTCAGCAGATTCTCAGCATGGTCCTGCTCAAGGGAAGGCAGCTTTTTCTACACACCTCCCCACCTGAGTTAGTCCATTACCTGGGAAGAGGACAGCAAAGCAGAGGTGCAGGCAGCAGGAGGAGCAGCCAGCTGCTGCGTGCCCTGCCAGGAACGCCGGTGCTGCGCTGTGCAGAGCCAGGACCTGGCCCTGCTGCCCAGGCAGCCAGCGGGAGCCCTGCCTGCAGCCCACCTCGGGTCCGCCGAGAAAGCTGAGCCTCTTGGCAAGCCACCTTGTACGCCTAGCTGAAAATAGCACTGTTTTTGCCAAAACACACACTCAGGGCTTGGATTCAACAATGCTGCATCAGCAGCTCGTAATCAAGTTGACACGGGGCTGATTGTTTATTGAAAAGAAAGAGGAGGGGAAAATCGTGATTTGACCGGATTCAATAAAAGCAAATAAGCCAAAGGAGAGGGGCTGGGGTGGTTTGTTTTTGCGGTTTTTTTGCACATGACAGGAAATCTTTTCTGTGGACTTGTGACAACACAGACCTTGACCTGACGTCTCCTTTGCACGGAGCCGGGGTGGTGAGTTGGGGTGTGAACCCAGGGAAGGACTGGCTCAGAGTCTGAGCAGGATGCAAGGGAGGAGCAGAGCATTTATTTGTGCAGCATAAGGCGTGTATATGAGCTGTCAGCAGAGAAATGGGGAGAAAGAAAATATGGAGGGAGGGGAAAAGGAATGCTATAAAATGTAATATGTAAACTGCCAATCACGTCCATGATGGTTTGTTCTTGGGATATATGGCTTTCATCTTTGCTTTTTATTTATATGCATTTCTTCCCTTTTTGGCTCAAGCAAAGCCGATTCCCCCAGTGTAGAATATATTGGCTTTCCACCCTCCTCTGTTTACTGTCCTCGGTTCCTGGCTGAAGCTGAAGCAACGGGGTTTTATTTGCTTGTTTTCTTTTGGTTTGATTCTTGGGATTTTGGACCACTGCCTCCTGGACTGCCTGAGATATTGCTGTCCTTTCATTCCCGTGCCCACGCCAGGCCCCCCCTGCCCTGCAGTGCCTCCTTTGCCTAAGGGCACCCGCTGGCATGGGCAGCGCGGGGACTTGTTTTCTAGAAGAGCTGAGCTCTCGGTCCTCAGCAACCTCCTGAGCACCATGACTCCGAAAATGGCATGGTCTGGTGCATCTGAAGGTGACACAGGGGAAGGGCTGCAGGGAGACACTGTCCTCAAGCTTTTCGGCCACAGGAAAGCCCTGCAGTAGATGGGAGCTCCCAGCCAAGAGCAGCACCTATGCTGATAAGCAGTAGAAAGAGGGATCTGGAAATCATCCTGGGAGAAGGGTGGAAGAGGGGAGTTGCATGCAGAGTACTGCCCAAACCAGGAGCCAGGGCAGGCAAGCCGGGCTTCAGGGCAGGACCAGGGGCATTTGCATGCTTCCCCACAGAAGGTTGCCTGGGGCAACTGCTTCTTCTGCAGCCCTCAGCCTGATCCTGGGTTTTCATGGCAGCTGTCTGCTCCTGGCACGAACACCAAGTTGCTCCAGGGCAGAGAAACAGCAGCCTCCAGACTGGGCTCTGCAGGCTCTGACAGCGCCCTTGGGGTGGCTGTAGTTTACTTGCTGTTGTGCCACTTCCAGCACAGAGCTCCGTGACACCAAGCCAAAGGTGGCCAAGGGCTTTCCATTCATCACAGGGAAATGTATTTTTTTCACTTTATCAACTCAGCCCCGGGGGCTCCTCTGCTGCTCCTCTACAGTAATCAGCTTAATCCCACGTGCTACCGGGGGCTGCACCTCCAGGTGCCTCCTGCATGATGTCACCCTTCGCAGGTTCAGTTGCAAGCCAAGATGGACACTGCCTGCCACTAGCAGGAGAGAGGCTGGCCCTCCCCAAATGACAGTGCTATGTGCAAGCCATCTCCCAGCCCCCGCTGAAGAATGGGGTTGCACAGGGGCTGTCATTATTTCTCACTCGACAAGTGCATTGAGATGTGACTGGTGGCAATTCACCCGCCGTTGTGTTTCTGCAGTGGTAGCTCTCAGCTCCTGTGCCTCTCTTGTCCCAGAGCAAAGGGGATTCCTTGCAGCTGGCTCTGGCCATGAAAGCTACATTGGACCCTCCAGGGAAAGAGTATCTTGCATGGGGAGATCCTAAATGACCTTTCAGCCCACGGTTGTCCCCTTGATGGCAGCAAAAGGAGCAGGAGACTGCACAGGACTTGCCTTCAGCAGGCACAGCTGCCTTGGAGGTTACCCCAAGCACCCTTGGGTCCTGCTGCCGTGCTGATACAAATCAAGCCAGTAGGTCTTTCTAGACCCAGGATGCGGGTGGATCAAAGATTATTGCTCTCACAGCCATGACAATTTAAATTAAGTCAAGTAGCAGAGGGCTAAGACAACATACATGTTAAGTTAGTACCTACCCGGCAGATACCGCTGAGCTGTGGCAATCAGGTCACAGTCAACCATGCCCCAAGCTCTTGGGTGGCATGGTCCACCCTACCGCCAGTGCCAAGAGCTGCGGCTCAGAACCCTCTGTTTGAGGCACTAGTGGATTTTCCTCAGGTATGGATATCCAGCAGCCTAAGCAACCACCCTAGGGACATGATAAACTATTCCCAAAATGGAAACACCCAGTGCAAGTTCCAGGCTTGCTACTCGAAAGTTCACCCTTGTGTTTTTTGGCTTGGTTAAAAAAACAGGGAAAGCTGAAAACAGGCCTCTTTGCAAGATCTGGGAGTAACACAGTGCTGGTGCTGAGCTCCTGAAAGTGCTTCTAGGTTTGTTTTTGATACAATATCTCCCCATAAATTTGGTGGAAAATCTTACTAAAAATAAAATAGCATCATTTTCTTCATGTAATCTTGTGGGGGAGATGCTGATGACATTCAACACTACTTGTTCTACACAGCCACCAAAACATTGCAGAACAACCTTCTCCAAGGATATGACTTGACACTTGAGTGTTCAAAGCCTTGATGTCAGGATCTCAGTTCTGAAATTGAATTCCCTAGTGTGGTTTTTTGGTTATCTTCTGCCACTTTCTTCTGAATTCCAGCTAAAGCCCACAGGTTACAAAGGAGGAGGGGAACCCTTTGGGACTTTTCTCCAGGGCTGCCCAACAGCCTAGTCACTGCTGGATCTACTGTCTTCTGCCCGTGAGAAACATTCCTGCCTCTGGTAGGCCCAACCCAAACCCAATGATGCAGGCTGGCAGTACAAAGAAATCAAATAAAAGAATACTTTGCATTTATAAAAGAGGATCAGATGTTTTAAGGTGTGATACCTACCTAAAGAGCCAACTTTCAGAAGAGTTAATCATCCAAAGGCCAAGTTAAACAGGACACAATCAAAGCTGCGTGGCTGTCCAGGGACAGGCTGGGTTTATGAATGACACTGGAGGTAGGGCCTCAATGAGTCACCAGTTTGTCATGTTTAACTTGGCCACATCTCTGGATAACCCCTTGTAACTTGGCTCTCTTCGGCAATTTCACACCTTCAGACAACTGCCTTTCTTTCACAAACTCATCCCCATAACTTCCCTGCAGATTAAATGGTTTTGGTCTGCTACATTTTCTTGTCTTTCGATTTCGGGCAAACCAATAATGTGACAAGAGTTTAATCACCTGCTTTCTACCTAGTGATGATTACAGCTAGTAAAACATCCTGGCATGATACAAGTAGGAAAAATGCTTGCGTTAAGTGCAGACACCTCATCCATTATTGTACCTTTGGTTTACAGCACATGTACCAGAACTTCCAGACATCTGGAAAGGCGCATTTTCCCAATAGGCCTGAACACACCACAGGCATGTCTACGCCCTCCAGTTTCATCTGCGCTGCTTGTGAGTAAGCGAAATCTCACGCATGTCTTGGAATGACGAAGCACACTGCTCACCTTTCCCTTCACATCTCCCTTTTAACACAGAGACAGCATGTGCAATAGGGCATCTCCGCCACAGCCCTGGGTATGAACCCATAAACGTTCCTCAGAAGGGAAGCCCAGGCTTTCCAGCGAGGTTGAGGGCATCTAATCTGATCTCAGGGCGTATTTTTAAGCCCTTTCTTACCGATGGCTTTTCCCAACATTCCTATTACCTCACCGTGCTACATCTCCGTAGGCTGTGACAACAGCCTGAGCGCACGCTTTGGTTTCCCAGCTCCAGGACCAAGCACACCAGGAGCATGCCAGGTCCTTAACACACTGTTAGCTCCTGGCTCTCTACTTACACACCACAACATTAAGGGCCTGCATGTCTCCAGTGTGGCTCCCAGCTCCTGCTCGCCCGTGGCCATCCTCTGTCATGCTATCCCTGGTAGTGAGAAACAACTGGGAGCACCAGGTGCCCACATCCACGTCCCACTCCACCATCACAGACACAGGGAGGAGGAGGAAAGGCAGTGCTCCCTCTCGCCACTCAGTGTTATGGTCACACAGCTGTGCCGTCGTGCCTGCATTTTCCTGCCTGACTGGGTGTAACTTGGTTTCTGCTGGGAAGTTTACAGGGCTGGCTAAGGCAGAATGGCCAGGTAGCTCCCATGCACACTGGGGCACAAAAAGCCTTGGCATTTCAAATGGGCACCCTCCAGATTTCGTTTTGCAATTGGTTTCTGTGCTTTTCAACTTCAAAAGAAAAAATTGCTTTTCATTAGCAATGTGATCCTAACCTTTTGTTAGCAAATTGCCACTTGAATCTTACAGCAGGTAGTATGCTGTATTTGGATGTGTTTGAGGGTGTCTATGTAAACTTATGCCATACTGCACACTGAAGTTATAATCAAACCTGGGGAATTTTGTCCCTAGAAAGTCTTTTTTTCAGCAGTGCTGTTCTGGATTTAAAAAGTGGTCTAATCAAGACCACATTTAAGTCAAAAGTAAGCCAGCATCATGGCCTCAGGTCATTTCTGGGCGACTAGATCTGCAGCAGGACACAGAAAGCCCACTTCTTACATTGCCATTCCTGGCTAGGCAGCCACAACAAGGAGCAGCCCGGCCAGCCAGACCACCTCTCACCATAGGCACCCAGCTGAAACACATCAGTTAGATAGCTGCTCCACATTTTATCCAGATGTTTGAGGCACTGGACACCTGGAGCACCGTCCCTGTAGGATGCTTCTGCTACACGGTTTGTGTGTAACCCTCAAAAGCCTTTAGATGAAAGATGTTTCATGAAAATGGAAATTGCAAAGAGTATTTATTTGCTTGGTAGCCTTCAAGAATGTCTGAGCGAGGACCAAGATCCTGCTGTGCTAGGTGATGCGCATGAATAGCAAAACAGCAATTTCCATTTGGCCTTTCACAAGAATGAGGATTAGAGTAGTTCTTCCACAGTAATTTCCCTGACATGCTTGAAATGCAGATGTGCTGGCTTCTTTTTGCAGTTAGCTTGGGAAATACTGTTTGTGTCTCTATTTCAGTGATTTTGTCCATTTATGCCTTTACTTACTAGTTAAAATAGGAAAAAAAACCCAAAAACCAAATCAAATTATTCTTTCTACCTATCTGATTGACTGCACACTAAGGTAAAATGTTGCATAAGTAAAGATATTAAAAAAGAATTTAACTGCCTAGAGGAAAAGTTTCATTAAAAAATTCAACTGAGAGTAATAAAGCAAAGTCAGTGTATGTGGCATTTCTTTTGTATTTTGTAAGAAAAGCCACTTATTATTTATGATGTATGTGCTGTGATCTCAATTATCCTCTTTTTTGTGTATGGACACCCTGTTTTTTCAGATAAGTGGTGAGTTGATTGGTACACTTAGCAGCCAAAAATGCCTCTTCAGACGTGCTTTGGAGAAAGAAAAGTATGGAATGGCCTTTTTGTACAGATTGATGGATGTCTTTGGCATTTCAAACTGAACAGCAAATGCCATAAATCATGTCAGCAACACAGCCAGGATCCAAACCCCAAATGCACTGGAGCCCTATGCCCAAATATTAGCCACCCACTGAGAGCACTTCTCTGAGCATATTTTGCTGTAAAGGACAGTGGGTGTGAAGAAGTAATGGATGGTGGGTTTGGCGTAAACATCACAGGGAGCAAAACACCTTAACACTTACTGGCAAAGGCTGAGAAATAAGGCTGTTGTATGCCAATAGTTCTTGCAATTGATGGCAAAGCTCACCATTTTCCATCCGTCTGCCTTTCTGCATGTAAACACCAAACCCATAGGCTCACTTGAGCCCAGCTTGACTCAGGTCGTAGAGAGCTTAAGTTCCTATGGTTTTTGTGGAAACAGGTGGCTGGATGGAAAAGTTTCAAATGCCTCAGGCAGACACTGGTTTGCTCTTTGCTATTTGTAGCTGAAAGATTCAAAGGGTCATCCCTTACCCTTGGGAAAAGGAATTTAGATGGAAACAGCGAAACCTGTTGAATCACCGGATTTTTAGTGTCTGCCATATGGAAGGTGTAGAGGGGCAATGTGTGTTCTTGCAGCGCAGACAGTGGAGACACCAGTATGAAGGTAACCTCATATTCGTGTTACTATACACTACTCCTGTCAGGTGCAATAGGCTGGCATCTATGTGTAGGCACTAATTTGCCCAGCAGAGTCACTACCCTGACTTTGCTGAAGCTGCTGCCTTATTGCACCAAGCTATGTGCTCTCCAGGACATACCAAAAGGTTCCTCAAACACCTTCTAGTCCCACTCCAACCACGTGTACACTTGTGCTTCAGAGCATATGGGCCATTCCTGCAGGAATTTCAATCCACAATTTCTGTTTCCTTTTGCTAAATGCTAGAAGCAATATTAGAAAAAGCACTGAATGGCTTAACGAAATGGAGACCTGAGTTTTCAAGAAGACACTGGAGCTATCACAACCTTGATTGTAATTGCATTAATAGCAATTGGACCGTTTAACCTGCTGTAGTTCACTAATTGCAAACCTTGTTTCCTCTTTAAAAAATTTTTGGGGATTGTAAGACTTCCTGAGGGGCTGTCAGTTCGACTCAACATCCGCATTTCTTTCCTTAATTCTGAAAAAGCAAGTTGGCTTTATTAATACCTCAGCTGAGGGAACAGAGTATTTGCTCAGTGAGGGGGGAAGGCAGGCTGCCTCTAGGCTGCCTGAATCCCAGGAAGGGGCAGAATGAGCTGTAACATTGTCTCCCTCTCTGTCTTCTCTTTCCTTCTTTTTTCTCACTGGCTTGGTACCTCGTAAAGCTGACTGGATCTCACAGCCCTGCTGGGACTCCCTCTGTATGCATATAGGAATATTCATATATATACTTGTATATACGTGTGTGTGTGTGTGTGTGTGTATGCACATACCTCTTTTTGCTATGGTCCTGCTGCTGAAGTAGAACCAGAGGCTCAAACTCTCCCTTATTTTGAGGTGACAGAAAGCAATGGAAATTGCACCAGAGGTTGTTGCCTGCATGTTAAAAAACAGTTTTGTGCCCACAGAGTTGTACCCTCCTACCACCGTCACCCACAACCTCTCCCTCCCTTATCCCCCCCTCCCCTTGCCCCCCCAAACCACCTAGAATGCATTTTGGAGAGTGGAAGTGAGCTCCCTCTCAATCGGGGCTGTACCAGCCACCTCCCCTCAAGACCCTCTCCCTGGCACTGCCTCTTTTAGGGTCCCCAGACACACCTTTCTGAGGCTTTTGGAAGAACTACCCTCTCATGTAGCAATGCAGATAAGTGGGAATAGTGATGTGATACAGATCTTCCATATTGAAAACAGATCCAGTCTCCGGGTTCTTTAATGCATTTTGGCATTATTTGCTCTGACATGACACAACCTGCCAAGATAAGATATTTTCAGTGAGGTGAGATATGCATTACCTCCAGAGGACTTTGCACCTCCCTGGAATTTTATGCTCCAAACACCACAATAGAGCCACTTCTGAGATTTTAAAGAATCCAGGTAACATTATTCTTCAGGTATCTTGGCTTTTTGAGCTCTGGCTAAGGCTAAAAATGCAAGTGCTGAAATACATCAGCAAGTCTCTTTGTTTATATGAGATTCACAGACCAAATTTTCAGACCAAAGGGAGGGCAGGTATTTCCACTACATTATTTTCATAAAGAAAATTAAATATCCATAGGGAGTCAGAATCCGTCTTGAGAGAAAAAATAAGAACAACAAGATACTAAGAAGCAGACAATAAGTCTCAGTGGGGGCTCAGGATCCACTTCTTTTCTGCAGCCTTCTGTACCGACTGCGCAAAATGGCAGCTGTCCTGCAGCCAAGCCGGCCACCTCGGAAATTTCTAGGTTCAGTGCGTAAGGGTTGAACAGTTACATTTGCTGTCAGCTCTCATAAACAACTGACGGCTTTCAGAAGGTCTCCTAACAACGGGCCTGAGCCTCATCCGATTAAAATTAAATTCTAGACAATGAAACCTAGCGAGTTTGTAACATCTGAGGGTCTCGCCGACTGCATTCATGCCAATTATTGCATAACTGTGCCTTCATAAGGAGAAAGTTTTGTTAAAATTATAACTGCAGAGTTATATTTTTATATAGTTTTCTATATAGATATAGATACAGTTACATTTAAGTGGGCAATATGTTTAAATTCATTTAATATTTCCATTCAGTAAATACTATTAGAGGAAGTGAGGCTGCTTTTGGTGAGGTTGCTGTCTTTGTACAAGACCTTGCCATACTACATCAGTGGCACTAAACCTTCCTTTGTAATCATGGACTCAGTTTGATTAATAGTGAACTAATCGTTCCACTGAAAATGTATGAGCTGGGCATGGGTCTCAACAGCTCTTGTGAGAACACAAGTGCTCAGCAGTAGGGCTCCTTGTACTCAACTTGTACTGGCAAACCAATCCTACCGGCTAAATTATCTCCTCCTTTTTCTCCAGTTAGAGAGGTTAAAAATTATCCCTTTGATTTCCTAAGGCTTCTGATTTTTCTCTTAAAGGCTTTTTTTGTTGTTGTTTGAAAGGGAAGGAGGGGGGGAAAGGGGGATAGGGAATAAACAGCTGGAGGAATGCAGACATCTATTAGCGCAATCATTTCCTTTTTAAATCTCCTTGACTCCTCCAAATGAGCAATCTGGTTGGGAAGAACTGCTGAATTTCGCTCAGCCAAGGTTTCAGAAAAACCCAGCATCGTTTGCAGCAAGCTGTCTCTTCCCTTGCTCAGCGTAAGAGGCACCAGGACTTGGCGCTGGCAGAGGCAGCCAGGCTGTCCCCTGCCATCGGGTACCACCTGCCAGGCAGCAGCTCTCTGTCCCCCTGCAGCCGTCCCACTGTGTGGGCTGAGGACACACGTGTGAGATTTCAGTTTATGGATTTCTGGCCTAGAGGCAGAAAGTGCTGCCTAGTGAGCCACTCCAACCACCAGAAAGAGATTGAATTTAAAAAATAAAGAAGAAAGAAACACACATTACATTCCTGCTTACTTGCAATCTGATCCCACACTGTGCATCCTTTGAATTAAGCACCTCTCTGAGAGGCAACTGTCCTATTAGCATAACGTATAGCATTAAAACATGGGGCTCTTCCCACGGAATGCTTTATTGTGTGCATGCTTCATTTTTAATATTCGTGGCCAGCTCTGCTTAGAACATCCTTTTGACAGAGGAGAGGCGCCGAGATAAGCCGTTGGGATAGTGGTTGTCCTGGAAACAGCAAGATCCACTTATTTTTAGCACCGAAGTCATCCAGTTAAACAAACTACATTAAAGGAACATTGTGATTATGACACAACACGAAAAAAGATCTGTGGCGTATTTACAGTCACTGGGACGGTGCGACGCCTTGTCTTCGGCCGCTGGCTCTGGCTGCCAGCAGCCTGGTGTCCACGCTGGCAGAGCAAAGTGTGCCCTTTCCTTCTGGGCGATGGCAGGAACCCAGGAATGACCCAAGCCGGGGGGCAGGGAAAGCACAGTGTGTGCCTTCCCTCTGGTAAGGAAGGAGGATCCTCCTCAAAAGTGCAACACAAACCAAACAAAGGTATAGTTTTTCAGCGAGGTATGCCACCAGGAATGTACAGATCAGAAGGAGATAGACCATGAAATCCGGGCAAACAACAGCAGAAACAGGGAGGCAAAGTTTGTCTCTTCATCCTTGCTTCCTAGCGCTGATGGTCTCCAGTCCCTGGTGTGCATCCCTCAATAAGTCTGGGAGCTCCACCCAGAAGGGCACCCCAAAACCCAAAAGCTAAATCACAAGAACTACATGAAAAAAGTGTCTCTGTCGCAAGGTTTCTCCCCACCTGTGCTGGGGCAGGCCTGAACTACGACGACATGCAGTGCCCTGCTGCTGACAGTTTGATCCTTATCCTTCAGGATGCACAGGAAAGCCGCAGGTGCCTGAAACCAGACAAAGCAATGAAAATTAACAACAGCTTTTCCAGAGCTAATTGGAAAAAGTCTTTGGGCCACAATAAAGCTTCAGTGACGGTTTAAAAGTGGTTCTTGCTTTGTCTAAGCCAGTTTGCCTCTTCTCATTTCTTCGAGTGTGTGGAAGGAGGGCCTGACACGAAGAGACCTCCTAGCTTCAGCCAAGGCTGTGTGATTTTCACCACCACAAAGGGCTACTTGTCAGAGTCTGCAAAGCATTGTGCTCGGTTTGGCTGTGTTTTTGTGTGTTTGGCTGTGAAAAGCACAGCTTTGAGAGACTTTGACACCCCGCTTCCGAAGTTTCAGGGGCTGTTCTACCTCCGCCCCCCCTCCTACCACTGGTTTTGGTGGGAGTCAGCAAAGCCCAGTGGGTGCAACAGAGACATGAGGCACATAAGGCACAGCAGCCTCCATAGCTATCAGGTGATGGTGGCCCACACATCTCAGACAATCCCAACAAATCGTGTGTTGCCTGGAACTTTGTCTCCCTGAAGGAGAAAAAGAAGAGGAATAAAAATTAGAAGGGCTCAGAAGAGGGAAGAGGCAGAGGAAATTGAGGTGCACCTTGGGACAAGTTTCTCCTTGGCATGGAGAAAAAGGCAGCTTTTAGCTGAAGGAAGCATGTGGGGAAAGGCACAGAGATGGGAAGAACTGGAGCCACTGAGAGCCCATGTACACATACATGGGAGAAATTTCAAGCACAAAAAAGGATTGCAAGAAGGCGTTGGTATGTGCCACAAGCTTGGCCATTGGCCTCAGTAGCACATGCAGTCCTGCAGGTCACATCTGCTTGAAGCTGTCCAGTGCCACTACCTCTTGTCAACGCCAAGGCTTTTCCTTACACAAGAGTAAAATTTGGGTGTGAAGGTGTGCAGAGACAGAAAACCCAAAGCCAGTGCTCTTCCAGATAACATCTTCTTAGCCTTCCTTGTGCAAAATACAGAAAGTTTCAAGTAAATCCACCCAAGAAAGATGGGCATAGGCACTCCCTGTTGGGTAAAACTGGAGGAGTTCATGGCTTTGCTGTGGTGGTTATATCTAAAAAAAAAAAATTAAAAAATAATGTGCATACCTGAAGTTCAGCCTAACCTATTCACAGCTGTGGAAAAATGACTCATTGGAAGTTCAGTGTCTTCCTGGCACCAGTTAAAGTGTCTGTTATAAATCCATCCAAGCAGAGTAGCTGTTCTTGGAGCGGCTATTCTCACACAAGCTTCTCCCTCTACTTTCAAATAACTGCTCACTCCCAAAATAATTCTGAAGAAAAATCTTTGCTTGCTTTTTCAGTATATGCCTGCCATCGTACTTCTGGTCCATCACTGATGGGAAATGAGGTGACCTCCTGTAAGCAGAGACAGCTGGTGAGGAGGGGGAAAAAGACACAAGATTTTCTGATCACTGCATATAATTCCTGAGGGGCTCTGACAACACCCTCTTAACACATAGTACCATCTTCTTTGGTACTAGTGATGCCAGCAGGGATTAGATTTCATATTCATCATAGCACTAGTACTGTAGAAAATGAGACCCTAATGCTTCGATTTATTTTGTTCTAGCTTTTGTAAGTTGCTTTTGCTCCAGTAATGAACTGGTCATTGTGTGTAGCTTTGCTATGAGCAGGATGGGCTGCCAATGTC
This sequence comes from Falco naumanni, assembly GCF_017639655.2. Lineage (NCBI taxonomy): Eukaryota > Metazoa > Chordata > Aves > Falconiformes > Falconidae > Falco > Falco naumanni. The sequence goes on from NC_054059.1 coordinate 77,130,748, forward strand.
TTGGTGGCATGCTGTGACAGCGAGACTTAGCAGTGGCTCTGCTTGGGCTGAAGGAGGTTATCTGTCCTTCTGCCCAGAGGAAGTCACCACATCCTCTCTGCCCTCCAGGTGGATGCAGGCATATAGCACTGCTTGTGTTACCTCCCAGGGGAGGGGTCACAGACCTACCCCACCATTCACCTGCAAACACTGCCTGAAAATCCGTGCTTGCATTATGACACTGCGGCAAGAATAGCATCCCATGAGTTCCTGTAGTGTTGCTGAGCACAAGCCCTAAGCCCTCGGTGCAGGTATGGAAGACTGAGTGTTTGCAACTGTACATTAATTCAGCAGCTAGCCCCCCCCCCCCCCCCCAGCCCAGGAATGACTTCCTCAGGGGCATTCAGATACCTCTGGGCCAAAGATTCCTCCTTGTCACCCCCAAGAACATGCTTCTGGGTGCAAAAGGCATTAAGCAAAGCCAAACCACAGCTCTACTATCTCATTTTGTGGCTGCAACTATTCATTATAATTTTTTTTCTTTTTCTATTTTTTTCCCCATAATAAATGGTGCTTATTTTAAAACAAGAATTTCTGGGTAAGTCCCCTCTCCCTAGTTTATTAGGTGCATTGTTCCCTTATAAAAAGCCAAAATGATTTTGTATCCCTTGTGCCTTCTTTTTCTCCTTCTGTCGCTTGTCTATTTTTCCACTCTGCCAGATGGAGCTGAGGAAGAGAAAGGAGGGAAATAAACACAAAAGTGAAAGGGAAAAGAAAACACCCTTCCCAGTATCTTTATTGATTTGAACTCACCCAATATATTTAATGATTTTTCTTAATTAAAACCCCAGGAAGCTGTATTATCATGTTTTTTAAGCTATTTCTTATAGCCTCTTCCCTTTCTCCTTTTCCTGCTTTAGCACATCCAACCAATGTGCACTGACATTCCGCTTTGCTGGGCTCTGGCTGTGGCTTGTCAGCTGGGGGGAACAGTGCTGGGGCCGGCAGACTGCCCCGAGCTCAACACTGCCCAGGAGCTGCCCTGGCCCCAGGTGTTGCCATGCTCAGCGGGGCTTTTGCATCTCCCAAAAGCCATGTCAGATGGTGGTAACTGTCAGTCATGAGTAACCACAGCTGGAGTTCAGCCCCCTGACCTGTAAGTAGCTGGTCGATCCATTAAGCTGTGCTTTCCTCCTACAATCAATTTTTTAATATCTCAGCTTTTGAGTCAAGATAACTGCGTTAGCTCTAGTGCATAAATAGCAGGATGAGCGAGGAGCTATGTTTACCCTTTCCACAGACTTGGGCTAGAGGAGGTGGGGACACAGTGGAGCACAGTGGATGGAGACCCTCTGTTACCGGCTGCTAACCTAATCCCATTTATATGGAAACAAACAAGCAAACAACGCATGAAAAGAAGGAAAAATCCTTTCCAATGGTATCTTGCATTTTCATGTGGTGAGTCAGAGATAAAAGCATCTGGAAGGGAGCGCACAAGCTCTTTCAAATCTCCCTTTTGAGGAGCTGTCTCCAGAAGCCTTGATTTTACTCTGGTATTTCCAACAGGAGCGCACAGTACTGTCAATTCCCGCTTTCTTTGATAAATGGAGGTGAGGTGAGAAAGGTAAACCAGGCGTGTACGTGGATCCTTCAGTGCCTGGGATATCACCACATTACCTTGGGAGCATAGCTTCCTTGCTGATGAAAGTCTGCCTGCCTTCAAAGGACCTCTGCTGCTTCCATCAGCCGAGAGCTCTAGCTAGCCAGATTAGGGTGAGGAGAAAAAACTCAGATACCCACAACACAGAGGGCAGCCCTCCTGGGCACGCGCAGCTTGCCAACCCAAGGCCAACAGCAGCTCTGTGGGAAGAAAGGATGCCCGTCTATGCATCCTCCAAGCAGCAACTCAGATGATCTTTCAATTCACCATTCAGCTGGCAACAGGTTAGCTACTAGTGACAACACACGTCAGCCCCCAGGTGACAGTGCCGTGGTGAGCTGCTTTTGAGTGTCAGGCAATTTGCCGTCTCACAAAAAAACAAGTGTAAAGAATGCGAGCCACCACTTCAGGAGCCCTAGCATGATGGAATTACCCCAACCATATGGGAGAAATTACTTTTTCATGCCAACAGCAGTCCAAAAGACATGGATCTTTCAGTGGATTGCAAAGCAAACTTTTGTCTGATTTTTGTTATATTTTAATAATAGACTTCAAAAAATGCAAGGCACTTCCCTCCTTGCTAACAGATTTCCTTTACATTTAAGTAGAACTAAAGATTGCTGACACAAAGTATATGTAGGAAGAAAAATACATCCTCCCTTCCCCCAAAAAAACTCCTACTCATTTTGTGGCCCAAAAACTCTTCTCCGAAAAGCTCAGATTAACTTTACTCAATCCTCACATTCCAGGATACATTTACAACTGAAGTAGTATTGGAGTACAACAACTAAAAAAGCAAGCAAGAAGCTATTGAGTACTTACATCTATATAGGCAAGAGTGTGCCTATAGCTATGGAATTCTTTGTAAAAGATACCGTTTTTCAGATTACCCAGAAACTGGTCAAATGCCTGGAAAATATTCTTTCCAAGTTTTCAAACTGGCCTCTGAAACTGCACAAACAAATCTTGTCCCATTGGAGTTAGTGGAATAATTCGTGTTTGGCTTGGACTCAGTCTGCTGCACGCACATGAACTCGTACGTGCAGATACTTGTCTGAGTCTTCGAGCCAGGTAGATAACTGTGTAAATTTCTTATTTGCGTGCAATCTTGTCCAGCTGGCCCATAGCATTTGTGTAGGCTGTGTAGGCAGACATAATTGCTGTATATGCTTTTGCTTTTCCTGCCCTGTTTAGCCAAAAGTTCGCTCTTGCAGGGATGCTGGACTGGACTGTTCTCACAGGATTATAGCGTGCAGGCACATCATCTGAATTCATCACAGGACGGAGAGAGTAGCCAAGTGTCTGCCCCTAAGGGCCCAGCTCTGCTCTGAATTGTGCTTAGGCTGGTTTCAAGAATGAGCACTCAGGGCAATTGCACAGGGCCTCGGGACTTGCAGGGTCTTATTAGATCAAGGCAGGGAGCAGGCCAGCCCAGCCAGAATGAGATTTAAGACAGGACTAGCCCATGGCTTAGACCCTGCCCAGGGTCACCCAAGGTACTGCTTGCTCCTTGTTACCCTCATTAATTGCCCCGAGGTCAAACAGCCTGCAATATCAGGCAGTGATTTAGGGAAGAACTTGCTTCATAAATGGGTCTTGGGCTTCATTAACCCACTGAAGCTCAGCCATGCACTAATACATCTCAGGAGGCTTGCTGTGTGACCCACAGCATCTCCAAGGGCACTGACATGCCAGAGCTACTTCAGGAGTGCTGCTATCCTAACCGCATGTAAAACAGCAAGAAAATGGGAGGTTTTGCAGGAAACAAAGAACGAATAAAATCTACGTGCACAAGGAAAGCTGTTTTGGGGAAAATTGTGAGGGTCAAGCTGCCAGTGAGGTGAAAGAAGGGAAACCACAGGCAAAGATTATCACATACTAAGCAGGGGAGGGTGTAAAGGAAGCAAAACCTGTAAAATCAAAGCACTCAGAATAGACATTTGTTTGACTTCCATTTTAAGTGGCTAGATTTTATCCGTGGTCTCTTTCTGGCTTCTTGTAAACTCCCATGACACCGATTGATGGAGACATAGAGGATTAACTTGCAGACAACCCATGGCAAACTTCAGCCACTCTGCAACCATTTAAGCAGATAACTCTGTTTTTATGTAGGGCAACTGGTGGTGAAAATGTGTCACCATTTTCTTTGGGCTTCCTTTGAGTGGTAAGATGAGAAGCAAGAACACTTCAGACCCCAAGAGCTCAGCTTCCCTTCCCCCTGCACTGGGGGGTGCCTGAGTCTCCCCCACAAATGCCAAAAGTTCTTGCTAGGCAGTGGCAGGGAACCAGAGGCATCTCCCAGAGTCACAAAAGCTGGTCCTTACCTGCCTCAGGGCAAAGAGGGAGGATAATTAAAGCAATTCAATCCTCTCGGCAGCCGAGTGCTTTACGTGGCAGCCAGTTCCTTGGATTTATATGGTATGCACAGTGAGAAAATATGTTAGTCCTATTTGCTTTACTGGGCTTTGCCATGCTGTGAGTGCGACTACCTGGCAACAAGTAAATCTTCCCAGATCCCACCTGAAACATAACATAAATTCTGGAATACAGTCTGGAGCTTGTTTTGAGAGCAGGGAAAAGAGAATTGCTCTTAAATGATCTAAAATGGCACTCAGCAACCTAGAAAGCTTTCTCCTGGGTCATCAGGAGCAAACTCACTTACTCCATCCAGTTTCCTGGGGAAAGCAGCAAATTGGCTTAACACAGATTTTGGTTCCTCTCTGGTAGGAGCCCAGCTGTGCCACCAAGGCATGGCAGCCAGCAGAGCCCAGTGCTCTGCCCGTGCAGGAGGACAGCGAGGTGGTGGGAAACCCTTCGCAGTCAGATCAGCGCTCCCGGGTGCACCGGCACGGAGGAGGGTGAGGGCAGGTTGGCACAGCACCAGAGCTGTGCCCCGGGAGAAGAGCAGAGGTTACAGAAACCAACAACAGCCCTTGGGCTGCTCCAGCCCGGTAGTTCCCAACATCTTCTGTGTTACAGCAACAATAGTCCAAAGATCCCCCTGAGATTCATTTTGTCAGGAAGAAGGAAGGGGTGGCTGTGGTCTCCCAGACCCCACCTTGTGACCGGAATCATTGCCGCTAGCCCTGCTCGTGTTCCCAGCACGAGGGAGCGGGGTGAGAAGAAAGGTCCACTCGAACTTGCCTCTGGTTGACACGAGGGGCCAGACTGGACAGCCAGCAAGGACTACGACAAAAGGGGGTCAAAACCCAGCTCTAAACCATCTCCACAGCCCCTTTTGCATTTAAAGCAAGAGAATGGAGCAACTTCAGCCTCCACGTGTCCAGCCTGCTGCCCTGTTGGCTCATGGTATGGCAAGTCTAGTGACTCAGTAATCTGTTTGCAGTGGGGTGGTTTTTTTGAAACAGGAACATAATTTAATTCCCTTTAAGACATCAAAACCAGGAAACATTTAAGTAGGACTTCCTGCCCAGTGTGAAATACAAATTCTTTTCATCATGGAAAGCTAACTGAGCTTAAACAATAGTAAATGAAACTGGTTATGCAATGAAGTCGCAGGATATCAAAGCTGATTTTGGTTTTTAATTAAGATAACAAGGTACCTGGATTAAGGAAGCTAGTGGTAACCCACTGCCTAACTACTTAAAGAAACACAAACACTTCCCCATTAACTTGGTGAGCACACAGAGGAAAATGAGGCAGCATAAGAACTTGCCTGTGCTTACAATCAGGAATTGAAACTGAGAAACATTTTTCTTGAATTTATCTACATCAGACACCGTTTCTTCAAGAAGGGAGAGTATCTCATGAATCCTACTGAATATTACACCCCCCTCCCATGCATCTCTTCTGCTGCACATCCCTTTAAACATGTGTCTATGTGTATATTGCTGAGTTGTCTGTCTCCACAAAACCCTTGCTATTCCTCTTCCACCCACGGGGCTATCGAAAATCCACGGTCTTGTAGGTCATTCCAGTCAGGAAGAAAAGTCAGTGCAGGGCTTAGGTAGTTTTTTGGAAGCAGTTTTGTTTATTTACAAAGGAGAGGCAAACTCCTGTGTAACACGGCAGGAGTTAAGCCAGAGGAGAGGTCTTCTTGGTTCCCAACTTCCCCTGCTGTTTTGGCCAAACTGCCCACCCAAAAGCCCCCCCGCTCCCTTCTCTGCTTTTCCCAGGGCCACACACTGTGCTTGCTCAGGCATCCTCCTTTGTCTCGTTCTGCGCCTGCTCCACAATTCTTCTCCTGAGCCGCCTGGCTTCACACCCACCTCTTCCCAAAACAGCTCCACGCCAAAGCTCCCCTTCCCAGTGCCTGCGTGCTCCCGAGGAAAACAAACGAGCCCATGATCTGGGCAGAGACCTCTGTGCAGGGTGGAGGTTTCAAGCTAGTCATTATTTTGCTGCCTGCTTTCCCAAGACAATTGTGGGTTTTTTTTAAAGGAAAAGTCTGAGAATGGGGGTTAATCTGGGGTCTACCTTATTAGGAAAGCCATAAAGCCTTTCAGGAAAGCCCTACAGAGCAGACTGGGGCTGAAGCCAGTAGGTTTCTGTAGAGGCTTGGAATATTTATAGGACCATGTTAGGAGTGAATATTGGTGCGTGGTTGTTGGAGATGAAAGGGAGTTTAGCCTGGCTAACACCACAGGACTGTTAGAGGGGTTTATCTCTTCTGTAAGGTTGCATGCACCATCAATACATTTCAGTAGTGGGCATACTGCTCCTAAGAACATTGGAACAAGTTAATTAAGCTTGCAGGAATGTTACCGTTTTCCATGAAATTTCATAGGATTTTCTAGGACCTGTGATGCTTCAGTGCAATGCATTCTTGGCTATCAATACCATCTTGGACTCCGGGAGAATGCTCTGCAGAAACTATAAAAAGATTTTACACGTGGATTTTGATTTACTGCAATGTCAAGTTCCTCCCATGGTGTGATAGAGATGGGGATTCGGAACGTATTTCTGGGCTTCATTCAATTTCTACGTTCCTTTTCTCAATTACTTTTGAAATCATGTTCATGCAGCCTTAACTCTAGTTTATCCCATACTCATACCACCACACGGCAGAGATTCACGGGGAGGGGACTGTTGTCAGAAAAAAATTCTTTAGATCCTGGATGTGTATGTCTTCTCCTTGATTAATTTAGCTACCTTATTTGTTGAAAAACAGGGATTGTCCCTCTTTAACTCACAGCTATTTAATGGAGATACAGCATTGCCATGTCCCTAAAGCTTGGTCTGCAGCCACACTCCAGCCTCTGTCACTGCATGAAGGTACTCCTGTGTTTGCTTTGCTCATCCTTGGTGGAAGGACTGAACCCCTATTAATGCAGGAGGGGTCTGTGAGGAAAACCAGGCTGTCTGCTCCTGCTCTGTGCTGAGAAAAGCTGCTATCTCCCATCTTTTAAATTCCACGCAATCTTTTTGAGTGAACATGGTGCTTATTCACAGCTTGATTTGTAGTCTGCCTAAGTTAGTGGGAGCTTTGCAGTCAGCTTGGGATCTGGTGCTTGCAGACCCAGCAGCAGCAACCAGTGACTGAGATCTCCTGTTTAATCCCAGACAGCTGGCAGGGGGAGGCCAACCTTGCCTATTGCTCACTGGTGCACTGTGAACACCTTCGTTCATCTTGAGAGGACAGATCAATCCATAAACTTTCTGGGACTGAAGCTCTAGTGCTAAGAGTTTCAGTAAAAAGCGGCTGCAGTGCTCTTTAGGCAGTAGGGGTATTTATCAGCTCGGATAAGTATGGAGAGCTCCCATGATACTGTTCTCAACTCTGGGTATCCTAGGATGCAGACCCTTTCCCCACACCCCAAAGAGAGTCTTCGGGAAGTTAATATGTGCCATAGCTTAGAAACAGCCTACAGAACAGGCAGCTTGATGCTGATGCCTTTTCACTGAGGACATTTTCCCCTCCCCCTCTCTTGAACCACAGCCTGGCAATTTACCCATTTCCAGCACTGTATGAACAAGCAGGTCCACTCCAGCCTCTGCATTGGGTCATACGAGATAATCACCTGCACCCCAAAAGGGGATATGTCCCTTACTTCATAACCACCAGGGGCTGACTTTGAACCACTGGCCCAAGGGTTTATAACACTATCATTTCTTTGAATCTTCTAGGCATGCTTCTTCTGTCCCTTACTAATGAAGTTTTGCATTTTATTGCTGCAAAGCACTCACCCTGAAAAAAAACCAACCACCAAACCAAAACCAAATAAAGACCGATCCAAGCTGAAAACATCACAGCGAAGCAAGAGAGATGTTTTGAACATCCCCAAAGCAACATCTTTGTGTTGGTGAATAACAGGACTTCCAGCAATCCGGGTGTCTTTGTGCAGAGCCTTGTGAATGAGCAAATCACAGATCAATACAGGCCACAGTGTGCGTTACTCATTAGCATGCTGGGATCTGGGAGTGCAGAGATGGTATCAAACAGCAGCCCTCCCTTCCCCTGAACAGAGCCTACTGATAGGGCAGTGTGTGCTGCCAACAGTGAGTCATTCATCACTCCGTCCCCGTTTCACAACAGCATGAATCAGTGTTTGTAAAGGAAAGTCCTGACCGCAAACATTACCCCCATTCAGCTGTTGTTAGCCTCACTGCAACGTACAGCTTAGATTGTGCTCTGCATGATATTTGTTTGCCAGGACAGTACATCAGCAGAAGTAGAGCATCCCCCGGTGATCTGGAGATCTATGGAAACCAGGAGTGATCTGGAAGGGGACTGTGCTACCAAAGTACTGCCCTCAGTATGTCCGACACTACTCCTCTCCATGCTGCCTCCAAGTCAGGCTCAGTGGAGAAGCCCGAGTGCCACGTTTGTTAAAGTCTGGGATGAAACCAAAGCAAAACTTTCAAGCCTTAAGATGAATTTTCTAATTGCCAGCCCTACAAATTCAACCTGGGGAGAAGGAATGAATTAAGCAGTGCTATGCCCTTCCTGCCTCTTCAGTTTCCAGCAGCTGCACCGCTGTGACTGTAGGCTGACAGTTCTGCTGATAAGGCAGAAAACAGAGTGAACTCACCTTGCTCCTCCCTAACCATATTAGCTTCCTCTTGCCAGCAATACTGAAAACTAGTTTTTGTCAGTCAGTGCAAAGCACTCAAGTCTCTCAGAGCACAGATATGCTGATCAAAGAGATGCCTTTATAAGAGAGGAAGGTCGGCTCTACAAGAGCAGCAGAACTGGTGTGGTTTCACTGCGCTTAAACTGACATGAGCCATAGGAAGCCAGAAAGGAATAGGGAGATGCACACAGTCTCCCCTGTGCGTGGTTCATTAGGCTGAGGGAAGATTTAGCCCCTAATCATTTTTCTGATCCTCCTTAAGGTCTTCTACTACTCTGCTTGCTGTTTCTGTAATTCTGTTGGCTTTCCTACAGCTACCAGTGTCAGGCAGCAAAGCAATTATGGTGAGCATGGCATCGTTCCATCCAAGCTTCTTCCCATTCAAGCTATGCACAAATCCTAGATTTGATTTGAAAGGTAATTTGAAAGTCAGAGTAAAATGTTTTCTATTAAGTAAGTAATTAGTGAAAATACTTTCTATTTTTCTTATTTTCCTTTTTTCTTTCCAAGCAAGAATAATGAATGGCCTTCTGATTTAGAGATATATCCAAAGCATGTATAAATCAGCAGAGTCCCAGTGACATCTATGGTGCTTTGTCAATCTACACAAGCTGCAGATAAAGCCTTTAATGTTCCCACAAAACAGAGTTATCAGGCTCCTTGTGGGCTTGTATAAGTTAACAGAAAGAGCTTTCTAGCAAAGTCATCCATCACTTGGCTATCTACAGTCACTAGCGTGCAGGTAAATCACCAGGGTTCTGCTACCAGATGTTAAAAAGGCAGTTGACCTTGTATATTCCACACATGAAAAGAGCTCAGTAAATTATTTGACTTTTAAACAACAATATTCAACAATTCACTACAGAGCTCACTAACTGGATGAGGTGTTAACTTGGACATCCTGACCAAATTCCAGCTGGGTTAATTATACGTTGCCTGAATGTTCCCCTCTGTTTCAATTGTGACACTATTTGATGTTATTTTTTTCCTTCCCCCTGCTAAAGACTGTGCTGGAATCCTGCTGTTGCTGTGTTGCACACCAAAAGTGTATGCACTGCAATTGTAGATGAAAGGTCTCTGCATGTAGAGTTTTAAAAGCACTCATAAATGCATTCTTTATGAGCATAGGAGCTCTAATGCATGGGTATGATTGTTTTTATTGCTTTTATTGATGTTATTATTGGTCCCGCTGTTTCAGATACTATTCACTATTGTTTTTTCTTGTCAAGTCCTGAAATACAGATTTGGATTATCATTAAAATTAGAATCTGCATTTCCTCAGAGTAATGTGGCATTCAGATTTTAGGTTCCAATTCAGATCCATTTTAAGGCAAAACTATCAATGGCAAATCCATATTGAGATTACAGTGTGAATTTCCCAAATCCTGTGGGCAGGAATTGCTGCCAGAGCTGTGAATAAGGCTTACTTCAAGTCAGGATTAGATCAGAAACAAATCAAAACAAAAAAGGAGACAGGAAGACAGGCTAATAATTACTGTGCTGGAAAACGTTACTAATACTACTTAGGGACTTGTCATATAAGATGTAATCAATAAATACTGTGTCAGTTGTGGTTGTTCTGTAGAGTGTATTGGCTAGTATTTCTACACATGATTGTCTTGGCTGCTAACTTTTGTGTATAGTTTTCTCTGAGTACCTCCCCCATCTCCGTGTCTACCAAAGAGTTCATATTCTTGGCTCACAAGCAGAAACATCAAAAGGCAGAAGCAAAATAAGGAGCAAAGTTCCCTTTGCTAAAGGCACATGCTGTGGCTGCAAGATTGGGCTGTGGGTGAGACTTGGAAGGGAAGGAAATTCCAGCTCCAGTGAATTATCAGGCAAGCAAACTGTCTTGCCAAGGAGAAATGCCTGTGATCTGTCAATCATAGTACTCGGCTGATTGAAGGGACCATGACTATTGAAGACTTTTCACCCATCTTAAGCTACATTCTATATGTCTCAATGCAAAGCCAGGACATTTGAAAGGACGAGAAGAAGAGCTAAAGCATTTACAAAATCTGCGATCTATGGTATGTTTGCAAGAAGGGATAGGAAGGAGCACAGGGCAAAATTCTGCCTTGCAGAGTGAAGTATGGACCTCTTGTGAACACCGCTTATATTCACCAGGAATATCCTACTTACCAATTCAACCTGGCCAGGGTCAATTTTAACCTCAGAACATTTACGCAACAAATGAATTTCATATTACTTGGCTAATTATACATAGCTACCCAAACACTACCTATCAACATGGAGAGTTAGCAAAAAACGTCAACTGTATTACTTGGCTACATTACTTCATTAACTGGGCCGTATTTCTAGACCTAGCCTGAGCCACAGAGGGACCAAAGTGGAGCTAGCTAACCGTTGAAGTCTCTTTGGTCTTTGTCCCCTTGCTAAGCCTGTGACCAGCCTACTGCAATCCCAGCAGGTGGAGGCCCAGCAGGACAGTTTGCCCCAGCCTTTTCATCTCAAAGGACACACAGGGCTCTGACTCCAATTAAATTTTGTCTTGGGTTTTTCTGTAAATCAGTTTATTCAAAGGCAGGAGAACTGCATGTTGGATACCTGTCCCCCTCCAAGGGGACGCAAGTCATCGTTTCTTCCCCGTAAGCCACCAGCCAGCTATCAGTTGAAGCATCCTTCAGGGTGTATGGGATTAAACCAGAACATTTGTTGGCACAGAGCCTGTGGTTTGTTTTGCTTGCACAGCACCTAGCACCAGAAAGCCCAGCTCCCATATCCCTAACAACAATTCAGACCACTACAGAATCATATTAGTGATGCAGCTAATACCAACCATATAACGCATATAACCCATCAATCACAGTTCTTTCTCTTCTCTCCAGCTTAGTTTATTTCCTAAACTCTAATAAAAAGCCAGCTGTTTCAAAAGTGTGTATGGCACATATCTGGCAGGAAAGGGTTTACATTCTTCTCCTTGCACACTAAAAGTGCCTCAGCACCCTACACAAGCTTGTAGCTGTGAAGACAAATTTTTGGATGCTGTTCATCCCTGAGGTGGTTGTCCTGGCCACAATATTGATTGTATCCTTTACTGCTCTGGAAAGAGAGTTTGTATTCAGCTGGTAGCGCTGCTGTACCTTCAGTCTTATTGAATTATATTCTACAAAGTGAGTTATTTGCCACATATTTACATAACCTCCTCTCCTCTCTTCCTACACGTACAGCAACCTCTCAGCTGCTGTCATTTGGCCACAGAGGCACCACTTTGCTAATCTAGTTTCATGGTCTGATAGACCTGGAGAGTGATCAGTTTGCTTCCAAGGCATTTGTGTAAGAGGAAAGAGAGCTTTGATCCCTATTGGCAATTCAAGCTAATAGGATTGCTCTTCTTATGCCTCAACCAGATTGTCACAGTATCCTCATGTGATAGTCTGCAGTAAATCCCATTCCCAGAAATTTAAGCCTGTGACCTCTAGATCCAAAGCCATTAACTCTGTAGCAATTAATGGGTTGAAAATACAGTTCCCCTCCATGCAAAATACAAAACAAAAGCAGGCTGGCAAGACACAACCTCTCTCCAAGGCTAGTGGACCCTTTATGTAAATACACTGCCCCAGCTATGAGGTTATGGAACATTTGAAAGACCTGCTGCAAAGAGACAAATTTGTGACATTTTATCTAAATGCCAGTAAGAGGACGTAGCAATATTCCGTAATACACAAGACATGCGATGAGGGGGGAGGGGAGCAGGGAGTGGGAAAAGACCATGATTCAAAACCACCCTGTTATGGGGAGCTTCAAATGAAAAACTTTCTTCTTGCCTGAATGAAACAGAAGTGTCCCAAGGAGGCCAGCTCCACCACTCCCAACGTGGCCTTAAGGGCGTCCACCTCTACCAGCTCCATGCCCTTCCTCCATGCAAAACTCCCCTTCTCCTCTCACATGTGCTTCTTTCACTCTGTGCTCTGTTAACAACGAGGGCGGCTGCACACCAGATCGCAAGGCCCTTTGGAGACCATGTGAAGGAAAGGACTCAGAACACCTTGTTGCTCAACAGGACTGTTGGATTCAAAGAAACGAAATTGCTCAAAACAGACCATTGGATGGGACATAATGGAGGCAGGCTGGGAGGGAACATTATGTAAAGGGTCATCAATGTTCGGTTTATTTTATAATCAAGACATAAAAAGGCACTGTCCTGAGCCCAGGACATCTTTGCTGGGGAGCTGCAGGTAGACATCTCAGCCCCTAAGAAGAGGTGGCACGGAAAATCCAAATGAGAGCTTTGGCTACACCATATTCCTGGGCTGAGTCCTGCCAGTCCTCCAGTCTGCCTCTTCTGCTGTTTTTAAAGATCAGCCTTCCTGAGACACCCCAAAGAAAATGTATTTTCACGTCAGCCTGTTCCTCTAAACATTCAATTACCCTGTCAAATACCAAACACCTCTTCTTTATGGGAAATTCCTCTGGCAGGCTCCACCTCTTCCTCCTGCCAACTGCTCCTTGCTTTGTCCTTTTAAAGTGGGGCTAGAGGCAACAGTTTCTGCCCTTACTTGTTAGCAAAAGCAATTATGACCACCTTCTGTAATTACCCATTTCTATATGGTTCCTACAAAAAACTAAATTTTATACAATTACTGTCACAGCACTCTCCAAACTAACCAGCTGCAACAAGGTCTTTTACCCTGAAAAACTTCTTAACCTCCTTGTGGTCACCCGTTTCTTCTACAAGTGGAGACACCTTCAACAAGCACATAAACGCTGGCAAGAATACCACCAGGCCGAGCAGCAGCAACAACAGGAGCTGCCCGCAGCACCGCGCTGCTCCCACGCCTTCCCCCGGCACAGCCATCACCGCCGTCTGGCCAGACCCGCTCTGGACCCGCCGCCACTGCGGGCTGCTGCCACGTCTGGCCGTGTACTCTGCCGCTATCGCCCGTTACCCTCAGTCTCTTAACTCCACGGCAGTCAGGCTTCCTTCTCTTTGATCCCAGCTGCTCACCTTTACTGGTGTCTGACCCAGATCCCCAGGCTCTTCCCGCCTATCCCAACGTGATCTGGATCCCAGGCCATCACCGCTGTCGCCGCTTATTACACTCAGTCTCATAATCTGAAGGGCCTCACACGGGGCACCAATTGTTGCAGCACTCTCCAAACTAACCAGCTGCAACAAGGTCTTTTACCCTGAAAAACTTCTTAACATCCTTGTGGAATTACAGGCTACCTGGCAACTCTGATGCTGCTGGGATGCACAGCAGAGCCCTCAGCCCAAGCCGTGCTTCAGGCAGTCGCTAAGTGCTGTGTATATTACTTTTTGTTGTCTCTCAGACAACTGGTGCAATCCACGGTGTAAAGCGACAGCTTAAGGGCTGGAAGAGCTGCCTTCTTCCTCCCCTACCTCCCTTGTGTGCCCTCAGGAAAGCCACATCAGGTCCCCGAGCAAGTGGTATGGCTGTGCCAGTGCAGACCCACACCTGGACCAAAATAGTCCTGTTGCTAAGCAAGATATAACCAACTGGAAGACCACTGAAGTACACTGCTCCCGGGACCCCAACCACTGTACTGTGCTGCAGCACATACATGGACGTAACTAGCCTTTCTCTCTGCCCCACTGTGTTACATGACAGTGGCGTGTCCAAAATCCATCCTGGTTCTCCACTTTTAGGCAAAAAATAGCCTTCTTTAAGCAATACAAAGTATTCACATGTAGATTTTGCAGTGAGAGCAACTAAAACATCCTTTCTTTGAAGCTTGCAAGTTCAGCCTCTTCTGCAATTTCTGAGAAACAGCACAGCCCAGGTGAGCTGTGGCTTCCCATGTACCTATAAAGTACTTGCCTTCCAGGTCATGCACCTAACTCAGTTGTGAACATATCCCGGTGAGATCAGTGATCCTGAAGCACTTCTGGAAATGCCCAGCTGTGCCCTTACCCAAGAGAGAACGGCTGAATTTGGTGACTGAGCTCCAACAAATAGCTGGTCTAAGGTGTTGGACACTTAATGCACATTTCTTGTTCTCGGTATAACGCTATGTGATGCCTCCTGTAAAACGGCAATTGTGTATTTATTAAAGATATCAGACCTGATTCTGATCTCAGCCTGTCATGAACTGTTATTTGCATCTGCCTGTGGTGAACACAGAATGCTCCCTACTCAGAAAGTGAAAACCTCCTGCCTGTTTTTGTGCAGGCAACAACCACTGAACGAAGGCAACACCTCACAGACTCAGTTGAATTTATACGTGTTTTCTACTGACAAGAGTTTAAAGTGGAAGGTCTGAATACTGAGCCTGAGCCTGTGCTGTAATACAGGGATAACTTCACTGAAATCAAGGCATCACACAGTTGGGAAAAAAAATTAAAATCAGAATTAAACTGTACATCAGAATAACACTCAGGCAGAAGCAACCGCAGCTCAAATTACCAGTGAGCTGAAATGCTGTCCCATTCATTCCACGCATTTGCCATCTACTTTGGGTCTTTCTGATTAAATACAACCTTGCGAAGGACAGAGATTATGGCATTTAAACACATGTCCCTTTGGTATCCAGAGTTGTGTACATGTACAGGAAAAACCAACTGCTCCGTGGAGGGAACATTTTCCTGTGGGCTGTGTTACCCGGAAGACAAAGCAAGTCGCTCTGTGAGCACCAGAACTGACATAATCCAGTTTCCTACAGGTTAATGCCTTATGGCCATACTTTTTCACT
The DNA here is from genome assembly GCF_017639655.2 of Falco naumanni. NCBI lineage: Eukaryota > Metazoa > Chordata > Aves > Falconiformes > Falconidae > Falco > Falco naumanni. Next base: position 77,146,096 of record NC_054059.1, read on the forward strand.
GCAGTAACCCCTCTGTCAAGCTCTCTTTGATCTTTCCACCACCAAAATGCTACCATTCCCCCTCCACAATCAACCATCCAAGCCCAAGCCCCTCTGCAGCATCTTGCATGTACTCTAACAACTGAGAGACCATGAGGCAATGAGGGCCCTGGTCCATCCCACATCACATGTTGACTGGATAGACCCTGACCACATCCACTCAGCAGGCAAAATGGAATGGATAACTCTGACATCATGCTGCAGCTTTCTTGTCACCAGAGACACTGATTTTAAGGATACCATAGGATACTCAGTGCCTTCTGAATAACCATCAATTTCCACAAAACTTGTAGGAATGTAATGCCTTTTTGATCTCTACCCCTATGTCAAATTTGGCTACGTTAGTCAATGGGCTCGAAGTTTCTCATGGGAAGGGGGCAAGTTTAAGAGACAAATGCATAGAGAAATGCAATCACATAAGCCTTGTTTCATTAGGGAATCAGGAAAAAAAAAAGTTGCATATTTATCTGATATAACCCAAAGAATGAGGACATACATTGTCAGAGGGTGTGACCCTGTAGGATTAGTTCCATGTGTGATGGAAATCTCTATGAGAACATAAAAAGGTTCAGAAATTTGCCGATGTTCTCTATTTGGCTCCAGAGAGCCAAATTCTCTGGGTTTTGACCAGACACAGAATGCAAAACTATAAACTGACAATTTTGCATTGTCTCCCATTCCCAGAGGATTCCTGAATACTTCAGGGAGAGATAACCTCCCAAATCACGCACCTGGTCACCCAGTGCCATGCCTGGAAGGCAATTTCTCCCTGTCCCCTGCTGGCTCTTGCTTTCCTCTCTGAGCTTTTGTTACCAACTGTCGCATTTGTTGCGCTGTTGTCCTTGAAAAAAAATCTAGCTGCAAGAGCCTCCTGCAGCCCTGAATTCCAAGGGTTACAATGACAGTGCTGCCTGAAGCAGTATTTCCTTTTCCATGTCTGCATTTGCCAGCTGTTAACTTCATCAAGATCTTATATTGTGAGTCTTAAAAAAAAAGGGCAGCACTGTTTTCTCCATAGCCTTTGTGGGAAGGATACCAGGCCAGATTCGACCTGAAAAATAGTGAATTCAATGGGGTGCCACGACATGGCAGGCAGGGCAGAGAATAATTCAGCTGTGATTTTGAACAACCACTCCCAGTTCAGGAACAATTCCCAGTCACCTCTGGCTTTTTAATGCCACCCTTCCTGATAAATAGAGGGAGTGTAAATCATCTCCTCTTTTCTGAAATAATAATCATTTGTCTGAAATACCAGCAGCACTGGAAAAGCTGCATCAGGCTCCAGGTTGCTGGGCTGGATTTCACTGTCTTCCCGAGACAATAGCGGATCTATAGGACACCCTGTGCCATATGCGCCTGCGGGATGACTCAACTCACAACTGTCCCTCCTACCCAGGCACAGAAGTGATAGCTTTGACCTTTTGCTCATGGAAGAAGTGATAGGGGAGAAAGGTCCTCCACATCTTTGGGATGAATTGCAGTGTCACTTTACTGGGGCATAGCAAAGCTCTGGAACAGCTTGGGATAGGAAGTGATGAAGGACTGTGTGTTGACTGAGATGGCAGGTGACATTTCAAAAAGGCAGGACAGGATTAAGCAGACTGGAAGAGGGACAGGATGCAGGCATGAAGAGATTTTTAATGTCATACACACCCTGGCACACTTTTCATGCAGCGCATCTTAAAGTTGGAAGCCTCCCTCCCATGCACCCTTCCTGGAGAACCCCAGCTACAGATGCTGTACACCTCTGCTGTTTCTTAGGGCTCTCCTGTCTAGCTGTGTCCCAAAGTTGACTTTGCTTCAAGTAGGGAGAGCAGATAGAGCCTGTGCAGCTGCAAGTACCCCATGTGTGCATTGCATTTTGCCATCATAGCAGCTAAAGGGTTTCAGACTGAAGGTAAGTTCTCAAAAGGCTTTTGCTCTGCTTGAAAGTGCTGGTACAACTCCAGCCTACCTTTTGTGAGAGCATTAGTTAGGGCAAGGCTAAGCACTTTTGAAAATGCTGCCCCAAAGCAGTGAAAGGATCATATGAACAGTCATTTAATTAATAAATCTAGTGTCATTGAATTATAGCTAATCCTTTTACTGAGAACACAGCCATCACACAATGGTTCCTCAAAGCTGTCAGGGTCCCCAGGCTGCCACTATTATGCAGCCTTCCGAGGTGGGGGATCCACAATTATTAATTCCAGACCTGTGCTTCGCCAGCTTTCCTGGATTTGATGTGGATCACATGTGAGCACACAATAGTGTTCTTGTTGAATTAACTAGAGGACACATCCAGTGTTTATGTCTAGGTGCTGGTATCAAGGGTTGATTGCTCAGCATCCTGCCTCCCACTCCACTTCCCAGCAGCTGCTTTGTGGGACATCTGTAGGCAGCTCCCCAAAGAGAGCATCTTTATTTTTTCCAGCATCTGCAACCACTCCAGAAAGAAAATTAGCAAAATTACGGTGTGGCACTAGGATGCCTTCTGTACTTTGCCAGCGCAAGGGTGCATGCCTCTTGATTTTGGCATCTCCATTTTCTGGAGGACTTTTGCCAGGCAGTGGTCCTACAAGAGGCAATGCAGTGTCTGCAATAAGGAGCATGGTTTCCTGACCACCTGGGGTTACACACATGGAGACAGAGTCCAAGTGAAACCAGAGGGGGCAGGTATATCTGACTGCGTGGCTAGCTGTCCTTTCTGCTGAAATATTAGTGGAGGTGTAGGGTCCATGGAGCATCCACATCCCTCTAAGAGCAATGAGAGCAATGAGGTGTTGGCAGGGGGCCAGGCTCTCACCTCCAAAGTGTCGTCTCACACTTTCTCACTAGCTGGTCCAGCAAGTCCCAAGATCCATTCCTTTCCACAAATCTTGCCTGACCAAAGCTGTGTAGATAAGCCAGTGTGCCCTTGGTTCTCAGCCTGTGTCAGTAGCACTGGTATTTTCAACTCCAGTGGAGGTGACAGGGACCACCAAGAAGAGGTCCCTCCTCACTAGAGGAGAACTGATCACCATACCTCCAGCACCTTCCCTGAAAAGGCAAATTGTGAGATTATCTGTTCTCAGAAAAGCAGGTATGTGGAGTCTGACTCCCAAATACCTTTGGGCTAAGGGTGAATAGAACTTGCTTCTGCAGAATAAGACCACATCCTCCAATCTGTATAAGTACATATCTTTCTTCAATCATCTGGGCTTTTTATTGTTTATCTGAACAATGGTAAGATTTTAAGAGCCTTTACTTCAGGCTATTTCAGATGATGCCTAATGATGCAATTTTTTTCTCACAAAAACACACCTATCATTCCCACCAAAGACAGTTGGAGTCACACAGAGACATCTGAGGGGTCAAATCCGAAAACCAACCAACCAAACAAATTATTCAGCCTTTCTCTTTTGTTCTTCCTCCCTATTCTCTACCTACCTTCACACAACAGTGGGCAGTTTCCTGTCCTCCCATGCACAGTCAACTATTTTATACTAATTTTACTCAGCTGGTTTTGATCATGGGGCTCAGTCAAGCTTCATCCCACAAGAGGGTGAAGACAAGGGTGTCCTTTGCCACCTTCAACTTGCCCCAGGTGCCTGGGCATGCAGGAGTCAGTCCTGGCTGCAGTCTTAGCTGTGTCTCCAACAGAATGGGCAGCTCTTAACTCCCAGCCCCTTACCACAGGTTCAGACCCAGGCTGCTGGGCAGGACTGTCAGCTGGTGCAATTGTGACAAGTCTGTGATGGATGCTAGCTCAAGATATGGTTCATGGCTGGGCTGAGGATGACTCCTGATTTTCAGCAGCAGCCCCAGCCTGTGGTCTTACCTCTCAGTGGCCCTGCTAGGCTGGAATTCGAACAACACAGGAAATGAAAAAGCAGCTCTAAAAATATCAGGTTCCAGCCAATGCAGCAACACCTGCTAGGGAGGGTTAAGATCAGAGCTGCAGCCCCCTAATTCTGAATTCCCCTGTGTTTTGTTGTTGCCAGTTCCTGTCCAAACACCACCATGTGCTGCTCCTCTACTCTTCTGCTGCTCCGGAGAAAACCCCCAGAGAGCGGATGTCAGATCCTGCCAATACATGCAAGAGGGATAAGGGGACGAGCCATGTGGGACGGGCAGCCTGCATAGCCTCCGCGTCTACACAGGGAGCAGGAACTGAAGGGCAGAGGAGGAAGGAAGGCTGTGGTGGGTACAGTGAGGCATTAAATAGCACTTGCTGGATCTCTGCTTGGCAGGGATTCACCTGCCCCTGTTTCTAAGCCCTCAGTTCCTGGGGAAGGCTAGATATGAGGAGGCTGGAGGAAGTACAGCTGAACTGGTGGGAGTAAAATTTACACCACCTACCACAGGCTCCTGTGCCCCATGCAGAAATCAGTGACTCTACAGAGCTCCCAGCAGGTGGGAAAACTGGGCCTCAGTGCCTGGCCTGCCAAGTTCCCAGAAGACATGCATGCAATGATGGTGTAAATAATCTGTCCAGGATCCCACATACAATATTTAGAGTTAGTTGTACTGAACAGCCTCGCCAGTCCCCTGCAACCCTTGGCACAGCTCAGCCCTCTCCCCTTGCCCAGAAGGGCTTTGCTTCTATCTTGCTTTCCTCCAGGCAATGGGAGAGAGGCTGATCTCCATCACCCTGCACCTCTTGTCACCTTAATGAATAAGGGAAAGAGCAAAAATACTTAGTGCAAGGAAGCACTTGCAGTCCTTATGCAGGGACCCTGTATGATCATTGCTAAAGCAAAGAGTAGTAGTTCCTTCTGGTGGGAATTACAGGGTGAAATACTGTGGTCTGCATTACACCAGGATTCATGCCAGACAGCAAAGCTGGAATTAGAAGAGTCCCGGGACAAGCTCAGTCTACCACAACCACAGGCAGATGGTTAGTTCAGACACGTCTCCAGAGCATCCACCCCCCAGCCCATGGCCACAAAATGCTCCCTGGGGCTCTGTAACAAGCTTGAGACCAACAGCAAAGAACAAAAGCCACAGCTTGTGTGTGCCACTGGAAGAGAGCGGTAGCAATCACAGGCACCCCCAGTGTCCTCAGTCCCCACTGTAAAACTCCCAGATGAGCTTTGGAAATTGGACAGGTCTCACATTACAAAGAGAACGGGGAAAAATCCAACATCCAGCCATACCTCCCCATTTGACTTTCAAGGGGCAATTGCAAAGGTCAGCTTGACCCCAGGAGCACGAACAAGATACACAAGACAGAACAACACTGAGGCTGTTCTGCCACTAAGGCAACACTCTCCTTAGCTTTAGCCACTCTTCTGAGCTTCTGCTGATGAGGAAAAGAGACCTGGAAGCCAATTTGTCCTATAAGTTGTGGAAAAAACTCTTTAATGGCTTTTTCTTCGCCTTCCTTTCTGGCCTTAGGGTGACTAAGTCTCTGAGGGAGACCTGTTTATTTGCCAAGGAATTAGGGAGTTTTGTGCCTTCCTTTATTCTTATGAAAAGATAACGACCTTTTTGTGGGAAGATCCAAGCCTTGCCAAGAAATATGTTTTGGCAGCTCTCCAGAGGTACTGGCAGTTAGAGGCAAACAGACTTCCCTGGAGAATAAAAGGGTAGATGGAGCTATGTGGCCCTGGATTTCAGTTTAGGCTTGGCAAATTCTTTGGATCTATGAATCTGTGTTTTCAGAAAGGGTACTTGCTACCCATTTGACCCCAGAGGAGAAATTAGCAGCATGGCCACTGCAGCACCCAGGCATGCAATGGGGTATGTCTGAAAGGCATCACTGTATTTTGTACACGCATTCTCAGCTGGAGTGAAATTAGGTAGCTCAGGCACTCCCATTCCTGGCAGCGTGGCTCCAAGCCAGCTGCAAAATCCATGCAGAAACTCTTTGGTGCTTGGCTACCACTGAACTCCACAGTGCTGTGACTCCCAGGTTGCTCATACGTAACCTCCGTGCGTCTGCACAAGCTGTGGGCTTACCTTCGCACTGCAGCACAGGCACAGCTTGCTGACTCCGTACGTGGCCCCACAGTCATCCTGGCCTGGCAGCATTCATGGGGTGCCTAACCCAGGCAGGCTGGTGTTTCTGCTGCTCCTTGCCATCTTCAGGAGGTCCTGCTCAGAGCTCTCTGCAGAAAACAAGATCCTAGTTCAGGGTCCATCTCTGGATGCATGCGTTGCTCAGAGATTCATGCATTGCTCTCCCACAGGGACCATGAACTCATATTTAAATGGGGAGAGGCATCTGTTTCCCCATCAGTGCTCGAGTTTGACATTTTCACTCCTGCCGGTTTCCAACATGCAGCTGAGAGTGTAGGTAATCACAATGGACAATGCTTCTCTCTTTAATAGACCATGACCTGGGCCGCTTCCTGGAGAAGCATATGGCTCCGCACACTTTTGCTTCCAGGGGTCCCCAGAGATCCTAGGGAGCTGCTGGAAATGTCAGTCATTCCCTGAAATTCAACCTGCAGGCTTCACCACAGGAACTGAAGTTATTTTGCTCAACCCTCCAGCCTCCTCATGCATCTTTACCTAGCAATTTCACATGGAGGTACAAGACAATTCCTGCTGGACTTACCCCCTGCCTTTGGCCAAGAACAAAGGTCAAGCAACTAATACCAGGTTATTGCAGTGAGTGACACATAATCAACAGAATAGGTGTAAGGACTATATCCTGAGAGATCTGGGTTGTCTCTGCTCCTCACCAATTGCCTTCATTCATAGGCCATTCTGAAAGCTTAACGAGCCCTCAGCAGTCACAGATCAGTTAGCTAAACTCTGTGTTCTGAAATTTTCTTGTTATCTTCGGACAGCTGGGTCTGTGAAATTGCCTATTAACAGTTTGCAGAGCCATTTAGAAAAGTACATGTGAATCTAATAGCCAGATATAATGGCCTGACAGATCAATAAAGCACATTCCAACTCTGTGGAGTCTAGACTTCCTGGGGAGGAGTGGTGGGATTTTTATAGCGAAGTCACCAAAAAGTTATGCATGTGTTTGTGCAAGAAGAAAAGCAGAGGAGCAGAGAAGCGGTGATGTATTCAGACAAAAAACGTTTCACAGAGCCTGAAGAAGTTTTGTTCTGGATCAAGACATCCTAGAAAGCCCATTGTAAATGCTTCTGGTGCCTAATTTCAGTGGAACTGTACTTCCGTGAAGCTGAGAGGCTTTGCAGATCCAGGCTGGATGGGTATATGAAACTGGACACACATGTGCATAAGCCTGTGTTGCAAGAACATAGGCATGCATGCCACGCTGTGGGGAGCTTGTTGCACACATAATAGCACTCGGACCCACTGAAGTCCCTGGGACAAATATGCTTTGCAGCTGTGCGTTTCTGATGACAGCATGAGGAGGTACCTGATGATTCAGAGATGATCGATGGGTACCTGCACCACCTGTGTGTACTTCAGCAGAGAAGAGAGACTATAACACACATTTCCAGCCACATCTTTTGTCACTCCTCTGCCTATTCCAGCAGTGTGACTGCCCTCAATAATAAACAGTGCCCATTTCTGTAAATAAACTCTGATAAGGGCCTAGCCCCCAGCTGGCTTAACAGAAGACCATGTGGCGGTGCTAATTTACAGCAGCTGAGAATTTGCCTCAGTGTCTCCTCGCCCAAAACAAAACTCTATAAAAAGATGGTTTCTCAAGTTCAGCTGTGGTGCAAAAAGCACTGTTCCTATAAGAAGGGACTAACTGGGTGGCTTGCAGCAGCAATGCTCCTGCTAATGTGCATAGGAGACAGTAACATGGCTACACTACAGCCTTTTTCCCCTGCTTCTCTCCTGGAGTTCAGGTGCAGCTGACCCTGATGTGCTGGTGGTTAATTCTGGCAGCACTTTGACCCACATGGATTTGCTCTGGCCAACCCTAGAAAAATGAATTTCAGAGATCCTTTGCAGGCACAGAAACCTCTCCTATCCTTGCAGATGCCAGAAGGCTGTGTGTTCCTCATAATATTTTCTGTTTTCCTTACCTCCCTCTCTTGTTGCCATCATATTTGCTAAGTAGGTCCTAACCAGAGGTTTACCACAATGTTCAGTGGAAGGTGCTGGTGCCACTTTGTGACAGAATATCCTGGCTGCTCTGCTGCCTGTGGAAAGCTTGGTTTGGTCTATCTCTACCTCAGCACAAATCACTTATTTGGTCTGCTTCTGCAGAGCCTGTACAGCTTCATTCTTTACCCTCCAAGTCACTTAGTATACACTTAGCAGCAGGGATGAAAGAGGCTTCAGGAAATAGCATGCTGAGATGTGAGGCCTCCCAGGCCTCCAATCAACCCCCCTGAAGGGGAAAAGCCTAGGGCTAAAGACCAAATTCTAATTATAACAACAGATCTGCAGTCATTCCCAATTATGTCAAGCTCTTCAACGAGGAATTAAACAAGTTATAAAACGGGTGCACTATCTTATTCCTTCTAGCATTAATAGCATGATGTTGTGAAAACATGGCAATATCTAAACAACATGTAAAGGGAACATTACAATGGCATGTGAATGACAGAGGAAAACAATATTAGCATGATAGACACATCCTTTCTTGCTCCACAGGCATGATTTACTATTGAATTACACTAGGCTGAGGCTACAGTAACACCTCAGATTGCTGTGAGGATAATTCTTAAATGAAGCCAACAAAAACCTAACAAAATCTGATTGATGGGGTCTGGGAATCTGGAAAGATTACAATGTGAAGTAAAAAACAGGTTTTGTGCTTAAGAACAAGTATCACTGATGATGCTATCAGCAAGCATCATGAGTTGATCAGTTTGCACCTTTTCCTCAAGACTGAGGAATTTTCCAGGACACACAACCTGAAAATGTACCTCAAATGTAATTTTCATGCTCAGAATCAAAATTGCTGGGAAGAAGAAGAATATCACAGTTAAATAATAATAATAAAATCACAGTTGTCCCTTCCAGGCTGACAGTTTATGAAACTCGTAAAAACTAGTACCATGGAGGTGGGGGTACTACCAAATGGGACAGGTCGTAATTGCATGAGCACAGATTGAGCCCTCCAGTCTCAATAGCTGTTCCTCCAGAAGCCACCGCTAACACTTTCACATCTGCACATCTTGGTGTTCAGCTCTTTAGGTTAACTATACACAGGTGATACCTCCTTCCCTGTGGCCTGATTCTTTCACCTCCTTCTCAGTTATGCAGTCATTTCCATCTGTGCAAAGTGGGTGGCATTTTACACTTACTTCACTTTCTCTTCAGTCAGGTGAAAATGTCTGCAAGAGGTGCAAAACAGAGTGGAGCTTGGGGGAAGAATAAGAAAAACAGCCTGTGAGAAGGTTCTTTATCTCCATAAAATCCGTTTCTTGCCTCTAGCATTGTAGCTGGAAGATGACTGAGAAAATGTCAGAAGAATATTCCTACTAGTCCAATATATGCTTGTACAGTACCTAGCACAATAGAACAGTAATAAATAATATTTGTTATAGTGTACCCAAAAGAAGCTCTGAATGTGATTTGTAAAGTGATATTGAAGGGTTTCGGAAAGGCAAAGAATTCAGGCTGAGGAAAATGTCTCACACATGAGTAAAAAACAGAGCACAGGATTATAATGGAAAAAATGGTACTACTTTAACTGCAGCAACAGCAAACTGCAAAGGACAGAGCACTTTGCTTTACGTACATCAAACCTTTTTGCAGTTAACCTCTCCTATCAACTGTCAGTTGAAGGGATTAGTCACCTCTGCTCAACTACTCATTTCACATAATCTTCCCTCTCAGGCACTTTTTACCATGCAAAGTATTTCACAGAGCTTTGCAACAGACAATGTATGAGTTTGCAGTGAAACATATTTTTTTTTTTTTTTTGGCAGTCTGAATATCTGAAAAGGCCATTAAAGCATTTCTTTCTAGTCTCTTAGGTGGGAGCAGACAAACTGTGACAACACACTATCTGTTGTAACAACAGGATACTGAGCATTACTCCGCCTCCACGCCTGAGGAACCGTGACATCCAGGGGGGCAAGTTTACATCCCGTGCCTTCTGCAGCTCCACTCCAGCCAGCAGGAGCTTTCAGACACAAAGTGCCCCAGTCAGAATCTGGTCCACTGGGGCTGTGCTGTCCTCTGCCATCATCTGCTCGCCCTCTGCCTGGTACAGGGTGCATGCTTAGGTGTAATTCTTCCTTTTGCTTCCCTTTTTCTACTGCCAAAAGAAATGCCTAATGGATCTCCACAGCATCAAGGTCTCTGATATGCTTTTGGCTTGCTATAGGGGCCGGTTCTTATACTGCAATGCAACTTCTAGGGTGTCTTTAAAACATTTCTTATCTGGACAAGAGGTTGCAATGGATATGGAGTTACTTGGGGGTGAAAGGGCCTGCTATGACAGCTTAATCACACTGAAACCTGTCCCTGGCTGCCCTTCCTTCCCAGGGGACCCACAGGGGTTATGGGGTGGATTCAGTATTTTGTCAATGAATTGCTCCCTGGAGGCGGCTTAGGCAAGGGGCTTCTGTGTGCATACAAGCACTGCAAAATATGCGGTGTCAGGCCGCCTGTGTGTGTAGAGATCAACCCTCCTGCACACGGGTGGCATGTGTGATGGGTCACCCCATGAGTGAGGCACCTTAGCACACACCTTCCTGCCCCCAGTGGGTGATCCACCCAGCTGGGAACACTGCACATCCCTGTAATCTTTATTTTCATAGGAAATAAAAAAAGGAAAATATTAATGTAATTATCAATACAGGACCAGATTTATCTTTCAGGTTTGCACTGCCTACAGTTTAAGGCCAGAAAGGTCTATCAGACAGACCGTTTGGTCTGACATCTTGCATATATATCACAAGTCATCTCATTTTAACCACTTTTCCCTGCACTGAACCCAAGGGCTTTTGTATTCAAAAGGCAGTTCAGTCTTGATCTGGAGCCATCAAAGCATGGAGAATCCATCACATTCATTAATCATCTTCTCCCTTAAAAATGTGAGCCTTCTGTCAGGTGCTTTGATTTGGCTTTGATTTGCAGCCATTGTTTCTCATTTTGTCCTGCTTTGCCAGGGTAAGTAACCCTTTAGAATTTGCCATTTTATCCCTGTGAAGGTACTTATAAATTTTAATTCAGGCACCATTCCACCTCCTTTCTGACAAGCTAACCTACAAGTCCCTCCCTGCAAGGCATTTTCTCTGGCCTGTGAATCATTTTGTAACTGCTTTCTCCACACTCCAATCTTTTCAATGTGAATTTTAAAGCATGGACACTAAAAGTATACAGTTTTCTGTTTGCATTTCCCACATGTTGAGAGGGATGAATTACACTTTCCTCCTTCCTCTATTCTTATCAGCTTTTCCATTATTTCACTCTAGACCGATGTCAGGCTACGTGGCACAAAGAAACCCAACTCATCTGCTCCCATTTTGGAAGTACTGGCATAAAATTAGCCTTTGCCCAGTTTCCTGGGTGACTTCCAGCAACTAGGAACTGCTCAGTGTCACTACCCGTGGGTTTGTGATCCCCACAGCCAGGTCCTTTACAGCCCTGGCCCATAACTTCTCTGGAGATACAGATATAAATATTTTTCTCTCTGTTAAAGGTTATTCAACAGTCACTCTGCTTACTAATGGAAAGTGTTTTCTGTCCTCACTTAAAATAAGGCTAAAAATTATTTGTTTCCAACTGCAAAACAGAAATATATATCCAATGCATCCGCCTTTCCCCATCGCTGACAATTTCCTCATCCCCATCTCTAATCATACATCCCATCACCAAAGGCTCTCTTCTTTAACAGCAAACTGTTTGAGTTTTAATTCTCTTTTTTTTCCTGATACCTTCTGCTTTCCTGAGCAGTTTCCTCCATTTCATGCCTCTCGGTTACTATTTCTTACAGTCTCTCTCCCTTTTTTCCTCTTGTTAACACACCAGAGAGAAAAGAATACTTCTACCTTTTGCTTTCAATGCGCCTCTGATCCAGTATTTGAGGTTATCAGCATCTTCTGGCTTGTAAAATGTGAGCATGTTCAGACACAGGGACTCAGGACTGAAAATAACAGTTACTCTGCTTAGAGGATTACAGAGGATACATACAGCATCAGTGACTGACTACTTATATTCAATTATTTTTTTTATTTAGTTACGATAGTGTTTACTATTTTGTAATAGTTTAATGATGAATAATTTTATTAGCTCATTCTTCTTGGCTGAACCTCGACTTTCCAAAATACTTAAGTCTAGCTCAAAATGACGGTCTGTCATTTTTGGTTCCCCCTCCGCTAATGCCCAGTAGGTTGGAACAAACATGCCACCCTTGTCAAAGGGGACAAAACCCATTTGCTTACCAAAATAAAGGCTGTGAATGGCACACCTGTGCAATGAGGGGACGCTCAAACCGGAGGTGCTTTCCTCTTAGGGCTTTCAGGGTCCTGTGGGGTTGGGGGGGTGTCCCCGTGGGGCGTCCCCCAAGTCAGGGCCCAGCAGCCAGGGCCTGGCCAGAAGCAGCCGGGGGCACCGGGGCAGACCCTGTCCCGGGCACCAGGCACCTCACGGGGCCCGCGGCCAGGCGGGGCTGTGGGGAGCTGGAGCCCACCCTGCTGCAGCACCCTGGGGCAAGGGCTGACAGCCCGGGGGCTGACACGGGGTCCTGGGCCGTGGGCAGGGTGAAGCCATGCGGCCTTCCTGGAAGACGATTGTATTTTTTAATAAAGTAATTTATTATACAGTAATTAATGTCATGGCACCCCTCCCAGGAGGAGCACTGCTTCCCTGCCGGCAGGATCACAGTGTGGCGAACCGCCTCCGGGAGCCATGCTGCAATGGCAGTGGCCTCACCAGCAGCTCCCCTGCAGCCTGCAGTGCCCTGACAGCCAGCCTGCTCCCCTGCCTCCTACAGCCGCATGAGTCTTAGTCTTGTGGTCCACAACCCGTGGCAGCAGCGTGTGTCAGGCCTGAGCGCCACGTCCCTGCTCAACCCCAGCCAAGGGCGCTGGTCCCGGTCCCCTGCGCTGCTGAGGCCTCCCTGCGTTTCAAGGGGGAGCAACGTAAAGCTGCATTAGCCTGGGTTGGGGGAGCACTGCAGACACCTCCCTGACAACAGTCAAACAACAAGTTTCTGAATTTCCACTGGAGCAAGTTAAAAATGGTTCTGTAGTTCCCTGGTTAGATGAGGGTGGTTATTTTTAGCTTGGATGACCAAGCCTCAATGGTCAAGATGCCTTCGCCAAGCTTTTCTGAAACCGCGGGGAATTCCAGGCCTGAGGGTTTTGCTTGGAGTCATTGCTGGTGCTCCCCGTTTTCAGCAATTTTTGTTCTGTCAGTCCTGTGAGAAAAGGCAGGGGCAGCTATGTGCTATTTCAGGAATAAACCAACCATTGCCACAACATGTGATGGGCAGGCCCTGAGGCCACAGGCTTTGTTATAAAATCAGAAATGAAGTAAGCAAATTTTGGATTAAATGGGGGAAAAAAACCCAAAATGCATGTAAAAACCCTCAGTTTCCACAGCAATAAATGATTCCCTCCTTATTTATTAAAGCAGCATTTCTGAAGACTCATGGAGATGATTCTGGTTTAGCATGATTTTGTTTAATCAGGCTTTGAATTAATTAACATAATTAGTCACTATAGGGGGGATTACTTGGAATGATTTTATGGAGTCTTTTGTTGTGCTGGTTCAGGTTTTGCAGCTTCATTTAAATGTGGCTGGAGGGGCTTATTAACAAGAGTGATTAATGTTGCATAAAATTGATTACAGCCTAATTTTAGCTGCAAAACCATCTTCCTGCTCGCTTTCGTCACAAGTCACTGCAGTGACTTCAGACCAGAAGCAGTTTGGCATATGGTTGAATAGCAGTGGTGGCAGTGGCAGCCGGCAGCCCTCGCTGTCAAGGATGGCAGAATCCCACCCCGGCTCACAGTGCTGAAGAGCCCTGAGCCAGGCTGGGGTTACTGTGACAGGACAGTGCTTTGCCTGCTGATGGAGAGAGAAAAATACAGTAAATCATCTTTATCGACTGAGAAATCAGTGTGCAGTTTTAATTCGGTTAACTTCCTTACTTACGCATCTGTCTGCTGCTCATGTCCCTTTTTCTACTACAGTAAATACAGAAAAGTCCCAGCCTTGAAAATTCCCACTCTTAACTTTTCTTATAAACAGAGCCAAAGAATTTCAAACGTTGGCAGGCTGCGGAGCTGTCATGTGTATGTAAGCATATACAAAATGCACGTACATCTGTGTGCAATGGTTAGAAAGGACGGGGCAGATCCTGACACGGGAAGCCACAATGCGTAGTACCTGAGCCTACAAAGGGTCACAGCCAATGGACCTCTTTCAGAAATAAGTGATGATGCCAAGTGTCTGGCAGCCTGCATTGATCTTTTAGATTACTTACATTTCTCTATTAACAATAGTACCATCGAGCTACAGTAAAGATCCAATTTTAATCATATGGCCCTGGATATTGTTAAATAAAGCAGATGTGAAGTTTCTAAACAAGACGTCCTCGAGGTTTGGCTTTGAAAAGAAGGAAGATGTTTCACACAGCCAATGACATCTAATTTTTTCAAAGGCTTAGCTTGACATTTCCAAGAAAAACAGCTCTTTTCTGATGAAAGGCTGCACAGAAAGAAATGTCATGTGGAAAGGAGGAGTTTGGAGTTGTTTGGGGGTTATTTTCATAAAAAGGAGGAAGTGAGGATGGTGAAAGGAAACAAAAAAAATCAAAGTTAAAATTTAACAAATGTCTGGCATAAAATTACCACAAACACTGTAGTAATTTCATGTCCCTGAAATCAGCTCCTGCAGCAAATAAGTTTCTCCTCCTTTTCCAATAAATTATTTATATGGCTGCAACTTTCTAGTCTAGTAGATGGGGGTGGGGGAGGTGTTTGGGTTTTCTTCCTTTTATGCTAGTTCAAGACAATGGGCCTTGCCACCACATAATTTGAGAACAAAGTAGCAGGAAAAGTGCCAGCCTTCTGCCTTGGTAGAGCTTCTGCCCACATGCCTGACACTAACTACATGCGAAAACGTAAGTGAGGAGTCAGCAACCTTACAAGCCGACAGGCTCGTTTCAGCAGCCCACCACAGCATGCCGAGGTGTGGATATCGGCTTCTAGCCGTGGGACACTCCTCCAGAGGCTGTCACCTTGCCCAAGACTTGGAAGAGAACGTGCCCGCATGTGTGGGGTGTACCAGCAACCCAGGCGCGCAAGGTGTGTGCCCCGCTGGGTCACGCACATCCATGTCAACAGGCAACTGTACATTTATTTGCAACAGGGGAGAAGGAAGAAGAGCAGAAAGAATCAGCTCCCCAGATGCTTGCCAAGCCATCCATGAGTGCCATGTGCTGTCTGCATTTCTTGTTGGATCAATTAAAACTAGGGCTGGATGAATATTATTTGCCAAATACATTATTTAGCAAATGTTGATCTTCTTTACTGAATATGCTATTTGACTAATCATTTCTGCAGTAGCCTACCAGCTCTAGCACCATCCAAACACTATTCGTTGAATAATTTATGAGATGAACAAAGACAAAATGCATTGAATAATTTATTCAAAGAAAAATTGCTTCCAGTATTTGGTTAGCTCTAATTAGATCCTCTTTTCGGCTAGATTACACACATACGTGCACGTGCTCAGGCATACGTACACATGGGCACATGGGCACATATGCAGCAAGCCGGATTCGGGGTGCATAGCAGATTGGCACCACTTTACTTCAGTGGTTTTATGCCTGAGGCACGCTGGCACAGACAGAATCAAAACAAAGCCTCATAAATAGAGTGAAAGGGTGCAGGGTGATATGCAACGGATCAGGAAAAGAGGAGCTGGTGATTCATCTAGCAGATGATTTTAGGACACTTTGAGAAGAAGCAAGAACATAAAGAAATTCTGCCTCAAGTGGATCACGAGCCCCTCTTCTTTGGCAGACTGCATGTAAAGAAAGAGGATGCTAAATGTAGTCATTTGCAACCATAGACTTCCCTATTTCACACTCAAGTGTGGACAGAGAAGGAGATCAGAAGGGAGGGATGGCAGGTATTTTGTGGTGACAGAGTAAAAGACCACTGCAGTATGATTTCAGGACTGCTGGAACAGTGCACGGTCCCTAAACATCAGCAGGCCCAGATCATGTTCATATGCTGCAGAATGACCTTTTTCCCCCAACCGTCCTGGAGTATGTCCAGTTATTCCTTTTCAACTGCAGTTTTTCTTACCTTTAGTACAGGTTACGCATGAGTTCCTGGGGCAAGGAGAAGCTTCGCTGACCACAGTGAGCTGCTAGACAAAGACATACTGGCATCTTCTGTTGGTTACCTGATTTTTCACAGCTAATTTGGGGGCAGGTATTTCAGGTAAAGTGTCAGCTTTAATTCACAGCCCCTTCAAAGCTACTTTCATACGAAGCCACGTAACCTCTCGGAGTCTGGTACCTCCAGGTCAGGGTTGAGGGCAGCAGAAAGATTTTACTGACAGTGCAGCTGTTTGCACCATACCTAACCACGTGGATAAACAAAGGACTACAATTTAGCCAAGATAACCTTTGCGATAACCTTGCAAATGCTGACATAAACCATATGTGCTTCCCAATCCCAGAAAGGCAAAGACAAACCTTACATAAATTCCCAAACTTTACAAAATTTACATGGTGGCATATCCAGGAACATTCATAATAGAGAGGGATCCCACATTCAGGCCTAGTTTTCAAACCCCTTGCAGTAGAAGTCCATCTCCAATAACATGAGACATGTATCAAATAAGAGAAGTTGCCAAAGCAGACTAAAAGGCGTTGTGTGTACGTCAAAGAAAAAAGCTTTCCTCAACTGCTGTCTGCATCTTTTATTTAGATAGCTGGACAAGATAAATGGGACAGATACGCAAGCAAATCAAAATGCAATGATAAAACAGAAACCTCTAATTGGTCATCTTGAAGGACAAAGCTGCATCTTCTGTGGTTAATTTGCTCCCAATTATTTTTTTTCCCTTGGTTCTATTTTTGGAGAGCTCCCAGAGCTGCCCTAATGGTAGAGAAAAAGAGTAATGGAGATAATTGGGAACATCCTGAATAACCTAATTCCAGTGTCCCTATGGTATGACTAGACACCTAAAGGATGTCTCCAGGACAATGTCAGCCAGCATGAAAGGCTGCGTCAAAGGCATCAGAGTGAGGTTGCTCTTTTTAAAAGCTTGTTGGCACTTTCAATTAATAGAAGTCACTTGGGAAGTATTTCCTTTTATGCCTGACAGGTTTCTCTTTTGCCCTTTATATATGATGTGTTACCATGAATGCAGTTCATCCACTGCTTAATCATCCTGCCTGTTTGTCATGCACAGATAGCACATACTTTTGTACATAGGACTTAAGGACCCGGGTTTCAGAGAATGTTAGTGTTCAGAGGCAGAACTTGGGAGTGGAAAGGCAACACCATAATTAGGCATCAGGCATCTTGCTTAGAAGTTGGCGTATGAGGCTTTTGCCCCTACTCCAGTACAAGTAACTTTGCCACACAGGGCACAGGTACCATAGCACAGCAGGAGCATGCAAATGAGTGCCAGGGTGGCTGGGGGACACCAGCTGGAGCATCTCAAAGAGCATGCACAGTCGTGTGGGCAGCCACGGGCAAGGGGAAGTGAGTCGCAAGCATCCCATAGCTGTCAACTGCTGTGTATCCAGAACCACTTCATCCCAGTGCCTCCTTGGAAAATGAACAAGATTTCATTTTGCTGGGTGCTTTCAGAAAGAATACACTGACACAGCTGTGAAGTGCCCAGATCCACTGTGATGGGGGGACATACCAGTAAATAAGAACAACCTGAGATGACAAATTGTCAGCCCAGGCTGTACTCAAAACATGGTCCTAGTCTCACGAGGGTCCTCAGTTCTGCAAACTGGCACCAATAAATTAATGGAAATAGGATTAATTTTAAATTCTCTACCTGAAAAGCAAACACCAAAGTCACAGGCTGCTAGCATCTTCAGTACCTGCAGCAGCTGGCCATAACAAACATGTTCAGCAGTCGTAGGGGCAGGAAGGGCTTTTTCTCCCAGTGTTTTCTGCACCTTCTGGCCAGTGTCCTCTCTCAGCACTGAGAAGGGACAATCATGTGTCAGCTCTGGGGGAAGATACCCCCTCTTGTCACAGTTTCCTGACCTGCCAGCGTCTAGCATGGTGCCTGAACTTGTTCTCTAATAAGTGTTTTTAATCCTGCATATGAGCACGTGTATTTTAGTACACCGCTATGTGGAGTGCCAAGTCAGGTCAGAGCTTGACGTTTTACTATTTTGCCATAAAGCAAGACCTCTACAAATTTCAGGCTTGGATAACTAACTGCTGCCCTTTTTTTAAAGGAATTTATTTACAAGATCATCAAAATGAAAGTGACAGCAGTGGCAGCAAGTAAATTACCGCTGCCTAATTAGGCCCAAAGAGAGTTTGGGGCCTGAAATGTCCCTTCATGTAGGCTGATGGAGAAAAGAAAAGCACACTAGACACATGCACATTGAACTTACCAGTCCTTAAATTTCTTGTCTTTCTGCTAGTTCCTGAAGTGCAAAAAGTGCTATATTCTTCCCTGCTTCTGTTCCCATGTTCAGAGGCTTGTAAGATTTGCAGTTAAAGATACTTATTCATTGTTAGACTTGAAAACAAACTTGCCAGGCACTCTTTGTTGAACTTGTTCCGTTCCTTTTCTCTCTCCCATCCAGGAACACAGAGCCAGCCTGGTAATTCTGCTGCTCGGTGTCTCCTAGGCAATGCTTGCTCAATGCTGACCAACTTCTTGTAAATAGAGCTGAAAAAAAGCCAGGTACTGGCTGCTGCACTTATACATACACCTTGTTCATTCACACTGAGAACCCAAAATTTCACAGGGGAGCTTGCACATCCTTGCAGCACTGTCCTTCAGAAGTGTCCAGCACAGGCACTGCCCTTTGTTACTGTGCCGTTGGTTATAAAAAGAAATCAAAAAGCCTTTAATTATTTCACTAGAAATAAAACTATCTATCTTCAGTTAGGAGGTAAGGAGAAGTTCACCAGAAAATTGTTTGATCTGGGCTACTAACCAAACAGAAGTTTCCATGGCTTCAAGGTTGTAAGCCATAGCATTTCAGATCACTGGAATTAAATAACTGCTTGGGAATAAACTTCCTTAAGTTAAAGGTTGATATTTCTGCATGGCTTAAAGGATTTGGTTCTAATTTCAGCTTCTGGTGGTTTTTGGTTTTTTTTTTTTTAAGAGATAAACAGAGATAATTCACCAAATAACTTCAACGTGTGAAGGTCTAGGGCTGCTCCATAAACACAGCATGAGCTTGGCAGCCAGCAGGGAAGAGCACCAGACTGATCGCAATGGCTCAGCTAGGTCCCAGATCAGCCCCAGGCAGGGGGTCATAGCCCCACAGGTGAGGGCCCATCAGTCTGGCAGGGCTTAGCCTCACTGGGCTACCAAACTGCACAAGAGCACTTATATGAATGCCTCCCACCCTCTTTACCCATTTAAAAATGTCTAATTTTCACAACAAAACCTTCACAATAAAAGATGTGCATTAAAAATGTGGGGAAGAAAAAAAATAACCCCAGCCTCTATATGAGATAACAATATGAGTCCAAAGAGCATGAGGACGTAGAGGCAGCACAATTTGTCCTACAGCATTTAAAGCAAAGAAAGGACATGCCAGGCTCCAATGTTTAAAAAAGCCCCATGACTGAATTACATGAAAAAAGGTTCAATCACAGCAGAAAATTGAGTTAGGTTACTGGAGAAGCTGTCACTTTTAAAGATGTAGAAAGTTGCAAGACCGGATTTGTCATTGGAAGTCAAATTGGTGAAATTTACCTTGCTTGTGAGCAAAAATGAATATTAAGCATCATTCCAAAGAGAAGCTTTAGAGAAATGCATAATCCTCTTTCTGTGGAGTTTTATTTCAGAAAGGGGCAATTCTGCACATGATTTATCTTTTTTCTGTGAATAAATTTGTTAAGCCTGAGAAAATGGAGTCCATTATATGGTCCCATAGTCAGATAGCACGATATACAGCTGTGAGATGTGTTATTATGCAGTAAAGATATAGCACAATTGCAATGAGTCTTCTCAGAAGGGTTGCAAATCCAGTAAGAATGGTAAATTTTAATCTTTTGTTATCTAAGCTTTGGTCATTGATTTCTCTGGCATTTTAAAATGAAGGGAAAAGAACCAGAAGCAATGTGTGATAGAAAGCTCATTAATTCAAAGCTGAATTCAACCCCAAAATCCGATTGATGCCGGTGAGTTTGGAGTACACCTCAAATGTAGGAAATTTCCTGCACCCACAAAATCAGGCTTTGGCGTGAACAGACTGTACAGCTGACAAAGAAGCAAGATAATGCATATCCTTACTCACTGGAACCTATGAGCTGGAATAACAGCTGCAGTGTTTGGGCTGTTACCATCCATTTTGCAGGGTACAAGGGCTCCTAGATCTGTTCAAACAGATATCTGTAACCTGTACCTGACCTACCCTCACATTACCCTCAGCCCGCACAGAAAGCAAGTGACCTTCCCTGCTGGTGCAGTGTAAATTGTTAAAGATTATTGTTTTCTCAGGAAGGTCTTCAAGCATGCTTTGCTGTTCCCAGTGAAACGCACTGTGACTTTACCATTGATCACCAGAGGGCAAAAAGGACAATTTCATCCCTCTAGAAAGAAATGCTCTGCAGCAATTTTCTCTTTTTTATTGTAACTGTGTGTCCTTTCACTTAATTTACTGAAATAATTCCATTTTTCTCTGCAAAACACTTTTATTCAATAAAAGTTTGTCCTCTTTCAGCCCCCTTTCTGTTTGCTGACCTTGATTTTATTGCTTTGCTGGCTGACAACAAGGTCCGAACTCCCTGTGCAGTCCCCCCCTGTGCAGTGAAACACCCAAACATAGACTTTACTTCCAGATACTAAGGTGTAACACTGCCCAAGCTTGACAAGGATGCCCTGTGCCAAGCTGGAGAGCTGGATCTGGTATCTGTTGGGTTTAGCAAGGTTGCTTCACCAAAAGCATTAAGACAGAGGAGGTATCTCCTAGCTGAACTAAACAGAGAGTAAAGCCTGTTCTGCAGATTATGAAAATGGTTTGACGTACCAGCTTGCATCCTGCAGGGCAGAGAAGCCCTTGGCCAGACCAGAATGACAGCCAGCCCCGTCCTGGCCGTGACCTGGCCAGGCACAGGCGCCTCGGGCAGGAATGGAGGACACAAGCAATCCACGCAGGTGTTGCCTCCAGGCTACAGCCACAGTGACCCCGGGACTTACTGAGCTGGCGGTTGCGTCCAGGTCATCACGTTTCATAAGCACAGTCTGACATTAATCACATTGCCCTGTTTTAGTCAGGGCCCTCACGTAGTTAATCCTCTTGTGCCACTATAGGAAAGGGAACACATGCTTGACACCAACAGTGCAACCCTTGGGTACAATTAAACATCAGGAACTACTCAAACATTTGTAAGGTTTCCTTTTTATGCACATCTGCTTGTTGACCTTTGGGAGAGAGACTCTTTCATGGCCAGTTTTCGGTGATAAGAAGCTGCTATCACAAAAAAGCACTGTCACAGCTGGCGCGATACCAAAGACGGAGCTGGGAGATTGAAATGTTGCTGGAAGGGGTTCGTCCTAGTCTGCATGGGGCAGCGCAGGGAAGTTTGCTCTGCTGTCACCCTTGGTTTATCTCTTCAGCGGCTAAATAAAGGCCTTCAATCTTTGCAGCTGCAAGCTCAGCAGCTTTCTCTACCACGCATCATTCACTTGAAGATAAAACCAGCTGTGGAGAGTCCCAGATCTTTGGTGCAAGCTGTTATTTGATTTATTTATTGGCACAGGGTTCTAAAACATGGTAGGTGCTTTTTTGCAGATAGGAGGAGACACAGTTCCCTAGCTTTGAAGGGCTGACAGCAAAGATGTAGTGTACACAAAAAACACTAATGCAGCAACAGAGACAGAAAGCAAGTTTGCAACATTAGATTAAGTGGTTGCTTATGGTTGCTGTACAAGTCTTGGTTGTTTGAAGACAGAGATGCATATGTACACATATGTATTCCTTATGCACGCACCTCTGTACTGAAGATGTCATAGGCATAAACAACAAAATGGAGGCTCGAAGATTTATCCAATGGGAATTAGGAAAAATCCAGCATTTCCTGGCCAAGGTACCAGATCTAACCATGGCTTTAAATTATTACAGTGCTCAAAATAGTACAAAGGGCTGCAACATAATCACTGCAAAAAACAGTCAGGGGGCAGGGGACGGAACAGGCACCATCCTAAAGAGCAAAAAATGTCTTCTGCTGCCCCATGATTAGTGTCAGCATGTGAAAGAGCAGATCCTTGCTCAGTGAGCAGACTAGTGTGCAGTGGAAGGCGTGCAGAGTACCAGCCGACTGCAGGCACAAGTCACTGAGTCACCTCTGATGAAGTTCCTGCTCTGTAGACAGTCCCTTTTTGCAAGTGAGTTTATCACCCTGGCTCACCTGCATGATCTCAACTAGCTCCTCTACTGAGCCCGTTTAAAACTCAGTGCATTGGTTGCCTTCTTTTTAACCCCTGCTACAGCCCCTCGAGAGCGAAGGGTGCCCTCCTGCCTCTTGCCCTTAAAGGTGTTGCTGTGGCAGATCTGAACTTTTCCTAATACCAGAGCATCTTGGTATGGGTTTCATCTGGCCTTTATTTTGTGTGTTGCCTTTTCAAGAAAACAGCTGAGACTTGTGTGTGCTCTTTGATTTAAAAAATGCAAGAAATAGTATTATATAGAGATGTAAAAATTAACGAGTTTCTCATCTAAGTGGACTGGTAGTGTATAAGAGGTGTTTGAGAGCATTCCTAGACGGCCATGACACTACCTGCCATCACTGAGAAGGTCATCTGAGTTATTGGCTATTATTTAAGACTTTGGACCATGTAATTGTTTCCTTTCTTCCTGAGATTAAAGGTAGAAAAAGCAATACTGTCTCTTTAGACAGGAGTAATCCACATCCAAAGCCTTTCCTGCCACTTGGACAGAAAAGCCAGCTGTTTAGTTACTAGATCCTGTAAGTGGGTGAGAAGAGATGCTGTGCTGCCCCATCAAAATGCCACAGTCATGGCACAGCCACATCCTCTGCCTGCCCTGTGGCAGGCAGGACACTGTGGCCATTTGCAGCCGGTAGTGTCTGCACAGGAGCTAACGATGGCAAATCCTAGGGTAAGATTGCAGCCAGACAAATCTGTCTGATCCTTTTTCGTGGTTTTCTCAAGTGAAAGCCTTAGGAGATTCTGGGGTTTGTGGCTTTTGCCTAAAAGCAAATGCTCGTTTACCGCCCTGACTTAATATTCGTGTGGTTTTGCTCCCCCACTGTCCCCTCCTTGCCTGCAGGCTGAAGCCACGAAGCAGGCAGTGACTCCTGGTGCCTGACACCGGCGAGCACCTTGCACCGACTCCACCAGGAGCAGCTCCAAGTCAAACTCCAGGGCTGGAAGGGAGATCGGGGAGCGTGAGGCACTCCTCCAGCACCACCCAGCACTTCTTTAGCCAAGCACTCTTCTTCCTCCTCTTATGAAGTAAACATCCTCCTTTGAAAGTCAGAGGGAGCTGCCGCTTTGGCTTCAGCGGGGAACAGGAGCTGGCCCAGGGACCACCTGAACCTTCTGCTTTCTGGTTGCACTCCTGAAGCTGCAAAGCCACCACCCTAAATTTTAACCAAAGGTAAACTGACCCAGCCCACCAGTAGCTTAATTTCACACTGATGTCTGATCAGCAGGGACAGGTGTCCCTGCCCATAGCAGGGGAGTTGGAACGAGAAGATCTTTAAGGTCCTTTTCAGCCTAAACCATTCTCTAGCTTTATGATTCTATGATCTTCTTGCTGATACCAGCTGACACCCAGCCTGGCCACTGTGGACCCCTGAACCTCCCCCTCAGCACCTCCCCTCTCCATCCTTTCACATCCCTCCCACACGCAGCAGAGCCCATGCTGCCTGCCAGACCTGCAGCCTGGGGCCAGCTGAGGCTCAGCCCTGTGCTAGCACACCCACCTGTTTTCCAGACTGTTTTAAGGATTTAACCTTTCCTCTCTGCTTTCCTTCCAAGACTTTCCTCCAGGCCTTTGTCACCTGGAGTCTGCATGACGGCTGCGCCTCTGGCCCCAGCAGCTGTAGCCGTGTCTCCTGCAAGATCCCACGAAAAAGACCTCGTCCCGGCTTGCTGATGGGGCTGCCTCACCCCTCTTGGGACATCACATCACCATATCACCAAAAGCCAGTAATGACTTGGCTGTGTGTTGGCGCTCTGGTAATGCTGACCCTCATCTTTATTGTGTCACATGGCCAAGTTTTCCTGCCAGCTAAGTAGCTTCCCTCATGTTCACCATTTAATTTTTTCTCTTGCCTCTGTTCCAGGAGAAATGAAAACAGATGCGTGCCCGTGACAAAGTGGTCTTGCTCTGCCGCAGAGCTCCCTGCACTGGAGGTCCTCACAGGAAGGCACGAGGCAAGACACTGCTTACAGTGCAAAGCTCAGCAATGCCTTACTCCTTCATCTTTATGCGTACAAGCATCTGTACAACCTCTCTTTACAATGTGTCCCGGTGTGGTTTTGCAGGGACCGTGTTTTCTTCCCTGCCTGATATTCACCACACCCTGCAGATGATGCACACGCTGGACCTCGTGTTACAGGGGCTGCTATACAGCAGCACAGCCCCCTTTCCCTAACTACCCTGTGGCTGCTGCACCCACCCCTGGTCCTGGCACAGTATTCGCAGAGGCTATCAATCACTCCTGACTTAGCACCATTTCTAGCATGACAGAGTCACAAGCTCTGCAAGCAAATCACTGCAATACATGACCAGTGTGGAGCTGGTTTCCTTCTGCAGGCAAATGAAGACTCAGGTGCCCAAGGCAGCACTGTTCTCCTGGACTCCCCATTCCCTTCTTGCATTTTACCTCGCTGCCTCATGTCCTCTTTATCCATCATTCATTTCTGCACTTTGCCCTTACCTCAGCTCCCCCATCTATCCTGATCATGTAATGGCTATATAATAATATTACTGATGGATTTGTTTTCTTCTGCGGATAAACTGTCCGTAGTCCAGCTGAGTCAAATTTAAGCCCAACAATGAGGACTTGGTGAAAATGTAGAGAAAAAGACCTAGAGGAAGAACAGGTCTCCTGAGTCATGATCAGCAATCTACCATCAGTGCAGATGTGCCTTTCTATAGACATTTCTTACAGTACAGTATTTTTAAATAATAATAATAAAAAAAGACCCTGGAGAAAATAACTTTCCATTTGGCACAAAATACAGTTCTGGACACCAACCAGATCTGCATACATTTGCTTCCTCTTGCACAATGTCTTTTGTTGCCTTCCTCCTTTCTCTAGAAAATGGACAATGCAAGACAAGAAAATATACATATTTTATTTTTGTTGTGAAACACTTTTCCTCATGAAAGAAAGGAAGCCTTGAGAGCATTTCAGACTGTCTTTTATAGTTCCTGTGGCTATAACTACAATATGTGTTTTCAACATGAATCAGAGTGATATAACTACTTACACATCTTGTACGGTGCCTTTTTGTTCCTCCTACAGAAAACTCCAACAGGTTCCAATAGAAAATAACTCTTTTACATCCAGCTTCAAAAGCTACATTCCCATTTATAGCAAGCAAAGAAAAACATGAGAGCAGATGATGGCAAAGCAAGCTGGGTGATGCAGACCTGGGGGATCTGGGAGTTCTCCTTCTGTGCAACATATATTTTACTGAAGCTATGAAACTATTTCATTATGAGGTGCCAAGAGAAATGCATGTTCCAGTCAGATCAGATTTACCCAACTGGGTCACTGGAAGCCAAGGTGCAAATACCCAGGCTGTGCCACATAGACTCTGGCGTGGCTGGTGGAGCCTGGCTGGTTTTCCACCCCTGTGATGGGAGAAAGGGTTGGCATCTCAGATGTTGCAGAGGAGGAGAGGCAGACATCGTTAAATGGTCTCTCAGGCCAGCTTTGCTGTACTGGCCACCCAGGGACCCCGTGTGCCCTCCGGGTGAGCGATAAGGGAAGCATGGTTTGAGAAAGGTGGCTGTGATGGTGCAAACATCCTCTGGCTACAGCGGTGAAGCCTAACTGCAGCCAGCCACAGCCGTGATGAGAAAGTGGAGTGCCAGAGCCACACAGCCCGGGCTCAGGCTGGAGGAGCTGCCTGGCTGGCTCCTCAAACAGGGGCTTAGAGCGTGACACGGAGGCACAGCACCGCCTGGAAATGTATGACCACAAGGTGAACCAGGGAGAGCTGTCAGCAGCAAGAATGGCAAGAGGAGGTGGGGCTGTTTGACTTGGCTCTGGGATGCCGGTAAACTGAAGGAAATGTCAGTAAAGGTAAAAATGTCACTCTAATAATAGTAACTGACATTGCTGCTCCCTTTTTAATCAGAAATAACAAACACTCGGGGGTGGGGCGGGGAGGGTGTGATAGGAAGAAGATTGTTTGACCCACAAGGGTCGGGCGGACACCTCTGAAACAACATGGGAAGTCTGGACACAGAAACACCTAAGACATGAGTGCAGAGCCCACAAGAAGACCCTAGAAACGTGGGGGTCACCTTTATTTTCAACAACCACCAGCAGGAGAGTTTGAGCCATGCAAAAAGGCAGAGTGTAGATTTAGGTCCAGCCCAAAAGGCAGTTGTTCCCAGTATGTCAGGTTTTAGATTGGATTCACACAGGCTCTGTTTGGAGGAAGAGGATCAGGAATATTACTATTGCTTTCTGTGGAGCGGTAAGAACATAACCTTCTCCAAGCCTGCCATGGCATGGAGCAGCATTTTGCTGTTCCTGGTTGATGAAATTGCACACCAGCAGAATGACAATCAGCTGTCCTGAAGGTTTTGTTTTCTTGCCTTTTAGACTTTACTGATCCTCTTCCCAAAATCACACTCTCAAGCTTGACTGCTGCACGTGGTGAAAGGACACCATGGAAATGCCAAAAGCAGCTCTGTGAAAGCCCTGTGCTGGCATGATGCCTGTGCACTGCTTCACTAACAAGTGCCACTCGTGCCCACCGAGCTGCCAGGATGCCTGAGAGTGCCGAGAACCTGCTGCTTTCGCTGGAACTCACTCATAGGAGCTCTGGGACAGAGACAGTGACGTTGACAGGACAGCGTGCTGTGGCACAGCTGCTCCCTATCTCCTGGCCTGCAGCACGCACTGCATTTGGCTGGCACTCATGTGGAAGCAAAAACGTTCTGAGCACCCCCCCTTTGCTATACCCCAAAGGGAAGCCTCTCTGCCCTGTGGATGCTCAGCACTTCTGAAAAGCAAATGTACAGCTGGGAAAGTATATACACAGATGTGCACTTTTTTCCTCAGCCAGGGCCTATGGATGTTCCAGATCCAATAGATGTGACACTTTGCTTGGGTTTGTTTGGAAAAAGCTTGAGGGGCAGAATCGTGAGGTACAACTAGCATGCACTTATTAGACACGTCCATACTTCTGGTTGTGTGTCAGTGGTAAGATTGAGAGCCAACATCCTGGCAGTAAGCATAAAGGCCACTTGCACCTCTGAGAGATACTCTTAGACAGCCAGGAGTTTGCGTGCTGTTTACACTTGGAAGGATTTTCTTTGCAACCAGATACTAGTCTGCATGTGTATAAAGGGTTGAGAAGTTGCTTCAGTGATGAAAGACACTAGGCCAGCATGCTCTGAAGTCAAATGCAGACAGGGTTTTTCCTTCCTTTGTTTCTGCTCCCCACCTATCTTGCACTGTGTGGTTTATTTATTAAGAACATTACAATCATTTAGCTTACTATAAGCCCAGAGAGTGCTCAAAAAGGGGAAGGCAATATATGAGTAACTTCTGGCTGCTGCCCTCTGTTGCATCTGTTAGGACAAATGCATATATGCAGAAAAGCTGTGTGAGCAAAGAGGCAAACGACAAAGTTCTGTTAGAGAAAAAGCGCCATCACTGTGTACTGGATGGTATGTTGAAATCAATGCTAATAGCTTCCTTGGAAAGAGTTTTCAAGGTAAATGTTCCTGAGAAGTACCTAGCAGATAGATGTTCTGACTCACAGGAGGAGGCTGTAGTGCTCGTGACTCTCAGCTACTTACTGATACCACTTGGATGAGACAAGCAGAGGTTTCTTATTTACTGAGCTAGAGAAAGGTGAAAGTTCTGATGTGTTTAGTCTTTTAGTTATTTCAGTAATTTAATTCTGATTCGTATAATATTCTTTTTTCCCTTTAAAGCCCTTTCGCTTGGAGTCCTGTGATCAGAATCAGGGCTTTCATTTCTTGCAAGGAGGAAGTTTGCGGTTCCGATGTTTTATGGGGGAAATCTTTAAAATACAGCCCAAAAGCTAAAAAAACCCAACCAACAAACCAACCACAAAACAGATCAAGTAAAACCCAACAAATACCTTCCTTCATCTGGCAGTGAAGCTATATGCACACACCTTCTTGTCTGCATGAAGCAAATGCTGGAGCTCTAATCTGCACATGACAGTCACTCCGGGTCAGAATAGCAAAGCTATTTAAATTTGTTGAAAAGATGTCTCCAAACCTTTGCTTCAGCCTATTGTCCCCTTGAACACCTAGGCACACAATTTGAGGCTTTGTGTCCTGCACTTCCCTTCCAACCTGTTGAGATTTCCCCAGTGCTGGCCCTTGGCAGCCTGGTTCTCCTCCTTGCTGCTCTGGCATTGCTCCCACTGCTGTCTCCCGGCTGGCCGCGCTGGCAGCCCTGTCCAGGAATGATCTTCCCCAAGAGAGGGAAGGCTGAAAGAGGAGTGCCAAGCCCGGCAGAGCAACGGGCAAGGACAAAATGCCAAAGGACCCAAATTCCTCCCAGGCATCCAACACTAGCACTCTGATCGCCATCTTTTAAAAAGTCCTGCACTATTGAACTCTTGGTATCCAAGGCATCTGATGGAGGGACATGAAAGATGTCACCTCTAGGTGCCTTTTCACTTCTTAAACATGATCTAAACAACCCTCTAAGTGCAGCAGCAAAGTTTTCTTTGCCATACTGCGGGACCAGAGGGATTCCAGACTTCACATTTTTACTATCTTACTTTCATGCAGTGTTAATTTTGTGTAGAATAGAAGCGCTGGAAAGAAGCACAACAGTGCTACTACATATAATGAAACGATGTTTTTGGATGCTGGGAACAGGCTTAGTACAACAAAACAAGCTCTGGTGTACGACAACCATGGCTCCTGGTGCTCTGAAAGTTTGGGTGTGCTAAACACACAGATGCTGAGACACTGGTTTACATCATCCCAGAACAAAACTTGCTCTTCACTTAGGTCTTTCACGTCAAGGGGATTGTGTTATCCTCAGGGACAACGAGAATGGGCCCAGCTCTGTCTCCCGGTGCTCTGGGCAGAGCTTAGTGACAGCTTCCTTGGCTAATCATCAAGAACCTTTACTTTTCCTTCCTTGGTGGCACAAGACATCATACCCCACTGCTTGGAAGAAGACTGTTTCTGATGGATTAAGGCAATTAGATGTCGTACCTAATGGCAGAGGACTGTGCTCTCTCCCTTCCCAGCAACAGCAGAATTTTGCATTGTGAGTTAGAAATATGTCTGCTATCAAGGACGAAGGAAGCATTTCAGGAATATCTGAAAAATCCAGGAGTCTGCAGATAGGACAGCACAGGGGGCTTAATATGCTCCCCAGAGTGAGTATGCCAAGACACATCACCTGCTCCTGGTGGACAGACAGCAATGCCAACTCCGGCTGTTGGACTCCACAGTTCGGGAGCAGGAGTTGAAGTAATATCATTTACCCTTTAGTTGCTAGCTGTTGAACTGCTGACTGATGCCAATGACTGTCATCCAGAAAAAAATGATACCAGTGTATTGCACTCAGTTAGTGTTAACGAGCCTGGAATAATCTAAATTTTCAGGTTAATTAGGCTGCTCCCATCTCTGGGCTTGTACCACAGCATCCTGCCTCTACAGCAGTGAAATATAGTCTTGCCCTGGGCTGCCCAGGTTATTCTGCAAAGAAATCACTAGCGTAACACCTGAAGAAACTCAGTGGCTCACATTCAAATAGTGCTATTACACTAAATTAAGGTCACCAGGGCTGTATCCAGATCAGGAAACAAATAGATGCAGGACTGCTATCTGACACTGCGGACAAGTGGCCCAACGCAGCCCACATCTGCGTGGCTAAACTCTCCTTTCCAGGAAAATAGGATGGCTGTCTCCAAACTCCCTGTTGGAAATTACCTGGGACATCCATATCTTAAGTCATACCTTGGATGGATCCATAACTCTAAGAAAACTGTTCACATGAACACTAAAATTATGCCTCTTTTTATCTAACAGACCTCTTAGATCCAAACCTCCTTTCATAATGGTGTAAACCGATACTATAAAACATGGATGTAGGAAATAATGAATAAAGCCCTGTTCTCCTGTGGCACAAGCAAGTTTCTCCAGGCGTCTAAGAAAAAGAAGATTTTTATTTCATTTTATTCCATTTTTATTTCATTTTATTCCATTTTTATTTCATTTTCTCAATTTTTCAGTTCTGCAATTAGTAAAATCATTAGTATTTTTTAAATGCAATTCACAGAACACTTTCAGATGAATGATGACTGGTTGGATATGTATTCAACCTAACATCTTGACCTTGCTTTCCTTTACATGCCAGCATGAATCAGTGAAATCACTATATAAAACCAGTGTGAGATCAAAATCAAGTCTATGTGCAGTGACCATTATTAGAGGGAAAAAAAAGTGCTTCTTTCCCATTATATCACATAGAATCATTTGCCAAACAACATGCCATGTTGCCTTCAGGCACATGATTAATGCCAGTGCAGTTCCAATAAAGCTTACAAAGTGCACAGCCCCGGTCTCCCTGGAGAGTTAGGAACAACAGCGAGCAAAGCCTAAACGATGCTGTTCTTCGTCTTTCAGTCACCAGGGATTTCCAGCCTTTTCCTCATTTCTGAGTATTAATCTTTATTTCTTTTTCAGAGTAATGACATTTCTCAGCAGTGGATATTTTTATCAGCTGGCTACATCCACAAGACACTGAGTGTTCATTTCAGCTGTCCTGTTGAAAGGATTTTGCCTTGGAGTGCCACTTCCATTTCCCTTTTTCCGATTTGCTTATTCTCTCATTTCCATATTGTTTTCCAATTTGTTGTGGTCTGGGTTTTCTCTGTTGTAAATACCAGCCCCCAGCTTCTTTGCCAGGACATAGGGCTTTCTTTCAAAGTTATCTAAGGTATGCTGTGTGTCTTTTGTGTACAGCACTAGGTACAAGTCCCTTTGTGACCAGGATAGTGGGCTAAATGCAAATGCTTTCACCCAGGCAGAACTACCAGGGGCCAAATTCTCATTTACATGAAAACCTCTTTATACCAGTCTGGTAGTGGCAAGAGCGCTTACAGTGCCTACAGATACTTAAGGGCCATTTCCAGTGCCAGAACATCAGCA
Organism: Falco naumanni; assembly: GCF_017639655.2. Lineage (NCBI taxonomy): Eukaryota > Metazoa > Chordata > Aves > Falconiformes > Falconidae > Falco > Falco naumanni. Next base: position 77,177,498 of record NC_054059.1, read on the forward strand.
TCCTTCATTGAAGGATCAGCTCCCAATCCTGATGCGTTTGGGCTAACTCTGAAGTTGTGGTTTTGACCCACTGTGGCTTTTAATCCTGGACACTTCATAATATCAATCAAGGCACTGCACAAACTAGGCATTTCTCTGCCTCCTCAGAGGCAGCTGTTTGCGGTGATTGTATTCGAGTGTAACAGTATCATCTCTGAAATGCGAAGGTCAAGGAGTGAAAAATACCTTTTCCTTTAATCCTCCAGGGGCAATTTTTGGTATGAAAAAACCCCATAGGTGCTCAGCCTAACACCTACCGGTGCTCTGGGATTTCAGTGGCCACACATTGCCCTTCCCAGCAGCGGGCGGAAGGCAGGCATGGAGGTGTGGGGTGCGTGCTGCTGGCACGCTGCAGGACCCAGCCCCAACCTCCAGGCTCAGACTGCTCGGGCAGGTATAGCTGATTAGCTCACAGCACACAGGCAGGGCTTCGGTGTGACAGAGTATGTATGTTTACTTTATTCATGGGTGCTTGGTTCTATTTTCTGATAGATAGATAGATAGATAAATAGATAGATAGATAAACAGTCTGTGTGAGTGCATTAATAGAGTGCTTTCTCTGAGTGAATGCAAATATGCTTTCATTACCAATTGACTAAATCAAGTGTGGCTGTTCTTTCTTTTACCCGTTCTTGAACATGCTTATTAGAAAACCCTTGCTGATCAGGCCAGAAATGATTTTTAAAAAGGCTTCTAATGAAAACTCCTAGCTGCAGTTTCCTGAGGAGCCCTGCACATGCACTGGAGACTGATAGGGAATTGGGCACTTAAATCATTGGTGGTGCAGCTCTGGGGGAATAAATACAAATTCAGTATGTTTAGTAGTGTCAGCAAGATCTGACATGATGCAAGACACTAAAAGCGTAGTCAAACCTAATGCATTAGGGCATTAGTTGAACATGTGCAGGTGGTGAGACACAGGTAGCATTGTTTCACTGGATACATGAATTTTAAAGGAGTCAGTGGAGAGAACTGCTGTTTTTTACAGCACCATCCACTGTCCATCCCTGGAGGCAGAAAACAAGATGTGATGAGCCAAGAGTCTGATCTGGGGTGGCAGATCCATCTTTACATGGGAAAAACAGATAGTTCACTATGAAATGACATCATCTTTAATAGCGTGGGATCTGTCACCAGCAGTTGTAAACAGAGACTGATTTACAAACCAAGCAGCCTTCTTAGACAGCAAGACTTGATTCAGATTTGCAATTGCAGACCTTGGTAGGAGAGATCTTAAAGTACACTGATGTTATCTAAATCCTTCATTTTAAAGTTACACGGCAAAGAATTTCTCTAGACTCAGCAAATCTGACCTTCTCACCAAGCATTTTCTACTTAAACAGAAGTTACATGGAAAATCACCCTCTCAGGGTCTTTAAAATAAAGGATCACATGCAGGTGAGGGCCAGTTCTGCAGCCCCTAAGACTCCTGCTCATTTCATGCTATGTCATACATAGGACTTCAGCATGACCCTGTCATTGCAACTAATTTTGGACCCTGAGCACAGGTTTCAGTTCCAGCAGTTGAAGTCCATGCTGTGGACTCCAGCCTCACACCTCCCCGGGGCTTGGGGACGCAGCTTGTGCGTTAACAGCCCCCACGACACAGCCTGTGTCCTGCTGTAGGGCTTTGCCTTGTCAGGCTGTGATCTGCCAACCCACAATCTCCCTCCTGTATAATCAGAAAGGGGGAGAGCAACAGAGGTGCTGCCTTGCAACTGCAAGAGCTGTCCCGCAACTCGTGCTACAAGCCATCCTGAAAATCACCCTACAAGCCAGCCCAAAAATCACCCTACAAGCCAGCCCACTCCTTAGGGGCCACCAAGAGCCCTGGCCCTTTGCACCAGAGTTCTCTGCTGTGTCCCCTGCTGTGATGCCCAATACAGAGCACATAAAATGATGCTCAAGACAAATGTGTTACAGCATCTCTCTGAGAAGGTGGTTGATTGCAGATATGAGAAAATTGTCATCCTAAGACAAGTTGCCATTGTATGGATGCTTTATAGTACTAGAGCCTTCCAACTGAACAATTGTAACAGTGTAGAAGTGGTTTTATTTACCTTAGCCTAAGTGCCTCCAAATTTGACATGATAAAACAGCAGAGACCTTCTCATATTAAAATAGCCTACATTACTAGACTGCTATAAATTTACACCTGAAATTATAGCAAAAATATTTATGTGCCTGTATCTTTCTTCCAAAAAAGACAGTAGCATTTCAAAGAGATGCTCAAAATCAGCTCCTGTAAATTTTAGAGACTGTTCCCATGAAGTGGTTTATTAAATAAACCCTAAGAACGAACAGGGGGCAGACGACCCTTTACGGAAGAGTATTATTGATGATCTTTACCCTGCAGGACGATAACAGTGGAAAGCTTAAGGCAGTGCTAGTGCTGCAGCTGAATTTTTAAAGACTGCCACCTCACGTCAGTTTAGAAAGGAGACACAATCCAGGCCAGCCTCCCAGTGCGCTCGGTGGAGATTCCTCTGGTGTTTGCCTAGCAGCATATGGCACGGCAGCCTCGCTCCCAGAGGCACTGTTGGCCACATTATTGTTGTTAATTTTTAATTGAAAATCATTAATAATGTCCATACCACTTTACAAACCTAGAGCCAGCACGCTCTCACTCTTTTCAGGGCAAGCATCCAGAAAACATGAGCTATAAAGCCAGATACTGCTTTTTGCTGTTTCACATTGGTACCCATGTTGTGGTGGCTACATCGACATCTTTTGAGAAGGTGTGAGGCACCAGAAGATCATTTCTCCTCCTTTCTGACTCTGCAGGAAGGCTTCAGGGGAAAGCTGGACATGGACAGACACTCCTGGGGTGCCAAGGCTGCGACTCCAAAGGACAGCTGCCCCTGCAGCTGGCTCCGTTTCCATATCCTGCAGCAGGGCTTGCTTTATTGCTCTATTTTCTGCTACTTCTGAGCAAGAACTGAAGTTTCTTGCTTCCATATCAGGGAGACAACTGGTGAGAGACTTCTGGCGTGACTGTTGGTTTTAATATAGAGCAAAGAGTTAAAATGAGTGCTGTGGTTTTGCAGTAAATAGGAACGCTTCTGTATATAATATTTCAGTTATCCAACTGCAAAAGGACTTTTTTTGTACCTGACCTGCATTGGGCAGTGGTTACATTGCAGGCCAAAGAGCAGGACTGCAACCCTTTGTGCCTCTACTGCTGGCTAAAACTTCAGCACAAAGCAGCCAAATTCCTTAGGAAGAGCAGAGCTTGGGGATTTGCATCCTGTGCACCTGGGAGCTGTGGCTGTCCAGACTGCAGCAAGGGGAGCATCAGCCCTACCAGCAAACTCGGTGCTGAGGTTACCCTCCCAGAAACATCTGGGGACTGGACTGAGGTGCTGTCTTCGTACATGATCCCGCCTGAAAACAAACCGCTTCTTGCTTTTTGGACAGTTAAGTTTTCAGCCTGTTCAGCTTTCTGAGACAGCTCACAGGAGTTACAGTGTTGTCCTCGGGACATGCCCTGAGGATGGAGAAGGCTCTACAGTTGTGCACTGTCTGCTGCAGTGTTTGTGCATGCATGAGCTGAACTAGGTGGACCCGTGGCAAGGGCTAGGGGTCCCCCAGCATCCTGTCCTGTTGTCCCCTCAGTCAGTCTATGTCTGTTCATCTTATACGTTTACGTGTGTGTGTGTAACTCACACACACAGGGGCGGCAGAATTAGGCTCTATTTCAATGCAGTCAGATGTTCAGTTCAGCAAAAACACATAAATGTGTGTTTAACTTCATGCTCTTAACACTAGGAGTAACGTCAGTTTACGCTCACTTTAGGAGGCATAATTCTTACTTCACTTTGAGTAGTCACCTGCTTGATCGCTTCCTCCAGCCTCCCTGAGACAGTCTGGCACCTACAGAACCCACAAACACGTTGTGCAAGGAGCGCGCTGAGCCTTGAAGTGCTCCTCTGGCTCCTGCAAGCACTCGGCGGGGACAACTCCTGAGGGTGGTCAGCTGGGGCGCGGGCACCGCAGCTGTGCCCCGGCGCCAGCCGGCTGCAGGGAAGCAGTAAGGTGCTTGTGGGACACAGGAGGGGAAAGTGTCAGCAGTCTGGAGGTGTAGATTAAGGGCAAAGCAGCATCTCCATGCTGAAGAGAGAGAAGTTTAAAATCTGCCTTAAATACTTACATGCTTCCCAGAACGGGTGTCAGGGGCAGACTTAGCCTGTGGGAGGCCGCGTTTTCCAGTCACTGCTCACCCTTTGGAGGGTCTCCATGGACAAAACTCCCTCATTCTCAGTGTGATGGAGACTCCTGCATGGAAAAGTAGGTAGGGTTGAAGGTGGGAGCCTGTCACAACCCAGTCTTATGCCAGTTTTAAATGTCTGGGAACCACATCCTCCAGCTGCAAATGTTTCAGAGCTAGAGACAAGAATTGCTGCCATGGAAAGCCAGAGAATAATCCTCCATCTGCCCATGGGGAAAGTCTTTTCCAAACTCTAATCTGTTAGTAGCTAACCTAGGTCATGTAGCACAGTGATTTGTATTTCCCATTATGCTATCAAATGTAACAGTTTTCAGTATTTACCTAAATGGTTAATCCTTCTTGCATTCAGCCTCTATTATGGGACAGATCCTGACATGCTGTAGCTGCTCTGGGCCATTCTGTTCATCTCTAGTACCCAGAAATCTGGATTATCCTGCTAGATGTCGAATTTCCAGGTGGAATAGATGCAACTACCCTTACCATCCCTCCCTGCTTGTGCCCTTTGTACAGCTTTTAGGGATTTCTGCAAGAAATCTCATTCTCTGCTGTCTTTTTGACACCAGATTGTCAGAAAAAGCAGAACCAAAATGAAGACCTAACTTCCAGAATGGTGGTTTGCAGATATCCATGCTTAAAATTATATGGCTGCATATTTAGGTGTAGTTAATACCTTCGCCTGAACAAACAGGTTTCCCTGCTGTGATGAGACAAGCCTCCCATGCAAGTATCTAGAAATCCCTTTTGCACAGTGAAAACATCTGGAAGTAGGTGGATTAAGTAAGTCAGAAATTGAGCCCAGAGGAGAGGAAGGAGACAAGGATAGGAAGGAAGCAAAGCTAGCAATCAGGTCCAGAGAGCTGTTACTGTGCAAGCTGAGGTGGGAAGAGAGGGAGTGAAAACATTGTTTGGGTTGTCTGGAAGAAGAGAAAATAGAAGTCATGACAAAGAGGGAAGAACAATAAATATAGATGAGTTGAAGTGCTCTTCAAATCCACGTACCAGTTTTTGAGATTGAAAAAGCTTACATCAGACCAGGGCTTCTCTATCAACTCAGCCCAGTGCCGTCCTGTTCTCTGAAGAAGTCATGATCCCCCCTCAAGGCAAGATGAGTCCTGGCACCCCAGAGGCTCCCCAGTGCCAGTATATACACACACATGCACATGCATGCACACACAAGCAAACAACAAGGACACACATGCACACAGCATGACAGGAGAATATTCAGAATCGCATTTAGCATCCCAAGAAGCTTAGGGTTTACAGACTGGACTGCAAAAATAAATCTGTGCAGCCTGCACTGGTACTGAAAATCTACGCCCACCAGCCGCTTGGTAGCCATCTGTCCTTGCTGCTGAATACCAAGCAGGAACACTCCATGTATGCTTGCTCAATTGCAATTCTGCTCACCTTAAGTTTGGGAGAAGCAGAAAACACCATGAGAATGACAAGGTGACAGCAACAATACTGCAACAATATGCTGTGGGGTAAAGAAAAGGAAAGAAAGAAAGGGCATTTCCAAAAAAGATGAAGAAGTGATGCTGACACTATCACACTCCAGGGAGAGGGCTGAAACCATGCAACTTATTTAATTTTCAAACTTAAGGTTCATTCAGATTTCCATTCCTAAAGGTAAGCAGCCAATTTCCTTTCTCCATGAATAATTCAGCCTTGCTATGTATTTACTATTTCATATGCCATCTCCACCTTAGTGTGTAACAGCTCATTTTGGATAATATCTCCTCAGCATTCTGGAAAATATCTTTCTCTTTCCTATTACAAAACATTTGCAAATTTCTTCAGTTTCTAGATCAAAGCTATTGGAGTAAGTCCAGGAAAAGTTGGACGGGGGGGTTAGCTTGTGGTTGTGTATCAATCAGCAGGTCACCAAAGGTTTCTGGATCCAATGTTAACACTGCTTGGGAAGATGTCCATAAGTTACTGAACATTTCAGCACAGGAAGGAGGAAGCAAAGAGTGAGTGACTCAACTGAATCTAGGTTTTCTTGTTTTCAGTAAGAGAAAACCAAATCTCTTCAGAACTTTGCCAAAACCCATGATTGAAGGCACATGGAAACACGTCATAGCATAATGTAGCTGTCCCTAAAGTCCATGAAGACATCCTTGCAAGGTCTCTGTGGTCTTTGGCTCAGACACAAAACGTACACAAAGTAGTAATCAGCAAAAGGACTGTGGAGAACTCCGTAATGAAACAAAACCTATCAGGGCAGGCTGATAGGTTAGAGATCAAACTGAACTAGGTGTGAACTCCTCTGAAATGTAGGTTGGAAGGAAGGTTTTTATTCCTAGAGAAAAAGGATCTGAAAATTTTAGAGCCAGGTCTAAATCACCTCAAAATTTGGGAGACATTTGGGTTTGGGATTCTGTCTCGCATTCATCCTAAGTATAAATAAGAGGAGTACTGAGAGAAGGGGTCCTTTCAGTAATCTAGCCACTGGTGCTGAGCACAAGCGAAAGCAAACTAGAAGTCTGAACCAGATCCCAAACTTTGTGTTCAAGCTTGAAATTAAATTTCTCCCCCACTAAGTTTTAGTGTCCAGCTCTTCCAAGTGTGAAATAAACCGCATTAACGGAGCCAAGAGAATCAAAAGGAGACACCCTTCTCACACCAGGCTGGTGCCGATGGGATGAGAAGCTGCTTGCATAAGGCAAGCTTGCTTTATACTCCCTGCAACTAATAAAATAAAGGCCTCGCTATACTAGCATTTTAGATAATAACAGAGGTACAATTTGCAAAACTGTAGTCGAAGGGTGTCTTTCTCTCTTCTCATATCAGCACGAAGACAGCCTTATAGGAACTGAGCCAGAACTTGTTGGAAGCTCCATCTATGACCTGGACCAAAGTGCCTTCCCCCCACCCAGTTCACAGAAGTTGAGATAAGGATCTGCTATTTTTGTCTTTCAGCCTAGAGCTGACTGCTGTCAGTCTTGTTAAATGTGCAACATGTTCAGGAACTTGTACAGGGCAGAATTTTGCCAGAGGGCAAAATCCGGCTAAGGGTATTAAGTCTCCAAACATCCAGGGTGGACGAAAGCAGGCCTTGTAGTGAGGCATCCCTGAAAGCAGTAATAAAATGGTAATCTTCCTTCCTTCTCATAAAATAAAGCAACAAATGGTATCTGCAGTGCTGACAGAACTTGCTGTTTGCTGAGGCTGAGATATAGCCATTGGCTGTTTATCTAATGCAGATAAACAAGCAGATATCAGAGTAAAGGTCAATGAAGTATTTGCCCTATCCCTAAATTACACAAGCGTGTGTCATCATGTGGATCATAGCTCAGCCTAGCTACCCTGGCTTGTGTTTTAGCTCATTCCTTTCATCCCAGAAGTGAACATTCCTGCTTTTGGCATGTAAAGGCATAGTGAACAAAGTTCAGGAGGCACCACACAGAGGGAGAGCTCCCTAAGGTTGTCATGGGAAAAGGGCTGCTGGCCAAAACAACAACTGTGTCAGCAGCACGTGTACGTATTCAGAAAGTACATTTTATGTAGTGAGAGAATGTCAGAAAGCAAACACAGAAACCCCCTCCACATAGTTTACCCAAATAAGTGGCCTAGCATAGTCTAGGAGGAGAGAGGGAATGGGAAGTGAGAAGTTTTACGTGACTGAAAGAGCTTTTTTTCAGTGTGTGGCCACACTAAATATGAAAAATATGAGTAAGAGCCATGGGAGAATGTGAGAAAATCCCTTTGGAGCAGTTAGAGGTCAAACCCTGTTTCCTTGGACACAAATCTAAAAGCAGGGTGCGCACTGGTGAACCTGAGTGCGGATGGAGTTCACTGGCTTCGTACTGGCTGGGCTGAATGTGGCTGGACACAGATGCCAGCGCATCACTCGCTCCTCTCTGAGAGAGTCCTCCTGGGCTCCTATGATTTGTTGTTTTTTCTTCCTCACATCACAGCAAAGCATTCTTGGGGAATCACTGCACTGAACAGGCTATGGAAAAAACTATTCTTACTTTTTATTTGACAACTGCCATAGTGCCCTGAGGCCCCAGCTGTGGCTGGAACTCCACTGTGCAAGGCGCCACATGGAACAAACATCTTTCCTGGCTTTCGACATCACTCCCTGCCCCTGAGGAAAAGTCACCCCCAGGGGATAGTCTGCAGCCCCACACTCCCCATGCTCGAGGTGAGAGCCTTCAAGTGGGCTCAGGATTCCAGCACAAGCTCTGCTCCAGAAGATGTGTCCACAAGCCCATGTTGTGGCTTTGTCTCACCTCTGTTGAGCATCTCTGACCTTCCACTCCCTCAACAAAAAGGAAGAGTAGCTGCTTCATGCCTCTGTGACTTCATGCAGTGAATTTCCTCCTGCAGCTGGCTCTGTGCCCTGTATTACATCACTAGAAGGTGGGATAATACAAGGCTGGGTCTGTCTTCACGATTTCAAGACACTGGGGACAGTAATGTTTTCCAAGCCTCCTCCACTCATCTTCAGGAACTGCAAGGCTTGGAAAACCAGATACTCAGGCATATAATTCAGGCACAAGGTTGATGCCATGAATCAAAAACAATGCAGGAAAGGATCTTGACTCATTACCATGAAAGGGAGAAAGCTGAAACTTGTGGCTCAAGCCCTTCGAGAATTTATGCTCAGATATAACTGAAACCTCCCAGGAGATCCTGGGTCAAGATAGAAGAAATAGACAATTTATGTCATTCCTAATGTATCCATCTCCTCCCCCAGCACATAGCTGCCATTTACAATAGCTGTGGATTTTACTCAGACAAATTACTTTTCCTGCAAACCACTGTGATGATTCCTGTTTCTTTGCATGAGAAATAAGAATACACACAACAGAAAAGTCAGATGGGACGGAGTAGAGGCCAGAAAAAACTTTATTAAAAATTATTATGTATCCACAGCAGCAAGTTATTACAGACCAGTAACTTCAGTTAGGGTGAAAAATAATAAAGCAGTTACATGGTGCCAGCTGAACAGATGTGGTTGTTCAAAGAACCAACATTTGCAAGACATACCAGAACTGTTAAATAAACATCCTCTAAGGACCTATGTACTTCTCCCCTAAGACAAAAGATGAGACACCACTTGCTACTTTCTTTTGTAAAAGGTCTTGCTGTAGAAATATGCACATTTCAGAGGGGTGCTGGTGGCCTCATGCCAGCAAGATCTGCAGATGTCGGGTGATACCTGTCTGGTGGATGCTCTAAGGTGCTGGGTTCTTCAAGCAAGTAGCATGTGCCACGGTTAAGAAAGCGCTGCTTCCACAGCAAAATGGGAAGCTTGCCTTTGCTGCCTATCTGGCCCAAACCTAGACTTTGAAACAGTCATCTGTCAAAAGCCACAGCACTTCTTCCTCAGCTTTGGTGTAAATGATCGACCCTTTGCCCCAGTTACCACCGGCTTGGATTTTTCAAACCACTTACAGTGCTCAAGAGTGACCAGCATCCCAAAGTTGGCCTTGTTGTCCCCCAGTGATACCCCTTGCAGGCCCAGGTGAGAGCATCACTCAGTCCCCAAAGCAATAGGCCATGCCCACTGATCTGTCACACAGCAGAGCAGAAAATAACCCACTAGAAAATCACAGCCTTTTGTTTTACCAATTACACTTCCCAATCTAGCTGCACCAAGACAATTGCTGAGTTGTTTATGGTTTTTTTTTTCCACTGTGGCAGCTGCTACTTCTTTGCTTTTTCCAGGTCTGCTTTCTGGCCACCATTCAGCAGCTGGCCAGCCAGGGAGCAGGGGGGTGCTGGAGCAGCAGGTTACATGCGCTTTCCCACAGCCTCACTTCTGAGGAATTACTAATATTGACTAAATACAAACACTTTCTGGATTTGACAGATATATTTGCTGTTTGTGCTATCACAAAGGCTAGAAAAGTTGGGTCCCAGGAATTTTACAGCTTTCTCTTATTTAGTAAAATGGCATGAAACAAGAGGTAGATTTCATTTCAAGCTTCTTCTCTATTTGCACAGGAAGAAATTATTTATTAGGTACAATTAAAAAGAATCTTTGCATTTGCTAAGTTTCTATAAAACATTCAGAAAGCAAGACCTAACAAATTTGTGAAGGACATTCTGTTTAAGGCATTTATGTTTAATAAGAGATCAATGTAGCAGCATTTTCACTCTTAATAGATGTTATTAGAGGTTTTTCAGTTTACTAGGATACTAGTGAGGGTTTATTTGAATGATGACATATTTATGATTTCTGTATTTGACAACCAGCTTTGAAAATGAAGTGTTGGTTAGAAGAGATGTATAATTATGCACATCCACATGGGGAGTTCTGTATGTTTTACACACAGACGAGGCAAGCCCTGCCTTTAAAAGCAGCTTCTGGCCCCATCCAGGGCATCATTGCAACCAAAGTCTGGGAGCATTTTTAGGAGTATTTGAGGAACTTTCCTTTAGGGGTGATGCTAGTGATTCCTAATTCTAACCATAGTGGCCAAATGTCTGAAACTACTGGAAGCCCAGTTTAAATTACCTGTTTTCTATGAGCCTTATTTTTTGGAAGGATGGATCAAATTAATCTTACTATTAAAACAACGGCAAGGAAACCATTGACTGCAAGCACAGGGCATTGGTCCAGGGAGAATGAGATAATTAATTGCAGTTGCTATAAACTGACTTGGGTACACCTGCTAAACTGAGGAAGCCAAAGCAATATTTATTTTGACACATTTTTGTGGGAGAATGATTGGAAAGCTAAGGATATTGTAACCTTATTAGTTTGTGTAGTTTTAAGTCTGAATTGTCCACAAATGATTGAATTTCACTGAGCTGTTAATACATGAGACTTACACATATCCAATTAGGGCTATTAAAAGCAAGAATGTTGTGGATAATGTGTCCAATGTTAATTAATTGAAATAGTATCAGCTCCTCAGAAGCTGCCTCAACCAGCCCCTACCAGCTATGATTTATAGCCACTTGGCTTGGCAGTGTGGAAATCTTAAAGACTGAATTGCTGCTGCAAGCTCACTCTTTAGCAGTGAAATTAGGCTGTAACTCTATACAATTTGTTAGGAATGAAATAAAGAAATATTTTTCTTTTAATACTGATGTTATTTTAGAATATTGTAAGGATTTGCAAGTTGAAGCCCAAAGGATTTCTGTGATGATTACTTGAAGCAAGTAGTGGGTAGCCTCTCTAAGTTTATTAATTTTATAGAATCGTAGAATAGTTTGAGCTGGAAAGGACTTCTAAAGGTCATTTAGTCCAACCCCCTGGTTCAGTGGCTACTGTGAAGAAAAAAGCCACCAAAGAAAAAAACAGAACTGTTCACAAATCTCAAATGTAATTTTTCAGCATGAGCTGGGGCAGGGGTGTCAATTCCTGTGTACTGCAAATATGAAGAACATGTTTTAAGACTATAAATTGGGAGATACCTGAAAAAGCCTGAAACAGGAAAAGATGCTCATTATAGGATGGTGCGGTGAGAGGCAGGTTTACTTTTAACCTTACAAAAGGTTTGAGGCAAAACGACTAAGACATCCAGTGGGTGCTCCCTGAATAAAATTCTCATTTTAGCTCAGTTTTGAGATACAAGATTTGCTTATTTTTAAAGTTTTTTAGATAGCAGAACCTGTTGTATACGTTTACGGTAAAGAACCTTTCCTGAAAATGCAGATGAAAACTATTAGTTAAAGTTTTGTGTGCAAAATGCATCAGCCACAAAAAACCAAACTTGTAATTCAGTTTAGAATACATCATCTGACTAATGAAAAGGGATTAGAAGAATTATTCAGCCAAATATAAATGGATAGGGAAATAAATCATTTACTTATTTGATAATAACTAAGATAACATGCTAAAGTTTTACGACCCAAGCATGAAATATCCCTTTCTCATTTTATTACTTATTTAAATAATTTTAAAATAATTATACTCACAGAGTTTTATTACCTGCCATGGTGTTTCAGCACATAATTTAAGAACTATTTGCATTTTGGCAACCCTCACACTATATACAAATATGGTTCTTCTTGTTGGGACGGGAAGACCCTGTCTGTGTCATTCTAGAGTTTTTACCTGCACATGTGTGATTCACAAGATGCTGATATTTATCCACAATCATGCATTTCTGGTCATTTTGAAACCAGGATCTATAAGACTGAGGATTAATTCCATGCCTCCCTTTTAAATATATAGCAGGAAGATACAAACATTACTATCCAGCTTCACTTTGTCCATAGGTGTGGTGGGTTTAGAGTGACAACTAAAAAGTAAGCGGTGCGAACTAAGAGAAAGACAATCATCAGAAAAATTAATTAGAAGAATTTTGGTCAATGGTGCATGATGTACCCCAAAAAAATGGGCAAAGAAAAGCATCCAAGTAAAGGTATAATTAGCATATGGGTATTTATTTAAAATACCTCAAAGCCCAACAGAAAAATTCAGCAGCTACAATAAGCTTTCATTTAAAATTTTATTAAGTCCTAGGAGTATTGTGCCTGCATAAGTTATGATTTAACTTGCAATATTAACAATTTATTAAACAGAATTATTTTTGGTAATAGAAATTAATAGTCACATGCCACTCGCAAATCTGATTACTAGTACAGGACCAAAATTGTTACCAACAAGATTAAACACTGAAGATGTATTAAAATCTCCTTCCAAAGAAAGGCTGCCTATCAGTGTGTAATCTTGTTATCAGCTCAGACAGGAGAGTCTCCCCGGACCCTGAGGGAATATCCTAATTTTGCAGAAATACAGGTTGGGAATATTTAGAGGTGAGATGTTCACCTAATGTCAGTGAATTTCATTGTAGGCATGCAAGTATGTTACTCAGAAAGGTTACAGGAAACCTTTTTCCTGGTTAAGAAGGAAAATGAAAATATGCTGGTTTTACAAGTTTACTAGAATTCCTTTTGGTTAGTCATGAAGACAAGATAATATGAAAATACAGTGATGATTTATATTTTGTAGAAACCATTTGTGGAGCAACAAGATATTAATTGCCTTGACTAAAAGTTAATTAGAAAGGGAGAAATAGAAATAGAGAAAGCAGGGCCTGAACAGCATATTTAGGAGGAGGGCTCTTCTAAACCCTCCTAAAAGTGACATTTCTAGACTGCCCGTCACAACGCTGCTGCCTGGCTGTACTGGAATAGCCTAGGTAAACAACTGCTTTGCTGAGAGCAGTAAAGAAAATTACCGCTATATTTCAGTTTTAACATATCCCTGAGGTTTCTCTAATAATTTGTAAATGATGGGCCAGAAATTAAGCTGGCAAAGGCAAGAGGTTAATTGGCTGGGTTTTAATCTGAGGATAATCCAGTGCTATCTTTGTTAATGTCTCCAACAGAGAAAGCTTCGATCTGCCTCTGGACTGCTGAGTGATTTGTGCCCAGAATTTTTTAAGTATCTAAAAATTGTTTATTCAGGCCCAGGGCCTTCTCCCAACAGTATAGACCATGAGCATCATTTGAGTTATCCTCTTAGCAGATCACAACTGGAAGCCCAGGCCCAAGAGCTTAAATCTTGTTACAAGTCTTTTAGTGTAACTGTAGTGTTGACAGGCTGTAGGCGAAGCTCCCAAAATCTCCTTTTACAATATCAGATGGAGTGACATTTTTTTTATTACTAACAAAAATATTCTGAGCACTTGTGCAGGGAAAATGTACCGAAACATGCACAAGGTGCAGAAGCTGAAAGAACACAGTGTAGAGCATCCTGGGCTGTGGAGCTTTCTCCCACGAGAAACAATGGGCTTGCACTACGTACCCTCAGAACATGATGTAAACTGTCTTTTTGAATGTATGCAGCAGAAACCACCGAGAAGATCATTCAAAGTAACCATGCATGGAGTCCCCAAAGGAGGGAGTGAAATCAGTCTTTTTCTGTCTTAATCAATGTGAATCTCCTCGATGTACAAGGTGTTTAAACACTTCTGTAAAAGATATGTTACAAAATATAGAGTTAGGCATGCTGGATCAATTGTACCTCCTGCAGAACTAACTCTCACTACTGCTTCAGGAAGTAAATCCACTGGATTTATACTTTTATAGGATTTCCATTAAGTCCTGTGCTGTTTACATTGGCTTTATATTAAGGACCTTATGTAGACCTAAATCTGATTTCTGGAACTTAGGGAGGGATTGTGTGTCTCAGCTGTAGTAAAATGTAATCCTGAGCCAAAACTTTGAGCACAGTCAGTGATCTGCAGAGTATGAGCGTCACCCCATCAGCTAAGTGGTGTCAGAAAATTATCCTTCCAGAAGAAGCTGACCTACACTGCTCCTGTTATATTTAATTACTTTAATTGACTTTGTCCATCTAGACAATGTTGAAATCAACACATAAGCAGAGCTTTCATGGTTTAATTGACAGAAGCCTGCAAATACATATTTGTATAGCTTTAAAGGATGATGAGTTGTTCCTGTAGAGAATCAATTGCTTCTTTCAGCTGCAGCTAGGATTTTGTTCAGTTCCATTTCTTTTTCACTCTCCAGCACAGAAAACCTCTGCTGTTCTTTTGTTTATACGGAAGAGCATCCTACATTCTCAGGCAACACTTCATCCACTCAGCAAGGTAAGTGCTCAATTTATGCTTTGAGCTCAGCAGGATTTTCTCCTTTTTTTTTTAAGGTCTTTTTTTTCTATTGCCATGGACTGACACTGGCATGACCTTCCATGGAAGACCCCAAGAGCTTTGCTGGCATACACTCCCTCTCCCTTAAAAGGAGAAGCATGTGAGAGCTTCCAAGCTGCCTATTGCAAGACAGCTCATGTATCTGGCAAACGGCTCCTGCGCTCTCGTTCCTCCTTTGCTGAAGGAGAGGTAAACACCTGTGGTCAAGAATAAAAAAACATTGTTCAGATACATATGTGCTAGCTGTCTGAGGAGGCCACCATGCTGTTAGGTCACTTGCCAGGTTACGGAGGTCAGGTACCAAATATTATGCCTGGCACAGCACCAGTGCCTGTGGAGAGGACCCAACCAGCCTCGGCCCAGTGCCATCCTGACAGATGGACATGTGTGCAAGCATCGAAGTAGATGTAGGCAGGATACCTGGTTTGGGATGCCTAAATAGGCATCTTCTCTGAATTTCTGTGCCCTTCTGACTGAAGGGAGGCACCATCCCTGATCCCAGTCGATACACAGCTGCAGAAAAGCTACAAGCTGAATTCTGGACTCTTAGTCCCACATCTAAACTTGCTTCAAGGACATTTACATTGACAGAGTGATCCAAAGGGACCTTAATATGTGAGAGACAGGTTTAGACACGTGCTTTTAACCAGAAGGAGGTGCTGCTAAGTGTGTCTGCCCTCAACGCTGAGAAAGGGAATTTGTCCTTCTGGGGCGCTTGTAATGGGCAGAAAGAGACATTGGGACGAGCTGGTTCCTCTGATGTACCCGGCTGTAGGCACTGCTGTAGGTTCAACGCACTTGAAAGACCAAAAGAAACAAAAACATTCAGCTGGCTTTGAAAGAGAAACACAGTGAAGGTCAAGTCTTCTGACAGACTTAAAAATTCTGTAACATCTGCCTCATTTGTCTTCAACTCTCCTCTAACTGGTGATAACAGATCTGTGTGGGTTTTATGTGACAGCAACAGCTAGGAAGCTAGATAAGATCATCAAACACATTTTATATAAGCCATCAATAACAATATTCAGTCACTAGCACTGTAGGCTGGATGGAAATCTATGCCCATTCATTTCAATCAATGTGTCAGTTTAATGATGTAATTTAATAAAAAAAAAAAAAAAAAAAAAAAAAAAGGAGAAAGGAAGGAAGCTTCTTCATAGACCAAAAGTATTTCCAAACTTTTCTTTTTCAAAAAAAACTATGGAAATAACAGCTACAGAGGCAAAACTAGATACAAGGTTATCTACAAGTGAAGGTGAACCAGGCAGGAACACAGCCATGAAAAGTTATGTGCATGGCTAGAGGCAGAATTGCATTTTGGGAACTGAGACTCACTTGCTGCACAGATATTGTTATATTTAAGCACAGATTCTTCCTTCAGACACTGTTGAACATGCCTAGTGCTCCTCTTTGTAGCCCAGGGGAGCTTGCACACCTCATCCACACGGGGCAGCTCAGCCATCTCTGTCCCAGCAGACACAAGGTACATTCCTTGGCTTTTATACCAAAAATATTTTATATAACGAAGCGACTTTAGACCTTAGATGTTCTGAATTTTATGTGTGTCTGCAAAAAAAATAATTCAAAGTCCCTCAATAGGTGACCATTTATTAAGATTTTTTTTGTGTGGAATGCTTCAAGAGTATATGATAGCAAGTTGAAAAATGCTAATCTTGCAGCTTTACAGACAGAAATATTCTGTGGTTTCAGAGAAACTTAGCACATATTTAGCAGTGAAAGGCTTAACACTGCATTGCAGACTGGTCTTTTCAAACCATCTTGGCACAGATCACATCTCCAGGCTCATGCAAAGCCACAGCAAGATTTTAGGCCTAGAGACATTGCCTCACACATGGCAGCCTTCTCTTCCCAGCCCTCTTCCAGCTGCTGAGCTCTCCTTACGGCCACAACAGATGTGCAATCTGCCCTTCTTTGGCCTCTTTACGTGAGAGCTGACCTGTCCCAGCTTTCATAGCTGCATAGTATCACCACGTTTGGGAGAGAGAGCAGTATCAGGAAAGCACGACATGCAGTTGCAGATTATTTTAACAACACTGAGGCTGAAAACCACAGCACCTCATGACCAGAGGATTCTTTTGCTGGTCAGGGAGCTCTGAGCATAGCTTGGCACTGCCAGTGTCCCACCAGGTCGCCGTCTAATCACATCTGTACACACAACAAAACAAGCATATTCCAGGAGCTTCCCAGTCTGTTTAAACCATTTAATGAAAGCAACTTTCAGAGGCAAGGATGCCACTACAGACTGTATGTTTAAAGGTATGCAGCAGTTCAGAGAGGAAGATAAGCATATTAAAATCTGGCTTTCCTCACCAAACCTGAAAAAAGGTTGCCCATTATAATTCCAATGGCATGATGAACTGCCGGTAGCAGGTCTAGAAGCTGCAAAATAGTATACCATCAGCCAGTTGCACACACCTGCTGGCCGCTTCCAAAAGCAGCTGCCAGCAGAGCCTGCTGTGAGTATGCTGGGAGCAATGGATTCCTGGGGAGGCAGGAAGGCAGGGGACAGCCAAGGGACATGGGGCCAGGGGATTCAGTGGTTTTCCCCACCAGCCTGATGCCTCATCATTGGCCCTCCTCCACTTGCACAAGTAAGGTCTGACGAGAGGAAGATGAAGCCAAACCCTCTGGGGTGGGGTTTGACAATTCCTGCTTTTAGGTATCTATAAGTCAGTTTTTTAAGGCCTGCGTTGGGCTCCCTCTGTAACACAGCCAATGAAGAGAAGGTGATCCATTCTGTCCTCAGATGATGACAATCCCTGGGCTGAAGACCTCTCTGGAGATGCCTCTCATTCTGCACTGATACAGACAGTGTCAACCAGTTTGTGTTTGGGCTACACCTGAACAAGGCACATAGGACTATTTCCTTGGGCCAGGGTCCAGCTGCACTGCTACTTGCAGCCCCTACCACAGCAAGGTATTTTGGACAGGTCCCTGGTTGAGCTAGCTGAGAGACAAGGACCTTGGAAGCATGAGATCACGCATCCACCACTTGGCTATCTGTAACATGGGATGTGACAAGACAAATTTCTCCTCAAGCATGCAGCTCATGCACGGACCCAGACAGAGGCACGACTTGCTGAGCCATCCAGGTGAACCATGCAGGCTCACACCGGTGTCCGAGGCCAGCCTTGATTGCTTCCCGGTGCTGCATTCAAAGCAACTGAAGAGGCAGAATTTAATCAAGACTGCTACATTGCGTCTTGGAGGATATTAACTTGAGGAACAGGACCCAGATGAGCAAGCTTTTAATTATATGCGAGTTCTCCTGAGTAGGGAGAACCGTTTTGAGCTTGAAATGGGGAACATTCATGTGGCTTCAAGTGTCCCTGAGTAATCTATTAAAAAATCTAGTTCAAGTATGTGGCATTAAAAATATCAAACCCCTCAGCCATTCCCTATTGTTAAAAGTGAAAAAATGCAGCTAATTACATCCCATTAGCACTATTTCACCAAAAAAGCAGTTAATCAGTGACACCATGAGGCTAACTTCATAAAACACAGGTGTCACACAAACCTCTCTGTTCTAGACACCGTCAACAAGTAATGCACTTTTATAACATGTCCCAAATTTCTGCTGTCTTCATTTTCCTGTGCCGCTCATGACATGCTGAAATAAGTATTTAGGCCCCTTCATTCTACATGGTTCTTGCAAAATTAAATCGCTTTTTTTGAAAGCTATGGCCTAATCTGATTTGCTTTAATTTTTTTTTTCCTATTCTGTGCATTTCTTTGTTAAATACAGGGGTTCTATATACCTTTATGCTAGTGAAAATACACTAACATGTTCCCCTGGACAAAACACCTAAAAACATTACATGGGGTTCCACAAGACAAAAAGAGATGGTACTCAGTCCCACATCAGGGCAAATTTGTACTTCTGCATTATAGCATGAAGCTATCCTAAAATGAGCTTATCCCAGCTTCTGGTGATTCTTCACGAATACTAAGTTGCACAGTGTGGCGCCTTCTCCCTACTACTGGTGAAGAGAGCATGATAAAAGAAAAAAGCAGATAGCTAGAATACAGCATGCCGGACTGCAGCCATCACTAGCTGTCAGTACAGTAGTGTAACTTGAGGGCTTCATATTTATTCTTGGAAAAAGTCCATCATGGGGCGAGATAAAGGAGTTCAATTACAGCACAAATGTACCTTTGCAATCACCTTCTTCACCAGCTCCCATCAGTCTGGGCTAACAGCTGAGGGATGAGCCCACGATTTTAGAAGTATCCAACCCATAAATTTTCATGCATAACTGCAGTTACATTAATTGACAACTCTGTTCACAGGTTGAGGGCAGCTTCTGTGGAAGATGGAGATGACAGTGTTCAAATTATGTCAGTTGTTTTCAGATGAAGTCACGTGGTCAATGACCCTGCATACAGGGAGGTCGTCGAAATCTCAGAGGTTTCTCAGAGCATCAATCACCTATCATCATATTTCATTTGGGTTGTTGAAGCCAAATTAATTGCTGCTTCAAATCAAGCTGAAGCCTGCAGCTTCCATATACACGGTTGCTTTCCGTAGTCAGCACGCAAAGAACAGGGAAATGCGGCTGAATACATTATTCTCCATTTCACCTGAGTCTCTCACATTTGCCACCCAGCCAGAACTCATCGAGAAAACACACAGCAGCGTCAGGCTACAGCAGTGCCTTTCCTGTACGGCCTCGTAGTGCCACCTTCAGACCACAAGAAGATGTACCCTGTCACTCTCCCAAGGAACAGCCCATCCCACCTGTAGCTGCGCTCCCGCTCCAGCTAGAAGCACTCAGCCCACAGCGAAGGTGAATCCAAAAGACGGCCCAACCTCAGATCCAGGCTGAACTTTGTTTCCCTGCAATACGGCAAAGGAAAGCGGAAGGATCTTTTGCAACGCTAGGTCATTAAAAGCCGTGTCCGAATCTGCAAGTCCTAAGTCTTCTGTTTTGGAAGAAGAGCTTTCACAGAGTACCCCATCCTGAGTCTGGCTCTGATGAGCTCTTGTGAGTCCTCTTCCATTCCTATTACGGTACACTGGTTAGTAAAAACTAGTGAAAAATGAGATTAGCAGTTTTAGAGAAACCTTAACCTACTGAGCGGCAATTTTACAACCACAAACAATTACAGGCACAATAATTGTGGTGAAACTAATTTGAGAAACAAATGAAAGCATTTAAATGCCTGATCTGCAGACACAATTTGCCATAATATATCTGTTTTTACACGAGCCAGAGGCTTCCAGCAGATGTAAACAACAGAAACTATAAATCAGAAGAAGAAGTAAACATTTGGCTTTTGGGTTTTTTCACCCTCATATTCAAGATGGACACCAATGAGGTCAATTCTAGCTATTTATTTTTTGATTACTCAGAAAGAATGATTTTATTATTCATTAACGGACCCTATATTCTCAAATTACCGAGGCATCAACTATATATTTTCTAACGTAGTTCAATCTTTCTTAATTATGTCTGAATTTTACTTTTTGTTCTAATTTCCTCTTCAAAGCACAAATACTGAAACACAACTCCTATATGCTCTCCTGTCTTTGCTTTACCATTCTTCCAACCTCCATCTTCCTCTTCAGTATTACTAATAACTCTTACAGAAAGCTTTACAGTTTTAATGTATTTTATCGGCGTGTGCTTTTAAACTGAGAGTGGTTGGAGGCAGAGGAGTGTGGCATTCGTGCAGTGACATACCTATCAAATATAACCTCCACATAGGGAAACTCATCTTGCAAGATACATGCAATAAAAAACAAGACCTGACAAGACTGATTTGTCTCTTAAAGTATCGTTTATACAGTGTAAGATGTCTAAATGTCCATGTTCTCTTACTGATATAACATGACAGATTTTTAGTAATCTAGTAAAATCTGTCTACTTCCGTGTTAACCAGTCTTAGGGGACTTTTTTCTTAACACTTTTAGTTTGTTTGGTTTTTTTTTGGGGGGGGGGGGGTTGAGCAAAAATAACCAACATCTATCAGGGTGATGTATTCAGTGAGGTTAGACCAAACTCCTTCAAGGCCCAGCCTAAGCCTCAAAACGTACTCTTCTGGGGGAGAGCTTTCAGCCACAAAGCTCTCGTCTGTGACAAACTGGGATCCATGCAGCTCACGTGAAGACCCCTCAGCTTCCTCCAGCGTTCTGGAGAGCAGATACCCCAGAGAAATGCTCACGTTAAATTTTAGACCTCAATATCCCCTGTGCATCAGGGCTATGATAACTTTGGGAACCTATGTATATAACCTCTAATTACTGTTAAGAGCAGGAACTCGTTAAGTAATTGGTTCTTTGAAAACTGTAACAAGTTTCTTTGTCTATATGTATCCACAACATCAAGAATAATCGGCAGGTTCTGTGAGGGGTTCTTGGTGCTGGCTCAGTGTCTCACCGATCAGAGATAGGAACTTAAAAGCTGACTGTAAATGGCTGGGCAAGGAGGTGGCTGGGACTGACAGAAGCAGTTTTTCCAACAGCTTGGGAGATGACGGAAAAGCAGAAAGAATGGGAAGTTGCGAGTTAAAAAGCTGGGAATAACAGAAGAGGAACTGTTGAAAGAAGTGGCAGAAAGGAGAATGTGGGGGACACGCAGGAGGTATTGTCTGGGGAGGGAAAAGGTAGACAGGCTGTTGTGAGGGAGCCTTAGTGCCCCTTGCTGCCAGACTAACCAGGATCCCAGGGGAGTTAATAAGACATCAGATGAAGGGTAATATAAATGAGGTGGTGTTACATTCAAGAAGTTCATTCAACAATCTGACTATCTTGCAGGTAAGAAAAGCAACGGTGAAGTCAGGAGCACTGCAAACAGACCCAGATCCCTGTCAGGTTATGTACACCATGTCCCTTAGAGAGATTGCAGCCTTTGGCTGAAATGCTGGCCCATCGGTGGGGCAGGGGGACAGGTGCTATTTCAAAGAACCTGGGGTAGACATTTTAGAACTAAAGCTGGACAGTGGGATGCAGATTTCAGGAGGAACTGCCCCAGGGACGTTCTACACCAAGGAAAGAACGTGCTCACTAGCAGTAAAGTCAACTGGAATGAGCTCAGATCCAAGACAATTAAAACGTGCCAGACCCGAGGGCCCACTCCGCCCGAGGGCAGTCGGGCAGGAGGGCCCTGCTCCCCGCAGCGGCCCCCCAGCGGCTACGCTCCTCAGGCAGAGCTGAGGGGAACTTCTTAACCGCACAAACACCATCAGCTGCCGAGCAGCACGGAATGTTCGGTGAGGAGGGCTTTGCAACACCGACACGGCGGGCGCTGCCGCCCCACCTCACGGCCCGGGGTGAGGGGCGGGCGGTCACGTGGGCCGTGCCCGCGCCCCAGCGGCTCTGCCCGCCCGCACGTGCGCCGTGTTGTGCTGACGGGCGCCAGCGGGAGGCAGGGGCCGGCCGCGAGCCCGCCGCGCCTGCGCGGAGAGGCGGGGCTCCCTCCGCGACACCCCTCCCCCCCCGTCACACCCCCTCCCCCCCCCCCCGTGTCACCCCCCTCCCCGTGACACCCCCCTCCCCGCGGTGGCGGGGGGCGCGGCGGGCTGGGCGCGCGTGCGCAGCGGGGGCCGCTCTGGCGGGGCTGAGGCGGGCCGGGCCCGGTGGGCCGGTCGCTCGTCCGCTTCCCTGCCGGCCCGCCCGCTCGGCTCTGCCGGTCAGCGCCGTCCCCGGGCGGGGCGGGGCGGGGCGGCGGGCTTACCGCTCCGGTATGTCGCAGACTGCCATGTCCGAGACCTACGGTAGGAACCGCGGGCGGGGCGGGCTGGGGGAATCCTCCTCTTCCTCCTCCCCGCCGGGGGAGCGGGTCTGGGCAGTCACCCCCTGAGGACTGGGGGGGGGGAGGGGGGTGCGGCGGGGCCGGTGTGGCGAGAGGAGCGTGCTGGCAGGCGGCGGCTGCCGGGGGTTTCTCTGCCCCGGGGGGTGTGCTTGTCCTTTTCTTATATATATATATATTTATTGTTATTATTCTTTTGCCTGTGAGTTGCCTGTACTGCAGTGCCCTCCCCCGTGCCCGGAGCGAACGCTTAGTGAGCGTTCAGGATTCTCTTCCGCGGTGCGGAGGTGCTGGCTCGAAATTTCAGTGAAATCTGGCCGAGGGAACTTGGGCGGTACTTGTTACAGTCGGGTGGATCCCGAAGGGAAGGCGCAGTGCGTGTCCTCCGGGAGAAGCCGCACGTTTCTTTCCTTGGAGGTGGCGTTCCTTTGACGGTCAAGTTAGGATTTCGGGCCTCTTGCCTTAGGTGTGCGGGCATCAAAAAAAGCTGGTTGTGAGTTAGGCAAAAAGATCAGTGAGTATGTTCGTACGTCCCTGTGCTGGCCTGAACGTTTAACTACTGGTAGTAAAACACCCGAAGGACTAAGTGAGGGTGCAGGCACACCCTGGCAGTGATTACACTGGAGCATCAAAGAGCAGTGAGCTGTCTGGAAAAGGTATTGCCGGCTAGGTGGAGGAGATGGGAAGTGACTGAATAGTATTAATTTCTCCTGTTGGTAACTTTGCTTGAAACAGCTCTGCTTGATTCAGTTTGGGTTTTCTCCCCTTTCCCTAACTTACACTTCTGTAATATTTTGCAGTATAAAAATGTCATCATACGTGTAAATGTAGTCAAAGTCCATGTGATAGGTTGTTGGAGAGTAAGATCAGAATTGAATACTGTGACAAACCCCCGCTGTCATTTTCTAGCTTTGTCTGTTGCAGCATCTTCAGTAGCTATTCAGACTTCAGAGCTGGACTTGCATCCTGTTGCTTTTAGTTAGTCTTGAAAATGAGGAATAGTTTGGATAATTAAAGCAAAATAGGACACAACAACTCAGCTAATGGTGAGGGAGGCTGGGGCGCCCATCAGAAGCTCTTACTAGTAGGCTAACTGACCCAATTGTTTCTGCTGTGTAAGTCAGTTTATTTTCAATGCTCTTGTCATCCGTGCTTAAAGCAGTGAACTAAGAGGCAAAATGAGACAAGAGTGTGGTGCAGCCCTGGAAGTGCAAACGTTAGGATATTAAGATCCAGCTTCTTTTTCCCGTACTTTCTTGAAACATGTAACGTTTATATGTAGAAACCAGAGGTGCGCTTTGTAGATCTAGATTTGAGTTTAAAGTAGTTCTTCATGCTCTGAACTCTTGTGAACAAGAACGGGGATCAGTTTGGCTGTGTTTATAGTAGGATTGGTGGTCTCTCTAAGCAGAGGGGTTGGTAGACAACCAGAGATGATAGAATTTTCAGTGATGTTCCTCTTTTGATGCTGTAACAGTAAGCAAGCTAAATAGATTATTATATCTTGAACAAGTACACTTCAACAATTTTTGCATCATTCCAGTGATGCAAAATAGTGATTGTAAGCCCACTGTAGCTGTTGATACTTTCTGATTGTTTTGGTATCCTAAGATAATTAAAATTGGAGAGTTTGCAGTTGTGGTTTGTTCCTTTTGTTTGGTTCATTCTGGTTTGGTATATTTCTCTTTCGAGTTTCAATGTTTCTTCTGTTCTTACACAAGCTACAAAAATTCTGAGCTAGAATACTTGAGAGTTCCAAGTTTTAGAGTAGATAGAAGAATAAAAACTAAGTTATAACGTTTAACAATGGCTATACCATCACTGACTAACAGTAATCAATATCTAATTTTGCAGTGTCCTGTCCGTATATGTAGCAGCCCAATTGACAGTTCAAAGTAAACAGTATGATGTGATAAAATCATGGATCTTCCGCGCTTGATGAACTCTCTGGGATTTAGAGTGCTCGCTGTCCTAACGGTGTTTCTGACCAGCTGTTACAGGGATCATCAAGGACGGTAGAAGTATTAGGGGAGTTTCCCACTGGTGGCTGAGGTCAGTTGTTGCTGTATCGCCTCAGTGCTGGAATCCCTCTATCTTCTGCCCTTGTAGATGCTTATTCATGAGTTGGATTTTTCATCTTATCACCTGGATTATGAGCCGTTCTGATTATGTAACCTCAAGCTTTTCATCCTGTATGGATAGGCTCAGGAAAGTGGTTGGTGGTTTGTCTGACTTTTATATGACTTTAATTTTGCTGTGATGTTTCACCTTTTCCCTTTGAAAGGAGGGAATTTTTTTCTGATATTTTTCTCGATCCATGAGAAACAAAGAGCCTTTCCTCTGGTCTGCCCTTTCTGCCTATCATACTTCATTACCCACCTCAGTTAATTTACGTGTCTCTTCCTGTTGGGTCTTTTTTTCCTGCCTGAGTTCTTTTCTCTGTGTCAGATTGTCTGCTTTGAAGCTTTTCTGTTCACCTGTTTTTCCCAAGTCTTTTTGTCCCTACTGTGATTCCTGTCTCTTGCCGCTTCAAATCAGCTTCTGTAGCCTCTCACTAAATTCTTTGTTCGCAATCCATATTTTCTCTCCTGTGGATCTATTTCATCAGTTGTATATCTTCTGCTCTTAGCTTTCCGATCTGTTTATCGCTTTCCTATGTGATCAATTCATTTCACTTATAAAGTGCCAGAACAAACCAATTGTGAATAAAAAAAAAAGTCTGTGAATTAGAGACTGAGTTTAGAAAGAATGTTTTACTGCTGCTTTTGGGAGAGGAAGGTCATTCTTTAAAAAGTTACCTGGTAACATTGGAAACAAATCTCTTATTCATAGGAAAATCATTTTAACTCAAATTTTCTGATATTCAGTGGCCTCTCTATGGACAGGTGCTGTATAACAACACATGGATGCTTTCTGCTTCCAGTTGCAAAATGCTATCAGTTTTATGTTATGGGAAATATAGACTGACATAAAAGTAGCTTACCCTTACAGGTAAATGCAAAGCAACCTTTGGATTTTAAATGGTAGAAGGATAGAAGAAAGGTGGTAGTACCTTTGAGTAAACATGATAAGTAAGATTCCAGTCAAATCTCTTCAGTCCTTACTTCCCTCTATTTTTTCCACCAGTATCTACTACTCACAGTCTGGTCACATTGGTTTATCAATCTCTGTTGTTGTCAGAGAATGTGTAGTCTTTCTGTCCATTTAAAAGTACTCCTTTTTGGTCTGGACAACTTGATTCATCCTTTTCTCCCCGTCTCGCCCCCCTTAACTGATGGTCTCTGCATTTATCACCCTGGCCTTTGGTTTATTTCAAATCTGATTTTATTGCTTAGAGGGCATAGCTCTTTTGCTAGTCAGATGTTCCCTCTTTCAAGCATTCATTATGCAAATTGGAATAGAGCCAGGCTTATCTGTTCTACCTGTTTATCTTGCTAACTCTTACTGCTAGAGAAAGGAGTAAGCTGGGGGAACAGGTCCTCTTGTCTCTTATTTAGAGGCAGCGTATGCCAGTAGGAATGTTTCAGAACACTTTTCCCTTTTGCAGACTTGTGCAAAATAGAAAATGTGAAACTATTAGAAGACTTCTTAATGGCGTGAATTAGAGTTTCCAAAGGGTCAGCATTAATGAATATAAGTTCTACTCATCAAGGAGTTAGAAGACAAAACAAACTGAGATTGAGGATATAATTTGGGGTTTTTCCCCCTTCTGTATTAGCAAGCATATAAGAAAAAATTCGGTCCAGAGTACATTTTAAAGACTAAGCTGTAGTAGCTCAGAAGCTGTTCTGTTATTCCTTCTGCTGGAATAAACTTCGGTCAAAGGAGGAGGTTGCATGTCCGGGGGTGGTTTCCACATCAGCCATCTGTTTTTGCTGGTACTTGAGTCAAAGCCCACAATTGTCTCCTCCTTTCCCCTCGGCTCCCCACCCCATCCCACCCACGTGTGGTTTAGCAGCTGATGCATCTTTGGGATGGAGCCACAGTTTTACTCCTTTTCACCTATGCTAGAAAACAAGTTTTATTCCCTGTACCCCCTACCCAGTTTGGGATCAGGTGATGCATGTAGCTCACAGAGGGGAGTAAGCTGATTATTTACATTGTCTTATTTGCTTAAACAGCCATGCTATCCTATTTTTCATCTCTCTATGCTTTCTCTAGTACATGTCTTGTAACCCTTTTTCCTTTTGGCACAGAGTTCAGTTTTCATCCCAAATCTTTCCTGTATAATGATGATCATCTTTACAGGCGAAGTACTTGAGCTTTTCTAGACCTTTTCAGTAGCCAGTGTGGTAGCAAGCATTTGTTGTAACATCTGCATGATGTTACTTTTCAGCTTTTCCGTGAAGAAGGATCAACAGGATTCAAAAGAAAAACTCTAGGGTGACAGCCTTGGCAGCTAACTGGAATGTTGGAGCTCAGAGCTGCTTTGTCAATCACAAAAAAAAAAAGGCCAAAATAAAAAAAAAAAGCTGTGAAATTAAGTGACTTGACTTCTATGGGAAGAGGAGAAGAGGACACCAAAAAGAAAAACCACAGCAATTAAGCAGTAGTGAAGCACTAGAATATGAGTTGCATTTGGTGAAATTGCAAAGAATGAATATATAGAAGTTTTTCCCAAGTGTGAGTGCACAGTGATGTTACAGCTGGGCTACAAGAAGCTGCCCAATCTCAGCAGGTTTCTGCATTACCTAACTGTGCTAAACTTTTAGATACATCTGCAGAGTTCAAAGAGAAGATATTTCATGTCCTAAATAAAAAGTTATAAAAATGTAATTGATGTGCTTCCCTTTATCATACAGTATGACATTATAAGAAAGAAATTTCAGAATAACAAAATGAAGAATGTTCTTCCTGTTCTTACCTGGTATTACCTTACTTATTAATATGCTAGGCTGTGAACTTCAAAATTTGTTAAATATGGATATTTGTGACTTTTGGTATTGGCAAATCCCTTTGTTTTTTTGTCCTTCCTTGCAGTTGATTAAATGTGCAAGGTACTCCATATTTCCTGAAATGTGTTATCCAGTCCTTGTGGATAAACCGTTAACTTAAGTCCAGAAACCTTTTGCTGTTTTGAACAATTAATATAAAATTGGAGTGTAAACTGATGGAAGCACTGTTACATTTGTGAATGTGACTTTTAAAGTGTCATTTAGAGTCTACCTGTGTTTGGAAACATTGCTGCCGCCTTTGGTGCAGAAAGATTTTTATTTTTGAATGATAAGATTTTGATATGATAGAATAAAACACATTTCTCTTACTTTCATACAGTAAACAAGTGAATTGTAACTGCAGCTTCAAGTTTCACCTTAGAACACCCGTTTGCTATTTTGTCAGAGGGAAATAATGGGGTTTTGTCTACTAAGTGTATTGAATGGGCATTTAAGTGACGTATTTGTAAGAAAGATTCCCTTTTAAAGTTGTCTGGCAAATAGAATCTTCATAGGAATTGAGAGTCTATTAGAAAGTGCTGCTAGAGTATGCTCTCCGTTTAAAGACACGAGTATAAAATCCCTAAATAGCACTCTTGCTTTCAGAGCGAAATAGAAAGCAACTCCACTTAAAACACCTCAGGAAAACTACGTTGCTGTTGTGAAGCTGTTCTGGATCTGTCCCTGACAGTGACACCGTTGTCTCAGTTTCTCGCTGGCCTCCAGCCTGTCTGCACAGAACAGAGCAGTGTGTTAGATTTGCTGTTCATCATGGGTTTGGGGTTGCACAAGTACAGCGTCATGAGCTGTGTTTAACAACCAGCACTCACAGTTACAGAGCACATTAGCACAGGAATACAGTTTTGGTTTTCTTCTTTTCCTGGTTTAGTTTGGAAGTAGCTGTTACACTACGGTCAATAACCTTCCTTTGAAAAAAGGAAGGTAGACGTGATTTTTGTAGTTGTTTTTAACAAGAAAGTCTAACAAACAGCATTCACTGGGTACAGAGGAGAACCAGTTTTAACTGGATTTTAGATTTACTTTTTGAAAAACTGCAGAGACCAAAACCAGATTATTTCCATTGTGACTATGTCTCAGAACATCTTGCTTTTTGAGGAACTCTATGAAAGTGGTAAAAACAGTGAGATTACACCCACCCACAGAAGTTTAAATATGCAAAAAGGTACACAAGACAGCTAACTAGTGATACTGGGTCCATTAAAAGAGAAACTTGGCTTGCTTTCAGAGATGAATTCTTTCTTAACCTAACGCTTTGGGGCTATTGGTGATATCTGCATTTCATACTAACAGTGAAGGTTTGGTAAATGAAGCATTCTCAGCTTCAGCACCTTTTGCAGTTGTGATGACATGAAGGGCCCTTCTTCACAGAAGATAACATACAAAATTTTCACAACCTGAAGCAAAATCCTTTTTGTAACTTATTTTTTCCATCCAGAAAGCATGAGCAGCTGAGTGGGGGTGTGAAGAATGTGTTTGGAACAGAATGTCTTGAGCATCTAAATGGTCATATTTGTGAGCACGAAACAGCAATCTCTTTCTGAGAAGGGTAGAAGCCTGTTAAAACACTTGAGACAAGAAAAATCATGCAAAGGTAAAATGTAAAAAAGCAAAAATCCTTAGTAAAACACTACCTCACTTTAAATATGAATGAAATTTGGAAGACAGGTGAAGACAAAAAAGGATGGTGGACATTCCCAGGGCTCATAGGCCTCTGTTCTCATTGATTTCGTCAGTGGGAGTTTTGTTACCATATGAGAAACTTGCTTATTGCTTTTACCATTGCTAGAGGGTGTTTATGAAGTACCGTAACAAATAACAATTCCTGCATGAAATGATATGAGCAGGTAGATTTGTGTGCATGTTAATTCAATTTGCAAAACTAGACTCAAACAAGCTTCCGATAGCGATGTATCAGTGCTTTGATTTGCTTAGCATAGTCTATTTTATATTTTTTTTCTGCCATCCCTGGGGCAATATCTATGTAACCCATCTGACAGCTCTGAACACTGGTAATGAAATTCATGTTAAGTTTTTATTTTTGTTGATATTGCAAACCTAATCCTTTTCATCGCATGCTTACCTGATGTCTTCTGGAGACCTGCTATGTTTATAAGAAAAACAGTGCAATAAAGCTGTAAAGGTGACTGTAAAGAAAACTGCTGGTGGTAGAAAAATACATAGTGGATCCTGGGTGAACTTTAAAGGTTGCCTTGTTTGCTATATATTAGGGGAAGGAATTATAAACCTTCTAATCACAGTTGATCAGTGTATATGTTTGAGAGGGGTAAGACAAGGAAGCTTTCTTCAGTCTTTAGCCAAACTGAAAGCAGATCTGAGAAGGTGGTATTTAAGCATTATATGTAGCGGTTGAAATAATACAAATGGACCATAAATCTTGAATATATGTATTACTAATGCACACTGATGTAAATGGCTCATAAATGGGTAAAGTACCAGAAGTATCTGTATCTTCATTTACCCTGTGGAGGAAATGTGAAAGCAGGCATTCCAGAATAAAAATTACTTCTTGCCTGTAAATTCTGTAGAAAAATATTGTAGGTGTTCTAGCTTTACAAGTATTAAAACAGAGTTTTAAGCAGTTAATATAGAGAAGTTCAAATCAATGTGAATAAAAATTTTTAAAAATATTTAGAAGTACCAAAACATACAGATGTAAAGAAACAACATCATTATATAGGATGTTTGTACTGACTGTAGTTAATGCCTTACATACCTTTAAAACAGGTTACTGGAATACAAGTCAGCTATATACCTGTAATTCAGCGTATTTTAACTTAATTCAGATTCAGCCATTTGCATCTCTTCTTGTCATTCTTGTATCTCCATGAAGAGATAGCATTCTTAGCTCTTACTTTGTAACATTGCTATTGAATGCACCGGGTTATTCTTCAGTTTTATTGTTATTTTGTTGATTTTGTCATCTGTTCCCTTCTCTTTGAAATAACAGATACTCGAGAATAGTTAGCTTGTGTACTTGGTCTTGTGGAAAAAAATGTGAGTGCATACTAAATTCAGCCGTTTCTTTTTTTTGTCTTTCAATCTTCAGATTTCCTGTTTAAGTTCTTGGTCATAGGAAATGCTGGCACTGGAAAATCTTGTTTACTGCACCAGTTTATTGAAAAGAAATGTAAGTATATGTGAGCACAGTAGGAGTCTCCATTGCTTTGTACCACAGATGAAGGCTTTCCTTCATGGGTGTTTATTCTTTGTATGGAAGTTCCCCTAATTCTCTTATTTGTTTAGATGGGGATTTTGACTGAGAAATGTGTCCAGAACCGTACTGTAAATCTTTGTTGCTCACTGTTTGCCTCCAATCAAAAGCCTGATATTGAGCAGTATTCTTTATTATTCTTAAATAAATATAACAGGATGTTGATGAAAATACAGACTTACTTTTAGTGAGAGTTGTGTCTTGCAACTGTAAGCTTTCCTAGGTATAGAGACTTGAATCTTTTAGAAAAAATACCGAATAGATGAAAGAAAAGTTGAGTTGCTTGGTTCTGTTTAGAACCTGTAGTCTCTTTCTAAATAGACATTCAGTGTCCTTTGATAAGGACTGTGCTCTATGATAAGTACTGGCAGAGACTCAATTGTAAATTTAGAGATAAACAGATGATATAAAAGAAAATTCCATGTTGGGTAGTGCATTTAGCATCATGATTAAACAAAAATAATACGCGTTTAGAAGCCTTCTTACCTTGCTCAACCAAATGTTAATTCACCTTATCTCTCAAGGAATAATTTTATGTGTAAACACTAAGGAACGTGGCATGTTTCTAGGATTGAGCTTGAACTGTGTCCTTGCTTCTAGTAAGGGCAGTTGTCTGTTGCTGATAATCTGTGATATCAACAGTGTACATAGAGCAAGTATCTTAACTTTGCGCTTTAAAGAAGTAGCTTTTGCTTATTCATGTCTTTTTGTGCTCTGCTTTTCCATTAATTTAAATTTTAAATTGCACACAATTGGTAAAAAAGTGTACAAATGTTATCTTGCTATTTATTAATGTGAACGGGGAATGAGTTGATTAAGGCAAGTGTTTCTAGTAGTAATTTTGAATTGAATAAGCTGTTCAAAAACTGTAAGTTTTCAAAATAAATAATTCAAAAATTTATTTCTGCATGGTGGCAGCAGACATGAGTGGCACTGAATATGATGATTCAGGAAACAGTTTGTAAGTTGAACACTGGGGAGTTTCAATTACACTTAAATTGGACTATGTGAAAACTAGTTACTCACTCTATATAGTCTCCAAATAAGTCTTGTTTTTATTTCTTTTTTGTAGTCAAAGATGACTCAAATCATACTATAGGAGTGGAATTTGGTTCAAAGATCATAAATGTTGGTGGCAAGTATGTAAAATTGCAGATATGGGATACAGCTGGACAAGAGAGATTCAGGTACCCTTTTCAGTCCTCGTATTAAGTGTTGTTAAATTGTTCCTGTGGGTGTTGGGTATTATCCCTGCGTTTAAGTAGGCATAGTTTCTTGGTCAGTGGAATTGTTAGTCTACTTTCATATTACTAACTAGGTCAGGTCTTACAACTTGGACATAGTGACAGAGATCCACTGATTCCAGTAAAGCAGTGCTGCCTTGCAGGATTGGAGATTCTGCCCTTTCTTTCATTGGGTATTTTCTGTGATAGTTAAGGTGTACGCGTAGAATATATGGCTAAAAGTTTGTTCCCTAGCCAAACTCAGAATAGTTTTTTAACTAAATGTGTGTGCTTAACGCTGTTTAGAAGACCTTCTATTGGTTGGAATAAATAAATGCCAGGAGGTTGTAAGCTGTTCAAAATCTGCATGAGAGCAATTTTGTAGTATAATACTATTTTATTAAAGGGGGGAAACAATCAGTTGTCAAGTTCACTTGGCTAAATACACTTCTAGAAAGACCAAGATCTCTTAATTTTCTTAAAGAAAAAGCAATGTATTTGTCAGCTTAGAACCACCTATGTATTTTTAGTGCTGTATTTTAACTGTGTCATACATCTGAGGCATAGATCAAACTCAGTAAATATCTAATGTATTCCTGAGTATATTCACCATCAAATAGCACATAATTTAAAAGATATTTTTAGGGAGTGGGGTGTGGAGGGGAGGTTTCTTTGGTTTGGGGTGGGGAGGCAGCGGTTAACAAAGGTGAGTATGGTGGTAGAAGTCTGAGTAATAGGCAGCAAGCCAGGTAAATCTTCTATTAGGCAAGCTCTTTGGAGAATCGTGACCACGTAAAGCTGGGCGGCAGTCTCTGTTAATGAGATCTCTTCAGTGTGTTGGCCAGATACCCTGAGGTTCTGAGGAGCTTGGAGGCTGTGTACTTTCAGAGGCTTGTGCAAATTCTGCTCATTCAAGTTCAAATTGTTCACAGATGTGCAAGTCTTTTTTTCTGTTGCTTTTTATAATTTGTCTAATTCTTTTCTTTTTAAGGCTGATCACACCTCTATGTACTTAGCAGGTGGTTTTTTTTCTGCGTCCTCTGCCTTTTGAAGGACGCTTTGCTTTGGTTTGCTTGCCTCCTTTTCAACTTAAGGAGTCTTAAATTGTTCAATTACAGCTAATTTGCTCATTCTTTTCTCACTGTTGAGATTTCAAACATAAATTACTTATGTGGGTTTCATGCCACAGAAACCATCAGCTCCCAGTTCTGTATCAGGCCATACAGTATGATACGAACTTTGAGAATCCCTGTACAGCTGTATTTAGTGAAAGTGCTTTGTCAGAAGTCTAGTTGTAAATAATCTGCTGCTGCACAGCTGATAATGTTGTCTTAAAAACACATTTTATTTTAATTATGTAAATTATAATTATGGTTCATAATATAGATTGCATTATATTAATACAGATTTGAAACAATGAAAATGTTACAGAAATGTATATTTTTAATTCCATTTCAGGTCTGTAACAAGGAGTTACTATAGAGGAGCTGCAGGTGCTTTGCTTGTCTACGATATAACCAGGTGAGAAAGCTAGCAACTCTTTTGCTTATAGGCTACCAGAAACAATTAATGCATAGTGATTCCTCCCCAAGTACATAATTCTCTAAAGGAGAATGGGCAGGAAGAAAAGAAAATAAGTATAAAAAGTACTTCTGTTTTAGTGCATATTTAAATTGTAGAACTTGCTTATATGAGATATTGTGAATGTCGTAAACATAAATGGTCTCAAAGGGTTAGACAAATGCATGGGAGTTGGCCCACCGGCAGCTGGTCTAATCGTGGTGGACTCCATACAACCACTTGCAACAGAAACTAAGAGCAGACTTTAGCCACTTCTAACGAAGGTGGTACACCCCTATTTGTGGAAACAGCTTATTAGTATGCTGGTATAACAGGTCATCCTCTGGAAAAGCTAGCATAGGTAGGGCTATGTATAGTAGCCCAAAATTCTGTTCATCTCTGCATCTTTTTAAAATTTTAATATTATAGGCAGCCAATAGAATACCTTACTATTACACATTTCTGCATTTATTCCTGTCCACCATTGACTGATACTTGTCAATCAGTTTTGTGTTGGTCAATGGTGATTTGCTAGTTCTGTTGCTTTTTGTCTCATGAGCAGACTGTTCTCCTCTGAGCAGTCTCTGAAATCTGTGTTTTGTGCTTAAGGTCAGTTGGACTCACCTGACAGTCTTGCTGCTTGCAGGCTTGATCTGTGACCACCACTGCAATGGCTGATGGTGTGTGCTGGGTATCTGCCTGTGATATTACTGGTCTTGACACAAACGTGAACATTCAGAAATACAATTCTACACAAGCATAGTAAATTCTTACAATCCCACCTGAAACTTAAGTTTCAGTTGCATTTCACATTAAACAATAACTCATTCTGTTATCCCAAAATTTCATGCACAAAAGGCTGAAGCTAGATTAGTGCTTAAAATTTTAGTTTTTCACATTAACAGGTTATGTTATAATTGTGTGTATTTATTTATCGTTGTTGATTTAATTTTGCTTTTTAAAAACTTTAAGTTTTTAAATAGTTTCATGAAGGAACTTGATACTCTTCCCAGTTCATAGCTGGCATAATGAGATCGTAGGTGACTTGCCTGACTAGCAGCAGTTTGTTGTTTGCCACAAATACAAATTTGCCTTTTGAGTTTTAGTACAGTGATCTGTTCACAAGAAACAAATGTGTTCTAATAAAGGATGTAATTTTCTACATAGCCGGGAAACCTACAATGCGCTTACAAATTGGTTGACGGATGCAAGAATGTTAGCAAGTCAAAATATTGTGATAATACTGTGTGGAAACAAAAAGGATCTTGATGCAGATCGTGAAGTTACCTTTTTAGAAGCATCCCGGTTTGCACAAGAAAATGGTAAGTAGTACAAAATCCTCATGTAGCATTCAAAGGTGCTTAATACTTAAAATAATTTAAATTTTTGTGCAGTTCGAGAGTACTTTGCCCACAGTACTTTGTCAAGTATCTATAGAAAGGAGAATTCTGTCAGTATGTGAGGCACAGAGAGAGGATAGTGCCTGCAGTGAAAACTACATGTACTGTTTTAAGTCTCATTATTAGTGATTCTTACAGTCGCAGCTGCTACTGAAAGAATACCTTCTGTGTGGAGATCTGTTCCCTAGGAAATGTTAATACAACTTCAGGTGTTGCCTTGCCTCCAAAGGGCTGGGCACAATTTCCTAGTTTTCAGCATCTTACAGATTCTATGGATCATAGACAAGGTTGGATGGGCTGTGCTGCAGTTGGAACCAATGAGTTTTACTTATGGGAAACTAAGTTCAGTGCATGGCGTGAGTCCAGAGGACCATTACCTGGTCTATTTATTAATAGTATTCAGAATTTTCAGTCTGAGGACACATTTCTGTGGTAGCTAAAACTAATCTCAGTCTGAGCTTCTGTGCTGCAGTCCTGCCATCAGTAAAACCTGATTTTTACTTTTATAAATCAATCACAGATAAAATTTTCTACGAACTGTGGCTACGGGCTGTCCTTTTGCATGTAACTTTCTATTAGTGGGAAACTATGAAGTTCTTTGTCTTCATGTGCTATTTTGCAGCGCAGACCAGGTTATTATCTTTGGATTCCAACCTTCTAGGATTAATATATAAATTTCAGAGGAAGTTTTTTGTGGTTTTGCTATCAAAAGCAGATTTTTCTGGACCATACTATTTGACAATAGTTCTCCTTAAGAAAATTTTGACTGTTCCTAGCTTTCTTGCTTTGAATTACTATGTTAGATACTCCAGACTTCATTTGAGATTGTTTTTTCTGGTGTCAAATGCAGAGCTGATGTTCTTGGAAACAAGTGCATTAACAGGGGAAAATGTTGAAGAGGCCTTTGTACAGTGTGCAAGAAAAATACTCAATAAAATTGAATCAGGTAAATTGAGATTTATATTCTTTTTTTTTT
The DNA here is from genome assembly GCF_017639655.2 of Falco naumanni. Classification (NCBI taxonomy): domain Eukaryota; kingdom Metazoa; phylum Chordata; class Aves; order Falconiformes; family Falconidae; genus Falco; species Falco naumanni. The sequence continues at coordinate 77,213,469 of NC_054059.1, forward strand.
CCCTGAAAACTAAAAGTACATGTGGAAAGATCACCATTCAAAGTTCTCGAATAGAATTAACCCTAAGAACCAAAATTTCATTGCAGTAAAATAACCCATCTGCTTTGTAGCTGCTTCCTGTATGTTTTAATAGGAATGGATGTCTAAGTCAGATCTGTATACCTAAAAAGGGGAGAGAGTGAATTACAGATATTTTTACAGTGTTTACCTTAACAGTCAGTTCTGAGTGTAGGCTGTGCATTTTGTGGGTTGCTATGTCCCTACAAATATCAAGCCTGACGTGAGACAGTTTTAGCAATGCAGAATAAAAACCTCTTATCAGGGCAGACTTTTAATTCTGCTTCTCATATATAGCAGGAAATACACTGAAGGGAACTTCAACAGTAATACTGAAAATTTCAGGGATGTTTCCTAGCAACTGTGTTTCTCTGAAGTGACCTTCCTACCTCTGAGTTGAAACCATTTTGACTTTTGCAGATCAAGAAATATACGAAAGCTTCTCAGCACAAGTGGGCAGGTTTCTGCTGGAGACAGGCTCCTAAGTGTTAGGTGTCATTACAGCTAATTTGCATTCCAGTTTTCCTCTCTTAGCTTCTAGCTGTTTGATATCTTCAAAGTTTTAAGTATTGGCCATGTTGGAAAGTCTGTCTCAGAGTAATTGTTTATTTTGAATGCCAAACACAAATGTTTAGATTATAAGAATATGGTATTTTCGTATGAATTTCCTGATCAATGCACCAAATCAATGCCAAACAGCAGCTTTCATTTTAAACAAACAAACAAAAAAAACCAAACCAAAAAGCAAAGTATAGCTCGTTTTTCATGATACTGATGTAAAGAGGCATTACCGCAACAGAAGTAAGTCCTGTTTTCTGTGAGCTGCTCCTGTTGTCTTTGTGCCAGCACACATACATTGAATCACGGAAAAAGTGGGACAGGAAAGAACCTATGGAGGTCTCTGGTGTAGCCTCCTCTTTAAAGCATGTTCAGGTTCAAAGTGAGAGCAAGTTGCCAGGGGCTTATCAGGGCACATTTTGAGATGTTGGAGGAACAGAGATTCCACAGCCCATCTGAGCAACATGTTCCAGCACTAAGCGGTTGCTGCTATCTACCTAGTCAGTCCCCAGCCTGTACCAGTGCTTGGGCTTGTTCCATCACAGTTGCAGAGCTCTGCAGTTGTAGCTGCTGAATTTCCTGATATTCCTGCTGGCCTCTGGCTCAGCCAAGGCCTTTTCTTAATGGCAGCCCAACCCTTGACCTATCAGCTGGTCCCCTCAACATGGTGTCTTTTGCTAACTTACAGAGGGCTCACATGTGCACAGTGAACCTGAGTAAGTGATCTGAATTATTCAGAGGGATTCTTTGGTTTGGTTTTTTTTTTTTTGTTGTGGGGGCTTTTTTTCCAGCCTAAATGTTTCTAATCTTGGCCAGTAAAACCTACAGCCGTAAGAACACTTCTGAAGACACGGGGTATGGCAGAAATGGGTACCAGAAGCAGGGAATCATTTCCTCTGGGGGCAGTGCTTTATGGAATCCTGCTGTCAGATTGATCCATTTTTGTTTGGCTCAGTATCTACAATATTACTATCTTTGCATATTAGTCTCTGAAAGCAGGTGTGTTTTAACAGCATTCACAGAAGACATTTTGGACATTTCCTTTGTTAGAAGCAGTTAGTGCAAATACATTTCTTGTTGCAGCCTCAGAGACAAATTGCTTTGTCATTATGACTAAGGGCACACGGTTGAAATTACAGAATAAAATGGTACAGGTTTGGAATTGCCTGAAAGTAAACAGAATTGTGGTAGATCTCTCCATAACTAGAGCAGAATATTTACTCCATTTAAAACTGCGTTTTTTATCTAATGTTGTCAGTTACATCAAAATGTATTGTTTGCACATGATCCATCCTCTTGTGACCATTTTGTTTCTCATCAGGAGAACTGGATCCAGAAAGAATGGGCTCAGGTATTCAGTATGGAGATGCTGCCTTGAGACAGCTGAGGTCACCACGTAGAGCACAAGCACAAAGTGCTCAAGAATGTGGGTGTTAAAGAAACAAAACACAAAAGCCCAAATACTTCCTTTAGATATGGAAGGTAAGGTTACAAAAATCTCAGGGTGTTGGATAAATTACTGTGTTTCATAAATGTGCTGTATTGAGAGCTTGGCTTTTTCACAGTTAGCCTGTAAAGGAACGTAGAATCTAGTGAAATAATGCACAGTAGAATGGATGGGGCTTTTTATACTTTTGATTTTTTTATTCTACCGTCTGCCCACTAAAGCAAGACTACTGCTCTTAATGAAGTATTTCTAGATCTTTGCTTCCTCTGAGTAATGCTGTGGAAAACATCTTAAAATTCTGCATTCCTGAAATGCCTTATAGCCCTAATAGTTCCCTAATGCACTGTAGGGAAGGTGAATCATTTGTGTTGTATCGTGGACAAATATTACTAGAAATGAGAATTCACAAAATGTATGGTGCAGTGTCTTGTCCAAAGTCTTTTCTGAAAATACGAAGTTTAAAAGCTAAGACTTGAGAACTACAAATAATACTGGATTTAAAACCTCTACTGACTTTTTTTTCCTACCTAAAAGAAGTCTGAGGTAGTTTTGATTCCTTTCTGCTATGAGCAGAATTGTGAACAAGAGAATAGTAGTATTTGCTGCTTAGGCAGTGTTGTCATCTTAACAAAGCTCTTCTAGGGCTGTTGCATCCTGTGGAAAGGGTGTGCAGTCTTCTAAAAGTCTTCCAAAGACCTTCTTCAGAGAAAGTGAGGAACAGATTTTTCCCTTTAGCAGTGGTAGGGGAAGAGATGTAAGTCATGTTACCTACTTCTAAATACAGCTTGGTGGTTAGTCTTTCTTATAAACAGTTGTCCTTAAGACACTTCTCTGTTCATGGATTTTACTTCTTGCAGTATGTAAGTAGCTCCTGGGGCAGTCCTTTCTCCCTGTGTAGTTAATTATTCTGATATAATTAATCCTTATTCCTCTAATACAAGAACTGTGATACCAAATTAAACAAGTACCACAGACATAGTTATTGCATCATTTTTACTGTATTAAATTTTCTTATCAGTTTGAGCAGTGCACACCAGCAGAAGCTTTATAGAATGTTAAATAAGGCGGCAAACAATTCTACATTCTCATAATTTGTTCTGTATTTCAGGAGCTTGGCTCCCAATTAAAGCTCAGAATTTTAAATAATGGATAGGAATCCTTAAACTGCTTTCCTCCTTTATTTTCCTCTTATAAAATATCATCCTTCAACTAAGAGACTGCTGGGAAAGCACATTAATTTAGTTCAGCTCTGGTCTGGCTCCACAGGAGTGAATATTTACTGATCTTACTTCAGGACCTGAGTTTCCAGATTGATCTGATGTAGATAATTGATGGTGGTCTTGTGTGTTTTACAGCTGTCCTTGCAAATGGTGTTTGAAGAAACAGAAAAGCTTGAAGGCTATGCAGTTCTTAAAAACACTTTCCCGCTATCTACAAACAGAACAGACCACTGCTGACAGAAAGGTGTTCCATGTGGTGTGGGGCAGGAATGTTCACGTGACACAAAAGTCTGCAAAGTGAACTTGATAATTTGGTGGACAATATTAAGACATACCTGTATGTAAACATTTTCCATTACCTATTTTTGTTCTTTCACCTCTAGTTTAAAGCATTGCTATATACTGTAAATAATGTAACAGTAAATTTACAAAGCATGGTATACTTACGTATGCTGATAGTGTTGCACTACAAGCAGTTTAATATTTTATTTTTTTATCATATAAACAAATTTAACTGAGGTAGGCTTTGTCATGTTTGTTTGCCGCACAATAGTTTATATTTATGACCTGAATTATAAAACCACTGGCACTGTTGGTGAGGGGTGCTTGTTTTATTTTTTTCTTATTTAGCTTGCCACATTGTAACAAGATGTTGACATGACTGATTTTCAACATGTGGTTAGGACCCACAGTTATATTTACTAATATGACAACTTGGAAAAGTAATTTTTGTTGACATTCACATATCCTGTTTTATCACAGTTCTTAAATAATTTCTGAAGCTCTTTTATCAAAGTTCAAAAGTTTTGAAAAAATACGTTTGAAGTCTCTCAAATGGCTGTTGACTGACTTGGATTTTTCTCTCGGTCCGGATGTTTTGTATAGCGCTGGCATCATGAAGGTGGAATGTGAATGTGAACAGAAAATGTGCATCGTCTGTGTGTGTTGTAATTCTAGGGCAGGGCCATGGGCTTGTGGAGAGTTACCACAGCAGGAGTTCTCCTAACCTTTCATCACAGAGCGATCAGCTGTGAATATATATGATCTCTGTTGAAGCACACCTGGTGAAGTAGTGCTGCACCCCGGTGGGTGGTTCTAAAATAGCCTGAGTGTATGAAATCTAAAATACTAATTTCTTAAAAATTCATTAAGTTCAAAAACTTTAATTTTAAAGTTAGGCTTTAAAATTAGGAATTTACAGTCTGTCTTGCTGGAGCTTTGCCTTTGAACTTCATGTGAGTCCATTATACATATTGCCCCCAGGAGACTTGTGGAAAGGGAAACGGAAAACCCAGGCATACTACTTAAGGAGTTCTTTCTTCCTGTGAAACTCAATGGGAATTTCAGCCTTGGTACTGATTCCTGCCCCCCACCCCTCCCCATGTTAAAACACAATTCAGACTTTCTTTCCTGCCCTCTCTTTATTGTGGGGAACAGGCATGGGGCAAGAGACTAGGAATCTCGTTTTCATTCCTCAGCTGGAGACAGAAGAGACTTGCAACGTGTCTAAATATTGTGTATTGTTTTCACAGTGCTGTGACAACTGATCAGGTAAGAAACCCGTGGCTATTGCTTTGCCAGACAAGCAGCTGCAGAACTAAGCTCGTGTTTCTGGAGGTAGCTGAATTCTCCCAGTTCAGAGGGACAATTTCACTTGTACTGATGAGAATCACTAGTGACATCTTTACTTAGTTACACGCGTAATTGAATGTCTCCTTGGAAAACACAAAATAATTCATTTGGTCAGAACTCAGTACTAAAATTCCAAGGTCAAACATGCTTTATTATTTTCTATATATGAGTATTTTCTATTTAAGGGTTACTTGTCAAGTGCATGTTTAAAAACTAAACCAGAAAACTGAACTTAACGGTGTAATTCAGAGGGCAGTTAAAGCATGAGAGCAAAACAAGAATGCTACCCAGAGGTATGCCATCATTTATGCAATTAGAGTTGTGTTTAAAACTATTCCCTTTGTCCTGGTATTTTTGGTTCAAATGCTTATATGAAAACTATATACCTTAGGTCATCTCTGAATTAAAAGGAGATGAGTTTGGTCTGTACTTGAAAAGCCTATGGACCCAACAGCCTAAGTTGTTTGTATCTCTCCAAGGTTATATTTAAGATTTGATTTGCTACCTAACTAACAGCAGTTATTTCCAAGGAGTATCTTCTGCCTGGTAAGAGTGTAAAGTATTTTTGAAGCAGCTTAACTGCATTTACAAGAGCATCAAAGAACTACAAAGAAACTTACCTGTCTTAATCCTCACTGAGTTTATTTTGGCTTCCAGTACACAGAACTGGAAGTAACTACCAAAAGCAAGTCCTCTTGAAGGAGGAGGATGGTGTTGGTTCCAAATCCCCAAACCAGTTCCAGAAAAAGATGAAGTACTGGGGAGTCTGTTCCCCTCTTTACCACTATCTAATCAGGTTTCTTGGTACACTGACAAAGGTGAAAGCAGAGTACTTGCTTCTCAGCTGGGACATGGCACCAGTAAAGCTAAAGGTCTCCTGTCACTCTTACAGTGGTTGAAGGGGTAGTCTTGGCTGTGGATCAAAGTTCCTTTCCATCATTACAGTAGCAGTTGAAAGGAGCAGGGGACTGCTGTTAATTAACTCTACTGCTTTTCAATAGAAATTTCAGGGAGTTGGCACAGATTTTCTTAGACTACTTCCTGTCCTTTTCCCTTTGCATACAGGACTGGGCTCTTTTGTATACTTAGTTCTTATGATCCTTTTGGTCAAGTGTCTGTAGTTAATAAGCAGTAAGCACAGTTTTAACCTTTCTGTAACCAACGGTCTCAAGCTGTCCCCTTCCTACCTGGAAGGAAAGAATGGTGTCATTATAGTGAGGTTTGCCACAGTTTTATTATTTTTTTAATGTATATTCTTTCTGTACACACATTAACCAGGTTAATGTGTGTGTTTTGTAGTATTACAACCTTTTATGCTGCATATCTTGCTAACATTTTAAAAAGAAACTTTCTAAACTGGCAACTCCGGAGGGAAATACTGTTGGAAGCAATAGCTCTTACCCATACAAGCTATAGTTTACTATTTCTTCTCTGAGGGTTTTTATTTCTAGGAATAAACCTTACACCAATAATAGCCCTGGAACAGATTTTAGCCTTTAGCATTACAGTTGACACAGCAAACCAAACGTAGCTCACCTCATCGGTAAGTGATAGATAGGTTACATTATGTATTATTTTAGTGTAAAATTCTTACTTTACCAAAGCAAGATGGCTTGGGAGTTTTACATGAACCAGTACTGGGTACCTATAGCCTAAGATTTATTGGATGTGGAGCTTTAGCTGTTCAGACCTTTGAAAGATTTAAATGTCTTATTAAAGCCTGTCTTGCCTTTTAATGAGTCTGTTGGCCTACACTTTCATTTAATGCTTGTATCCAGCACCAAATAAAAAAAAAAATCTTTCTTGATTTTCTAGGTACTTTCTATTTACTTCTACAAGTTCTGCTTGCTAAGTGAAGTCTAAAACATAAGAAACCTAGATGGTCTTGAAAACAACACTTTTTCTAAATTCATTGTGTAGTCAGTATGTGGCAGGGAAAGCAGCAGCTAAAGGAGCTGGAGGGCTTCAGGGTATTTCCCAGGAGCAGGGCCCAGGGCCCTCATTGCCCTCCATGGGGGCAGCTTTGCCCGTGACATGGGCCAGCCCCAGCCCTGCTGTGACCCCCTGTTCAAGAGGAGTGGTAGGGCGCTTCCCCTCTGTGTCTCCTATGGCTGCAGAGCTGCACCTGCTTCCTTGTGTCTTTCTGTGCTGCTGACTAGGGATGAGATGGATCTGTCTAGGTATCTTGGAGAATGTGGCTTCAGAAGTCTGTGCTTTAAAAAAAGCTAGAGCAAAGAGGAAGGTGCTTTTCCTGACTATTAGGCAATACAGATTGAATTTACAGTTGACCCATTTCATCTGGTCTTTGTATTCAGTTAGGCACCTTATGGCTCAAAATACATAGCTCCCATAAATCCTTAAAAATACACGCTATAAAAACTGATTACTTGCTGAACAATTAATGCTATAAAATTCTCAAGAAATACATTGTAAATCCACAGGAGTAAAAACACGGGTCTCCCATTTACTGTAGCACTTCAGTGTAACCATCCTTTAGTAGAACAAGTACAGTGGTACAAATAGCTTAACCTTTGCTAAGTGATGCAGCTTCCTTTCCCCTTCTCCCCATGTTACCTTTTTTTTTTTTTCCAAAGCTCTGAATTTAGATTCCCAAAGGCTTCAGCATGCATAGCAGTTCAGGCAGCTATTTTAGATTCAGTTTTTTTCCCCACCCTCAGTGACAGAAAAAGCCAGTCAGACTAGGAAAGGGTATTAAGAGTCTGTGGCAGAGTTACAGGAGGAACATAGGAGACAAGCTCAGCTCTCAGACAGACCTGTAACTGTAATCTAAGCCTTTAGCCAACACCAGTCATTACAGAAGCCTGTCACTTACTTTCCAGGAGAGAATACATGGGACAAGCAGAAGCCACAGTTGGCATGCAGAGACTAAAGCATCTGGTAATGGAAAAAACACAGTACAAGCAGTCAAGGCACTTTGTGTCACTTATTTTATTCACATATACAAGTTGACACTACACTAGTAAATATAGACAATATAGAAGCATTAAAAACAAATACTGTTTAAAAACTTTAAAAAACACATATTGCTTCAAGCTTAGATGATATTTCCCTATTGTTTTTAAAGTGAATTCAGTGCTAACAGTAGCTGAGGCAGCTTCCCATTCACTTGTACCCCTGATTTTACAGGGGCTACTGCCAAGGTGTTGAGTCAGGTTCCACATATGGCTTTGCTGCTGAGTGCACTAAGTGAGCTGGAAAATAAACTGGAACATCCAGGTTACCACACACAAGGCCCTTGTTGCTAGCTTTTGGTCCCTATCACAGTAAAAAAAAAAAAAAAAAAAGAGAGGCCTTTATAGTTCAGTGGCACTGCATTAAGCCATTAAAAAAAAAGATCAGATATACTTCCCTAGAAGTTAAAAAAATTTATTAAAACGTGCATTTGCTACCTGGATAAAATTCTTACCAAAAATTCAGGTCTGCCCCTCAGTTTTAAGTTTGGCTTTTAAGTTTAGCTATCGCTTTGACTATCTCAGCTTCCAGTGGAAAATTCTGTAATTCATAGTTGCAGAGATTTGACAGCAGTGACTGAACAGGCATGCTACTGTATTTTACAGAAACATTCTTACGCATTTCTACATTGTAAACACTAGTCTTCACAACACTATAAATTGCAGCATTACACATTGTAGAAGTCTTGTTTCACTTACCTAAGTACTTGGAGAAACAAAAAGAAATAAACAGCTATTTTAATGAAGACTTTGGACAACTGAGTATTTACTGTGTTCTTACAAAGTTTTACTTCTAAAACAGGAGTGAGAAGTGTTTATCACTTAGCTGAATTCAAGAGTCCATGCAAGACAAATTTCAGAACTTCCTTAATTGATAGGGTGACATTCACTATGTTTTCTGGGGTTTAGTGAGTCCAGTTTGATGCAAAACAGCCACCTCCTGTAAGAATCTATGAAATATAGTTAAAGCTTTTACACTTGAAAAGTTCTGCTTTCCAAGTAATTTGGCTTTTTGTTTGTTATCAAAACACTAAAATAACATTTTTCCAGACTTCAGCCTGCAGATGCCAAATATTTTGCATATACAACTTGCAGTGACCAGAACTATACTATTTCACAGTCTAAGCAAACCTACTAGCCTTTTATTTTTCATCATTGCCCAAATGCAGGAAGGCTACCTGATTCACAGAATAATTTACCCCTCACTTCAGGCATTATATTACTTAAAGCAAGATGGTACCAACATAGCACCCAGCATTATTTTTAGCTACAGACTCTTTGAAAAAGCATGACAGTGACTCACATGACCTGATTGGTGTCACTGCTGTCTTGGTGGGGAACAGCTCTTGACCAGACAAGGATAAGAACTGGATCATTTCCTCAGTACACAGCAGCCCTGATGCTGTCAAAGATTCTCCTGCTCAGCAGAACACCTGAACAAGCCTGTTTGAGACATTTTAAGTTTGGTACCCTGTATCCAAGGCAGAAGGCATGTAAGCCTTCTATAATTATTGGAAAGACCAACATCTAACAGGAGATCCATCTTAACCAAAAATGGGTACTTAAGGCAGGCATATAGTCATCTTGGCTTTTCCCTTCTCAGTGGGAAGAGAACTGTAGGAGCTGTCTTTGAAAGCATGGCAAGATGAGCCCTGCCCTATACAATCAAGGAAACTGACAAAAATGTACTGAGAGCACCGTCCATCTACAAAGCTTGTGGGCAACAGGGACAGGCAGAGTTCTTGGTGAATAAGGCTGTTAAACGCTACTGAATTAGTGCTTTGATACTGTTGCTCAAAGCTAGTTTAGATTTCTGAATCAAGACAGCATCAGATGCAACTTAAGCATATTTACAGCAGCTATTTAAAGAGGAAAACACAAAAGGAAATTAAGAGAATATCATATGGAATTAAAGGCATCCTTTGGAATAGTTTGCCTCAGTTTTGGGCACTGTTCTAAAGTTTTAGGAAGTTCTAGCCTGTGGGTTGTCTTAAGTTGGACTACATTAATTTTGCTGTGCATAAAACAAATGATATTTTGCATTCCCAGACTTAAAAGCTCTAAGATCTCTAGTAGGTAGCCTCAGCAGGAGTTGCCTGTATTTTCATAGCCTTATGCTTAAGACGACAGGTAAAAAACATATTATAATTTCACAGATTCCAGGAGTTCTTAGCAAGACTAGAATTGAGAGTAATGAAACCTTTACCGATGTAATGAACACTAGGAGGCAGCAGGGCTTGGTCCCTATGCACAATTACTTTCCTTCAATAACACAAACCAAACTTTCCACTAAGCACATAGCTGTGTTGCTGTAGTAATTCTAGAGTCCTGCTAACACACTGGAATTGTGGAATGAAGCTAAGACTGGTGCAGGTTTCTGCTGCAGAAGTGCAAGTGTGCTTCCTGTGAGAAGGTGTCCAGTCTGTAAAACACAAGCTTCGAAACAATTAAAATGAGATAACCAACATATGTCACTAACACACAACATCTGAACAAAACTTTGAAGCTCACAACTACAGCAATAATCTGCCTAAAGCTTAGTTATCAAACTGAAAAAAAATTTTACAGCAGCTTAAGGGAAAAAGACAACCAAACACTGAGGGTATCACAATGCCTTACTCTATAGAAGTAGGACCTACAAAGCAAGAGTGCTCAAACTCCATTATATGTTCTTATTTACTAAAAGGTACAACTCTCCTTCCCCTAGCCCTCACCCCTCTATAGTGAGGAGTTCTGCATGAATTTTGAGAGGCAGAAAGCTTCTCAGAACTTCCTCTACAAGTTTCATCAACGTGATTTAAGTTTAAAACCTTTTAACAGTATACTTGTACAGTACCACCAAATGGAATGCTTATTGCACTCTGACCCCCACTGAGCAGAGCAGATAATTCTTGTGTTAAAAATAGACTTCACTAGATAGGAGCCAGCCCTCTCCTTCAAGAAATGCGTCTACATGATTAAGTGTGGAGTAAGTGTGACCACAAGCTTAATGCAGTGGTACAACTTGATACTGGTAGAACAAGCAACTGCTTATTGAGCAGCAGCTATCAGCTAATGATTGTCTGCATCAGTTATTTGGTACAACAGGCACAGCAACAACAAAACAATCCTGTAGCTGCTCCTTGCCCTGAAAATTAGTAGTTTACTCTAACAACCTTAGAAATAACAATAAAAGTTAGCATTGGCAGATTCACTAATTGAACAAAGGGGTTTTTTTGAAAATTTCTATATACAGACAATACTTGGTATTTGCCTGCCTAAAGCATCTACATTTATTAGTGCTGCTTACCAGAGCCACTGGCTTTCCTGCTGCCTGACTTAATACTTCTACCAAAAAAGTATATTAAGTCAGATAGTACTATAAATGCAAAGGCACCTCCATCACACCTTTAAAGTCTTTCCCCAAGACCACCTCCCTGTGACTTGGACTTTTAAAATAAGGGACAACAGATTAGTTGTAACCAAGATTTTAAAAGGTGTTTGCTTTGACTCCCTGTATGCTAAGGTCTCCCCCCTCCCACCCCCACAACAAGTCAACTGAAGTATTAGAAAAATTCCCAAAAGGGGAATTGTTTTAAAGGTTTGGGTAGCTATATCTGAAAGCCTCTTCAAATGTTATGGCTCCAACGATACACCCCACTGTGAGGTAGGTAGCCAAGATAAAAACATTGTAACAAATATTTTAACAGCTGGAAACTCCCTATAAAAACCTTGCATAAGTAGTTTGGTTCCTTGCACCAGTGTCCTGATATGCGTAACTTCTTTTGAAGATGCCTAAGGGAATGCAAATTCACAGAGCTCTCGCTGAGTAGCATCTCATATATTCTGTCATCCACGGGTTATCTGGTGGGGAGGGCTTTATTCGCCAGGCTGTCTCTGCTTCTGCTGATCGTACTCGCCTCTGAGAAAGCTTCCTTTTCTCCACTTGTCTCCTGTTCTTTGCTCGTAGAGCAGATTCATGAATCTAAAAGACCAGAGTTAGTATTACAGCAGGAAAACAGCCTAGGGACACATACACCCCCCTTCAGGAAAATAAGGATCACTTTGTATTTGTCCCAGTCCCCATCCTGAAGAAGTGGGGTTTGCTGGCAAGATTATATTTTCTTCTTTAACTTGTACCACTAACAAGAAAAGCACAGGGGTTTTTTTAAATATAAAAATGCCTCAATTTCTATTCTGCATTATCATTCCCACTTCACACTATTAAACAACTGCAAAAATCTGGAATGTTTCTCAATCCTACTGTGACATATTCTCAGTTCTCTTATTTCTACCATTTTTAAATTCTTAAACATCCTCAGTATGCCCAAGCATACCTTAAAAAACAAAGCCATAATAGTAAGGCAAATCCCTAGAGACTGAAGAACTTCATCTTGACAATATGCTGCAGGCACACCCGCATTTTTATGTTAATAAATTATCAAATTCCCAAAATTTATTTCCCCAAATTTAGTCTTAAGAGCCAGCTTCTATGTTTGCTTGCTTCTGTCTCCAGATTTAAAACTGTCTCCCATCTCAATTAGGGGAAAGTAACACTTTTCAAACATTTAAGAAAAGTGACCTAGCCGGGCATTAAGTAGTCAGTTCCCAATTAAAGAGACATCCTTGGTGACAAAACACCACGTAATTGGAAGGGTTTCAGAAGCATCCTGGCCATTCACTCCAGCTCAAGACCTGATCTTAGGGGTTCTGTAACTGTTTCTAGAATAAGAAACGTAGAAGTCTTAGAAAGCATAAATATCTCTGCTCAAGACAGGCATCAGCCTCTGTTAAGCTTCAACATAAGGCACCAGTCAACTGTTTCCTCCGCTGACCAAAGCTTATCAACCCATTAACAGTGTCCATTATCAGGAAGGGCAGCTTCTTTCAAGAGCTGCAAGGCCCAAGTTCCACGTTTCCCTCAAAGGTTGACCTGTCAGGAAGGAAAAGACTGTGCTTCAAATTCCTTCCAAAGCAGCCCATTGGAAGTCAGCTCTACCTTATACATCAAGAACACCACCCACCTTAATCCTCCGGTATCTCGGGTCATAAATTCAGACTCTAAATTCGTAGCAAGATAAAGACAAGACACTAGCAGGGATAGAATTAATGATTACATTTTACCAGGCCATGAGCATTACAGAAAAAGAAACGGATCTACTATAAGACTCCAACCTTAGTGTTTCTTGCTAAGCCAGAAAACAGACCCCGCTACAGCAGAATCCTAGTGCTGTCCATGACTGTATAAATTTCATTTGTGCTATTTTGCTAGTATTTACATCAACCCTGCAATCAATCAGCTATCTGACAGCCCATTCCACTCTCAGCAAAAAGTTCCCTGCTGGCAGCCCACTGGAACAGGCTGCCCGACAGACGTTCTAGCAGTAGAGCATTTGTACCTTCTCAGTAAGGCTCCTATTCCTCAGAAGCACCCCAGCAAAAGTCACTCTTCCACAGCACAAATGCTACCCCAGTGTTTATATACATGTCTGCTGTGGGGTGCCTGGTGCTAACTGCCTGCTGCTTTTCTCTTGTTTTCGTGAGGTTCAGAATGCAAAAATACATTTATAACAGCCAGAAACAAGATAGCCAAGTTTTAATCAGAACTTGCAAGGATTAGTCAAACATGGGATGTTTCAAAACCAATTAACAGTTAAGAGCTATTTGATTTGGACATATCAAACCTTTTCAAGTTTATTACTACATTTTTTTTAAAAAAAAAAATTATTGCTGGAATCTCCATGCACTCAAAAGCATCCCTGAAAAGTTTTACCTGGGTATTAGATATATGTCTTACCCAAGCACTAAGTAGTCGCCACCCTTTAACAAAACAGAAACTTTTACTTACATCATTTGCTGAAGCAGAAGCACAGACATTGTGAGTTTTCTGGCTACCAGTATCTGTCTGTCTTTCACCCCACCCATACAGGGCAAATGGATGTTTATTCTGCTTTGGTGCATCTGTCTTTTGAGGACTTTTGGCTGATCTTCGATCATTACGACTGGACAAGGCACTTTGGCTTGGACGGCGTCCTGTACGGCTGGTTTTGTCTGCTTCCTTTACAGAAGTGTGTTCTACAGTTTTTTCTTGCTCTTCCTTCTGCTGCTTTTCTTGATCTTCTCTTCCTTTCTCTAAAGAAAGGAAATAATCAAGTTATGCTTTAAGCTCCCAATGATAACATATTAACATCTGATTTGCACAGCTTCTCTTAATACATCACTGAAGCTGTGCCTTTTTTAGAAGTGGAAGAAGTCATTATTCCTTAGCAACAGATATATACCCTGCTTAAATGCCTTCATTCTTTCTCTAGTGACTACAATATTTCAAGCCCATCCCTCTGTACATCAGCTTTCACATACTTAAACATGCCTTTTGCTAGTGAGGCTACAGAAAACAAATGGCTGCAGGCAGCATTTTAAAGACTGTTCCCAGCGATCTTCCATCTTCACTATTTCATCCTTCCATCTTTCAGACAGCAAACAGATGGACTGCCGAATGCCTTGGAAATGCTGCCAGCCAGTCAGAGATGAAGCCTGATAAGACTATGTGCAATATTAAATCGCTCATGTTATAAGCTTCCACTGAAAGAAAAAGGTGATTCATTTTCAAGCTCCCTGATTACACATACATCTCGACTATGGTTTTCTGTTCATGGAGGAGCGGGGAGCATGAAGCAAAGACATACAAAGCGACAGACATCACCCTTGCTGTCTGTTCTGTAAAGTACCATGCTCTACAGGCAGTACTCTCTGAGCCTTATTTCCTCCACAGGCGCTTTTTAAACCTTCCATAACAAGGGTCCAGCATTTGTCCCCTAGGCATTGGGTTTGTAAAATAAGGTTTGGGAGGAAGAATTTAAAGCCTGTATCATTGTTAATTTGCAGATGTAGATCAACACTGATGGCTGAATCAGCAGTATGAGACATTAAGTAATAAAAACACAAACAACTGTTTCTTAAGATCTAATCTTCTTGCATTATAGAGGTATGGAGAAACTAGTTTTCCTCTGTGGTGCCTCACAGTCAGCAGTTCTTGAGGTTCCCTGAAGCATATACTGCTACTTATACACAAAAATTTGGGTGTTAGACTTGAGATGAGGAAAGCCAATATCTGGTATAGCACTGCAATACTTCATTCATCTAAAAGGCTGGTAAGAAAGTCATGCCTTACCATAAGGATATAAGTGGTTTTGAACAAGTCTGTTTTATAACATCAGTAAATATGATTCTGTGATTAAATATAGTCAAGTAAATGCCCATGGATAACAATTACTGACTGGAAAAGAACAGCCAAAGATTTTTTTTTCCACCCTTGAGACCTGTAAAGTATTACTAACTGGTAACAAGAGGTCTTGAACTGTTAATACTAAACTAATATTTATCAATGATCTGGACAGGGAGATCAAGTGCACCCTCAGTAAGTTTGCAGACAACACCAAGTTGGGGGGGGTGGGGTGTTGATCTGCTTGAAGGCAGGAAAGCTCTGCAGAGGGATCTGAGCAGGCTGGAGCAGTGGGCCAAGGCCAACTGTATGAGGTTCAACAAGAAGTGCCAGGTCCTGCACTTGGGTCACAACAGCCCCACAGAACCCTACAGGCTTGGGGAAGAGTGGCTGGAAAGCTGCCTGGTGGGAAAGGGCCTGGGGGTGTTTGTCAACAGCCAGATGAATATGAGCCAGCGTGCTAGCCAAGAAGGCCAACAGCATCCTGGCTTGTATCAGAAACAGTGTGGCCAGCAGGACCAGGGCAGTGATTGTCCCCCTGTGCTGGGCACTGGTGAGGCTGCACATCAAATCCCATGTTCAGATTTGAACCCCTCACCACAAGAGGATAGAGATACTGGAGTGTGTCCAGAGACAGGCAACAGAGCTGGGGAAGGGTCTAGAGAACAAGTCCTAGGAGGAGCAACTGAGGGAACCGGAGGTGTTTAGTCTGGAGAGGAAAAAGACTCGGGAGGAACCTTATGGTTCTCTACAACTATGTGAAAGGAGGTCGTAGGCAGGTGGGAGTCAGTCTCTTCTCCCAAGTAAGAAGTGATAGAACAAGAGAAAATGGCCTCAAGTTGCACCAGGGGAGGTTTAGATTGGATATTGGAAAAAATTTCTTCACCAAGAAGGTTATCAAGCATTGGAACAGGCTGCACAGGGAAGTGGTCGAGTCCCCAGCCCTGAAAGTATTTGAAAAACAGACATGGTACTTATGGTCATGGTTTCGTGGTGGACTTGGCAGTGCTAGGTTAATGATTGGACTTCATGACCTTAAAGGTCCTTTCTAACCTAAATGATTCTATGACAGTAATCAAATATATTGCTTTCAGTACATTAGTGAAATATTACTTTGGGAAAAAGTAAATACTCGGAACCCTGGTTTAGTTCTCCATCCTGCAAATCTTCTACAGTAGTCTGCACAAGTTGAGGTTAGACATTGAACATGACCCCTAAGCATTGTGGGCACAAGCAGACATCGTGATCCGAATCCTCTTTAAGGCCAGCCGTGCCTTTTATGTAAAGGCAACTAAAGCCTTTTATTAAGCCAACAGCGTAACAGTCCACTAATAAGCAATTCCCTTCAAGTGTCCACCTTTGAACATTAGGTGCTGCTTTCTGCTAGACAAACAGTGATACAGTTCAAACTCTGCTGACAAACACGCTGAACTTGCAAGTTTTCTGCCACACCATCTATTTCCGATTGTGGTAGGGACCACCTGCAAGCTACCTCTGTTCCGAGTCTCAGCACTTCCAGCCACCACCAGCATACCTGGCACATACAGAGGGAATTCCTCCACCGGTGCAGTTCACCTAGTTTAAGGCTTGCTTACATATTGAGAGGTTGACCACAAACAACTAGCACAAATTTTGCCTAAGTGTCTTCATTAAAAGTAGAAGGGCTTGCAAACCCTGTGACAAAATAGCAATCATTCTGGCTAATTGCTATGCTTTAACTAGTCAAGCAAGTACATGCCCAATCTGACACTGCTTTAATTTCGCTTCTGCATCCATCCAGCTCTGATGAAATGGAAGTTACCTGCCTGGCACACTGGTTAAGGACCCATTTACTCTTACACTCACTTTGTGCTTGTAAAGACACGAAGGCTTGCCACATGCCCCAGCATTCCCATAAGGCGAGCCTCATATGCTCTCCTGCTAGCCATTAGTCTTGCCAGCATGTCTTCTGCTTGCTGCCAACCAGCACAGTGGCCCTGGTTCAAGCCAACCTATACACACTTCCAAGTTGTGCAGGCGCAGCATTCATCTACGGATGAAAATGCAGTACAGCTGAGTATTTGGTTAAGACTAGCCAGCAGTGTTAAAAGGATTTGAAGCTGTATTTGTTAAGAATTCAGCTGAGTGTCTGTCCCCACAAAACAACCAAGAAAAGCAGTCAAGGCCAAAGGAGTGACAGAGTGAGAACAAAAAATGGCCCAAAGACTTTCACATATCTAAATATTGGGTGCACATAGTTTCAGTCATTACAGCCAAGGCTGGATAAAAAGCAAGCAGTAGTGATGTCAACATGGTAAAAGACCTGCTTTGCATAGTGTCCTGGGCTCTGGGACACACAGCTTCACCTCTAACAAAGCAGCTCATTCATCACAGTTGCAACAGGCAGCACAGAGCTATTCTTTTACGAAATATTATCCACACATCTCTCTACACAGCCCACTCCTAAAAAGGGACAGGGCTAGGTCCGTTATCAGAAGGATGCACTGTTTTGAGAAAATAAAACACTGAAGTAGGACATACTGCTGTCAGTTCTGAAACAGGAGTGCTTTTATTTTAGGAAGCTGTTCCATCCTCCATTCAAGGGAAAATGTCCTCTTCCTTCTCTACAACGGAACAGAGCACCACAGAGTTCACGAGCAGCAGAGGAGACATTTAGAGACTTAAAAATACCGTAAAGTAGGGACTCTGCAATTGCATGGATACTCTAGCTTCAAGATAATACTACTTCAAGGCAACAGCCGTGCCTGGGGATGCTGTTCACTAGGATTAGTTCCAGCTGGTGTAGAAATGATTGAGCCAGCTTGTCCCAAAATAGCAATAAAAGCATATGGGTAAATGGCACACAGAGTCCTGCACACAGTCTTGCAGTGAATGCTGTATGCCAGAGCATACTAGAGCACCTACTATTAGAGCAGGTATTTCAGTGAATTCACTCCTACAAGGCATTTATACAGAACTCTGTTGGTGAAAGCACAAAGCAGGTATCTTTAGCAGTTATTTAAGACTTTTGTTCAAAACTAGAGTTTATATCCAAGCCTTTTTGTTAAGCAACCCTTTCCACAGGAAGCAGCAGTTGATAGCAGGGAAGGAGGTAGACCCAACAGCTCAGGGAGCCCAACCACCTGCAACACCTTCCCGCTCCAGCCGACAGGAAACTCAGAACTGACTGGCCGCAGCATTACAGGGATTAGGCAGGAGAGGGGAAAAGCTAGGAATATTTAAAACTGCATCATGGATGCTAAGCAGAGCACACTGGACAGGAGGGGATTAAGTGCTTAGCAGGCAGAACAAGGCTGCCAGGCCCACCCAGTATGGCTGTTGAAAGCTCCTGCCCAGAAGCAAGTCACTTAAACCCTGCTGCGTTGCCCAGCTTGCGTAACACCTCCCCTCCTGGGCTCAAGCAGAGCTTCTCACCCTCCCACGGGACTTCACGCTCGATGGGGCAGCTAGGACTCCCATTTCAAAGACTTACTACAAGTACCAAAAACCTTCTGATTAGACCTCACAGGTACCAGGGGTCGAGCATTCTCTCTCTATAGAGATGTTTGCTTCTTACAGCATCGCCTCAGGGTCAGGAGAAGCACTTTGTGCTTGAACTGCCATGGGCAGAACTCTGTTTCCTGCTTTAGTACAAACACCTCTGCAAACGGGGCAGGTCTCCAAGGCCTCTTGAAGGCAGCATATGCTCACTTGTGGGTATGGACAGGCTACGGCTGGGTAGAAAATAGTTACTATAGCTGCAATAGACTGCAACATCATTGCTTCGAGACAGATCTTGTATGAGGCAGTATCAGAGCTACCAGCAACACAGCAGCTCAGTTGATTAGATTCACAGAAGCTTCATCTGCAGCAGAGTTCAGAAAGAATGAAAGAAATTCAGGCTTAATAGCAAAGCTCATTTCCAACCAAAAAAAAATAATTGACCTATCTTTGAATCACAGTACCATCACCCCCTAAACCAACACTGTTGCCTTCCCCCATCACAAGCTACTCCTTCCCAGCAAATACGCCTGCAACAGGATGGCTGACAAGATCAGGGAACAAGTTTGAAATTGGATCTTCTGCTGAGTTGCACTAATCCAGATCAGTCACTTTCCAACTACTGTGTGGCAACTGCTTTGATAGCAGCTTGTCACTGCCATCACTTAAGACCTCTGCACAAAAATGCTGAAGGCAAAATGGCCGTAAGGATTGAAAGATGGCTTTATTCCCCGTGTGTGTGCAGCAGTATCATTTCACAAGCAACAGGTCTGACAGCAGTGCTGCTGCCAAGAGCTCCTGTCTTTCACTTACCAGCCCACTGGGTTCTGTTGACAGTTTTGAGGATGTGTCAACTCAACCAGTTGATTTAGGTCAAGATGTTGTTGGATTATGCTTAAAGCACATCTGTGCCTGGGCATGGTCTACAGAACAGTCCCACAAACAGCTGCTGCAAGTGAAAGGCCAGAAGGAATTAACCCAAAGTTGCACCAAGCACACCTTGGTATCGCTCAGCTATAGCCTGGGCATGAGATACAGTGACAAAACACGTTTGTCCTATGTGCTCTCTCAGGTGTTCATGTTGGTAGTACCTTAGATCAACACCACTGAGCCTTAAAGTCAAGCTGCATACATCAGCTTTCTGTACACACACCAGAAGCATTCACAAACTGCTTTACAAACACACAGAGGCTCGTCTTACTGAGGGAAAGAAGCAACTGTGGCCACGCACACCGTCACAAATGGGCTTTACCTCAGATACTAGGCAACACTAGTGCTTGGCCAAACACACTTGGCCACAAGCACTGTCAATACCACTCAGCCAGAAAACAGGCTCCCCACAGAACAGAGGGAAGCAGCAGTAGCCAGGTAACAACCAGGATGCTGCAGCATGTGGGTGGATGTCAAGATTCAGAAGACAAAAGATATCAACAACATGAGCACACACAGCTACCCACAGAGCGCTTCAGTGTAATTAAGTTCTTCCAGAGGAAAAAAAAGCAGCAAATAATGGAAGATTCAGAGCAATAGTTTCTATGTTATCTCCTCATGTTTTAATCAGCCAGAAAAAAGAAAAATACATCTTCAAAATTTTCCAGTACTGAATGAGTCACTTGCTTATGTATTAGCATGTACACTAATATAACACGCTTCTCCACTAAATCCAACTGCCTAAGCAGAATTGTTCTCAGTCCTTTTGCTAAGGGCTTAGCAAAGCTCTTAAATACTTGCAGAACTTCAAACATTCATCCTAAGCCACTTGGCAAAGAAACAGTTAGGTACCATTTTTTTCCCATTCTAAGTGTGAAATAGCAAGGACCCAACAGAACATTAGGCATTCCCTTACAGCAGCCATGGCAAAGTTGCATCAGCTACAGGGGCACAATTGCCCAAAACCCTATGGCCTGGCAGGCTGCTGTTGCTCCACAGTCCCTTTGCCACTGATAAAGTAATGAGGACACAACTACGCACGCACTGCAGAGTCACACACACCATCACTGACCACAGAGTGCCCACATAAGCGGCACATCCACAGCTATCCAGCTTTCACCCACTGCCAAAGCTAACACAACCACAATCAGGCTACCAAGCAACTCCAGCCAGATCTCTTCCCCGGAAGGAGTCAGAAAGAGCAGCAGGGAGCAGGTGAAGGACCGAGCAGAGTGCCCTGGCCAGCAGTCTATAGCCTTGGCAACTGCCAGTCCCATCTAGATCATAGGAGAATACCTGCTCTATCCACTGGCTCAATGAGCAGAAGAATGAAATTCTGGTCCCTACCGCAACTGCCCAAGACTGGCATGTATTCAAACTGCATCAGAAAAGGTGTGAATGCAAAGTCCCCAGAGCAGCTTCAACAGCTTCCACCCTCCCCTCACTAGAAGCCAAGCCTTTAGGCTTGCCCATCAGAACAAATCACCTCTTCCCACGCAATCATTCCCTGCTCTTTTGCAAACCCTTAGCGCTTCTGAGATGCTACATACTTACTTCTTCCACACATACTCTGCAGTTTAACTTCCTCAAGGCCTGCGGGAGGAAAGCAAGATTAGACCCACTAATGCTTTGTTACATACTGGCTAACTGGAGTGCTTCCATCACTGCACAGCTTTGGAGAAGTGGAGTACATTACCCTGGCAGCTAGCAGCTGCATATCCCCCCATATGGGGTCTGGGTACCACAGGCCCACCCAGCCATGAGGACTACAGCTCACCGCAAAGCCCTGCATCACCAGCATGCTCTGAAACACCAGGGCTCTGAGATAACAGCGTAGCTAAAGCTTTTGTATAACTGGTATTCTTAAGGACAGTGAATGCAGTTTAGCCTTGAATATCAGAATACAGATCATTCTGGTAAGCTCAAGCCCCAAGGGACATAGAATCATATTAGTCTCCCCACTCCAAACAAGCACATCTAGCTGAAAAAAAAAAAAAAAATACCACACAACAGAAAAACCCAACAGGCAGCACAAGGCTTAGCTGAACAATTGCCGAGGATTTTCCCTGCTACTGTACAACATTTACAGCTGATCCAAAATACTTTGCAAAACACCTATCAATGGCTGCCAGACGACGTCTTCTTGCATTATAGGTAAGAAACTGTATCCTATGGGATAAAAAAATACTAACTTGGGAAGCTTGACAGTGGTCTACCTGCTTTGCATAGTGAATTTTTGAGACATCAAAGGGCAAGACAAGCTAGAAAAGAGCAAAATACCATCAGCTCTGCACCTGCTTAGGCCTACAGCTGCCTGGATTCAGCTGCAACCCCAAGACCAAACCTCAGGTCTTGGTTAAGAACCAAGCGTTCGGCTGAGACAGATTACATGCGCAGATGCAGGAAAGCCACCGCACCAAGCGCCAGTCACTGGCACAGCGTCCAACTTGCCACTGCTTTTGCGGGAGAACCTGCTTATATAACCGCAGAGATGCTCCGCTCCCATGGCAACAGTTTACATAAGTGGCTGTGACTCAGGATGAGAGTTCCCACCACTTGGCTCTTCAAGAGACGCCTCCGATGCGGCAGCTGCGGCTCCGCCGGCCGAGCGGGGAGCGGTGTCACCGCCGAGCCCGGCGGGCCGGCACACCCCGCTGGGCGGCTGCGGGACGGGGGGAGCCCCGCACCCTGCCCTCGGTGAGGCCCTTTCCTCAGCGCCACCCGCTCCCTGAGGTACCGCCCGGGCTGGGCCGCGTCGGGCCCCCGCGCCCCGAGAGCGGGCGAGCCGGGCGCCCCCGCACCGCCACCCCGCAGGCCCCGGGCGGGGCCATCTTTGACAGCCCGGCAGCGGAGGGGCAGGGCCCGCACGGCCCCCGCCGCAGCGGCGCCCCCGAGCTCATCCACCCCCACACCGCCACCGCCGCCGCCACCCCCCCCCCACACACCGCCGCCGCCACCCCCGCTCCCTACCGGGGCTCGCCCGGCCCGCCTCGCTCGGCGCTGGCGTCGCCGCCGCCGCCGCCTCCTCCTCTTCCTCCTGCGCGGCCGCGGGGCTGCCGGCGCCCGGCGGCGAGGGGGACCCGGCGGTGCTGCCGCCGCCGCTGCCGCTGTCCTGCTCCCAGCCGTCCCACAGCCAGGGCCGGTGCGCCTGCTCCAGGAGGCGGCGGCTGAGGCGGTAGCGGAGCAGCTCCAGGTAGCAGGCGCCGCACGACTCCCACTTGGGCTCCTTGAAGCGCTTCATGTACTCCGTCTTCACCCGCCGCGCCGGCACCACCATGGCGGGGCCGGGAGGCGGCAGCCGGGTGAAGCCGCGGCCGGGAACCGGGAGACGGGAGCCGCCGGCCGAGCCCGCTCCCTCCCGCTGCAACGTTTAAATCCAAACAGCGGCGCCCGGCCCCGCCCCCTCCCCAACCGCCACCCCCCGGCCGGCGTCACGGCGGGTGCCGGAGCTGGGGGGGGAAGTTCCGCCGCCCCCCGCGGCCACAGCGCCGCCCAGCGGCGGGGGGTGACGGCAGCGGAGCGGGGGCACCTCGGCAACCCCTGAGGCTGGGTCCCGCCCGGGGGCGGCCGCGGGTGCTGGAGGCTGCGACCGCCCGCGGCGCGTCAGAACGGCTGCGCGTGCGGCGGCTGTGCCCT
This sequence comes from Falco naumanni, assembly GCF_017639655.2. Lineage (NCBI taxonomy): Eukaryota > Metazoa > Chordata > Aves > Falconiformes > Falconidae > Falco > Falco naumanni. Next base: position 77,236,602 of record NC_054059.1, read on the forward strand.
TGCTGCGCAGCGCCGGGCAGGCCTGAGCTAAACGCCGTTTCTGCAGGGCACAAGGGACGGGCAGCCGCGGGGGGCCGGCGGGAGGGAGGCAAAGGTGCCCGCGACAATGCGACAACAAGGACATCTCTCTGTTTTGCATTAATCTGCTTTAAAAACCCGTCTCCGGTGAACGCCGGAACAGGATTCGCCTAATCCAGCCCCGCGTTGGGCGGTCACTCGGGAAATCAAGCGCTTGGGAGGTAAATGCGGAAAGCAGCGGCCTCCGCAGCCTCGCCCGGCCTCCCGCCTGCCCGCGCCGGGCCACGGCCACGCCAGCCGGCCACCCCCCGGGCCCCCACCGGACGGCTGCGCCCCTCGGCCCGGGAGCGGTGCCCGGGCGTCGCCCTCCCTCTGGCACTTGCTGCCTAAGGCCTCGCACCCGCATCCCGGCCCTGGGGCTGTGCGGGGCTGGGGGCTGCCGCGCTGCCGTCGCCACCCAGCACACGAGGCAGCCCCGCCGTGAGGAGGTGGCCAGGGCCCCCCGTCCAGCCCCAGCCCCTGGCCGGCCCGGTGCACACACCTTGGGTGCCTGCGCAGGGCCCTGCACGGCGGCTCTCCAGCTGCCGCTCCAACGCACGGGGGCACTGATGGATTTTGAGAAGCGGTTCTAGGGAAATACTTTTTTTTTTTCACCAGTAAGCAAGCAAACCCTACTTTTTCCTTGCTTTACGCAGTGCCCCCCCCTAACCGGCACAAATGAAAACATGCAAGCTGACATCGATACCCAGGGTGGAAAACACCGGCCCAGACTGTTCAGTGTCTGCCTGTGCAGCAGACTGATGCAGTGCCGGGTACGGCCAACGTAACCAAACTGACTTAGTTTAATCGATGCTCAGACCGAGCAGAATGTAGCTTTCAGTTTTTACATGGACTGGTTGAGGCTTTGCAACCCTGTGGTGCCCCGTCGTGAGTGAGAGGGGTAGAGGTGTGACCTGACCTTTGCAGAAGTGCTGGGATATGCCCCTCCAGCACTCACAGCACCCCTCCCCCCCCCCCCCCCCCCCCTCCCAGTCCTTAGAGTTACAGAAACAGCCCCACGACAGCAGGATATCAGGCAAATCCAGGGTCTCCCTCTGTGATTCAGGAAAATGCAGTCAGGAGAGGCCAATCGCACTGGCACCCAGGGCCTGGTGCTGCAGGCAGGCACATTGTACAGCTGCATTCATAAACCTATTAAGCTCCATTTAAAAAACAATTAGAGCTTCTCCAGCTCCCTTCAGCTCTGCTGGCTGCTCTCAGGGGTAGGCGGTGATGGAACTACAAGGGAGCGGAGCCTAAGCAGTGTGTCTGCTGGGAACACAGGCACAGAAATAGCACGCCTGACATGCCTACCATCACACAACAGCTTCAAACATGAGTGAGGAGCTCCTTCTGAGCACACTCCTCCCCATGCTGTGCCACGCGTGGTGCCTTGCTGGAGGAAAACCAGGTAGATGCAGCAGTTTTCCCCCTCTCAGTGCTCTATCCTGGAGATTACATTGGGGAGCTGCCTTGCTCATTCATTATCCCCACCGAGGGCTCAGGTGACAGCTGGGTTGTACCTGCTGCCTTCTTCCATTGCCCTCAGTGGTACCTCTGTGATCCCAGTGCCGTCCAGCTGTGCCCTCAGCACCACCTGCTGTAACAGAGGGTGTTTCCTGGAAAACAATGGAACAATTGGTATAAAACCACCTGTAACTGAAGACAGGCGCTAGGGAAGATGGCTGTAGTAGTGCCAGCTAGAGAGAATAGCAGATTACTCCCCAATTAACCAGGAATCTGGCTTCTTGCTCTGATACGCTGCTCAATCTATACGAGCAGATGGTATTAGTGGATTTCATACAAATGGTCAAGGTCTAGGGTTTGCAGCATTTGTTTTCCTTCTAGAAAATGTTATTTTGAACAAATTTCATTTTGAGCAAACTTGCACAGTTTTAGCTTGGCAGCTGTGGTTATGAAAAGGCTGCTGTTGTTCCCAGGTATCTTTAGAGCAACAATTGTTTATGGCTTCTCCTTCCCAAAGAACTTCTGTCCTCAGTTTAGCAAGACACAGCTATATCAGAGGTACATGGATACTCTCTGACGGCTTCCCTTCCTGATAGAGAAGGCGGTGTTCACCTTTTGCAGGACCAAACTTCTCCTGGGGTGCCCATAAACCTACCACCCAGTCACTGACCCCTGTTTCATCCATTACACGTGAAATGCCAGAATGAGAAACACCAGTTCCTGGCACACAGTCTGCCTGTTCCCATTTTCTGCATTTTTTCCCCTGAACTCCTCAGAGCAGGCATCTACTCTTCACGTCCCTGCAAGATGTCAGCGCTTTGTGAATAACATAGTATTGTTAGTAGCTGCTTCTACCCATCCTCTCCATTGTACCGTACTGGTTTTAGGGCATGTATCCCTTGCTGGCATGAAAATGAGCATCCAGCCCTTACCACACTATGAGTAAGCTGCACCTTCACACTCCCGCTCCAGTTTGTCCTTTGCAGCGCAACCCTCCTGACCAACGGTTTGCACACACATCCCGCAGTGCCTGGCAGACTGGCAGCAGCTAGGCTTGGAAAATAACTGTAAAATAATACTTTATGTTCAAAGACCTGTAACAGAAGCACGCAAAGGCACCCAGCAATGCTGATATTGAAAATCACACATTACCTAAGGGTGATGCAAGCAGCAGCAGTGGCTGTCGGGCATGTTCCCCACAGCCTGCCACGACCAGTCTTCAGGCTTACAGTGCAGCAGCCAGCAGGCAACAGGGCCCAGTGTCCCTCTGGGCCAGCTGCCACCCGAGACCAGCTCCAGAGACATGTGGCAGCTCTGGGGGAGGATGCTGAGACTGTTCTGGGCAAAGGACAACTCCTCCCGCACCGCTCCAGCTAGAGCCAAGCAGCTCCGTATGTGCCAGACAAGAACCATTCCCTATCCTCAACACAGCAGCTCTGGATGTTCTCAGCATAGCTGTATAAATATTATTATTTTTTTAATCCTAATGAGTTTTGGCTTTGATACCTCATGGCAGAGACTTCCACGGGCTGAGAGTAGCCAGTTATTAAACAAATCCTGAATGAGGAACTACAATATTTACAAGGCTGATACTAGCAGTAGAATTTCCTCCCTTGCGTATTTTGCTGGGATTTTCCCTCCATTATTAAAAAAACAAAACAAAGATGCCATTCAAACCATAACACTGACATTCTAAACATGCTTTTTCCTTTTAAAGCACTTTCCCCCTGAGGAACTTACTTATGCCTCTTAATCCTTACTATTGCTTTCCTACAGGTAGCAAACAAAGTGGCCACGTAGGTCGAGAGTTTCAAACCAGATCCATGCCAGAAGACTGATCAATGCCAAATGCCAGGAGTTCTGATTTCCTCTGCCATCTCTGTTCAGATGGGAGCACCAGAGCTTCTCTCTAGGGAGGAGAGCAGCCTGGCCCGAGAAACAGTCTTATTTCTGTCTGAAATAACCACAGCAAAGTCAACATGAGAGAGAGAACCTGATTTTAATGCAAAAAGTAGCAGGTAATGAAAAACGAGCACAGATGTTATTTTGCAGAGCGTGGTCACAGAAAGACCCAGGGTAATTGCATGGATAGTTTACACACAGCTTTGACAGTGTTTTGCCATTGCACTTCTCTTTGGCTCTGGGCAATAAGGGGGGATAGCATACAGTTTATAAGTAGTAGGCATGGAAAATTACATGTCAACACATCTTTCAGATCCGCAGACTGGCTTCCAGCTGAAGCAGGAGCTGTCATGATCTGAAATTGGGCTTCTCAGCTATTGCTTGGGTAAAGTCTGGAGGAGAGAGAAAAGAGGGAAAAGACATAAGCTGTTTCTCATAGAGAACCATATTTTTAAAGTATTTAACAGCATAAAACACAAACCAGCAAAAATATTTTACCAGGCAGGGAAAAAACACAGGCTTCCTAGATCTGTGAACTCTGCCTTCACCTAGGTCAGTGAAACTCTGCCAAATACTAGGGGTGCCTGTCCCAACCACTTCACAAAACAAGCCACCGCGCTGTTAATAGAAGCCTGGTTAATCCCATAGGTGCGGGCTCTTTGGTTTCACGGGCTATTATCCCTTTTAGGTCTGCACCAGCTGCCCACAGGGTAACACTGTCATGAAAGAAGGATCAGAAGAGCCAGTTCAAATGCTCTGTGGGGCAGGTTAGCCAGCGGTAGCGTGCTTGGCTGCAGAAGTCCTCCAGAACTGCCTGATACTATTATCCAGAGCTCTGGGAAATTTGGTTGTGGCCAGCACAGGCTGTAACCTGCCAAGGAAGCCCCGTAACCCCTCTGCGAGCAGCTCTGAGCACAAATCCTGTTACTTGTGCAAACCAAACATTTTTCTTGGAGCAACTTGAAGCTTTTTAGTATTACAGCTCTGAGTGGCTGTGCCTCCAAGCACCCACCGCAGCATAGTCTACAGCAACATCAGCAGCTCCTCTGAGCCTTATCGAAGGTCCACCCTTGCCATCCACCTTTCTAAAAGATGGAAAGAGAGATGTAGCTCCTCGGGCTGTGTGCTGCAGGTTTGGGCCCAGGAGCAGGGAGAGACATCTGCTGCTGAGTGCCTTCTGGCTGCTGCAGCTCTGAGTCCTGCACTGGGCACCCAGCAAGGCTGGCGCTTCACCACGTGGTGCAAACACAGCTCAGCTCCCAGCTTAAAAACTGTTACCATAGGCAAAGAACAAGGTCCTTACTGGTGTCTGTCCTTTTCTCCCCTTTCTTTTCTTCCTGGCTTCCACTCCTTAAGGTTGCGCAGCATTGCTGACAGGTCAAGGGGGTCCTAAGCAAGGGAACAGATCTTAAACCCAGCACTAGCAGGGTGCTTGTCAAGGCATTGCTCACTGCAGCATATTTGCAAGCTGTCTACTTAGTCTAAGAAAAATCCAAGTTTACATGCCAGCCAAGACAGAGGCAGGAGAATTGGAAGAGATTCCCTGCCTGCTTTCTTTTTATCTCCGGCTTGAGCAGCTCTAGCGACCAGCAGCCGGCTGACAAGCCTGGGTTGCTGCCTGGCTGCCACCCATCCCATGGGTGAGGTGAGGAACCAGCTCTCAGCTGTGCAGCAATCCATGGGCAGTGCAGGGGACTCCGCTCTCTGCTGCACACTTGAGCGTTTTCCATGATGGAGGTGAGCATGGCCCCTTATGAGCAGCAAAGCATGGGCACTGGTGGAGGTGGCTGTGTGCTGGCAGCAGTGCTCACCCCGCACTGCCCCACCACAACCCTTCTTCCCAAGTGGCCAGTGAGTGGGGTGTAAATCGAGATTTCAGCTGCTCCCTGAAAATCCACATGTATTTGCTTGCCATCTCCAACCTAGGGCTCTTCTAAAGGCTTGGGGCCACCGCAGGAGCCTGCAGCCACCTCTCCTTCTCCATGCTCAAAGGGGATAGTTCAAAGAAACCCAGTCTGGAAATGTCTGGGCTCTGAATGTCTGTCAGAAATATCTTGTGTTATTTCTGAAGTTCCCCTGAAAGAAAGGATAAGCAGGGATCAAGGCAGTTCTGCATGCGGAGGGATCTCACTTGGATAAAAAAAGTCATCGAGGCAGAACTGGATCATGCTCCAAGTGGCAGATCCCAACATGTTCACTTGCAAGGTGCAAGACATTAAGTTTGTGGTCTCATCCACCTGTAGGATGCCACCTCCATGAGCCAAGGCAGGAGGCAGTCTGTGTGCACCCATCTGGGGAGAGGCAGACAGTGGAGAAGCATCTGAGCCCACATACTTTCCTCCAACCTTACCTCAAGCTCATAATGCTGCACAAAGCTGTTCTCACCTTACACTCCCTTCCCTCTGGAGCTCCGGGACAGCAATCCAGCCGCTGGTCAGGTTTACTTTTGCTGCTGTTCCTGTTCATATTCCTTTTTCAATCCCAGGCACATCTTCCTCTCTTCTTGCCCCTGGACCACAGCACAGCACCCACAAGAGGCTGGTACAGCATTTGCCACAGGCACAGGGTTATAAATCTCCTGCATGGGCCGGTCACCGCCGAGTGCCAGTATGACACTGGGAGAACACAATTCTTTTTCTGAGAAACGGAGGTGCCTGTGCTGTAACCTGCTCCCCATCTCACAGCAGTAAGGGAGCGCTGCTGAAATGATGAGCTCCGAAAGATCAGTGCTTCAGACGATCGCAGCGTCAACCTCTAGGTGATGGGGACAGAATCTGTTCCTACAGCTTCGGGCTGTTTTTTTTCAGCATGCCTCACTGTCCCCCACGTACAAACCTGGCACCTGCCTGTCATGTGGCCCAGTGCTGGTCCTGAATCTAACACCAGCCCATACAGCGGTAGGTCTCAGTTTCCTGAGCAGTAAACTGATGGGCAATAATAAATGCATTGGGGAAATTAATTTAATGCTTGAAAAAACTTCACAGAATTTGCAATGAGAGGGCTAAGGAACAAGCGCAGCTCATACGCATATTCCTGAATCTGATTTTAAACACCAGAAATTAGTCACAGCTCAGTGTTGACTCCTGGCTGATTTCACTGTTAGTCTGTGAAATCTTTGTAGCCTCATCTCGTTGTTCCTCCCCCCAGAAACAGGGGGTCTTCAACACAGAATAAACATCATCCCAATGTAAGCTCCATTTACAGACCTCAGTGGCATGGCTGTGTGCTTTGAGACCATCCGCTGAAGATTGCCACAGCCATCTACCTTTTCTCCAAAGTAGCTGCAGCACCAGTTCAGAAAAGCCTGGGTATTAAAAGCTCTTCCCCCGCACACCTAGAAAAGCATCCCCAAAGGACTTCCCAGCTCCAGCTGAGGATGAGTTGTAGAGGAGGAGGATGCAACAGGGGGGGGAAGGGGTACAGGAGGAAGGCTCTGCAGGGAGCTCCCCAAGAGGGGTTTCCTTGCCCTCAGTGGTACCCAGCAGTGTGCAAGAGTCCCGGCCTCTCGACAGGGCAGTGCCGTGCCCTGCCAAGGTTCAGTCCCAAATAAAGCCAGTTGCATCAGGAGCTTGGCTCTGAACAGGGACAGGGTTCAGCTGCTGAGCCGAGCTTCTAAATTGCTTCCAAAATTGCACACAGGCAGCAGAAAGAAACTGGGAAACGGTGTTTGGGAAGGGGAAGGCAGGCTTAGGAACCACCAGCAGTAGGCTGCGGTTCCTTCCCTCTCCGCTGGCACCTTGGCTTGTCCTCACTTTTACCGGTCCAGGAAGAGCACTGGCTTGGAGGATGAGCAGCTGGGCCCCATCCTCCCTGCCTCTCACCCAGAAGCCACAGCCTTCACTGCCTCTTTAAGTCAGGGTAGGGGGGACCTCGTGGGGAGCCTTCCTATGGGGAATGTGATGGGAGCATGCAGTCCAGACTCAGGGAACAGCATCCCTAATATGGTCTCAGCTGCGCTGACTGGCTGGGGGCTCCCAGGGGAGGAATAGAGCCCCCTATAAAAGCACCCAGGTCCTCCCACAAAGGCAAACCTCCCCGGGCTTTAGGAGAGCTAGAGAGAGGCTTGCTTGATATGGGAATTCTGTCTGCCCTTTGGAGATTATCCAAGCTTTCTTGGGTTTCACACAGTGCAAGGTGGTGGCCTGGGCTGTGCGTGACCCAGTGGATGCCAACAGAGAAAGCCCCTTTTCAAGTAGCACATGGCTCCTGCCAGCATCACTCTGCAGAAGAAACCTGCTGGCACTCCCCTGCCATGGGTACCTCCCTGCCATGGGCACCCTGCCTTGCTCCCTGCTCCTGGCCACTGCAGCGGCAGCACACACCTCCAAGGGTGCAGACCAGTGCCACCACAGCAGCCCCCACCTTGTTGCTCCCCTCCGTGGCAGGACCCACAGCAGCTCTGCTTTGGTTTTCCTTCTTCTATATCTGCCCAAGTGCCTATTTGTCTGCTACACCGATCAGCTCATGCCATCCGCATCCTAAACAGCCTCCTTGGCTCCCAGAGCTGCATGTGGGAACCCCCACCCTGCAGTGCCAGCTGGGGCTGGACCCTGCCCGTGCCAGTGCCGCAGTGTGCCCAGCACACACCGTTTCTCCCCTGCCTTACTGGTGGCAGGGAGGTAGCAGCCCCGGGGAACCAACCCTGGCAGCTCTGATGAGTCTGGGGAAGGCACCAGGCCCGGGATGGATCACCTGTGAGCTGGGGTGACTGGTGCACCCAGGTTCAGCCCCAGCTTTTCCCTATAGCGTGCACATGGCAGACGCTTGGAGGAATGCATGTGCTAGGTACCTGCTGGGATGTCCATCCCAAAAGTAGCACCAGCACCCCCCACATGGCCAACATGAACAAGTGGCAGAAAGGATGGTGCTCTTCTAACAAGTCTTCCCTGCCCTGGCTCATAAAAAAAAAAAAAAAAAAAAGGAAGAAAATAGAAAGAAGGAAAACACTACTCCTTCAGAGAGCACCACAAACGTGTGGGCAGTCATGCTGTGGTGCCCGCTTAGAGCAGGGCGGTGGGGGCTGAATGCAGCCCCCTGGAAACAGCGCCCGGGAGGGGGGCTAGCACGGGCACCCACCGCTGTGACAAACACAGAAAAGGGCCTTGAACAGAATGTCGCTGTCATGAAGGCATTCTCTCAGGTCTCACAGAAGAGCTAGGATGGAAATGCATTAAAAGCATCTGCGGCAGGGGGGTGGGGTGGGAGGAGAGAGAGGTCTATTTTTAACCCCTTGGAAGTCTGCAGATGTGCGAAGCCCATGTGTGTGGGTCTCTGCAGCCAGCGAGAGGCGTGCGCTCAGCCGTTCTGCTATCCGACTGGGAAAGCCAGTGTAGTCAGGGTTCATTTAGCCCCCCGTGAAGAGGAAGATTAAAGTCTTACTGTGCCCCTTCGGCTCGGTAGCAACCCCAGCCAGCAGCCTGCGCACACGCCTACATGCTGAGCACGACCAACTGGAAACCAGCTTCGCAGTTTTCTTTTTGGAAAAAGCCACATGGGGTCTGGGTTTGCAACATTGGCATCACCAGGCTCTGCCAGTGGGAGGGATGTGGCAGCAAGGCCAGGCATCCTGGGGAGGGTGAGACACGTGCCAGTGACCCACCGGTAGCCGTGACCAGCAGTACAGCACTGTGGCAGAGGCTCAGCCCATCTGTCAGCACCACTGCGAAGCTGGCGGGCTGGACACCAGCCATCCTGGACTGTGACCTGCCATTGCCCTGCGCCCCACCGCCCCTTCTGCACGGGCGGCAGGCAACATGCACCTGCCAACCCTGGCCTCCTCCGTTTCTGTAATTAAACCACCAGCCTACCTTGGTGGTGGGGTAGGGGGTTTCTGCAGCCCCTCATGCTGTCCAGCACTTTGTAGAATCTCCCATCATGTCTTAAGGGCTTCCTCGTTGCTTCCTGGGAGAAAAGCTAGCTGTTATCAAAACACAGTACTGATTTACAGTGCAGAACAGCAAACACTGCGGCCATTTCCCCAGGTCTCTCCGGATTAAAATTTTAATACATTTGTCTCCAGGCACCTCTTTGTCTGCTCTAGTGCTCTCCATCCTAAAATACCCCAGCAAAGCAAGCCTCCTCACAAGGACAGTCACCAAAATGGCCAGCCGCTCTCCAACAGCAGCTACAGACCTTGTGCTGTCCTTAGAAAAAGGATACCTCAAATCTGCCGTCACATGGCTTGGCCCTGGGATTTTGGTTCTCAGAGGACAGGGAGCAAGTGCAACCCATGCCCAGCAGAAGAAGCCCCAACTTGAAACACTGCATCTCCCCCAGGCACCAGAATTTATCGTGAGAATGGTTTTGACAAATGGATACCCTTGAAAAAAACCTGTGCACCACTTGTGACAGCTTCCCTAGAGAGTGCTGACATCTGTGTATATTGTTTATAATGAATTATCTACTCGGCACAGGAAACCTGCTGGCTCTGGAGAGTGGTGTTAGGTGACTTTCATCTCCCCAGCTTGCCCGTGTGAATCCAGCCTGAGCCGCCAGTGAACCAGACCTCTCCCTGCACAGCCCACCGTGGTGCCCTGAGCCCTCAGTGGCACCAAGGCAGCTGGGGCTGGGACCCCCTTCTCCCCGCCACCCCACGCAAAATGAGCCATTGGTCTCCAGAAACACTGCTGTACGTGTCAGCTAGGCTGCAGGTGGAGCGTTGCGTGCCCGTTTCCCCTCTGAGGGGGCCAAGGGCGCTGTGGGGTGCTGGTTTCAGGACAGCGAAGGAGCTGGCTGTGCAGCTTGCAGACTCCTGCCCCAGTGCTGACACTCACTCGCTGCCCCGGCAAGAAAGAAACGATTCCTGCTGCACCCGCTGCTCACCCTGGATCGGGGGTGATGGACAACGTGAGGGAATTTGAGGGATCCGGAACTAAAAAAGCTGTGCTGAGCCGAGCTCGTCAGAAAAGCTCAGTACCAGTACGTGCCTGCTGAGAGGCAACACGAGAGTTATCCACGAGCAAACCTGAGCTCTGCATTTTGGTAGCAGTGACTGATGAGGCAGATGGCTTTACTCCTGAGGGAGAGGAGACTGGGAGGTTGGGATGCTGGGTTGTGCTCCTGGCACTCCCACAACGCTGTGGGCATCCCTGCTGTCCCCACGCTCCCGCTTGCCCACCCGTGCAAAGGCAGAGCAGCATCTTCCTGTGGCTGTGAAATGCCAACTAATTTATTGCCGTACCACTGTCCGAACAGCCCTGCGTGACAGCTTTGGTACACTGTCCCCATGCTGCTCAGACTGACCGCCTGCCCCGAGACCTCTGCGGAGGGAGGGGCTCAGCAAAGTCAAATAAATGCTACGGCATCCCAGCCTTGCTGAGCCGGGCAGGAAAGAAATTGCTTGCCTATGCCGTCCTTCAGAGTCAGACAATTTCCACCAGAAAGCGGTTAGGAGGCACACAGAAAGAGGCAAGCAGAAGCAAACCCAGTACCTTCAGTCACTGAAGTCTCAGAAATGGGCACCTCTGCAACCCCACCGATTAGCTTTCCAAGGAATATTATGAACGTGCTGGACATGCCTACCTCGATATTCATAATTTTACAGCTATCCCCCAAGGCTCCAAGGACGACAGAGAAGTAGATCTCCTGTAGAAATTGCCCTCCATCCCTCCTCTATCAAACTTCTCCATCGAGAGGAACAAGGCCACATGAACCCGAGATTCTCCCTGGATGTTGCTCAGGGGACAAGCCTGGCCAAGAGATACAAGTAGAAAGAGGCTTCATTAAATATAGTAAATAATGAGCAATCTAATTTCCCAAGATACAGCAGCTGTGCCGGCACAGAGCTCCATGGCCAGCAGAGGCAGAAGGACACTGTGCCTGGCTACTTCAGCGTCACCAGACAGTGAAATAGAAAGGCCTCAGCCGATCTGGTTTCTTGAAGCGGACTTCTGATTACCTGGGGGTTTGCACAGTCATTCTAGACACCTTTGCCTGTCCCATTGAGCCTGAATACTGATTTACATGTAAGGAACTTCGTGTATGTCTGTGTATGCCACCAAACTGTGTTTTATGAAAGATCTTTGGGGCTACGGGCTGCTCCTGAAGCACCACCGACTGCACCACCCTGCCTTCTGTGAAGGCAGACATGACCCTTCGGCCCCAAGGTAGCTCCAAAGATGAGGATGAACGCGTGTCCCAGTCATTTGCAGACGACCACCACAGAAAAACGGCTGACAGGGAAAAAGATGATCATGCATTCACCCAAACCACCCTTTAAAACCACTTTACATGTCTTTGTCCCTCTTTGCCTGTTGTCTGCGGGGAGGAGATGGGCAAAACAGGTCAGGACTCTTCCTTCTGCCTTTGGTGGCACTGCTGCTGGGCTCCCCAGTACAATTCCCACTGTGTACCCCATGTCCCTTTGCCTCCTCACCCCTGCCCTCCGCCTGCTCGGTGGGGAGCTGTGCACCGCTCTGCACGAGTCACAGATCTGGGCATCTGAAGGAAACACCAAGCGGGACTCCCTGCGTGACCCAGCAGCTGTGCACGAGGGGTCTGGCTGGGTCCTTGTTGGGGGGGGGGGGGCATCTCTGCCCCACTCAAGGCAGTAGCAGTGGGGGCACAAGGAGCTTTGTCCTCCTCCTTGCAGGGAGCAACACAACGGCAGAGACCATGTGCCGGAGGTGGAAACCGATGCAGTGTCCGGGAGGGCTTCGGCAGCCCAGCATCTGGTAACACCCCCTTTTCCCTGGCTTCAGCTGGAGCCCGGGGAAGGAGGACGCAGCTCTAGAGATGTGTCTGCTTGCCCTCCTGCGTGTCTAACCCCTGTCAGCACCGAGGCACCCCATGGCGGGCAGCCGGTCGGTGGGCAGCGACCCGGAAAGAGCTCTCGTGTGTGGCGTGGCCCTGGGCAGATGCCAGCGGGGACCCCCACTGAGACTCTGCTCCTCACCACCAGCAGGGGTATGGACCAGCTCCAGCAGCTCCACGGCCTCCCTCCAGGCACTGTGCATGGGGAGTGAACCGCCAGCGCGGTTGCAGGTGGGTTTGTGGGCATGCTTCCCTGGGGAAACCTCACCCTGCTCCTCCACGCGGCCCAAAACACAGCTCGGCTCAGGCAAGCCCTCGCTCTGCTCACCGTTCCCCACCCTGTGCCCAGCAGACTGAAGCTGACCGCTGCCTCCCGGACTTTTTCACGGTGAAAAAGCCAAATGGCACATTAGCTCTGCTCTTCAGAAGGCGGCAGGCACGCGGAGATTTGCTGTGCCCTTTCTGACTTCCCTTACTCTTCTAAATTATTCCCTGCGTCCCATAATACGCCATCAGAATCCCCTCCGCAATTTGGAAGGCTTATTTAGCAAGTCAGATATAGCAAGGCATGACTTTATAAATAGAGTGGGGCATGGTTGGGGACTGCAACGTGACTCACAAGTCAAACTGGCAGTGAAGAACTTATCAGACATTTGCTTTAAATATTCATTTAGCAATACCAAACCCTGCTCACAGTTACACTTACCATATAAAAATATTGTTCCCATATGCAGTTAGTATATTTATGGTAATTTCTCCAAAACGACTCAGACACCACTTACCGCCTTGCTGGTCAGAGATAAACCAGGGTTGGAAAGGAAAATACCTCCTCGGAGCTTAAGCCTGCCCTCCCTTCCAGCTCTGCAGCTCAGCACTCTTTCCCAGCACAAAGCTGATGGGAAGACGGTTACATCGTAAAACATTTTCTCTGTAAATGCTTCTTTTTCCACCCATGTATCTTATTTGTCAAAGCCACTACTCCTACAGAATACCCGTGGTCTAGACTTGGGACTTACTGCTTTTCAGTTTTCTTCTAAACCCTCATTTTCTCAACTGGTCCTTAATTCAGACTGATTCTTCCATAGAAAATGGAGAAAAATAGATAGGAATTATGAAATCAGCAATAAAATCTGTACAGAACAGGCAATAAAGGCATACATCTTACACGTTTCAGGAAAATAATTTTTTTTTTAAATGTTTTTCTTCCAGCTGATCATTTCATGGCCTTAAGCCATGCCAGGTTCTGGATGTACAACAATAAAATTAATGATTTCCTCTTCCTCCCTTCTGCTTCCTCATCTGATTGCTTTTATTGCTGTGGCTTTATTTCTTAATCTGGGACCTGATCATGCAAGCACTTAAACACTAACCAAATCCGTTGTCCTCTCAGCGGCAAGAGGATTACTCGCATGAATCAAGTCCAGCACGTTTGCAAATCATTAAAACAAGGGTTGGTCTAACCCAGCAGAGGGCATCTGAGACTGGTTAAATGGGCTGAAACTTTGCTGCAGTGCTGAAACAGGCCAAATCTGACCTGCAGAAATAATAAAAATTAATACTCAGTGTAATGTCAGTACAAGACCCCTGGGAGCCTCCTCCACCATTCCTGCGCTGCAGATCATCCCAGATGCCTTCTCCTTACGTGGTCGCAGCTCCACGTCCACAGCTCCCATCCTGTCCTTGCCCAGACCCCCCTGCCCAGGCATGAGCCCTCCCCATGCCGTCTGCTGACCTTGCAATATTTTCCGTGTTATTCTTTGCTCTCCCCTTTTTATTTTTAAACAATGATGCACGTGCAGCAGGTGTGCTCCCCGGGCTGCCTGGAGTCCTGCTGCAGCCTTTGCCACGGGAAGCTGCAGCTGATGGAGACACCAAGCACCTCCAGTCCGGGCAGAGCTACACCTGGTTTCTGGATCCCAGTCAAGATGTGACAGGAGTTACGTCAAGTTAATTCTCCACACAGGAACATATGCAGCAGACACTAAGAAAAAATAAAGCAAAGTGTCAGCAGAGGTTAAGCACCTCAAGCATTAAATGACACCCTTTTTAACTTGGACTGTGGATTTTAGCACCAAGTTCCACTTAATGCCATATTTTCCTGCCTAAGCAGATCAATCTTTATCAACCTGTTTGGCATTTAACCCCTCACATGTGAACGAGGGCATTGTAACTCCTTGACCACGCAGCCCGGGGCGGGCTGGCTTCAGAGGGCTAACAAAAATAAAGGGAAGAGGGAGTAAATCTCAGAGTAGTAGGTCTGAAATCAATTGCCACGTTTTTTCCTAAAGCATTTATCCCAAGAGAGATTTCTCATATTCTCTCCAAGTTGACCCGATTGAATACTGCAGTCGTCCTAAATTTGCCACTTTCGTTAGGTCTGAAGAACAATCTCATCCCACAGGGCTCTTGCAGGCCAAGTACGGAGGCATCACACCTAAAGCAGGGACAGAAGCTGCTGGTGTTTTGGGTTCTGGTGTGGACAGTTTGGGGGGAAAGCTGCAGGTCCGGGCTGCCAGCAAGTCAATGGACTCTCCAGAGGCACCACCGGAGATCTCTGGCATCGCTGGCAGCTACTGCAGCCTCCGGCTTGTGGCCACAGCTGGAAAAGGTTCAGATTTCAAGACTTTCTCTGGTATTTGTGCCAGGAAACTGGGCTGCATGACTTTCAGAGCTAATTTTAGGATTGCAAGTATTTCACATTCCCCAAACACCTTCTATGACAACATCTCAAACCCCTTCATGAACATTAGCTATTCCTCCTTATCTTCCTTCGAGACAGAAAACAGAAAACCACAGCAACAAACAGAACCACAAGTGTTGACTTGCTCATGATCGCAGAGGAAAGCCATGATGAGGTTGGTATGGGAAAGGAGAAAAGGGCAAGAAAACCAACCTCCCAGTGTAAACTGCTCAGTTCCTGCAGTCACAGAGACACGGCATATCACCTGCAGCAGTGCTGCTGGGATCATGTAGGAGCACCACCATCACTGCTTCAAAATGGTTGTGGTTAGGGAGCTTTGGTAGCTCTCTGGTGGGGTTTTTTGGGGGGGATAAAGGTTTCCAGGACGAAAAAAAAAAAAAAAAAACTTTCAGAGGAAATATCCTGTTCTACAGCCTTTTGAAAATTGGCTCAATCCTCACACAACCACCCTGAATAACTCATGGCAAGAAAGCAGACGGCCTCAGCACCTGGACCACACTTCATTTTCAGTATGGGATGCCGTGCAGAGCACGCAGAGCTCCCTGCTGCACCCCTTGGCTGCACCCCACAAGCGATAGCCCAGTGACAGCGTTGTCCATCACCAGCACACTCAAACCGGTTTAGACCCTCATGTCTCTGTTATTGTAACCATTCTTTGTGATTATGGTTGCTAAAGGGAGTAAAAAAATTTTCTTACAGAAGCAGGTACAGCTGCCCTGGGAAATCTTGTTGCCTTCTTTTGGGTTGATCTGCTTCAGACCTCCCCCGACTTGTGTGGCCTCCCACCCCCTCCCTCCCCTCCCTCTGCAGACAGGCATCTCCCTGCAGCCACAGGGAGGTTTGGGAAGGGCAGGACTGTCCTGTCATTGCCTGCTCCCCCAGCACGGCTGGCAGCGCTGTGGGTCCTGCACCGCGCCAGTGACCAGCCCTTCCTGCGCTCTCTGGGCATCCCCTTCCCAGCGCTGACCTGGCCAACGCAACACCAGCAGCCTAAGCTCAGCACCGGCCACCGCTAATGGCAATGGAAACTCGTTTTAGTTCGCACTCAGATAGATCAGGTCTGTGTCTGAGGGACCAGTAGGTGTGAGATGGAAGGGCCACTGTCTCCCGTAACCAGAGCAGAGGTGCCTGTGGGAGCACCCTTGTCCCTGCCTGCGTGTGCCAGGCACCGGGGCAGCTCTTCCCCTGGGAAAAGGAAAGACCTGCATCCATAGGGAGGTCCATTACACCCCTGTACCTGAACCCCCACTCACAGCGCTCCTGCTTTGGTGAAAGAGGACAGACAACCTAACCAGCAGAGCTATGAGGCACAACCTCCTTGGCAAACAAGGCAGGTCCACACACCTGGGTGAGCTGGGGTCAAGGACTGATGCCTGCAGCCAGTGGCTTGAGGCTGCTCATCTCTGAGCACATTTGAGAGCCCCTCTGTAAGGTAGTCCTCCCCCTTTTCCCTCCAGCAGTGAGGTTTCTCAGCTTTAAAGCCTTGTTTTCCCTGGAAGGGAGAGAAGCTGCTGGAAGCCAAGTAGCGAGGGCACGGAGGGGCAGGGAGAGCATGTTTAGAGGGTATTGCGGGCGGGAGGGATGTGCCAAGGAAGAGCGCTGCTTCCAGGGATCTATATATACGCAGGTCCCCGAGGTGGGGTTACAGAGAGGCTCATTCCCAGGCTGCCTGCGGCACTCCCTGAACAGCGGCGGCCAGAGCTGCCTCTGCACCACACGCTTTATTTTCAGAGCATGGCCTTGGGCGGCTGATTCCAGATGGGGTTCGGCTGTGGTCCCTGCAGGCACAAGAGGACAAGTTGCCCAGGGTGGCTGCAGCGCTGGAGGTTTGCACGCTGCTGGCCCCAGTTCTGCGCTGGGCACTGTAGCTTCAAGGCTGACAGGATGCCCTGGGGGAGGGGGAAGAGGAGACCCCCTGGGCAGTAAAAGGTTTCTCCATCATCTGCTCATCTCCGTAACACATAGCACATGTCCCCAGCGGGAGCCAGCAGTGCTCCCGGCTTTCCTGGCTGCACAGCAATCATCAGAAGCTGCTTTATTTTTCAGGCCCTAAGCAACTGAAAAACAGAGCCTTTGCCAGCTGCAATTGCAATCGGTTCCCCAGGCTTCAAGCTGGACCCTTTTGGTCCCCTCAAAGGCTGTTCTCCCCCTGAGGGACTGAAGAGGATCCCCAAAGCTGCCAGCAGTTCCCAGGAAAGAGCGTGAGGCCGGGGGATGCTCCAAAGGGCCCTGTCGCTAAAGCTGGCCACCTTGCCCGGCGTCTGTCCACGTGGGAGCCCTCCACACCAGCACTGCCTGCAGTTACCCATCGGCTGATCAACAGGCTACAGTCACCCTCATGTGCTCCTTTCTCCAGCCCCCAAAGGTGCACCATGGAAATCTATACATCTGAGCAGCTCTTTTAATCATTTTTTAAGGAAAAATACCTGTTCGGTTCAAAAAGAAAGAAAGAAACCCTAACAGGTAATGTCCCACTTGATTAATTTTTTTCTGTGGATTAATGAAAGAGAAACAGCAAAATTTATTTCTATAAAATAAAAGCGCCGAAGTTTTGAAGGGCTGTGCTTTGAATGGCTTTGTTTTCCTGATTCACTTCCAAAAATAAAGGTTGCCAAAGAATTTGTTGTTTAGGAGTTTCCTGTGAAAACTAATGGTTATTGTCAAGTGGCCTCTATTTTGTCATTTTACTAAATCACATTGAACAAATATTACTGGCCAAATGTCCATGGGAAATTCCCAGTCAGCCAGGTATGGTGCTGCACTGGTGTCGGCACAGAGGGGGTGTTCGGGGCCTCTCAGCAAAGCCAAACCCAGTCAAAGTGCTTTTTGTTTCTGTGGTTTTGGAGCCCAAGGGGAGAAATGTGTCAGGGTGCCAGCTCCCTTTCCCAAACGGGGAGCAGAGCCATGACATTCTGTGGGAGGTAGCCCATGCTGGACCACATTCTGCTCCCTGTGCAATGCAGATTATCACGTTAGCAAAATCTCTATTAAAATGAAATTATGAAGTACCTTTGGTGCCCTCATCTGTAGTAGCATAGGGATGTGGCGATGCGGAAGATCACGTGTTGTGATGGAAACGTAGGAACTAAGTAGAAAACCACCCACGAAGGGCTGGCTCTGCTACTAGCATCTAAGTGCCTGTGTCTTTCAATAAACTGCCATTTTGCCTTCCTCTCCATGAGAACCTGAGTGCTGATGGTCCCTCAGGTGCTGCGCTGAGGTTTGGACACGTCGTAAGCTGCTACACTCATCTTCTCCAGGATTCCCTTTGCTCTGCTCAGAGGCTCCCTCAAACCCGTCCCTCAGAATACAGGTTTTCCCTGTTACTTGGCTTCTTCAATAGTTTTGCTGACGGCGCAGGCACCTGCAGACCCTGAAGAAGCTGACACCAAAATCCAGTCATGACTGTGCCTCCCGAGCTCATTTAAGCAGCCCCACATATTTTTTGACCCCTCGAGGACGCTTTCTTTCTCCATTTTTTCTATCCCTTGGTGATATTTGCATCCAGGGCAGCTCCTTGAGTTGCCTACTGGGTGTAGCTGTGGAGCCAGGCTTCGGTGGGCTGTCCTGCACTGGTCCAGCCCCAGAGGATGCAGGCTGTGGAGCAAGCAGTGAGCTACAGCCCCAGAGGATGCCCTCAGCGGGCTGTCCTGCGCTGGTCCAGCCCCAGAGGATGCAGGCTGTGGAGCAAGCAGTGAGCTACAACCCCAAAGGATGCTGCGGTGCAGGCAAGAGCCATTCTGCCATCACTCTCCCTGCCACAGCACATGGGTGTCCTGCATCCCTATGTCTATTCCCTTTACTCCTCTGTGGTCATATTTATTCCTTTGCCTCTCTCAAAACAAAGGATGCTGGTCCTGGCAGTCCTTGCCTGCCACCAACAGCACTGTTACAGGCACAGGGAGGATAATTACATTGTACAATGAAGACCAAACCCAGACTGCTATGCACAAGTGAAATATCCTGGAACAGCTTCCCAATGCTGGAGCCTGTGAGCCATGTGGAAATCCAGCTCGCCTGTTTCTAAAAAATCTGCGTCTTCGATTGCTGAAAATCCTAAACTCAAATAAAAGGCTGGTTTCAGATTAAAAAACAGGTTTTGGTTTAAAATTAAACCCTGAATAGGTTTGATTTGGTAGGCTTAAAAATTTGTTGCACCTCAGTTCATCGCACAACAAACCCAACAAAGCAGTCATTTTTTTCAGCTGTAAAAATGCACTTTTTCACACTTAACAGGATGAAATTGGCACTAAGACTACCGAGAATACCTGATGCTGTAGAGCAGGACGAGACAAAATGCTGCTGTTAGCAGACAACGAGATGCCAGTGGCAGCACCAGCCTCCTTGTACGAGGCAGTGTCCGTGTAACGCCCGGGCTGCTGGAGGACTGCCCTCTGCCCACAGCTGCACTCAGGAGTGGTCCTGAACCCAAGTCTGGCACTGCAAAACCTAGGTCTTCATTCAGAGGGAGCAAGCATCCCCTGCTCCCACTGATTTTGATCAGGCTGGAGAGTGGGGGTGTCTGGCTTAACATCACTTTCCCCAAAAATCAGCCCCTTCTGTTGTGGGTTCAGACCCTAACGCTAATCACGCAGGTGGAAAAGCTGAATCTGTGCTGGTACCCACAGTGAGTGTTGTCTGATCCACGAGGCTGCTTTTCTATCTTTACTTTTATCTGTGCCTTTTAATTAAATAACAGAAGCAGGTCCTAAAATCCGTCTCATAACACCACTTAAGCCACAATTGAACCTGAGATCAGGGGTCAAGTACTGAGGGCTTAACGTTATGAAGCCGCATTCAGATGAAACACGTGCCACTACACAACAACTTGCACAAACAGCAAGTAAAAACTCGTGTTTTGTTTTTAAGAAGCAACAGTGTTCCTGCTTTCCGGTCCAACCCCAGTCACTCAAAGAGGGATCTTGGCTCAGGAGCTCCTTCCTAGGGCTGCCTCAAGGCCTGCCTGCCCCCAGATACCAGGGAAGGATCAGGCCAGCTCTTCCCGCAGGCTCTTCCTTTGGGATGAGGCTAAAAAAAATTGTACTCACTTACAGGTCTCGCTTTAATGCAGGTAAACCCAGCCAAAATGTGAAGCAAGTGCACCCTCAGCATAGTCACAGCAGAGCAAAAAAGCTTCCTGGGCTGGAAGTTTAGCTGAAAATCGTCATCTTTTTTACCCAGCACTGCTCCCACAGCAAAGGCACACCCCAAAACTCAAGCGCTGCTTTCCTGCCAGCACCCTTTGCTCCAGGAGTCCTCCTCCAAAGGCTGCCGGCTCCTGCATGTGTGCCCTCACCCAGGGAGATGTGCCAAGGCTGGCAAGGCTTTAGGGTGGCTCCTCAAGGGACCTAAGTACCTGGTGGGGGTAGGGGACAGTAGAAGCAAAGGGGGGGGCCCAGAGCCCCCTGCCCCAGTAAGAGAGAAATGAGACAGGCAGGCAGGGGCAGCTTCCCCACTGCCCGCCCTGCTCTGCCTCCTCGTAGGCAACCATGCAGGGGGAAGCCCCTGGGGTTTTCCTTTGGGTTCCCAGGGAGTCCCTGTGTGAAGGATCTGGCCCTGGGAGGGTGGAGGAGAGGGTTGTCCCTTTGCAGGCAGCCCCTCGTGTGTGACCACTGCAAAGGGCAAACGTGTCAGGCAGGGTGAGGAAGTGGCCCCGGCTGCCCTCGGCACACCAGGGACAGCATGGTGGCAGGAGGGTTTCCCATAAGCGGAGTGGAAAGCTCTTTATTTAACCTGCACATGCCACCTGCCCTCAGCCCCAGCCATGCCTCCATCCATCATGCCTTGGAGCTGCACAAGCATGCCAGGGCTACTTTTTTGGCAAGTGGAACCAAATAAAATCTTTTGCAAGCCAAGACTCCAGGTAACCCTTTCCCACCCTGGGTCTAGGGGGAAGCGCGTTGCAGAGCAGTGGGCACCCACCTTGTAGCGGCATGATGCAAGGCACAGCCACCACCAGGCTGCTCTCAGCCCCGCTGGGCTCTCTGCAACCCAAGCAAGTCCCACAGAGCTGGCTCCTGTAGCTGGGGTCCCCTCCCCTCCACAGCCCTCCTCCCGCCTGGGGAAGTCCAGCCCCACCACCCCCTGCCCTCACCATTAGACCACACGCTATGCCAGCGAGTGATGGAAGAACCCACACAAATGAAGACATGAACCACATGAGGGGTGTGACAGAATGACTGATGATTTAATGCTTCTTGAAGTTTTTTGTTTCCTTCCACAGGGCGTTGGTTTTAAAAACAAACAAAACGAGGTAAAATAAATTAATTTATGTACACTTTACATACACTGTGTCACGTGGAGCTTTGCAGCAACAGTAACCAGAAATCGTTACAAAATAGAAAGTTACATGGCTGTTGCAGGTCCTCGGCAACCTGCAACCTAGAAGGTTGTCATCCTGAGCGTGGCTGGCAAAGTGATCATGTAAACATGTTTAGAAGCATTTACGGTGGACAATGGATGGGCCAGCCTCATCGTATTCCTGCTTTGTGATCCACATCTGCTGGAAGGTGGACAGGGAGGCCAGGATAGAGCCACCGATCCAGACAGAGTACTTACGCTCAGGTGGGGCAATGATCTAGAAAAAGCCAAGAATACAGAGATCAGGAAACAAGCAACCGCTGTGGGTGGCCCGCACGGGGGCATGCACAGGTAACCCGCATGCTGTTTGCGGGAGGGCAAGAGAAGGCTGCTCCTGCGCCTGGGTCCTTCGTGGTCCAGCCTTACCTTGATCTTCATTGTGCTGGGGGCCAGGGCCGTGATCTCCTTTTGCATGCGGTCAGCAATACCTGGGTACATGGTGGTACCCCCAGACATGACATTGTTGGCATACAGGTCCTTCCTGATGTCAATGTCGCACTTCATGATGCTGTTGTAGGTGGTCTCATGGATCCCTGCAGACTCCATACCTGGGGGCAGAGAAGGAGAGAAACGCAGGCACAAGTTCAGCGTAAAGCGAGAGCTCTACAGGAGGACTCTGGAGAAAAGGGAGAGCTGGTAGGGGAGGAGAGAGGGAGAGGGGACACGCGCACCAATGAAGGAAGGCTGGAAGAGTGTTTCTGGGCAGCGGAAACGTTCATTGCCGATGGTGATGACCTGCCCATCAGGCAGCTCGTAGCTCTTTTCAAGGGAGGAGGAAGAGGCAGCGGTGGCCATCTCGTTCTCAAAGTCCAGCGCCACGTAGCACAGCTTCTCCTTGATGTCACGGACAATCTCACGTTCAGCTGTTGGGGGGAAGCAAAGGCATCAGTGCTTGCAAAGGAGGAACAGTGAAGGCTTGCATCTCCTCCATAGGTCCGCCAGGACTCTGTACCCCCAAGCACAGACAAACTCCCGACAGGGAGGGAGCGCTCACAGGACTTGCAACGGGACATGAGGCTATGGCACCCCTGGAGCTGCAAGGGCTAGAAGCAACGGGGGCTGTTTTACAGGAGGGAATAGTGCTTACCTGTGGTGACGAAGGAATAGCCACGCTCAGTCAAGATCTTCATCAGGTAGTCGGTGAGGTCCCGGCCGGCCAGATCCAAGCGCATGATGGCATGGGGCAGGGCGTACCCTTCATAGATGGGGACATTGTGTGTCACACCATCACCGGAGTCCAGCACGATACCTGAGGGAACAAGAAGCAGCCACCTGAGATGTAGCCCACAGAGGGCCCTGCCCTGGGGGGGCTGAGCACTTGCCGGCTGTAGGGGACCAGTGCCGGGCACCCTCGCTCGGGGAAGGGGGGCCGGCGGGACACTCGCACTCACCAGTGGTACGGCCAGAGGCGTACAGGGACAGCACAGCCTGGATGGCCACATACATGGCAGGGACGTTGAAGGTCTCAAACATGATCTGGGTCATCTTTTCACGGTTGGCTTTGGGGTTAAGGGGGGCCTCAGTGAGCAGGGTGGGGTGCTCCTCAGGGGCGACGCGCAGCTCGTTGTAGAAGGTGTGGTGCCAGATCTTCTCCATGTCGTCCCAGTTTGTGATGATGCCGTGTTCAATGGGGTACTTCAGGGTCAGGATGCCTCTCTTGCTCTGGGCTTCATCTCCTACGTAGGAGTCTTTCTGACCCATACCCACCATGACGCCCTGTGGGGGAGGAAAGGGGGGGCTCGGCGACCTGTCCACGGGCGGCAGCGCCGGGGCTCCCTGGCGGGCCGGGCGTCCTCCCTGCAGGCCGAGGGCTGGGAGGCGGTGGCGGGGCCCGGCGGGGGGCTCGGAGGGGGACGTCGCCATACCTGATGGCGGGGGCGGCCCACGATGGAGGGGAACACGGCCCTGGGGGCGTCATCCCCGGCGAAGCCGGCCTTCACCAGGCCGGAGCCGTTGTCGCACACGAGCGCGGTGGTCTCGTCCTCGTCGCACATGGCGTCGGCTGTCTGCGGGGCACAGGGTGCGGGCTGAGCCTGGCGGCCGGCGGCGGCCGCACACGGGGGCGGCGGGGCCGGGGCTTACCTGGGCTGGCTGCGGGCTCCGCGCGTCGGGCCGCTGGCAGAGAGGCCTCCCGCTCCTCGCCGGGCAGCTCGTGGGCCGCGCCGGCCGCCGGCCTTTTATCGCGGCGGGCGGCGGCCCCGGCCGGCCCCCAGGAATGCGGCCCCGGCCGTCGCCATATTTGGGCGTCGGGCCCGGCGCGGCCCCGGCCCGGCGCTGCCCAAAGAAGGCGCTGCTGGCGGCGGCCCAGGTGAGCCGGGCCCGGCCGTATAAGGCGCGTCTGCCGGGCCCCCCCGCCGCGGCCGAAATAATCCCGCGGCACCGCCGGGCCCGCTAAGGGCAGAGCAGGTGGGGGCCGGCGCGGCGGCGCCGCCGGGGCAGGGCGGGGGAGCGGGCCCGGGCCCGCCGGGGCGTGAGGGTGGAGCGGGCCGCGGCCCTGCCCGCGGCTGCGGGGGCCGGGGGAGGCCGGGGCAGGCCGGGCCTTCGGGGCCGCGGAGGGGCCTTCCCCGCCGGTGAGGTGGGGACGGGGAGCTGCGGGGGCCGGCGAAGCGACGAGGCAGAGCCGGGTCTGCACATCGCGCCACGGTACGTGCAAAAGCCACGGCGTTACGCGCTGAGCTAAGCCGCGCCATTCTTCCTTTGCGGTGGTTTACAAATGGAAAATAAATGCGTGGGGTAGCATCTGTCAGACAAACGCCTGCAGAGAAGCCTGGCGAAGCATTAATCCTGGTGACCAGCTGATCCCAGAGCTCTGCCTGACACAGCCGTGAATGCTGGTGCCGTCACCGAGTGGCGGCTGCGAGGCAGGAGCCCACTGGCCATCGCTGTGGCTCACCCTCTCCGACCAGAGTGTGGGCTCATGGGCAAGACATCTCTGACGAGCTGAGGGTGCTATGCAAGGAGGAGGAACAGCTCATCTCCTTCAGCTATGGATACCGAAGCAGAGGGTCCACCTGGGACGCTTGGAAGACGTTACGTAGACATTCTGGTTACCGATAAAAAGAAGAGGCAGTCACATGAGCAGCCCTGCCAATGAGCCGACGCAAATCAACCTTCAAGACCTGTGAGGGCACAACTGGCCCAAGGGTAAATCCTTTTAAAACTTAGGGAGTCGGGAGAGGAGGAAGAAGAAACGGGAAGCCAGAAGTACTCAAGCTGCAAGGAGTCTCCCGCAAGTGAAGGCATTTCTGCAGCTGATTTCCTCCGCTGCAAGGCAGAGCAGACGGGCCAACAGAGAAGCAGGCTTTTCTCCTCCTTTATTTAATTTCTGCATCTTCCAGCTTGGCAGCATTTCTCTTTACCTCTGGCAGCGCTCTATTTCATTCTCCTATAGATTTTCAGTTCTTGTCAAGTTATTGTATTGAAGTACGCCAGGGATAAAACATGCTATTCTCTCATACTGCTCTGCAACTTGTCATGTTATTCTTCAGTTCTGTCATCGACAACTGGTAGTACAAAAATCGGAAGTCTGAAAGCAC
This sequence comes from Falco naumanni, assembly GCF_017639655.2. Lineage (NCBI taxonomy): Eukaryota > Metazoa > Chordata > Aves > Falconiformes > Falconidae > Falco > Falco naumanni. The sequence continues at coordinate 77,261,376 of NC_054059.1, forward strand.
TTAAAGGCATCACGGCCATTGAATCTATTTACAGAACTGTAATGCTCCATCACAGTTTCCAAAATACAGTCAGTTGTGTTGAATCAGAAATCAAGTAACGGAAAGCCCAACGTCACTGAAAGATAAACATTCTTAATCCTACAATGAAACCCGATGCAAGCATAAACCCCACTTCATCCCTTCTGTTTCCCTTAATTTTCTCTCCACCCCAATCTAGTTTACAACAAAATGCCCAATGGCAATGTTAACATTCTTACAGTTCTGCATAAAAGATCATTATCCATGGGTAGATCAGATACTTAACTGGACTCTAAGTAAATTTGGCTTTGGTGCCAAGTCAGAAAACGTTTGAAGTTAGTTTCCAGAACAGAGCTGGGCACAAAGAAGATCACTATCCACAACGTGTAGCTTCTGAAATTGATCACAAATGACAACAGACAAGCTTTCCCGCTGCTCTGGTGACAACAGAAGATAGAAGCGTGGACATTCTGTACCGTGTATTTTCCATTTCTGAGAAAACTATTTAAGAAGCAACATATACTTCCTTACTCAAAAGGAGTTACCCATACTCCTTAAGCCATTTTAACCAAAACAGGAATCTCTCTGTCCCAAGTTTGTATTTATTATGCTTGGAAACAACCTAGAGCTCTGGCATGACCTTTGATGTGCAGTGGTAAACGAAGGCATCCTCCCCATACAGTAATCTGAGACAGGAGTTCTGCACCAGAACAGCTTATTACATAATGAAATGGAGGGCAGAGAAGAGAAAGAGCCCCAGATCCCAGCCTCTTCAAGCTTTCCAACAGAATAGCGAACCAGCTCAATGTTCCTTATACAAGACCATTAAACTTCAGTTTAGACGTGGAAGTTATTTTAACGAGGCTTTATTTAAGTGATCTCCTTGCCCATAGCCTTCTGTTTTGGCAATAGTCAAATGGAAAGCTGTTGCACAAATGCCAAACACCTCTCAACCCAGCAGCAGAATAAACATTAGTTGTGAAGCCTACATGGCTAATAAGTTTCCCGAGACCCTGGAGAACGCTTTTGCACCAACTGGACTAAACCCATCCCAGTGGAGAAGCCAGGCACCTTGGAACAGATGGATAGCGAAAGATGAACAGGAACGCCTGCTTCTGGAGCAAGCTTTCTGGGGCTCACCCTGCTGCTCCTGACAGAGTACAGTAGACAGTCTAGGAAGGTATGAGATATCCCTGCAGTGTTTTATGGTGGATGACAGTCAATTAAAAGAGATTTCAGGCAAGATTTAACAGTCCAGTAAAAGTTCAGGTAGAACACATTTCATCATGGGGTGGCAATCATTTGTTTGATTATTCCCTTGCTCCTAAAACACAGAGTTTATCAATGATGTGAAATCACCTTTAAAGTGACATTTAAGCAAGCATGGGGAATTCTTCTAAGGCATTAAATGACCCACTCCTTTGAAGCTGCAGCTGGGAGTCATACCCGCTCTTTTGTCTCTCAGCCATGCAAGGCTGCAGAAGAGCAAAGTTCGCTTCTTCAAACAATCTTAGAAGATGACTGCTAGTGCATTTCTTTTCCATATTAGTTAGAACCTCTCTAGATAAATCTATTCTTCCAAACATGTTCAGACTCTCAGCCCAGCTTACTGTATTAGTACAGAGAGGAGGGGAAGCCACGGAAGGGGAGTTGTGCTTTTAAAACTAGAAACTGGATTCTCTTCAACCAATTTAACTTCTGACCTTCTCAGCTGTTGGATCAAGTTGTAGCAGCAGGCATGGAGCCAGACAAGTAAAACATAAGGGCATGCAAGTTGCTCTGCATTCACTCTGGCTGCCGAGCTACTTGCGAAAGAAAGGTGCAACACATCAGATTGAAGTAACTTTTATTTAAAGATGAAAATCTGCTGCCAGTCAGAATAATTAAAATTGAAAAGTTAAATGGATTTTTTTTATTCCTGTGTCAGAGGCAACTAACTGGGGCAGTGGGGTTAAAAAAAAAAAAAAAAAAAAGAAGAAGAAAATTTAGCATCAACCAGTAGAGAACAAGTCAACGCATAAGGAAGATCATGCTGGACCTCCCACACTTTCATAACTGCTTTCTAGGTTTCTTCTGAGCCTAGGTTCAAGCAGTTGCTGTGAATGACGGCATGGTGAGCTGTTAATCTCATTTTTACATGTATTCTAGAAATCATGATATAGCTTAAATGAAAGTTAGATAAAATATTAACATGTTTTTAAAAAGTTTAATCTTACAGACATAAACCGAAAGAATGGTACATTTACTGGACCAGAAGACTCTGAGAACTGTGCTTTATTCCTTTCTGTCACAGAAATGCTAAGTGACGACTGACAAGCCAGTTTGTGCCAGTAATCTTTAATGCAAAAATTGAAATTACCTAGTTTCTACAGCAAGAAGTGTACAAAGAGAGAGTAGGGTTATCTTACAGAATAATTATTTGTTTCTTGGGCAAGCTACATAGTCTCCCAGCATTAATGTTTTCAGTATGTTTCTGAATTGAAGTCACATCCCCAATTAAGTGAGAACAAAAGTTTCCCCACCTTCTGCAGTGGGTCCCACATTTCACTCTGTGTGTCTGTGTATCTTTGAGCCTCAGGCAGGACTCATACTGATGAAGATATAAAATGAAACCACAAGTTTATGAAAGGCACAGAAAATGAAAACTTTATTCTTCTTTTGCCCGAAAACACAACTCTGCCTCTCCTGACTAAAGCGCCAATGTCTATAAATTTAAAACCAAGTATATTACTCATATTGACTTTATTACAAAGTTTTAGCAAAAAACCGAACAGAACATAAAAAAGTATCCATTAATTTAACAGGTCTTTAGAAAAAATATTTAAAAAAATAGAGAGAATCATACTTGTCCCTGAACGTAGAGTTCATAGTTTGCCTTTAACACAAATTCGAAGTAAGCACTAGTTCTCAAGTTGCCAAGTTCATCTGCTTGCAGCAAGTCCTTCACCTCTGGTAAATATTCACTTAACTGAACTCCTGCAACACAAAACCTTTTATTACAGCACTGATAAAAGTACTTTGCATTAGCAGTTAAGATCATTTTTAAGTAAACATCTGTACCTGCCTCAGAGTTAAATTACTCTTTTGAATTGAGAAGATCTAATATTACTATATACATCAAGACATGCAATAACGCTTAAGTAGCCTGTAAAACTGAGTTAAAAAAAATATTCCTACCCAAACAGGGCTTCTTAATGAATTCATGATTAAACCTAAAATCCTTAAGCCTAAAATTCAAGTATTTACTTTTTCTTTTTTCTTGGTGAAATGTTAAAAGTAAGATCAGTCATCTGATAAATACTTCTATGATCAGTCACAACATTTCAGTCTCCGGTGTGAGAGTCTTACAAAAGGAAAGAAATTGACAGGACTGAACACAGAAAACCAGAACTGTTCTGAAGAACATAACTTCTGTATTTTTGACATGGAGCCTTCTGTGTTCTGGAAAACGTGCAGATGCAGTAATATTTAAAATGGACTTTGACTCTAAATTGTTTCCCTCCTCTCCCTCCCCCCTCCAGCTGTAACTTCGATGGCCATAACTTCCCATAGTCAGTTTTAACCCTGTGTGTGTGAGATTGTATTTTTGCTTTTGGAGGGGGAAGACAAAAGCAAAAAACAGTTTAAGCAAAAATAGATTAAGCTCCTCTGAGTGACAGTCAATTAGTTATTAATCCTGAATCTTACAGAAGACATAAGTATTTAACTCCACAAGACACACTTTGCAGTAAGAAACTGCTAAAAATCTGATGGCTGCCCTACTGAGCAAGTAATCTGAGGGTACTAAGATTATAACCAAGAAATCTGCTCATCTCACCCCCCCTACATTTTACAGAGATAGAATTAGCTCCATATGATTATAATTACCTAGTGGAATGCATATGGAAGTTTTTATTATTCTGAGAATTTATGAACACTACTTCTTACATGTTAGCGTTCATCTTAAGCAAGTTTTGAAACAACTAAACATTTCAAGAAGTTCAATAATATTTAAGTTCACTTTACCTTCTTTCAATAGTTTTTGTAGTATTTTCACAAATATACTGTCTTTAGATGCTTCAATTGGATCATCTTTACCCTCTGAACCGGACCATCTGCAAACGAAAGGATAATTTGTGGAAAGAACTGCACAGATGAAATTAAAATTAACAAGAAACAATACGCAGAATAATTTCATAAGTTATCAAAAGTGGCTAATATGTTCACACAGAAGTGTTATCTGATCGGCTATAGCTCAAAGCAAACTGATTTTTTTCTATCTTCTGTTAATTATTATTTATGCCGAGTAAAACTATAATAAATTACACTACTGTAATGTAGTCTAGTTAGAAGGACAACAGAAATGCTTCCTCTCTTCTAAACTGTAAAAGAAAAATTATGTCTTTGATAAAAAATATTATTTATCAAGACAAGACCTACCTATTCTCAGTAATTATATTTTACAACTGAGATGATTAAACTATAGATTTATTTTTTGGTAGAATGAAGCAAGAGCAGTGATTTTCTAACATATGAAAAAAATGAAACAAAACAAAAAAGCAAACACCAAGAAACAGAAGAAGGAGGAAGAAACTGTAGAATTTAAGTTGCTGGCCTGTAACAGCACACACAGGTACAAAACAAATACACGTTTCATCACAAATGAGACAACCTGAAGGTGAAGACTTGTGAATGCAAGTCTCATCTGTGATAAAAAAAATCCAAACAGGTTTTTCTTAAAGTTTATTTAAAATGACAATTTATCATCTTTGCAGGGCTTTATATGTAGCAGTTTTAAGTCAACACCAACCTAATTTGTTTTGCTGTGGTTCTAACCTTACAGTTGTTAAAATTTCCTGTTCCATATGTTAAATGGCCAGACAAAAACCAGTTCTCCTACCACTCCCTAAACTAACGTGCACCTCCTCGGGCCAATGCAACAGATCTGGACCAGGCTCCCAGAAGATAGTACTGACAAATCCTCTGTACTTCACTGAAGCCCTGGATGTCACACAAACGCCCAAACGTCTAGGATTTCATCTTTAATTCTACTGGGAAGAATATGAAGGAAGGGGGTAGAGGGATTTCCTCCTCTTGAGCACAGAGGAAGACAGTGAGAACCCTATCAGATAATCAGGAGCACACTCAGCAAGGCTCTCCGTTCTACCCGAAAACCTTACCACCATCTGTAGCTGTTGAGCCAGAAAACAGTCACCTTCCTTAAAAGTAGGTACTGTAACACATCAAATGCATATTTTTGCACACAGATGAAAGTTAACACTACCTCTTTTTGAAATAGGAATCAACCTCTTTGTGAGCCTTGCTGGACTGGAAACTCAACAGGGACATCAGGTTTTCTAAACGCACTATTCAGTAAAGTGATCTCAAATGGCATCTGGTTAGCTAGCAGAGTGGGCAAAATCTTGTCAGCATTACATATGAATTGAATGGTTTAAGTATTATGTCCAGAACTCTGTTCTTGGCCCAGGGTAGGCAGGTCATAAACCAATCACTGGACTAGTCCTATGTAGGAATTGTGGATTCTTCTGTCTTGAAAATAATAGGCAGGGAAGAAAACACTTGGAATAGTGTGAACCTGTTTCTGCATATTATTTGCATCATATGTGACAATAACTTATTATAGTCATGCAACTAGGAATTTATTTTCTGCAGACCGCTGCCCTTTGGAATCTATCCTACGCATAAGTGTGAATCCAAACGCTGCCTACTTCCTTTTTAAATCAAACACGGCACAGTGCATTTGGAATGTATTCTTTCCTCTTTTCTTCCTTAGGTCCTCTTGGAACATACATGGGAGCTAGAAAAGCTGGATAACTTCTGAAAATTAGAAAGGAAAAGGAGTATATGCCATTTGAGTTATGTGACCTGGGAGAGAAAAGCAGCACTGTTTAATGAGAAGATTCTTCGGATCAGCTGGATTCAGATTGTATTTGGTGTTGCGATTCTGTAAAAGTGGCTCTCTTAAGCAGTATTTAAGGATTTGATCTCTTGCAGTCAAGAATGCAGCTTTAACTCAAAAATGTCATGAACTTGTCAATGTGGTTCAGTGGCCAAAAATAAGTGAAATAAAAGTTGGCTGGAGTGACCTCTGCATGCATTGCTCTTAAAAAGCTTCTATTTGAAACGCTTCAAAGGAAAGAAAAAAAAAGTTTTGGCATCAGTCATTTCTTTTACCTTAGCAAAGAGTTCAAGAATGAGAGCCGCATGGGTACATTTCTGTCTCAGGTGCTGAGAATGCACAGTAGGTGGCCAGTGAGCTAAGCCAACAAAGTAATACCGATTTTTTTTGCTGGAGTTTCACTTTACAAATAAAAAGGCATATTCTGGACAGATACTTTATACTTTACTAACCTTATACTATGAAATTCAACCTTTTCAGTGAGCTAGAGAATAGTATACTAAAATGTAATACTGGAAAAGCTATGTCACAAATACTCTCAGTAATTTATATTC